>NC_084815.1:10479306-11698681 GCF_963583255.1 Pyrus communis
ACACTCAAAACTGCCTTAAAATCACTTTCTGGGCAGTTTTGAGCACTTTGAGTACTTTGGACGAATTTATGTAACAAATTGAATCACAACACTTATAAACACAAACTAAATTGATTTCTAGCTAATTTGACAAGAAAGTAAAGGGGGATTTAGGTTTTGACGAATTTAAACTAAAAGAACAGATTGTAAGTAAAAGCAAAATGTAAATGTGAATGTGTGATAGAATTGAATGGAATGAAGGCTAGCTAAGGGGTTCATCTCCATACATGTTATACTTGCATAATAAAACGATTTCCAATTGCATTTCAATAAATCATTAATTCTCAACACTCCAAGTTAACCGTGATGCACTAATTAACCTTCAAATCTTCCTAACGTTATTGAATTGGATGATTGCATACGACAACCCAAAACATTCCCCACAAGTCCCCTACATGATTGCATAATAGAGATACAAGCAAGAATCATTACGCTCTATGAAAATTATAAGTGTTGACGGGGCATTCGTTACTATGATTGCATGAAACTTATGCCAAGAATTCGTTTAACGCGATTGTTTATAAGCAACCTCCACTACTTGTGAATATAAGTTCGTAACTATTAGGTGAAACTCACTTATATTCTAGCGTCAAATTCATGCATGAAAATTAAGTGTGCACTCTCAATAAACATACATAAATAAGTTATCAATCAAACAGTTAAACGAATTGAATCCACAACTTATGAAACGCAATTAGAAGTAATCAAATCAAAATGCAAGCATAAACATATATTTCGAATCACCCCCTAGCTAAGGGGGGTTTAGTTCTTCATAACATTGAAATCAAAGAAACACCTAAACATTCCAACAACTCAAACTTGAATTGTATGAACGTTTAAGCACTCTTTTCTTCCATTCCTCAAACATACAAAACAAAGAGAATTGAATTTAAACATTGAAATCAAAGAAACACCTAAACATTCCAACAACTCAAACTTGAATTGTATGAACGTTTCGGCCCTCTTCTCTTCCTCTTTATTGTAGCACAAGGTCTAAGGATAGTTTGATGGTGTGAATGGTTTGGGGAGTGATGGAAATGAAAGAGGAGTGGTGTTTGGATTTGTAGGGAAACTCACGGCCAAGGGGATGTTTCTTGGTGTGAATGGATGATTTTCTGAAATGTGGAATAATGAATGAGAATGTATGAAGTGTGTATGGTTTTTATAGGGAGATGGATGGATGGGAGAGGGAACATGATGCAGGAATTATACGCACACAAATTAAACCCTCTTTTCGTCAAATTGTAGTATATGTATAAGTAGGGATCGTTCTAGACCGGGGATTAGGAGGGATTGTTAACCACTTGGATTTGACTCAAAAACGTAAAAACACAATATAAAAACGTTCACAAAGACTCAAAGGACTCAAAACAAGTTCAAAAGACTCAAAACTGCCTAAAAACACTAACTAGGCAGTTTCTGACCTTAAACCCAATGTTGGACGAATTTAAGATTATGGCTTGATTCAAACGTAAAATAACAATATAAAACACTATACTAGACTCAAAGAATGCAAAACTAAACTTTAAAACACTAAAACAAACCAAAAGACTCAAACATCACCCAAAACACTCAAAACTGCCTTAAAAACACTTTCTGGGCAGTTTTGAGCACTTTGGTGAATTTGGACGAAATTATGTAATAAATTGACTCAAAACTCTTATAAACACAAACTAAGACACTTTCTAACTAAATTAGACAATAAAGTAAAGGGGGATTTTAATTTGACGAAAATTGAAATAACGAAACAAGTTTAATAAACTAGACAGAATGTAAATATGAATGCGATGAAAATGAATGGATGAATGCTAGCTAGAAGGTTCTTCTCCACACATGTTACACTTGCATAATAAAATGATTTCCAATTGCATTTCAATGAACCATGAATTCTCAACACCCCAAGTTAATCGTGATGCACTAATTAACCTTCAAATCTTCCTAACGTTATTGAATTGGATGGGTTAGCGCATACAACAATTCAAAACATTCCCCACAAGTCCCCTACATGATTGCATAATAGAGATACAAGCAAGAATCATTACGCTCTATGAAAATTATAAGTGTTGACGAGGCATTCGTTACTATGGAATACGCATGAAACTTATGCCAAGAATTCGTTTAACGCGATTGTTTATAAGCAACCTCCACTACTTGTGAATATAAGTTCGTAACTATTAGGTGAAACTCACTTATATTCTAGCGTCATATTCATGCATGAAAATTAAGTGTGCACTCTCAATCAACATACATAAATAAGTTATCAATCAAACAGTTAAACGAATTGAATCCACAACTTATGAAACGCAATTAGAAGTAATCAAATCAAAATGCAAGCATAAACATATATTTCGAATTCCCCCCTAGCCAAGGGGGGTTTAGTTGAATTTAAACATTGGAATCAAAGAAACACCTAAACATTCCAACAACTCAAACTTGAATTGTATGAACGTTTAGGCCCTCTTCTCTTCCATTCCTCATTCGTACAAAACAAAGAGTATTGAAATTAAACATTGAAATCAAAGAAACACCTAAACATTCCAACAACTCAAACTTGAATTGTATGAACGTTTAGGCCCTCTTATCTTCCTCTTCGTTGTAGCACAAGGTCTAAGGATAGTTTGATGGTGTGAATGGTTTGGGGAGTGGTTGGAGTGGCTGCAATGGAGGAGAAAAGTGTTTTGGTGGCTGCTGCAAGGGTGTGGAGAGGTTTTGACGAATTTCTGGAATATGGAAGAGTGAATGAGAATGAATGCAATGGATGCCCATTTATAGGTGAAATGGGGGGAACATGACAGCTAGGAGGGAATGTGGCTGCATGTTTGAATGATTAAAGGATGCATGTGGGTTGGAATTGCATGTGCAATGAATATGTGGCTGCATGTGCAAGGGGACAATCTGAAAATGCATGTGAAAGCATGTGTTGGCTGCAATGATGAAATGGATGGGAGTGCATGTGGCTTAATTAATTAAAGGGAGTGCATGTGCAATGTTTTAAAGGATGGAATGCATGTGAATATGATGGAAATCTGATATGGTGATGGGAGATGCATGTGGCTGATTTATGCATGTGAATGCATGTGGCTGCAATGGATTAGGAATCCTTCAATTTCGTCCATTCCTTTTGCTCCAAACATAAGTTATCCATTCCAAGTCCAATTTTGCTCCAAAATGCTCCAAAATGCATCTTTTTGCTTCCTTAGCCATATGAACCTAAAAACACACGAAAATGGCTTAAACGACTAAAACAACTATGAATTAACAATATAAATGCACGAAAACAAGCTAAGTAAGTCGCCTAAATATGCTTCTATCAGAACATGACAGCTAGGTTGCATGTGCAAATGCTGGAATTCTGAAATGGTGATGGGAGATGCATGTGGCTGCTTTATGCATGTGATTAAAGGGTGGGAGTGCATATGCTTTGACAGAAATGAAAGGGATAATGCACGGTGTTGAGAGGTTTTCTGGTGGTTGTGAGGTGGATGAATGATTAGGGTCTTGTAAGGGTGGAAATGTATGTGGAGTGCATGTGAAATCTGCCAAGATACATGTGAAAGGAATGCTGGAAATCTGGAGGAGGAGCCACGGCACAAAGGGGAAATATGAATGCATGTGGCTGATTTAATTGAAGATGCATGTTTAATGAAGTGGATTTTCTGCAAATGCAAGGTGAATGTGCATGTGATGGAATGATTATGTTTGTTTGAATGCATGTGACTTGTTTGTGGTGAGTGAATGCATGTGTTGATTAAAGGGGGAATGCAAAGGAAAAGCTGGAAATGGGATGGGAACTCACGGCATTGAGTGATGTTTGTTTGAATGTTTGCAATGATGAAATGGATGGGAGTGGTTTGATGAATGAGTGGATGGAATGATGAAAGAATAAAGGGTGCATGTGGGTGAATGTGTTTGCATGTGCACGATTTTAGGGAGAAAGGTGGATGAATGTGCATGTGCAATGAGGTGGAATGGATGTGGCTGCAAGGTTTTGTGTTAGGTGTTGATGTATAATTCCTTCCTAATGCTAGAATATATTTAGTATAATGGCACAAGCAAGGGTGTCGAATCCGCAGGGACTAATTGGACCTATGTAACTACTTGTTTTGCAAGAACTCTAAGAAATGAATCAAACTAAACAAACTAGTGATAGGAGCATATTTAGGCGACTTACTTAGCTTGTTTTCGTGCATTTATATTGTTAATTCATAGTTGTTTTTGGCGTTTAAGCCATTTTCGTGTGTTTTTAGGTTCATGTGGCTAAGGAAGCAAAAAGATGCATTTTGGAGCATTTTGGAGCAAAATTGGACTTGGAAGGGATAACTTATACTTGGAGCAAAAGGAATGGACGAAATTGAAGAGTTTATGTCACAAGGATTCCTACTTGAAGTAGCCACACACCTTCCACATTTCAGCCACATGCACTTGTTCCTACTTTAAAACATTGCACATGCACTCCCTTTAATTAATTAAGCCACATGCACTCCCATCCATTTCATCATTGCAGCCAACACATGCTTTCACATGCATTTTCAGATTGTCCCCTTGCACATGCAGCCACATATTCATTGCACATGCAATTCCAACCCACATGCATCCTTTAATCATTCAAACATGCAGCCACATTCCCTCATAGCTGTCATGTTCCCCCCATTTCACCTATAAATAAGCATCCATTGCATTCATTCTGATAAGTCATATTTTGCATGCATGTATAGCTTTCTTATTTGGCGTTTTTGTATTGTTTTTGGATTAAACTAGTTGCATTTTACATTATTTGGTGTTAGTGTGCAGCCAAGTGTGAATTTGGATCAAAGGGAAAGCAAATGAAGTAAAAACATTCCAGAAATGTTGTGAAGTGTTAAGAGATGTAATTCAGCCATTTTGGGTGATTCTAAACAAAGCAAAAACATGGATGTCACCTATGTGGTTCCAACATCAAAACATGCATTCACATGCATGTCACAACCTTAGCCGTGTGTTCCCATATCATCCCATCAGATTATACACTTCTAAACACCAAACATGCAATCACATGCATGATAACATCCATTCCGTGCAGATTCCATGTTTAACACCCAAAACATCCCTCACATGCATGTCCACAACCTGACCCGTGCATTCCATTTCTCTTCTTCACTTCTCTTTGCAGAAATTCACATGCATGGTGATTAAACAAGTAACTCCTTGCAGCCACCATTTCAGAAATCAAACCCATCCCTTTGTCCATGCCGTGAGCTTTCTGCCATTCCCAGAGTTTTATAACCAATTTGCAGATTCCACTCCCTTGCTTGCAGACATTCCACATGTGTTTGGATTAAATAAACCACTTACTTGCAGAGCATGTCCATGCTTTGCAGGTAGCATGCCAGAAATCCACTAAAACAACCATTTCATGCGATCCCAACTCTAATGCCCATACCGTGCACATTAATACTCTCTGCAGCACCCCTTTCACATGGACCATGTCAGATTTTCACATGCATTCCAATTGTCTTCCCATCATCAATCATATTCAGAAATTAATTAAGGGGAATCACTCATCTCTCTCTCGGATCCAATTTCCATTACACACTCAATTGGCTCCATTTTTCTGTCTTCCATCTCAGAAACACAATCATTTCCATCACTTAAGCTCTGCCATCTGAGTTAAGGTTCGATGAGTTTGCCATTTTGTTCAAAAGTGTTCAAAGAGAAGGGATGGAGTTAAATTTCAAAGGCCCGGAGTCGATTTTCAAGAATGGGAAAACTTCAGAGTGTGTTTGTTGTGGTGATCGATAGCTCAATAAAAAGCCAAGGCGACGCGTCCACCAATTCAAAAAGCCGGAATTTCCGGCGTAATTTAGGCAACGCTTTCTCGGCTTTTCAGAAGACGCGTTCAGCTTTGTCAAAAGATTTCTTCTTTTCAGACAACACGTGGAGGCCATCACTGCAACTACACATCTTTAGCCGACAAGCGCAAAGTCCGGCGACGCTTTCTCTGCTTTTCAGAAAACGCGTGCAGTTTTGTCAAAAGGAGCCGCATCCGCACTACTACGTGTCGTTCAGAAAGAAAAAGGGCGTCGTTCAGAAATCGAAGGGGCACCTGCTCAGAAATCGAAGAGACGTCTTCAAAGATCGAGGAGGCGCCACTATTTCAAAAAGCCGGATTTGCGGGATCAAAACGTTTGTCGACAAGGGTAAAAGAAGAGTACCACCACTTGATATTATCTCTATATATGTCGACCTTCGTCTTTTATGGCAAGGAAAACCTGAAGAAAATGCCCAACTCTCCCTCACCTCTGAGGGCGCACTCCCAGCAAAGCCTTTCGAAATACTCAATTCTTTCTTCTTCCCCAAAGATGATACCAGATGCCTGGAGTACATATGACCCAGGAGGAAACAGCACAACAAATACATGTGCTGAATCATTCACCGCTTCTTCAAAAGCAAAGGTATCTCATATCATGCTCTTTCCCTGTCTTTTTCTTTGTCCTTGTTCTTACTCGCATGGCAAAGTAAAAGAAGCAATCAGCTTGCACTTGGAGTCAATCTTCCGATCTGGAGCCAACTGCCTGGAATCTATTCCTGATTGCTTACCTAGTGTTGCTCTCGAGTAGTCATCTTCAACGGTTGATACATTTCCGGAGAAGGGACCACTTCTGCAAAGGGGAGCGAGTAAGGCAAGTGAAAATGATACATTGAAGCATGTGGAGACAAGCTTAGGCTGAGTTATCCTCCAACCCTTTTCAATACGAATTGGAAAGATTGAACAAAGAAACAGACCAAAGGAGTAAGCTCAGACCTTCGGGGAAGACCAAATGAATCCTGCTGCCCAGTTCAAGAGTAGCACAAAGGAAAATCAATGATGGGCGGAGACCAGTTCAAGAGTAAGCCTGTGGAATCACAAAGATCAAAGCCTCAATGCAATCACCAAGGAGAAGAGGGAATTTACACTCAATAACCAGATTTGCGTCCCTAAACTCTTCTCTTTGTTAATTACATTCTGCCATGTTTAGTATGTTTAAATTGTTTTTTGTGTGTTTACTTATGTTTTGTGTGAATCTATGCTTAAAACATTGAGGACAATGTTTGATTTAGGTTTGGGGGTATTGGGTAACTAAAGTGTTTTGATGCAAATTCGTAGGGTTTTATCCACCATAACTTCTAATGTTGTTCCTTGCTGTTTTAAGGTGTTTTTAAGTTGTTTTAGAGTGTTTTAGTGTGTTTTGTTTTATAATTCGAAAATCCCATAAAAATTTGAAAAATTGTTTTGAAAAACCCAAAAAGAGTTGTTTTTAAGGTTGTTTGTGTTTGTGTTTGTTTGAGGTGTTAGTTTTGGTTAAGAATGTTTGTGCATGCTAATACGAATGTATATGAGGACTATGTTTGAAAACAAACGATTGGGTTGCTATGGAAAAGAGTTGCATCTTGTTGTCATTTATAAGGCTATAACTCTTGAAATTATGATGATAGGGGTACCATACTCAAATTCTGGAAGAAGAATAGTGGAGACTACCCTAGTGAATTATTTTGAGCCTATTTGCTTCTTTGAGAGGGTTTAAAGTGTTTCTACTCCTATCTCTTTCTTTCAATTTCACTTTAAATGATCTCATTACTTCTATTTTGATTGGATACTAAGAATTACTCTCTTTGCAGATACCATGTGTTTAGTATCATTCGTGAATGAACTCAAGGAGATGATGTTAGGCTATGCATGTTTAACTACTAAAAGGCTTAAATCCTACCCATTTGTGTGCTCCATTCACCCTCGTTGCAGCCAAACACTTTAGCCCAATTCTTTCATCACCCACACCACATTCTAGCCCATTACAAGCCATACCTTATAGTTTGGGGAATACCAATGTGATGAAAACTAAGGGCAGATTGAGTTATAAAGCAAGATTGTGGCGTGTACCGAGGGCACCTATGTTGAAAATGTTTCTAAAAAAAAAAGAGAAAAGAAAAAAAAAAAAGAGTATCAAAGTGGATACAAATTCCAAATCGCCTAATTATAAAGCATAGGGCCTGGACGCCAAAAACAAAAGAAGACAAATGCCAGTGAAGAGCCTCAAAGACACTTTGGTATGCCCCAAACTCTAGCATTTCATATCAAGTCTTTCATAACCTATACCCTAAGCCTTGCATTACAACCTTGAGAAAGACCTAGCTGATCATTGAGGATGTATTCATGGGTGATGGTAAGTGTGTGTGTTATCTATATTCTTAGCATTTGATTCATTTCATGAGATCTACTCAGAAACTGTGCTTCCATTTCAGATTTCATATGTGAGAATTTTGATTTCCTTTACATAATTTCACTCATATATGTTGTTGAGAGACTAAACCTTAAGATCTGAGTGAAAACTTGAGTGGAAGCTGTGAGGAGTAGAGTTGAGGCGAATTCTATCTTAAGCATTTGGGTATGGTGACTTTGAAGTCGTAAGACATGGAGAAATATCTTTATACGTTACAATTGATATGATTCTTTGAAGTGGAAATCTTTTGAGTTGAATGAATGACAAAATCTTCATTGGTTCTTATTAGTTTGTTTAAAGCATGTTTTAACCAAGTTGTTTGCAGATTTTGTAAATGTTTGTGGGTGTCATCACTGTAAACCCTCAGGAGACACAACTCCTCCAACTAGGGACACTGATGCGAGATTTATACGCACACAAATTAACCCTCTTTTCGTCAAATTGTAGTATATGTATAAGTAGGGATCGTTCTAGACCGGGGATTAGGAGGGATTGTTAATCACTTGGATTTGACTCAAAAACATAAAAACACAATATAAAACACTAAACTAGACTCAAAGAATGTAAAACTAAAGTTTAAAACACTAAAACAAACCAAAAGACTCAAAACAACACAAACACACTCAAATCTGCCTAAAAACCACTTTCTGGGCAGATTTGAGCACAAACACAAATTTGGACGAATTTGTTTAACAAATTGAATCAAAACACTTATAAACACAAACTAAAAGTATTTCTAACTAATCTAACACTTTAAAATAAATGGGGATTGAGGTTTGGACGAAAATAAACTAAATGGACAGATTCTAATTAAAACAGATTATAAAAACGAAATTGACGAAATGGAATGAATGGATGATAGAATAGCTAAGGGGTTCATCTCCATACATGTTACACTTGCATAATAAAAAGATTTCCAATTGCATTTTAATAAATTATGAAACTCATCACCCCGGGTCAATTAGGTCCGCTTAAATTAACCGTTAAGTTTTCCTTAAGTTAATGAATTGGATGGGTTAGCGCAACGCAATTCACTACATTCTCCAAAAGTCCTTTACGTGAACAGCACAATAAAGATACAATCAAAGATCATTAAGTATTATGAAAACTATAAGTGTTGACGAGGCATTCGTTACTATGATGAGCATGAAACTCGTGCCAAGAATTCTTTTAACGCGATTGTTTATAAGCAACCTCCACTACTTGTGAATATAAGTTCGTAACTATTAGGTGAAACTCACTTATATTCTAGCGTCATATTGATGCATGAAAATTAAGCGCGCATTCTTAATAAACATTCATAAATAAGTTATCAATCAAATGGTTAAACAAATTGAACCACAACTTATGAAACGCAATTAGAATTAATCAAATCAAAATGCAAGCATAAACATATATTTCGAATCACCCCCTAGCTAAAGGGGGTTTAGTTTATTATAACTTTGAAATCAAAGAAATACCTAAACATTCCAACAACTCAAACTTGAATTGTATGAACGTTTAGGCACTCTTCTCTTCCATTCCTCATACGTACAAACAAAGAGAATTGAATTTAAACATTGAAATCAAAGAAACACCTAAACATTCCAACAACTCAAACTTGAATTGTATGAACGTTTAGGCCCTCTTCTCTTCCTCTTTATTGTAGCATAAGGTCTAAGGATAGTTGGTTTGGGGGAATGGAAGTGTGGAATGGAGTGAGGAGTGATGGAAGTGGAAAGATGGTTTTTGGATTCTAAGGGAGACTCACGGCTAAGAGAGAAAGGGATGTGTTTGTGGTGTGTTGTGTATGAAAATGAGATGTCCATGAATGAATGAATGCAAGGGTATTTATAGGAGTAGTGGAGGGAACATATGGCTATGTCATTTGTAGGTTAAGTAGGTGGATGTTGCAGGTGAAGTAGGTGGATGTTGTAGGTGAAGTGGATGTTGTAGGTGAAGTAGGTGGATGTTGTAGGTGAAGTAGGTGGATGATATGTTAAGTGATAAGTGATAAGTGATATGATATGATATGTGGTGATGATAAGTGATAAGTGCATGTGGGTTAACTAATGAAGGAAATGCATGTGCAATGACAATGTGTTAGAATGGATGTGTGTTATGCATGGCATGATTGGGATTAGGAAAGGTTTAAATGTCCTAAAACTAAAGAGAACAAGGTTCCAACACTTTGGCTCCAATTAGGTCTTCAATTTCGTCCAACACTTTGGCTTCAAGCATAAGCTATCCGTCCTTAGCCCAAAAGTGCTCCAAAAGTCTCCAAAATGCATCTTTTTGCTCCCTTAGCCCTTTGGACCTACAAACACACGAAAATAGCTTAAAGTACTAAAATAACTAAAGAAACATAACGTAAATGTACGAGAACAAGCCATTTAAGTCGCATAAATATGCTCCTATCAAATACCCCCACACTTAGCTTTTGCTAGTCCTCGAGCAAAACAGAAAAACAAAACAAAAAGAACAAAACACAACCTACACCTTCCAACAATCGTATCAGGGACTTCCAATGTACATGACAAGTTAAAAATCATTATTCTCACAGATTTGAGCCATCTTTACACTTAAGTACATTCTTAATCATAGTCACCACATACTAGTTCACAATTAAGCAATTAAAACACATTTCAAATGTAGTAACATGCCTTTAGAGAATTCCCTCAATTTCTTACTAGATGTACTCTCGTTTTTCACACAGATTTTCTGACTACACACCCTACACTAGGTATATGTGAGAAGATTGATGTAAACATGTAGACGAACACTCACATATGTTATAATAAGGAAAGCATTTTCTAGAGTTAATAAGCATGTTTAGATATGATCTCATGAATGGAATGCTACTACTTAGACGCGAGAACCAGTGACACCATAAGCTCATACCAAGTTCAAACTCCACAATGGAAATACATAACACTCAATATAGAAGTCAAAGGGTAGTAACGGGGCTAGGGTATTGGCTAACAATGAAAGGTGAAGGATAAACAAACATTCTTAAAGCAATAGTGAGCAAAGTATTGAATTAGGCACTTAGAATTCCCTTAAGAACGCAGAAGTCAACTTTGAACACCCAAGGGAAAATCACACAAAACTTAGGGCCATATTCAACTTTTTGGACCCTTTCTTCAACCATCAACGCTCGTGAGTTCATTCTTACTTATTTTCACTCCTTTTTTTTTTTTTTTTTTTTTTTTTTTTCTTCTTTTTCTTTTGAATCTCAAAACATACATATAAACGTAAGAACAAACTTTTACTCCCCCACACTCATTTTCTTGCATAATGTAACTCAAAAGGAATTCATTTAAGTCATGCTCACTACACTTTAAGAACAAGGGTATAGGAAAGTCCTACTCTAAGCTAGGTAAGGGGTGATGTGGGTAAACAAGGAATAAAGGCAAAACGAGGCTCAACGGGGTTAAAACTTACAACATATACAAAGTATGGGAAGTAAGGCTATTTGGCTATGGTGGTGGTCACTACACAACTTCTTCTTGAATATGTGTTATGCAAATCAATAACATGCTTTGAATGAAATGGGCATGAGTTCTAGCATTTGGAACTATATGATGAAACGCCTTCTAAGTAGTAACCAAGCAAAGAATAATGAGATCATGCAACGACTTTAGAAAACAAGAAATCACAGATTATACTCTCCAAAGAACGTTATAGGCTCAAGTCTCTCAGGGTTGTAGCGTTTGTTTGAGTTCCTTCCTTCAAGCATGTTACAAAAACGAATTTTTTTCTTTTATGATTGCATGTGAAGTCATACATTATAACCATAACCAAGCATATACCAAGAGTAAATCAAACTTTTCTCTATGTTTATAACTCTTTCTAACCGTCATGCAATTATAAACCAAATCCTTATCTTTGTGTTGGAAGGTACCCTAAGACACAAACACACACACAAAAACAACTTTAAAACAACTCTTTTTGGGTTTTTCAAAACAATTTTTCAAATTTTTATGGGATTTTCGAATTATAAAACAAAACACACTAAAACACTCTAAAACAACTTAAAAACACCTTAAAATAGCAAGGAACAACATTAGAAGTTATGGTGGATAAAACCCTATGAATTTGCATCAAAACACTTTAGTTACCCCCCCCACACTTAAATCAAACATTGTCCTCAATGTTTTAAGCATATGGTTCACACAAAACATAAGTAAACACACAAAAAAACATTTAAACATACTAAACATGGCAGAATGTAATTAACAAAGAGAAGAGTTTAGGGACGCAAATCTGGTTATGGAGTGTAAATTCCCTCTTCTCCTTGGTGATTGCATTGAGGCTTTGATCTTTGTGATTCCACAGGCTTACTCTTGAACTGGTTTCCGCCCATCGTTGATTTTCCTTTGTGCTACTCTTGAACTGGGCAGCAGGATTCCTTTTAGGGTCTCCCCCGAAGGTCTGAGCTTCCTCCTGTTATCTGTTTTTTTGTTCAATCTTTGCAGGAGTGGTCTCTTCTCTGGAAGTGTAACAACCGTTGAAGATGACTACTCGAGAGCAACGCTAGGTAAGCAATCAGGAATAGATTCCAGGCAGTTGGCTCCAGATCGGAAGACTGACTCCAAGTGCCGGCTGATTGCTTCTTTTACTTTGCCATGCAAGTAAGAACAAGGACAAAGAAAAAGACAGGGAAAGAGCATGATATGAGATACTTTTGCTTTTGACCTTGATGATATGAGATACCTTTGCTTTGAAGAAGCGGTGAATGAATCAGCACATGCTTCAATCCGCCGTTTCCTCCTGGGTCATATGTACTCCAGGCATCTGGTATCATCTTTGGGGAAGAAGAAAGAATTGAGTATTTTGAAAGGCTTTGCTGGGAGTGCGCCCTCAGAGGTGAGGGAGAGTTGGGCATTTTCTTCAGGTTTGCCCTGCCATAAAAGACGAAGGTCGACATATATAGAGATAATATCAAGTGGTGGTACTTTTTACCCTTGTCGACAAACGTTTTGATCCCGCAAATCCGGCTCTTTGAAATAGTGGCGCCTCTTCGATTTCTGAGCAGGCGCCCCTTCGATTTCTGAACAATGCCCCTTCACTTTCTGAACGACACGTGGTAGTGCAGATGCGGCTCCTTTTGACAAAGCTGCACGCGTCTTCTGAAAAGCAGAGAAAGCGTCGCCGATCTTTGCGCTTGTCGGCTAAAGATGTGTAGATGCGATGATGGCCTCCACGTGTTTTCAGCTTTGTCAGAAATCTTTTGACAAAGTTGAACGCGTTTTCTAAAAAGCCGAGGGAGCGTCGCCTAAATTACGCCGGAAAATCCGGCTCTTTGAATCGGTGGACGCGTCGTCTTGGCTTTTTATAGAGCTATCAATCACCCCAACACACACACTCTGAAGATTTCCCATTCCTGAAACTCGACTCCGGCCCTTTGTGAAATTTTAACTCCATCCACCCCTTCTTTTTGAACACTTTTGAAAAAAAATGGCAAACTCATCGAACCTTAGCTTAGATTTGAGTCTCAGCAGCGATCCGGTTGCGCCCCGTCAAGGTAATGTATGGCGCCCTTCTTTTTTATCTTCTAACGGTCCTCTTTCAGGTGAAGACTCTGTGATGCAGGACGCCACAACAGCTACAATAGTAGCTAAAAACCTCATCACTCCAAAAGATAGTAGGCTGCTGTCAGGACGGTCCGATGAGTTGGCCGTTCAAGAGTCCCTCGCACTTAGTGTTCAGTGTGCGAGTTCTGTGTCCAACATGGGCCAACGCCTGCTTGCTCGGTCCCGCCAAGTGGAATCGTTGATGGCAGAGGTGGAAAGACTTAAGCAAGAGATCCAGCAGCTTAAGTACGAGAATAGAAGTTTGCATGTGCTTGCAAATAACTATTCGTCGGGGATGAAGAGGAAGCTTGATGAGCTGCAAGAATCTGAGGGTCGAATTCACAGTGACCGTCAAAGGCTTGCGTCTTATCTCCAGAGGCACCTTTTTCCTGGGTCATCCAGCGCTTGGCCAAGTATTGAGGCCTGGAATGCTCTAGCTCCGATGCCTCCCGCTCCGATGGCTTCCGCTCCGATGCCTCCCGCTTCTATGCCTCCTGCTTCTATGCCTCCCGCTTCTGCGCCTCGTAGTGGGGCTTCACGCAAACAACCTTTGTGAAGCTCCACCTTTTTCCATGTTTAGTATCTTTTTTATTTATTTTTTATTTATTTTTTATTTTTTATTAACATAAATAAAATCAAACGGCATGGAATTGGTCCTTGAATGGAAGGTGATACTTGAAGTGAACCGGCAATGGTTTGAATTCTAGTGTAGGTGCCTGATTCATAAAAAACAGCAAGTTAGTATAAAATGTAAAGGAATTTGAAAAAAACTTACTTGTTTTGTCCGACAAGAACTCAATGACAAACACCACTCCTTTGAAAGTTTCAGGGATATTGGACTTGGCCAGATTGCAAGTGATGGTTATGACTTGTCCAATGTCATCAAATTTAACTTCTTTGGATTTTTTGGTTTCAAGAACGTCCTCTTTGATGAATTCATGACATTCCCTACTTGTCACCTTTGAAAGGGCTTCCAAGATGTCTTTTTCACCTTCTTCTTCCTTGGAAGTCATGAATCTGCAAGGAATAGGGATACTTGTTGGAACGGGGTTAAAAATAATGAAATTTGGAACAACCATACCTGTATTAGATGGCATAGGAGCAATAGGTGCCTCCGGTAAAGGTGTTTCCACCCTTTCCGTGGGTTGGGTGTATTCCTCTTCCTTGTGATTTGATTTTGATGGTTGAGGGTCTGTTCCAACCTCCTTGTCACTTCTCAACATGATAGCATTGGTGTTTTCAAATTCTCCCTTCTGATTTGCAATGGTTGAACTAGGGAGTTCGCCTTGGTCTCGAAACTGTCCTACGAACTCCGCAATCTGCCCAATTTTCTTATCCAAGTGGTCCAACCTTTGTGGTGGCTGCATAGGCGTTGAATAGAACTCCTCATATGGCTGCCAATATCCTTCTTGTTGAGCCTCATTGTCTTGATTTTGTGAGCCCTGCACCAAACAAATTAATTCATTAAGCTTTTGATTATAATCTATTGACGAACTTGAGTTTGGTTGGTGATGCGAGATTTATACGCACACAAATTAAACCCTCTTTTTGTCAATTGTAGTGAAGAATGTAAGTAGGGATCGTTCTGGACCGGGGATTAGGAGGGATTGCAAATCTCTTGGAAACTGACTCAAAAACTTAAAAACACAGTTTAAAACACTAAACTAGACTCAAAGAATGCAAAATTAAAGTTTAAAACACTAAGACAAACCAAAAACTCAAAATGCTTTAAAAACACAAACTAAATTGAATTCTAACTAAAATGAACATTAAAGCAAAAGGGGGATTGAGGTTTTACGAAAATTGAAATAACGAAACAAGTTAATAAACTAGACAGAATGTAAATATGAAATTTATGGATGAATGCTAGCTAAGGGGTTCATCTCCATACATGTTATACTTGCATAATAAAACGATTTCCAATTGCATTTCAATAAATCATTAATTCTCAACACTCCAAGTTAATTAGGTCCGCTTAAATTAACCGTCAAGTTTTCCTTAAGTTAATGAATTGGATGATTGCATACGACAACCCAAAACATTCCTCACAAGTTCCCTACATGAATTGCATAATAGATATACAAGCAAGAATCATTAAGTTCTTTGAAAACTATAAGTGTTGACGAGGCATTCGTTACTATGATTGCATGAAACTTATGCCAAGAATTCGTTTAACGCGATTGTTTATAAGCAACCTCCACTACTTGTGAATATAAGTTCATAACGATTAGGTGAAATTCACTTATATTCTAGCGTCAAATTCATGCATGAAAATTAAGTGTGCACTCTCAATAAACATACATAAATAGGTTATCAATAAAACAGTTAAACAAATTGAATTCACAACTTATGAAACGTAATTAGAAGTAATCAAATCAAAATGCAAGCATAAACATATATTTCGAATCACCCCCTAGCTAAAGGGGGGTTTAGTTCCTCATACAAAACAAAGAGAATTGAATTTAAACTTTGAAATCAAAGAAACACCTAAACATTCCAACAACTCACACTTGAATTGTATGAACGTTTAGGCCCTCTTATCTTCCTCGTTGTTGTAGCACAAGGTCTAAGGTGAGGTTTGGGGGATTATGGAAATGGATGAGGAGTGGTGTTTGGATTATAAGGGAATGGGAGCTCACGGCACAAAGGAAGAATGGATGTGTTTGTGGTGTGTTGTGTATGAAAATGAGATGTCCATGAATGAATGAATGCAAGGGTATTTATAGGAGTAGTGGAGGGAACATATGGCTATGTCATTTGTAGGTGAAGTAGGTGGATGTTGTAGGTGAAGTAGGTGGATGTTGTAGGTGAAGTGGGTGGATGTTATGTTAAGTGATAAGTGATAAGTGATATGATATGTGGTTATGATATGATAAGTGGTTAAGTGGTGATGATAAGTGATAAGTGATTAAGTGATATGATATGTGGTGATGATAAGTGATAAGTGCATGTGGGTTAACTAATGAAGGAAATGCATGTTCAATGACAATGTGTTAGAATGGATGTGTGTTATGCATGGCATGATTGGGATTAGGAAAGGTTTAAATGTCCTAAAACTAAAGAGAACAAGGTTCCAACACTTTGGCTCCAATTAGGTCTTCAATTTCGTCCAACACTTTGGCTTCAAGCATAAGCTATCCGTCCTTAGCCCAAAAGTGCTCCAAAAGTCTCCAAAATGCATCTTTTTGCTCCTTTAGCCCTTTGGACCTACAAACACACGAAAATAGCTTAAAGTACTAAAATAACTAAAGAAACATAACGTAAATGTACGAGAACAAGCTATTTAAGTCGCATGAATATGCTCCTATCAAATACCCCCACACTTATCTTTTGCTAGTCCTTGAGCAAAACAAAACAAAAGAACACGAAACTAGACAAAACGAACAAAACACAACCTACACCTTCCAACAATCGTCTCACGGATTTCCAATGCACAAGACAAGTTAAAAATCATTATTCCCACAGATTTTAGCCATCTTGACACTTAAGTACATTCTTAATCATAGTCACCACATACTAATTCACAATTAAGCATTTAAAACTATATTTTGAATGTAGTAACATGCCTTAGAGAATTTGCTCAATTCCTTACAAGATATGCTCTCGTTTTTCACACAGATTTTCTGACTACACACCCTAAACTAGTTATATGTGAGAAGATTGATGTAATCATAAAAACGAACACTCACATATATGTATTTCAAAGGAAGCAATTTCTGGAGTTAATAAGCATGTTTAGATATGATCTCATGAATGGAATGCTACTACTTAGACGCGAGAACCAGTGATACCATATGCTCATACCAAGTTCAAACTCCACAAATTGAAATACACAACACTGAAGATAGAAGTCAAGGGTTGTAACGGGGCTTGGGGTATGTGGATAACAAAGAAGGGATATGGAAAACAAAGGTTTTTAAAGAAATAGTGAGCAAAGCATTTGAATCAACTTAGAATTCACTTTTGAATGAAAACTCAACTTTTGAACAAAAAGGGAGAATTTAGACAATTTACGCCCAGAATTGGTGTTTTGGAACCTTTCTTCAATCACTTATTCTTTCATTTTTTTTTTTTTTTTTTTTTTTTTTTTTTTTTCAAGCTCTTTTTTTTTTTTTTCTTTCTTTCTTTCTTTTCTCTTTTTTTTTTTCTTTTCTTTTGAATCTCAAAACATCAACACTTAAACATTCTCTCCCCCACACTTATTTTCTTTCATAATGTAACTCAAAAGGAATTCAATTAAGTCATGCTCACTATCTTTTAAGAACAAGGGTGGGGATTGTCCTAAACTAGGCTAGGTGAGGAAAATGTGGGTAAACAAAGAATAAAGGCTAAACAAGGCTCAACGGGGTTAAAACTTACAACATATATGAAGTATGGGAAGTAAGGCTATTTGGCTATGGTGGTGGTCACTACACAACTTCTTCTTGAATATGTGTTATGCAAATCAATAACATGCTTTGAATGAAATGGGCATGAGTTCTAGCATTTAGTTCTATCATGATACAATTGCATTCTAAGTAGCAACCAAGCAAGGAATAATGAGATCATGCAACAACTTTAGAAAATAAAGAATCACAGAAAATAACTCTCCAAAGAAAGTAATGGCTCGAGTCTCACAGGGATGTAGCGTTTGTTTGAGTTTCTTCCTTCAAGCATGTTACAAAAACGAATTTTTTTTTCTTTTATGATTGCATGTGAAGTCATACATTATAACCATAACCAAGCATATACCAAGAGTAAATCAAACTTTTCTCTATGTTTATAACTCTTTCTAACCGTCATGCAATTATAAACCAAATCCTTATCGTTGTGTTGGAAGGTACCCTAAGACACAAACACACACACAAAAACAACTTTAAAACAACTCTTTTTGGGTTTTTCAAAACAATTTTTCAAATTTTTATGGGATTTTCGAATTATAAAACAAAACACACTAAAACACTCTAAAACAACTTAAAAACACCTTAAAATAGCAAGGAACAACATTAGAAGTTATGGTGGATAAAACCCTACGAATTTGCATCAAAACACTTTAGTTACCCCCCCACACTTAAATCAAACATTGTCCTCAATGTTTTAAGCATAGATTCACACAAAACATAAGTAAACACACAAAAAGCAACTAAACATACTAAACATGGCATAATGTAATTAACAAAGAGAAGAGTTTAGGGACGCAAATCTGGTTATGGAGTGTAAATTCCCTCTTCTCCTTGGTGATTGCATTGAGGCTTTGATTTTTGTGATTCCACAGGCTTACTCTTGAACTGGTTTCTGCCCATCGTTGATTTTCCTTTGTGCTACTTCTTGAACTGGGCAGCAGGATGGTTCTTTTGGTTTCCCCCGAAGGTCTGAGCTTCCTCCTGTTATCTGTTTCTTTGTTCAATCTTTGCAGGAGTGGTCCCTTCTCTGGAAGTGTAACAACCGTTGAAGATGACTACTCGAGAGCAACGCTAGGTAAGCAATC
The DNA here is from genome assembly GCF_963583255.1 of Pyrus communis. Classification (NCBI taxonomy): domain Eukaryota; kingdom Viridiplantae; phylum Streptophyta; class Magnoliopsida; order Rosales; family Rosaceae; genus Pyrus; species Pyrus communis. The sequence continues at coordinate 10,498,602 of NC_084815.1, forward strand.
AGGAATAGATTCCAGGCAGTTGGCTCCAGATCGGTAGACTGACTCCAAGTGCCGGGTGATTGCTTCTTTTACTTTGCCATGCAAGTAAGAACAAGGACAAAGAAAAAGACAGGGAAAGAGCATGATATGAGATATTTTTGCTTTTGACCTTGATGATATGAGATACCTTTGCTTTGAAGAAGCGGTGAATGAATCAGCACATGCTTCAATCCGCCGTTTCCTCCTGGGTCATATGTACTCCAGGCATCTGGTATCATCTTTGGGGAAGAAGAAAGAATTGAGTATTTCGAAAGGCTTTGCTGGGAGTGCGCCCTCAGAGGTGAGAGAGAGTTGGGCATTTTCTTCAGGTTTGCCCTGCCATAAAAGACGAAGGTCGACATATATAGAGATAATATCAAGTGGTGGTACCTTTTACCCTTGTCGACAAACGTTTTGATCCCGCAAATCCGGCTTTTTGAAATAGTGGCGCCTCTTCGATCTTTGAATACGCCTCTTCGATTTCTGAGCAGGCGCCCCTTCGATTTCTGAACGACGCCCCTTCGCTTTCTGAACGACACGTGGTAGTGCAGATGCGGCTCCTTTTGACAAAGCTGCACACGTCTTCTGAAAAGCAGAGAAAGCGTCGCCGAACTTTGCGCTTTGTCGGCTAAAGATGTGTAGTTGCGATGATGGCCTCCATGTGTTTTCAGCTTTGTCAGAAATCTTTTGACAAAGTTGAACGCGTCTTCTGAAAAGCAGAGAACGCGTCGCCTAAATTACGCCGGAAATTCCGGCTTTTCGAATTGGTGGACGCGTCGCCTTGGCTTCTTATAGAGCTATCGATCACCACAACAAACACACTCTGAAGAATTCCCATTCTTGAAAATCGACTCCGGCCCTTTGAGAATTAACTCCATCCACCCCATCTCTTTGAACACTTTTGAAAAATGGCAAACCCATCGAACCTTAGCTTAGAATTGAGTCTCAGCAGTGATACGGCCGCGCCGCGTCAAGGTAACGTATGGCGCCCTTCTTTCTTATCTTCTAACGGTCCTCTCACAGGTGAAGACTCCGTGATGCAGGACGCCACAACAGCTACAATAGTAGCTAGGAACCTCCTCACTCCAAAAGATAGTAGGCTGCTGTCAGGACGGTCCGATGAGTTGGCCGTTCAAGAGTCCCTCGCACTTAGTGTTCAGTGTGCGAGTTCTGTGTCCAACATGGGCCAACGCCTGCTTGCCCGCTCCCGTCAGGTGGAATCATTGATGGCAGAGGTGGAAAGTCTTAAACAGGAGATCAAACTGCTTAAGCATGAGAATAGAAGTTTGCACGTGCTTGCCAACAACTATTCGACGGGCATGAAGAGGAAGCTTGATGAACTGCAAGAGTCTGAAGGTCGGATTCAAAGTGACCGTCAAAGGTTTTCGTCTTTCCTCCAGAGGCACCTTTTTCCTGGATCATCCAGCGTTTGGCCAAGTATTGAGGCCTCGAATGCTCTATCTTCGATGCCTCTATCTCCGATGCCTTCCGCTCCTATGTCTTCTGCCCCGATGCCTTCCGTCTCGATGCCTTCCGCTTCAAGAGTTTTGCCACGTAGTGGGTCTTTAAGTAAACAACCTTTGTGAAGCCTCGCCACTTTTATTATTATTATTATTTTTTTTTTATTTTTTTTTTTTAACATAAATAAAATCAAACGGCATGGAATTGGTCCTTGAATGGAAGGTGATACTTGAAGTGAACCGGCATTGGTTTGAATTCTAATGTAGGTGCCTGATTCATAAAAAACAACAAGTTAGTATAAAATGTAATGGAATTTGAAAAAAATGACTTACTTGTTTTGTCTGACAAGAACTCAATGACAAACACCACTCCTTTGAAAGTTTCAGGGATATTGGACTTGGCCAGATTGCATGTGATGGTTATGACTTGTCCAATGTCATCAAATTCAACTTCTTTGGGCATTGTTGTCTCAAGTATATCCCCTTTGATGAATTCATGAAATTCCCTACTTTGCACCTTTGGAAGGTCTTCCAAGATGTCTTTTTCACTTTCTTCTTCCTTGGAATTCATGAACCTGCAAGGAATAGGGATATTAGGTGGAATGGGGTTAGAACTAATTGGAACAACCTTACTTGAATTAGATGGCGTAGGAGCAATAAGTGCTTCCGGCAAAGGTGCTTCAAATCCTCCCTTCGGATTTACAATGGTTGAACTAGGGAGTTTGCCTTGGTCGCAAAATTGTCCTACGAACTCCGCTATCTGCCCAATTTGCTTTTCCAAGTGATCCAACCTTTTGTCTTCTTGTCGAGCCTCATTGTCTTGATTTTGTGAGCCCTGCACCAAACAAATTAATTCGTTAAGCTTTTGATTATAATCTATTGACGAACTTAAATTTGGTTGGGCATATTGAATATGAGGTTGTGGTGGCTGCCAATATCCTCCTTGTTGAGCATTTTGAGGTTCCCACCACATAGAGTTTGAATGATCACTCCAATCCGAATTGTAAGTATTGGAAAACACGTTATTCCTTGATTGAAGATTAGATATATCAACTCTTTGCATTTGGGACCTTTCCATGAGCTGTGACAAAAGAGAAGCGTTATCAAGTGCCATGTTGTTCTTAACAAACAAAACACAAATAAAAACTAAATCTAAAAGACAATACAGAAACAAACAATCCAAGGGATTAGCAAATTTTCTAATCCCCGGCAACGGCGCCAAAATTTGATGCAAGATTTATACGCACACAAATTAAACCCTCTTTTTGTCAATTGTAGTGAAGAATGTAAGTAGGGATCGTTCTGGACCGGGGATTAGGAGGGATTGCAAATCTCTTGGAAACTGACTCAAAAACTTAAAAACACAGTTTAAAACACTAAACTAGACTCAAAGAATGCAAAATTAAAGTTTAAAACACTAAGACAAACCAAAAACTCAAAATGCTTTAAAAACACAAACTAAATTGAATTCTAACTAAAATGAACATTAAAGCAAAAGGGGGATTGAGGTTTTACGAAAATTGAAATAACGAAACAAGTTAATAAACTAGACAGAATGTAAATATGAAATTTATGGATGAATGCTAGCTAAGGGGTTCATCTCCATACATGTTATACTTGCATAATAAAACGATTTCCAATTGCATTTCAATAAATCATTAATTCTCAACACTCCAAGTTAATTAGGTCCGCTTAAATTAACCGTCAAGTTTTCCTTAAGTTAATGAATTGGATGATTGCATACGACAACCCAAAACATTCCTCACAAGTTCCCTACATGAATTGCATAATAGATATACAAGCAAGAATCATTAAGTTCTTTGAAAACTATAAGTGTTGACGAGGCATTCGTTACTATGATTGCATGAAACTTATGCCAAGAATTCGTTTAACGCGATTGTTTATAAGCAACCTCCACTACTTGTGAATATAAGTTCATAACGATTAGGTGAAATTCACTTATATTCTAGCGTCAAATTCATGCATGAAAATTAAGTGTGCACTCTCAATAAACATACATAAATAGGTTATCAATAAAACAGTTAAACAAATTGAATTCACAACTTATGAAACGTAATTAGAAGTAATCAAATCAAAATGCAAGCATAAACATATATTTCGAATCACCCCCTAGCTAAAGGGGGGTTTAGTTCCTCATACAAAACAAAGAGAATTGAATTTAAACTTTGAAATCAAAGAAACACCTAAACATTCCAACAACTCACACTTGAATTGTATGAACGTTTAGGCCCTCTTATCTTCCTCGTTGTTGTAGCACAAGGTCTAAGGTGAGGTTTGGGGGATTATGGAAATGGATGAGGAGTGGTGTTTGGATTATAAGGGAATGGGAGCTCACGGCACAAAGGAAGAATGGATGTGTTTGTGGTGTGTTGTGTATGAAAATGAGATGTCCATGAATGAATGAATGCAAGGGTATTTATAGGAGTAGTGGAGGGAACATATGGCTATGTCATTTGTAGGTGAAGTAGGTGGATGTTGTAGGTGAAGTAGGTGGATGTTGTAGGTGAAGTGGGTGGATGTTATGTTAAGTGATAAGTGATAAGTGATATGATATGTGGTTATGATATGATAAGTGGTTAAGTGGTGATGATAAGTGATAAGTGATTAAGTGATATGATATGTGGTGATGATAAGTGATAAGTGCATGTGGGTTAACTAATGAAGGAAATGCATGTTCAATGACAATGTGTTAGAATGGATGTGTGTTATGCATGGCATGATTGGGATTAGGAAAGGTTTAAATGTCCTAAAACTAAAGAGAACAAGGTTCCAACACTTTGGCTCCAATTAGGTCTTCAATTTCGTCCAACACTTTGGCTTCAAGCATAAGCTATCCGTCCTTAGCCCAAAAGTGCTCCAAAAGTCTCCAAAATGCATCTTTTTGCTCCTTTAGCCCTTTGGACCTACAAACACACGAAAATAGCTTAAAGTACTAAAATAACTAAAGAAACATAACGTAAATGTACGAGAACAAGCTATTTAAGTCGCATGAATATGCTCCTATCAGTTGGGCATATTGAATATGAGGTTGTGGTGGCTGCCAATATCCTCCTTGTTGAGCATTTTGAGGTTCCCACCACATAGAGTTTGAATGATCACTCCAATCCGAATTGTAAGTATTGGAAAACACGTTATTCCTTGATTGAAGATTAGATATATCAACTCTTTGCATTTGGGACCTTTCCATGAGCTGTGACAAAAGAGAAGCGTTATCAAGTGCCATGTTGTTCTTAACAAACAAAACACAAATAAAAACTAAATCTAAAAGACAATACAGAAACAAACAATCCAAGGGATTAGCAAATTTTCTAATCCCCGGCAACGGCGCCAAAATTTGATGCGAGATTTATACGCACACAAATTAACCCTCTTTTCGTCAAATTGTAGTATATGTATAAGTAGGGATCGTTCTAGACCGGGGATTAGGAGGGATTGTTAATCACTTGGATTTGACTCAAAAACATAAAAACACAATATAAAACACTAAACTAGACTCAAAGAATGTAAAACTAAAGTTTAAAACACTAAAACAAACCAAAAGACTCAAAACAACACAAACACACTCAAATCTGCCTAAAAACCACTTTCTGGGCAGATTTGAGCACAAACACAAATTTGGACGAATTTGTTTAACAAATTGAATCAAAACACTTATAAACACAAACTAAAAGTATTTCTAACTAATCTAACACTTTAAAATAAATGGGGATTGAGGTTTGGACGAAAATAAACTAAATGGACAGATTCTAATTAAAACAGATTATAAAAACGAAATTGACGAAATGGAATGAATGGATGATAGAATAGCTAAGGGGTTCATCTCCATACATGTTACACTTGCATAATAAAAAGATTTCCAATTGCATTTTAATAAATTATGAAACTCATCACCCCGGGTCAATTAGGTCCGCTTAAATTAACCGTTAAGTTTTCCTTAAGTTAATGAATTGGATGGGTTAGCGCAACGCAATTCACTACATTCTCCAAAAGTCCTTTACGTGAACAGCACAATAAAGATACAATCAAAGATCATTAAGTATTATGAAAACTATAAGTGTTGACGAGGCATTCGTTACTATGATGAGCATGAAACTCGTGCCAAGAATTCTTTTAACGCGATTGTTTATAAGCAACCTCCACTACTTGTGAATATAAGTTCGTAACTATTAGGTGAAACTCACTTATATTCTAGCGTCATATTGATGCATGAAAATTAAGCGCGCATTCTTAATAAACATTCATAAATAAGTTATCAATCAAATGGTTAAACAAATTGAACCACAACTTATGAAACGCAATTAGAATTAATCAAATCAAAATGCAAGCATAAACATATATTTCGAATCACCCCCTAGCTAAAGGGGGTTTAGTTTATTATAACTTTGAAATCAAAGAAATACCTAAACATTCCAACAACTCAAACTTGAATTGTATGAACGTTTAGGCACTCTTCTCTTCCATTCCTCATACGTACAAACAAAGAGAATTGAATTTAAACATTGAAATCAAAGAAACACCTAAACATTCCAACAACTCAAACTTGAATTGTATGAACGTTTAGGCCCTCTTCTCTTCCTCTTTATTGTAGCATAAGGTCTAAGGATAGTTGGTTTGGGGGAATGGAAGTGTGGAATGGAGTGAGGAGTGATGGAAGTGGAAAGATGGTTTTTGGATTCTAAGGGAGACTCACGGCTAAGAGAGAAAGGGATGTGTTTGTGGTGTGTTGTGTATGAAAATGAGATGTCCATGAATGAATGAATGCAAGGGTATTTATAGGAGTAGTGGAGGGAACATATGGCTATGTCATTTGTAGGTTAAGTAGGTGGATGTTGCAGGTGAAGTAGGTGGATGTTGTAGGTGAAGTGGATGTTGTAGGTGAAGTAGGTGGATGTTGTAGGTGAAGTAGGTGGATGATATGTTAAGTGATAAGTGATAAGTGATATGATATGATATGTGGTGATGATAAGTGATAAGTGCATGTGGGTTAACTAATGAAGGAAATGCATGTGCAATGACAATGTGTTAGAATGGATGTGTGTTATGCATGGCATGATTGGGATTAGGAAAGGTTTAAATGTCCTAAAACTAAAGAGAACAAGGTTCCAACACTTTGGCTCCAATTAGGTCTTCAATTTCGTCCAACACTTTGGCTTCAAGCATAAGCTATCCGTCCTTAGCCCAAAAGTGCTCCAAAAGTCTCCAAAATGCATCTTTTTGCTCCCTTAGCCCTTTGGACCTACAAACACACGAAAATAGCTTAAAGTACTAAAATAACTAAAGAAACATAACGTAAATGTACGAGAACAAGCCATTTAAGTCGCTTAAATATGGAGAAATATCTTTATACGTTACATTTGGGTATGGTGACTTTGAAGTCGTAAGACATGGAGAAATATCTTTATACGTTACAATTGATATGATTCTTTGAAGTGGAAATCTTTTGAGTTGAATGAATGACAAAATCTTCATTGGTTCTTATTAGTTTGTTTAAAGCATGTTTTAACCAAGTTGTTTGCAGATTTTGTAAATGTTTGTGGGTGTCATCACTGTAAACCCTCAGGAGACACAACTCCTCCAACTAGGGACACCTAGGGGTTCAAAGGCTTGTTGCACATGCTCAGTGCAATCGTTTGGCCAACGAAAGTGGTTTAGTTAGATGTTTGTATTTTGTGTGTTTTAGTTCTAAGTTTGCTCGAGGACTAGCAAAAACCAGGTTGGGGGTATTTGATAAGTCATATTTTGCATGCATGTATAGCTTTCTTATTTGGCGTTTTTGTATTGTTTTTGGATTAAACTAGTTGCATTTTACATTATTTGGTGTTAGTGTGCAGCCAAGTGTGAATTTGGATCAAAGGGAAAGCAAATGAAGTAAAAACATTCCAGAAATGATGTGAAGTGTTAAGAGATGTAATTCAGCCATTTTGGGTGATTCTAAACAAAGCAAAAACATGGATGTCACCTATGTGGTTCCAACATCAAAACATGCATTCACATGCATGCCACAACCTTAGCCGTGTGTTCCCATATCATCCCATCAGATTATACACTTCTAAACACCAAACATGCAATCACATGCATGATAACATCCATTCCGTGCAGATTCCATGTTTTAACACCCAAAACATCCCTCACATGCATGTCCACAACCTGACCCGTGCATTCCATTTCTCTTCTTCACTTCTCTTTGCAGAAATTCACATGCATGGTGATTAAACAAGTAACTCCTTGCAGCCACCATTTCAGAAATCAAACCCATCCCTTTGTCCATGCCGTGAGCTTTCTGCCATTCCCAGAGTTTTATAACCAATTTGCAGATTCCACTCCCTTGCTTGCAGACATTCCACATGTGTTTGGATTAAATAAACCACTTACTTGCAGAGCATGTCCATGCTTTGCAGGTAGCATGCCAGAAATCCACTAAAACAACCATTTCATGCGATCCCAACTCTAATGCCCATACCGTGCACATTAATACTCTCTGCAGCACCCCTTTCACATGGACCATGTCAGATTTTCACATGCATTCCAATTGTCTTCCCATCATCAATCATATTCAGAAATTAATTAAGGGGAATCACTCATCTCTCTCTCGGATCCAATTTCCATTACACACTCAATTGGCTCCATTTTTCTGTCTTCCATCTCAGAAACACAATCATTTCCATCACTTAAGCTCTGCCATCTGAGTTAAAAAAAAGACAAGATCCAATCTGATTGTCTCCCCATCATTAGACTCATTCAGAAATGCACCAAGACTGAGGGATTGGCTCACGGGGATCAGATTGGAACACACACACTCTATTTGCTCTAATTTCTGTCCATCATTCACTCTCATTCCCCCTCTCCATTCCATTGCATTCGACACTCTCACACTTTCACAGAAACTGTCCATTTCTCTCCATTTATGCACCACTCACAAAAACCATTCGACATTAGTTTCTCCACCCTCATTTACAATCACATTTGGGAGCTCCAACACCGAAGGCACTCTTCAAGGAATTCAACATCAGTTTTACTTCAAGGGTTCCTTCTACTTCATTCTATGTTCATTCATGTTGTGTATGTTTATGTTAAATCTTGTGTAAACATGAATTGTAACTAATCCTCCTCTAGGGATTCGATGTAACCTTGCAAAGTTTGCCATGTAATTAAGTTAGAATGCTCATTTTGTCTATCTATTTCTTGTTTCATTTTCTGTTTTAATGGTGACTTAGTATGTTGATTTTAATGTTTGATCATCATTTGAATTAATCACTAAGTTGTGTAGCCAAGATTAAAGCACACATCATGCATAATCTTGGTAGATATGTGAATGAATGAAGGGAGTGTTTAGCACACATCCTGCCGAATTACTCCCTTTGGTTTTATGAAAGTTTCTTGTACATTATATAATCTTGATTATGAACCAAAGTTGCACATCACAATTAGGTTCATGATTAGAGACATTTGATCAAATCCACACATCATATGGTTGATCATATCCAAGTGAAACAAACTCAAGAAATAGGTAGATGGATGAGTATAAACTAACTTGACAAACATGGACTTAGTTGAGCAATGGTGAAATCGAATCCCTAGTTTCATTTCCATTGATATTATCTCATTATATTGGTTGTTGATTCATTGATTTGTGTTTACTTCATTCTCTTAGGCTTTCAAGTTAAAACAACAAATCTGCATAGTTTGATTAGTTTGATTCAAATCTGCCTATTTAGACTAGTTTGATTCATTTCTTAGATTTCTTGCAAACAAGTAGTTACATAGGTCCAATTAGTCCCTGTGGATTCGACACCCTTGCTTATGCCATTATACTAAATATATTCTTGCATTAGGAAGGAAAAATACATCAACACATTCTCATTCAATTCGTCCATATTCAGAAAATCATCCAAAACACCACCAGAAATCATCCGTGAGTTTCCCTACTAATCCAAACAACACTCCAACCACTCCCCATCCCTCCAAAACACTTCACACTATCCCAAAACTCACCTTAGACCTTGTGATACAACAACGAGGAAGAGAAGAGTGCCTAAACGTTCATACAATTCAAGTTTGAGTTGTTGGAATGTTTAGGTGTTTCTTTGATTTCAATGTTTAATTTCAATGCTCTTTGTTTTGTACGAATGAGGAATGGATGATAAGAGGGCCTAAACGTTCATACAATTCAAGTTTGAGTTGTTGGAATGTTTAGGTGTTTCTTTGATTCTCTTTGTTTTGTACCATGAGGAACTAAACCCCCTTGGTTAGGGGGTGATTCGAATATATGTTTATGCTTGCATTTTGATTTGAATACTTCTAATTGCGTTTTATAAGTTGTGGATTCAATTTGTTTAACCGTTTGATTGATAACTTATTTATGTATGTTTATTGAGAGTGCACGCTTAATTTTCATGCATGAATATGACGCTAGAATATAAGTGAGTTTCACCTAATAGTTATGAACTTATATTCACAAGTAGTGGAGGTTGCTTATAAACAATCGCGTTAAATGAATTCTTGGCATAAGTTTCATGCAATCCATAGTAACGAATGCCTCGTCAACACTTATAATTTTCATAGAGCGTAATGATTCTTGCTTGTATCTCTATTATGCAATCATGTAGGGGACTTGTGGGGAATGTTTTGAATTGTTGTATGCGCTAACCCATCCAATTCAATAACGTTAGGAATATTTGAAGGTTAATTAGTGCATCACGGTTAACCCGGGGTGTTGAGTTTCATGGTTTATTGAAATGCAATTGGAAATCATTTTATTATGCAAGTATAACATGTATGGAGATGAACCCCTTAGCTAGCCTTCATTCCATTCAAATTCTATCACACATTCACATTTACATTTTGCTTTAATTTGAATCTGTGCATTTTAGTTAATTTTCGTATAAATCTAAATCCCCCTTTACTTTAATGTCCAATTTAGTTTGAAAGTGTTTTAGTTTGTGTTTATGAGTGTTTTGATTCATTTTATTTCCCAATTTCGTCCAAATTCACCAAAGTGCTCAAAACTGCCCAGAAAGTGATTTTAAGGCAGTTTTGAGTGTTTTGGGTGATGTTTGAGTCTTTTGGTTTGTTTTAATGTTTTAAGTGATTAGTTTTACATTCTTTGAGTTAGTTTAGTGTTTTATATTGTGTTTTTACGTTCTTGAGTCAAGTTATTACTTAATTTCGTCCAAATTTGTGTTTGTGCTCAAATCTGCCCAGAAAGTGGTTTTTAGGCAGATTTGAGTGTGTTTGTGTTGTTTTGAGTCTTTTGGTTTGTCTTAGTGTTTTAAAGTTTAGTTTTGCATTCTTTGAGTCTAGTATAGTGTTTCATATTGTTATTTTACGTTTTTGAGTCAAATCCAAGTGGTTAACAATCCCTCCTAATCCCCGGTCCAGAACGATCCCTACTTATACTTATACTACAATTTGACGAAAAGAGGGTTTAATTTGTGTGCGTATAAATCTCGCATCAAATTTTGGCGCCGTTGCTGGGGATTAGAAAATTTGCTAATCCCTTGGATTGTTTTATTTTCGTTTGTTTTTATTCTAGATTCTTAATCTTGTTTTGTTTCTTGTTTTAGGTACTAGTTCATGACTCGGAGTTCTCATCCGATTCGTGAACATATCCTGGAGTGATTGGGTCCTTCGTCCGGCTGCAAGACGTAAAAGAAAGCGCTACTTGGGAGGCAACCCAATGCACTGAATAAAACAAAGCATGTTCATAAAAAAAAAATTTAAAAAAAAAAAAAAAAAAAAAAAAGATACTAAACATGGAGAAAGGTGGAGCTTCACAAAGGTTGTTTACGTGAAGCCCCACTACGAGGCGCAGAAGCGGAAGGCATAGAAGCAGAAGGCATAGAAGCGGGAGGCATCGGAGCGGAAGCCATCGGAGCGGGAGGCATCGGAGCTAGAGCATTCCAGGCCTCAATACTTGGCCAAGCGCTGGATGACCCAGGAAAAAGGTGCCTCTGGAGATAAGCCGCAAGCCTTTGACGGTCACTTTGGATTCGACCCTCAGATTCGTGCAGCTCATCAAGCTTCCTCTTCATCCCCGACGAATAGTTATTTGCAAGCACATGCAAACTTCTATTCTCGTACTTAAGCTGCTGGATCTCTTGCTTAAGTCTTTCCACCTCTGCCATCAATGATTCCACCTGACGGGACCGAGCAAGCAGGCGTTGGCCCATGTTGGACACAGAACTCGCACACTGAACACTAAGTGCGAGGGACTCTTGAACGGCCAACTCATCGGACCGTCCTGACAGCAGCCTACTATCTTTTGGAGTGAGGAGGTTCTTAGCTACTATTGTAGCTGTTGTGGCGTCCTGCATCACGGAGTCTTCACCTGTAAGAAGACCGTTAGAAGATAAAAAAGAAGGGCGCCATACGTTACCTTGACGCGGCGCGCCCGTATCACTGCTAAGGCTCAATTCCAAGCTAAGGTTCGATGAGTTTGCCATTTTTCAAAAGTGTTCAAAGAGAAGGGATGGAGTTAAATTTCAAAGGGCCAAAGCGACGCGTCCACCGATTCAAAAAGCCGGAATTTCCGGCGTAATTTAAGCAACGCTTTCTCGGCTTTTCAGAAGACGCGTTCAACTTTGTCAAAAGATTTCTTCTTTTCAGACAACACGTGGAGGCCATCACCGCAACTACACATCTTTAGCCGACAAGCGCAAAGTTCGGCGACACTTTCGCTGCTTTTCAGAAAACGCGTGCAGCTTTGTCAAAAGGAGCCGCATCCGCACTACTACGTGTCGTTCAGAAAGCAAAGGGGCGCATGCTCAGAAATCGAAGAGGCGTCATTCAGAAATCGAAGAGGCGCCACTATTTCAAAAAGCCGGATTTGCGGGATCAAAACGTTTGTCGCCAAGGGTAAAAGAACAATACCACCACTTGATATTATCTCTATATATGTCGACCTTCGTCTTTTATGGCAAGGCAAACCTGAAGAAAAATGCCCAACTCTCCCTCACCTCTGAGGGCGCACTCCCAGCAAAGCCTTTCGAAAGACTCAATTCTTTCTTCTTCCCCAAAGATGATACCAGATGCTTGGAGTACATATGACCCAGGAGGAAACAGCACAACAAATACATGTGCTGATTCATTCACCGCTTCTTCAAAACAAAGGTATCTCATATCATAAAGGTCAAAAGCAAAAGTATCTCATATCATGCTCTTTCCCTGTCTTTTTCTTTGTCCTTGTTCTTACTCGCATGGCAAAGTAAAAGAAGCAATCAGCCGGCACTTGGAGTCAATCTTCCGATCTGGAGCCAACTGCCTTGAATCTATTCCTGATTACTTACCTAGCGTTGCTCTCGAGTAGTCATCTTCAACGGTTGATACACTTCCGGAGAAGGGACCACTTCTGCAAAAGGGAGCGAGTAAGGCAAGTGAAAATGATACATTGAAGCATGTGGAGACAAACATAGGCTGAGTTATCCTCCAACCCTTTTCAATACGAATTGGAAAGATTGAACAAAGAAACAGACCAAAGGGGTAAGCTCAGACCTTCGGGGAAGACCAAAAGAATCCTGCTGCCCAGTTCAACAGTAGCACAAAGGAAAATCAATGATGGGCGGAAACCAGTTCAAGAGTAAGCCTGTGGAGTCACTATGATCAAAGCCTCAATGCAATTACCAAGGAGAAGAGGGAATTTACACTCCATAACCAGATTTGCGTCCCTAAACTCTTCTCTTTGTTAATTACATTCTGCCATGTTTAGTATGTTTAAATTGCTTTTTGTGTGTTTACTTATGTTTTGTGTGAATCTATGCTTAAAACATTGAGGACAATGTTTGATTTAAGTGTGGGGGGGGGGGGGGGGGTAACTAATGTTGTTAATGCAAATTCGTGGGATTTTATCACCCATAACTTCAAATGTTGTTCCTTGCTGTTTTAAGGTGTTTTTAAGTTGTTTTAGAGTGTTTTTAGTGTGTTTTGTTTTATAACTCCGAAAATCACATAAAAATTTGAAAAACATGTTTTGAAAAGCCTAAAAAGAGTGTTTTGAGTCGTTTTTGTGTGTTTGTGTCTTAGGGTACCTTCCAACACAATGATAAGGATTTAGTTTGTAATTGCATGACTGTTAAAAAGAGTTATAAACATGGAGAAAAGTTTGATTTACTCTTGGTATATGCTTGGTTATGGTTATGATATATGACTTCACATGCAATCATAAAAGAAAAATTCGTTTTTGTAACATGCTTGAAGGAAGAAACTCATAATAACGCTACATCCCTGTGAGACTCGAGCCATTACTTTCTTTGGAGAGTTATTTTCTGTGATTCTTTGTTTTCTAAAGTTGTTGCATTATCTCATTATTCCTTGCTTGGTTGCTACATAGAATGCAATTGTATCATGATAGAACTAAATACTAAAACTTATATCCGTTTCATTCAAAGCATGACATTGAATTGCATAACATATATCAAGATGAAGTTGTGTAGTTGCCACCATAGCCAAATAGCCTTACTTCCCATATTTCGTATATATTAGTTTTAACCCTGTTGAGCCTCGTTTAGCCTATTTTCTTTGCTAACCACATCACCCCTTACCTAGCCTAGTATAGGACAGTCCACGCCCTTGTTCTTAAAAGATAGTGAGCATGACTTAAATGAATTCCTTTTGAGTACATTATGAAAGAAAATGAGTGTGGGGGAGAGAATGTTTTGTTCTTAAGTGTTTATGTATGTTTTGAGAGTCAAAAGAAAAGGAAAAAAAAAAAATTGTGAAAAACATATGAAAAAGAAAAACAGAAAAGAAAAGAAAGGAAAAAAAGCTTGTTCCCCCTTGTTGTTCAAAAGATTGAGTTTTCATTCAAAAGTGAATTCTACGTTAATTGAAATGCTTTGCTCACTATTGCTTTAAGAATGTTTGTTTATCCTTCACCTTTCATTGTTAGCCAATACCCTAGCCCCGTTACACCCCTTTGACTTCTATCTTGATCGTTATGTGTTCAATAATGTGGAGTTTGGAATTGATATGAGCTTATGGAATCACTGGTTCTCGTTCTAAGTAGTGGCATTCCATTCATGAGATCATATCTAAACATGCTTATTAACTCCAGAAATTGCTTCCTTTGAAATACATATATGTGAGTGTTCGTTTTTATGTTTACATCAATCTTCTCACATATAACTAGTTTAAGGTGTGTAGTCAGAAAATCTGAGTGAAAATTGAGTGCATATATTGTAAGGAATTGAGCAAATTCTCTAAGGCATGTTACTACATTCAAAATATAGTTTTAAATGCTTAATTGTGAATTAGTATGTGGTGACTATGATTAAGTATGTACTTAAGTGTAAAGATAACCAAAATCTGTGGGAATAATGATTTTTAACATGTCATGTGCATTGGAAATCCCTGAGACGATTGTTGGAAGGTGTAGGTTGTGTTTTGTTCGTTTTGATTTGTTTTTGGTTTCTTTTGTTTTGTTTTGCTCGAGGACTAGCAAAAGCTAAGTGTGGGGGAATTTGATAGGAGCATATTTAGGCGACTTACTTAGCTTGTTTTCGTGCATTTATATTGTTAATTCATAGTTGTTTTTGGCGTTTAAGCCATTTTCGTGTGTTTTTAGGTTCATGTGGCTAAGGAAGCAAAAAGATGCATTTTGGAGCAAAATTGGACTTGGAAGGGATAACTTATACTTGGAGCAAAAGGAATGGACGAAATTGAAGAGTTGATGTCACAAGGATTCCTACTTGAAGTAGCCACACACCTTCCACATTTCAGCCACATACACTTGTTCCTCCATCATTGCACCAACAACAACCAAACATGCACTCCCTTTAATCACATGCATAAATCAGCCACATGCATCTCCCATCACCATATCAGATTTCCATCATATTCACATGCATTCCATCCTTTAAAACATTGCACATGCACTCCCTTTAATTAATTAAGCCACATGCACTCCCATCCATTTATCATTGCAGCCAACACATGCTTTCACATGCATTTTCAGATTGTCCCCTTGCACATGCAGCCACATATTCATTGCACATGCAATTCCAACCCACATGCATCCTTTAATCATTCAAACATGCAGCCACATTCCCTCCTAGCTGTCATGTTCCCCCCATTTCACCTATAAATAAGCATCCATTGCATTCATTCTCATTCAATTCGTCCATATTCAGAAAATCATCCAAAACACCACCAGAAATCATCCGTGAGTTTCCCTACTAATCCAAACAACACTCCAACCACTCCCCATCCCTCCAAAACACTTCACACTATCCCAAAACTCACCTTAGACCTTGTGATACAACAACGAGGAAGAGAAGAGTGCCTAAACGTTCATACAATTCAAGTTTGAGTTGTTGGAATGTTTAGGTGTTTCTTTGATTTCAATGTTTAATTTCAATGCTCTTTGTTTTGTACGAATGAGGAATGGATGATAAGAGGGCCTAAACGTTCATACAATTCAAGTTTGAGTTGTTGGAATGTTTAGGTGTTTCTTTGATTCTCTTTGTTTTGTACCATGAGGAACTAAACCCCCTTGGTTAGGGGGTGATTCGAATATATGTTTATGCTTGCATTTTGATTTGAATACTTCTAATTGCGTTTTATAAGTTGTGGATTCAATTTGTTTAACCGTTTGATTGATAACTTATTTATGTATGTTTATTGAGAGTGCACGCTTAATTTTCATGCATGAATATGACGCTAGAATATAAGTGAGTTTCACCTAATAGTTATGAACTTATATTCACAAGTAGTGGAGGTTGCTTATAAACAATCGCGTTAAATGAATTCTTGGCATAAGTTTCATGCAATCCATAGTAACAAATGCCTCGTCAACACTTATAATTTTCATAGAGCGTAATGATTCTTGCTTGTATCTCTATTATGCAATCATGTAGGGGACTTGTGGGGAATGTTTTGAATTGTTGTATGCGCTAACCCATCCAATTCAATAACGTTAGGAATATTTGAAGGTTAATTAGTGCATCACGGTTAACCCGGGGTGTTGAGTTTCATGGTTTATTGAAATGCATTGGAAATCATTTTATTATGCAAGTATAACATGTATGGAGATGAACCCCTTAGCTAGCCTTCATTCCATTCAAATTCTATCACACATTCACATTTACATTTTGCTTTAATTTGAATCTGTGCATTTTAGTTAATTTTCGTATAAATCTAAATCCCCCTTTACTTTAATGTCCAATTTAGTTTGAAAGTGTTTTAGTTTGTGTTTATGAGTGTTTTGATTCATTTTATTTCCCAATTTCGTCCAAATTCACCAAAGTGCTCAAAACTGCCCAGAAAGTGATTTTAAGGCAGTTTTGAGTGTTTTGGGTGATGTTTGAGTCTTTTGGTTTGTTTTAATGTTTTAAGTGATTAGTTTTACATTCTTTGAGTTAGTTTAGTGTTTTATATTGTGTTTTTACGTTCTTGAGTCAAGTTATTACTTAATTTCGTCCAAATTTGTGTTTGTGCTCAAATCTGCCCAGAAAGTGGTTTTTAGGCAGATTTGAGTGTGTTTGTGTTGTTTTGAGTCTTTTGGTTTGTCTTAGTGTTTTAAAGTTTAGTTTTGCATTCTTTGAGTCTAGTATAGTGTTTCATATTGTTATTTTACGTTTTTGAGTCAAATCCAAGTGGTTAACAATCCCTCCTAATCCCCGGTCCAGAACGATCCCTACTTATACTTATACTACAATTTGACGAAAAGAGGGTTTAATTTGTGTGCGTATAAATCTCGCATCAACTAGGCCGATTTGGAAATGAATCAAACTAGTCTAAATAGACAGATTTGTTGTTGTAACTTGAAAGCATGAGAAAATGAAGTAAACACAAATAAATGAATCAACAACTAATGTAATGGGATAGTATCAATGGAAATGAAGCTAGGGATTCGGCTTCACCATTGCTCAACTAAGTCCATGTTTGTTAAGTTAGATTGTACTCATTCATCTACCTATTTCTTGAGTTTGTTTCACTTGGATATGATCAACCATATGATGTGTGGATTTGATCAAATGTCTCTAATCATGAACCTAATTGTGATGTGCAACTTTGGTTCATAATCAAGATTATGTAATGTACAAGAAACTTTCATAAAACCAAAGGGAATGACTCGGCAGGATGTGTGCTAAACACTCCCTTCATTCATTCACATATCTACCAAGATTATGCATGATGTGTGTTCTAATCTTGGCTACACAACTTTGTGGTTAATTCAAACGATGATCAAACATTAAAATCAACACACTAAGTCACCATTAAAACAGAAAATGAAACAAGAAATAGATGGACAAACTGAGCATTCTAACTTAATTACATGGCAAACTTTGCAAGGTTACATCGAATCCCTAGAGGAAGATTAGTTACACTTCATGTTTACAAAGGTTTAACATAAAAATAAATAACATGAGTGAACATAAGATTAAGAAGGAGAAACCCTTGAAGCAAAACTGATGTTGAAGTCCTTGAAGAGTTCCTTGGTGTTGCTTCTCCAAATGTGGTGCGGATGAAGGTAGAATGGCTTGGTTGAATGGTTTCTGCCCTTGGGACAGAAAATGGACAGAGAATGGAGTGAAATGGGAGAGGTTATGGGTGTGTAATGGACTGGTTGAAGAAGAAAACTTGCGGATGGTAGAGAAAATGGACAGTTTCTGTGAAAGGAAAAGAATGTCGAATGCAATGGAATGGAGAGGGAGAATGAGTGTGGATGATAATCAGAAGTGGTGCCAGAATGGTGTGTGTAATAGAATAATTCCGAGAGAGAAATGAGTGAGTCTCCCTTAGTGAATTTCTGAATGTGGCTCTAACCTTCAGATTGGATCTCAATCTGCACAAGTGACATGGAATAGCATCCAATGAGCTGGAATTGAATGGGTTTCTGAGCTGTTGGTCGCAACGCATGGACAGGGTCTGCAAGTGTGTGGTTTGTTTAATCAAAATGCATGTGTCCTTGCTGCAACAAGTGAGTGGAATCTGCAAAGGTGAATTGTTTGTACAAATTCTGGAAAGGTGAAGAAAGCACACGGCATGGAATGATGGAATGAGTGAATTTCTGGAATAAATGATGCAAGGAATGGACATGATCTGCAGGTATGTGGTTATTTAATCCAAGATACATGTGCAAAGTTTGCCACAAGGGAGTGGACAATCTGAAACTGGTTATAATAATCTGGACATGGGAATGGAAGTGCACGAGATGGACTTGAAGGAGTGCTGAAATGGCATGGAATGTTTAATTGAGATGCATGTGGATTTCTGCCTTGGAATCACATGGGAGTGCACGGTATGATGATGTTTGTTGGTGTAAATATGGCTGAAAGGTTTAGTTAATGGGAATGGGTGTGGAAGTGCACGGGATGGACTTGAATGAATTGGAAATGCATGTGAGAACTTGGCAAGGTATTTGAACATGCATGTGAATGCATGTTTTGGTGTTGGAACCAGCCAATCTGACTTCAAGCTTTTTGCCTTGTTTAGATTCACCCAAAATGGCCGAATTGCACCACATTCCTTCATTTGCCCTCCAATTGATTTTATTACACACTTGGCTGCACACTAACACCAAACAATGTAAAATGCAACTAGTTTAATCCAAAAACAATACAAAAACGCCAAATAAGAAAGATATACATGCATGCAAAATATGACTTATCAAATACCCCCAAACCTGGTTTTTGCTAGTCCTCGAGCAAACTTAAAACTAAAACACACAAAACACAAACATCTAACTAAACCACTTTCGCTGGCCAAACGATTGCACTGAGCATGTGCAACAAGCCTTTGAACCCCTAGGTGTCCCTAGTTGGAGGAGTTGTGTCTCCTGAGGGTTTACAGTGATGACACCCACAAACACTTACAAAATCTGCAAACAACTTGGTTAAAACATGCTTTAAACAAACTAATAAGAACCAATGAAGATTTTGTCATTCATTCAACTCAAAAGTTTGCCACTTCCAAAGAATCGTATCCATTGTAACGTATAAAGATATTTCTCCATGTCTTACAACTTCAAGGTCACCATACCCAAATGCTTCAGATAGAATTCGCCTCAACTCTACTCTTCACAGATTTCACTCAAAATTTTCACTCAGATCCTAAGGTTTTAATCTCTCCACAACCATATATGAGTGTAAGTATGTAAAGGGAATCAAAATTCTCACATATGAAATCTGAAATGGAAGCACAATTTCTGAGTAGATCTCATGAAATGAATCAAATGCTAAGAATATAGATAACACACACACTTACCATCACCCATGAATACATCCTCAATGATCAGCTAGGTCTTTCTCAAGATTGTAATGTAAGGCTTAGGTTATAGGTTACGAAAGAAGTGATATGAAGTACTAGAGCTTGGGGCATACCAAAGTGTTCTTGAGGATCATGCTCTTCACTTGCATTTGTTTTCTTTCTTCTTTGTTTTTGGCATCCAGGCCCTATGTCTTATAATGAGGAGATTTGGAACTTGTATCCATTTTAATTCTCTTTTTTTATTTTTATTTTTTTATAACCTTTTTTTTTTTTTAAAAGCATCTTCAACATAGGTGCCCTCGGTACTGATAGAAGCATATTTAGGCGACTTACTTAGCTTGTTTTCGTGCATTTATATTGTTAATTCATAGTTGTTTTAGTCGTTTAAGCCATTTTCGTGTGTTTTTAGGTTCATATGGCTAAGGAAGCAAAAAGATGCATTTTGGAGCATTTTGGAGCAAAATTGGACTTGGAATGGATAGCTTATGTTTGGAGCAAAAGGAATGGACGAAATTGAAGGATTCCTAATCCATTGCAACCACATGCATTCACATGCATAAATCAGCCACATGCATCTCCCATCACCATATCAGATTTCCATCATATTCACATGCATTCCATCCTTAATACATTGCACATTCACTCCCTTTAATTAATTAAGCCACATGCACTCCCATCCATTTCATCATTGCAGCCAACACATGCTTTCACATGCATTTTCAGATTGTCCCCTTGCACATGCAGCCACATATTCATTGCACATGCAATTTCAACCCACATGCATCCTTTAATCATTCAAACATGCAGCCACATTCCCTCCTAGCTGTCATGTTCCCCCAATTTCACCTATAAATAAGCATTCATTCTCATTCATTCTCATTCACTCTTCCATATTCCAGAAATTCGTCAAAACCTCTCCACACCCTTGCAGCAGCCACCAAAACACTTTTCTCCTCCATTGCAGCCACTCCAACCACTCCCCAAACCATTCACACCATCAAACTATCCTTAGACCTTGTGCTACAACGAAGAGGAAGATAAGAGGGCCTAAACGTTCATACAATTCAAGTTTGAGTTGTTGGAATGTTTAGGTGTTTCTTTGATTTCAATGTTTAATTTCAATGCTCTTTGTTTTGTACGAATGAGGAATGGATGATAAGAGGGCCTAAACGTTCATACAATTCAAGTTTGAGTTGTTGGAATGTTTAGGCGTTTCTTTGATTCTCTTTGTTTTGTACCATGAGGAACTAAACCCCCCTTGGTTAGGGGGTGATTCGAATATATGTTTATGCTTGCATTTTGATTTGAATACTTCTAATTGCGTTTCATAAGTTGTGGATTCAATTCGTTTAACTGTTTGATTGATAACTTATTTATGTATGTTCATTGAGAGTGCACACTTAATTTTCATGCATGAATATGACGCTAGAATATAAGTGAGTTTCACCTAATCGTTATGAACTTATATTCACAAGTAGTGGAGGTTGCTTATAAACAATCGCGTTAAATGAATTCTTGGCATAAGTTTCATGCAATCCATAGTAACGAATGCCTCGTCAACACTTATAATTTTCATAGAGCGTAATGATTCTTGCTTGTACCTCTTCTATGCATTCATGTTGAGGACTTGTGGGGAATGTTTTGAATTGTCGCATGCATCATCCAATTCAATAACGTTAGGAAGATTTGAAGGTTAATTAGTGCATCACGGTTAACTTGGGGTGTTGAGTATCATAGTTTATTGAAATGCAATTGGAAATCATTTTATTATGCAAGTATAACATGTATGGAGATGAACCCCTTAGCCATTCTATCATCCATTCATTCCATTCCATCAAATTCATCTTTACATTCTATCTAGTTTATTAACTTCTTTCGTTATTTCAATTCTTGTCAATTTAAAACCCCCCTTTACTTTCTTGTTCTTTAGTGTTTAGACTTTGTTTAGTTTATGTTTTAAAGTGTTTTGATTCAATTTATTTCCCAAAATTCGTCCAAATTCACCAAAGTGCTCAAAACTGCCCAGAAAGTGATTTTAAGGCTGTTTTGAGTGTTTTGGGTGATGTTTGAGTCTTTTGGTTTGTTTTAGTGTTTTAAAGTTTAGTTTTGCATTCTTTGAGTCTAGTATAGTGTTTTATATTGTGTTTTTACGTTTGAATCAAACCATAATCTTAAATTCGTCCAACATTGGGTTTAAGGTCAAAAACTGCCTAGTTAGTGTTTTTAGGCAGTTTTGAGTCTTTTGAACTTGTTTTGAGTCCTTTGAGTATTTGTGAACGTTTTTAACTTTATTTTACGTTTTTGAGTCAGTTTCCAAGTGATTTGCAATCCCTCCTAATCCCCGGTTAAGAACGATCCCTACTTATACTTATACTACAATTGACAAAAAGAGGGTTTAATTTGTGTGCGTATAAATTCCCGCATCAGGTACAAGCCACAATCTTGTTCTAAGCTCAATTTTCCTTTAGTCTTCATCACCTTGGTATTCCCCAAACTATAAGGTATGGCTTGTAATGGGCTAGAATGGGTAGAGTATGGTGTGGGTGATGAAAGAATTGGGCTAAAGTGTTTGGCTGCAACGAGGGTGAATGGAGCACACAAATGGGTAGGATTTAAGCCTTTTAGTAGTTAAACATGCATAGCCTAACATCATCTTATTGAGTTCATTCATGAATGATACTAAATACATGGTATCTGCAAAGGAGAATGATTCTTAGCATCCAAACGAAATAGAAGTAATGAGATCATTTAAAGTGAAAATGAAATAAAAAGATAGGAGTAGAAACACTTTAAACCCTCTCAAAGAAGCAATTAGGCTCAAAATAACTTACCAGGGTAGTCTCCACTATTCTTCTTCCAGAATTTGAGTATGGTACCTCTATCATCATAATTTCAAGAGTTATAGCCTTATGAATGACAACAAGATGCAACTCTTTTCCATAGCAACCCAATCGTTTGTTTTCAAACATAGTCCTCATATACATTCGTATTAGCATGCACAAACATTCTTAACCAAAACTAACACCTCAAACAAACACAAACACAAAACAAAACTTCCAAACCACCCCCAAACCTAATCTAAACATTGTCCTCAATGTTTAAAATTGTATACAATGCAATTAGGCAAAGAATATGGGATGGTGTTAAGTCACATTTTGCATACATTTATATCTTCCTTATTTGGCATCTTTGTGATTGTTTTGGATTAAACTAGTTGCGTTTTACATTGTTTTGTGTTAGTGTGCAGCCAAGGGTGTAATTCGACCACATTAGATGGTTCTAAACAGGAAGTGGTGCATTGGAGTCACTTTGGGTGAAGCTAAACAAGGCAAAAAGATTGAATTCAGATTGGGAGGTTCTAACACCAAAACATGCATTCACATGCATGTTCAAACACTTTGCCGAGCTCCCTTTGCATTTCCAACTCAATCAGTCCATTCCGTGCACTCCCATGTGATTGCAAGTCAGATTATGCACTTCTAAAACATCAAAACATGCATTCACATGCATGTCCACAACCTGACCCGTGCACTTCCATTCCCATGTCCAAATTATTCTAACCAAGTTTCAGATTGTCCACCCCCTTTGTGGCAGACTTTGCACATGTTTCTTGGATTAAATATCCACATACTTGCAGACCTTGTCCTGCTCCTTGATGCACTTCCACCACCGAAACACATCACCTTTGCATTTCCATCCCCTTTCTTGCCCATGCCGTGAGCTTTCTGCCATTCCCAGAATTTTATAACCAATTTCTGGTTATTCACTTCTCTTTGCAGACATTGCACATGCATCTTGATTAAATAAACCACACCTTTGCAGATTATGTCCATGCTTTGCAGGTATCATGCCAGAAATCCATCATTCCAACTGAAATATGCTCTGCCATCTGAGTTAAACAAATGGTAGATCCAATCTGATTGTCTCTCCATCATTAGACTCATTCAGAAATGCACCAAGACTTAGGGATTTTCGGACTCAGATCAGGGGGGATCACACACAGCCTATTACACTCCATTTTCTGTCCATAACACTCACTAATCTCTCTCTCGGATCCATTCCATTACATACACCATTTTGCTCCATTTTCTGCCCACCATTCACTCTCATTCTCCCTCTCCATTCCATTTTCATTCGACACTCTCTCCCTTTCACAAAAACTGTCCATTTCTCTCCATTTATGCACCACTCACAGAAACCATTCGACATAAGTTTCTCCACCCTCATTTACAAACACATTTGGGAGCACCAACACCGAAGGCACTCTTCAAGGAATTCAACATCAGTTTTGCTTCAAGGGTCCCTTCTACTTAATTCTATGTTCATTCATGTTGTGTATCTTTATGTTAAACATTCTGTAAACATGAATTGTAACTAATCTTTCTCTAGGGATTCGATGTAACCTTGCAAAGTTTGCCATGTAATTAAGTTAGAATGCTCATTTTGTCCATCTATTTCTTGTTTCATTTTCTGTTTTAATGGTGACTTAATGTATTGATTTTAATGTTTGATCATCATTTGAATTAATCACTAAGTTGTGTAGCCAAGATTAAAGCACACATCATGCATAATCTTGGTAGATATGTGAATGAATGAAGGGAGTGTTTAGCACACATCCTGCCGAGTTACTCCCTTTGGTTTTATGAAAGTTTCTTGTACATTACATAATCTTGATTATGAACCAAAGTTGCACATCACAATTGGGCTCATGATTAGAGACATTTGATCAAATCCACACATCATATGGTTGATCATATCCAAGTGAAACAAACTCAAGAAATAGGTAGATGAATGAGTATAAACTAACTTGACAAACATGGATTTAATTGAGCAATGGTGAAATCGAATCCCTAGTTTCATTTCCATTGATACTATCTCGTTATATTGGTTGTTGATTCATTTAGTTGTGTTTACTTCTTTTATTTATGCTTTTAAGTAACAACAACAAATCTGCTCAATTTGATTAGTTTGATTCATATCTTAGATTTCTTGCAAACAAGTAGTTACATAGGTCCAATTAGTCCCTGTGGATTCGACACCCTTACTTATGCCATTATACTAAACATATTCTAGCATTAGGAAGGAATATTAGATCAACAGATGGTAACAAAATAAACACAACATAAAGAAAGAACACAAACCACACTAGGTTGCCTCCTAGCAAGCGCTGTATTTAATGTCTAGGCAAGACATGGTAGCTTGTTCATGGTGTTGAAAATTCAAGAACATCCACGACTTGATACACTTGCTCTTCATCCACTTTATCCAAATATGGTTTCAATCGCTGTCCATTGACTTTAAAAGAGGTGCCATTCTTCATGTTCTCTATCTCCACAGCTCCGTGGGGAAATGTTTGCAGCACTTTAAATGGTCCCACCCACCTAGACTTCAATTTTCCTGGAAAAAGTTTCAAACGTGAGTCAAACAAAAGTACTTTCATACCTTGGTGAAACTCCTTCCTTAGGATGGTCTTGTCATGATAAAGCTTAGTCCGTTCCTTATAGATTTTAGCATTCTCATATGCCTCATTTCTAAGCTCTTCCAACTCATTAAGTTGGAGCTTCCTTGCTATTCCAGCATCCTTGTAATCAAAGTTGAACTTCTTGATGGCCCAATATGCACGGTGTTCAAGCTCCATTGGCAAATGACAAGCTTTCCCAAACACAAGGCGATAAGGACTCATGCCAATGGGGGTCTTGTATGCTGTTCTATATGCCCATAGTGCATCATTTAACCTCAATGACCAATCCTTCCTTGTAGGGCTCACAGTCTTCATCAAAATGTTCTTGATCTCCCTATTGCTAATCTCCACTTGTCCTGAGGTTTGAGGATGGTACGGGGTTGCCACTTTGTGGTTGATGTTGTACTTCTTCATTAAGGATTCAAAGGGTTTGTTGCAGAAATGGCTGCCACCATCACTAATAATAGCTCTTGGGGTTCCAAACCTACAAAAAATCACATCTTTAAGAAAATTCAACACAACCTTATGATCATTAGTCCTTGTAGCAATGGCTTCAACCCATTTGGATACGTAATC
Source organism: Pyrus communis (assembly GCF_963583255.1). Classification (NCBI taxonomy): domain Eukaryota; kingdom Viridiplantae; phylum Streptophyta; class Magnoliopsida; order Rosales; family Rosaceae; genus Pyrus; species Pyrus communis. The sequence continues at coordinate 10,524,342 of NC_084815.1, forward strand.
CACTGCCACTAATATGTATAAACAGCCAAAGGAGGATGGAAATGGTCCCATGAAGTCAATTCCCCAAACATCAAAGAGCTCCACTACCAAAATGTTGTTCAATGGCATTTCATTTCTTCGACTAATGTTCCCCATCTTCTGGCACCTATCACACTTAGAACAAAAATCAAAAGCATCTTTGAATAAAGTAGGCCAAAAGAAACCAGATTGTAAAACCTTTAGAGATGTCTTTTTGGCACCAAAATGTCCTCCACACGCCAATGTATGGCTAAATGTTAGAATGCTTTGTTGCTCACTCTCTGGGACACATCTCCTAATGATTTGATCAGGGCAATATTTAAACAAATATGGTTCGTCCCAAACGTAGTGCTTCGCCATGGCAAGGAACTTCTTTCTTTCCTGAAAAGAAAGGTCATTTCTCATTATACCACAGGCAAGATAATTCACAAAGTCCGCATACCATGGTTCTTTTTCTTGAACAACAAGGAGTTGTTCATCTGGAAATGATTCATTTAGGGGCAAAGGTTGTCCCACTCCATGGTTTTCATTAAGCCTGAACAAATGGTCAGCCACAACATTATCACTGCCCTTCTTATCTCGAATTTCCAAGTCAAACTCTTGTAGTAAGAGTATCCATCTAATCAAGCGTGGTTTAGCATCCTTCTTTGTCATCAAATACCTAATGGCTGCATGATCAGAAAACACAATAACTTTAGATCCCACAAGATATGACCTAAACTTTTCTAAGGCAAAAACAACAGCAAGCAACTCCTTTTCAGTTGTGGAATAGTTAAGTTGAGCATCATGCAGAGTTCGGCTTGCATAGTAGATCACATGTGGAAGCTTGTTCACCCTTTGCCCTAAAACTGCACCAACAGCATAGTCAGAGGCATCACACATTAATTCAAAAGGTAACGACCAATCTAGTGCCATAATAATAGGAGCCGAGGTTAGTTCATTTTTCAAAGTATTAAATGCATCCATACAAGCCTTATCAAAATAAAATACAACATCTTTAGCTAACAGATTGCATAATGGACGAGTGATCATTGAAAAGTTCTTAATGAAACGACGATAAAAACCCGCATGGCCCAAAAAACTTCTTACTCCCTTCACAGTGGTGGGGGCTACCATATTGGTGATGACGTCAATTTTGGCTTTGTCTACCTCCATTCCTTTGCTAGAGATTACATGCCCCAACACAATTCCTTGTTTCACCATAAATTGGCACTTTTCCCAATTGAGAACCAAATTTGTTTCCTGACATCTTTGAAGTACTAAAGAGAGATGGTTAAGACATTCATCAAAAGAGGAACCAAACACTGAGAAGTCATCCATAAATACCTCAATGAATCTTTCTACCATGTCAGAAAAAATGGCCAACATGCATCTTTGGAATGTTGCTGGAGCATTGCAAAGTCCAAAAGGCATTCTCCGGTATGCAAATGTGCCAAAGGGGCAAGTAAAGGTTGTTTTCTCTTGATCCTCCGGAGCGATTGCAATTTGATTGTAACCTGAGTATCCATCCAGAAAACAATAATGTGAGTAACCTGCCAATCTCTCAAGCATTTGATCTATGAAAGGCATAGGAAAGTAATCTTTTCTAGTGCTAGAATTCAACTTCCTGTAATCGGTGCAAACACGCCAACTGGCCGTGGGCTTTGTGGGCACAAGCTCATTGTTTTCATTTCTCATCACAGTGATTCCCACCTTCTTAGGTACCACTTGAATAGCACTCACCCATTTGCTATCAGAAATGGGATATATGATCCCCACATCTAACAATTTCAACACCTCATTCCTAACAACCTCCTTCATGTGTGGATTGAGTCTTCTTTGTGGCTCACGGGTTGACTTTGCCCCTTCCTCCAAAAGAATCCTATGCATGCACATGGTAGGGCTTATTCCCTTGATATCTGCAATAGACCAACCAAAAACTGATTTGAACTCTTTTAACACCCTAATTAGTTTATCTTCTTCATTTGGGGTGAGATCAGAAGCTATGATAATTGGAAGAGTTTCAAATTCAGCTAGATATGCATATTTTAGATGTGGTGGAAGTGGTTTAAGTTCAAGTTTTGGTGCCTTAACAGTGGAAGGAATTAGATGTGACATTGATGGTTCTAAAGGCTCTACAATAGGTGAAACATTCAAAGGATACAATGCCAATGCTTCCAAGGCAGCTACTTCTTCCATGAGTGCATCTTCTTCATCAAACTCATCTTGAGATTGACTCAAAACAGTTTGTAAGGGTTCATTCGATTGTGCCTGCAAGAACTTAGAGAATACAAGTGAATCAAGCACATCAATGGCATAACAATCAAGAGATGAAGAAGGATGAGCAAGAGATTCAAACACTTTGAATTGAACTGTCTCTCCTAACACTGTCATAGTGAGGAGTCCATTTTGCACATCAATGATGGTCTTGGCCGTGGCCATGAAGGGTCTCCCAAGCAATATAGGCAACTCACGATCATGTATAGGAGCTTCTTCCATGTCCAACACTACAAAATCTGCAGGCAAAATTAGTTTATCAACTTGAACTAGGATATCTTCAACTATACCTCTTGGATATTTAACTGATCTGTCTGCAAGTTGTAATGAAATGGTGGTGGCTTTCAAATCTCCCAAACCTAGTTGAAGGTACACTGAATAAGGCATTAAGTTGATGCTAGCACCCAAATCAAGCATTGCCTTCTCTACTTTCTTGTCCCCTATGGTGATGTTGATAGAGAAACTGCCTGGATCCTTGAGCTTTGGTGGAAGTTTTCTTTGCAAAACTGCACTCACATTCTCAGACACCACTACCTTCTCATGTGGTCCATACTTCCTTTTGTAACTGTTTAACTCCTTGAAGAACTTCCCATATGCCGGCATGTTCCTAATGACATCAAGCAAAGGTAAGTTAACATTCACTTTGCTTAGTATATCAAAAATTTCTTTGAATGACTTATCCTGCTTGCTCTTGGCAAGTCTTCCAGGGAATGGTATTGGTGGAGTGTATGGTTTCTCGGCCTTGTGAAGATTTGGTGCTTCTAGTGAGGAAGTGGCATGGCTTGGTTCCTCAATTGATTTCCCATTGTCTCCTTGAGTGACACCTGCATTCACATGATCATATTCATTAGTAACTTCATTGCCAACTCTATTATCAATAACCTTACCACTTCTAAGTGTAGTGATTGCTTTGGCGTGCTCTTGGTTCCTTTGGAGTATCACGGGTTGGCTTGGAAACTTCCCAACCTCTCTTTGGTTCAAGGCATCTGCAATCTGCCCCAATTGTGTCTCCATTTTGGTTAGGGCTGCTGAATGTTGTTGGAGAGTGCTATTTGTGGAATGTTGGAATTGCAAAGTGTTTTGGGCTAACAACTTAACAGTATCCTCAAGGGTAGTGGCAGGTTTTGGTTGGAAAGTTTGGAATTGATTGTTGTTCTTCCATGAAAGGTTGGGATGGTCTCTCCAACTCGGGTTATATGTATTGGAATACATATCATTCCTTGGTCTTTGATTGTAAGAATTCATTAGGTTCACTTGCTCTTGAACATACTCGGGATAAGCCTCCCTAGATGGACATTGGTGAGTAGGATGGCTTGGTATGTTGCAAATGGCACACACTTCATTTGCTTTTGGCACCATGTTGAGCACGGATTCAAGCTTCCTTTCTAGGTTAGCTACCTGCAACAAAAGCTCATGATTAGAACTTGTTTCATAGACTCCAACTTTCTTACCCCTTAAATCTTTGTGTTGAGCATTAGACCCCAACATCTCATAAATGTTATATGACTCTTGAGCATTCTTTTTCTTCAATGCTCCACCTGCTGCATTATCAACAGTTGATTGACAAGTTTGGGTTAGTCCATCATAGAAAATTTGCATTTGTAAATGAAAAGGTAACCCATGGTGTGGACATTGTATCAAGAGGCCTTTAAAACGCTCCCAACACTCATTGAAAGGTTCTCCATCATCTTGTTTGAAGTTGAAGATTTATCCCCTTAATGTGGCTGTCTTTTGAGTGGAAAAGAACTTCTCCAAGAACTTCTTAGCCACGGCATCCCATGTGGTGAGGGAACCTGGTGTTAGAGTCATCAACCAACTCTTGGCCTTATCTTTCAAGGTGTAAGGAAACACTCTCATCCTCAAATTCGCTTCACTCACTCCCTGCAAAGGTAAACCACTCACAACATTGTAAAATTCTTTAATATGAGCTAAAGGGTCTTCATTAGGTAAGCCATAAAATGGGGGAAACATATGAAAATGTGAAGATTTGAGATCATAGTTTCTAGCTTCTGTGGGCAGCAAGATGCATGAAGGTGAATTTGGTATGATTGGTTGAGCAAAGTCCTCCAAAGCTCGAAGTTCATCTTCGTTGCCCGCCATCTCTTATTCTCTTTCCCAATTAAATTGCTCAGATTCTTTACTCGTTGAACTAGGTGAATTCCCTTCCTCTTCCTCACGGCTAAAGGATGAACTTGATGGCACAAAATTGTCCAAAGTGTGGCCCTTCAACCGTTCAATTCTTTGGCCTAACTCAACAAGTTTATTTGACATATACTACCTGAAATAAAATAACACAAGTGTGAATGAAAATCTACTAGCAAACAACAATGAAATGAACAAAAATAAACTTAAAAACGTTTGAAAGGACTCAAAGGACTCAAAACAGATTCACAAGACTCAAAACAAGCTAAAAACTCTCAAAACTGCCTAAAAACACAAACTGGGCAGTTTTGACACTAAACTCAACTTTGGACGAAAATTAGGTTTAGGCTTGACTCAAAATGCTTCAAACACAAGATAAGACAGATTCTAAGCTTAAGACTTAACAAAATATGGGGAGAAATTGTATTTGGACGAAATGCAATTAAATGGACAGATTATAACGAAAGCAGATTGTAAAGCAAATTGATGTAAACCAATGGATAATGGAATGGCTAAGGGATTCTTTTCCACACATGAAATGTATGCAACTTAAATCAACTTCCAGTTATCAATTTGACAAGTTATGAATCTTGACACTAATTGATAGGAGCATATTTACGCACCTTAGTTTAGCTTGTTTTTGTGCATTTATAGTGTTTTTCCTTAGTAAAGTAGTCTTTTAAGCTAGTTCTATCTGTTTTCAGGTTTTAAGGGCAAAGTATGCAAAAGGATGCATTTTGGAACCTTTTGGAGCAAATTAGAGCTTGGAATGGATATCATATACTTGGAGCCAAGAGGATGGACGAAATTGAAGACTTGAAGATGATGATTCCTACTTGAGCAAGGTTTCCTAGTTGAAGTAGGAAAGTCCCTAAATGGAAGATGGTTTCCTAGTTGAATTAGGATTCCTAGTTAAAATGGGTTTCCTAGTTGAATTAGGATTCCTAGAAGAATGAAGATTCCTACTTGAACAAGGTTTCCTAGTTGAAGTAGGAAAGTCAAAATCCAAATGGTCTCAAGTGAAGCAACAAAGAAGCTTTCCAAGTCCAAGAAGGAGAAGAATTCCAAGATGAAGAAGGATTAGCTTTCCTAATCCTAATGCACAAGGTTTTCAGCCACAAAGAGGAGTCCTAAACACTTTAGGACACCTTATCCTAATCCTATAGGGATGCCATGCACTTTACCTTATCTTGGAGGGTTTCTAGAAGCCTTAGATGCCCTATCCTATCTTTACCGTGGGTTTTATCCAAATCCCCTTAGTTTTTAGGCTTTCTAGAAGCCCTAACATTATCCCTACAAAGGTGCTGCACCCTTATCTCTTTTTCCCTACAAATTTGGCCCTTAAAACATGATTCTAGGAACCTTATCTTATCTCCTACAAAAGTGGCGCCCCAAATCCTTCTAGAAGTGCCAATTTCTGCCACAAAACACTTTGTTTCTAGAACCCTAAAAATCTGGCGCCTCTATTCCTTTTCCTTTGGGGTTTCCTACCTTCTAGATGGCCTATTTCCTTGTGGATTTGGGTTATTCAAGTCCATATCTGATTACCCTAGGGTTTTAAGTGCCTATATATACTCATATTAACCCCTAGATCAGATCACCACCTCTCATACACATTCATTAATTCCAGAAATTCGTCCAACCCTCTCCACACCCTTGCCGCAGCCACTAAACACCTTTCTCCTTAGTTTTAAGCTTTGCCACACCATCCCCTTCCCCTAAACACTACTACATCCCTCCATAACCATGCATCCATACACCTAAGGCCCTAAACCTGTCCCTAGACCCTTGCCGCACCAAGGAGGAGGAGAAGGAAGCTCGGGAGTTCATGCAATTCGAGTTCGCGTCGCTGGAATTTCTAGGTGTTTCTTTTCCTTTGAATTCAATGTTTAATTTCAATTCTCTTTGCCATGTGCGTATGAGGAACTAAACCCCCCCTTGGCTAGGGGGGGATTCGAAACCATGAACATACTTGCTATATGATTTGATTACTTCTAATTGCGTTTCATAAGTTGTGAATTCAATTTACTTATCTATGTGAATTACATTGATTTGTGTGTGTTGGTTGAGAGTGCACGCTTAATTATCATGCATAAATTGGATGCTAGGATATAAGGAAATTTCACCTAGTCGTTATGGAATTATATTCACAAGTAGTAAAGGTTGATGATCTCAATCGCGTTAAGTAAATTCTTGGCACAAGTTTCATGCAATCATAGTAACAAGTGCTTCGTCAATGCTTATGGTTTTCATAGAACTTAATGATTCTTGCTTGTATCTCTATTATGCAATCATGTAGGGGACTTGTGGGGAATGTTTTGGGTTGTCGTATGCAATCATCCAATTCAATAACGTTAGGAAAATCTGAAGGTTAATTTAAGCGATAATTAACTTGGGGCGTTGAGAATTCATGGGTAATTGAAAAGCAATTGGAAATCGTTTTATATGCAAGTATAACATGTGTGGAGATGAACCCCCTAGCTAGCTTCCCATCCATTCAATTCCATCAAATTCGTTTTACAATCTGTTCTAATTTTAAAAGTTTGTTTTGTTTTTAAATTCGTCCAAAACCAATCCCCCTTTACTTTGTTGAGTCATAGTAGTTAGAAATCACTTTAGTTTGTGTTTTTAAGTGTCTTAGGTCAAAGTAAAACCAATTTTCGTCCAAAGTTGTGTCTAGTGTTCAAAACTGCCCAGATTGTGTTTTTAAGGCAGTTTTGAGTGTTTTGGTGCTGTTTTGAGTCTTTTGGTTTGTTTTGGTGTTTTAAAGTTTAGTTTTGCATTCTTTGAGTCTAGTATAGTGTTTTAAACTTGTTTTTACGTATTTGAGTCAGTTTCCAAGTGATTAACAATCCCTCCTAATCCCCGGTCCAGAACGATCCCTACTTACATTCTTCACTACAATTGATAAAAAGAGGGTTTAATTTGTGTGCGTATAATTCTCGCATCACTAATCAAAATAGCAAACAAGCAAACAAGCAATTACAAGGGACTGAAATCAGTCCCCGGCAATGGCGCCATTTTTGTTGATGTATAATTCCTTCCTAATGCTAGAATATATTTAGTATAATGGCACAAGCAAGGGTGTCGAATCCGCAGGGACTAATTGGACCTATGTAACTACTTGTTTTGCAAGAACTCTAAGAAATGAATCAAACTAAACAAACTAGGCAGATTTGGAAATGAATCAAACTAGTCTAAATAGACAGATTTGTTGTTGTAACTTGAAAGCATGAGAAAATGAAGTAAACACAAATAAATGAATCAACAACTAATGTAATGGGATAGTATCAATGGAAATGAAGCTAGGGATTCGGTTTCACCATTGCTCAACTAAGTCCATGTTTGTCAAGTTAGTTTGTACTCATTCATCTACCTATTTCTTGAGTTTGTTTCACTTGGATATGATCAACCATATGATGTGTGGATTTGATCAAATGTCTCTAATCATGAACCTAATTGTGATGTGCAACTTTGGTTCATAATCAAGATTATGTAATGTACAAGAAACTTTCATAAAACCAAAGGGAATGACTCGGCAGGATGTGTGCTAAACACTCCCTTCATTCATTCACATATCTACCAAGATTATGCATGATGTGTGTTCTAATCTTGGCTACACAACTTTGTGGTTAATTCAAATGATGATCAAACATTAAAATCAACACACTAAGTCACCATTAAAACAGAAAATGAAACAAGAAATAGATGGACTGATGCGAGATTTAAACGCACACAAATTAAACCCTCTTTTTGACAAATGTAGTAAGTATGTAAGTAGGGATCGTTCTGGACCGGGGATTAGGAGGGATTGCAAATCTCTTGGAAACTGACTCAAAAAAGTAAAATAACAATATGAAATACTAACTTAGACTCAAAGAATGCAAAACTAAAAATAAGAAAGATTAAGACTAAGACTTAAACGAAATATGGGGGGATTGATTTTGGACGAATTTAAACTAAAATGGATAGATTGTAAAGAAAACAAATTGTAAATATGAAATTGACGGAAATGAATGGATGGTATGGCTAGCTAAGGGGTTCATCTCCATACATGTTACACTTGCATAATAAAATGGTTTCCAATTGCATTTCAATAAACCATGAATTCTCAACACCCCGGGTTAATTAGGTCCGCTTAAATTAACCGTCAAGTTTTCCTTAAGTTAATGAATTGGATGATTGCATACGACAACCCAAAGCATTCCTCACAAGTTCCCTACATGAATTGCATAATAGAGAAACAAGCAAGAATCATTAAGCATCATGAAAACTATAAGTGTTGACGAGGCATTCGTTACTATGATTGCATGAAACTTATGCCAAGAATTCGTTTAACACGATTGTTTATAAGCAACCTCCACTACTTGTGAATATAAGTTCATAACGATTAGGTGAAACTCACTTATATTCTAGCGTCATATTCATGCATGAAAATTAAGCGCGCATTCTTAATAAACATACATAAATAAGTTATCAATCAAACGGTTAAACAAATTGAATCCACAACTTATGAAACGCAATTAGAAGTAATCAAATCAAAATGCAAGCATAAACATATATTTCGAATCCCCCTCTAGCTAAAGGGGGGGTTTAGTTCCTCATACAAAACAAAGAGAATTGAAATTAAACATTGAAATCAAAGAAACGCCTAAACATTCCAACAACTCAAACTTGAATTGTATGAACGTTTAGGCCCTCTTCTCTTCCTCTTTATTGTAGCATAAGGTCTAGGGATAATTGGTTTGGGGGATGGAAGTGTGGAATGGAAAAGGAATTATGGAAATAGGTGAGGAGTGGTGGAGAAAATGGTGCAGAAAATGGAGAGAAACTCACGGCTAGAGAAGGAATGGAGTGTTTGTGTTGTGGTATCTACAATGGAATGAGATGAGATGAATGATGGGAATGCAAGGGCTTTTATAGGAGAATGAAGGTATAAAATGGCTGTTTGTTTAAGCATGCAAGTGGCTAATTAATGATGGACAAATAGCTAGGAAAACATGTGAAAGCTGGAATTGCATGTGAAGGTGTTGGAATGTGAATGAAGGCCACGGCATGGACAATTTTGTGAATGATGGCAGGTTGTGTGATGGTTTTGTTGTTGGTTAAAGCTTGTGAAAGCATGTGCAATGTGTGGTGGATGAATGAGATTGCATGTGGCTTTATGGTTGAATGATTAAAGGGTGCATGTGGGTGGATATGTGGCTGAAAATGATGAATTAGACAACCAAATGCACGGATTAGACTTGTTGTTTGTGTGAAGTGTGTGTGAATGCATGTGAGTGGCTGATTTGTTTTGTGGTTAATGGGAATGTGGTTGAATGATTAAATGGACATGTGGGGTGTAATTGCAAAGGGAATGCAAAGTGAATGAATAATGAATGCATGTGCACTGTTTTTGGGAGAAAGGTGGCTGAATGTGCATGTGAATTAGGTTGTGAAAACATGTGGAATGTGGCTGGAATTGATGAGTAATGCACGGCTTTGTTGTTGGTTCTTTGGTGATGAATGCAATGATGAAATGGATGGGAGTGCATGTGGATTAGGTGGTGTAATGATGAAGTGGGAAGTGGAAGAATGTGGTTGGAAATGGCTAAGGGGATGCACGGCTAGGAAGAAGAATGAATGATGTGCATGTGTGTGAATGCATATGTTTAAATATTTGAAATGCGTAGATGATTATGAGTATGATAAGTGATAAGTGAATGATATGTTAAGTGATAAATGAATGATATGTGGTGAGTGATAAGTGAATGGAAGTGATAAGTGATAAGTGATAAATGAATGATATGTTAAGTGATAAATGCATGATATGTGGTGAGTGATAAGTGAATGATATGATAAGTGAATGCTTTAAGTGTTTAAAATAGGGAACAAAGCCCTTCCTTGCATGGCAAGGAAGGGAGACACAAGGAAACACACGACAATGTCCTAAGGTTGCAAGGAATGTTGTTTTTGTGTTCTAAAATGCGTAGGAGTCTTCAATGATGCTTAAACATGAGGTCTTTTAGGATTTAACTTTCCTACTTCAAGTCTTTAATTTCGTCCATCCTCTTGGCTCCAAGCATATGATATCCATTCCAATCTCTAATTTGCTGCAAAAGGCTCCAAAAGGCATCCTTTTGCATACCTTGCCCTTAGAACCTGAAAACACACAAAAGAAGCATAAAGGACTAAAATAACTAGAGAAACATAACGTAAATGCACGAGAACAAGCCATTTAAGTCGCATGAATATGCTCCTATCATGGACAAACTGAGCATTCTAACTTAATTACATGGCAAACTTTGCAAGGTTACATCGAATCCCTAGAGGAAGATTAGTTACACTTCATGTTTACAAAGGTTTAACATAAAAATAAATAACATGAGTGAACATAAGATTAAGAAGGAGAAACCCTTGAAGCAAAACTGATGTTGAAGTCCTTGAAGAGTTCCTTGGTGTTGCTTCTCCAAATGTGGTGCGGATGAAGGTAGAATGGCTTGGTTGAATGGTTTCTGCCCTTGGGACAGAAAATGGACAGAGAATGGAGTGAAATGGGAAAGGTTATGGGTGTGTAATGGACTGGTTGAAGAAGAAAACTTGCGGATGGTAGAGAAAATGGACAGTTTCTGTGAAAGGAAAAGAATGCCGAATGCAATGGAATGGAGAGGGAGAATGAGTGTGGATGATAATCAGAAGTGGTGCCAGAATGGTGTGTGTAATAGAATAATTCCAAGAGAGAAATGAGTGAGTCTCCCTTAGTGAATTTCTGAATGTGGCTCTAACCTTCAGATTGGATCTCAATCTGCACAAGTGACATGGAATAGCATCCAATGAGCTGGAATTGAATGGGTTTCTGAGGTGTTGGTCGCAACGCATGGACAGGGTCTGCAAGTGTGTGGTTTGTTTAATCAAAATGCATGTGTCCTTGCTGCAACAAGTGAGTGGAATCTTGATGCGAGAATTATACGCACACAAATTAAACCCTCTTTTTGACAATTGTAGTAAGTATGTAAGTAGGGATCGTTCTGGACCGGGGATTAGAAGGGATTGTTAATCACTTGGATTTGACTCAAAAACGCTAAAAACACAATCTAAAACACTATACTAGACTCAAAGAATGCAAAACTAAACTTTAAAACACTAAGACAAACCAAAGACTCAAAATGCTTTAAAGCATAAACTAAATTGATTTCTAACTAAATTGAACAATAAGGTAAAGGGGGATTTAGGTTTTGATTAAACTAAATGACAGATTGTAAATTAAAGCATAAGGAAATGAAGTAAACACAAAATGAATGAATCAACAGCTAATTAAAAGAGATAGCACAAATGGAGATGAAGCTAGAGATTCGATTTCACCATTGCTAAGCCAAGTCCATGCTTGTTAAGTCAGATTATACTCATCCCTCTACTTATTTCTTGGGTTTGTTTCACTTAGATATGATCAGCCATATGATGTGTGGATTTGATCAAATGTCTCTAATCATGAGCCTAATTGTGATGTGCAACTTTGGTTCCTAATCAAGACTATGTAGTGCACAAGAAACTTTCACAAAACCAAAGGGAACACTCGGCAGGATGTTTGCAAAACATTCCCTTCATTCATTCACATATCTACCAAGATTATGCATGATGTGTGCTTTAATCTTGGCTAAACAACCTGTGGTTAATTCAAATGATGATCAAGCATTAAAATCAACACACTAAGTCACAATTAAATTGGAGAATGAAACAAGAAATAGATAGATTAAATGAGAATTCCGAATTAACTACATGGCAATCTTGCAAGGCTACATCGAATCCCTAGAGAGAGATTAGTTACACTTCATGTTTACAAAAGGTTTGACATAAAAATATATAACATGAGTGAACATAGGATTAAGAAGAAAGAACCCTTGAAGCAAAACTGATGTCGAAATCCTTTAAGAAATGGGAGAGTGTATCTAATGGAATGAAGCCGAGAGGAAGTTCCTCATGGTACAAAACAAAGAGAATCAAAGAAACACCTAAACATTCCAACAACTCAAACTTGAATTGTATGAACGTTTAGGCCCTCTTATCTTCCTCTTCGTCGTAGCACAAGGTCTAAGGGATGTTGTTGGTGTGTTGAATGGATTGGGGAATTATGGAAATGGATGAGGAGTGGTGTTTGGATTATAAGGGAATGGTAGCTCAAGGCAATGAGGGAAGATTGGATGTGTTTGTGTATGAAAATGAGATGTGATTTTTTGTGTATGAATGCATGGGTTTTTATAGGGGGAATGGGATAATATGTGGGTGATTGTTTAAGAGTGAATGTGGTTGTTATGATTGAGAGTGCATGTGGATGAAATGATGAAGTAGGAAGGTGGAAATGCATGTGTTGAATTGGTGGTGCAATGATGAAAGAGTAAGTGCATGTGTGTGTAAATGGTGGTGCAATGATGAAAGAGTAAGTGCATGTGTGTGTGAATGGTGTTTCTTGATGGTTTTGGGGTTGTGATGCATGTGAATGCATGTGGCTAAGGGTTGTTGATTGGGCTAGAGGTTTTGCATGGCTCAAAGGATTGTTTGATTGGGCTAGGCCCTTTGTTTTATGTCCAAAGTGCATACAAGGATTTCAAATTCGTCCAACACTTTGGCTCCAAGCATATGCTATCCATTCCAAGCCCAATTTTGCTCCAAAATGCTCCAAAATGCATCTTTTTGCTTCCTTAGCCATATGAACCTAAAAACACACGAAAATGGCTTAAACTACTAAAACAATTATGAATTAACAACATAGATGCACGAAAACAAGCTAAGTAAGTCGCCTAAATATGCTCCTATCAAATCTGCAAAGGTGAATTGTTTGTACAAATTCTGGAAAGGTGAAGAAAGCACACGGCATGGAATGATGGAATGAGTGAATTTCTGGAATAAATGATGCAAGGAATGGACATGATCTGCAGGTATGTGGTTATTTAATCCAAGATACATGTGCAAAGTCTGCCACAAGGGAGTGGACAATCTGAAACTGGTTATAATAATCTGGACATGGGAATGGAAGTGCACGGGATGGACTTGAAGGAGTGCTGAAATGGCATGGAATGTTTAATTGAGATGCATGTGGATTTCTGCCTTGGAATCACATGGGAGTGCACGGTATGATGATGTTTGTTGGTGTAAATATGGCTGAAAGGTTTAGTTAATGGGAATGGGTGTGGAAGTGCACGGGATGGACTTGAATGAATTGGAAATGCATGTGAGAACTTGGCAAGGTATTTGAACATGCATGTGAATGCATGTTTTGGTGTTGGAACCACCCAATCTGACTTCAAGCTTTTTGCCTTGTTTAGATTCACCCAAAATGGCCGAATTGCACCACATTCCTTCATTTGCCCTCCAATTGATTTTATTACACACTTGGCTGCACACTAACACCAAACAATGTAAAATGCAACTAGTTTAATCCAAAAACAATACAAAAACGCCAAATAAGAAAGATATACATGCATGCAAAATATGACTTATCATTAGGTGATAAGTGGTGATGATAAGTAATGATATGTGATTATGATAAGTGATAAGTGGTGATGATAAGTGATGAATGATAAGTGGTGAATGATAAGTGGTGATGATAAGTGATAAGTGATTATGATAAGTGATGATGATAAGTGATAAGTGATAAGTGATGAGTGATATGATATGTGGTTATGATATGATAAGTGGTGATGATAAGTAATGATATGTGGGAGTGTGGCTGAAATGAAGGAGTGGAATGTTGGAATGTTATGCACGGCTAAGGAAATTGGAAAGGTTTAAATGTCCTAAAACTAAAGGGAACAAGGTTCCAACACTTTGGTCTTCAATTAGGTCTTCAATTTCGTCCAACACTTTGGCGCCAAGCATAAGCTATCCATCCTTAGCCCAAAAGTGCTCCAAAAGTCTCCAAAATGCATCTTTTTGCTCCTTTAGCCCTTTGGACCTACAAACACACAAAAATAGCTTAAAGTACTAAAATAACTAAAGAAACATAACGTAAATGCACGAGAACAAGCCATTTAAGTCGCATGAATATGCTCCTATCAAGAGGTTCGTTCTTTTCTTGGCCATGCAGGATTCTATAGGCGATTTATCAAGGATTTCTCCAAGATTCCACAACCCCTATGCCGTCTCCTACAAAAAGAAGTGGCGTTTTGATACGTGAATTATACGCGCACAAATTAAACCCTCTTTTTGTCGATTTGTAGTATAAGTATAAGTAGGGATCGTTCTGGACCGGGGATTAGGAGGGATTGTTAATCTCTTGGAAACTGACTTAAAAACGTAAAAACAATATAAAACACTAAACTAGACTCAAGAAATGCGAAACTAAACGTTAAAACACTAAGACAAACCAAAAGACTCAAACACTTTAAAAACACAAACTAAAACACTATACTAAACTCGAAGAATTCAAAACTAAAAATAAGAAAGATTAAGACTAAGACTTAAACGAAATATGGGGGGATTGATTTTGGACGAATTTAAACTAAAATGGATAGATTGTAAAGAAAACAAATTGTAAATATGAAATTGACGGAAATGAATGGATGGTATGGCTAGCTAAGGGGTTCTTCTCCACACATGTTACACTTGCATAATAAAAAGATTTCCAATTGCATTTCAATAAATTATGAAACTCATCACCCCGGGTTAATTAGGTCCGCTTAAATTAACCGTCAAGTTTTCCTTAAGTTAATGAATTGGATGATTGCATACGACAACCCAAAGCATTCCCCACAAGTTCCCTACATGAATTGCATAATAGAGATACAAGCAAGAATCATTAAGTTCTTTGAAAACTATAAGTGTTGACGAGGCATTCGTTACTATGGAATACGCATGAAACTTATGCCAAGAATTCGTTTAACGCGATTGTTTATAAGCAACCTCCACTACTTGTGAATATAAGTTCATAACGATTAGGTGAAACTCACTTATATTCTAGCGTCATATTCATGAATGAAAATTAAGCGTGCACTCTCAATAAACATACATAAATAGGTTATCAATCAAATAGTTAAACAAATTGAATTCACAACTTATGAAATGCAATTAGAAGTAATCAAATCAAAATGCAAGCATAAACATTTATTTCGAATTACCCCCTAGCTAAAGGGGGATTAGTTCTTCATAACATTGAAATCAAAGAAACACCTAAACATTCCAACAACTCAAACTTGAATTGTATGAACGTTTAGGCACTCTTCTCTTCCATTCCTTATACGTACAAAACAAAGAGAATTAAAATGAAACATTGAAATCAAAGAATCACCTAAACATTCCAACAACTCAAACTTGAATTGTATGAACGTTTAGGTCCTCTTCTCTTCCTCGTTGTTGTAGCATAAGGTCTAAGGATAGTTGGTTTGGGGGAATGGAAGTGTGGAATGGAGTGAGGAGTGATGGAAATGGAAAGATGGTTGGTGTTTGGATTAGTAGGGAGGGGGGACTCACGGCTAAGGAAAGAATGGGAGTGTTTGAGGGGTGTTGTGTTGTGAATGAGATGATTTGAATGATGGGAATGCAAGGGTATTTATAGGAGGAGTGGAGATGTATATGGCTATTTGTTTAAGGTGTTTGTGTGGAGGAATGATGGAGAATTGCATGTGGAATGGCTGCAATGATGAAGAATGAAAGCTGGAAAATAAAAGGGAAAGCTGGAAATCTGAAAATGCAAATGGGAATCCTGAAATGCAAAGGTGGCCACGGTTTTGATTGTGTTTTGTGTTGGAAATGCATGTGAATGCATGTGAATGTTGTTTGTGTGAAGTGTGTGTGGGTTAAAGAGTGAATGGTGGTGTAATGATGAAGTGTGATGGCTGAAAATGTCAAGGGAAATGCATGTGATTGCATGGCAAAGAATTTCAGGATGCATGTGTGTTGGTGTGTTGTGTGATTGTTTTGTGGTTTAAGTGGCTTTAATTAAAGAATGGGAGTGCATGTGGCTTAGGTGGTGTAATGATGAAGTGGGAATTGAAAGAATGTGGTTGGAAAGTGGAAGGGAAGGCACGGCACAAAGGGGGAAGTGTTGGAAATGCATGTGATGCATGCCAATGTTGTCTTTTGGTGCATGTGTGTGTTGAATGGTGTCCTTTAATTATGCACGGTTTAGGGCTGTTAAGGGGAGAGAAATGGGAGTGAATGTGGCTTAATGATGAAGGGGGAAAGCTTGGAAAGCATGTGGCAAGGTTGGTTGCATGATGATGATGCATGTGAGTTGAAATGCATATGTTTAAATGGTTGAAATGTGTAGATGATTATGAGTATGATAAGTGATAAGTGAATGATGTATTAAGTGATAAATGAATGATATGTTAAGTGATAAATGAATGATATGTGGTGAGTGATAAGTGAATGGAAGTGATAAGTGATAAGTGAATGGAAGTGATAAGTGATAAGTGAATGGAAGTGATAAGTGAATGGTTTGATAAGTGAATGATATGATAAGTGAATGCTTATAATAAGTGAATGATATGATAAGTGAATGCTTATAATAAGTGAATGATATGATAAGTGAATGCTTATAATAAGTGAATGATATGATAAGTGAATGATTTAAGTGTTTAAAATAGGGAACAAAGCCCTTCCTTGCATGGCAAGGAAGGGAGACACAAGGAAACACACGACAATGTCCTAAGGCTGCAAGGAATGTTGTTTTTGTGTTCTAAAATGCGTAGGAGTCTTCAATGATGCTTAAACATGAGGTCTTTTAGGATTTAACTTTCCTACTTCAAGTCTTTAATTTCGTCCATCCTCTTGGCTCCAAGCATATGATATCCATTCCAATCTCTAATTTGCTCCAAAAGGCATCCTTTTGCATACCTTGCCCTTAGAACCTGAAAACACACAAAAGAAGCATAAAGGACTAAAATAACTAGAGAAACATAACGTAAATGCACGAGAACAAGCCATTTAAGTCGCATGAATATGCTCCTATCAAATACCCCCACACTTATCTTTTGCTAGTCCTCGAGCAAAACAGAAAGAAAAACAAAACAAAACCAAACGAAACAAAACAAGTAAAACACAACCTAAACCTTCCAACAATCGTCTTAGGGATTTCCAATGCACATGACACGTTAAAAATCATCATTCCCACAGATTTTAGTCATCTTCACACTTAAGTACATTCTTAATCATAGTCACCATATACTAGTTCACAATTAAGCATTTAAAACCATGTTTTGAATGTAGTAACATGCCTTAGAGAAATTGCTCAAATCCTTACAAGATATGCACTCGTTTTTCACACAGATTTTCTGACTACACACCCTACACTAGTTATATGTGAGAAGATTGATGTAAACATGTAGACGAACACTCACATATGTTATAACAAGGAAAGCATTTTCTGGATTTACGATAATGACATGAATATGATCTCATGAATGGAATGCTACTACTTAGAATGAGAACCAGTGATTCCATAAGCTCATATCAATTTCAAACTCCACATTATTGAACACATAACGATCAAGATAGAAGTCAAAGGGGTGTAACGGGGCTAAAGGTGTTTGGCTAACAAAGAAGGTATATGGAAAACAAAGGTTCTTAAAGAAATAGCGAGCAAAGCATTTGAATTAACGTAGAATTCACTTTTGAATGAAAACTCAACTTTTGAACAACAAGGGGGAACAAGCTCTTTTTTTTTTTTTTTTTTTTTTTCTTTCTTTCTTTTCTCTTCTTTTCTGTTTTTCTGTTTCATATGTTTTTCACAATTTTTTTTTTCTTCTTTTCTTTTGACTCTCAAAACATACAAACTTAAGAACAAACTTTTACTCCCCCACACTCATTTTCTTGCAAAATGTACTCAAAAGGAATTCATTTAAGTCATGCTTACTATCTTTTAAGAACAAGGGTACGGATGGTCCTAATCTAGGCTAGGTAAGGGGTGATATGGTTAGCAAAGAAAATAGGTTAAACGAGGCTCAACGGTGTTAAGACTTACAATATATACGAAATATGGGAAGTAAGGCTATTTGGCTATGGTGGCAACTACACAACTTCATCTTGATATATGTTATGCAACTCAATATCATGCTTTGAATGAAACGGATATAAGTTCTAGCATTTAGTTCTATCATGATACAATTGCATTCTAAGTAGCAACCAAGCAAGGAATAATGAGATCATTCAACAACTTTAGAAAACAAAGAATCACAGAAAATAACTCTCCAAAGAAGGTAATGGCTCGAGTCTCACAGGGTTGTAGCGTTTGTTTGAGTTCCTTCCTTCAAGCATGTTACAAAAACGAATTTTTCTTTTATGATTGCATGTGAAGTCATACATTATAACCATAACTAAGCATAAACCAAGAGTAAATCAAACTTTTCTCTATGTTTATAACTCTTTTTAACAGTCATGCAATTACAAACCAAATCCTTATCATTGTGTTGGAAGGTACCCTAAGACACAAACTCACAAAAACGACTCAAAACACTCTTTTTAGGCTTTTCAAAACAAATTTTCAAATTTTTATGTGCTTTTCGGAGTTATAAAAACAAAACATACTAAAACACTCTAAAACAACTTAAAAACATCTTAAAACAGCAAGGAACAACATTTGAAGTTATGGGTGATAAAATCCCACGAATTTGCATTAACAACATTAGTTACCCCCCCACATTTAAATCAAACATTGTCCTCAATGTTTTAAGCATAGATTCACACAAAACATAAGTAATCACACAAACAACAACTAAACATACTAAACATGGCAGAATGTAATTAACAAAGAGAAGAGTTTAGGGACGCAAATCTGGTTATGGAGTGTAAATTCCCTCTTCTCTTTGTTGATTGCATTGAGGCTTGATCTTGATGATTCCACAGGCTTACTCTCGAACTGGTTTCCGCCCATCATTGATTTTCCTTTGTGCTACTTCTTGAACTGGGCAGCAGGATGGTTCTTTTGGTCTCCCCCGAAGGTCTGAGCATACCCTTTTGGTCTGTTTCTTTGTTCAATCTTTCCAATTCGTATTGAAAAGGGTTGGAGGATAACTCAGCCTATGTTTGTCTCCACATGCTTCAATGTATCATTTTCACTTGCCTTACTCGCTCCCCTTTGCAGAAGTGGTCCCTTCTCCGGAAGTGTATCAACCGTTGAAGATGACTACTCGAGAGCAACGCTAGGTAAGCAATCAGGAATAGATTCCAGGCAGTTGGCTCCAGATCGGAAGATTGACTCCAAGTGCCGGCTGATTGCTTCTTTTACTTTGCCATGCGAGTAAGAACAAGGACAAAGAAAAAGACAGGGAAAGAGCATGATATGAGATACTTTTGCTTTTAACCTTGATGATATGAGATACCTTTGCTTTGAAGAAGCGGTGAATGAATCAGCACATGCTTCAATCCGCCGTTTCCTCCTGGGTCATATGTACTCCAGGCATCTGGTATCATCTTTGGGGAAGAAGAAAGAATTGAGTATTTTGAAAGGCTTTGCTGGGAGTGCGCCCTCAGAGGTGAGGGAGAGTTGGGCATTTTCTTCAGGTTTGCCCTGCCATAAAAGACGAAGGTCGACATATATAGAGATAATATCAAGTGGTGGTACTTTTTACCTTTGTCGACAAACGTTTTGATCCCGCAACTCCGGCTTTTTGAAATAGTGGCGCCTCTTCGATCTTTGAATTCGCCTCTTCGATTTCTGAGCAGGCGCCCCTTCGATTTCTGAACGACACGTGGTAGTGCAGATGCGGCTCCTTTTGACAAAGCTGCACGCGTTTTCTGAAAAGCAGAGAAAGCGTCGCCGAACTTTGCGCTTGTCGGCTAAAGATGTGTAGTTGCGATGATGGCCTCCACGTGTTTTCAGCTTTGTCAGAAATCTTTTGCCAAAGTTGAACGCGTCTTCTGAAAAGCCGAGAACGCGTCGCTTAAATTACGCCGGAAATTCCGGCTTTTTGAATTGGTGGACGCGTCGCCTTGGCTTCTTATAGAGCTATCGATCACCACAACAAACACACTCTGAAGAATTCCCATTCTTGAAAATCAACCCCTATCTTTGAACACCTTTGAAAAAAAATGGCAAACTCATCGAACCTTAGCTTGGAATTGAGCCTTAGCAGTGATACGGGCGCGCCGCGTCAAGGTAATGTATGGCGCCCTTCTTTTTTATCTTCTAACGGTCCTCTTTCAGGTGAAGACTCTGTGATGCAGGATGCCACAACAGCTACAATAGTAGCTAAAAACCTCCTCACTCCAAAAGATAGTAGGCTGCTGTCAGGACGGTCCGATGAGTTGGCCGTTCAAGAGTCCCTCGCACTTAGTGTTCAGTGTGCGAGCTCTGTGTCCAACATGGGCCTACGCCTGCTTGCCCGCTCCCGTCAGGTGGAATCGTTGATGGCAGAGGTGGAAAGACTTAAGCAAGAGATCCAGCAGCTTAAGTACGAGAATAGAAGTTTGCATGTGCTTGCAAATAACTATTCGTCGGGGATGAAGATGAAGCTTGATGAGCTGCAAGAATCTGAGGGTCGAATTCACAGTGACCGTCAAAGGCTTGCGTCTTATCTCCAGAGGCACCTTTTTCCTGGGTCATCCAGCGCTTGGCCAAGTATTGAGGCCTGGAATGCTCTAGCTCCGATGCCTCCCGCTCCGATGGCTTCCGCTCCGATGCCTCCCGCTTCTATGCCTCCCGCTTCTGCGCCTTCCGCTTCTGCGCCTCGTAGTGGGACTTCACGCAAACAACCTTTGTGAAGCTCCACCTTTCTCCATGTTTAGTATCTTTCTTTTTTTTCTTTCTCTTTTTTTTTTATTTTTTTATTTTTTTTTATTTTTTATTTTTATTAACATAAATAAAATCAAACGGCATGGAATTGGTCCTTGAATGGAAGGTGATAATTGAAGTGAACCGGCATTGGTTTGAATTCTAGTGTAGGTGCCTGATTCAAAAAAAATAGCAAGTTAGTATAAAATCTAATGGAATTTGGAAAAAAATACTTACTTGTTTTGTCCGACAAGAACTCAATGACAAATACCACTCCTTTGAAAGTTTCAGGGATATTGGACTTGGCCAGATTGCAAGTGATGGTTATTACTTGTCCAATGTCATCAAATTTAACTTCTTTGGATTTTGTGGTTTCAAGAACGTCCTCTTTGATGAATTCATGACATTCCCTACTTGTCACCTTTGGAAGGGCTTCCAAGATGTCTTTTTCACCTTCTTCCTCCTTGGAAGTCATGAATCTTGGAACAGGGTTAAAAATAATGAAATTTGGAACAACCACACCTGTATTAGATGGCATAGGAGCAATAGGTGCCTCCGGTAAAGGTGTTTCCACCCTTGCCGTGGGTTGGGTGTATTCCTCTTCCTTGTGATTTGATTTTGATGGTTGAGGGTCCGTTCCAACCTCCTTGTCACTTCTCAACATGATTTCCTTGGCAGTTTCAAATTCTCCCTTCGGATTTGCAATGGTTAAACTAGGGAGTTCGCCTTGGTCTCGAAACTGTCCTACGAACTCCGCGATCTGCCCAATTTGCTTATCCAAGTGGTCCAACCTTTGTGGTGGCTGCATAGGCGTAGAATAGAACTCCTCATATGGCTGCCAATATCCTTCTTGTTGAGCCTCATTGTCTTGAATTTGTGAGCCCTGCACCAAACAAATTAATTCATTAAGCTTTTGATTATAATCTATTGACGAACTTGAGTTTGGTTGGGCATATTGAATATGAGGTTGTGGTGGCTGCCAATATCCTCCTTGTTGAGCATTTTGAGGTTCCCACCGCATAGAGTTTGAATGATCACTCCAATCCGAATTGTAAGTATTGGAAAACACGTTATTCCTTGATTGAAGATTAAATATATCAACTCTTTGCATTTGGGACCTTTCCATGAGTTGGAACCACCCAATCTGACTTCAAGCTTTTTGCCTTGTTTAGATTCACCCAAAATGGCCGAATTGCACCACATTCCTTCATTTGCCCTCCAATTGATTTTATTACACACTTGGCTGCACACTAACACCAAACAATGTAAAATGCAACTAGTTTAATCCAAAAACAATACAAAAACGCCAAATAAGAAAGATATACATGCATGCAAAATATGACTTATCATTAGGTGATAAGTGGTGATGATAAGTAATGATATGTGATTATGATAAGTGATAAGTGGTGATGATAAGTGATGAATGATAAGTGGTGAATGATAAGTGGTGATGATAAGTGATAAGTGATTATGATAAGTGATGATGATAAGTGATAAGTGATAAGTGATGAGTGATATGATATGTGGTTATGATATGATAAGTGGTGATGATAAGTAATGATATGTGGGAGTGTGGCTGAAATGAAGGAGTGGAATGTTGGAATGTTATGCACGGCTAAGGAAATTGGAAAGGTTTAAATGTCCTAAAACTAAAGGGAACAAGGTTCCAACACTTTGGTCTTCAATTAGGTCTTCAATTTCGTCCAACACTTTGGCGCCAAGCATAAGCTATCCATCCTTAGCCCAAAAGTGCTCCAAAAGTCTCCAAAATGCATCTTTTTGCTCCTTTAGCCCTTTGGACCTACAAACACACAAAAATAGCTTAAAGTACTAAAATAACTAAAGAAACATAACGTAAATGCACGAGAACAAGCCATTTAAGTCGCATGAATATGCTCCTATCAAGAGGTTCGTTCTTTTCTTGGCCATGCAGGATTCTATAGGCGATTTATCAAGGATTTCTCCAAGATTCCACAACCCCTATGCCGTCTCCTACAAAAAGAAGTGGCGTTTTGATACGTGAATTATACGCGCACAAATTAAACCCTCTTTTTGTCGATTTGTAGTATAAGTATAAGTAGGGATCGTTCTGGACCGGGGATTAGGAGGGATTGTTAATCTCTTGGAAACTGACTTAAAAACGTAAAAACAATATAAAACACTAAACTAGACTCAAGAAATGCGAAACTAAACGTTAAAACACTAAGACAAACCAAAAGACTCAAACACTTTAAAAACACAAACTAAAACACTATACTAAACTCGAAGAATTCAAAACTAAAAATAAGAAAGATTAAGACTAAGACTTAAACGAAATATGGGGGGATTGATTTTGGACGAATTTAAACTAAAATGGATAGATTGTAAAGAAAACAAATTGTAAATATGAAATTGACGGAAATGAATGGATGGTATGGCTAGCTAAGGGGTTCTTCTCCACACATGTTACACTTGCATAATAAAAAGATTTCCAATTGCATTTCAATAAATTATGAAACTCATCACCCCGGGTTAATTAGGTCCGCTTAAATTAACCGTCAAGTTTTCCTTAAGTTAATGAATTGGATGATTGCATACGACAACCCAAAGCATTCCCCACAAGTTCCCTACATGAATTGCATAATAGAGATACAAGCAAGAATCATTAAGTTCTTTGAAAACTATAAGTGTTGACGAGGCATTCGTTACTATGGAATACGCATGAAACTTATGCCAAGAATTCGTTTAACGCGATTGTTTATAAGCAACCTCCACTACTTGTGAATATAGGTTCATAACGATTAGGTGAAACTCACTTATATTCTAGCGTCATATTCATGAATGAAAATTAAGCGTGCACTCTCAATAAACATACATAAATAGGTTATCAATCAAATAGTTAAACAAATTGAATTCACAACTTATGAAATGCAATTAGAAGTAATCAAATCAAAATGCAAGCATAAACATTTATTTCGAATTACCCCCTAGCTAAAGGGGGATTAGTTCTTCATAACATTGAAATCAAAGAAACACCTAAACATTCCAACAACTCAAACTTGAATTGTATGAACGTTTAGGCACTCTTCTCTTCCATTCCTTATACGTACAAAACAAAGAGAATTAAAATGAAACATTGAAATCAAAGAATCACCTAAACATTCCAACAACTCAAACTTGAATTGTATGAACGTTTAGGTCCTCTTCTCTTCCTCGTTGTTGTAGCATAAGGTCTAAGGATAGTTGGTTTGGGGGAATGGAAGTGTGGAATGGAGTGAGGAGTGATGGAAATGGAAAGATGGTTGGTGTTTGGATTAGTAGGGAGGGGGGACTCACGGCTAAGGAAAGAATGGGAGTGTTTGAGGGGTGTTGTGTTGTGAATGAGATGATTTGAATGATGGGAATGCAAGGGTATTTATAGGAGGAGTGGAGATGTATATGGCTATTTGTTTAAGGTGTTTGTGTGGAGGAATGATGGAGAATTGCATGTGGAATGGCTGCAATGATGAAGAATGAAAGCTGGAAAATAAAAGGGAAAGCTGGAAATCTGAAAATGCAAATGGGAATCCTGAAATGCAAAGGTGGCCACGGTTTTGATTGTGTTTTGTGTTGGAAATGCATGTGAATGCATGTGAATGTTGTTTGTGTGAAGTGTGTGTGGGTTAAAGAGTGAATGGTGGTGTAATGATGAAGTGTGATGGCTGAAAATGTCAAGGGAAATGCATGTGATTGCATGGCAAAGAATTTCAGGATGCATGTGTGTTGGTGTGTTGTGTGATTGTTTTGTGGTTTAAGTGGCTTTAATTAAAGAATGGGAGTGCATGTGGCTTAGGTGGTGTAATGATGAAGTGGGAATTGAAAGAATGTGGTTGGAAAGTGGAAGGGAAGGCACGGCACAAAGGGGGAAGTGTTGGAAATGCATGTGATGCATGCCAATGTTGTCTTTTGGTGCATGTGTGTGTTGAATGGTGTCCTTTAATTATGCACGGTTTAGGGCTGTTAAGGGGAGAGAAATGGGAGTGAATGTGGCTTAATGATGAAGGGGGAAAGCTTGGAAAGCATGTGGCAAGGTTGGTTGCATGATGATGATGCATGTGAGTTGAAATGCATATGTTTAAATGGTTGAAATGTGTAGATGATTATGAGTATGATAAGTGATAAGTGAATGATGTATTAAGTGATAAATGAATGATATGTTAAGTGATAAATGAATGATATGTGGTGAGTGATAAGTGAATGGAAGTGATAAGTGATAAGTGAATGGAAGTGATAAGTGATAAGTGAATGGAAGTGATAAGTGAATGGTTTGATAAGTGAATGATATGATAAGTGAATGCTTATAATAAGTGAATGATATGATAAGTGAATGCTTATAATAAGTGAATGATATGATAAGTGAATGCTTATAATAAGTGAATGATATGATAAGTGAATGATTTAAGTGTTTAAAATAGGGAACAAAGCCCTTCCTTGCATGGCAAGGAAGGGAGACACAAGGAAACACACGACAATGTCCTAAGGCTGCAAGGAATGTTGTTTTTGTGTTCTAAAATGCGTAGGAGTCTTCAATGATGCTTAAACATGAGGTCTTTTAGGATTTAACTTTCCTACTTCAAGTCTTTAATTTCGTCCATCCTCTTGGCTCCAAGCATATGATATCCATTCCAATCTCTAATTTGCTCCAAAAGGCATCCTTTTGCATACCTTGCCCTTAGAACCTGAAAACACACAAAAGAAGCATAAAGGACTAAAATAACTAGAGAAACATAACGTAAATGCACGAGAACAAGCCATTTAAGTCGCATGAATATGCTCCTATCACGTTTGAGTTCAACGAGGAGTGTGGGAAGGCATTCAAGCTTCTCAAGGACAAGCTTACCACGACACCTATCATCCTTCCACCTGATTGGACGTTGCCTTTTGAGCTCATGTGTGATGCATCCGATTATGCAATAGGGGCTGTTTTGGGTCAAAGGAAGAATAAGCAATCCCACGCCATCTACTATGCTTCTAGGACCTTGAATGATGCTCAATTAAACTACTCTACCACGGAAAAAGAACTTCTTGCCGTTGTGTTTGCTTTAGATAAGTTTCGTTCATATTTACTTGGCACTAAAGTGATTGTATTTTCTGACCATGCAGCTCTTAGGTACTTATTCACTAAAAAGGAGGCTAAACCACGTCTCAATAGATGGATGCTTCTTCTCCAAGAGTTTGATATTGAAATTCGAGACAAGAAAGGGAGTGAGAACGTAGTTGCTGACCATTTAAGTCGTTTGGTGTGCAATGAGGACCCCTTACCCATCCAAGAGACTTTCCCTGATGAACAATTGCTGTCCATTAAGGTATGTGAACCTTGGTATGCCGATTTGGTCAATTTTTTTGGTGTCAAAACGTGTTCCAAGTACCCTAGCAAGGCACCAACGTGATAAGTTAAAGAAACAGGCACAATTTTATGTATGGGATGACCCATATTTGTGGAAGTTTTGTGCAGATCAGATTGTGCGTCGTTGTGTGCATGATTGTGAGTTTAATTCGATTCTAACATTTTGTCATACTTATGCTTGTGGTGGACACTTTGGCACACAATGCACTACCCTTAAAGTGTTAGAATGTGGGTTTTATTGGCCAACAATCTTTAAAGATGCTAGAACATTTTGTTTAACTTGTGATCGTTGCCAACGAATGGGAAATATAGGTGCAAGGGACTGATAGGAGCATATTCATGCGACTTAAATGGCTTGTTCTCGTGCATTTACGTTATGTTTCTCTCGTTATTTTAGTCCTTTATGCTTCTTTTGTGTGTTTTCAGGTTCTAAGGGCCTAGGGAGCAAGAAAGTGCATTTTGAGGCCATTTGGAGCATTTTTGGGCATGGATTGGATAGCTTATCCATGGAGCCAAGAGGATGGACGAATTTGAAGGCCTTGTATGCACTTGAAGACACAAAACAATGGCTCTAGCCCAATCAAACACATTATGCCATACAAACCAACCTATTTTAGGCCCATTCTATGTACTTAAACCCTAGCCCTTTAAACTAATTCATTTATCACTTATCAAACCATTCACTTATCACTCACCACATATCATTCACTTATCACTTAACATATCATTCATTTATTTCACTTCCATACTCCTCTTAATTCCACATGCATTCTCACACATGCACATCATTCACTCACATTTCCACCATTCATTCTTTATTCCTTTCCAAGTGGTTAACAATCCCTCCTAATCCCCGGTCTAGAACGATCCCTACTTATACATATACTACAATTGACAAAAAGAGGGTTTAATTTGTGTGCGTATAAATCTCGCATCAGTACCTTCCAACACAATGATAAGGATTTGGTTTATAATTGCATGACGGTTAGAAAGAGTTATAAACATAGAGAAAAGTTTGATTTACTCTTGGTATATGCTTGGTTATGGTTATAATGTATGACTTCACATGCAATCATAAAAGAAAAAAAAAATCGTTTTTTGTAACATGCTTGAAGGAAGGAACTCAAACAAACGCTACAACCCTGAGAGACTTGAGCCTATAATGTTCTTTGGAGAGTATAATCTGTGATTTCTTGTTTTCTAAAGTCGTTGCATGATCTCATTATTCTTTGCTTGGTTACTACTTAGAAGGCGTTTCATCATATAGTTCCAAATGCTAGAACTCATGCCCATTTCATTCAAAGCATGTTATTGATTTGCATAACACATATTCAAGAAGAAGTTGTGTAGTGACCACCACCATAGCCAAATAGCCTTACTTCCCATACTTCGTACATGTTGTAAGTTTTAACCCCGTTGAGCCTTGTTTAGCCTTTATTCTTTGTTTACCCACATTTTCCTCACCTAGCATAGTTTAGGACAATCCCCACCCTTGTTCTTAAAAGATAGTGAGCATGACTTAATTGAATTCCTTTTGAGTTACATTATGAAAGAAAATAAGTGTGGGGGAGAGAATGTTTAAGTGTTTATGTTTCGAGATTCAAAAGAGAAGAAAAAGAAAAGAAAAAAGAAAGAAAGAAAGAAAAAAGAGCTTGAAAAAAAAAATGAAAGAATAAGTGATTGAAGAAAGGTTCCAAAACACCAATTCTGGGCGTAAATTGTCTAAATTCTCCCTTTTTGTTCAAAAGTTGAGTTTTCATTCAAAAGTGAATTCTAAGTTGATTCAAATGCTTTGCTCACTATTTCTTTAAGAACCTTTGTTTTCCATATCCCTTCTTTATCCACATACCCCAAGCCCCGTTACAACCCTTGACTTCTATCTTGAGTGTTGTGTATTTCAATTTGTGGAGTTTGAACTTGGTATGAGCTTATGGTGTCACTGGTTCTCGCGTCTAAGTAGTAGCATTCCATTCATGAGATCATATCTAAACTTGATTATTAACTCCAGAATTTGCGTTCTTTGTGATACATATATGTGAGTGTCGTTTTCATGTTTACATCAATCTTCTCACATATGACTAGATTAGGGTGTGTAGTTAGAAAATCTGAGTAAAAATTGAGTGCATATCTTGAAAGGAATTGAGCAAATTCTCTAAGGCATGTTACTACATTCAAAACATGGTTTTAAATGCTTAATTGTGAACTAGTATATGGTGAATATGATTAAGAATGTACTTAAAAGTGAAGATGACTAAAATCTGTGAGAATGATGATTTTTAACTTGTCATGTGCATTGGAAATCCCTAAGACGGTTGTTGGAAGG
Organism: Pyrus communis; assembly: GCF_963583255.1. Classification (NCBI taxonomy): domain Eukaryota; kingdom Viridiplantae; phylum Streptophyta; class Magnoliopsida; order Rosales; family Rosaceae; genus Pyrus; species Pyrus communis. The sequence goes on from NC_084815.1 coordinate 10,553,133, forward strand.
TTTAGGTTGTGTTTTACGTGTTTAGTGTCGTTTTGTTTATTTGTTTTTATTCTGTTTTGCTCGAGGACTAGCAAAAGCTAAGTGTGGGGGTATTTGATAGGAGCATATTCATGCGACTTAAATGGCTTGTTCTCGTGCATTTACGTTATGTTTCTCTCGTTATTTTAGTCCTTTATGCTTCTTTTGTGTGTTTTCAGGTTCTAAGGGCCTAGGGAGCAAGAAAGTGCATTTTGAGGACATTTGGAGCATTTTTGGGCATGGGTTGGATAGCTTATCCATGGAGCCAAGAGGATGGACGAATTTGAAGGCCTTGTATGCACTTGAAGACACAAAACAATGGCTCTAGCCCAATCAAACACATTATGCCATACAAACCAACCTATTTTAGGCCCATTCTATGTACTTAAACCCTAGCCCTTTAAACTAATTCATTTATCACTTATCAAACCATTCACTTATCACTCACCACATATCATTCACTTATCACTTAACATATCATTCATTTATTTCACTTCCATACTCCTCTTAATTCCACATGCATTCTCACACATGCACATCATTCACTCACATTTCCACCATTCATTCTTTATTCCTTTCCAAACATCTCACATGCATTTCCACCTTCCTACTTCATCATTTCACCACATTCTCCCTCTTTAACTCACATGCATTCATCATAATTCACAACACAAAACAACTTCATTGCCGTGGGTTCCCATTTCCTTTCCAAACATCTCACATGCATTTCTTCATTATTTCCTAACCCTACATGCATTATTTATTGCATCTTCACATGCATTCACACACACTTTACACATTCAAACCGTGAGCTCCCATTCCTATATGCCATTTTCAGATTTCCACCCACTAACCTAGTCATCAACACATGCACTTCCACCTTTCATCCACAATGATTCATGATTCATTCACTTTGCATCCTTTAAATCACATACTTTTCCATCATTAATTAGCCACTTGCATCTTAAACAAACAACCATATGTTCCCTCCACTACTCCTATAAATACCCTTGCATTCATTCATTCAATTCACATCTCATTTCATACACAACACACCACAAACACTTCCATTCCTTCTCTTTGCCGTGAGTCCCCTTAGAATCCAGAACCATCTTTCCATTTCCATCACTCCTCACTCCATTCCACACTTCCATTCCCCCAAACCAACTATCCTTAGAACCATATGCTACAACAACGAGGAAGAGAAGAGGACCTAAACGTTCATACAATTCAAGTTTGAGTTGTTGGAATGTTTAGGCGATTCTTTGATTTCAATGTTTCATTTTAATTCTCTTTGTTTTGTACGTATAAGGAATGGAAGAGAAGAGTGCCTAAACGTTCATACAATTCAAGTTTGAGTTGTTGGAATGTTTAGGTGTTTCTTTAATTTCAAAGTTATGAGGAAATAAACCCCCCTTTAGCTAGGGGGTGATTCGAAATAAATGTTTATACTTGCATTTTGATTTGATTACCTTTCGTTGGAATTTCATAAGTTTTGAATTCAATTTGTTTAACCGTTTGATTGATAATTTATTTATGAATGTTTATTAAGAATGCGCGCTTAATTTTCATGCATAAATATGACGCTAGAATATAAGTGAATTTCACCTAATCGTTATGAACTTATATTCACAAGTAGTGGAGGTTGCTTATAAACAATCGCGTTAAACGAATTCTTGGCATAAGTTTCATGCGTATTCCATAGTAACGAATGCCTCGTCAACACTTATAGTTTTCATAATGCTTAATGATCTTTGATTGTATCTTTATTGTGCTTTTCACGTAAAGGACTTTTGGAGAATGTGGTGAATTGCGTTGCGCTAACCCATCCAATTCATTAACTTAAGGAGAACTTGACGGTTAATTTAAGCGGACCTAATTAACCCGGGGCGTTGAGTTTCATAATTTATCGAAAGACCAACTGAGAATCAATCTTGTATGCAAGTGTAACATGTATGGAGATGAACCCCTTGGCTAGCATTCATCCATAAATTTCATATTTACATTCTGTCTAGTTTATTAACTTGTTTCGTTATTTCAATTTTCGTAAAAACCTCAATCCCCCTTTTGCTTTAATCTTCATTTTAGTTAGAATTCAATTTAGTTTGTGTTTTTAAAGCATTTTGAGTTTTTGGTTTGTCTTAGTGTTTTAAACTTTATTTTACGTTTTTGAGTCAGTTTCCAAGAGATTTGCATTCCCTCCTAATCCCCGGTCCAGAACGATCCCTACTTATACATATACTACAATTTGACAAAAAGAGGGTTTAATTTGTGTGCGTATAAATCTCGCATCAGGGACCAAATGCCGCAAACACCTATCTTTAATGTTGAAATTTTTGATGTTTGGGGCATTGATTTCATGGGCCCTTTCCCATCTTCGTTCGGTTTTACTTATATTTTGCTTGCGGTGGATTATGTCTCAAAATGGGTGGAAGCCAAGGCCACCCGTACTAATGATTCTAGAGTTGTTGCAAATTTTATAAAGACTAACATTTTTGCTAGATTTGGGATGTGATAAGAGCATATTCATGCAACTTAAATGGCTTGTTCTCGTGCATTTACGTTATGTTTCTTTAGTTATTTTAGTACTTTAAGCTATTTTCGTGTGTTTGTAGGTCCAAAGGGCTAAAGGAGCAAAAAGATGCATTTTGGAGACTTTTGGAGCACTTTTGGGCTAAGGATGGATAGCTGATGCGAGATTTATACGCACACAAATTAAACCCTCTTTTCGTCAAATTGTAGTATATGTGCAAGTAGGGATCGTTCTGGACCGGGGATTAGGAGGGATTGTTAATCACTTGGATTTGACTCAAAAACATAAAAACACAATATAAAACACTAAACTAGACTCAAAGAATTCAAAAATACTTTAAAACATAAACTAAAAAGATTCTAAGCATTAAAGAACAAGAAAGTAAAGGGGGGTTTAGGTTTTACGAAAATTGAAATAACGAAACAAGTTAATAAACTAGACAGAATGTAAATATGAATGTGATGGAATTGAATGGATGATAGAATAGCTAAGGGGGTCATCTCCACATATGTTACACTTGCATAATAAAACGATTTCCAATTGCATTTCAATAAATCATGAAACTCATCACCCCGGGTTAATTAGGTCCGCTTAAATTAACCGTCAAGTTTTCCTTAAGTTAATGAATTGGATGGGTTAGCGCAACGCAATTCACAACATTCTCCAAAAGTCCTTTACGTGAACAGCACAATAAAGATACAATCAAAGATCATTAAGCATTATGAAAACTATAAGTGTTGACGAGGCATTCGTTACTATGATGAGCATGAAACTCGTGCCAAGAATTCATTTAACGCGATTGTTTATAAGCAACCTCCACTACTTGTGAATATAAGTTCATAACAATTAGGTGAAAATCACTTATATTCTAGCGTCATATTCATGCATGAAAATTAAGCGCGCATTCTTAATAAACATACATAAATAAGTTATCAATCAAACGGTTAAACAAATTGAATCAACAACTTATGAAATGCAATTAGAAGTAATCAAATCAAAATGCAAGCATAAACATATATTTCGAATCACCCCCTAGCTAAGGGGGGGTTTAGTTCCTCATACAAAACAAAGAGAATTAAAATTAAACATTGAAATCAAAGAAACACCTAAACATTCCAACAACTCAAACTTGAATTGTATGAACGTTTAGGCCCTCTTCTCTTCCTCTTTATTGTAGCATAAGGTCTAAGGATAGTTGGTTTGGGGGAATGGAAGTGTGGAATGGAGTGAGGAGTGATGGAAATGGAAAGATGGTTTTTGGATTCTAAGGGAGACTCACGGCTAAGAGAGAAAGGGATGTGTTTGTGGTGTGTTGTGTATGAAATGAGATGTTCATGAATGAATGAATGCAAGGGTATTTATAGGAGTAGTGGAGGGAACATATGGCTATGTCATTTGTAGGTGAAGTTGGTGGATGTTGTAGGTGAAGTAGGTGGATGTTGTAGGTGAAGTGGATGTTGTAGGTTTGTAGGTGAAGTGGATGTTATGTTAAGTGATAAGTGATAAGTGATATGATATGTGGTTATGATATGATAAGTGGTTAAGTGGTGATGATAAGTGATAAGTGATTAAGTGATATGATATGTGGTGATGATAAGTGATAAGTGCATGTGGGTTAACTAATGAAGGAAATGCATGTTCAATGACAATGTGTTAGAATGGATGTGTGTTATGCATGGCATGATTGGGATTAGGAAAGGTTTAAATGTCCTAAAACTAAAGAGAACAAGGTTCCAACACTTTGGCTCCAATTAGGTCTTCAATTTCGTCCAACACTTTGGCTTCAAGCATAAGCTATCCGTCCTTAGCCCAAAAGTGCTCCAAAAGTCTCCAAAATGCATCTTTTTGCTCCTTTAGCCCTTTGGACCTACAAACACACGAAAATAGCTTAAAGTACTAAAATAACTAAAGAAACATAACGTAAATGTACGAGAACAAGCCATTTAAGTCGCATAAATATGCTCCTATCAAATACCCCCACACTTAGCTTTTGCTAGTCCTCGAGCAAAACAGAAAAACAAAACAAAAAGAACAAAACACAACCTACACCTTCCAACAATCGTATCAGGGACTTCCAATGCACATGACAAGTTAAAAATCATTATTCTCACAGATTTGAGCCATCTTTACACTTAAGTACATTCTTAATCATAGTCACCACATACTAGTTCACAATTAAGCAATTAAAACACATTTCAAATGTAGTAACATGCCTTTAGAGAGTTCCCTCAATTTCTTAATAGATGTACTCTCGTTTTTCACACAGATTTTCTGACTACACACCCTACACTAGGTATATGTGAGAAGATTGATGTAAACATGTAGACGAACACTCACATATGTTATAATAAGGAAAACATTTTCTGGAGTTAATAAGCATGTTTAGATATGATCTCATGAATGGAATGCTACTACTTAGACGCGAGAACCAGTGACACCATAAGCTCATACCAAGTTCAAACTCCACAATTGAAATACATAACACTCAATATAGAAGTCAAAGGGTTGTAACGGGGCTTGGTGTATGTGGATAACAAAGAAGGGATATGGAAAACAAAGGTTTTTAAAGAAATAGTGAGCAAAGCATTTGAATCAACTTAGAATTCACTTTTGAATGAAAACTCAACTTTTGAACAAAAAGGGAGAATTTAGACAATTTACGCCCAGAATTGGTGTTTTGGAACCTTTCTTCAATCACTTATTCTTTCATTTTTTTTTTTTTTTTTTTTTTTTTTCAAGCTCTTTTTTTTTTTCTTTCTTTCTTTCTTTTCTCTTTTTTTTTTCTTTTCTTTTGAATCTCAAAACATCAACACTTAAACATTCTCTCCCCCACACTTATTTTCTTTCATAATGTAACTCAAAAGGAATTCAATTAAGTCATGCTCACTATCTTTTAAGAACAAGGGTGGGGATTGTCCTAAACTAGGCTAGGTGAGGAAAATGTGGGTAAACAAAGAATAAAGGCTAAACAAGGCTCAACGGGGTTAAAACTTACAACATATGTGAAGTATGGGAAGTAAGGCTATTTGGCTATGGTGGTGGTCACTACACAACTTCTTCTTGAATATGTGTTATGCAAATCAATAACATGCTTTGAATGAAATGGGCATGAGTTCTAGCATTTAGTTCTATCATGATACAATTGCATTCTAAGTAGCAACCAAGCAAGGAATAATGAGATCATGCAACAACTTTAGAAAATAAAGAATCACAGAAAATAACTCTCCAAAGAAAGTAATGGCTGGAGTCTCACAGGGATGTAGCGTTTGTTTGAGTTTCTTCCTTCAAGCATGTTACAAAAACGAATTTTTTTTTTCTTTTATGATTGCATGTGAAGTCATACATTATAACCATAACCAAGCATATACCAAGAGTAAATCAAACTTTTCTCTATGTTTATAACTCTTTCTAACCGTCATGCAATTATAAACCAAATCCTTATCGTTGTGTTGGAAGGTACCCTAAGACACAAACACACACACAAAAACAACTTTAAAACAACTCTTTTTGGGTTTTTCAAAACAATTTTTCAAATTTTTATGGGATTTTCGAATTATAAAACAAAACACACTAAAACACTCTAAAACAACTTAAAAACACCTTAAAATAGCAAGGAACAACATTAGAAGTTATGGTGGATAAAACCCTACGAATTTGCATCAAAACACTTTAGTTACCCCCCCACACTTAAATCAAACATTGTCCTCAATGTTTTAAGCATAGATTCACACAAAACATAAGTAAACACACAAAAAGCAACTAAACATATTAAACATGGCATAATGTAATTAACAAAGAGAAGAGTTTAGGGACGCAAATCTGGTTATGGAGTGTAAATTCCCTCTTCTCCTTGGTGATTGCATTGAGGCTTTGATCTTTGTGATTCCACAGGCTTACTCTTGAACTGGTTTCTGCCCATCGTTGATTTTCCTTTGTGCTACTTCTTGAACTGGGCAGCAGGATGGTTCTTTTGGTTTCCCCCGAAGGTCTGAGCTTCCTCCTGTTATCTGTTTCTTTGTTCAATCTTTGCAGGAGTGGTCCCTTCTCTGGAAGTGTAACAACCGTTGAAGATGACTACTCGAGAGCAACGCTAGGTAAGCAATCAGGAATAGATTCCAGGCAGTTGGCTCCAGATCGGTAGACTGACTCCAAGTGCCGGGTGATTGCTTCTTTTACTTTGCCATGCAAGTAAGAACAAGGACAAAGAAAAAGACAGGGAAAGAGCATGATATGAGATATTTTTGCTTTTGACCTTGATGATATGAGATACCTTTGCTTTGAAGAAGCGGTGAATGAATCAGCACATGCTTCAATCCGCCGTTTCCTCCTGGGTCATATGTACTCCAGGCATCTGGTATCATCTTTGGGGAAGAAGAAAGAATTGAGTATTTCGAAAGGCTTTGCTGGGAGTGCGCCCTCAGAGGTGAGAGAGAGTTGGGCATTTTCTTCAGGTTTGCCCTGCCATAAAAGACGAAGGTCGACATATATAGAGATAATATCAAGTGGTGGTACCTTTTACCCTTGTCGACAAACGTTTTGATCCCGCAAATCCGGCTTTTTGAAATAGTGGCGCCTCTTCGATCTTTGAATACGCCTCTTCGATTTCTGAGCAGGCGCCCCTTCGATTTCTGAACGACGCCCCTTCGCTTTCTGAACGACACGTGGTAGTGCAGATGCGGCTCCTTTTGACAAAGCTGCACACGTCTTCTGAAAAGCAGAGAAAGCGTCGCCGAACTTTGCGCTTTGTCGGCTAAAGATGTGTAGTTGCGATGATGGCCTCCACGTGTTTTCAGCTTTGTCAGAAATCTTTTGACAAAGTTGAACGCGTCTTCTGAAAAGCAGAGAACGCGTCGCCTAAATTACGCCGGAAATTCCGGCTTTTCGAATTGGTGGACGCGTCGCCTTGGCTTCTTATAGAGCTATCGATCACCACAACAAACACACTCTGAAGAATTCCCATTCTTGAAAATCGACTCCGGCCCTTTGAGAATTAACTCCATCCACCCCATCTCTTTGAACACTTTTGAAAAATGGCAAACCCATCGAACCTTAGCTTAGAATTGAGTCTCAGCAGTGATACGGCCGCGCCGCGTCAAGGTAACGTATGGCGCCCTTCTTTCTTATCTTCTAACAGTCCTCTCACAGGTGAAGACTCCGTGATGCAGGACGCCACAACAGCTACAATAGTAGCTAGGAACCTCCTCACTCCAAAAGATAGTAGGCTGCTGTCAGGACGGTCCGATGAGTTGGCCGTTCAAGAGTCCCTCGCACTTAGTGTTCAGTGTGCGAGTTCTGTGTCCAACATGGGCCAACGCCTGCTTGCCCGCTCCCGTCAGGTGGAATCATTGATGGCAGAGGTGGAAAGTCTTAAACAGGAGATCAAACTGCTTAAGCATGAGAATAGAAGTTTGCACGTGCTTGCCAACAACTATTCGACGGGCATGAAGAGGAAGCTTGATGAACTGCAAGAGTCTGAAGGTCGGATTCAAAGTGACCGTCAAAGGTTTTCGTCTTTCCTCCAGAGGCACCTTTTTCCTGGATCATCCAGCGTTTGGCCAAGTATTGAGGCCTCGAATGCTCTATCTTCGATGCCTCTATCTCCGATGCCTTCCGCTCCTATGTCTTCTGCCCCGATGCCTTCCGTCTCGATGCCTTCCGCTTCAAGAGTTTTGCCACGTAGTGGGTCTTTAAGTAAACAACCTTTGTGAAGCCTCGCCACTTTTATTATTATTATTTTTTTTTTTTTTTTTTTTTTTTTTTTAACATAAATAAAATCAAACGGCATGGAATTGGTCCTTGAATGGAAGGTGATACTTGAAGTGAACCGGCATTGGTTTGAATTCTAATGTAGGTGCCTGATTCATAAAAAACAACAAGTTAGTATAAAATGTAATGGAATTTGAAAAAAATGACTTACTTGTTTTGTCTGACAAGAACTCAATGACAAACACCACTCCTTTGAAAGTTTCAGGGATATTGGACTTGGCCAGATTGCATGTGATGGTTATGACTTGTCCAATGTCATCAAATTCAACTTCTTTGGGCATTGTTGTCTCAAGTATATCCCCTTTGATGAATTCATGAAATTCCCTACTTTGCACCTTTGGAAGGTCTTCCAAGATGTCTTTTTCACTTTCTTCTTCCTTGGAATTCATGAACCTGCAAGGAATAGGGATATTAGGTGGAATGGGGTTAGAACTAATTGGAACAACCTTACTTGAATTAGATGGCGTAGGAGCAATAAGTGCTTCCGGCAAAGGTGCTTCAAATCCTCCCTTCGGATTTACAATGGTTGAACTAGGGAGTTTGCCTTGGTCGCAAAATTGTCCTACGAACTCCGCTATCTGCCCAATTTGCTTTTCCAAGTGATCCAACCTTTTGTCTTCTTGTCGAGCCTCATTGTCTTGATTTTGTGAGCCCTGCACCAAACAAATTAATTCGTTAAGCTTTTGATTATAATCTATTGACGAACTTAAATTTGGTTGGGCATATTGAATATGAGGTTGTGGTGGCTGCCAATATCCTCCTTGTTGAGCATTTTGAGGTTCCCACCACATAGAGTTTGAATGATCACTCCAATCCGAATTGTAAGTATTGGAAAACACGTTATTCCTTGATTGAAGATTAGATATATCAACTCTTTGCATTTGGGACCTTTCCATGAGCTGTGACAAAAGAGAAGCGTTATCAAGTGCCATGTTGTTCTTAACAAACAAAACACAAATAAAAACTAAATCTAAAAGACAATACAGAAACAAACAATCCAAGGGATTAGCAAATTTTCTAATCCCCGACAACGGCGCCAAAATTTGATGCGAGATTTATACGCACACAAATTAAACCCTCTTTTCGTCAAATTGTAGTATATGTGCAAGTAGGGATCGTTCTGGACCGGGGATTAGGAGGGATTGTTAATCACTTGGATTTGACTCAAAAACATAAAAACACAATATAAAACACTAAACTAGACTCAAAGAATTCAAAAATACTTTAAAACATAAACTAAAAAGATTCTAAGCATTAAAGAACAAGAAAGTAAAGGGGGGTTTAGGTTTTACGAAAATTGAAATAACGAAACAAGTTAATAAACTAGACAGAATGTAAATATGAATGTGATGGAATTGAATGGATGATAGAATAGCTAAGGGGGTCATCTCCACATATGTTACACTTGCATAATAAAACGATTTCCAATTGCATTTCAATAAATCATGAAACTCATCACCCCGGGTTAATTAGGTCCGCTTAAATTAACCGTCAAGTTTTCCTTAAGTTAATGAATTGGATGGGTTAGCGCAACGCAATTCACAACATTCTCCAAAAGTCCTTTACGTGAACAGCACAATAAAGATACAATCAAAGATCATTAAGCATTATGAAAACTATAAGTGTTGACGAGGCATTCGTTACTATGATGAGCATGAAACTCGTGCCAAGAATTCATTTAACGCGATTGTTTATAAGCAACCTCCACTACTTGTGAATATAAGTTCATAACAATTAGGTGAAAATCACTTATATTCTAGCGTCATATTCATGCATGAAAATTAAGCGCGCATTCTTAATAAACATACATAAATAAGTTATCAATCAAACGGTTAAACAAATTGAATCAACAACTTATGAAATGCAATTAGAAGTAATCAAATCAAAATGCAAGCATAAACATATATTTCGAATCACCCCCTAGCTAAGGGGGGGTTTAGTTCCTCATACAAAACAAAGAGAATTAAAATTAAACATTGGAATCAAAGAAACACCTAAACATTCCAACAACTCAAACTTGAATTGTATGAACGTTTAGGCACTCTTCTCTTCCATTCCTCATACGTACAAAACAAAGAGTATTGAAATTAAACATTGAAATCAAAGAAACACCTAAACATTCCAACAACTCAAACTTGAATTGTATGAACGTTTAGGCACTCTTCTCTTCCTCTTCGTTGTAGCACAAGGTCTAAGGATAGTTTGATGGTGTGAATGGTTTGGGGAGTGGTTGGAGTGGCTGCAATGGAGGAGAAAAGTGTTTTGGTGGCTGCAATGAGGGTGTGGAGAGGTTTTGACGAATTTCTGGAATATGGAAGAGTGTATGAATGAAATGTGTATGCAATGGATGCTTATTTATAGGTGAAATGGGGGGAACATGACAGCTAGGAGGGAATGTGGCTGCATGTTTGAATGATTAAAGGATGCATGTGGGTTGGAATTGCATGTGCAATGAATATGTGGCTGCATGTGCAAGGGGACAATCTGAAAATGCATGTGAAAGCATGTGTTGGCTGCAATGATGAAATGGATGGGAGTGCATGTGGCTTAATTAATTAAAGGGAGTGCATGTGCAATGTTTTAAAGGATGGAATGCATGTGAATATGATGGAAATCTGATGGGAGATGGAATGGGATGTTTTGCATGTGAATTAAAGAGTAAATGCATGTGAATTAAAGAGTGAATGCATGTGCAATGACAGCTAGGTTGAATATGCATGTGGAATGGCTGATTTATTTGAAGATGCATGTGCAATGAAGTGGAATGACAGCTAGGTTATGATGATGAATGCATGTGGCTGATTTAATTGAATAGGAAAGCATGTGGATTTAATGGTTTAAAGGGTGAATGCATGTGGATGCATGTGTTGATGAATGGGATTAGGAAAGGTTTAAATGTCCTAAAACTAAAGGGAACAAGGTTCCAACACTTTGGTCTTCAATTAGGTCTTCAATTTCGTCCAACACTTTGGCTCCAAGCATAAGCTATCCATCCTTAGTCCAAAAGTGCTCCAAAAGTCTCCAAAATGCATCTTTTTGCTCCTTTAGCCCTTTGGACCTACAAACACACGAAAATAGCTTAAAGTACTAAAATAACTAAAGAAACATAACGTAAATGCACGAGAACAAGCCATTTAAGTCGCATGAATATGCTCCTATCATGATGGGAGATGCATGTGACTGATTTATGCATGTGAATGCATGTGGCTGCAATGGATTAGGAATCCTTCAATTTCGTCCATTCCTTTTGCTCCAAACATAAGCTATCCATTCCAAGTCCAATTTTGCTCCAAAATGCTCCAAAATGCATCTTTTTGCTTCCTTAGCCATATGAACCTAAAAACACACGAAAATGGCTTAAACGACTAAAACAACTATGAATTAACAATATAAATGCACGAAAACAAGCTAAGTAAGTCGCCTAAATATGCTTCTATCAAATTCCCCCACACTTATCTTTTGCTAGTCCTCGAGCAAAACAAAACAAAAGAAACCAAAAACAAAACAAAACGAACAAAACACAACCTATACCTTCCAACAATCGTCTCAGGGATTTCCAATGCACATGACAAGTTAAAAATCATTATTCCCACAGATTTTAGCCATCTTTACACTTAAGTACATTCTTACTCATAGTCACCACATACTAGTTCACAATTAAGCATTTAAAACCATGATTTGAATGTAGTAACATGCCTTTAGAGAATTCCCTCAATTCCTCACTAGATGTACTCTTGTTTTTCACACAGATTTTCTGACTACACTCCCTACACTAGGTATATGTGAGAAGATTGATGTAAACATGTAGACGAACACTCACATATGTTATAACAAGGAAAGCATTTTCTGGATTTATGATAATGACATGAATATGATCTCATGAATGGAATGCTACTACTTAGGATGAGAACCAGTGATTCCATAAGCTCATATCAATTCCAAACTCCACATTATTGAACACATAACGATCAAGATAGAAGCATAAGGGTTGAAACGGGGCTAAAGGTGTTTGGCTAACAAAGAAGGGATATGGAAAACAAAGGTTCTTAAAGAAATAGCGAGCAAAGCATTTGAATTAACTTAGAATTCACTTTTGAATGAAAACTCAACTTTTGAACAACAAGGGGGAACAAGCTCTTTTTTTTTTGTTTCTTTCTTTCTTTTCTTTTCTGTTTTTTTTCTTTTTCATATGTTTTTCAGAATTTTTTCTTTTCTTTTGACTCTCAAAACATACATAAACGCTTAAGAACAAAACATTCTCTCCCCCACACTCATTTTCTTTCATAATGTACTCAAAAGGAATTCATTCAAGTCATGCTCACTATCATCTAAGAACAAGGGTGTGGACAGTCCTAAACTAGGCTAGGTTAGGATAATGTGGGTTAACAATGAATAAAGGTTAAACAAAGCTCAACGGGGTTAAAACTTACAACAAATACGAAAAATGGGAAGTAAGGCTATTTGGCTATGGTGGCAACTACACAACTTCATCTTGATATATGTTATGCAATTCAATGTCATGCTTTGAATGAAACGGATATAAGTTCTAGCATTTAGTTCTATCATGATACAATTGCATTCTAAGTAGCAACCAAGCAAGGAATAATGAGATCATGCAACAACTTTAGAAAACAAAGAATCACAGAAAATAACTCTCCAAAGAAAGTAATGGCTCGAGTCTCACAGGGATGTAGCGTTATTATGAGTCTCTTCCTTCAAGCATGTTACAAAAACGAATTTTTCTTTTATGATTTCATGTGAAGTCATATATTATAACCATAACCAAGCATATACCAAGAGTAAATCAAACTTTTCTCCATGTTTATAACTCTTTTTAACAGTCATGCAATTACAAACCAAATCCTTATCATTGTGTTGGAAGGTACCCTAAGACACAAACACACAAAAACGACTCAAAACACTCTTTTTAGGCTTTTCAAAACATGTTTTTCAAATTTTTATGTGATTTTCGGAGTTATAAAACAAAACACACTAAAAACACTCTAAAACAACTTAAAACACCTTAAAACAGCAAGGAACAACATTTGAAGTTATGGGTGATAAAATCCCACGAATTTGCATTAACAACATTAGTTACCCCCCCACACTTAAATCAAACATTGTCCTCAATGTTTTAAGCATAGATTCACACAAAACATAAGTAAACACACAAAAAGCATTTAAACATACTAAACATGGCAGAATGTAATTAACAAAGAGAAGAGTTTAGGGACGCAAATCTGGTTATGGAGTGTAAATTCCCTCTTCTCCTTGGTGATTGCATTGAGGCTTTGATCTTTGTGATTCCACAGGCTTACTCTTGAACTGGTTTCCGCCCATCGTTGATTTTCCTTTGTGCTACTCTTGAACTGGGCAGCAGGATTCTTTTGGTCTCCTCCACTTGTTGATTTTCCTTTGTGCTACTGGGCTGGAGGATTCTTTTGGTCTTCCCCGAAGGTCTGAGCTTACCCCTTTGGTCTGTTTCTTTGTTCAATCTTTCCAATTCGTATTGAAAAGGGTTGGAGGATAACTCAGCCTATGTTTGTCTCCACATGCTTCAATGTATCATTTTCACTTGCCTTACTCGCTCCCCTTTGCAGAAGTGGTCCCTTCTCCGGAAGTGTATCAACCGTTGAAGATGACTACTCGAGAGCAACGCTAGGTAAGCAATCAGGAATAGATTCCAGGCAGTTGGCTCCAAATCGGAAGATTGACTCCAAGTGCCGGCTGATTGCTTCTTTTACTTTGCCATGCGAGTAAGAACAAGGACAAAGAAAAAGACAGGGAAAGAGCATGATATGAGATACTTTTGCTTTTGACCTTGATGATATGAGATACCTTTGCTTTTGAAGAAGCGGTGAATGAATCAGCACATGTATTTGTTGTGCTGTTTCCTCCTGGGTCATATGTACTCCAGGCATCTGGTATCATCTTTGGGGAAGAAGAAAGAATTGAGTATTTCGAAAGGCTTTGCTGGGAGTGCGCCCTCAGAGGTGAGGGAGAGTTGGGCATTTTCTTCAGGTTTGCCTTGCCATAAAAGACGAAGGTCGACATATATAGAGATAATATCAAGTGGTGGTACTGTTCTTTTACCCTTGTCGACAAATGTCTCTTCGATATCAGAACGACGCCTCTTCGATTTCTGAGCAGGCGCCCCTTCGATTTCTAAACGACGCCCCTTCTCTTTCTGAACGACACGTGGTAGTGCAGATGCGGCTCCTTTTGACAAAGCTGCACGCGTTTTCTGAAAAGCAGAGAAAGCGTCGCCAAACTTTGCGCTTGTCGGCTAAAGACGTGTAGTTGCGATGATGGCCTCCACGTGTTTTCAGCTTTGTCAGAAATCTTTTGACAAAGTTGAACGCGTTTTCTGAAAAGCCGAGAAAGCGTCGCCTAACTTACGCCGGAAATTCCGGCTCTTTGAATCGGTGGACGCGTCGCCTTGGCCTTTTATAGAGCTATCGATCACCGCCAACATACACACTCTGAAGATCTCCCATTCTTGAAAATTCGTCTCCGGCCCTTTGAAAATTTACTCCACAAAAAATCCGCCCCTTCTCTTTGAACACTTTTGAAAAATGGCAAACTCATCGAACCTTAGCTTGGATTTGAGTCTCAGCAGCGATCCGGTTGCGCCCCGTCAAGGTAATGTATGGCGCCCTTCTTTTTTATCTTCTAACGGTCCTCTTTCAGGTGAAGACTCTGTGATGCAGGACGCCACAACAGCTACAATAGTAGCTAAAAACCTCCTCACTCCAAAAGATAGTAGGCTGCTGTCAGGACGGTCCGATGAGTTGGCCGTTCAAGAGTCCCTCGCACTTAGTGTTCAGTGTACGAGCTCTGTGTCCAACATGGGCCTACGCCTGCTTGCCCGCTCCCGTCAGGTGGAATCGTTGATGGCAGAGGTGGAAAGACTTAAGCAAGAGATCCAGCAGCTTAAGTACGAGAATAGAAGTTTGCATGTGCTTGCAAATAACTATTCGTCGGGGATGAAGAGGAAGCTTGATGAGCTGCAGGAATCTGAGGGTCGAATTCACAGTGACCGTCAAAGGCTTGCGTCTTATCTCCAGAGGCACCTTTTTCCTGGGTCATCCAACGCTTGGCCAAGTATTGAGGCCTGGAATGCTCTAGCTCCGATGCCTCCCGCTCCGATGCCTTCCGCTTCGATGCCTCCCGCTTCTATGCCTCCCGCTTCTGCGCCTTCCGCTTCTGCGCCTCGTAGTGGGACTTCACGCAAACAACCTTTGTGAAGCACCACCTTTCTCCATGTTTAGTATCTTTCTTTTTTTTTCTTTTTCTTTTTTTTTTTTCTTTTTTTTTTTTTTTTTTTTTTTTATTAACATAAATAAAATCAAACGGCATGGAATTGGTCCTTGAATGGAAGGTGATACTTGAAGTGAACCGGCATTGGTTTGAATTCTAGTGTAGGTGCCTGATTCAAAAAAAATAGCAAGTTAGTATAAAATCTAATGGAATTTGGAAAAAAATACTTACTTGTTTTGTCCGACAAGAACTCAATGACAAATACCACTCCTTTGAAAGTTTCAGGGATATTGGACTTGGCCAGATTGCAAGTGATGGTTATTACTTGTCCAATGTCATCAAATTTAACTTCTTTGGATTTTGTGGTTTCAAGAACGTCCTCTTTGATGGATTCATGACATTCCCTACTTGTCACCTTTGGAAGGGCTTCCAAGATGTCTTTTTCACCTTCTTCTTCCTTGGAAGTCATGAATCTGCAAGGAATAGGGATACTTGTTGGAACGGGGTTAAAAATAATGAAATTTGGAACAACCATACCTGTATTAGATGGCATAGGAGCAATAGGTGCCTCCGGTAAAGGTGTTTCCACCCTTTTCGTGGGTTGGGTGTATTCCTCTTCCTTGTGATTTGATTTTGATGGTTGAGGGTCCGTTCCAACCTCCTTGTCACTTCTCAACATGATAGCATTGGTGGTTTCAAATTCTCCCTTCTGATTTGCAATGGTTGAACTAGGGAGTTCTCCTTGGTCACAAAATTGTCCTTCGAACTCCGCTATTTGCCCAATTTGCTTTTCCAGAGTAGTAAGTAATTGAAAAATCGTATCATTATCATTTGAATTACCTACATTACTTTGGGCAGGTTGTGGTGGCTGCATAGGCGTTGAATAGAACTCCTCATACGGCTGCCAATATCCTTCTTGTTGAGCCTCATTGTCTTGATTTTGTAAGCCCTGCACCAAACAAATTAATTCATCAAGCTTTTGATTATAATTTATTGACGAACTTGAGTTTGGTTGGGCATATTGAATATGAGGTTGTGGTGGCTGCCAATATCCTCCTTGTTGAGCATTTTGAGGTTCCCACCACATAGAGTTTGAATGATCACTCCAATCCGAATTGTAAGTATTGGAAAACACGTTATTCCTTGATTGAAGATTCAATATATCAACTCTTTGCATTTGAGACCTTTCCATGAGTTGTGACAAAAGAGAAGCATTATCAAGTGCCATCTTGTTCTTAACAAACAAAACACAAATAAAAAAAAAACTAAATCTAAAAGACAATACAGAAACAAACAATCCAAGGGATTAGCAAATTTTCTAATCCCCAGCAACGGCGCCCAAATTTGATGCGAGAATTTATACGCACACAAATTAAACCCTCTTTTTATCAATTGTAGTATAGGTGCAAGTAGGGATCGTTCTGGACCGGGGATTAGGAGGGATTGTTAACCACTTGGATTTGACTCAAAAACGTAAAATAACAATATGAAACACTATACTAGACTCAAAGAATGCAAAACTAAACTTCAAAACACTAAGACAAACCAAAAGACTCAAACATCACCCAAAACACTCAAAACTGCCTTAAAATCACTTTCTGGGCAGTTTTGAGCACTTTGGTGAATTTGGACGAAATTGGGAAATAAAATGAATCAAAACACTTAAAAGCACAAACTAAATTGATTTCTAACTAAATTGGACATTAAAGTAAAGGGGGATTTAGATTTATACGAAAATTGAAATAACAAAACAAGTTAATAAACTAAACAGATTGTAAAACGAATTTGATGGAATGGAATGAATGGATGATAGAATGGCTAAGGGGTTCATCTCCATACATGTTATACTTGCATAATAAAATGATTTCCAATTGCATTTCAATAAATCATTAATTCTCAACACTCCAAGTTAACCGTGATGCACTAATTAACCTTCAAATCTTCCTAACGTTATTGAATTGGATGGGTTAGCGCATACAACAATTCAAAACATTCCCCACAAGTCCTCAACATGAATGCATAGAAGAGATACAAGCAAGAATCATTACGCTCTATGAAAATTATAAGTGTTGACGAGGCATTCGTTACTATGGATTGCATGAAACTTATGCCAAGAATTTGTTTAACGCGATTGTTTATAAGCAACCTCCACTACTTGTGAATATAAGTTCATAACGATTAGGTGAAACTTACTTATATTCTAGCGTCATATTCATGCATGAAAATTAAGCGCGCATTCTCAATAAACATACATAAATAAGTTATCAATCAAACGGTTAAACAAATTGAATCCACAACTTATGAAACGCAATTAGAAGTATTCAAATCGAAATGCAAGCATAAACATATATTCGAATCACCCCCTAACCAAGGGGGGTTTAGTTCCTCATGGTACAAAACAAAGAGAATCAAAGAAACACCTAAACATTCCAACAACTCAAACTTGAATTGTATGAACGTTTAGGCCCTCTTCTCTTCCATTCCTCATTCGTACAAAACAAAGAGTATTGAAATTAAACATTGAAATCAAAGAAACACCTAAACATTCCAACAACTCAAACTTGAATTGTATGAACGTTTAGGCCCTCTTATCTTCCTCTTCGTTGTAGCACAAGGTCTAAGGATAGTTTGATGGTGTGAATGGTTTGGGGAGTGGTTGGAGTGGCTGCAATGGAGGAGAAAAGTGTTTTGGTGGCTGCTGCAAGGGTGTGGAGAGGTTTTGACGAATTTCTGGAATATGGAAGAGTGAATGAGAATGAATGCTTATTTATAGGTGAAATGGGGGGAACATGACAGCTAGGAGGGAATGTGGCTGCATGTTTGAATGATTAAAGGATGCATGTGGGTTGGAATTGCATGTGCAATGAATATGTGGCTGCATGTGCAAGGGGACAATCTGAAAATGCATGTGAAAGCATGTGTTGGATGCAATGATGAAATGGATGGGAGTGCATGTGGCTTAATTAATTAAAGGGAGTGCATGTGCAATGTTTTAAAGGATGGAATGCATGTGAATATGATGGAAATCTGATATGGTGATGGGAGATGCATGTGGCTGATTTATGCATGTGAATGCATGTGGCTGCAATGGATTAGGAATCCTTCAATTTCGTCCATTCCTTTTGCTCCAAACATAAGCTATCCATTCCAAGTCCAATTTTGCTCCAAAATGCATCTTTTTGCTTCCTTAGCCATATGAACCTAAAAACACACGAAAATGGCTCAAACGACTAAAACAACTATGAATTAACAATATAAATGCACGAAAACAAGCTAAGTAAGTCGCCTAAATATGCTTCTATCATCGGGCCCGGGAAGTGATCCGCCCCGGGCCGGGATGTGACACACGTAGTGGGGCCTCAAGCAAACAACCTCTGTGAAGGCTACATCTGCTTTATTTTATTTTATTTTATTTTATTTTTCTTTTATTTTTTTTTATCAAATCAATCGGCATGGAATTTATCTTTGAATGGGCGGTGATACTTGAAATGATCCGGTAATGGTTTAAATTCAAGATTGGATGCCTGAATCATTAACAACATGTTAGTATAAAAGAAAATTGAAATTGGAGGAGGTGGCTTACTTATGTGCTCCGACATGAACTCAAGGATAAACACATCTTCTTTGAACATTTCAGGAACTTTGCCCTTGGACAGATTTGATGTGAGGATTGGTCCTTGTCTTGTGTCATAAAATTCAACTTCTTTGGGATTGTTTGCCTCAAGAACGTCCTCTTTGATGAATTCATGATATTCCCTACTTTGCACCTTTGGAAGGGCTTCCAAGATGTCTTTTTCACTTTCTTCTTCCTTGGAATTCATGAACCTGCAAGGAATAGGGATATTAGGTGGAATGAGGTTAGAATTAATTAAATTTGGAACAACCTTACTTGAATTAGATGGCGTAGGAGCAATAGGTGCCTCCGGCAAAGGTGTTTCCACCCTTGCCGTGGGTTGGGTGTATTCCTCTTCCTCAAATTGCAACTCCTCATCCACTTCTAGGCTATGTTTGGACATTTTTAGGTCAGCTCCAACCTCCATAGCACTTCCCAAAGTGATAGCATTATGGATTTCAAAATCTTCCTTCGAGTTTTCAATGGTTGAACTAGGGAGTTCGCCTTGGTCTCGAAACTGTCCTACGAACTCCGCGATCTGCCCAATTTGCTTTTCCAAGAGGTCCAACCTTTGTGGTGTCTGCATAGGCATTGAATAAAACTCCTCATATGGCTGCCAATATCCTTCTTGTTGAGCCTCATTCTCTTGATTTTGTGAGCCCTGCACCAAACAAATTAATTCATTAAGCTTTTGATTATAATCTATTGACGAACTTGAATTTGGTTGGGCATATTGAATATGAGGTGGCTGCCAATATCCTTCTTGTTGAACATTTTGAGGTTCCCCCCACATAGAAGTTGAATGATCACTCCAATCCGAATTGTAAGTATTGGAAAACATATTATTCCTTGATTGAAGATCAAATGTACCAACGTTTTGCATTTGGGACCTTTCCATGAGCTGTGACAAAAGAGAAGCATTATCAAGTGCCATGTTGTGCTTCTCTAGTACTTAAAATCAATCAAACAAAACACAAATAAAAAACTAAAACTAAAATACATAACAGAAACGAACAATCCAAGAGATTAGCAAATTTACTAATCCCCGGCAACGGCGCCAAAATTTGATGCGAGATTTATACGCACACAAATTAAACCCTCTTTTCGTCAAATTGTAGTATATGTATAAGTAGGGATCGTTCTAGACCGGGGATTAGGAGGGATTGTTAACCACTTGGATTTGACTCAAAAACGTAAAATAACAATATGAAACACTATACTAGACTTAAAGAATGCAAAACTAAACTTTAAAACACTAAAACAAATCAAAAGACTCAAACATCACCCAAAACACTCAAAACTGCCTTAAAATCACTTTCTGGGCAGTTTTGTGCACTTTGGTGAATTTGGACGAATTTGTGTAATAAATTGAATCAAAATACTTAGAAACATAAACTAAGATACTTTCTAACTAAATTGGACAATAAAGTAAAGGGGGATTGAGTTTTGGACGAAATTAAAATAAATGAACAAATTCTAATTAAAACAGAATGTAAATATGAAAATGATAAAATGGAATGAATGGATGATAGAATAGCTAAGGGGTTCATCTCCACACATGTTACACTTGCATAATAAAATGATTTCCAATTGCATTTCAATAAACCATGAATTCTCAACGCTCCAAGTTAATTAGGTCCGCTTAAATTAACTTTCAAATCTTCCTAACGTTATTGAATTGGATGATTGCATACGACAACCCAAAACATTCCCCACAAGTCCCCTACATGATTGCATAATAGAGATACAAGCAAGAATCATTACGCTCTATGAAAATTATAAGTGTTGACGAGGCATTCGTTACTATGGAATACGCATGAAACTTATGCCAAGAATTCGTTTAACGCGATTGTTTATAAGCAACCTCCACTACTTGTGAATATAAGTTCGTAACTATTAGGTGAAACTCACTTATATTCTAGCGTCATATTCATGCATGAAAATTAAGTGTGCACTCTCAATAAACATACATAAATAAGTTATCAATCAAACAGTTAAACGAATTGAATCCACAACTTATGAAACGCAATTAGAAGTAATCAAATCAAAATGCAAGCATAAACATATATTTCGAATTCCCCCCTAGCCAAGGGGGGTTTAGTTGAATTTAAACATTGGAATCAAAGAAACACCTAAACATTCCAACAACTCAAACTTGAATTGTATGAACGTTTAGGCCCTCTTCTCTTCCATTCCTCATTCGTACAAAACAAAGAGTATTGAAATTAAACATTGAAATCAAAGAAACACCTAAACATTCCAACAACTCAAACTTGAATTGTATGAACGTTTAGGCCCTCTTATCTTCCTCTTCGTTGTAGCACAAGGTCTAAGGATAGTTTGATGGTGTGAATGGTTTGGGGAGTGGTTGGAGTGGCTGCAATGGAGGAGGAAAGTGTTTTGGTGGCTGCTGCAAGGGTGTGGAGAGGTTTGGACGAATTTCTGGAATATGGAAGAGTGAATGAGAATGAATGAGTGTGAATGGTTTGGGGAGTGATGGAAATGGAAGACGAGTGGTGTTTGGATTTGTAGGGAAACTCACGGCCAAGGGGATGTTTCTTGGTGTGAATGGATGATTTTCTGAAATGTGGAAGAATGAATGAGAATGAATGCAATGGATGCTTATTTATAGGTGAAATGGGGGGAACATGACAGCTATGAGGGAATGTGGCTGCTTGTTTGAATGATTAAAGGATGCATGTGGGTTGGAATTGCATGTGCAATGAATATGTGGCTGCATGTGCAAGGGGACAATCTGAAAATGCATGTGAAAGCATGTGTTGGCTGCAATGATGAAATGGATGGGAGTGCATGTGGCTTAATTAATTAAAGGGAGTGCATGTGCAATGTTTTAAAGGATGGAATGCATGTGAATATGATGGAAATCTGATATGGTGATGGGAGATGCATGTGGCTGATTTATGCATGTGATTAAAGGGAGTGCATGTTTGAATGATTAAAGGGACATGTGGGGGTA
The DNA here is from genome assembly GCF_963583255.1 of Pyrus communis. Taxonomy (NCBI): domain Eukaryota; kingdom Viridiplantae; phylum Streptophyta; class Magnoliopsida; order Rosales; family Rosaceae; genus Pyrus; species Pyrus communis. The sequence continues at coordinate 10,575,300 of NC_084815.1, forward strand.
GAAATGATGAATGAAATGCATGTGAATGACAGCTAGATTGAATTAATTAAAGGGAGTGCATGGCAAGGTTGTTGTTGGTGCAATGATGGAGGAACAAGTGCATGTGGCTGAAATGTGGAAGGTGTGTGGCTACTTCAAGTAGGAATCCTTGTGACATCAACTCTTCAATTTCGTCCATTCCTTTTGCTCCAAGTATAAGTTATCCCTTCCAAGTCCAATTTTGCTCCAAAATGCTCCAAAATGCATCTTTTTGCTTCCTTAGCCACATGAACCTAAAAACACACGAAAATGGCTTAAACGCCAAAAACAACTATGAATTAACAATATAAATGCACGAAAACAAGCTAAGTAAGTCGCCTAATGATGCGAGATTTATACGCACACAAATTAAACCCTCTTTTCGTCAAATTGTAGTATATGTATAAGTAGGGATCGTTCTAGACCGGGGATTAGGAGGGATTGTTAACCACTTGGATTTGACTCAAAAACGTAAAATAACAATATGAAATACTAACTTAGACTCAAAGAATGCAAAACTAAGCTTTAAAACACTAAGACAAACCAAAAGACTCAAAACAACACAAACACACTCAAATCTGCCTAAAAACCACTTTCTGGGCAGATTTGAGCACAAACACAAATTTGGACGAATTTATGTAATAACTTGACTCAAGAACGTAAAAACACAATATAAAACACTAAACTAACTCAAAGAATGTAAAACTAAACACTTAAAACATTAAAACAAACCAAAAGACTCAAACATCACCCAAAACACTCAAAACTGCCTTAAAATCACTTTCTGGGCAGTTTTGAGCACTTTGGTGAATTTGGACGAAATTGGGAAATAAATTGAATCAAAACACTTAGAAACATAAACTAAGACACTTTCTAACTAAATTGGACAATAAAGTAAAGGGGGATTGAGGTTTATACGAAATTAAATTAAATTGCACAGATTGTAAATTAAAGCAAAATGTAAATGTGAATGTGTGATAGAATTGAATGGAATTGAAATGAATGAATGCTAGCTAAGGGGTTCATATTCACATATGTTACACTTGCATAATAAAATGATTTCCAATTGCATTTCAATAAACCATGAAACTCAACACCCCGGGTTAACCGTGATGCACTAATTAACCTTCAAATCTTCCTAACGTTATTGAATTGGATGGGTTAGCGCATACAACAATTCAAAACATTCCCCACAAGTCCTCAACATGAATGCATAGAAGAGGTACAAGCAAGAATCATTACGCTCTATGAAAATTATAAGTCACACGAGGCATTCGTTACTATGGAATACGCATGAAGCTTATGCCAAGAATTTGTTTAACGCGATTGTTTATAAGCAACCTCCACTACTTGTGAATATAAGTTCGTAACTATTAGGTGAAACTCACTTATATTCTAGCGTCATATTCATGCATGAAAATTAAGTGTGCACTCTCAATAAACATACATAAATAAGTTATCAATCAAACAGTTAAACGAATTGAATCCACACTTATGAAACGCAATTAGAAGTAATCAAATCAAAATGCAAGCATAAACATATATTCGAATCACCCCCTAACCAAGGGGGGTTTAGTTCCTCATGGTACAAAACAAAGAGAATCAAAGAAACACCTAAACATTCCAACAACTCAAACTTGAATTGTATGAACGTTTAGGCACTCTTCTCTTCCTCTTCGTTGTAGCACAAGGTCTAGGGATAGTTTGATGGTGTGAATGGTTTGGTGAGTGGTGGAAATGGAAGGATGGTGTTTGGATTGTAAGGGAGAGCACGGCACAAAGATGGTTTGATGGTCTACATTTCTGCAATGGATGAGTTTATGAATGGAATGGATGGACTTTGTGAAGGGCACGGCTGATAGGAGCATATTCATGCGACTTAAATGGCTTGTTCTCGTGCATTTACGTTATGTTTCTTTAGTTATTTTAGTACTTTAAGCTATTTTCGTGTGTTTGTAGGTCCAAAGGGCTAAAGGAGCAAAAAGATGCATTTTGGAGACTTTTGGAGCACTTTTGGGCTAAGGACGGATAGCTTATGCTTGAAGCCAAAGTGTTGGACGAAATTGAAGACCTAATTGGAGCCAAAGTGTTGGAACCTTGTTCTCTTTAGTTTTAGGACATTTAAACCTTTCCTAATCCCAATCATGCCATGCATAACACACATCCATTCTAACACATTGTCATTGCACATGCATTTCCTTCATTAGTTAACCCACATGCACTTATCACTTATCATCACCACATATCATATCACTTAATCACTTATCACTTGATGCGAGAATTATACGCACACAAATTAAACCCTCTTTTTATCAATTGTAGTGAAGAATGTAAGTAGGGATCGTTCTGGACCGGGGATTAGGAGGGATTGTTAATCACTTGGAAACTGACTCAAATATGTAAAAACAAGTTTAAAACACTATACTAGACTCAAAGAATGCAAAACTAAACTTTAAAACACCAAAACAAACCAAAAGACTCAAAACAGCCCCAAAACACTCAAAACTGCCTTAAAAACACAATCTGGGCAGTTTTGAACACTAGACACAACTTTGGACGAAAATTGGTTTTACTTTGACCTAAGACACTTAAAAACACAAACTAAAGTGATTTCTAACTAATATGACTCAACAAAGTAAAGGGGGATTGGTTTTGGACGAATTTAAAAACAAAACAAACTTTTTAAATTAGAACAGATTGTAGAACGAATTTGGTTTTAATGAATGGAATGAAGGCTAGCTAAGGGGTTCATCTCCACACATGTTATACTTGCATATAAAACGATTTCCAATTGCTTTTCAATAACCCATGAATTCTCAACGCCCCAAGTTAATTAGGTTCGCTTAAATTAACCTTCAGATTTTCCTAACGTTATTGAATTGGATGATTGCATACGACAACCCAAAACATTCCCCACAAGTCCCCTACATGATTGCATAATAGAGATACAAGCAAGAATCATTAAGTTCTATGAAAACCATAAGCATTGACGAAGCACTTGTTACTATGATTGCATGAAACTTATGCCAAGAATTTACTTAACGCGATTGAGATCATCAACCTTTACTACTTGTGAATATAATTCCATAACGATTAGGTGAAATTTCCTTATATCCTAGCATCCAATTTATGCATGATAATTAAGCGTGCACTCTCAACCAACACACACAAATCAATGTAATTCACATAGATAAGTAAATTGAATTCACAACTTATGAAACGCAATTAGAAGTAATCAATTCATATAGCAAGTATGTTCATGGTTTCGAATCCCCCCCTAGCCAAGGGGGGGTTTAGTTCCTCATACGCACAAAACAAAGAGAATTGAAATTAAACATTGAATTCAAAGGAAAAGAAACACCTAGAAATTCCAGCGACGCGAACTTGAATTGCATGAACTTCCGAGCTTCCTTCTCCTCCTCCTTGGTGCGGCAAAGGTCTAGGGACAGGTTTTAGGGCCTTAGGTGTATGGATGAATGGTTATGGAGGGATGTAGTAGTGTTTAGGGGAAGGGGATGGTGCGGCAAGGCTTAAAACTAAGGAGAAAGGTGTTTGGTGGCTGCGGCAAGGGTGTGGAGAGGGTTGGACGAATTTCTGGAATTAATGAATGTGTATGAGAGGTGGTGATCTGATCTAGGGGTTAATATGAGTATATATTGGCACTTAAAACCCTAGTGTAATCAGATATGGACTTGAATAACCCAAATCCACAAGGAAATAGGCCATCTAGAAGGTAGGAAACCCCAAAGGAAAAGGAATAGAGGCGCCAGATTTTTAGGGTTCTAGAAACAAAGTGTTTTGTGGCAGAAATTGGCACTTCTAGAAGGATTTGGGGCGCCACTTTTGTAGGAGATAAGATAAGGTTCCTAGAATCATGTTTTAAGGGCCAAATTTGTAGGGAAAAAGAGATAAGGGTGCAGCACCTTTGTAGGGATAATGTTAGGGCTTCTAGAAAGCCTAAAAACTAAGGGGATTTGGATAAAACCCACGGCAAAGATAGGATAGGGCATCTAAGGCTTCTAGAAACCCTCCAAGATAAGGTAAAGTGCATGGCATCCCTATAGGATTAGGATAAGGTGTCCTAAAGTGTTTAGGACTCCTCTTTGTGGCTGAAAACCTTGTGCATTAGGATTAGGAAAGCTAATCCTTCTTCATCTTGGAATCTTCTCCTTCTTGGACTTGGAAAGCTTCTTTGTTGCTTCACTTGAGACCATTTGGATTTTGACTTTCCTTCAACAAGTAGGAAACCTTAGTTGAGTAGGAATCTTCATTCTTCTAGGAATCCTATTTCAACTAGGAAACCCATCTTAACTAGGAATCCTAATTCAACTAGGAAACCCATCTTAACTAGGAATCCTAATTCAACTAGGAAACCATCTTCCATTTAGGGACTTTCCTACTTCAACTAGGAAACCTTGCTCAAGTAGGAATCATCATCTTCAAGTCTTCAATTTCGTCCATCCTCTTGGCTCCAAGCATATGATGTCCATTCCAAGCTCTAATTTGCTCCAAAAGGCTCCAAAATGCATACTTTTGCATACTTTGCTCTTAAAACCTGAAAACACATAGAACTAGCTTAAAAGACTACTTTACTAAGGAAAAACACTATAAATGCACAAAAACAAGCTAAACTAAGGTGCGTAAATATGCTCCTATCAAATTCCCCCACACTTAGCTTTTGCTAGTCCTCGAGCAAAACAAAATGAAACAAAGTAACTAAATGAAGTAAAACGAGTAAAACACAACCTACACCTTCCAACAATCACCTCAGGGATTTCCAATGCACATGACATGTTAAAAATCATCATTCCCACAGATTTTAGCCATCTTTGCGCTTAAGCATTTACTTAATCATGGTCACTACTCATTAGTTCACAAATAACCAATTACAACATGATTTTGAATGTAGTAACATGCCTTAGAGAATTTCCTCAATTCCTTACTAGATATGCACTCAATTTTCACACAGATTTTCTGACTACACACCCTATACTAGTTATATGTGAGAAGATAGATGTAAATATGAAAACGAATGCTCACATATATGTATGACAAAGAAAGCACTTTTCGGAGTTAATAACATGTTTAGATATGATCTCATGAATGGAACGCTACTACTTAGATGCGAGAACCAGTGACACCATATGCTTGTACCAATTTTAACCTCCACAAATTGAAACACATAACACTCAAGATTAAAGTCAAGGGTTGTAACGGGGCTAGGGGTATTGGCTAACAAAGAAAGTTAAAGGATAAAACAAACGTTCTTTAAACAATAGTAAGCAAAGCAATGAACTTGATACTTAGAATTCACTTTAGAGTGCAGAAAATAACTTAAAACACAACGGGGAATACACGTGCATACTTAGGGTCAAATGCAACGTTTTGGACCCTTCCTTCAATAACCAACAACTTAGAGCTCATTTTATGCTCTTTCAACTCCTTTTCATACTTTTCACAACTTTTTCTTTTTTTCTTTTTATTTTCCACGAAATTTTTTTTTTTTTTTTTTCTCTCTCTTTTTTTTTCTTTTCTTTGCCGTGCCTCATTCAAGACTTTGGCACACCCATATATCAAGAATCCTTCCCCCACACTTGTTTTCTACAATGCAATGATCAAAAGGAATTCATCTTTGAGTTATGCTTTTACTATGCTTCAAGAACAAAGGTATGGGTGGTCCTAGTCTAGGCTAGGTGAGGATATTTGTGGGTTAACAAAGAAAGTAGGCTACACAAGGCTCAACGGGGTTAAATCCTACAAAAAAATATGAAATAGGGAACTATGGCAATTTGGCTATGGTGGTCACTACTAACTTCATCTTGAAAATGTGTTATGCAATTCAATAACATGTTTTGAATGAAATTGGCATGAGTTCTAGTATTTGGAACTAAATGATGAAACGCCTTCTAAGTAGTAACCAAGCAAAGAATAATGAGATCATGCAACGACTTTAGAAAACAAGAATGCACAGATTTTAACTCTCCAAATAAACGTTTAGGTTCAAGTCTCACAAGGTTGTAGAGTTAATTTGAGTTCCTTCCTTCAAGCATGTTACAAAAACTGATTTTTCTTTTTTTCTTTTTGATTACATGTGAAGTCATAAGTTATAACCACAACCAAGCATGAACCAAAGAGTAAATCAAACTTTCATCCATGTTAATCATTCTCTTTAACAGTCATGCAATTACAAACCGAATCCTCATCATTGTGTTGGAAGGTACCCTAAGACACAAACAAACACACAAAAACAACTCTTTTTGGGTTTTCAAAACAATTTTTTCAATTTTTTCTGGGATTTTCGGATTTTCAGAACAACAAATACTAAAACACACCAAAACAGCCTAAAAACACTTAAAAACAGCAAGAAACAACATTTGAAATTATGGGTGACAAAACCCTACGAATTTGCATCAAAACACTTTGGTTACCCCCCCACACTTAAATCAAACATTGTCCTCAATGTTTCAAGCATAGACTCACACAAATAGCAAACAACAAACAAAACAACATCTAACAACCTAACATGGCAGAAACAAAATCAACAACAAAGAGAAGAGTTTAGGAACGCAAATCTGGAATTGGAGTGCTTTCTCGGTCTTTCTTTGTTGAATGCATGGGTTGCCTCCCAAGTAGCGCTTGTTTTAACGTCGTACAGCCGGACGAACATTCTTCTTATCCTCTCTTGGAGCCCACGGCATGGAGTGGGATGTCCTCCACAACTTGCCCTTCAACACTTTCGTAATATGGCTCTATGAATGGGAGGGGATAGTGATCCTCCCTAATTGTGGTATTTTGGTTCCTATAGTTCATGTAGACGCTCCTACCACTTTGAAATCGATTTGGAACCTGCACCAAAGAAGGTAACAACCTATTAGTTGAAATGGGAATTGGAATTGGGATTGGAGACTTACTAGGATGTTGTGGCAATGCCCCTAGGGCAGCCACCATCTCGCAAATTTTATCCTTAGGTACGGCCAGATTGGGTGTTTGTAGGGTAGTGGCGTGCTCCTTGTGCTCTCCTTCAATTCCTTCCTCAATGGTGGTTCTAGACGCATCCTCCTTGATTGGTGTTGAACGTTCCTGCCCTATATTTTTAATTGTACCAATGGCAAAACAAGAACGAACATCATTAGGATTCTCAATGTATTCAGAAACTTTACAGTTAATCGTATCACCGCCAAACTCCATAGTTAAGGCTCCCTTGGCCACGTCAATCTTGGTATGGGCTGTTTTCATGAAAGGTCGTCCAAGTAAGAGTGGCGATGGTGGAGAGTGGGTTGAATCCTCCATGTCAAGCACATAGAAATCTGCAGGAAAAATCAAGTGGTCCACCTGCACCAAAACATCTTCCAAAACTCCTCTCGGGTATGCATTAGATTGATCCGCTAATTGAATAATAACACCATCATTTTTAAGCTCTCCTAGATTCATAGATGCATAAACAGAGTATGGCATGACATTAATTGATGCACCTAAATCTAGCATAGCATGTTCGAACCTTGTATTACCAATTACACACGGGATAGTGAAACTACCTGGATCTTTGCATTTAGGTGGCAACTTTCTTTGCAATTTTGCAGAGACATTCTCACTTACATGTACCACCTCTTTCTCCGGAATTCGTTTCCTTGTTGTACAAATCTTCTTCAAAAACTTAGCGTACTTTGGAATTTGCTTTATTGCATCTAGGAGCGGGATATTGACATGCACCTTCCTAAACGTCTCCAGGATGTCTTTTTCATCCTCCTCTGTCTTAGATTGCATAAACCTGCTAGGAAAGGGCACATTCAAAGGAAAAGCATTAGTAGGAACTGAACTTGACACGTTTCTACCTTTATTGGGTGAATTGGACGACTTGGGATCACTTGGAACTTGCGGCACATTTGGTTCCACCTTGGCCGTGAGTGGCCTTTGCTCCTCCTCTTCAATTCTCAACTCGTCCTCCTCGTTGGAACGTGATTTGGATGGTTTGAGGTCAGATCCGACTTGCTTTCCACTTCGCAAATGCATAGCTTTTGCAGATTCGAATCCACCTTTCGGATTGACCACCGTTGAGCTAGGCAACCTTCCTTGCTCACGAAATTGCCCCATGAACTCGGCAATTTGTCCCACTTGCTTTTCTAAGTTGTCCACCCTCTTGTCTTGGATTTGCCTCTCTTTGTTTTGAGTTTGGACTTCCTGCGTCAAAGTAGTAAGTAATTGAAAAATCTTATCATTATCACTTGAATTACCTACATTGCTTTGGGCAGGTTGTGCTTGGGCTTGTGGTGGTGCCAACGGCTTTTGATAGAAACCCGGGGGTTGTTGCCTAAATCCGCTTTGTTGTTGACCTTGTTGGGGGTCTCGCCATTTGAAATTCGGATGATCACGCCAACCGGGATTGTAAGTATTAGAAAACGGATCACCACGTGTTTGGTATTGGTCGCCATATCCCACGGCATTGAGTGTCTCCCACCCTCCATTCTCGATTAATTGTGGGCACTTGTCCGTAGGGTGTCCTTGCATGGAGCATACGCCACAAGAAGCTACGGTTTTGACTTTTGGACCTTCCACCACCTGAGAAAGCAACGTAGTAAGGTTAGCCATTTGATTTTGAAGTTCGGTTATGACACTTACCTCATTGACTTGGTGTTGCCGTGGGGTACTCCTCTGTCCAACGCCTTCGTATTGTTGAGCGTTCAACGCTCGATTAGCAATCAACATCTTTGCAGCCGTAGGGGTCTTGTCCACCAGGGCTCCTCCCGCTGAGGCATCTAGCATTTGACGTTCGATTGGTAGAAGTCCCTCGTAGAAGTATTGTAAGAGAAGTTCCTCCTTCATCTGATGCTGTGGACATGAAGCAACAAGAGATTTAAAACGTTCATAGTAAGTAGGAAAAGATTCACCTTCATCTTGTTGAATTCCATTTATCCTTTTTCGTAGGAGGATCACTCGAGAAGTTGGGAAAAACTTCTCCAAGTATGCTCGTTTCATGCTCTCCCATGATGTGACAGTTCCGGGAGCCAATTCGTACAACCAATCTTTCGCTTTCTCTTGGAGAGAAAAGGGAAAGGCCTTCATCTTCAAGATGCTCTCATCCACGTTCACCGGAGTCATGCTTGAGCAAACGACTTCAAACTCCTTCAAGTGCTTGTTCGGATCTTCCATGGACAGCCCATGGTACTTTGGAATGTGATGTAACAGGCTTGACTTCAATTCGAACTCGGCAGTCTTGTCTTGAGCTGCCCTTGGGTATTGGATGCACAAGGGTGCGGCATTGGCCAATCCCGAAGCGGAAAGCTCCTTGATTGTTCGGTTGTCCGCTGCCATGTCTACTTCACCCACTCTTGCCGTGGGTTCCTCTTCTTCAAATTCAGAAATGGACTTGGAACTTTCACTTGATTCGCTAGGTTCTGGGTTCTTTCTCTTACGTCTCAACTCACGCTCAAAATCGTCGTCAAAGTCTAGAATATGTTCGTGAACCGGATTAGAACTCCGAGTCATAAACAAGTACCTAAAACAAGAAAAAAAATAACATAAGAATCTGATCTAATAAGAAAAACGAAAATAACAATCCAAGGGATTAGCAAAGTTGCTAATCCCCGGCAACGGCGCCAAAATTTGATGCGAGAATTATACGCACACAAATTAAACCCTCTTTTTATCAATTGTAGTGAAGAATGTAAGTAGGGATCGTTCTGGACCGGGGATTAGGAGGGATTGTTAATCACTTGGAAACTGACTCAAATATGTAAAAACAAGTTTAAAACACTATACTAGACTCAAAGAATGCAAAACTAAACTTTAAAACACCAAAACAAACCAAAAGACTCAAAACAGCCCCAAAACACTCAAAACTGCCTTAAAAACACAATCTGGGCAGTTTTGAACACTAGACACAACTTTGGACGAAAATTGGTTTTACTTTGACCTAAGACACTTAAAAACACAAACTAAAGTGATTTCTAACTAATATGACTCAACAAAGTAAAGGGGGATTGGTTTTGGACGAATTTAAAAACAAAACAAACTTTTTAAATTAGAACAGATTGTAGAACGAATTTGGTTTTAATGAATGGAATGAAGGCTAGCTAAGGGGTTCATCTCCACACATGTTATACTTGCATATAAAACGATTTCCAATTGCTTTTCAATAACCCATGAATTCTCAACGCCCCAAGTTAATTAGGTTCGCTTAAATTAACCTTCAGATTTTCCTAACGTTATTGAATTGGATGATTGCATACGACAACCCAAAACATTCCCCACAAGTCCCCTACATGATTGCATAATAGAGATACAAGCAAGAATCATTAAGTTCTATGAAAACCATAAGCATTGACGAAGCACTTGTTACTATGATTGCATGAAACTTATGCCAAGAATTTACTTAACGCGATTGAGATCATCAACCTTTACTACTTGTGAATATAATTCCATAACGATTAGGTGAAATTTCCTTATATCCTAGCATCCAATTTATGCATGATAATTAAGCGTGCACTCTCAACCAACACACACAAATCAATGTAATTCACATAGATAAGTAAATTGAATTCACAACTTATGAAACGCAATTAGAAGTAATCAATTCATATAGCAAGTATGTTCATGGTTTCGAATCCCCCCCTAGCCAAGGGGGGGTTTAGTTCCTCATACGCACAAAACAAAGAGAATTGAAATTAAACATTGAATTCAAAGGAAAAGAAACACCTAGAAATTCCAGCGACGCGAACTTGAATTGCATGAACTTCCGAGCTTCCTTCTCCTCCTCCTTGGTGCGGCAAAGGTCTAGGGACAGGTTTTAGGGCCTTAGGTGTATGGATGAATGGTTATGGAGGGATGTAGTAGTGTTTAGGGGAAGGGGATGGTGCGGCAAGGCTTAAAACTAAGGAGAAAGGTGTTTGGTGGCTGCGGCAAGGGTGTGGAGAGGGTTGGACGAATTTCTGGAATTAATGAATGTGTATGAGAGGTGGTGATCTGATCTAGGGGTTAATATGAGTATATATTGGCACTTAAAACCCTAGTGTAATCAGATATGGACTTGAATAACCCAAATCCACAAGGAAATAGGCCATCTAGAAGGTAGGAAACCCCAAAGGAAAAGGAATAGAGGCGCCAGATTTTTAGGGTTCTAGAAACAAAGTGTTTTGTGGCAGAAATTGGCACTTCTAGAAGGATTTGGGGCGCCACTTTTGTAGGAGATAAGATAAGGTTCCTAGAATCATGTTTTAAGGGCCAAATTTGTAGGGAAAAAGAGATAAGGGTGCAGCACCTTTGTAGGGATAATGTTAGGGCTTCTAGAAAGCCTAAAAACTAAGGGGATTTGGATAAAACCCACGGCAAAGATAGGATAGGGCATCTAAGGCTTCTAGAAACCCTCCAAGATAAGGTAAAGTGCATGGCATCCCTATAGGATTAGGATAAGGTGTCCTAAAGTGTTTAGGACTCCTCTTTGTGGCTGAAAACCTTGTGCATTAGGATTAGGAAAGCTAATCCTTCTTCATCTTGGAATCTTCTCCTTCTTGGACTTGGAAAGCTTCTTTGTTGCTTCACTTGAGACCATTTGGATTTTGACTTTCCTTCAACAAGTAGGAAACCTTAGTTGAGTAGGAATCTTCATTCTTCTAGGAATCCTATTTCAACTAGGAAACCCATCTTAACTAGGAATCCTAATTCAACTAGGAAACCCATCTTAACTAGGAATCCTAATTCAACTAGGAAACCATCTTCCATTTAGGGACTTTCCTACTTCAACTAGGAAACCTTGCTCAAGTAGGAATCATCATCTTCAAGTCTTCAATTTCGTCCATCCTCTTGGCTCCAAGCATATGATGTCCATTCCAAGCTCTAATTTGCTCCAAAAGGCTCCAAAATGCATACTTTTGCATACTTTGCTCTTAAAACCTGAAAACACATAGAACTAGCTTAAAAGACTACTTTACTAAGGAAAAACACTATAAATGCACAAAAACAAGCTAAACTAAGGTGCGTAAATATGCTCCTATCAAATTCCCCCACACTTAGCTTTTGCTAGTCCTCGAGCAAAACAAAATGAAACAAAGTAACTAAATGAAGTAAAACGAGTAAAACACAACCTACACCTTCCAACAATCACCTCAGGGATTTCCAATGCACATGACATGTTAAAAATCATCATTCCCACAGATTTTAGCCATCTTTGCGCTTAAGCATTTACTTAATCATGGTCACTACTCATTAGTTCACAAATAACCAATTACAACATGATTTTGAATGTAGTAACATGCCTTAGAGAATTTCCTCAATTCCTTACTAGATATGCACTCAATTTTCACACAGATTTTCTGACTACACACCCTATACTAGTTATATGTGAGAAGATAGATGTAAATATGAAAACGAATGCTCACATATATGTATGACAAAGAAAGCACTTTTCGGAGTTAATAACATGTTTAGATATGATCTCATGAATGGAACGCTACTACTTAGATGCGAGAACCAGTGACACCATATGCTTGTACCAATTTTAACCTCCACAAATTGAAACACATAACACTCAAGATTAAAGTCAAGGGTTGTAACGGGGCTAGGGGTATTGGCTAACAAAGAAAGTTAAAGGATAAAACAAACGTTCTTTAAACAATAGTAAGCAAAGCAATGAACTTGATACTTAGAATTCACTTTAGAGTGCAGAAAATAACTTAAAACACAACGGGGAATACACGTGCATACTTAGGGTCAAATGCAACGTTTTGGACCCTTCCTTCAATAACCAACAACTTAGAGCTCATTTTATGCTCTTTCAACTCCTTTTCATACTTTTCACAACTTTTTCTTTTTTTCTTTTTATTTTCCACGAAATTTTTTTTTTTTTTTTTTCTCTCTCTTTTTTTTTCTTTTCTTTGCCGTGCCTCATTCAAGACTTTGGCACACCCATATATCAAGAATCCTTCCCCCACACTTGTTTTCTACAATGCAATGATCAAAAGGAATTCATCTTTGAGTTATGCTTTTACTATGCTTCAAGAACAAAGGTATGGGTGGTCCTAGTCTAGGCTAGGTGAGGATATTTGTGGGTTAACAAAGAAAGTAGGCTACACAAGGCTCAACGGGGTTAAATCCTACAAAAAAATATGAAATAGGGAACTATGGCAATTTGGCTATGGTGGTCACTACTAACTTCATCTTGAAAATGTGTTATGCAATTCAATAACATGTTTTGAATGAAATTGGCATGAGTTCTAGTATTTGGAACTAAATGATGAAACGCCTTCTAAGTAGTAACCAAGCAAAGAATAATGAGATCATGCAACGACTTTAGAAAACAAGAATGCACAGATTTTAACTCTCCAAATAAACGTTTAGGTTCAAGTCTCACAAGGTTGTAGAGTTAATTTGAGTTCCTTCCTTCAAGCATGTTACAAAAACTGATTTTTCTTTTTTTCTTTTTGATTACATGTGAAGTCATAAGTTATAACCACAACCAAGCATGAACCAAAGAGTAAATCAAACTTTCATCCATGTTAATCATTCTCTTTAACAGTCATGCAATTACAAACCGAATCCTCATCATTGTGTTGGAAGGTACCCTAAGACACAAACAAACACACAAAAACAACTCTTTTTGGGTTTTCAAAACAATTTTTTCAATTTTTTCTGGGATTTTCGGATTTTCAGAACAACAAATACTAAAACACACCAAAACAGCCTAAAAACACTTAAAAACAGCAAGAAACAACATTTGAAATTATGGGTGACAAAACCCTACGAATTTGCATCAAAACACTTTGGTTACCCCCCCACACTTAAATCAAACATTGTCCTCAATGTTTCAAGCATAGACTCACACAAATAGCAAACAACAAACAAAACAACATCTAACAACCTAACATGGCAGAAACAAAATCAACAACAAAGAGAAGAGTTTAGGAACGCAAATCTGGAATTGGAGTGCTTTCTCGGTCTTTCTTTGTTGAATGCATGGGTTGCCTCCCAAGTAGCGCTTGTTTTAACGTCGTACAGCCGGACGAACATTCTTCTTATCCTCTCTTGGAGCCCACGGCATGGAGTGGGATGTCCTCCACAACTTGCCCTTCAACACTTTCGTAATATGGCTCTATGAATGGGAGGGGATAGTGATCCTCCCTAATTGTGGTATTTTGGTTCCTATAGTTCATGTAGACGCTCCTACCACTTTGAAATCGATTTGGAACCTGCACCAAAGAAGGTAACAACCTATTAGTTGAAATGGGAATTGGAATTGGGATTGGAGACTTACTAGGATGTTGTGGCAATGCCCCTAGGGCAGCCACCATCTCGCAAATTTTATCCTTAGGTACGGCCAGATTGGGTGTTTGTAGGGTAGTGGCGTGCTCCTTGTGCTCTCCTTCAATTCCTTCCTCAATGGTGGTTCTAGACGCATCCTCCTTGATTGGTGTTGAACGTTCCTGCCCTATATTTTTAATTGTACCAATGGCAAAACAAGAACGAACATCATTAGGATTCTCAATGTATTCAGAAACTTTACAGTTAATCGTATCACCGCCAAACTCCATAGTTAAGGCTCCCTTGGCCACGTCAATCTTGGTATGGGCTGTTTTCATGAAAGGTCGTCCAAGTAAGAGTGGCGATGGTGGAGAGTGGGTTGAATCCTCCATGTCAAGCACATAGAAATCTGCAGGAAAAATCAAGTGGTCCACCTGCACCAAAACATCTTCCAAAACTCCTCTCGGGTATGCATTAGATTGATCCGCTAATTGAATAATAACACCATCATTTTTAAGCTCTCCTAGATTCATAGATGCATAAACAGAGTATGGCATGACATTAATTGATGCACCTAAATCTAGCATAGCATGTTCGAACCTTGTATTACCAATTACACACGGGATAGTGAAACTACCTGGATCTTTGCATTTAGGTGGCAACTTTCTTTGCAATTTTGCAGAGACATTCTCACTTACATGTACCACCTCTTTCTCCGGAATTCGTTTCCTTGTTGTACAAATCTTCTTCAAAAACTTAGCGTACTTTGGAATTTGCTTTATTGCATCTAGGAGCGGGATATTGACATGCACCTTCCTAAACGTCTCCAGGATGTCTTTTTCATCCTCCTCTGTCTTAGATTGCATAAACCTGCTAGGAAAGGGCACATTCAAAGGAAAAGCATTAGTAGGAACTGAACTTGACACGTTTCTACCTTTATTGGGTGAATTGGACGACTTGGGATCACTTGGAACTTGCGGCACATTTGGTTCCACCTTGGCCGTGAGTGGCCTTTGCTCCTCCTCTTCAATTCTCAACTCGTCCTCCTCGTTGGAACGTGATTTGGATGGTTTGAGGTCAGATCCGACTTGCTTTCCACTTCGCAAATGCATAGCTTTTGCAGATTCGAATCCACCTTTCGGATTGACCACCGTTGAGCTAGGCAACCTTCCTTGCTCACGAAATTGCCCCATGAACTCGGCAATTTGTCCCACTTGCTTTTCTAAGTTGTCCACCCTCTTGTCTTGGATTTGCCTCTCTTTGTTTTGAGTTTGGACTTCCTGCGTCAAAGTAGTAAGTAATTGAAAAATCTTATCATTATCACTTGAATTACCTACATTGCTTTGGGCAGGTTGTGCTTGGGCTTGTGGTGGTGCCAACGGCTTTTGATAGAAACCCGGGGGTTGTTGCCTAAATCCGCTTTGTTGTTGACCTTGTTGGGGGTCTCGCCATTTGAAATTCGGATGATCACGCCAACCGGGATTGTAAGTATTAGAAAACGGATCACCACGTGTTTGGTATTGGTCGCCATATCCCACGGCATTGAGTGTCTCCCACCCTCCATTCTCGATTAATTGTGGGCACTTGTCCGTAGGGTGTCCTTGCATGGAGCATACGCCACAAGAAGCTACGGTTTTGACTTTTGGACCTTCCACCACCTGAGAAAGCAACGTAGTAAGGTTAGCCATTTGATTTTGAAGTTCGGTTATGACACTTACCTCATTGACTTGGTGTTGCCGTGGGGTACTCCTCTGTCCAACGCCTTCGTATTGTTGAGCGTTCAACGCTCGATTAGCAATCAACATCTTTGCAGCCGTAGGGGTCTTGTCCACCAGGGCTCCTCCCGCTGAGGCATCTAGCATTTGACGTTCGATTGGTAGAAGTCCCTCGTAGAAGTATTGTAAGAGAAGTTCCTCCTTCATCTGATGCTGTGGACATGAAGCAACAAGAGATTTAAAACGTTCATAGTAAGTAGGAAAAGATTCACCTTCATCTTGTTGAATTCCATTTATCCTTTTTCGTAGGAGGATCACTCGAGAAGTTGGGAAAAACTTCTCCAAGTATGCTCGTTTCATGCTCTCCCATGATGTGACAGTTCCGGGAGCCAATTCGTACAACCAATCTTTCGCTTTCTCTTGGAGAGAAAAGGGAAAGGCCTTCATCTTCAAGATGCTCTCATCCACGTTCACCGGAGTCATGCTTGAGCAAACGACTTCAAACTCCTTCAAGTGCTTGTTCGGATCTTCCATGGACAGCCCATGGTACTTTGGAATGTGATGTAACAGGCTTGACTTCAATTCGAACTCGGCAGTCTTGTCTTGAGCTGCCCTTGGGTATTGGATGCACAAGGGTGCGGCATTGGCCAATCCCGAAGCGGAAAGCTCCTTGATTGTTCGGTTGTCCGCTGCCATGTCTACTTCACCCACTCTTGCCGTGGGTTCCTCTTCTTCAAATTCAGAAATGGACTTGGAACTTTCACTTGATTCGCTAGGTTCTGGGTTCTTTCTCTTACGTCTCAACTCACGCTCAAAATCGTCGTCAAAGTCTAGAATATGTTCGTGAACCGGATTAGAACTCCGAGTCATAAACAAGTACCTAAAACAAGAAAAAAAATAACATAAGAATCTGATCTAATAAGAAAAACGAAAATAACAATCCAAGGGATTAGCAAAGTTGCTAATCCCCGGCAACGGCGCCAAAATTTGATGCGAGAATTATACGCACACAAATTAAACCCTCTTTTTATCAATTGTAGTGAAGAATGTAAGTAGGGATCGTTCTGGACCGGGGATTAGGAGGGATTGTTAATCACTTGGAAACTGACTCAAATATGTAAAAACAAGTTTAAAACACTATACTAGACTCAAAGAATGCAAAACTAAACTTTAAAACACCAAAACAAACCAAAAGACTCAAAACAGCCCCAAAACACTCAAAACTGCCTTAAAAACACAATCTGGGCAGTTTTGAACACTAGACACAACTTTGGACGAAAATTGGTTTTACTTTGACCTAAGACACTTAAAAACACAAACTAAAGTGATTTCTAACTAATATGACTCAACAAAGTAAAGGGGGATTGGTTTTGGACGAATTTAAAAACAAAACAAACTTTTTAAATTAGAACAGATTGTAGAACGAATTTGGTTTTAATGAATGGAATGAAGGCTAGCTAAGGGGTTCATCTCCACATATGTTATACTTGCATATAAAACGATTTCCAATTGCTTTTCAATAACCCATGAATTCTCAACGCCCCAAGTTAATTAGGTTCGCTTAAATTAACCTTCAGATTTTCCTAACGTTATTGAATTGGATGATTGCATACGACAACCCAAAACATTCCCCACAAGTCCCCTACATGATTGCATAATAGAGATACAAGCAAGAATCATTAAGTTCTATGAAAACCATAAGCATTGACGAAGCACTTGTTACTATGATTGCATGAAACTTATGCCAAGAATTTACTTAACGCGATTGAGATCATCAACCTTTACTACTTGTGAATATAATTCCATAACGATTAGGTGAAATTTCCTTATATCCTAGCATCCAATTTATGCATGATAATTAAGCGTGCACTCTCAACCAACACACACAAATCAATGTAATTCACATAGATAAGTAAATTGAATTCACAACTTATGAAACGCAATTAGAAGTAATCAATTCATATAGCAAGTATGTTCATGGTTTCGAATCCCCCCCTAGCCAAGGGGGGGTTTAGTTCCTCATACGCACAAAACAAAGAGAATTGAAATTAAACATTGAATTCAAAGGAAAAGAAACACCTAGAAATTCCAGCGACGCGAACTTGAATTGCATGAACTTCCGAGCTTCCTTCTCCTCCTCCTTGGTGCGGCAAAGGTCTAGGGACAGGTTTTAGGGCCTTAGGTGTATGGATGAATGGTTATGGAGGGATGTAGTAGTGTTTAGGGGAAGGGGATGGTGCGGCAAGGCTTAAAACTAAGGAGAAAGGTGTTTGGTGGCTGCGGCAAGGGTGTGGAGAGGGTTGGACGAATTTCTGGAATTAATGAATGTGTATGAGAGGTGGTGATCTGATCTAGGGGTTAATATGAGTATATATTGGCACTTAAAACCCTAGTGTAATCAGATATGGACTTGAATAACCCAAATCCACAAGGAAATAGGCCATCTAGAAGGTAGGAAACCCCAAAGGAAAAGGAATAGAGGCGCCAGATTTTTAGGGTTCTAGAAACAAAGTGTTTTGTGGCAGAAATTGGCACTTCTAGAAGGATTTGGGGCGCCACTTTTGTAGGAGATAAGATAAGGTTCCTAGAATCATGTTTTAAGGGCCAAATTTGTAGGGAAAAAGAGATAAGGGTGCAGCACCTTTGTAGGGATAATGTTAGGGCTTCTAGAAAGCCTAAAAACTAAGGGGATTTGGATAAAACCCACGGCAAAGATAGGATAGGGCATCTAAGGCTTCTAGAAACCCTCCAAGATAAGGTAAAGTGCATGGCATCCCTATAGGATTAGGATAAGGTGTCCTAAAGTGTTTAGGACTCCTCTTTGTGGCTGAAAACCTTGTGCATTAGGATTAGGAAAGCTAATCCTTCTTCATCTTGGAATCTTCTCCTTCTTGGACTTGGAAAGCTTCTTTGTTGCTTCACTTGAGACCATTTGGATTTTGACTTTCCTTCAACAAGTAGGAAACCTTAGTTGAGTAGGAATCTTCATTCTTCTAGGAATCCTATTTCAACTAGGAAACCCATCTTAACTAGGAATCCTAATTCAACTAGGAAACCCATCTTAACTAGGAATCCTAATTCAACTAGGAAACCATCTTCCATTTAGGGACTTTCCTACTTCAACTAGGAAACCTTGCTCAAGTAGGAATCATCATCTTCAAGTCTTCAATTTCGTCCATCCTCTTGGCTCCAAGCATATGATGTCCATTCCAAGCTCTAATTTGCTCCAAAAGGCTCCAAAATGCATACTTTTGCATACTTTGCTCTTAAAACCTGAAAACACATAGAACTAGCTTAAAAGACTACTTTACTAAGGAAAAACACTATAAATGCACAAAAACAAGCTAAACTAAGGTGCGTAAATATGCTCCTATCATCACTTATCATCACCACTTAACCACTTATCATATCATAACCACATATCATATCACTTATCACTTATCACTTAACATATCATCCACCTACTTCACCTACAACATCCACCTACTTCACCTACAACATCCACCTACTTCACCTACAACATCCACTTCACCTACAACATCCACCTACTTCACCTACAACATCCACCTACTTCATCTACAACATCCACTTCACCTACAACATCCACCTACTTCACCTACAACATCCACCTACTTCACCTACAAATGACATAGCCATATGTTCCCTCCACTACTCCTATAAATACCCTTGCATTCATTCATTCATGGAGATCTCATTTCATACACAACACACCACAAACACTTCCATTCCTTCTCTTTGCCGTGAGTTCCCTTAGAATCCAAAACCATCTTTCCATTTCCATCACTCCTCACTCCATTCCACACTTCCATTCCCCCAAACCAACTATCCTTAGACCTTATGCTACAACAACGAGGAAGAGAAGAGGACCTAAACGTTCATACAATTCAAGTTTGAGTTGTTGGAATGTTTAGGTGATTCTTTGATTTCAATGTTTCATTTTAATTCTCTTTGTTTTGTACGTATAAGGAATGGAAGAGAAGAGTGCCTAAACGTTCATACAATTCAAGTTTGAGTTGTTGGAATGTTTAGGTGTTTCTTTGATTTCAACGTAATGAGGAACTAAAACCCCCTTTAGCTAGGGGGTGATTCGAAACTATGTTTATACTTGCAATATGAATTGATTACCTTTCGTTGGAATTTCATAAGTTTTGAATTCAATTTGTTTAACCGTTTGATTGATAACTTATTTATGAATGTTTATTAAGAATGCGCGCTTAATTTTCATGCATGAATATGACGCTAGAATATAAGTGAGTTTCACCTAATCGTTATGAACTTATATTCACAAGTAGTGGAGGTTGCTTATAAACAATCGCGTTAAATGAATTCTTGGCACGAGTTTCATGCGTATTCCATAGTAACGAATGCCTCGTCAACACTTATAGTTTTCATAATGCTTAATGATCTTTGATTGTATCTTTATTGTGCTGTTCACGTAAAGGACTTTTGGAGAATGTGGTGAATTGCGTTGCGCTAACCCATCCAATTCATTAACTTAAGGAAAACTTGACGGTTAATTGATAGGAGCATATTCATGCGACTTAAATGGCTTGTTCTCGTGCATTTACGTTATGTTTCTTTAGTTATTTTAGTACTTTAAGCTATTTTCGTGTGTTTGTAGGTCCAAAGGGCTAAAGGAGCAAAAAGATGCATTTTGGAGATTTTTGGAGCACTTTTGGGCTAAGGATGGATAGCTTATGCTTGGAGCCAAAGTGTTGGACGAAATTGAAGACCTAATTGGAGCCAAAGTGTTGGAACCTTGTTCTCTTTAGTTTTAGGACATTTAAACCTTTCCTAATCCCAATCATGCCATGCATAACACACATCCATTCTAACACATTGTCATTGCACATGCATTTCCTTCATTAATTAACCCACATGCTCCCATTACTTATCATAACCACATATCATATCACTTATCACTTATCATCATCACTTTATCATATCACTTATCACTTATCATAACCACTTATCACATCATAACCACATATCATATCACTTATCACTTATCACTTATCATCATCACTTTAGCTTTAATTCACATGAACATTCACTCACCACAAACATTTCACATGCTTTCCTATTCAATTAAATCAGCCACATGCATTCATCATCATAACCTAGCTGTCATTCCACTTCATTGCACATGCATCTTCAAAGAAATCAGATTTCCATCATATTCACATGCATTCATCATCATAACCTAGCTGTCATTCCACTTCATTGCACATGCATCTTCAAAGAAATCAGATTTCCATCATATTCACATGCATTCCATCTTTTAATTTAATCACATGCACATTCACCTTGCTTTGCAGAAAATCCACTTCATAACATATGCATCTTGGCAGATTTCACATGCACTCATGCACATTCACCTTAATCATTCACATAGCTTTAATCCACATGCATTTCCACCTAGATTTCCACCTCACAACCACCAGAAATCAACCAAAAACGTGCATTCCCTTTCATTTCTGTCAAAACACATGCATTTCCACCCTTTAATCACATGCACAAACAGCCACATGCATCTCCCATCACCATTTCAGATTTCCACCAAGTTCCTAGCTGTCATGTTCCCCCCATTTCACCTATAAATACTCATTCATTCATTCTCATTCATACACAATCCATTCACCACAGAAATAAGGCCTTTGTGCCAGAAATTCACCCATTCCAAACACTTTTCCATACACTCATCCATTGCAGAAATGTAGACCATCAAACTCCCTTGTGCCATGCTCTCCCTTACAATCCAAACACCATCCTTCCATTCCTCCACCACTACCCAAACCATTCACACCATCAAACTATCCTTAGACCTTGTGCTACAACGAAGAGGAAGAGAAGAGTGCCTAAACGTTCATACAATTCAAGTTTGAGTTGTTGGAATGTTTAGGTGCTTCTTTGATTTCAATGTTTAATTTCAATACTCTTTGTTTTGTACGAATGAGGAATGGAAGATAAGAGGGCCTAAACGTTCATACAATTCAAGTTTGAGTTGTTGGAATGTTTAGGTGTTTCTTTGATTCTCTTTGTTTTGTACCATGAGGAACTAAACCCCCTTGGTTAGGGGGTGATTCGAATATATGTTTATGCTTGCATTTTGATTTGAATACTTCTAATTGCGTTTTATAAGTTGTGGATTCAATTTGTTTAACCGTTTGATTGATAACTTATTTATGTATGTTTATTGAGAGTGCACGCTTAATTTTCATGCATGAATATGACGCTAGAATATAAGTGAGTTTCACCTAATAGTTATGAACTTATATTCACAAGTAGTGGAGGTTGCTTATAAACAATCGCGTTAAATGAATTCTTGGCATAAGTTTCATGCAATCCATAGTAACGAATGCCTCGTCAACACTTATAATTTTCATAGAGCGTAATGATTCTTGCTTGTATCTCTATTATGCAATCATGTAGGGGACTTGTGGGGAATGTTTTGAATTGTTGTATGCGCTAACCCATCCAATTCAATAACGTTAGGAATATTTGAAGGTTAATTAGTGCATCACGGTTAACCCGGGGTGTTGAGTTTCATGGTTTATTGAAATGCAATTGGAAATCATTTTATTATGCAAGTATAACATGTATGGAGATGAACCCCTTAGCTAGCCTTCATTCCATTCAAATTCTATCACACATTCACATTTACATTTTGCTTTAATTTGAATCTGTGCATTTTAGTTAATTTTCGTATAAATCTAAATCCCCCTTTACTTTAATGTCCAATTTAGTTAGAAAGTGTTTTAGTTTGTGTTTATGAGTGTTTTGATTCATTTTATTTCCCAATTTCGTCCAAATTCACCAAAGTGCTCAAAACTGCCCAGAAAGTGATTTTAAGGCAGTTTTGAGTGTTTTGGGTGATGTTTGAGTCTTTTGGTTTGTTTTAATGTTTTAAGTGATTAGTTTTACATTCTTTGAGTTAGTTTAGTGTTTTATATTGTGTTTTTACGTTCTTGAGTCAAGTTATTACTTAATTTCGTCCAAATTTGTGTTTGTGCTCAAATCTGCCCAGAAAGTGGTTTTTAGGCAGATTTGAGTGTGTTTGTGTTGTTTTGAGTCTTTTGGTTTGTCTTAGTGTTTTAAAGTTTAGTTTTGCATTCTTTGAGTCTAGTATAGTGTTTCATATTGTTATTTTACGTTTTTGAGTCAAATCCAAGTGGTTAACAATCCCTCCTAATCCCCGGCAACGGCGCCAAAATTTGATGCGAGATTTATACGCACACAAATTAAACCCTCTTTTCGTCAAATTGTAGTATATTTATAAGTAGGGATCGTAAAATTTGATGCGAGATTTATACGCACACAAATTAAACCCTCTTTTCGTCAAATTGTAGTATATTTATAAGTAGGGATCGTTCTTAACCGGGGATTAGGAGGGATTGTTAACCACTTGGATTTGACTCAAAAACGTAAAATAACAATATGAAACACTATACTAGACTCAAAGAATGCAAAACTAAACTTTAAAACACTAAGACAAACCAAAAGACTCAAAACAACACAAACACACTCAAATCTGCCTAAAAACCACTTTCTGGGCAGATTTGAGCACAAACACAAATTTGGACGAAATTAAGTAATAACTTGACTCAAGAACGTAAAAACACAATATAAAACACTAAACTAACTCAAAGAATGTAAAACTAATCACTTAAAACATTAAAACAAACCAAAAGACTCAAACATCACCCAAAACACTCAAAACTGCCTTAAAATCACTTTCTGGGCAGTTTTGAGTGTTTTGGGTGATGTTTGAGTCTTTTGGTTTGTTTTAATGTTTTAAGTGATTAGTTTTACATTCTTTGAGTTAGTTTAGTGTTTTATATTGTGTTTTTACGTTCTTGAGTCAAGTTATTACTTAATTTCGTCCAAATTTGTGTTTGTGCTCAAATCTGCCCAGAAAGTGGTTTTTAGGCAGATTTGAGTGTGTTTGTGTTGTTTTGAGTCTTTTGGTTTGTCTTAGTGTTTTAAAGTTTAGTTTTGCATTCTTTGAGTCTAGTATAGTGTTTCATATTGTTATTTTACGTTTTTGAGTCAAATCCAAGTGGTTAACAATCCCTCCTAATCCCCGGTTAAGAACGATCCCTACTTATAAATATACTACAATTTGACGAAAAGAGGGTTTAATTTGTGTGCGTATAAATCTCGCATCAAATTTTGGCGCCGTTGCCGGGGATTAGAAAATTTGCTAATCCCTTGGATTGTTTTATTTTCGTTTGTTTTTATTTTATTCCAGATTCTTAATCTTGTTTTGTTTCTTGTTTTAGGTACTTGTTTATGACTCGGAGTTCTCATCCGATTCGTGAACATATCCTGGAGTGATTGGGTTCTTCGTCCGGCTGCAAGACGTAAAAGAAAGCGCTACTTGGGAGGCAACCCAATGATTAAAAAAAAAAAAAAAAAAAAAAAAATTTCATATATTAAATAAATTACTAAACATGGAGAAAGGTGGTGCTTCACAAAGGTTGTTTACGTGAAGCCCCACTACGAGGCGTCGAAGCGGAAGGCTTTGAAGCGGAAGGCATCGGAGCGGAAGGCAACGGAGCAGAAGGCATCGGAGCAGAAGGCATCGGAGCAGAAGGCATCGGAGCGGGAGGCATCGGAGCTAGAGCATTCCAGGCCTCAATACTTGGCCAAGCGCTGGATGAGCCAGGAAAAAGGTGCCTCTGGAGGAAAGACGAAAACCTTTGACGGTCACTGTGAATCCGACCTTCAGACTCTTGCAGCTCATCAAGCTTCCTCTTCATGCCCGTCGAATAGTTGTTGGCAAGCACGTGCAAACTTCTATTCTCGTACTTAAGCTGCTGGATCTCTTGCTTAAGTCTTTCCACCTCTGCCATCAATGATTCCACCTGACGGGACCGAGCAAGCAGGCGTTGGCCCATGTTGGACACAGAACTCGCACACTGAACACTAAGTGCGAGGGACTCTTGAACGGCCAACTCATCGGACCGTCCTGACAGCAGCCTACTATCTTTTGGAGTGAGGAGGTTCTTAGCTACTATTGTAGCTGTTGTGGCGTCCTGCATCACGGAGTCTTCACCTGTAAGAAGACCGTTAGAAGATAAAAAAGAAGGGCGCCATACGTTACCTTGACGCGGCGCGCCCGTATCACTGCTAAGGCTCAATTCCAAGCTAAGGTTCGATGAGTTTGCCATTTTTCAAAAGTGTTCAAAGAGAAGGGATGGAGTTAAATTTCAAAGGGCCGGAGTCGATTTTCAAGAATGGGAAATCTTCAGAGTGTGTTTGTTGTGGTGATCGATAGCTCAATAAAAAAGCCAAAGCGACGCGTCCACCGATTCAAAAAGCCGGAATTTCCGGCGTAATTTAGGCGACGCATTCTCAGCTTTTCAGAAGACGTGTTCAGACTTTGTCAAAAGATTTCTTCTTTTCAGAAAACACGTGGAGGCCATCATCACAACTACACATCTTTAGCCGACAAGCGCAAAGTTCGGCGACGCTTTCTCTGCTTTTCAGAAAACGCGTGCAGCTTTGTCAAAAGGAGCCGCATCCGCACTACTACGTGTCGTTC
Organism: Pyrus communis; assembly: GCF_963583255.1. Lineage (NCBI taxonomy): Eukaryota > Viridiplantae > Streptophyta > Magnoliopsida > Rosales > Rosaceae > Pyrus > Pyrus communis. The sequence goes on from NC_084815.1 coordinate 10,600,830, forward strand.
AGAAAGCAAAGGGGCGTCGTTCAGAAATCGAAGGGGCGCCTGCTCAGAAATCGAAGAGGCGTCGTTCTGATATCGAAGAGACATTTGTCGACAAGGGTAAAAGAACAGTACCACCACTTGATATTATCTCTATATATGTCGACCTTCGTCTTTTATGGCAAGGCAGACCTGAAGAAAACGCCCAACTCTCCCTCACCTCTGAGGGCGCACTCCCAGCAAAGCCTTTCGAAATACTCAATTCTTTCTTCTTCCCCAAAGATGATACCAGATGCCTGGAGTACATATGACCCAGGAGGAAACGGCGGATTGAAGTGTGCTGATTCATTCACCGCTTCTTCAAAAGCAAAGGTATCTCATATCATCAAGGTCAAAAGCAAAAGTATCTCATATCATGCTCTTTCCCTGTCTTTTTCTTTGTCCTTGTTCTTACTCGCATGGCAAAGTAAAAGAAGCAATCAGCCGGCACTTGGAGTCAGTCTTCCAATCTGGAGCCAACTGCCTGGAATCTATTCCTGATTGCTTACCTAGCGTTGCTCTCGAGTAGTCATCTTCAACGGTTGATACACTTCCGGAGAAGGGACCACTTCTGCAAAGGGGAGCGAGTAAGGCAAGTGAAAATGATACATTGAAGCATGTGGAGACAAACATAGGCTGAGTTATCCTCCAACCCTTTTCAATACGAATTGGAAAGATTGAACAAAGAAACAGACCAAAGGGGTAAGCTCAGACCTTCGGGGAAGACCAAAAGAATCCTGCTGCCCAGTTCAACAGTAGCACAAAGGAAAATCAATGATGGGCGGAAACCAGTTCAAGAGTAAGCCTGTGGAGTCACTATGATCAAAGCCTCAATGCAATTACCAAAGAGAAGAGGGAATTTACACTCCATAACCAGATTTGCGTCCCTAAACTCTTCTCTTTGTTAATTACATTCTGCCATGTTTAGTATGTTTAAATTGCTTTTTGTGTGCTTACTTATGCTTAAAACATTGAGGACAATGTTTGATTTAAGTGTGGGGGGGTAACTAAGTATATTTAATTCAAATTCGTGGGATTTTATCACCCATAACTTCAAATGTTGTTCCTTGCTGTTTTAAGGTGTTTTTAAGTTGTTTTAGAGTGTTTTAGTATGTTTTGTTTTTATAACTCCGAAAATCACATAAAAATTTGAAAAACATGTTTTAAAAAGCCTAAAAAGAGTGTTTTGAGTCGTTTTTGTGTGTTTGTGTCTTAGGGTACCTTCCAACACAATGATAAGGATTTGGTTTGTAATTGCATGACGGTTAAAAAGAGTTATAAACATAGAGAAAAGTTTGATTTACTCTTGGTATATGCTTGGATATGGTTATAATGTATGACTTCACATGCAATCATAAAAGAAAAATTCGTTTTTGTAACATGCTTGAAGGAAGGAACTCAAACAAACGCTACATCCCTGTGAGACTCGAGCCATTACTTTCTTTGGAGAGTTATTTTCTGTGATTCTTTGTTTTCTAAAGTTGTTGCATGATCTCATTATTCCTTGCTTGGTTGCTACTTAGAATGCAATTGTATCATGATAGAACTAAATGCTAGAACTTATATCCGTTTCATTCAAAGCATGACATTGAATTGCATAATATATATCAAGATGAAGTTGTGTTGTTGCCACCATAGCCAAATAGCCTTACTTCCCATATTTCGTATATATTAGTTTTAACCTCGTTGAGCCTCGTTTAGCCTATTTTCTTTGCTAACCACATCACCCCTTACCTAGCCTAGATTAGGACCATTCGTACCCTTGTTCTTGAAGCATAGTAAGCATGACGGATAATGAATTCCTTTTGATTAATATGTTGCAGAAAATAAGTGTGGGGGAAGGGATTTTTGTGTGTATGTATGTGCCTAAGTCTTAAAGGAGGCACGGGAAAAAGAAAAAAAAAATGTGAAAAAAAAAAAAAAAGAAGAAGAAAAGAAAGAAAAAGAGTGAAAATAAGTGAGAATGGACTCACAAGTGTGATTGTTGAAGAAAGGGCCCAAAAAGTTTGAATATGGCCCTAAGTTTTGTGTGACTTTCCCTTGGGTGTTCAAAGTTGACTTCTGCGTTCTAAAGGGAATTCTAAGTGCCTAATTCAATACTTTGCTCACTATTGCTTAAAGAACGTTTGTTTTCCCTATCCTTTCATTGTTAGCCAACTCCCCAAGCCCCGTTACAACCTTTGACTTCTATCTTGATCGTTATGTGTTCAATAATGTGGAGTTTGGAATTGATATGAGCTTATGGAATCACTGGTTCTCGTTCTAAGTAGTAGCATTCAATTCATGAGATCATATTCATGTCATTGTCGTAAATCCAGAAAATGCTTTCTTTGATATAACATATGTGAGTGTTAGAATTCATATTTACATCAATCTTCTCACATATAACTTAGTGTAGGGAGTGTAGTCAGAAAATCTGTGTGAAAAACGAGTGCATATCTTGTAAGGATTTGAGCAAATTCTCTAAGGCATGTTACTACATTCAAAACATGGTTTTAAATGCTTAATTGTGAAATAATATGTGGTGACTATGATTAAGAATGTACTTAAGTGTGAAGATGACTAAAATCTATGGGACTAATGATTTTTAACTTGTCATGTGCATTGGAAATCCTTGAGACGATTGTTGGAAGGTTTAGGTTGTGTTTTTCTTGTTCAGTGTCGTTTTGTTTTTTATTTCTTTTGTTTTGTTTTGCTCGAGGACTAGCAAAAGATAAGTGTGGGGGTATTTGATAGGAGCATATTCATGCGACTTAAATGGCTTGTTCTCGTGCATTTACGTTATGTTTCTTTAGTTATTTTAGTACTTTAAGCTATTTTCGTGTGTTTGTAGGTCCAAAGGGCTAAAGGAGCAAAAAGATGCATTTTGGAGATTTTTGGAGCACTTTTGGCCTAAGGATGGATAGCTTATGCTTGGAGCCAAAGTGTTGGACGAAATTGAAGACCTAATTGGAGCCAAAGTGTTGGAACCTTGTTCTCTTTAGTTTTAGGACATTTAAACCTTTCCTAATCCCAATCATGCCATGCATAACACACATCCATTCTAACACATTGTCATTGCACATGCATTTCCTTCATTAATTAACCCACATGCTCCCATTACTTATCATAACCACATATCATATCACTTATCACTTATCATCATCACTTTATCATATCACTTATCACTTATCATAACCACTTATCACATCATAACCACATATCATATCACTTATCACTTATCACTTATCATCATCACTTTAGCTTTAATTCACATGAACATTCACTCACCACAAACATTTCACATGCTTTCCTATTCAATTAAATCAGCCACATGCATTCATCATCATAACCTAGCTGTCATTCCACTTCATTGCACATGCATCTTCAAAGAAATCAGATTTCCATCATATTCACATGCATTCATCATCATAACCTAGCTGTCATTCCACTTCATTGCACATGCATCTTCAAAGAAATCAGATTTCCATCATATTCACATGCATTCCATCTTTTAATTTAATCACATGCACATTCACCTTGCTTTGCAGAAAATCCACTTCATAACATATGCATCTTGGCAGATTTCACATGCACTCATGCACATTCACCTTAATCATTCACATAGCTTTAATCCACATGCATTTCCACCTAGATTTCCACCTCACAACCACCAGAAATCAACCAAAAACGTGCATTCCCTTTCATTTCTGTCAAAACACATGCATTTCCACCCTTTAATCACATGCACAAACAGCCACATGCATCTCCCATCACCATTTCAGATTTCCACCAAGTTCCTAGCTGTCATGTTCCCCCCATTTCACCTATAAATACTCATTCATTCATTCTCATTCATACACAATCCATTCACCACAGAAATAAGGCCTTTGTGCCAGAAATTCACCCATTCCAAACACTCTTCCATACACTCATCCATTGCAGAAATGTAGACCATCAAACTCCCTTGTGCCATGCTCTCCCTTACAATCCAAACACCATCCTTCCATTCCTCCACCACTACCCAAACCATTCACACCATCAAACTATCCTTAGACCTTGTGCTACAACGAAGAGGAAGAGAAGAGTGCCTAAACGTTCATACAATTCAAGTTTGAGTTGTTGGAATGTTTAGGTGCTTCTTTGATTTCAATGTTTAATTTCAATACTCTTTGTTTTGTACGAATGAGGAATGGAAGATAAGAGGGCCTAAACGTTCATACAATTCAAGTTTGAGTTGTTGGAATGTTTAGGTGTTTCTTTGATTCTCTTTGTTTTGTACCATGAGGAACTAAACCCCCTTGGTTAGGGGGTGATTCGAATATATGTTTATGCTTGCATTTTGATTTGAATACTTCTAATTGCGTTTTATAAGTTGTGGATTCAATTTGTTTAACCGTTTGATTGATAACTTATTTATGTATGTTTATTGAGAGTGCACGCTTAATTTTCATGCATGAATATGACGCTAGAATATAAGTGAGTTTCACCTAATAGTTATGAACTTATATTCACAAGTAGTGGAGGTTGCTTATAAACAATCGCGTTAAATGAATTCTTGGCATAAGTTTCATGCAATCCATAGTAACGAATGCCTCGTCAACACTTATAATTTTCATAGAGCGTAATGATTCTTGCTTGTATCTCTATTATGCAATCATGTAGGGGACTTGTGGGGAATGTTTTGAATTGTTGTATGCGCTAACCCATCCAATTCAATAACGTTAGGAATATTTGAAGGTTAATTAGTGCATCACGGTTAACCCGGGGTGTTGAGTTTCATGGTTTATTGAAATGCAATTGGAAATCATTTTATTATGCAAGTATAACATGTATGGAGATGAACCCCTTAGCTAGCCTTCATTCCATTCAAATTCTATCACACATTCACATTTACATTTTGCTTTAATTTGAATCTGTGCATTTTAGTTAATTTTCGTATAAATCTAAATCCCCCTTTACTTTAATGTCCAATTTAGTTAGAAAGTGTTTTAGTTTGTGTTTATGAGTGTTTTGATTCATTTTATTTCCCAATTTCGTCCAAATTCACCAAAGTGCTCAAAACTGCCCAGAAAGTGATTTTAAGGCAGTTTTGAGTGTTTTGGGTGATGTTTGAGTCTTTTGGTTTGTTTTAATGTTTTAAGTGATTAGTTTTACATTCTTTGAGTTAGTTTAGTGTTTTATATTGTGTTTTTACGTTCTTGAGTCAAGTTATTACTTAATTTCGTCCAAATTTGTGTTTGTGCTCAAATCTGCCCAGAAAGTGGTTTTTAGGCAGATTTGAGTGTGTTTGTGTTGTTTTGAGTCTTTTGGTTTGTCTTAGTGTTTTAAAGTTTAGTTTTGCATTCTTTGAGTCTAGTATAGTGTTTCATATTGTTATTTTACGTTTTTGAGTCAAATCCAAGTGGTTAACAATCCCTCCTAATCCCCGGTTAAGAACGATCCCTACTTATAAATATACTACAATTTGACGAAAAGTGGGTTTAATTTGTGTGCGTATAAATCTCGCATCATTAATTTAAGCGGACCTAATTAACCCGGGGCGTTGAGTTTCATAATTTATCGAAAGACCAACTGAGAATCAATCTTGTATGCAAGTGTAACATGTGTGGAGAAGAACCCCTTGGCTATTCCATCATCCATATTTTCATCACATTTATATTTACGTTTTGCCTTTAATTACAATTTGTGCAATTTAGCTAATTTCGTCCAAAATCAATCCCCCCATATTTCGTTTAAGTCTTAGTCTTAATCTTTCTTATTTTTAGTTTTGAATTCTTCGAGTTTAGTATAGCATTTTAGTTTGTGTTTTTAAAAGCATTTTGAGTCTTTTGATTTGTTTTAGTGTTTTAAAGTTTAGTTTTACATTCTTTGAGTCTAGTTTAGTGTTTTATATTATGTTTTTACGTTTTTAAGTCAAATCCAAGTGATTAACAATCCCTCCTAATCCCCGGTCCAGAACGATCCCTACTTGCACCTATACTACAATTGTCAAAAAGAGGGTTTAATTTGTGTGCGTATAAATCTCGCATCAAAATTTTGGCGCCGTTGCCGGGGATTAGAAAATTTGCTAATCCCTTGGATTGTTTGTTTCTGTATTGTCTTTTAGATTTAGTTTTTTTTTTTTTTATTTTTTTTATTTTTTTATTTTTATTTGTGTTTTGTTTGTTAAGAACAAGATGGCACTTAATAATGCTTCTCTTTTGTCACAACTCATGGAAAGGTCCCAAATGCAAAGAGTTGATATATTTAATCTTCAATCAAGGAATAACGTGTTTTCGAATACTTACAATTCGGATTGGAGTGATCATTCAAACTCTATGTGGTGGGAACCTCAAAATGCTCAACAAGGAGGATATTGGCAGCCACCACAACCTCATATTCAATATGCCCAACCAAATTTAAGTTCGTCAATAAATTATAACCAAAAGCTTGATGAATTAATTTGTTTGGTGCAGGGCTTACAAAATCAAGACAATGAGGCTCAACAAGAAGGATATTGGCAGCCGTATGAGGAGTTCTATTCAACGCCTATGCAGCCACCACAACCTGCCCAAAGTAATGTAGGTAATTCAAATGATAATGATACGATTTTTCAATTACTTACTACTCTGGAAAAGCAAATTGGGCAGATAGCGGAGTTCGAAGGACAATTTTGCGACCAAGGCGAACTCCCTAGTTCAACCATTGCAAATCAGAAGGGAGAATTTGAAACTGCCAAGGAAATCATGTTGAGAAGTGACAAGGAGGTTGGAACGGACCCTCAACCATCAAAATCAAATCAAAAGGAAGAGGAATACACCCAACCCACGGAAAGGGTGGAAACACCTTTACCGGAGGCTCCTATTGCTCCTATGCCATCTAATACAGGTATGGTTGTTCCAAATTTCATTATTTTTAACCCTATTCCTTGCAGATTCATGACTTCCAAGGAAGAAGAAGGTGAAAAAGACATCTTGGAAGCCCTTCCAAAGGTGACAAGTAGGGAATGTCATGAATCCATCAAAGAGGACGTTCTTGAAACCACAAAATCCAAAAAAGTTAAATTTGATGACATTGGACAAGTAATAACCATCACTTGCAATCTGGCCAAGTCCAATATCCCTGAAACTTTCAAAGGAGTGGTATTTGTCATTGAGTTCTTGTCGGACAAAACAAGTAAGTATTTTTTTGCAAATTCCATTAGATTTTATACTAACTTGCTATTTTTTTTGAATCATGCACCTACACTAGAATTCAAACCAATGCCGGTTCACTTCAAGGACCAATTCCATGCCGTTTGATTTTATTTATGTTAATAAAAAAAAAATAAAAAAATAAATAAAAAAATAAAAAAAAAAAAAGAAAAAAAGAAAAAAAGAAAGATACTAAACATGGAGAAAGGTGGAGCTTCACAAAGGTTGTTTGCGTGAAGTCCCACTACGAGGCGCAGAAGCGGAAGGCGCAGAAGCGGGAGGCATAGAAGCGGGAGGCATCGAAGCGGAAGGCATCGGAGCGGGAGGCATCAGAGCTAGAGCATTCCAGGCCTCAATACTTGGCCAAGTGCTGGATGACCCAGGAAAAAGGTGCCTCTGGAGATAAGACGCAAGCCTTTGACGGTCACTGTGAATTCGACCCTCAGATTCTTGCAGCTCATCAAGCTTCCTCTTCATGCCCGCCGAATAGTTATTTGCAAGCACATGCAAACTTCTATTCTCGTACTTAAGCTGTTTGATTTCCTGCTTAAGACTTTCCACCTCTGCCATCAACGATTCCACTTGGCGGGACCGAGCAAGCAGGCGTAGGCCCATGTTGGACACAGAGCTCGCACACTGAACACTAAGTGCGAGGGACTCTTGAACGGCCAACTCATCGGACCGTCCTGACAGCAGCCTACTATCTTTTGGAGTGAGGAGGTTTTTAGCTACTATTGTAGCTGTTGTGGCGTCCTGCATCACAGAGTCTTCACCTGAAAGAGGATCGTTAGAAGATAAAAAAGAAGGGCGCCATACATTACCTTGACGGGGCGCAACCAGATCGCTGCTGAGACTCAAATCTAAGCTAAGGTTCGATGAGTTTGCCATTTTTTTTTTCAAAAGTGTTCAAAGAGAAGGGGTGGATGGAGTTAAAAATTTCACAAAGGGCCGGAGTCGAGTTTCAGGAATGGGAAATCTTCAGAGTGTGTATGTTGGCGGTGATCGATAGCTCTATAAAATGCCAAGGCGACGCGTCCACCGATTCAAAGAGCCGGATTTTCCGGCGTAAGTTAGGCGACGCTCCCTCGGCTTTTCAGAAAACGCGTTCAACTTTGTCAAAAGATTTCTGACAAAGCTGAAAACACGTGGAGGCCATCATCGCAACTACACGTCTTTAGCCGACAAGCGCAAAGTTCGGCGACGCTTTCTCTGCTTTTCAGAAAACGCGTGCAGCTTTGTCAAAAGGAGCCGCATCTGCACTACCACGTGTCGTTCAGAAAGTGAAGGGGCGTCGTTCAGAAATCGAAGGGGCGCCTGCTCAGAAATCGAAGAGGCGTATTCAGAGATCGAAGAGGCGCCACTATTTCAAAAAGCCGGAATTGCGGGATCAAAACGTTTGTCGACAAGGGTAAAAAGTACCACCACTTGATATTATCTCTATATATGTCGACCTTCGTCTTTTATGGCAGGGCAAACCTAAAGAAAATGCCCAACTCTCCCTCACCTCTGAGGGCGCACTCCCAGCAAAGCCTTTCAAAATACTAAATTCTTTCTTCTTCCCCAAAGATGATACCAGATGCCTGGAGTACATATGACCCAGGAGTAAACGGCGGATTGAAGCATGTGCTGATTCATTCACCGCTTCTTCAAAGCAAAGGTATCTCATATCATCAAGGTCAAAAGCAAAAGTATCTCATATCATGCTCTTTCCCTGTCTTTTTCTTTGTCCTTGTTCTTACTCGCATGGCAAAGTAAAAGAAGCAATCAGCCGGCACTTGGAGTCAATCTTCCGATCTGGAGCCAATTGCCTGGAATCTATTCCTGATTGCTTACCTAGCGTTGCTCTCGAGTAGTCATCTTCAACGGTTGATACACTTCCGGAGAAGGGACCACTTCTGCAAAGGAGAGCGAGTAAGGCAAGTGAAAATGATACATTGAAGCATGTGGAGACAAACATAGGCTGAGTTATCCTCCAACCCTTTTCAATACGAATTGGAAAGATTGAACAAAGAAACAGACCAAAAGGGTAAGCTCAGACCTTCGGGGGAGACCAAAAGAACCATCCTGCTGCCCAGTTCAAGAAGTAGCACAAAGGAAAATCAATGATGGGCGGAAACCAGTTCGAGAGTAAGCCTGTGGAATCATCAAGATCAAGCCTCAATGCAATCAACAAAGAGAAGAGGGAATTTACACTCCATAACCAGATTTGCGTCCCTAAACTCTTCTCTTTGTTAATTACATTCTGCCATGTTTAGTATGTTTAGTTGTTGTTTGTGTGTTTACTTATGTTTTGTGTGAATCTATGCTTAAAACATTGAGGACAATGTTTGATTTAAGTGTAGGGGGGGTAACTAAGTATGTTGATGCAAATTCGTTGAATTTTATCACCCATAACTTCAAGTGTTGTTCCTTGCTGTTTTAAATGTTTTTAAGGTGTTTTTAAGTTGTTTTAGAGTGTTTTAGTATGTTTTGTTTTTATAACTCCAAAAAGCACATAAAAATTTGAAAAATTGTTTTGAAAAGCCTAAAAAGAGTGTTTTGAGTCGTTTTTGTGAGTTTGTGTCTTAGGGTACCTTCCAACACAATGATAAGGATTTGGTTTGTAATTGCATGACTGTTAAAAAGAGTTATAAACATAGAGAAAAGTTTGATTTACTCTTGGTTTATGCTTAGTTATGGTTATAATGTATGACTTCACATGCAATCATAAAAGAAAAATTCGTTTTTGTAACATGCTTGAAGGAAGGAACTCAAACAAACGCTACAACCCTGTGAGACTCGAGCCATTACCTTCTTTGGAGAGTTATTTTCTGTGATTCTTTGTTTTCTAAAGTTGTTGAATGATCTCATTATTCCTTGCTTGGTTGCTACTTAGAATGCAATTGTATCATGATAGAACTAAATGCTAGAACTTATATCCGTTTCATTCAAAGCATGATATTGAGTTGCATAACATATATCAAGATGAAGTTGTGTAGTTGCCACCATAGCCAAATAGCCTTACTTCCCATATTTCGTATATATTGTAAGTCTTAACACTGTTGAGCCTCGTTTAACCTATTTTCTTTGCTAACCATATCACCCCTTACCTAGCCTAGATTAGGACCATCCGTACCCTTGTTCTTAAAAGATAGTGAGCATGACTTAAATGAATTCCTTTTGAGTAAATGAATTCCTTAAATGACTTAAATGTAAAAGTTTGTTCTTAAGTTTGTATGTTTTGAGAGTCAAAAGAAAAGAAAAAAAAAAAAAAAATTTGTGAAAAACATATGAAAAAGAAAAACAGAAAAGAAGAGAAAAGAAAGAAAGAAAAAAAAAAAAAAAGAGCTTGTTCCCCCTTGTTGTTCAAAAGTTGAGTTTTCATTCAAAAGTGAATTCTACGTTAATTCAAATGCTTTGCTCGCTATTTCTTTAAGAACCTTTGTTTTCCATATACCTTCTTTGTTAGCCAAATACCTTTAGCCCCGTTACACCCCTTTGACTTCTATCTTGATCGTTATGTGTTCAATAATGTGGAGTTTGAAATTGATATGAGCTTATGGAATCACTGGTTCTCATTCTAAGTAGTAGCATTCCATTCATGAGATCATATTCATGTCATTATCGTAAATCCAGAAAATGCTTTCCTTGTTATAACATATGTGAGTGTTCGTCTACATGTTTACATCAATCTTCTCACATATAACTAGTGTAGGGTGTGTAGTCAGAAAATCTGTGTGAAAAACGAGTGCATATCTTGTAAGGATTTGAGCAATTTCTCTAAGGCATGTTACTACATTCGAAATGTGTTTTAAATGCTTAATTGTGAACTAGTATGTGGTGACTATGATTAAGAATGTACTTAAGTGTAATGATGGCAAAAATCTGTGGGAATGATGATTTTTAACTTGTCATGTGCTTTGGAAATCCCTAAGACGGTTGTTGGAAGGTTTAGGTTGTGTTTTACTTGTTTTGTTTCGTTTGGTTTTGTTTTGTTTTTCTTTCTGTTTTGCTCGAGGACTAGCAAAAGATAAGTGTGGGGGTATTTGATAGGAGCATATTCATGCGACTTAAATGGCTTGTTCTCGTGCATTTACGTTATGTTTCTTTAGTTATTTTAGTACTTTAAGCTATTTTCGTGTGTTTGTAGGTCCAAAGGGCTAAAGGAGCAAAAAGATGCATTTTGGAGACTTTTGGAGCACTTTTGGGCTAAGGACGGATAGCTTATGCTTGAAGCCAAAGTGTTGGACGAAATTGAAGACCTAATTGGAGCCAAAGTGTTGGAACCTTGTTCTCTTTAGTTTTAGGACATTTAAACCTTTCCTAATCCCAATCATGCCATGCATAACACACATCCATTCTAACACATTGTCATTGCACATGCATTTCCTTCATTAGTTAACCCACATGCACTTATCACTTATCATCACCACATATCATATCACTTAATCACTTATCACTTATCATCACCACTTAACCACTTATCATATCATAACCACATATCATATCACTTATCACTTATCACTTAACATATCATCCACCTACTTCACCTACAACATCCACCTACTTCACCTACAACATCCACTTCACCTACAACATCCACCTACTTCACCTACAACATCCACCTACTTCACCTACAACATCCACTTCACCTACAACATCCACCTACTTCACCTACAACATCCACCTACTTCACCTACAAATGACATAGCCATATGTTCCCTCCACTACTCCTATAAATACCCTTGCATTCATTCATTCATGGAGATCTCATTTCATACACAACACACCACAAACACTTCCATTCCTTCTCTTTGCCGTGAGTTCCCTTAGAATCCAAAACCATCTTTCCATTTCCATCACTCCTCACTCCATTCCACACTTCCATTCCCCCAAACCAACTATCCTTAGACCTTATGCTACAACAACGAGGAAGAGAAGAGGACCTAAACGTTCATACAATTCAAGTTTGAGTTGTTGGAATGTTTAGGTGATTCTTTGATTTCAATGTTTCATTTTAATTCTCTTTGTTTTGTACGTATAAGGAATGGAAGAGAAGAGTGCCTAAACGTTCATACAATTCAAGTTTGAGTTGTTGGAATGTTTAGGTGTTTCTTTGATTTCAACGTAATGAGGAACTAAAACCCCCTTTAGCTAGGGGGTGATTCGAAACTATGTTTATACTTGCAATATGAATTGATTACCTTTCGTTGGAATTTCATAAGTTTTGAATTCAATTTGTTTAACCGTTTGATTGATAACTTATTTATGAATGTTTATTAAGAATGCGCGCTTAATTTTCATGCATGAATATGACGCTAGAATATAAGTGAGTTTCACCTAATCGTTATGAACTTATATTCACAAGTAGTGGAGGTTGCTTATAAACAATCGCGTTAAATGAATTCTTGGCACGAGTTTCATGCGTATTCCATAGTAACGAATGCCTCGTCAACACTTATAGTTTTCATAATGCTTAATGATCTTTGATTGTATCTTTATTGTGCTGTTCACGTAAAGGACTTTTGGAGAATGTGGTGAATTGCGTTGCGCTAACCCATCCAATTCATTAACTTAAGGAAAACTTGACGGTTAATTTAAGCGGACCTAATTAACCCGGGGCGTTGAGTTTCATAATTTATCGAAAGACCAACTGAGAATCAATCTTGTATGCAAGTGTAACATGTGTGGAGAAGAACCCCTTGGCTATTCCATCATCCATATTTTCATCACATTTATATTTACGTTTTGCCTTTAATTACAATTTGTGCAATTTAGCTAATTTCGTCCAAAATCAATCCCCCCATATTTCGTTTAAGTCTTAGTCTTAATCTTTCTTATTTTTAGTTTTGAATTCTTCGAGTTTAGTATAGCATTTTAGTTTGTGTTTTTAAAAGCATTTTGAGTCTTTTGATTTGTTTTAGTGTTTTAAAGTTTAGTTTTACATTCTTTGAGTCTAGTTTAGTGTTTTATATTATGTTTTTACGTTTTTAAGTCAAATCCAAGTGATTAACAATCCCTCCTAATCCCCGGTCCAGAACGATCCCTACTTGCACCTATACTACAATTGTCAAAAAGAGGGTTTAATTTGTGTGCGTATAAATCTCGCATCAACGGCCCTAACGGACCAATTTCTGTTGTGAAATGAATGTGTATGAATGAGTGTGAATGAATGAGTATTTATAGGTGAAATGGGGGGAACATGACAGCTAGGTTGCATGTGCACATGTTGGTTGAATGATTATGAGTGCATGTGGTTGAAATAGCATGTGGAATGGCTGGAAATGCAAGGAGAAGGCATGTGCACGGTTTTGGGTGAGAATGGGAGTGCAAGTGGCTGAAATGTTAGAGGAACAAGTGCATGTGGCTGCATTGTGGTGCAATGATGGAGGAACAATGGCAATGATGATTTCTGGTGGTGTTTTGGGTGCATGTGGAATGAATGATTTCTTGGTGAGTGGATGCATGTGTTGATTAAAGGGGGAATGCAAAGGAAAAGCTAGAAATGCATGTGGAGTGGCTGCAAGGTGAATGAATAATGAAATGGGAAAGCATGTGCAAGGTTTTGGTGTGAATGATTGAATGTGCATGTGGCTGCAATGGAGGAGGAATCCTTCAATTTCGTCCATCCTCTTGGCTCCAAGCATATGATATCCATTCCAATCTCTAATTTGCTCCAAAAGGCTCCAAAAGGCATCCTTTTGCATACTTTGCCCTTAGAACCTGAAAACACACAAAAGAAGCATAAAGGACTAAAATAACTAAAGAAACATAACGTAATTGCACGAGAACAAGCCATTTAAGTCACATGAATATGCTCCTATCACCTAAATATGCTCCTATCAAATTCCAACCCACATGCATCCTTTAATCATTCAAACATGCAGCCACATTCCTTCCTAGCTGTCATGTTCCCCCCATTTCACCTATAAATAAGCATCCATTGCATTCATTCTCATACACACTCTTCCATATTCCAGAAATTCGTCAAAACCTCTCCACACCCTTGCAGCAGCCACCAAAACACTTTTCTCCTCCATTGCAGCCACTCCAACCACTCCCCAAACCATTCACACCATCAAACTATCCTTAGACCTTGTGCTACAACGAAGAGGAAGATAAGAGGGCCTAAACGTTCATACAATTCAAGTTTGAGTTGTTGGAATGTTTAGGTGTTTCTTTGATTTCAATGTTTAATTTCAATACTCTTTGTTTTGTACGAATGAGGAATGGAAGAGAAGAGGGCCTAAACGTTCATACAATTCAAGTTTGAGTTGTTGGAATGTTTAGGTGTTTCTTTGATTCCAATGTTTAAATTCAACTAAACCCCCCTTGGCTAGGGGGGAATTCGAAATATATGTTTATGCTTGCATTTTGATTTGATTACTTCTAATTACGTTTCATAAGTTGTGAATTCAATTTGTTTAACTGTTTTATTGATAACCTATTTATGTATGTTTATTGAGAGTGCACGCTTAATTTTCATGCATGAATATGACGCTAGAATATAAGTGAGTCTCTGATGCGTGATTTTTACGCACACAAATTAAACCCTCTTTTTGTCAATTGTAGTATAAGTATAAGTAGGGATCGTTCTGGACCGGGGATTAGGAGTGATCGTTAACCACTTGGATTTGACTCAAAAACGTAAAATAACAATATGAAACACTATACTAGACTCAAGGAATGCAAAACTAAACTTTAAAACACTAAAACAAACCAAAAGACTCAAACATTACCCAAAACACTCAAAACTGCCTTAAAATCACTTTCTGGGCAGTTTTGGACACTTTGAGTACTTTTGACGAATTTATGTAACAAATTGAATCACAAACGTAAAAACGTAATATAAAACACTAAACTAGACTCAAAGAATGTAAAACTAAACACTTAAAACATTAAAACAAACCAAAAGACTCAAACATCACCCAAAACACTCAAAACTGCCTTAAAATCACTTTCTGGGCAGTTTTGAGCACTTTGGTGAATCTGGACGAAATTGGGAAATAAAATGAATCAAAACACTTTAAAACATAAACTAAACAAAGTCTAAACACTAAAGAACAAGAAAGTAAAGGGGGGTTTTAAATTGACGAGAATTGAAATAACGAAACAAGTTAATAAACTAGACAGAATGTAAAGATGAATTTGATGGAATTGAATGGATGGGAACCTAGCTAAGGGGTTCATCTCCATACATGTTATACTTGCATAATAAAATGATTTCCAATTGCATTTCTATAAACTATGATACTCAACACCCCAAGTTAACCGTGATGCACTAATTAACCTTCAAATCTTCCTAACGTTATTGAATTGGATGATGCATGCGACAATTCAAAACATTCCCCACAAGTCCTCAACATGAATGCATAGAAGAGGTACAAGCAAGAATCATTACGCTCTATGAAAATTATAAGTGTTGACGAGGCATTCGTTACTATGATTGCATGAAACTTATGCCAAGAATTTGTTTAACGCGATTGTTTATAAGCAACCTCCACTACTTGCGAATATAAGTTCGTAACTATTAGGTGAAACTCACTTATATTCTAGCGTCATATTCATGCATGAAAATTAAGCGCGCATTCTCAATAAACATACATAAATAAGTTATCAATCAAACGGTTAAACAAATTGAATCCACAACTTATGAAACGCAATTAGAAGTAATCAAATCAAAATGCAAGCATAAACATATATTTCGAATCCC
This sequence comes from Pyrus communis, assembly GCF_963583255.1. Taxonomy (NCBI): domain Eukaryota; kingdom Viridiplantae; phylum Streptophyta; class Magnoliopsida; order Rosales; family Rosaceae; genus Pyrus; species Pyrus communis. Next base: position 10,616,691 of record NC_084815.1, read on the forward strand.
CCCCCTAGCCAAGGGGGGTTTAGTTGAATTTAAACATTGGAATCAAAGAAACACCTAAACATTCCAACAACTCAAACTTGAATTGTATGAACGTTTAGGCCCTCTTATCTTCCTCTTCGTTGTAGCACAAGGTCTAAGGATAGTTTGATGGTGTGAATGGTTTGGGGGGTGGTTGGAGTGGCTGCAATGGAGGAGAAAAGTGTTTTGGTGGCTGCTGCAAGGGTGTGGAGAGGTTTTGACGAATTCCTGGAATATGGAAGAGTGAATTCGAATGAATGAGAATGAATGCTTATTTATAGGTGAAATGGGGGGAACATGACAGCTAGGAGGGAAAGTGGCTGCATGTTTGAATGATTAAAGGATGCATGTGGGTTGGAATTGCATGTGCAATGAATATGTGGCTGCATGTGCAAGGGGACAATCTGAAAATGCATGTGAAAGCATGTGTTGGCTGCAATGATGAAATGGATGGGAGTGCATGTGGCTTAATTAATTAAAGGGAGTGCATGTGCAATGTTTTAAAGGATGGAATGCATGTGAATATGATGGAAATCTGATATGGTGATGGGAGATGCATGTGGCTGATTTATGCATGTGAATGCATGTGGCTGCAATGGATTAGGAATCCTTCAATTTCGTCCATTCCTTTTGCTCCAAACATAAGCTATCCATTCCAAGTCCAATTTTGCTCCAAAATGCTCCAAAATGCATCTTTTTGCTTCCTTAGCCACATGAACCTAAAAACACACGAAAATGGCTTAAAAGCCAAAAACAACTATGAATTAACAATATAAATGCACGAAAACAAGCTAAGTAAGTCGCCTAAATATGCTCCTATCAAATTCCCCCACACTTAGCTTTTGCTAGTCCTCGAGCAAAACAAAACAAAAGAAACCAAAAACAAAACAAAACGAACAAAACACAACCTACACCTTCCAACAATCGTCTCAGGGATTTCCAATGCACATGACATGTTAAAAATCATTATTCCCACAGATTTTGGTTATCTTTACACTTAAGTACATACTTAATCATAGTCACCACATACTAATGCACAATTAAGCATTTAAAACAATATTTTGAATGTAGTAACATGCCTTAGAGAATTTGCTCAATTCCTTACAATATATGCACTCAATTTTCACTCAGATTTTCTGACTACACACCCTAAACTAGTTATATGTGAGAAGATTGATGTAAACATAAAAACGAACACTCACATATATGTATTTCAAAGGAAGCAATTTCTGGAGTTATGATAATGACATGAATATGATTTCATGAATGGAATGCTACTACTTAGGATGAGAACCAGTGATTCCATAAGCTCATATCAATTCCAAACTCCACATTATTGAACACATAACGATCAAGATAGAAGCATAAGGGTTGAAACGGGGCTAAAGGTGTTTGGCTAACAAAGAAGGAATATGGAAAACAAAGGTTCTTAAAGAAATAGCGAGCAAAGCATTTGAATTAACTTAGAATTCACTTTTGAATGAAAACTCAACTTTTGAACAACAAGGGGGAACAAGCTCTTTTTTTTTTTCTTTTCTTTTCTGTTTTTTTTTCTTTTTCATATGTTTTTCAGAATTTTTTCTTTTCTTTTGACTCTCAAAACATACATAAACGCTTAAGAACAAAACATTCTCTCCCCCACACTCATTTTCTTTCATAATGTACTCAAAAGGAATTCATTTAAGTCATGCTCACTATCTTTTAAGAACAAGGGTGTGGACAGTCCTAAACTAGGCTAGGTTAGGATAATGTGGGTTAACAATGAATAAAGGCTAAACAAAGCTCAACGGGGTTAAAACTTACAACAAATACGAAAAATGGGAAGTAAGGCTATTTGGCTATGGTGGCAACTACACAACTTCATCTTGATATATGTTATGCAATTCAATGTCATGCTTTGAATGAAACGGATATAAGTTCTAGCATTTAGTTCTATCATGATACAATTGCATTCTAAGTAGCAACCAAGCAAGGAATAATGAGATCATGCAACAACTTTAGAAAACAAAGAATCACAGAAAATAACTCTCCAAAGAAAGTAATGGCTCGAGTCTCACAGGGATGTAGCGTTATTATGAGTTTCTTCCTTCAAGCATGTTACAAAAACGAATTTTTCTTTTATGATTGCATGTGAAGTCATATATTATAACCATAACCAAGCATATACCAAGAGTAAATCAAACTTTTCTCTATGTTAATAACTCTTTTTAACCGTCATGCAATTATAAACCAAATCCTTATCATTGTGTTGGAAGGTACCCTAAGACACAAACACACAAAAATGACTCAAAACATTCTTTTTAGGCTTTTTAAAACATGTTTTTCAAATTTTTATGTGATTTTCGGAGTTATAAAACAAAACACACTAAAAACACTCTAAAACAACTTAAAAACACCTTAAAACAGCAAGGAACAACATTTGAAGTAATGGGTGATAAAATCCCACGAATTTGCATTAACAACATTAGTTACCCCCCCCACACTTAAATCAAACATTGTCCTCAATGTTTTAAGCATAGATTCACACAAAACATAAGTAAACACACAAAAAGCATTTAAACATACTAAACATGGCATAATGTAATTAACAAAGAGAAGAGTTTAGGGACGCAAATCTGGTTATGGAGTGTAAATTCCCTCTTCTCCTTGGTGATTGCATTGAGGCTTTGATCTTTGTGATTCCACAGGCTTACTCTTGAACTGGTTTCCGCCCATCGTTGATTTTCCTTTGTGCTACTCTTGAACTGGGCAGCAGGATTCTTTTGGTCTCCTCCACTTGTTGATTTTCCTTTGTGCTACTGGGCTGGAGGATTCTTTTGGTCTTCCCCGAAGGTCTGAGCTTACCCCTTTGGTCTGTTTCTTTGTTCAATCTTTCCAATTCGTATTGAAAAGGGTTGGAGGATAACTCAGCCTATGTTTGTCTCCACATGCTTCAATGTATCATTTTCACTTGCCTTACTCGCTCCCCTTTGCAGAAGTGGTCCCTTCTCCGGAAGTGTATCAACCGTTGAAGATGACTACTCGAGAGCAACGCTAGGTAAGTAATCAGGAATAGATTCAAGGCAGTTGGCTCCAGATCGGAAGATTGACTCCAAGTGCCGGCTGATTGCTTCTTTTACTTTGCCATGCGAGTAAGAACAAGGACAAAGAAAAAGACAGGGAAAAAGCATGATATGAGATACTTTTGCTTTTGACCTTGATGATATGAGATACCTTTGCTTTTGAAGAAGCGGTGAATGAATCAGCACATGTATTTGTTGTGTTGTTTCCTCCTGGGTCATATGTACTCCAGGCATCTGGTATCATCTTTGGGGAAGAAGAAAGAATTGAGTCTTTCGAAAGGCTTTGCTGGGAGTGCGCCCTCAGAGGTGAGGGAGAGTTGGGCATTTTTCTTCAGGTTTGCCTTGCCATAAAAGACGAAGGTCGACATATATAGAGATAATATCAAGTGGTGGTACTGTTCTTTTACCCTTGTCGACAAATGTCTCTTCGATATCAGAACGACGCCTCTTCGATTTCTGAGCAGGCGCCCCTTGGATTTCTGAACGACGCCCCTTCTCTTTCTGAACGACACGTGGTAGTGCAGATGCGTCTCCTTTTGACAAAGCTGCACGCGTTTTCTGAAAAGTAGAGAAAGCGTCGCCGAACTTTACGCTTGTCGGCTAAAGACGTGTAGTTGCGATGATGGCCTCCACGTGTTTTCAGCTTTGTCAGAAATCTTTTGACAAAGTTGAACGCGTTTTCTGAAAAGCCGAGAAAGCGTTGCCTAAATTACGCCGGAAATTCCGGCTTTTTGAATCGGTGGACGCGTCGCTTTGGCTTTTTTATTGAGATATCGATCACCACAACAAACACACTCTGAAGATTTCCCATTCTTGAAAATCGACTCCGGCCCTTTGAAATTTAACTCCATCCCTTCTCTTTGAACACTTTTGAAAAATGGCAAACTCATCGAACCTTAGCTTGGAATTGAGCCTTAGCAGTGATACGGGCGCGCCGCGTCAAGGTAACGTATGGCGCCCTTCTTTTTTATCTTCTAACGGTCTTCTTACAGGTGAAGACTCCGTGATGCAGGATGCCACAACAGCTACAATAGTAGCTAAGAACCTCCTCACTCCAAAAGATAGTAGGCTGCTGTCAGGACGGTCCGATGAGTTGGTCGTTCAAGAGTCCCTCGCACTTAGTGTTCAGTGTGCGAGTTCTGTGTCCAACATGGGCCAACGCCTGCTTGCTTGGTCCCGTCAGGTGGAATCATTGATGGCAGAGGTTGAAAGACTTAAGCAAGAGATCCAGCAGCTTAAGTACGAGAATAGAAGTTTGCATGTGCTTGCATGTGCTTGCAAATAACTATTGTTTGCCTCAAGAACGTCCTCTTTGATGAATTCATGATATTCCCTACTTTGCACCTTTGGAAGTGCTTCCAAGATGTCTTTTTCACTTTCTTCTTCCTTGGAATTCATGAACCTGCAAGGAATAGGGATATTAGGTGGAATGGGGTTAGAATTAATTAAATTTGGAACAACCTTACTTGAATTAGATGGCGTAGGAGCAATAGGTGCCTCCGGCAAAGGTGTTTTCACCCTTGCCGTGGGTTGGGTGTATTCCTCTTCCTCAAATTGCAACTCCTCATCCACTTCTAGGCTATGTTTAGACATTTTTAGGTCAGCTCCAACCTCCATAGCACTTCCCAAAGTGATAGCATTATGGATTTCAAAATCTTCCTTCGAGTTTTCAATGGTTGAACTAGGGAGTTCGCCTTGGTCTCGAAACTGTCCTACGAACTCCGCGATCTGCCCAATTTGCTTTTCCAAGAGGTCCAACCTTTGTGGTGTCTGCATAGGCGTTGAATAGAACTCCTCATATGGCTGCCAATATTCTTCTTGTTGAGCCTCATTCTCTTGATTTTGTGAGCCCTGCACCAAACAAATTAATTCATTAAGCTTTTGATTATAATCTATTGACGAACTTGAATTTGGTTGGGCATATTGAATATGAGGTTGTGGTGGCTGCCAATATCCTTCTTCTTGAACATGTTGAGCTTCCCACCACATAGAGTTTGAATGATCACTCCAATCTGAATTGTAAGTATTGGAAAACACGTTATTCCTTGATTGAAGATCAAATATATCAACGTTTTGCATTTGGGACCGTTCCATGAGCTGTGACAAAAGAGAAGCATTATCAAGTGCCATGTTGTTCTTCTCTAGTATTTGAATTCAACAAACAAAACAAAAATCAAAAACTAAAACTAAAATACATAACAGAAACAAACAATCCAAGAGATTAGCAAATTTGCTAATCCCCGGCAACGGCGCCAAAATTTGATGCGTGATTTTTACGCACACAAATTAAACCCTCTTTTTGTCAATTGTAGTATAAGTATAAGTAGGGATCGTTCTGGACCGGGGATTAGGAGGGATCGTTAACCACTTGGATTTGACTCAAAAACGTAAAATAACAATATGAAACACTATACTAGACTCAAGGAATGCAAAACTAAACTTTAAAACACTAAAACAAACCAAAAGACTCAAACATTACCCAAAACACTCAAAACTGCCTTAAAATCACTTTCTGGGCAGTTTTGGACACTTTGAGTACTTTTGACGAATTTATGTAACAAATTGAATCACAAACGTAAAAACGTAATATAAAACACTAAACTAGACTCAAAGAATGTAAAACTAAACACTTAAAACATTAAAACAAACCAAAAGACTCAAACATCACCCAAAACACTCAAAACTGCCTTAAAATCACTTTCTGGGCAGTTTTGAGCACTTTGGTGAATCTGGACGAAATTGGGAAATAAAATGAATCAAAACACTTTAAAACATAAACTAAACAAAGTCTAAACACTAAAGAACAAGAAAGTAAAGGGGGGTTTTAAATTGACGAGAATTGAAATAACGAAACAAGTTAATAAACTAGACAGAATGTAAAGATGAATTTGATGGAATTGAATGGATGGGAACCTAGCTAAGGGGTTCATCTCCATACATGTTATACTTGCATAATAAAATGATTTCCAATTGCATTTCTATAAACTATGATACTCAACACCCCAAGTTAACCGTGATGCACTAATTAACCTTCAAATCTTCCTAACGTTATTGAATTGGATGATGCATGCGACAATTCAAAACATTCCCCACAAGTCCTCAACATGAATGCATAGAAGAGGTACAAGCAAGAATCATTACGCTCTATGAAAATTATAAGTGTTGACGAGGCATTCGTTACTATGATTGCATGAAACTTATGCCAAGAATTTGTTTAACGCGATTGTTTATAAGCAACCTCCACTACTTGCGAATATAAGTTCGTAACTATTAGGTGAAACTCACTTATATTCTAGCGTCATATTCATGCATGAAAATTAAGCGCGCATTCTCAATAAACATACATAAATAAGTTATCAATCAAACGGTTAAACAAATTGAATCCACAACTTATGAAACGCAATTAGAAGTAATCAAATCAAAATGCAAGCATAAACATATATTTCGAATCCCCCCCCTAGCCAAGGGGGGTTTAGTTGAATTTAAACATTGGAATCAAAGAAACACCTAAACATTCCAACAACTCAAACTTGAATTGTATGAACGTTTAGGCCCTCTTATCTTCCTCTTCGTTGTAGCACAAGGTCTAAGGATAGTTTGATGGTGTGAATGGTTTGGGGGGTGGTTGGAGTGGCTGCAATGGAGGAGAAAAGTGTTTTGGTGGCTGCTGCAAGGGTGTGGAGAGGTTTTGACGAATTTCTGGAATATGGAAGAGTGAATTCGAATGAATGAGAATGAATGCTTATTTATAGGTGAAATGGGGGGAACATGACAGCTAGGAGGGAATGTGGCTGCATGTTTGAATGATTAAAGGATGCATGTGGGTTGGAATTGCATGTGCAATGAATATGTGGCTGCATGTGCAAGGGGACAATCTGAAAATGCATGTGAAAGCATGTGTTGGCTGCAATGATGAAATGGATGGGAGTGCATGTGGCTTAATTAATTAAAGGGAGTGCATGTGCAATGTTTTAAAGGATGGAATGCATGTGAATATGATGGAAATCTGATATGGTGATGGGAGATGCATGTGGCTGATTTATGCATGTGAATGCATGTGGCTGCAATGGATTAGGAATCCTTCAATTTCGTCCATTCCTTTTGCTCCAAACATAAGCTATCCATTCCAAGTCCAATTTTGCTCCAAAATGCTCCAAAATGCATCTTTTTGCTTCCTTAGCCACATGAACCTAAAAACACACGAAAATGGCTTAAAAGCCAAAAACAACTATGAATTAACAATATAAATGCACGAAAACAAGCTAAGTAAGTCGCCTAAATATGCTCCTATCAGTCTCACCTAATAGTTATGAACTTATATTCACAAGTAGTGGAGTTTGCTTATAAACAATCGCGTTAAATAAATTCTTGGCATAAGTTTCATGCAATCATAGTAACGAATGCCTCGTCAACACTTATAGTTTTCAAAGAACTTAATGATTCTTGCATGTATCTCTATTATGCAATTCATGTAGGGAACTTGTGGGGAATGCTTTGGGTTGTCGTATGCAATCATCCAATTCATTAACTTAAGGAAAACTTGACGGTTAATTTAAGCGGACCTAATTAACCCGGGGTGATGAGTTTCATAATTTATTGAAATGCAATTGGAAATCATTTTATTATGCAAGTGTAACATGTGTGGAGATGAACCCCTTAGCTAGCATTCATCCATACTTTCATCATATTCATATTTACATTCTGCTTTAATTACAATTTGTTCATTTATTTCAATTTTCGTAAAACCTAAATCCCCCTTTACTTTAATGTCAAATTAGTTAGAAAGTGTCTTAGATTGTGTTTCTAAGTGTTTTGAATCAATTTATTTCCCAAATTCGTCCAAAGTAGTCAAAGTGCTCAAAACTGCCCAGAAAGTGTTTTTAAGGCAGTTTTGAGTGTTATGGGTGCTGTTTGAGTCTTTTGGTTTGTTTTAGTGTTTTAAGTGTTTAGTTTTGCATTCTTTGAGTCTAGTTTAGTGTTTTAAACTTTATTTTACGTTTTTGAGTCAGTTTCCAAGTGATTAACAATCCCTCCTAATCCCCGGTCCAGAACGATCCCTACTTATACTTATACTACAATTGTCAAAAAGAGGGTTTAATTTGTGTGCGTATAAATCTCGCATCAAATTTTGGCGCCGTTGCCGGGGATTAGCAAATTTGCTAATCTCTTGGATTGTTTGTTTCTGTTATGTACTTTAGTTTTAGTTTTTGATTTTTGTTTTGTTTGTTGAATTCAAATACTAGAGAAGAACCACATGGCACTTGATAATGCTTCTCTTTTGTCACAGCTCATGGAAAGGTCTCAAATGCAAAGTGTTGATATATTTGATCTTCAATCAAGGAATAACGTGTTTTCCAATACTTACAGTTCAGATTGGAGTGATCATTCAAACACTATGTGGTGGGAACCTCAACATGTTCAAGAAGAAGGATATTGGCAGCCATATGAGGAGTTCTATTCAAGACCTATACACCCACCACAACCTCATATTCAATATGCCCAACCAAATTTAAGTTCGTCAATAGATTATAATCAAAAGCTTAACGAATTAATTTGTTTGGTGTAGGGCTCACAAAATCAAGACAATGAGGTTCGACAAGAAGACAAAAGGTTGGACCACTTGGAAAAGCAAATTGGGCAGATAGCGGAGTTCGTAGGACAATTTTGCGACCAAGGCAAACTCCCTAGTTCAACCATTGTAAATCCGAAGGGAGGATTTGAAGCACCTTTGTCAGAAGCACTTATTGCTCGTACGCCATCTAATTCAAGTAAGGTTGTTCCAATTAGTTCTAACCCCATTCCAACAAATATCCCTATTCCTTGCAGGTTCATGAATTCCAAGAAAGAAGAAAGTGAAAAAGATGATAGGAGCATATTCATGCGACTTAAATGGCTTGTTCTCGTGCATTTACGTTATGTTTCTTTAGTTATTTTAGTCCTTTAAGCTATTTTCGTGTGTTTGTAGGTCCAAAGGGCTAAAGGAGCAAAAAGATGCATTTTGGAGACTTTTGGAGCACTTTTGGGCTAAGGATGGATAGCTTATGCTTGGCGCCAAAATGTTGGACGAAATTGAAGACCAAAGTGTTGGAACTTTGTTCCCTTTAGTTTTAGGACATTTAAACCTTTCCAATTCCCTTATGCCGTGCATCTCCACCTTTCTCCCAAAACCATACACATGCATTCATTATTCATTCCCTCACATGCTCCCATTACTTATCATAATCACATATCATATCACTTATCATTCACCACTTATCATTCATCACTTATCATTCACCACTTATCACTTATCATATCATTCACCACTTATCATTCATCACTTATCACTTATCATATCATTCACCACTTATCATTCATCAAACACATGCATTCACATGTTTTCACAATCTGCCATCATTCCAACCAAAACCGTGCACATGCTATCACCATGCATTCACATGCACTTGTTCCTCCATCATTCCATCCTTTAAAACATTGCACATGCACTTTAATCATTCAACACATGCATTCACTTCATCATTGCAGCCACACATTCACCCACATGCTATCCCATTTCAGATTGCATTTCATACACTTTCACATGCATCTTGGCAGATTTCACATGCACACACAAGCATTAGCACATGCAACCTAGCTGTCATGTTCCCCCCATTTCACCTATAAATACTCATTCATTCATTCTCATTCATTCACAACTCTTCCACCACAGAAATTCATCCATTCACTCCACCATTCCTTCCATTAACACACCTCAACTCATTCACTCTTCCATTTTCAGAATGTAGACATCAAACCACCCTTGTCGTGCCTCTCCCTTACAATCCAAACACCATCCTTCCATTTTCACCACTCCCCAAACCATTCACACCATCAAACTATCCCTAGACCTTGTGCTACAACGAAGAGGAAGAGAAGAGTGCCTAAACGTTCATACAGTTCAAGTTTGAGTTGTTGGAATGTTTAGGTGTTTCTTTGATTTCAAGGTTTAATGTCAATATTCTTTGTTTTGTACGAATGAGGAATGGAAGATAAGAGGGCCTAAACGTTCATACAATTCAAGTTTGAGTTGTTGGAATGTTTAGGTGTTTCTTTGATTCTCTTTGTTTTGTATCATAAGGAACTAAACTCCCCCTTGGTTGGGGGGTGATTCGAATATATGTTTATGCTTGCATTTTGATTTGATTACTTCTAATTGCGTTTCATAAGTTGTGATTCAATTTGTTTAACCGTTTTATTGATAACTTATTTATGTATGTTTATTGAGAGTGCACGCTTAATTTTCATGCATGAATATGACGCTAGAATATAAGTGAGTTTCACCTAATAGTTACGAACTTATATTCATAAGTAGTGGAGGTTGCTTATAAACAATCGCGTTAAACGAATTCTTGGCAAGAGTTTCATGCATTCATAGTAACGAATGCCTCGTCAACACTTATAATTTTCATAGAGCGTAATGATTCTTGCTTGTACCTCTTCTATGCATTCATGTTGAGGACTTGTGGGGAATGTTTTGAATTGTCGCATGCATCATCCAATTCAATAACGTTAGGAAGATTTGAAGGTTAATTAGTGCATCACGGTTAACTTGGGGTGTTGAGAATTCATAGTTTATTGAAATGCAATTGGAAATCATTTTATTATGCAAGTATAACATGTATGGAGATGAACCCCTTAGCTAGGTTCCCATCCATTCAATTCCATCAAATTCATCTTTACATTCTGTCTAGTTTATTAACTTGTTTCGTTATTTCAATTCTCGTCAATTTAAAACCCCCCTTTACTTTCTTGTTCTTGAGTGTTTAGACTTTGTTTAGTTTATGTTTTAAAGTGTTTTGATTCATTTTATTTCCCAATTTCGTCCAAATTCACCAAAGTGCTCAAAACTGCCCAGAAAGTGATTTTAAGGCAGTTTTGAGTGTTTTGGGTGATGTTTGAGTCTTTTGGTTTGTTTTAATGTTTTAAGTGTTTAGTTTTACATTCTTTGAGTTAGTTTAGTGTTTTATATTGTGTTTTTACGTTCTTGAGTCAAGTTATTACTTAGTTTCGTCCAATTTGTGTTTGTGCTCAAATCTGCCCAGAAAGTGGTTTTTAGGCAGATTTGAGTGTGTTTGTGTTGTTTTGTGTCTTTTGGTTTGTCTTAGTGTTTTAAAGTTTAGTTTTGCATTCTTTGAGTCTAGTATAGTGTTTCATATTGTTATTTTACGTTTTTGAGTCAGTTTCCAACTGATTTGCAATCCCTCCTAATCCCCGGTTAAGAACGATCCCTACTTATACTTATACTACAATTGACAAAAAGAGGGTTTAATTTGTGTGCGTATAAATAACGCATCAAATTTTGGCGCCGTTGCCGGGGATTAGAAAATTTGCTAATCCCTTGGATTGTTTTATTTTTGTTTGTTTTTATTCCAGATTCTTAATCTTGTTTTGTTTCTTGTTTTAGGTACTAGTTCATGACTCGGAGTTCTCATCCGATTCGTGACAATATCCTGGAGTGATTGGGTTCTTCGTCCGGCTGCAAGACGTAAAAGAAAGCGCTACTTGGGAGGCAACCCAATGCACTGAATAAAACAAAGCATGTTCAAAAAAAAAAAAAAAAAAAAAAAGATACTAAACATGGAGAAAGATGGAGCTTCACAAAGGTTGTTTATGTGAAGCCCCACTACGAGGCGTCGGAGCGGAAGGCATAGTAGCGGAAGGCTTTGAAGCGGAAGGCATCGAAGCGGAAGGCATCGGAGCGGAAGGCATCGGAGCGGAAGGCATAGGAGCGGAAGGCATCGGAGCTAAAGCATTCCAGGCCTCAATACTTGGCCAAGCGCTGGATGAGCCAGGAAAAAGGTGCCTCTGGAGGAAAGACGAAAACCTTTGACGGTCACTGTGAATCCGACCTTCAGACTCTTGCAGCTCATCAAGCTTCCTCTTCATGCCCGACGAATAGTTATTTGCAAGCACATGCAAACTTCTATTCTCGTACTTAAGCTGCTGGATCTCTTGCTTAAGACTTTCCACCTCTGCCATCAATGATTCCACCTGACGGGAGCGGGCAAGCAGGCGTTGGCCCATGTTGGACACAGAGCTCGCACACTGAACACTAAGTGCGAGGGACTCTTGAACGGCCAACTCATCGGACCGTCCTGACAGCAGCCTACTATCTTTTGGAGTGAGGAGGTTCCTAGCTACTATTGTAGCTGTTGTGGCGTCCTGCATCACGGAGTCTTCACCTGTAAGAAGACCGTTAGAAGATAAGAAAGAAGGGCGCCATACGTTACCTTCACGCGGCGCGCCTGTATCACTGCTAAGGCTCAATTCCAAGCTAAGGTTCGATGAGTTTGCCATTTTTCAAAGGTGTTCAAAGATAAGGGTTGATGGAGTAAATTTTCAAAGGGTCGGAGTCGATTTTCAAGAATGGGAATTCTTCAGAGTGTGTTTGTTGTGGTGATCGATAGCTCTATAAGAAGCCAAGGCGACGCGTCCACCAATTCAAAAAACCGGAATTTCCGGCGTAACTTAGGCGACGCGTTTTCGGCTTTTCAGCAAACGCGTTCAACTTTGTCAAAAGATTTCTGACAAAGCTGAAAACACGTGGAGGCCATCATCGCAACTACACGTCTTTAGCCGACAAGCGCAAAGTTCGGCGACGATTTCTCTGCTTTTCAGAAAACGCGTGCAGCTTTGTCAAAAGGAGCCGCATCTGCACTACCACGTGTCGTTCAGAAATCGAAGGGGCGCCCGCTCAGAAATCGAAGAGGCGTCGTTCAGAAATCGAAGGGGCGCCACTATTTCAAAAAGCCGGATTTGCGGGATCAAAACGTTTGTCGACAAGGGTAAAAAAACAGTACCACCACTTGATATTATTTCTATATATGTCGACCTTCGTCTTTTATGGCAAGGGAAACCTGAAGAAAATGCCCAACTCTCCCTCACCTCTGAGGGCGCACTCCCAGCAAAGCCTTTCAAACTACTCAATTCTTTCTTCTTCCCCAAAGATGATACCAGATGCCTGGAGTACAGATGACCCAGGAGGAAATGGCGGATTGAAGTGTGCTGATTCATTCACCGCTTCTTCAAAAGCAAAGGGATCTCATATCATCAAGGTCAAAAGCAAAAGTATCTCATATCATGCTCTTTCCCTGTCTTTTTCTTTGTCCTTGTTCTTACTCGCATGGCAAAGTAAAAGAAGCAATCAGCCGGCACTTGGAGTCAATCTTCCGATCTGGAGCCAACTGCCTGGAATCTATTCCTGATTGCTTACCTAGCGTTGCTCTCGAGTAGTCATCTTCAACGGTTGATGGAGCGGGAAGCCCCATCAACCGTTGAAGATGGGGAAAGATGCATTCACAGAGGATGTTTACGTGAAGCCCCACTACGAGGCGTCGAAGCAGAAGGCATAGAAGCGGAAGGCATCGGAGCGGGAGGCATCGGAGCTAGAGCATTCCAGGCCTCAATACTTGGCCAAACGCTGGATGACCCAGGAAAAAGGTGCCTCTGGAGATAAGACGCAAGCCTTTGACGGTCACTGTGAATTCGACCCTCAGATTCTTGCAGCTCATCAAGCTTCCTCTTCATGCCCGACGAATAGTTATTTGCAAGCACATGCAAACTTCTATTCTCGTACTTAAGCTGCTGGATCTCTTGCTTAAGACTTTCCACCTCCGTCATCAATGATTCCACCTGACGGGAGCGGGCAAGCAGGCGTTGGCCCATGTTGGACACAGAGCTCGCACACTGAACACTAAGTGCGAGGCACTCTTGAACGGCCAACTCATCGGACCGTCCTGACAGCAGCCTACTATCTTTTGGAGTGAGGAGGTTCCTAGCTACTATTGTAGCTGTTGTGGCGTCCTGCATCACGGAGTCTTCACCTGTAAGAAGACCGTTAGAAGATAAAAAAGAAGGACGCCATACATTACCTTGACGGGGCGCAACCGGATCGCTGCTGAGACTCAAATCTAAGCTAAGGTTCGATGAGTTTGCCATTTTCGAAAGTGTTCAAAGAGAAGGGGTGGATGGAGTTAAAATTTCAAAGGGCCGGAGACGATGTTCAAGAATGGGAAATCTTCAGAGTGTGTATGTTGGCGGTGATCGATAGCTCTATAAAAAGCCAAGGCGACGCGTCCACCGATTCAAAGAGCCGGAATTTCCGGCGTAATTTAGGCGACGCTTTCTCGGCTTTTCAGAAAACGCGTTCAACTTTGTCAAAAGATTTCTGACAAAGCTGAAAACACGTGGAGGCCATCATCGCAACTACACGTCTTTAGCCGACAAGCGCAAAGTCCGGCGACACTTTCTCTGCTTTTCAGAAAACGCGTGCAGCTTTGTCAAAAGGAGCCGCATACGCACTACTACGTGTCGTTCAGAAATCGAAGGGGCGCCTGCTCAGAAATCGAAGAGGCGTCGTCCAGATATCGAAGAGACATTTGTCGACAAGGGTAACAGAACAGTACCACCACTTGATATTATCTCTATATATGTCGACCTTCGTCTTTTATGGCAAGGCAAACCTGAAGAAAATGCCCAACTCTCCCTCACCTCTGAGGGCGCACTCCCAGCAAAGCCTTTCGAAATACTCAATTCTTTCTTCTTCCCCAAAGATGATACCAGATGCCTGGAGTACAGATGACCCAGGAGGAAACGGCGGATTGAAGTATGCTGATTCATTCACCGCTTCTTCAAAAGCAAAGGTATCTCATATCATCAAGGTCAAAAGCAAAAGTATCTCATATCATGCTCTTTCCCTGTCTTTTTCTTTGTCCTTGTTCTTACTCGCATGGCAATGATGCGAGATTTATACGCACACAAATTAAACCCTCTTTTCGTCAAATTGTAGTATATGTATAAGTAGGGATTGTTAATCACTTGGATTTGACTTAAAAACGTAAAAACACAATATAAAACTCTATACTAGACTCAAAGAATGCAAAACTAAACTTTAAAACACTAAAACAAACCAAAAGACTCAAACATCACCCAAAACACTCAAAACTGCCTTAAAAACACTTTCTGGGCAGTTTTGAGCACTTTGGTGAATTTGGACGAATTTGGGAAATAAATTGATTCAAAACACTTAGAAACACAAACTAATACATTTTGTAACTAAATTGGACAATAAAGTAAAGGGGGATTGAGTTTTGGACGAAAATTGAAATAACGAAACAAGTTAATAAACTAGGCAGAATATAAAACGAATTTGATTTAATGAATGGAATGAAGACTAGCAGCTAAGGGGTTCATCTCCATACATGTTATACTTGCATAATAAAACGATTTCCAATTGCATTTCAATAAACCATTAATTCTCAACACCCCAAGTTAACCGTGATGCACTAATTAACCTTCAAATCTTCCTAACGTTATTGAATTGGATGATTGCATACGACAACCCAAAACATTCCCCACAAGTCCCCTACATGATTGCATAATTGATAGAAGCATATTTAGGCGACTTACTTAGCTTGTTTTCGTGCATTTATATTGTTAATTCATAGTTGTTTTAGTCGTTTAAGCCATTTTCGTGTGTTTTTAGGTTCATATGGCTAAGGAAGCAAAAAGATGCATTTTGGAGCAAAATTGGACTTGGAATGGATAGCTTATGTTTGGAGCAAAAGGAATGGACGAAATTGAAGGATTCCTAATCCATTGCAGCCACATGCATTCACATGCATAAATCAGCCACATGCATCTCCTATCACCATATCAGATTTCCATCATATTCACATGCATTCCATCCTTTAAAACATTGCACATGCACTCCCTTTAATTAATTAAGCCACATGCACTCCCATCCATTTCATCATTGCAGCCAACACATGCTTTCACATGCATTTTCAGATTGTCCCCTTGCACATGCAGCCACATATTCATTGCACATGCAATTTCAACCCACATGCATCCTTTAATCATTCAAACATGCAGCCACATTCCCTCCTAGCTGTCATGTTCCCCCCATTTCACCTATAAATAAGCATTCATTCTCATTCATTCTCATTCACTCTTCCATATTCCAGAAATTCGTCAAAACCTCTCCACACCCTTGCAGCAGCCACCAAAACACTTTTCTCCTCCATTGCAGCCACTCCAACCACTCCCCAAACCATTCACACCATCAAACTATCCTTAGACCTTGTGCTACAACGAAGACGAAGAGAAGAGTGCCTAAACGTTCATACAATTCAAGTTTGAGTTGTTGGAATGTTTAGGTGTTTCTTTGATTTCAATGTTTAATTTCAATGCTCTTTGTTTTGTACGAATGAGGAATGGATGATAAGAGGGCCTAAACGTTCATACAATTCAAGTTTGAGTTGTTGGAATGTTTAGGCGTTTCTTTGATTCTCTTTGTTTTGTACCATGAGGAACTAAACCCCCCTTGGTTAGGGGGTGATTCGAATATATGTTTATGCTTGCATTTTGATTTGAATACTTCTAATTGCGTTTCATAAGTTGTGGATTCAATTTGTTTAACTGTTTGATTGATAACTTATTTATGTATGTTCATTGAGAGTGCACACTTAATTTTCATGCATGAATATGACGCTAGAATATAAGTGAGTTTCACCTAATCGTTATGAACTTATATTCACAAGTAGTGGAGGTTGCTTATAAACAATCGCGTTAAATGAATTCTTGGCATAAGTTTCATGCAATCCATAGTAACGAATGCCTCGTCAACACTTATAATTTTCATAGAGCGTAATGATTCTTGCTTGTACCTCTTCTATGCATTCATGTTGAGGACTTGTGGGGAATGTTTTGAATTGTCGCATGCATCATCCAATTCAATAACGTTAGGAAGATTTGAAGGTTAATTAGTGCATCACGGTTAACTTGGGGTGTTGAGTATCATAGTTTATTGAAATGCAATTGGAAATCATTTTATTATGCAAGTATAACATGTATGGAGATGAACCCCTTAGCCATTCTATCATCCATTCATTCCATTCCATCAAATTCATTTTACAATCTGTTTAGTTTATTAACTTGTTTTGTTATTTCAATTTTCGTATAAATCTAAATCCCCCTTTACTTTAATGTCCAATTTAGTTAGAAATCAATTTAGTTTGTGCTTTTAAGTGTTTTGATTCATTTTATTTCCCAATTTCGTCCAGATTCACCAAAGTGCTCAAAACTGCCCAGAAAGTGATTTTTAGGCAGTTTTGAGTGTTTTGGGTGATGTTTGAGTCTTTTGGTTTGTTTTAATGTTTTAAGTGTTTAGTTTTACATTCTTTAAGTTAGTTTAGTGTTTTATATTGTGTTTTTACGTTCTTGAGTCAAGTTATTACTTAATTTCGTCCAAATTTGTGTTTGTGCTCAAATCTGCCCAGAAAGTGGTTTTTAGGCAGATTTGAGTGTGTTTGTGTTGTTTTGAGTCTTTTGGTTTGTCTTAGTGTTTTAAAGTTTAGTTTTGAATTCTTTGAGTCTAGTATAGTGTTTCATATTGTTATTTTACGTTTTTGAGTAAAATCCAAGTGGTTAACAATCCCTCCTAATCCCCGGTCCAGAACGATCCCTACTTATACATATACTACAATTTGACGAAAAGAGGGTTTAATTTGTGTGCGTATAAATCTCGCATCAATAATAGAGATACAAGCAAGAATCATTACGCTCTATGAAAATTATAAGTGTTGACGAGGCATTCGTTACTATGGAATACGCATGAAACTTATGCCAATAATTCGTTTAACGCGATTGTTTATAAGCAACCTCCACTACTTGTGAATATAAGTTCATAACGATTAGGTGAAACTCACTTATATTCTAGCGTCATATTCATGCATGAAAATTAAGCACGCATTCTCAATAAACATACATAAATAAGTTATCAATCAAACGGTTAAACAAATTGAATCCACAACTTATGAAACGCAATTAGAAGTAATCAAATCAAAATGCAAGCATAAACATATATTTCGAATCCCCCCTAGCCAAGGGGGGTTTAGTTCCTCATAACTTTGAAATCAAAGAAACACCTAAACATTCCAACAACTCAAACTTGAATTGTATGAATGTTTAGGCACTCTTCTCTTCCATTCCTCATACGTACAAAACAAAGAGAATTGAATTTAGACATTGAAATCAAAGAAACACCTAAACATTCCAACAACTCAAACTTGAATTGTATGAACGTTTAGGCCCTCTTCTCTTCCTCTTTGTTGCTGCACAAGGTCTAAGGTGAGTTTTGGGGATTATGGATGATGTAGAATGATAGGTTTTGTGTATGAATGGATGGGGAGTGGTTGGAGTGGCTGCAATGGAGGAGAAAAGTGTTTTGGTGGCTGCTGCAAGGGTGTGGAGAGGTTTTGACGAATTTCTGGAATATGGAAGAGTGAATGAATTTCTGAATATGGGAATGAATGCTTATTTATAGGTGAAATGGGGGGAACATGACAGCTAGGAGGGAATGTGGCTGCATGTTTGAATGATTAAAGGATGCATGTGGGTTGGAATTGCATGTGCAATGAATATGTGGCTGCATGTGCAAGGGGACAATCTGAAAATGCATGTGTTGGCTGCAATGATGAAATGGATGGGAGTGCATGTGGCTTAATTAATTAAAGGGAGTGCATGTGCAATGTTTTAAAGGATGGAATGCATGTGAATATGATGGAAATCTGATATGGTGATGGGAGATGCATGTGGCTGATTTATGCATGTGAATGCATGTGGCTGCAATGGATTAGGAATCCTTCAATTTCGTCCATTCCTTTTGCTCCAAACATAAGCTATCCATTCCAAGTCCAATTTTGCTCCAAAATGCTCCAAAATGCATCTTTTTGCTTCCTTAGCCATATGAACCTAAAAACACACGAAAATGGCTTAAACGACTAAAATAACTATGAATTAACAATATAAATGCACGAAAACAAGCTAAGTAAGTCGCCTAAATATGCTTCTATCAAATTCCCCCACACTTATCTTTTGCTAGTCCTCGAGCAAAACAAAACAAAAGAAACCAAAAACAAAACAAAACGAACAAAACACAACCTATACCTTCCAACAATCGTCTCAGGGATTTCCAATGCACATGACAAGTTAAAAATCATTATTCCCACAGATTTTAGCCATCTTTACACTTAAGTACATTCTTACTCATAGTCACCACATACTAGTTCACAATTAAGCATTTAAAACCATGATTTGAATGTAGTAACCTGCCTTTAGAGAATTCCCTCAATTCCTCACTAGATGTACTCTCGTTTTTCACACAGATTTTCTGACTACACTCCCTACACTAGGTATATGTGAGAAGATTGATGTAAACATGTAGACGAACACTCACATATGTTATAATGATAGGAGCATATTTAGGCGACTTACTTAGCTTGTTTTCGTGCATTTATATTGTTAATTCATAGTTGTTTTAGTAGTTTAAGCCATTTTCGTGTGTTTTTAGGTTCATATGGCTAAGGAAGCAAAAAGATGCATTTTGGAGCATTTTGGAGCAAAATTGGACTTGGAATGGATAGCTTATGTTTGGAGCAAAAGGAATGGACGAAATTGAAGGATTCCTAATCCATTGCAGCCACATGCACATTCAATCATTCACACCAAAACCTTGCACATGCAATCCCTTTAATTAATTCAACCTAGCTGTCATTGCACATGCATTCACTCTTTAACCCACATGCATTTCCACCCACATGCACTCCCATTCTTTAATCCATTCAGCCACAAGACATTATCATTGCACCACATTCAGCCATTCCATCTCCCATTTCAGATTGCATTCCAATCATTCCAACCAAATCACATGCACTCCCACCCTTTAAATCACATGCATTCCCTTCATAAATCAGCCACATGCACTCATAATCATTCAACCAACCTAGCTGTCATGTTTCCCCTTTCATCATTCCCTCACATTCTTTAATTCAGCCAACACATGCTTACACATGCATTTCCAACCCACATGCATCCTTTAATCATTCAAACATGCAGCCACATTCCCTCCTAGCTGTCATGTTTCCCCCATTTCACCTATAAATAAGCATGCATTACACCTCAATTCATTCAATTCGTCCATATTCAGAAAATCATCCAAAACACCACTCCAACCACTCCCCATCCCTCCAAAACACTTCACACTATCCCAAAACTCACCTTAGACCTTGTGATACAACAACGAGGAAGAGAAGAGTGCCTAAACGTTCATACAATTCAAGTTTGAGTTGTTGGAATGTTTAGGTGTTTCTTTGATCTCAATGTTTAAATTCAATTCTCTTTGTTTTGTATGTATGAGGAATGGAAGAGAAGAGTGCCTAAACGTTCATACAATTCAAGTTTGAGTTGTTGGAATGTTTAGGTGTTTCTTTGATTTCAAAGTTATGAGGAACTAAACCCCCCCTTGGCTAGGGGGGGATTCGAAATATATGTTTATGCTTGCATTTTGATTTGATTACTTCTAATTGCGTTTCATAAGTTGTGGATTCAATTTGTTTAACCGTTTGATTGATAACTTATTTATGTATGTCTATTGAGAATGCGCGCTTAATTTTCATGCATGAATATGACGCTAGAATATAAGTGAGTTTCACCTAATAGTTACGAACTTATATTCGCAAGTAGTGGAGGTTGCTTATAAACAATCGCGTTAAACGAATTCTTGGCATAAGTTTCATGCGTTTTCCATAGTAGCGAATGCCTCGTCAACACTTATAATTTTCATAGAGCGTAATGATTCTTGCTTGTATCTCTATTATGCAATCATGTAGGGGACTTGTGGGGAATGTTTTGGGTTGTCGTATGCAATCATCCAATCCAATAACGTTAGGAAGATTTGAAAGTTAATTTAAGCGGACCTAATTAACTTGGAGCGTTGAGAATTCATGGTTTATTGAAATGCAATTGGAAATCGTTTTATTATGCAAGTGTAACATGTATGGAGATGAACCCCTTAGCTATTCTATCATCCATTCATTCCATTTCATCACATTCATCTTTACTATATGTTTTTACTTACAATCTGTTCTTTTAATTTAAATTCGTCAAAACCTAAATCCCCCTTTACTTTCTTGTCGAATTAGTTAGAAATCAATTTAGTTTGTGTTTATAAGTGTTGTGATTAAATTTGTTACATAAATTCGTCCAAATTCACCAAAGTGCTCAAAACTGCCCAGAAAGTGATTTTAAGGCAGTTTTGAGTGTTTTGGGTGATGTTTGAGTCTTTTCGTTTGTTTTAGTGTTTTAAAGTTTAGTTTTGCATTCTTTGAGTCTAGTATAGTGTTTCATATTGTTATTTTACGTTTTTGAGTCAAATCCAAGTGGTTAACAATCCCTCCTAATCCCCGGTCCAGAACGATCCCTACTTACATACTTACTACAATTGTCAAAAAGAGGGTTTAATTTGTGTGCGTATAATTCTACGCATCAAATTTTGGCGCCGTTGCCGGGGATTAGCAAATTTGCTAATCTCTTGGATTGTTTGTTTCTGTTATGTATTTTAGTTTTAGTTTTTGATTTTTGTTTTGTTTGTTGAATTCAAATACTAGAGAAGAACAACATGGCACTTGATAATGCTTCTCTTTTGTCACAGCTCATGGAAAGGTCTCAAATGCAAAGTGTTGATATATTTGATCTTCAATCAAGGAATAACGTGTTTTCCAATACTTACAGTTCAGATTGGAGTGATCATTCAAACTCTATGTGGTGGGAACCTCAACATGTTCAAGAAGAAGGATATTGGCAGCCATATGAGGAGTTCTATTCAAGACCTATACAACCACCACAACCTCATATTCAATATGCCCAACCAAATTTAAGTTCGTCAATAGATTATAATCAAAAGCTTAACGAATTAATTTGTTTGGTGCAGGGCTCGCAAAATCAAGACAATGAGGCTCGACAAGAAGACAAAAGGTTGGACCACTTGGAAAAGCAAATTGGGCAGATAGCGGAGTTCGTAGGACAATTTTGCGACCAAGGCAAACTCCCTAGTTCAACCATTGTAAATCCGAAGGGAGGATTTGAAGCACCTTTGTCAGAAGCACTTATTGCTCCTACGCCATCTAATTCAAGTAAGGTTGTTCCAATTAGTTCTAACCCCATTCCAACAAATATCCCTATTCCTTGCAGGTTCATGAATTCCAAGGAAGAAGAAAGTGAAAGAGACATCTTGGAAGCCCTTCCAAAGGTGCAAAGTAGGGAATGTCATGAATTCATCAAAGAGGACGTTCTTGAAACCACAAAATCCAAAGAAGTTAAATTTGATGACATTGGACGAGTCATAACCATCACTTGCAATCTGGCCAAGTCCAATATCCCTGAAACTTTGAAAGGAGTGGTGTTTGTCATTGAGTTCTTATCGGACAAAACAAGTAAGTTTTTTTTTCCAAATTCCATTACATTTTATACTAACTTGCTGTTTTTTATGAATCAGGCACCTACACTAGAATTCAAACCAATGCCGGTTCACTTCAAGTATCACCTTCCATTCAAGGACCAATTCCATGCCGTTTGATTTTATTTATGTTAAAAAAAAAAAAAAAAAAAAAAAAAAAGATACTAAACATGGAGAAAAGTGGAGCTTCACAAAAGTTGTTTACGTGAAGCCCCACTACGAGGCGTCGGAGCGGAAGGCATAGAAGTGGAAGGCATAGAAGCGGGAGGGATAGAAGCAGGAGGCATCGGAGCGGAAGCCATCGGAGCTAGAGCATTCCAAGCCTCAATACTTGGCCAAGCGCTGGATGACCTAGGAAAAAGGTGCCTCTGGAGATAAGCCGCAAGCCTTTGACGGTCACTTTGGATTCGACCCTCAGATTCGTGCAGCTCATCAAGCTTCCTCTTCATGCCCGACGAATAGTTATTTGCAAGCACATGCAAACTTCTATTCTCGTACTTAAGCTGCTGGATCTCTTGCTTAAGACTTTCTACCTCTGCCATCAATGATTCCACCTGACGGGAGCGGGCAAGCAGGCGTTGGCCCATGTTGGACACAGAACTCGCACACTGAACACTAAGTGCGAGGGACTCTTGAACAGCCAACTCATCGGACCGTCCTGACAGCAGCCTACAATCTTTTGGAGTGAGGAGGTTCCTAGCTACTATTGTAGCTGTTGTGGCGTCCTGCATCACGGAGTCTTCACCTGTAAGAAGACCGTTAGAAGATAAGAAAGAAGGGCGCCATACGTTACCTTGACGCGGCGCGCCCGTATCACTGCTAAGGCTCAATTCCAAGCTAAGGTTCGATGAGTTTGCCATTTTTTCGAAAGTGTTCAAAGAGAAGGGGTGGATGGAGTTAAAATTTCAAAGGGCCGGAGACGATGTTCAAGAATGGGAAATCTTCAGAGTGTGTTGATAGGAGCATATTTATGCGACTTAAATGGCTTGTTCTCGTACATTTACGTTATGTTTCTTTAGTTATTTTAGTACTTTAAGCTATTTTCGTGTGTTTGTAGGTCCAAAGGGCTAAAGGAGCAAAAAGATGCATTTTGGAGACTTTTGGAGCACTTTTGGGCTAAGGACGGATAGCTTATGCTTGAAGCCAAAGTGTTGGACGAAATTGAAGACCTAATTGGAGCCAAAGTGTTGGAACCTTGTTCTCTTTAGTTTTAGGACATTTAAACCTTTCCTAATCCCAATCATGCCATGCATAACACACATCCATTCTAACACATTGTCATTGCACATGCATTTCCTTCATTAGTTAACCCACATGCACTTATCACTTATCATCACCACATATCATATCACTTAATCACTTATCACTTATCATCACCACTTAACCACTTATCATATCATAACCACATATCATATCACTTATCACTTATCACTTAACATAACATCCACCTACTTCACCTACAACATCCACTTCACCTACAACATCCACCCACTTCACCTACAACATCCACCTACTTCACCTACAACATCCACCCACTTCACCTACAACATCCACCCACTTCACCTACAACATCCACCTACTTCACCTACAACATCCACCTACTTCACCTACAAATGACATAGCCATATGTTCCCTCCACTACTCCTATAAATACCCTTGCATTCATTCATTCATGGACATCTCATTTCATACACAACACACCATTTTTCCATTTCCCTTGTAATCCAAACACCATTTTTCCATTTCCCTATTAATCCAAACACCACTCCCCAAACCATTCACACCATCAAACTATCCTTAGACCTTGTGCTACAACAACGAGGAAGAGAAGAGTGCCTAAACGTTCATACAATTCAAGTTTGAGTTGTTGGAATGTTTAGGTGTTTCTTTGATTTCAATGTTTAAATTCAATTCTCTTTGTTTGTACGTATGAGGAATGGAAGAGAAGAGTGCCTAAACGTTCATACAATTCAAGTTTGAGTTGTTGGAATGTTTAGGTGTTTCTTTGATTTCAATGTTTAAATTCAATTCTCTTTGTTTGTACGTATGAGGAATGGAAGAGAAGAGTGCCTAAACGTTCATACAATTCAAGTTTGAGTTGTTGGAATGTTTAGGTATTTCTTTGATTTCAAAGTTATAATAAACTAAACCCCCTTTAGCTAGGGGGTGATTCGAAATATATGTTTATGTTTGCATTTTGATTTGATTACTTCTAATTGCATTTCATAAGTTGTTGATTCAATTTGTTTAACCGTTTGATTGATAACTTATTTATGTATGTTTATTAAGAATGCGCGCTTAATTTTCATGCATGAATATGACGCTAGAATATAAGTGATTTTCACCTAATCGTTATGAACTTATATTCACAAGTAGTGGAGGTTGCTTATAAACAATCGCGTTAAATGAATTCTTGGCACGAGTTTCATGCTCATCATAGTAACGAATGCCTCGTCAACACTTATAGTTTTCATAATGCTTAATGATCTTTGATTGTATCTTTATTGTGCTGTTCACGTAAAGGACTTTTGGAGAATGTTGTGAATTGCGTTGCGCTAACCCATCCAATTCATTAACTTAAGGAAAACTTGACGGTTAATTTAAGCGGACCTAATTAACCCGGGGTGATGAGTTTCATAATTTATTGAAATGTAATTGGAAATCTTTTTATTATGCAAGTGTAACATGTGTGGAGATGAACCCCTTGGCTAGCATCCATTCATCCATACTTTCATCATATTCATATTTACATATTTTTTATTCTGTCTAGTTTATTTAACTTGTTTCGTTATTTCAATTTTCGTATAAACTTAAATCTCCCTTTACTTTAATGTCAATTTAGTTAGAAATCATTTTAGTTTGTGTTTTTAAAAGCATTTTGAGTCTTTGGTTTGTCTTAGTGTTTTAAAGTTTAGTTTTACATTCTTTGAGTCTAGTTTAGTGTTTTATATTGTGTTTTTACGTTTTTGAGTCAAATCCAAGTGATTAACAATCCCTCCTAATCCCCGGTCCAGAACGATCCCTACTTGCACCTATACTACAATTTGACAAAAAGAGGGTTTAATTTGTGCGCGTATAAAACTCGCATCAAATTTTGGCGCCGTTGCCGGGGATTAGAAAATTTGCTAATCCCTTGGATTGTTTGTTTCTGTATTGTCTTTTAGATTTAGTTTTTATTTGTGTTTTGTTTGTTAAGAACAACATGGCACTTGATAACGCTTCTCTTTTGTCACAGCTCATGGAAAGGTCCCAAATGCAAAGAGTTGATATATCTAATCTTCAATCAAGGAATAACGTGTTTTCCAATACTTACAATTCGGATTGGAGTGATCATTCAAACTCTATGTGGTGGGAACCTCAAAATGCTCAACAAGGAGGATATTGGCAGCCACCACAACCTCATATTCAATATGCCCAACCAAATTTAAGTTCGTCAATAGATTATAATCAAAAGCTTAACGAATTAATTTGTTTGGTGCAGGGCTCACAAAATCAAGACAATGAGGCTCGACAAGAAGACAAAAGGTTGGATCACTTGGAAAAGCAAATTGGGCAGATAGCGGAGTTCGTAGGACAATTTTGCGACCAAGGCAAACTCCCTAGTTCAACCATTGTAAATCCGAAGGGAGGATTTGAAGCACCTTTGCCGGAAGCACTTATTGCTCCTACGCCATCTAATTCAAGTAAGGTTGTTCCAATTAGTTCTAACCCCATTCCACCTAATATCCCTATTCCTTGTAGGTTCATGAATTCCAAGGAAGAAGAAAGTGAAAAAGACATCTTGGAAGACCTTCCAAAGGTGCAAAGTAGGGAATTTCATGAATTCATCAAAGGGGATATACTTGAGACAACAATGCCCAAAGAAGTTGAATTTGATGACATTGGACAAGTCATAACCATCACATGCAATCTGGCCAAGTCCAATATCCCTGAAACTTTCAAAGGAGTGGTGTTTGTCATTGAGTTCTTGTCGGACAAAACAAGTAAGTTTTTTTCAAATTCCTTTACATTTTATACTAACTTGCTGTTTTTTATGAATCAGGCACCTACACTAGAATTCAAACCATTGCCGGTTCACTTCAAGTATCACCTTCCATTCAAGGACCAATTCCATGCCGTTTGATTTTATTTATGTTAATAAAAAAAAAAAAAAAAAAAAAAAGAAAAAAAAAGAAAGATACTAAACATGGAGAAAGGTGGAGCTTCACAAAGGTTGTTTGCGTGAAGCCCCACTACGAGGCGCAGAAGCGGAAGGCATAGAAGCGGGAGGCATAGAAGCGGGAGGCATCGGAGCAGAAGCCATCGGAGCGGGAGGCATCGGAGCTAGAGTATTCCAGGCCTCAATACTTGGCCAAGCGCTGGATGACCCAGGAAAAAGGTGCCTCTGGAGATAAGACGCAAGCCTTTGACGGTCACTGTGAATTCGACCCTCAGATTCTTGCAGCTCATCAAGCTTCCTTTTCATCCCCGACGAATAGTTATTTGCAAGCACATGCAAACTTCTATTCTCGTACTTAAGCTGCTGGATCTCTTGCTTAAGTCTTTCCACCTCTGCCATCAACGATTCCACTTGGCGGGACCGAGCAAGCAGGCTGATGCGAGATTTATACGCACACAAATTAAACCCTCTTTTCGTCAAATTGTAGTATATGTGCAAGTAGGGATCGTTTTGGACCGGGGATTAGGAGGGATTGTTAATCACTTGGATTTGACTCAAAAACATAAAAACACAATATAAAACACTAAACTAGACTCAAAGAATTCAAAAATACTTTAAAACATAAACTAAACAGATTCTAAGCATTAAAGAACAAGAAAGTAAAGGGGGGTTTAGGTTTTACGAAAATTGAAATAACGAAACATGTTAATAAACTAGACAGAATGTAAATATGAATGTGATGGAATTGAATGGATGATAGAATAGCTAAGGGGGTCATCTCCACATATGTTACACTTGCATAATAAAACGATTTCCAATTGCATTTCAATAAATCATGAAACTCATCACCCCGGGTTAATTAGGTCCGCTTAAATTAACCGTCAAGTTTTCCTTAAGTTAATGAATTGGATGGGTTAGCGCAACGCAATTCACAACATTCTCCAAAAGTCCTTTACGTGAACAGCACAATAAAGATACAATCAAAGATCATTAAGCATTATGAAAACTATAAGTGTTGACGAGGCATTCGTTACTATGATGAGCATGAAACTCGTGCCAAGAATTCATTTAACGCGATTGTTTATAAGCAACCTCCACTACTTGTGAATATAAGTTCATAACGATTAGGTGAAAATCACTTATATTCTAGCGTCATATTCATGCATGAAAATTAAGCGCGCATTCTTAATAAACATACATAAATAAGTTATCAATCAAACGGTTAAACAAATTGAATCAACAACTTATGAAATGCAATTAGAAGTAATCAAATCAAAATGCAAGCATAAACATATATTTCGAATCACCCCTAGCTAAGGGGGGGTTTAGTTCCTCATACAAAACAAAGAGAATTAAAATTAAACATTGAAATCAAAGAAACACCTAAACATTCCAACAACTCAAACTTGAATTGTATGAACGTTTAGGCCCTCTTCTCTTCCTCTTTATTGTAGCATAAGGTCTAAGGATAGTTGGTTTGGGGGAATGGAAGTGTGGAATGGAGTGAGGAGTGATGGAAATGGAAAGATGGTTTTTGGATTCTAAGGGAGACTCACGGCTAAGAGAGAAAGGGATGTGTTTGTGGTGTGTTGTGTATGAAAATGAGATGTTCATTGAATGAATGAATGCAAGGGTATTTATAGGAGTAGTGGAGGGAACATATGGCTATGTCATTTGTAGGTGAAGTAGGTGGATGTTGTAGGTGAAGTGGATGTTGTAGGTGAAGTAGGTGGATGTTGTAGGTGAAGTAGGTGGATGTTGTAGGTGAAGTGGGTGGATGTTGTAGGTGAAGTAGGTGGTTGTTGTAGGTGAAGTGGATGTTGTAGGTGAAGTAGGTGGATGTTATGTTAAGTGATAAGTGATAAGTGATATGATATGTGGTTATGATATGATAAGTGGTTAAGTGGTGATGATAAGTGATAAGTGATTAAGTGATATGATATGTGGTGATGATAAGTGATAAGTGCATGTGGGTTAACTAATGAAGGAAATGCATGTGCAATGACAATGTGTTAGAATGGATGTGTGTTATGCATGGCATGATTGGGATTAGGAAAGGTTTAAATGTCCTAAAACTAAAGAGAACAAGGTTCCAACACTTTGGCTCCAATTAGGTCTTCAATTTCGTCCAACACTTTGGCTTCAAGCATAAGCTATCCGTCCTTAGCCCAAAAGTGCTCCAAAAGTCTCCAAAATGCATCTTTTTGCTCCTTTAGACCTTTGGACCTACAAACACACGAAAATAGCTTAAAGTACTAAAATAACTAAAGAAACATAACGTAAATGTACGAGAACAAGCCATTTAAGTCGCATAAATATGCTCCTATCAAATACCCCCACACTTAGCTTTTGCTAGTCCTCGAGCAAAACAGAAAAACAAAACAAAAAGAACAAAACACAACCTACACCTTCCAACAATCGTATCAGGGACTTCCAATGCACATGACAAGTTAAAAATCATTATTCTCACAGATTTGAGCCATCTTTACACTTAAGTACATTCTTAATCATAGTCACCACATACTAGTTCACAATTAAGCAATTAAAACACATTTCAAATGTAGTAACTGATAGGAGCATATTTATGCGCCTTAGTTAGCTAGTTCTTATGCATTTTTGTTATGTTTTCTTCGTTAAAGTAGTCTTTTAAGCTACTTTCATGTGTTTTCAGGTTTAAAGGACATATTACATGAAATGATGCAATTTGGAGCTTTTGGAGCAAAACTGAGCTGGAATGTGGTGTACGCAAATAGAGCACGAGGAATGAACGTCCAAAACTATGCATCACACAATCTTCCTCCTAAGCCGTGCATCCCACCATTCCTATCCATCATCCATAAACCCTAATTCCCTTTAATCCAAAACCGTGCATTAATCAGCTACCATAATTCCATAACCCTAATATTCTATTCCCTAATTCGGAACACCCATTCATGCCATTTTATTATCTATTCCATCACCCTAATATGCCATTATACCTTCCCACTAAACCCCCCCCATTTAACAAAAGAAAAGTTTCAAGCCGTGACCTCCCATTATTAATAAAAACCTAACACTCCCATTATTCAACCATTAAGCCATTCACTCCATTATAATACTCCCATTATTCATTCAGCCGCACCACCCCTTAATTCCCTTTAATCCATAGCCATCCATTTAATCCACCCAAAACCGTGCAAACCATCTCTCCACTTCCCATTAATCGTCCACTTCTCATTATCCATTATCCATGCATTGCCATTATCTCCCACTAATCTTCATCAATCCATGCACTTCCACCTATATATACCTATCACTCATTCATGTTTAAGGGGAGAGGAATCCGCACCATAATCTCATTTTTCCATTGTAATACACAAACATTTCCCCTTCTCCATTTTCTCCATTTCCACTCCATTCCACACTTCCATCCCATCAACCAACCTATCCTTAAACCTTGTGCTACAACAACGAGGAAGAGAAGAGTGCCTAAACGTTCATACAATTCAAATTTTGAGTTGTTGGAATGTTTAGGTGTTTCTTTGATTTCAAAGATATGAGGAACTAAACCCCCTTTAGCTAGGGGGTGATTCGAAATATATGTTTATGCTTGCATTTTGATTTGATTAATTCTAATTGCGTTTCATAAGTTGTGGTTCAATTTGTTTAACTGTTTGATTGATAACTTATTTATGAATGTTTATTAAGAATGCGCGCTTAATTTTCATGCATAAATATGACGCTAGAATATAAGTGAATTTCACCTAATCGTTATGAACTTATATTCACAAGTAGTGGAGGTTGCTTATAAACAATCGCGTTAAATGAATTCTTGGCACGAGTTTCATGCTCATCATAGTAACGAATGCCTCGTCAACACTTATAGTTTTCATAATGCTTAATGATCTTTGATTGTATCTTTATTGTGCTGTTCACGTAAAGGACTTTTGGAGAATGTGGTGAATTGCGTTGCGCTAACCCATCCAATTCATTAACTTAAGGAAAACTTGACGGTTAATTTAAGCGGACCTAATTGACCCGGGGCGTTGAGAATTAATGATTTGTTGAAATGCAATTGGAAATCGTTTTATTATGCAAGTATAACATATGTGGAGATGAACCCCGTAGCTAACTTTCCATCCATTTGTTCTTTCTTTTCTTGTTTCTGTTTTCATGTTTAATTTAACTTGTTATTCAATTATGTTAAACATGTGAAACTAATTTCTTTTTAGTTAGAGGCGAATTTGAAGCCATGGACATATGTTGGTTATGATTTGATTTACTCCAGTTATGAATTCATGAACTTTAGATGTGGGTTACTTTTCTGTTTTGATTAAGAACTTGTTTATGTATGTGGGTTGAGGGTCGACACTTAATTTGCATGCCTAAGACTTGATGCTAGGATATAAGGGAATTTCACCTAATCGTTATGAACTTATATTCATGAGTAGTAAAAATCGCTAGTCACGATTGTGTTTAGTAAACCCTAGGCTGGATTAACATGCGTATTCCATAGTTATGAATGCCTAGTCAATGTTTATGATTTCCGTTGAACTTAATGATCTTTGTTGAATGTCTCTATCATGCGTATTCCATGTGAGAGACTTTGATTAGGAATAATTTGGTTGTAATGCGTATCCCATTCAATCCAATGAATCTAGGGAAATCTGAAGGTTAATTTAAGCGGACCTAATTAACTTGGAGCATTGTCATTCATCGTTTGTTGAAGTCATAACTGGGAGTCAAATTATATGCTTATGTTCATGTGTGGATAAGGAACCCTCTAACTAGTTTTTCATCATTCTATTTCATTAATTTCGTTTTTTTTTTTTTAGAATCTGTTTTAATTCCAAGTTTCTGTTTTAGTTTAAATTCATCCAAAACCAATCCCCCATTTATTTTAAAGTGTTAGATTAATTAGAAATACATTTAGTTTGTGTTTATAAGTGCTTTGGGTACTGTTTGAGTCTTTTGGTTTGTTTGAGTGTTTTAAAGTTTAGTTTTGCAATTCTTTGAGTCTAGTATAGTGTTTTAAAATTTATTTTACGTTTTTGAGTCAAATCCAAGTGATTAACAATCCCTCCTAATCCCCGGTCCAGAACGATCCCTACTTGCATACTTACTACAATTGATAAAAGAGGGTTTAATTTGTGTGCGTATAAATCTCGCATCAAATTTTGGCGCCGTTGCCGGGGATTAGAAAATTTGCTAATTCCTTGGATTGTTCGTCTTTATTATGTATTTTAGTTTTAGTTTCTGATTTGTGTTTTGTTTCTTGTTCTAGGTACTAGTTTATGACTTGGAGTTCTCATCCGATTCGTGAACATATCCTGGAGTGATTGGGTTCTTCGTCCGGCTGCAAGACATAAAAGAAAGCGCTACTTGGGAGGCAACCCAATGCACTAAATAAAACAAAGCATGTTCATAAAAAAAAAAAAAAAAAAAAAAAAAAAAAAAAAAAGATACTAAACATGGAGAAAGATGGAGCTTCACAAAGGTTGTTTACGTGAAGCCCCGCTACGAGGCGTCGGAGCGGAAGGCATAGGAGCAGGAGGCATAGAAGCAGGAGGCATAGAAGCGGGAGGCATCGGAGCGGAAGCCCTCGGAGCGGAAGGCATCGGAGCTAGAGCATTCCAGGCCTCAATACTTGGCCAAGCGCTGGATGACCCAGGAAAAATATGCCTCTGGAAGTAAGCCGAAAGCCTTTGACGGTCACTTTGACGGTCACTTTGCATTCGAACATTGGATTCTTGCAGCTCATCAAGCTTCCTCTTCATGCCCGTTGAATAGTTGTTTGCAAGCACATGCAAACTTCTATTCTCATACTTCAGCTGCTTGATCTCTTGCTTGAGACTTTCCACCTCTGCCATCAATGATTCCACCTGACGGGAGCGGGCAAGCAGGCGTTGGCCCATATTGGACACAGAGCTCGCACACTGAACACTAAGTGCGAGGGACTCTTGAACGGCCAACTCATCGGACCGTCCTGACAGCAGCCTACTATCTTTTGGAGTGAGGAGGTTCTTAGCTACTATTGTAGCTGTTGTGGCGTCCTGCATCACGGAGTCTTCACCTGTGAGAGGACCGTTAGAAGAAAAGAAAGAAGGGCGCCATACGTTACCTTGACGCGGCGCGCCCGTATCACTGCTAAGGCTCAATTCCAAGCTAAGGTTCGATGAGTTTGCCATTTTTCAAAAGTGTTCAAGGGGTGGATGGAATTAATTCTCAAAGGGCCGGAGTCGATTTTTCAAGAATGGGATTTCTTCAGAGTGTATTTGTTGGGGTGATCGATAGCTCCATAAAAAGCCATGGCGACGCGTCCACCGATTCAGAGATCCGGATTTTCCTCCGCAAATTTCGACGACGCATTCGCGGCTTTTCAGAAAACGCGCTCAGCTTTGTCAAAAGATATCTGACAAAGCTGATAACACGTGGAGGCCATCATCTCAATTACACGTCTTTAGCCGACAAGCGCAAAGTTCGGCGACGCTTTCTCTGCTTTTCAGAAAACGCGTGCAGCTTTGTCAAAAGAGCCGCACCCGTGACTACTTTTGCCATGCAGAAATCGAAGAGCCGTTCGTTCAGAAATCGAAGAGACGTCTGTCGACAGAGGGTAAAAGAGCAGTACCACCACTTTCTATTCAGAAAATCCCTATATTTGTCGACCTTCATCTCTTATGGCAAGGCAGACTTGAAGAAAATGCCCACCAACTCTCTCTCACCTCTGAGGGCGCACTCCCAGCAAAGCCTTTTGAATTACTCAAAATTTTCTTCTTCCCCAAAGATGATACCAGACGCCTGGAGTAAAGATGACCCAGGAGGAAATGCATGTGCTGATTCATGCACCGCTTCTTCAAAAGCAAAGGTATCTCATATCATAAAGGTCAAAAGCAAAAGTATCTCATATCATGCTCTTTCCCTGTCTTTTTCTTTGTCCTTGTTCTTACTCGCATGGCAAAGTGAAAGAAGCAATCAGCCGGCACTTGGAGTCAGTCTTCCGATCTGGAGCCAACTGCCTGGAACCTATTCCTGATTGCTTACCTGGCGTTGCTCTCGAGTAGTCATCTTCAACGGTTGATACACTTCCAGAGAAGGGACCACTCCTGCAAAGATTGAACAAAGAAACAGATAAAGGGGGAAAGCTCAGACCTTCGGGGAAGACCAAAAGAACCATCATGCTGCCCAGTTCAAGAAGTAGCACAAAGGAAAATCAACGATGGGCAGAAACCAGTTCAAGAGTAAGCCTGTGGAATCACCAAGATAAAGCCTCAATGCAATTATCAAGGAGAAGATGGAATTTACACTCCATAACCAGATTTGCGTACCTAAACTCTTCTCTTTGTTAATTACATTCTGCCATGTTTAGTATGTTTAGTTGCTGTTTTATATGTTTTCTTTTGTTTGGTGTGTTTTAAGCTTAAAACATTGAGGACAATGTTTGATTTAAGTGTGGGGGGGGTAACTAAGTATGTTGATGCAAATTTGTTGGATTTTATCACCCATAACTTCAAGTATTGATCCTTGCTGTTTTAAAATGTTTTTAAACTGTTTTAATGTGTTTTGACTTAAAAATTCGAAAATCCCATAAAAATTTGAAAAATTGTTTTGAAAAAACCAAAAAGAGTTGTTTTTGTGTGTTTGTGTCGTAGGTTACCTTCCAACACAATGATGAGGATTTGGTTTTTAATTGCATGACGGTTAAAGAAAGTTACAAACATGGATGGACGTTTGATATACTCTTTGGTTTATGCTTGGTTGTAGTTATAGTTCACGAATTCACATGCAATCACAAAGAAAAAAAAATTAGTTTTTATAACATGCTTGAAGGAATGAGCTCAAACTAACACTACATCCCTGTGAGACTTGAGCTTAAATGTTTATTTGGAGAGTTAAAATCTGTGCATTCTTTGTTTTCTAAAGTCGTTGCATGATCTCATTATTCTTTGCTTGGTTGCTACTTAGAAGGCGTTTCATCACTTAGTTCCAAATGCTAGAACTCATGCCCATTTCATTCAAAGCATGTCATTGATTTGCATAACACGTATTCAAGATGAAGTTGTGTAGTGAACACCATAGCCAAATTGCCATATTTCCCTTTTCATTTGTTTTATAGGATTTAACCCCGTTGAGCCTTGTCTAGCCTACTTTCTTTGTTAACCCGCATTATCCTCACCTAGCCTAGATTAGGACCATCCTTACCCTTGTTCTTGAAGCATAGTAAGCAATGAATTCCTTTTGATTAATGTGTTGCAGGAAATAAGTGTGGGGGAAAGTGTATTTATGTGAGTTTTTTTTATGCCATAGGCACGGTTAAAAAAAAAAAAAAAAAAAAAAAAAAAAAATTTGAAAAGTATTGGTTGTTGAAGTAAGGGCCCAAAACAATGAATTAGGCCCTAAGAGTTGTTTGTGTTTCCCCTATTTGTCTAAAAGTTGATTTTTGCATTCTAAGGGAATTCTAGGTCTTAATTTCATTGCTTTACTTGCTATTGCTTAAAGAACTTTTGTTTATCCCTACCTTCCCTTGTGAGCCAATACCCCAAGCCCCGTTACAACCCTTGACTTCTATCTTGAGTGTTGTGCATTTCAATTGTGGAGTTTGAATTTGGTATGAGCATATGGTATCACTGGTTCTCGCATCTAAGTAGTAGAATCCCATTCATGAGATCATATCCATACACGTTTAATTACTCCCGAAATTGCTTTCTTTGTATAACGTATGTGAGTACTAGTCTTTCATGTTTACATCAATCTTCTCACATATAACTAGTGTAGGGTGTGTAGTCAGAAAATTTGAGTGAAAATTGAGTGCATAACGAGTGAGGAATTGAGGGAATTCTCTAAGGCATGTTACTACATTCAAAATATGTTTTAATTGATTAAATGCGAACTAGTGAATGGTGACTATGATTAAAGTATGTGCTTAAGGGGAAGTAGGACTAAAAGCTATGTGAGTAATGATCTTTGACATGTCATGTTTCATTGGAAATCCCTGAGGCAAACGTTGGAAGGTTTAGGTTGTTTTCTTTGTTTTGTTTCGTTTTGTTTACTTTAGTTGTTTTGTTTTGCTCGAGGACTAGCAAAAGTTAAGTGTGGGGGAATTTGATAGGAGCATATTTATGCGCCTTAGTTAGCTAGTTCTTATGCATTTTTGTTATGTTTTCTTCGTTAAAGTAGTCTTTTAAGCTACTTTCATGTGTTTTCAGGTTTAAAGGACATATTACATGAAATGATGCAATTTGGAGCTTTTGGAGCAAAACTGAGCTGGAATGTGGTGTACGCAAATAGAGCACGAGGAATGAACGTCCAAAACTATGCATCACACAATCTTCCTCCTAAGCCGTGCATCCCACCATTCCTATCCATCATCCATAAACCCTAATTCCCTTTAATCCAAAACCGTGCATTAATCAGCTACCATAATTCCATAACCCTAATATTCTATTCCCTAATTCGGAACACCCATTCATGCCATTTTATTATCTATTCCATCACCCTAATATGCCATTATACCTTCCCACTAAACCCCCCCCATTTAACAAAAGAAAAGTTTCAAGCCGTGACCTCCCATTATTAATAAAAACCTAACACTCCCATTATTCAACCATTAAGCCATTCACTCCATTATAATACTCCCATTATTCATTCAGCCGCACCACCCCTTAATTCCCTTTAATCCATAGCCATCCATTTAATCCACCCAAAACCGTGCAAACCATCTCTCCACTTCCCATTAATCGTCCACTTCTCATTATCCATTATCCATGCATTGCCATTATCTCCCACTAATCTTCATCAATCCATGCACTTCCACCTATATATACCTATCACTCATTCATGTTTAAGGGGAGAGGAATCCGCACCATAATCTCATTTTTCCATTGTAATACACAAACATTTCCCCTTCTCCATTTTCTCCATTTCCACTCCATTCCACACTTCCATCCCATCAACCAACCTATCCTTAAACCTTGTGCTACAACAACGAGGAAGAGAAGAGTGCCTAAACGTTCATACAATTCAAATTTTGAGTTGTTGGAATGTTTAGGTGTTTCTTTGATTTCAAAGATATGAGGAACTAAACCCCCTTTAGCTAGGGGGTGATTCGAAATATATGTTTATGCTTGCATTTTGATTTGATTAATTCTAATTGCGTTTCATAAGTTGTGGTTCAATTTGTTTAACTGTTTGATTGATAACTTATTTATGAATGTTTATTAAGAATGCGCGCTTAATTTTCATGCATAAATATGACGCTAGAATATAAGTGAATTTCACCTAATCGTTATGAACTTATATTCACAAGTAGTGGAGGTTGCTTATAAACAATCGCGTTAAATGAATTCTTGGCACGAGTTTCATGCTCATCATAGTAACGAATGCCTCGTCAACACTTATAGTTTTCATAATGCTTAATGATCTTTGATTGTATCTTTATTGTGCTGTTCACGTAAAGGACTTTTGGAGAATGTGGTGAATTGCGTTGCGCTAACCCATCCAATTCATTAACTTAAGGAAAACTTGACGGTTAATTTAAGCGGACCTAATTGACCCGGGGCGTTGAGAATTAATGATTTGTTGAAATGCAATTGGAAATCGTTTTATTATGCAAGTATAACATATGTGGAGATGAACCCCGTAGCTAACTTTCCATCCATTTGTTCTTTCTTTTCTTGTTTCTGTTTTCATGTTTAATTTAACTTGTTATTCAATTATGTTAAACATGTGAAACTAATTTCTTTTTAGTTAGAGGCGAATTTGAAGCCATGGACATATGTTGGTTATGATTTGATTTACTCCAGTTATGAATTCATGAACTTTAGATGTGGGTTACTTTTCTGTTTTGATTAAGAACTTGTTTATGTATGTGGGTTGAGGGTCGACACTTAATTTGCATGCCTAAGACTTGATGCTAGGATATAAGGGAATTTCACCTAATCGTTATGAACTTATATTCATGAGTAGTAAAAATCGCTAGTCACGATTGTGTTTAGTAAACCCTAGGCTGGATTAACATGCGTATTCCATAGTTATGAATGCCTAGTCAATGTTTATGATTTCCGTTGAACTTAATGATCTTTGTTGAATGTCTCTATCATGCGTATTCCATGTGAGAGACTTTGATTAGGAATAATTTGGTTGTAATGCGTATCCCATTCAATCCAATGAATCTAGGGAAATCTGAAGGTTAATTTAAGCGGACCTAATTAACTTGGAGCATTGTCATTCATCGTTTGTTGAAGTCATAACTGGGAGTCAAATTATATGCTTATGTTCATGTGTGGATAAGGAACCCTCTAACTAGTTTTTCATCATTCTATTTCATTAATTTCGTTTTTTTTTTTTTAGAATCTGTTTTAATTCCAAGTTTCTGTTTTAGTTTAAATTCATCCAAAACCAATCCCCCATTTATTTTAAAGTGTTAGATTAATTAGAAATACATTTAGTTTGTGTTTATAAGTGCTTTGGGTACTGTTTGAGTCTTTTGGTTTGTTTGAGTGTTTTAAAGTTTAGTTTTGCAATTCTTTGAGTCTAGTATAGTGTTTTAAAATTTATTTTACGTTTTTGAGTCAAATCCAAGTGATTAACAATCCCTCCTAATCCCCGGTCCAGAACGATCCCTACTTGCATACTTACTACAATTGATAAAAGAGGGTTTAATTTGTGTGCGTATAAATCACGCATCAGTAACATGCCTTTAGAGAATTCCCTCAATTTCTTACTAGATGTACTCTCGTTTTTCACACAGATTTTCTGACTACACACCCTACACTAGGTATATGTGAGAAGATTGATGTAAACATGTAGACGAACACTCACATATGTTATAATAAGGAAAGCATTTTCTGGAGTTAATAAGCATGTTTAGATATGATCTCATGAATGGAATGCTACTACTTAGACGCGAGAACCAATGACACCATAAGCTCATACCAAGTTCAAACTCCACAATTGAAATACATAACACTCAATATAGAAGTCAAAGGGTAGTAACGGGGCTAGGGTATTGGCTAACAATGAAAGGTGAAGGATAAACAAACATTCTTAAAGCAATAGTGAGCAAAGTATTGAATTAGACACTTAGAATTCCCTTAAGAACGCAGAAGTCAACTTTGAACACCCAAGGGAAAATCACACAAAACTTAGGGCCATATTCAACTTTTTGGACCCTTTCTTCAACCATCAACGCTCGTGAGTTCATTCTTACTTATTTTCACTCTTGTTTTTTTTTTTTTTTTTTTTTCTTTTCTTCTTTTTCTTTTGAATCTCAAAACATACATATAAACATAAGAACAAACTTTTACTCCCCCACACTCATTTTCTTGCATAATGTAACTCAAAAGGAATTCATTTAAGTCATGCTCACTAAACTTTAAGAACAAGGGTATAGGAAAGTCCTACTCTAAGCTAGGTAAGGGGTGATG
Organism: Pyrus communis; assembly: GCF_963583255.1. Classification (NCBI taxonomy): domain Eukaryota; kingdom Viridiplantae; phylum Streptophyta; class Magnoliopsida; order Rosales; family Rosaceae; genus Pyrus; species Pyrus communis. The sequence continues at coordinate 10,655,664 of NC_084815.1, forward strand.
TGGGTAAACAAGGAATAAAGGCAAAACGAGGCTCAACGGGGTTAAAACTTACAACATATACGAAGTATGGGAAGTAAGGCTATTTGGCTATGGTGGTGGTCACTACACAACTTCTTCTTGAATATGTGTTATGCAAATCAATAACATGCTTTGAATGAAATGGGCATGAGTTCTAGCATTTGGAACTATATGATGAAACGCCTTCTAAGTAGTAACCAAGCAAAGAATAATGAGATCATGCAACGACTTTAGAAAACAAGAAATCACAGATTATACTCTCCAAAGAACTTTATAGGCTCAAGTCTCTCAGGGTTGTGGCGTTTGTTTGAGTTCCTTCCTTCAAGCATGTTACAAAAACGAATTTTTTTCTTTTATGATTGCATGTGAAGTCATACATTATAACCATAACCAAGCATATACCAAGAGTAAATCAAACTTTTCTCTATGTTTATAACTCTTTCTAACCGTCATGCAATTATAAACCAAATCCTTATCATTGTGTTGGAAGGTACCCTAAGACACAAACACACAAAAACGACTCAAAACACTCTTTTTAGGGTTTTTAAAACAAGTTTTTCAAATTTTTATGTGATTTTCGGAGTTATAAAACAAAACACACTAAAACACTCTAAAACAACTTAAAAACACCTTAAAACAGCAAGGAACAACATTAGAAGTTATGGTGGATAAAACCCTACGAATTTGCATCAAAACACTTTAGTTACCCCCCCACACTTAAATCAAACATTGTCCTCAATGTTTTAAGCATAGATTCACACAAAACATAAGTAAACACATAAAAAGCAACTAAAACATATTAAACATGGCATAATGTAATTAACAAAGAGAAGAGTTTAGGGACGCAAATCTGGTTATGGAGTGTAAATTCCCTCTTCTCCTTGGTGATTGCATTGAGGCTTTGATCTTTGTGATTCCACAGGCTTACTCTTGAACTGGTTTCTGCCCATCGTTGATTTTCCTTTGTGCTACTTCTTGAACTGGGCAGCAGGATGGTTCTTTTGGTTTCCCCCGAAGGTCTGAGCTTCCTCCTGTTATCTGTTTCTTTGTTCAATCTTTGCAGGAGTGGTCCCTTCTCTGGAAGTGTAACAACCGTTGAAGATGACTACTCGAGAGCAACGCTAGGTAAGCAATCAGGAATAGATTCCAGGCAGTTGGCTCCAGATCGGAAGACTGACTCCAAGTGCCGGCTGATTGCTTCTTTTACTTTGCCATGCAAGTAAGAACAAGGACAAAGAAAAAGACAGGGAAAGAGCATGATATGAGATACTTTTGCTTTTGACCTTGATGATATGAGATACCTTTGCTTTGAAGAAGCGGTGAATGAATCAGCACATGCTTCAATCCGCCGTTTCCTCCTGGGTCATATGTACTCCAGGCATCTGGTATCATCTTTGGGGAAGAAGAAAGAATTGAGTATTTTGAAAGGCTTTGCTGGGAGTGCGCCCTCAGAGGTGAGGGAGGGTTGGGCATTTTCTTCAGGTTTGCCCTGCCATAAAAGACGAAGGTCGACATATATAGAGATAATATCAAGTGGTGGTACTTTTTACCCTTGTCGACAAACGTTTTGATCCCGCAAATCCGGCTCTTTGAAATAGTGGCGCCTCTTCGATCTTTGAATACGCCTCTTCGATTTCTGAGCAGGCGCCCCTTCGATTTCTGAACGACGCCCCTTCGCTTTCTGAACGACACGTGGTAGTGCAGATGCGGCTCCTTTTGACAAAGATGCACGCGTCTTCTGAAAAGCAGAGAAAGCGTCGCCGAACTTTGCGCTTGTCGGCTAAAGATGTGTAGATGCGATGATGGCCTCCACGTGTTTTCAGCTTTGTCAGAAATCTTTTGACAAAGTTGAACGCGTTTTCTGAAAAGCCGAGGGAACGTCGCCTAAATTACGCTGGAAAATCCGGCTCTTTGAATCGGTGGACGCGTCGTCTTGGCTTTTTATAGAGCTATCAATCACCCCAACACACACACTCTGAAGATTTCCCATTCCTGAAACTCGACTCCGGCCCTTTGTGAAATTTTAACTCCATCCACCCCTTCTCTTTGAACACTTTTGAAAAAAATGGCAAACTCATCGAACCTTAGCTTAGATTTGAGTCTCAGCAGCGATCCGGTTGCGCCCCGTCAAGGTAATGTATGGCGCCCTTCTTTTTTATCTTCTAACGGTCCTCTTTCAGGTGAAGACTCTGTGATGCAGGACGCCACAACAGCTACAATAGTAGCTAAAAACCTCCTCACTCCAAAAGATAGTAGGCTGCTGTCAGGACGGTCCGATGAGTTGGCCGTTCAAGAGTCCCTCGCACTTAGTGTTCAGTGTGCGAGTTCTGTGTCCAACATGGGCCAACGCCTGCTTGCTCGGTCCCGCCAAGTGGAATCGTTGATGGCAGAGGTGGAAAGACTTAAGCAAGAGATCCAGCAGCTTAAGTACGAGAATAGAAGTTTGCATGTGCTTGCAAATAACTATTCGTCGGGGATGAAGAGGAAGCTTGATGAACTGCAAGAGTCTGAAGGTCGGATTCAAAGTGACCGTCAAAGGTTTTCGTCTTTCCTCCAGAGGCACCTTTTTCCTGGATCATCTAGCGTTTGGCCAAGTATTGAGGCCTCGAATGCTCTATCTTCGATGCCTCCAGCTCCGATGCCTTCCGCTCCTATGTCTTCTGCCCCGATGCCTTCCGTCTCGATGCCTTCCGCTTCAAGAGTTTTGCCACGTAGTGGGTCTTTAAGTAAACAACCTTTGTGAAGCCTCCATCGTTCTGCCATGTTTTTTTTTTTTTTTTTTTTTTTACATAAATAAAATCAAACGGCATGGAATTGGTCCTTGAATGGAAGGTGATACTTGAAGTGAACCGGCATTGGTTTGAATTCTAATGTAGGTGCCTGATTCATAAAAAACAACAAGTTAGTATAAAATGTAATGAAATTTGGAAAAAATGACTTACTTGTTTTGTCTGACAAGAACTCAATGACAAACACCACTCCTTTGAAAGTTTCAGGGATATTGGACTTGGCCAGATTGCATGTGATGGTTATGACTTGTCCAATGTCATCAAATTTAACTTCTTTGGATTTTGTGGTTTCAAGAACGTCCTCTTTGATGAATTCATGACATTCCCTACTTGTCACCTTTGGAATGGCTTCCAAGATGTCTTTTTCACCTTCTTCTTCCTTGGAAGTCATGAATCTGCAAGGAATAGGGATACTTGTTGGAACGGGGTTAAAAATAATGAAATTTGGAACAACCATACCTGTATTAGATGGCATAGGAGCAATAGGTGCCTCCGGTAAAGGTGTTTCCACCCTTTCCGTGGGTTGGGTGTATTCCTCTTCCTTGTGATTTGATTTTGATGGTTGAGGGTCCGTTCCAACCTCCTTGTCACTTCTCAACATGATAGCATTGGTGGTTTCAAATTCTCCTTTCTGATTTGCAATGGTTGAACTAGGGAGTTCGCCTTGGTCGCAAAATTGTCCTTCGAACTCCGCTATCTGCCCAATTTGCTTTTCCAGAGTAGTAAGTAATTGAAAAATCGTATCATTTTCATTTGAATTACCTACATTACTTTGGGCAGGTGGTGGTGGCTGCATAGGCGTTGAATAGAACTCCTCATACGGCTGCCAATATCCTTCTTGTTGAGCCTCATTGTCTTGATTTTGTGAGCCCTGCACCAAACAAATTAATTCATTAAGCTTTTGATTATAATCTATTGACGAACTTAAATTTGGTTGGGCATATTGAATATGAGGTTGTGGTGGCTGCCAATATCCTCCTTGTTGAGCATTTTGAGGTTCCCACCACATAGAGTTTGAATGATCACTCCAATCCGAATTGTAAGTATTGGAAAACACGTTATTCCTTGATTGAAGATTAGATATATCAACTCTTTGCATTTGGGACCTTTCCATGAGCTGTGACAAAAGAGAAGCGTTATCAAGTGCCATGTTGTTCTTAACAAACAAAACACAAATAAAAACTAAATCTAAAAGACAATACAGAAACAAACAATCCAAGGGATTAGCAAATTTTCTAATCCCCGGCAACGGCGCCAAAATTTGATGCGAGATTTATACGCACACAAATTAAACCCTCTTTTCGTCAAATTGTAGTATATGTGCAAGTAGGGATCGTTTTGGACCGGGGATTAGGAGGGATTGTTAATCACTTGGATTTGACTCAAAAACATAAAAACACAATATAAAACACTAAACTAGACTCAAAGAATTCAAAAATACTTTAAAACATAAACTAAACAGATTCTAAGCATTAAAGAACAAGAAAGTAAAGGGGGGTTTAGGTTTTACGAAAATTGAAATAACGAAACATGTTAATAAACTAGACAGAATGTAAATATGAATGTGATGGAATTGAATGGATGATAGAATAGCTAAGGGGGTCATCTCCACATATGTTACACTTGCATAATAAAACGATTTCCAATTGCATTTCAATAAATCATGAAACTCATCACCCCGGGTTAATTAGGTCCGCTTAAATTAACCGTCAAGTTTTCCTTAAGTTAATGAATTGGATGGGTTAGCGCAACGCAATTCACAACATTCTCCAAAAGTCCTTTACGTGAACAGCACAATAAAGATACAATCAAAGATCATTAAGCATTATGAAAACTATAAGTGTTGACGAGGCATTCGTTACTATGATGAGCATGAAACTCGTGCCAAGAATTCATTTAACGCGATTGTTTATAAGCAACCTCCACTACTTGTGAATATAAGTTCATAACGATTAGGTGAAAATCACTTATATTCTAGCGTCATATTCATGCATGAAAATTAAGCGCGCATTCTTAATAAACATACATAAATAAGTTATCAATCAAACGGTTAAACAAATTGAATCAACAACTTATGAAATGCAATTAGAAGTAATCAAATCAAAATGCAAGCATAAACATATATTTCGAATCACCCCTAGCTAAGGGGGGGTTTAGTTCCTCATACAAAACAAAGAGAATTAAAATTAAACATTGAAATCAAAGAAACACCTAAACATTCCAACAACTCAAACTTGAATTGTATGAACGTTTAGGCCCTCTTCTCTTCCTCTTTATTGTAGCATAAGGTCTAAGGATAGTTGGTTTGGGGGAATGGAAGTGTGGAATGGAGTGAGGAGTGATGGAAATGGAAAGATGGTTTTTGGATTCTAAGGGAGACTCACGGCTAAGAGAGAAAGGGATGTGTTTGTGGTGTGTTGTGTATGAAAATGAGATGTTCATTGAATGAATGAATGCAAGGGTATTTATAGGAGTAGTGGAGGGAACATATGGCTATGTCATTTGTAGGTGAAGTAGGTGGATGTTGTAGGTGAAGTGGATGTTGTAGGTGAAGTAGGTGGATGTTATGTTAAGTGATAAGTGATAAGTGATATGATATGTGGTTATGATATGATAAGTGGTTATGATATGATAAGTGGTTAAGTGGTGATGATAAGTGATAAGTGATTAAGTGATATGATATGTGGTGATGATAAGTGATAAGTGCATGTGGGTTAACTAATGAAGGAAATGCATGTGCAATGACAATGTGTTAGAATGGATGTGTGTTATGCATGGCATGATTGGGATTAGGAAAGGTTTAAATGTCCTAAAACTAAAGAGAACAAGGTTCCAACACTTTGGCTCCAATTAGGTCTTCAATTTCGTCCAACACTTTGGCTTCAAGCATAAGCTATCCGTCCTTAGCCCAAAAGTGCTCCAAAAGTCTCCAAAATGCATCTTTTTGCTCCTTTAGACCTTTGGACCTACAAACACACGAAAATAGCTTAAAGTACTAAAATAACTAAAGAAACATAACGTAAATGTACGAGAACAAGCCATTTAAGTCGCATAAATATGCTCCTATCACAGGCGTTGGCCCATGTTGGACACAGAACTCGCACACTGAACACTAAGTGCGAGGGACTCTTGAACGGCCAACTCATCGGACCGTCCTGACAGCAGCCTACTATCTTTTGGAGTGAGGAGGTTTTTAGCTACTATTGTAGCTGTTGTGGCGTCCTGCATCACAGAGTCTTCACCTGAAAGAGGACCGTTAGAAGATAAAAAAGAAGGGCGCCATACATTACCTTGACGGGGCGCAACCGGATCGCTGCTGAGACTCAAATCTAAGCTAAGGTTCGATGAGTTTGCCATTTTTTTCAAAAGTGTTCAAAGAGAAGGGGTGGATGGAGTTAAAATTTCACAAAGGGCCGGAGTCGAGTTTCAGGAATGGGAAATCTTCAGAGTGTGTGTGTTGGGGTGATTGATAGCTCTATAAAAAGCCAAGACGACGCGTCCACCGATTCAAAGAGCCGGATTTTCCGGCGTAATTTAGGCGACGCCCCCTCGGCTTTTCAAGAAAACGCGTTCAACTTTGTCAAAAGATTTCTGACAAAGCTGAAAACACGTGGAGGCCATCATCGCATCTACACATCTTTAGCCGACAAGCGCAAAGTTCGGCGACGCTTTCTCTGCTTTTCAGAAGACGCGTGCAGCTTTGTCAAAAGGAGCCGCATCTGCACTACCACGTGTCGTTCAGAAAGCGAAGGGGCGTCGTTCAGAAATCGAAGGGGCGCCTGCTCAGAAATCGAAGAGGCGCCACTATTTCAAAGAACCGGATTTGCGGGATCAAAACGTTTGTCGACAAGGGTAAAAAGTACCACCACTTGATATTATCTCTATATATGTCGACCTTCGTCTTTTATGGCAGGGCAAACCTGAAGAAAATGCCCAACTCTCCCTCACCTCTGAGGGCGCACTCCCAGCAAAGCCTTTCAAAATACTCAATTCTTTCTTCTTCCCCAAAGATGATACCAGATGCCTGGAGTACATATGACCCAGGAGGAAACGGCGGATTGAAGCATGTGCTGATTCATTCGCCGCTTCTTCAAAGCAAAGGTATCTCATATCATCAAGGTCAAAAGCAAAAGTATCTCATATCATGCTCTTTCCCTGTCTTTTTCTTTGTCATTGTTCTTACTTGCATGGCAAAGTAAAAGAAGCAATCAGCCGGCACTTGGAGTCAGTCTTCCGATCTGGAGCCAACTGCCTGGAATCTATTCCTGATTGCTTACCTAGCGTTGCTCTCGAGTAGTCATCTTCAACGGTTGATACACTTCCAGAGAAGGGACCACTCCTGCAAAGATTGAACAAAGAAACAGATAACAGGAGGAAGCTCAGACCTTCGGGGGAAACCAAAAGAACCATCCTGCTGCCCAGTTCAAGAACTAGCACAAAGGAAAATCAACGATGGGCAGAAACCAGTTCAAGAGTAAGCATGTGGAATCACAAAGATCAAAGCCTCAATGCAATCACCAAGGAGAAGAGGGAATTTACACTCCATAACCAGATTTGCGTCCCTAAACTCTTCTTTTTGTTAATTACATTATGCCATGTTTAAAATGTTTAGTTGCTTTTTGTGTGTTTACTTATGTTTTGTGTGAATCTATGCTTAAAACATTGAGGACAATGTTTGATTTAAGTGTGGGGGGGTAACTAAAGTGTTTTGATGCAAATTCGTAGGGTTTTATCCACCATAACTTCTAATGTTGTTCCTTGCTGTTTTAAGGTGTTTTTAAGTTGTTTTAGAGTGTTTTAGTGTGTTTTGTTTTATAATTCGAAAATCCCATAAAAATTTGAAAAATTGTTTTGAAAAACCCAAAAAGAGTTGTTTTAAAAGTCGTTTTTGTGTGTTTGTGTCTTAGGGTACCTTCCAACACAATGATAAGGATTTGGTTTATAATTGCATGACGGTTAGAAAGAGTTATAAACATAGAGAAAAGTTTGATTTACTCTTGGTATATGCTTGGTTATGGTTATAATGTATGACTTCACATGCAATCATAAAAGAAAAATTCGTTTTTGTAACATGCTTGAAGGAAGAAACTCAAACAAACGCTACATCCCTGTGAGACTCGAGCCATTACTTTCTTTGGAGAGTTATTTTCTGTGATTCTTTATTTTCTAAAGTTGTTGCATGATCTCATTATTCCTTGCTTGGTTGCTACTTAGAATGCAATTGTATCATGATAGAACTAAATGCTAGAACTCATGCCCATTTCATTCAAAGCATGTTATTGATTTGCATAACACATATTCAAGAAGAAGTTGTGTAGTGACCACCACCATAGCCAAATAGCCTTACTTCCCATACTTCGTATATGTTGTAAGTTTTAACTCCGTTGAGCCTTGTTTAGCCTTTATTCTTTGTTTACCCACATTTTCCTCACCTAGCCTAGTTTAGGGCAATCCCCACCCTTGTTCTTAAAAGATAGTGAGCATGACTTAATTGAATTCCTTTTGAGTTACATTATGAAAGAAAATAAGTGTGGGGGAGAGAATGTTTAAGTGTTTATGTTTTGAGATTCAAAAGAAAAGAAAAAAAAAAAAAAAAAAAAAAAAAAAAAAAAAGAAAAAAAAAAGAAAGAAAGAAAAAAGAGCTTAAAAAAAAAAATGAAAATAAGTGAAAATGAACTCACGAGCGTTGATGGTTGAAGAAAGGGTCAAAAAAAATTGAATATGGCCCTAAGTTCTGTGTAATTCCCCCTTGGGTGATCAAAGTTGACTTCTACATTCTAAAGGAAATTCTAAGTGCCTAATTCAATACTTTGCTCACTATTGCTTGAAGAACGTTTGTTATCCTTACCTTTCATTTTTAGCCAATTACCCCAAGCCCCGTTACAACCCTTGACTTCTATATTGAGTGTTATGTATTTCAATTGTGGAGTTTGAACTTGGTATGAGCTTATGGTGTCACTGGTTCTCGCGTCTAAGTAGTAGCATTCCATTCATGAGATCATATCTAAACATGCTTATTAACTCCAGAAAATGCTTTCCTTATTATAACATATGTGAGTGTTCGTCTACATGTTTACATCAATCTTCTCACATATACCTAGTGCAGGGTGTGTAGTCAGAAAATCTGTGTGAAAAACGAGAGTACATCTAGTAAGAAATTGAGGGAATTCTCTAAGGCATGTTACTACATTCAAAACATGGTTTTAAATGCTTAATTGTGAACTAGTATGTGGTGACTATGATTAAGAATGTACTTAAGTGTAAAGATGGCTCAAATCTGTGAGAATAATGATTTTTAACTTGTCATGTGCATTGGAAGTCCCTGATACGATTGTTGGAAGGTGTAGGTTGTGTTTTGTTCTTTTTGTTTTGTTTTTCTGTTTTGCTCGAGGACTAGCAAAAGCTAAGTGTGGGGGTATTTGATAGGAGCATATTTATGCGACTTAAATGGCTTGTTCTCGTACATTTACGTTATGTTTCTTTAGTTATTTTAGTACTTTAAGCTATTTTCGTGTGTTTGTAGGTCCAAAGGGCTAAAGGAGCAAAAAGATGCATTTTGGAGACTTTTGGAGCACTTTTGGGCTAAGGACGGATAGCTTATGCTTGAAGCCAAAGTGTTGGACGAAATTGAAGACCTAATTGGAGCCAAAGTGTTGGAACCTTGTTCTCTTTAGTTTTAGGACATTTAAACCTTTCCTAATCCCAATCATGCCATGCATAACACACATCCATTCTAACACATTGTCATTGCACATGCATTTCCTTCATTAGTTAACCCACATGCACTTATCACTTATCATCACCACATATCATATCACTTAATCACTTATCACTTATCATCACCACTTAACCACTTATCATATCATAACCACATATCATATCACTTATCACTTATCACTTAACATAACATCCACCTACTTCACCTACAACATCCACTTCACCTACAACATCCACCCACTTCACCTACAACATCCACCTACTTCACCTACAACATCCACCCACTTCACCTACAACATCCACCCACTTCACCTACAACATCCACCTACTTCACCTACAACATCCACCTACTTCACCTACAAATGACATAGCCATATGTTCCCTCCACTACTCCTATAAATACCCTTGCATTCATTCATTCATGGACATCTCATTTCATACACAACACACCATTTTTCCATTTCCCTTGTAATCCAAACACCATTTTTCCATTTCCCTATTAATCCAAACACCACTCCCCAAACCATTCACACCATCAAACTATCCTTAGACCTTGTGCTACAACAACGAGGAAGAGAAGAGTGCCTAAACGTTCATACAATTCAAGTTTGAGTTGTTGGAATGTTTAGGTGTTTCTTTGATTTCAATGTTTAAATTCAATTCTCTTTGTTTGTACGTATGAGGAATGGAAGAGAAGAGTGCCTAAACGTTCATACAATTCAAGTTTGAGTTGTTGGAATGTTTAGGTATTTCTTTGATTTCAAAGTTATAATAAACTAAACCCCCTTTAGCTAGGGGGTGATTCGAAATATATGTTTATGTTTGCATTTTGATTTGATTACTTCTAATTGCATTTCATAAGTTGTTGATTCAATTTGTTTAACCGTTTGATTGATAACTTATTTATGTATGTTTATTAAGAATGCGCGCTTAATTTTCATGCATGAATATGACGCTAGAATATAAGTGATTTTCACCTAATCGTTATGAACTTATATTCACAAGTAGTGGAGGTTGCTTATAAACAATCGCGTTAAATGAATTCTTGGCACGAGTTTCATGCTCATCATAGTAACGAATGCCTCGTCAACACTTATAGTTTTCATAATGCTTAATGATCTTTGATTGTATCTTTATTGTGCTGTTCACGTAAAGGACTTTTGGAGAATGTTGTGAATTGCGTTGCGCTAACCCATCCAATTCATTAACTTAAGGAAAACTTGACCGTTAATTTAAGCGGACCTAATTAACCCGGGGTGATGAGTTTCATAATTTATTGAAATGTAATTGGAAATCTTTTTATTATGCAAGTGTAACATGTGTGGAGATGAACCCCTTGGCTAGCATCCATTCATCCATACTTTCATCATATTCATATTTACATATTTTTTATTCTGTCTAGTTTATTTAACTTGTTTCGTTATTTCAATTTTCGTATAAACTTAAATCTCCCTTTACTTTAATGTCAATTTAGTTAGAAATCATTTTAGTTTGTGTTTTTAAAAGCATTTTGAGTCTTTGGTTTGTCTTAGTGTTTTAAAGTTTAGTTTTACATTCTTTGAGTCTAGTTTAGTGTTTTATATTGTGTTTTTACGTTGAGTCAAATCCAAGTGATTAACAATCCCTCCTAATCCCCGGTCCAGAACGATCCCTACTTATACTACAATTGTCAAAAAGAGGGTTTAATTTGTGCGCGTATAAATCCCGCATCATGTGTATGTTGGCGGTGATCGATAGCTCTATAAAAAGCCAAGGCGACGCGTCCACCGATTCAAAGAGCCGGAATTTCCGGCGTAAGTTAGGCGACGCTTTCTCGGCTTTTCAGAAAACGCGTTCAACTTTGTCAAAAGATTTCTGACAAAGCTGAAAACACGTGGAGGCCATCATCGCAACTACACGTCTTTAGCCGACAAGCGCAAAGTTCGGCGACGCTTTCTCTGCTTTTCAGAAAACGCGTGCAGCTTTGTCAAAAGGAGCCGCATCCGCACTACCACGTGTCGTTCAGAAAGAGAAGGGGCGTCGTTCAGAAATCGAAGGGGCGCCTGCTCAGAAATCGAAGAGGCGTTGTTCTGATATCGAAGAGACATTTGTCGACAAGGGTAAAAGAACAGTACCACCACTTGATATTATCTCTATATATGTCGACCTTCGTCTTTTATGGCAAGGCAAACCTGAAGAAAAATGCCCAACTCTCCCTCACCTCTGAGGGCGCACTCCCAGCAAAGCCTTTCGAAAGACTCAATTCTTTCTTCTTCCCCAAAGATGATACCAGATGCCTGGAGTACATATGACCCAGGAGGAAACAGCACAACAAATACATGTGCTGATTCATTCACCGCTTCTTCAAAAGCAAAGGTATCTCATATCATCAAGGTCAAAAGCAAAAGTATCTCATATCATGCTCTTTCCCTGTCTTTTTCTTTGTCCTTGTTCTTACTCGCATGGCAAAGTAAAAGAAGCAATCAGCCGGCACTTGGAGTCAATCTTCCGATCTGGAGCCAACTGCCTGGAATCTATTCCTGATTGCTTACCTAGTGTTGCTCTCAAGTAGTCATCTTCAACGGTTGATACACTTCCGGAGAAGGGACCACTTCTGCAAAGGGGAGCGAGTAAGGCAAGTGAAAATGATACATTGAAGCATGTGGAGACAAACATAGGCTGAGTTATCCTCCAACCCTTTTCAATACGAATTGGAAAGATTGAACAAAGAAACAGACCAAAGGGGTAAGCTCAGACCTTCGGGGAAGACCAAAAGAATCCTCCAGCCCAGTAGCACAAAGGAAAATCAACAAGTGGAGGAGACCAAAAGAATCATGCAGCCCAGTTCAAGTGTATGCCTGTGGAATCACCAAGATCAATGCCTCAATGCAATCACCAAGGAGAAAAGGGAATTTACACTCCATAACCAGATTTGCGTCCCTAAACTCTTCTCTTTGTTAATTACATTCTGCCATGCTTAGTATGTTTAAATGCTTTTTGTGTGTTTACTTATGTTTTGTGTGAATCTATGCTTAAAACATTGAGGACAATGTTTGATTTAAGTGTGGGGGGGGGGGGTAACTAATGTTGTTAATGCAAATTCGTGGGATTTTATCACCCATAACTTCAAATGGTGTTCCTTGCTGTTTTAAGGTGTTTTTAAATTGTTTTAGAGTGTTTTAGTGTGTTTTGTTTTATAACTCCGAAAATCACATAAAAATTTGAAAAACATGTTTTAAAAAGCCTAAAAAGAATGTTTTGAGTCGTTTTTGTGTGTTTGTGTCTTAGGGTACCTTCCAACACAATGATAAGGATTTGGTTTGTAATTGCATGACTGTTAAAGAGAGTTATAAACATGGATGAAAGTTTGATTTACTCTTGGTATATGCTTGGTTATGGTTATAATGTATGACTTCACATGCAATCATAAAAGAAAAATTCGTTTTTGTAACATGCTTGAAGGAAGGAACTCAAACAAACGCTACAACCCTGTGAGACTCGAGCCATTACCTTCTTTGGAGAGTTATTTTCTGTGATTCTTTGTTTTCTAAAGTTCTTGCATGATCTCATTATTCCTTGCTTGGTTGCTACTTAGAATGCAATTGTATCATGATAGAACTAAATACTAGAACTTATATCCGTTTCATTCAAAGCATGACATTGAATTGCATAACATATATCAAGATGAAGTTGTGTAGTTGCCACCATAACCAAATAGCCTTACTTCCCATATTTGGTATTTGTTGTAAGTTTTAACCCCGTTGAGCCTCGTTTAGCCTTTATTCTTTGTTAACCCACATCACCCCTTACCTAGCCTAGAGTAGGACTTTCCTATACCCTTGTTCTTAAAGTATAGTGAGCGTGACTTAAATGAATTCCTTTTGAGTTACATTATGCAAGAAAATGAGTGTGGGGGAGTAAAAGTTTGTTCTTACGTTTATATGTATGTTTTGAGATTCAAAAGAAAAAGAAGAAGAAAAGAAAAAAAAAAAGAGTGAAAATAAGTAAGAATGAACTCACGAGCGTTGATGGTTGAAGAAAGGGTCCAAAAAGTTGAATATGGCCCTAAGTTTTGTGTGACTTTCCCTTGGGTGTTCAAAGTTGACTTCTGCGTTCTTAAGGGAATTCTAAGTGCCTAATTCAATACTTTGCTCACTATTGCTTTAAGAATGTTTGTTTATCCCTTCTTTGTTAGCCAAACACCTTTAGCCCCGTTTCAACCCTTATGCTTCTATCTTGATCGTTATGTGTTCAATAATGTGGAGTTTGGAATTGATATGAGCTTATGGAATCACTGGTTCTCATTCTAAGTAGTAGCATTCCATTCATGAGATCATATTCATGTCATTATCGTAAATCCAGAAAATGCTTTCCTTGTTTTAACATATGTGAGTGTTCGTCTACATGTTTACATCAATTTCTCACATATAACTAGTGTAGGGTGTGTAGTCAGAAAATCTGTGTGAAAATAGAGTGCATTCTAATAAGAAATTGAGGAAATTCTCTAAGGCATGTTACAACATTCAAATCATGGTTTTAAAATGCTTAATTGTGAACTAGTATGTGGTGACTATGAGTAAGAATGTACTTAAGTGTAAAGATGGCTAAAATCTGTGGGAATAATGATTTTTAACTTGTCATGTGCATTGGAAATCCCTGAGACGATTGTTGGAAGGTTTAGGTTGTGTTTTACTTGTTTAGTGTCGTTTTGATAGGAGCATATTTAGGCGACTTACTTAGCTTGTTTTCGTGCATTTATATTGTTAATTCATAGTTGTTTTAGTAGTTTAAGCTATTTTCGTGTGTTTTTAGGTTCATATGGCTAAGGAAGCAAAAAGATGCATTTTGGAGCATTTTGGAGCAAAATTGGACTTGGAATGGATAGCTTATGTTTGGAGCAAAAGGAATGGACGAAATTGAAGGATTCCTAATCCATTGCAGCCACATGCACATTCAATCATTCACACCAAAACCTTGCACATGCAATCCCTTTAATTAATTCAACCTAGCTGTCATTGCACATGCATTCACTCTTTAACCCACATGCATTTCCACCCACATGCACTCCCATTCTTTAATCCATTCAGCCACAAGACATTATCATTGCACCACATTCAGCCATTCCATCTCCCATTTCAGATTGCATTCCAATCATTCCAATCAAATCACATGCACTCCCACCCTTTAAATCACATGCATTCCCTTCATAAATCAGCCACATGCACTCATAATCATTCAACCAACCTAGCTGTCATGTTTCCCCTTTCATCATTCCCTCACATTCTTTAATTCAGCCAACACATGCTTACACATGCATTTCCAACCCACATGCATCCTTTAATCATTCAAACATGCAGCCACATTCCCTCCTAGCTGTCATGTTCCCCCCATTTCACCTATAAATAAGCATGCATTACACCTCAATTCATTCAATTCGTCCATATTCAGAAAATCATCCAAAACACCACTCCAACCACTCCCCATCCCTCCAAAACACTTCACACTATCCCAAAACTCACCTTAGACCTTGTGATACAACAACGAGGAAGAGAAGAGTGCCTAAACGTTCATACAATTCAAGTTTGAGTTGTTGGAATGTTTAGGTGTTTCTTTGATCTCAATGTTTAAATTCAATTCTCTTTGTTTTGTACGTATGAGGAATGGAAGAGAAGAGTGCCTAAACGTTCATACAATTCAAGTTTGAGTTGTTGGAATGTTTAGGTGTTTCTTTGATTTCAAAGTTATGAGGAACTAAACCCCCCCTTGGCTAGGGGGGGATTCGAAATATATGTTTATGCTTGCATTTTGATTTGATTACTTCTAATTGCGTTTCATAAGTTGTGGATTCAATTTGTTTAACCGTTTGATTGATAACTTATTTATGTATGTCTATTGAGAATGCGCGCTTAATTTTCATGCATGAATATGACGCTAGAATATAAGTGAGTTTCACCTAATAGTTACGAACTTATATTCGCAAGTAGTGGAGGTTGCTTATAAACAATCGCGTTAAACGAATTCTTGGCATAAGTTTCATGCGTTTTCCATAGTAACGAATGCCTCGTCAACACTTATAATTTTCATAGAGCGTAATGATTCTTGCTTGTATCTCTATTATGCAATCATGTAGGGGACTTGTGGGGAATGTTTTGGGTTGTCGTATGCAATCATCCAATCCAATAACGTTAGGAAGATTTGAAAGTTAATTTAAGCGGACCTAATTAACTTGGAGCGTTGAGAATTCATGGTTTATTGAAATGCAATTGGAAATCGTTTTATTATGCAAGTGTAACATGTATGGAGATGAACCCCTTAGCTATTCTATCATCCATTCATTCCATTTCATCACATTCATCTTTACTATCTGTTTTTACTTACAATCTGTTCTTTTAATTTAAATTCGTCAAAACCTAAATCCCCCTTTACTTTCTTGTCGAATTAGTTAGAAATCAATTTAGTTTGTGTTTATAAGTGTTGTGATTAAATTTGTTACATAAATTCGTCCAAATTCACCAAAGTGCTCAAAACTGCCCAGAAAGTGATTTTAAGGCAGTTTTGAGTGTTTTGGGTGATGTTTGAGTCTTTTCGTTTGTTTTAGTGTTTTAAAGTTTAGTTTTGCATTCTTTGAGTCTAGTATAGTGTTTCATATTGTTATTTTACGTTTTTGAGTCAAATCCAAGTGGTTAAAAATCCCTCCTAATCCCCGGTCCAGAACGATCCCTACTTACATACTTACTACAATTGTCAAAAAGAGGGTTTAATTTGTGTGCGTATAATTCTACGCATCATATAACAAGGAAAGCATTTTCTGGATTTATGATAATGACATGAATATGATCTCATGAATGGAATGCTACTACTTAGGATGAGAACCAGTGATTCCATAAGCTCATATCAATTCCAAACTCCACATTATTGAACACATAACGATCAAGATAGAAGCATAAGGGTTGAAACGGGGCTATGATAGGAGCATATTCATGCGACTTAAATGGCTTGTTCTCGTGCATTTACATTATGTTTCTTTAGTTATTTTAGTCCTTTATGCTTCTTTTGTGTGTTTTCAGGTTCTAAGGGCAAAGTATGCAAAAGGATGCCTTTTGGAGCCTTTTGGAGCAAGTTAGAGATTGGAATGGATATCATATGCTTGGAGCCAAGAGGATGGACGAAATTGAAGGATTCCTCCTCCATTGCAGCCACATGCACATTCAATCATTCACACCAAAACCTTGCACATGCTTTCCCATTTCATTATTCATTCACCTTGCAGCCACTCCACATGCATTTCTAGCTTTTCCTTTGCATTCCCCCTTTAATCAACACATGCATCCACTCACCAAGAAATCATTCATTCCACATGCACCCAAAACACCACCAGAAATCATCATTGCCGTGGGTACCTATCCCATTTTAGATTGTCATTCTACTTCATTGCACATGCATCTTCATAATTCAACACATGCATTCATTATTTATTTACTTTGCATCCTTTAATTTAATCACATGCACATTCAAACAAACACAATCATTCCAGCCATACCTTGCATTTTCAGATTGTTCCTCCATCATTGCACCACAATGCAGCCACATGCACTTGTTCCTCTAACATTTCAGCCACTTGCACTCCCATTCTCTCCCAAAACCGTGCACATGCCTTCTCCTTGCATTTCCAGCCATTCCACATGCTATTTCAGCCACATGCACTCATAATCATTCAACCAACATGTGCACATGCAACCTAGCTGTCATGTTCCCCCCATTTCACCTATAAATACTCATTCATTCACACTCATTCATACACATTCATTTCACAACAGAAATTGGTCCCTTGGGGCCTTGCCATTCACAAAGTCCATCCATTTCTTCCATAAACTCATCCATTGCAGAAATGTAGACCATCAAACTCCCTTGTGCCGTGCTCTCCCTTACAATCCAAACACCATCCTTCTATTTCCACCACTCCCAAAACCATTCACACCATCAAACTATCCCTAGACCTTGTGCTACAATGAAGAGGAAGAGAAGAGTGCCTAAACGTTCATACAATTCAAGTTTGAGTTGTTGGAATGTTTAGGTGTTTCTTTGATTTCAATGTTTAATTTCAATACTCTTTGTTTTGTACGAATGAGGAATGGAAGATAAGAGGGCCTAAACGTTCATACAATTCAAGTTTGAGTTGTTGGAATGTTTAGGTGTTTCTTTGATTCTCTTTGTTTTGTACCATGAGGAACTAAACCCCCTTGGTTAGGGGGTGATTCGAATATATGTTTATGCTTGCATTTTGATTTGAATACTTCTAATTGCGTTTTATAAGTTGTGGATTCAATTTGTTTAACCGTTTGATTGATAACTTATTTATGTATGTTTATTGAGAGTGCACGCTTAATTTTCATGCATGAATATGACGCTAGAATATAAGTGAGTTTCACCTAATAGTTATGAACTTATATTCACAAGTAGTGGAGGTTGCTTATAAACAATCGCGTGAAATGAATTCTTGGCATAAGTTTCATGCAATCCATAGTAACGAATGCCTCGTCAACACTTATAATTTTCATAGAGCGTAATGATTCTTGCTTGTATCTCTATTATGCAATCATGTAGGGGTCTTGTGGGGAATGTTTTGAATTGTTGTATGCGCTAACCCATCCAATTCAATTACGTTAGGAATATTTGAAGGTTAATTAGTGCATCACGGTTAACCCGGGGTGTTGAGTTTCATGGTTTATTGAAATGCAATTGGAAATCATTTTATTATGCAAGTATAACATGTATGGAGATGAACCCCTTAGCTAGCCTTCATTCCATTCAAATTCTATCACACATTCACATTTACATTTTGCTTTAATTTGAATCTGTGCATTTTAGTTAATTTTCGTATAAATCTAAATCCCCCTTTACTTTAATGTCCAATTTAGTTAGAAAGTGTTTTAGTTTGTGTTTATGAGTGTTTTGATTCATTTTATTTCCCAATTTCGTCCAAATTCACCAAAGTGCTCAAAACTGCCCAGAAAGTGATTTTAAGGCAGTTTTGAGTGTTTTGGGTGATGTTTGAGTCTTTTGGTTTGTTTTAATGTTTTAAGTGATTAGTTTTACATTCTTTGAGTTAGTTTAGTGTTTTATATTGTGTTTTTACGTTCTTGAGTCAAGTTATTACTTAATTTCGTCCAAATTTGTGTTTGTGCTCAAATCTGCCCAGAAAGTGGTTTTTAGGCAGATTTGAGTGTGTTTGTGTTGTTTTGAGTCTTTTGGTTTGTCTTAGTGTTTTAAAGTTTAGTTTTGCATTCTTTGAGTCTAGTATAGTGTTTCATATTTGATAGGAGCATTTTTATGCGACTTAATTGGCTTGTTCTCATGCATTTATGTTGTTTTTCCTTAGTTAGTTTAAGTGTTTAAAGTCATTTTCGTGCAATTTCAGGTTTTAGTGTCAAAGTATGCAAAAAGAAGCAATTTGGAGCATTCTAGAGCATTTTTGATCCAAGATTGGATAGTGCAAGCATGGAGGCATGAGGATGGACGAATTTGAAGGCTTGAATTCAGTTAGGGAGCTGCAAGGGGGCCTAAAAAAAAAACCTTATTTCTAGAAGGCTTTATCTATTCACACATGGTGCCTAATTTCTAGCTTGTCTCCTAGCCGTCCTAGCTTGTCTCCTAGCCGTCCTACCTTGTCACTAGCCGTCCTACCTTGTCTACTAGCCGTCCTAGCTTGTCACTAGCCGTCCTACCTTGTCTCCTAGCCGTCCTAGCTTGTCTCCTAGCCGTCCTAGCTTGTCACTAGCCGTCCTAGCTTGTCTACTAGCCGTCCTAGCTTGTCACTAGCCGTCCTACCTTGTCTCCTAGCCGTCCTAGCTTGTCTCCTAGCCGTCCTACCTTGTCACTAGCCGTCCTACCTTGTCACTAGCCGTCCTACCTTGTTTCCTAGCCGTCCTATCTTGTCTCCTACCTTGTCCAAGCTACACACATATATCCTTTAAGTGTTTCATGTATAGAATTTCTGGTACAAAAAACCTTTTGGTTTCAACTAAGTTCAAAACCTTTCCTAGCCCTATAAATAAGGCTTTGCAGCAAGGCACTTGGGGGGATCACTCATTCACCCAATTTTCGTCCATTCATCTAGCCACACCACTCTACACATCCTAAAATCCTAAAAACACAATTCCAACCAAACACTACACCTTGCCGTGCCTATCCTCCATCCAATTCCATAATCCCTGATCCTAAAACACATCCCAACCATCCCATCCACCTTTGTGCCGTAGCAAGGAGAAAGAAGGAAAGACTCTTGGATGCTCAAGCTTCGTCGTTGGTGCATTCTAGGTGTAATTCGTTTTATGATTTCAATGTTTAATTTATTTTCCTTCCATTTTGCTATGAACATGAGTGGCTAAACCCCTATTGGTTAGGGGTGATTTCGAAGCCATAACTATGTGTGCAAGTTGATTTGATAAATTCCAGTTATGAGTTCTTGAATCGTGAATGCAATTGGCTTAACTGTGCGAGTAATAACGTATTTGTGTTTGTTAATTAGGGGTCGACACTTAATTGGCTTGCATGAATATGATGCTAGAATATAAGTTTGTTTCACATAATTGTCACACACTTGTATTTACAAGTAGTGAAGGTTGCTAGTCACAATCGCGTTAAGTTCAATTCCTAGCATAAGTGTCATGATGTCATAGTCACAAGTGCTTTGTCAATGCTTATAGTTTTCATTGAACATAATGATCTTTGATTGTATCTTTATTATGATGTCATGTAAGGAACTTTTGAAGAATGCTTTGGGTTGTCGTATGATGTCATCCAATTCAATAACACAAGGAAAACTTGAGAATTAACTAGTGATGTCACGGTTAATTTGGGGCATTGTCATTCATAATTCTATGAAGGAATAACTGGAAATCGAGTCATTTGCATACTTGTCATGTGTGGAGAAAGAACCCCTAACTAGTTCATCATCCATTAAAAACCCCAAAAACGTTTCAAAATCAGTTTTACTTTGCAATCTGTTTTCTCAACTTTAATTTCGTCCAAATCAAATCCCCCTTTACTTTGAAGTCTCAATTTAGTTAGAAATTGTTTTGGTTCATGTTTTTAAGTGTCTTGAGTCAAGTTTTCAACCAATTCCGTCCAAATTAGTGTAGGTGCTCAAAACTGCCCAGAAAGTGGTTTTTAGGCAGTTTTGAGTCTTCTAGTTGCTGTTTTGAGTTTTTGTTTTGTTTTAGTGTTTTAACTTTGGTTTTTCATTCTTTGAGTCCAAATTAGTGTTTTTAACTTTGTTTTGGAGTTCTTAGGTCAGTTTTCAAGAGTTTAGCAATCCCTCCTAATCCCCGGTTTTGAACGATCCCTACTTACATACTTTGCTACAATTGTCAGAAGAGGGTTTAATTTGTGTGCTTAATATATTTCGCATCAAATTTTTGGCGCCGTTGCTGGGGATTAGCAACTTTGCTAAATCCCTTGGATTGTTTTTGTTTCATTTATTTCACTTTGTTTCTGATTTTGTTGTAGTTTCTGACCTATTTTTGTTTCTTGTTTTTTTTAGGTACTAGTGCATGACGCGGAGTTCTCAAACTGTGCATGCACATATCTTAGACTTTAACGACGATTTTGAACGTGATTTGAGAAGAAAGAGGAGGCATCCCGAACGTAGTGAACCTAGTTCAAGTTCAGAGGCCAAATCTGAGTTTGAAGAAGTGGAAGAAGAAGTTATGGCAGCGGACAATCGGACCATTAAAGAGCTTTCGGCCTCAGGGTTGGCCAATGCCGCACCATTATGCATTCAATACCCCGCCGGCTGCCCAAGGCAAGACCGATGAATTCGAGTTGAAGTCAAGCTTGTTGCACCACATTCCTAAATACCATGGGCTTTCCATGGAAGATCCAAACAAGCATCTTAAAGAGTTTGAAGTAGTTTGTTCAAGCATGACTCCCGTCAATGTTGACGGAAGTATTTTGAAGATGAAAGCTTTTCCGTTCTCTTTAATGGATAAAGCTAAGGATTGGTTATACGAGTTGGCTCCTGGCACTGTCACTTCATGGGAGAGTATGAAAAGAGCGTTTTTGGAGAAGTTTTTCCCAACTTCTCGCATCATTCTTCTTCGTAAAAAAATAAGTGGAATTCAACAAGATGAAGGTGAGTCTTTTCCTGCATACTATGAACGTTTTAAATCACTTGTTGCTTCTTCTCCACAGCATCAGATGAAGGAGGAGCTACTTTTGCAATACTTCTACGAGGGCCTCCTACCATTAGAACGTCAAATGCTCGATGCCTCGGCAGGTGGAGCATTAGTGGACAAAACACCTATGGCTGCCAAGACCTTGATTTCTAATCGAGCGTTGAACGATCAACAATACGAAGGAGTAGGCCAAAGAGGACCCCCACGGCAACATGTTCATGAGGTAAGTTCTACTTCCGACATTAATTCACAATTGGCTAATCTTAATTCTATTGTGTCTCAGTTGGCCGAGGGCATGAAGATGCAAGGACCAATTGTATGTGGCGTATGTTCTATGCATGGACATGCCTCTGAAAAATGTCCACAGTTGATTGAAAATGGTGGATGGGAAAGCGCCAATGCAATTGGGTTTCAAGGCCAAAACCAACCAAGGAACGATCCTTATTCCAACACATATAATCCCGGTTGGAGAGACCACCCAAATTTCAAATGGAGGGAGCCCCAACAATCTCAAAACCAAGGAGGCTTTAGGCAACAACCCCCTGGGTTCTTTCCCAAAACCTACGGCCCACCCCAAAATCAAGCCCAATCCGGCCCAAGTGCCTCAGGTACGTCTCTTGACAATGATGCACTTCTTAAGATACTAACTAAGTTGTCTAATGGGCAGGACGATCAAGCTAACGCTATGCAAAACCAAGACAAAAGGGTGGATCAATTGGAGAAACAAATGGGGCAAATTGCCGAGTTTATGGGGCAGTTTCGTGAACAAGGAAAGCTCCCTAGTTCCACCGTTCCAAATCCAAAGGGAAGCTTCGAAAGTGCAAAGGCCATAACCTTGAGAAGTGGAAAAGAGATTGGGGCAGATCCTACACCATCACAATCAGGTCCCAAAGGTGATGAAAATTTGCAAATTGAAGAGGAAGAATCAAGCAAACCCACGGCAAAGGTGGGAGAGTCTTTGCCGCAAGTTCCTAGTGCCCCAAAACTGTCTAATTCGGCCAAAAAGGGTAAGAATGTGTCAAATTCGGTTTCTACTAATGCTTTTCCTTCGAATGCTCCTTTTCCTAGTAGGTTTATGCAAACAAGGAAGGAAGAAGCTGAAAAGGACATCCTTGAGACATTTAGGAAAGTTCAAGTGAACATACCCTTGTTGGATGCAATCAAGCAAGTCCCTAGATACGCCAAGTTTTTGAAGGAGTTGTGCACCACTAGGAAGAGGATGTCGACCAAGGAAGTGGTAAAAGTAGGTGAGAATGTGTCCGCCATCTTGCAACGCAAACTACCTCCCAAATGCAAAGATCCGGGTAGTTTCACCATTCCTTGTGTCATAGGTAACACTAGATTTGAATCTGCCATGCTTGACTTAGGTGCTTCTATAAATGTTATGCCATATTCCATATATGCATCTATGAACCTAGGAGCATTGAAAAAGGATGGTGTTATCATACAATTGGCCGATAGATCTAATGCCTATCCAAAGGGAGTTTTGGAAGATGTTTTGGTGCAGGTTAATCATTTGATCTTTCCGGCGGATTTCTATGTCCTTGAGATGGATGAATCCGATCATGCACCCTCGCTGCCCATTCTACTTGGAAGGCCATTCATGAAAACGGCCCGGACTAAGATTGACGTGTTTAATGGAACTTTGTCCATGGAATTTGATGGGGAAGTTGTTAATTTCAATCTTTCCGATTCTATTAAGTATCCTAGTGAAGATCATTCATGTTTCTCTATTGATACTGTTGACTCTTTGGCGCAGGGATACCTTGAAGATTTGAATGATGATATGCTTGAAAAAGTCATTACAAGTGGTGTAGAAGTCAAACCCAAGGGAGCAACATCCATGCAACCCCACGGCACAAATACACTATCCTATGCCGTGCCTCCTAGTGAGGATTTCTTGAAGTAGTTGCTGCCCTTGAGTCATCACCAATACATGATGGTAAGTTTCCTAACAAAGAGTCCATTCCCATTTCGACTAACAAGTTGCTTCCATCCATAATTCAGGCACCTATCCTTGAACTCAAACCTTTGCCAAGCCATTTGAAGTACATTTTCTTGGGAAAAAATGAGACACTGCCTGCCATCATATCATCATCCCTCACGGCACAAGAGGAGGAAAAACTCATGCATGTGTTGAAGGAGTACAAATCTGCCCTAGGATGGACATTGGCCGATATCAAAGGTATAAGCCCCACAACTTGTATGCATCACATATTTCTTGAGGAGGGGACCAAACCAACTAGAGAGGCTCAACGCCGTCTTAACCCTCCAATGATGGAAGTTGTGAAAAAGGAGATAATCAAACTTCTTGATTGTGGAGTCATTTATCCTATCTCCGATAGTCGTTGGGTTTCACCTATCCAATGTGTGCCTAAGAAATCCGGAGTGACGGTTGTGGAGAATGCCGAGAATGAGCTTGTACCCATGAGAATCCAAACCGGTTGGCGTGTATGCATCGATTATAGGAAGATAAATGCCACCACAAGGAAGGACCACTTCCCATTGCCGTTCCTAGATCAAATGTTGGAAAGGTTAGCGGGTCATTCTTTTTATTGCTTTCTTGATGGATATTCAGGTTATAATCAAATTGTCATTGCCCCGGATGATCAAGAAAAGACCACTTTTACTTGTCCCTTTGGAACATTTGCATATCGACGCATGCCATTTGGTTTGTGCAATGCCCCTGCCACGTTTCAAAGGTGTATGGTAAGCATATTTTCTGATTATGTTGAAAGGATTATTGAGATATTCATGGATGACTTTAGTGTTTTTGGTGATTCTTTTGATAAATGCTTGGATAATCTCACTTTAATCTTGAAACGTTGTGTTGAAACAAACCTTGTTTTAAATTGGGAAAAATGCCATTTTATGGTTAAACAAGGTATTGTTTTGGGTCATATAATCTCTGAAAAAGGAATTGAAGTCGATAAGTCTAAAGTAGATCTTGTACGCTACTTACCTTCTCCTACTTCGGTTAGAGAGGTTCGTTCTTTTCTTGGTCATGCAGGATTCTATAGACGATTTATCAAGGACTTTTCCAAGATTGCACAACCCCTATGCCGCCTCCTCCAAAAAGATGTGTCTTTTGAGTTCAACGAGGCATGCGAGAAGTCATTCAAGCATCTCAAAGAGCTCCTAACCACGGCACCCATCATAACTGCCCCGGATTGGTCCATTCCATTTGAATTGATGTGTGATGCCTCGGATTATGCACTTGGGGCTGTTTTGGGTCAAAGGAAAAATAAACAGTCACATGTTATTTATTATGCTTCCCGCACTTTAAATGATGCTCAATTGAATTATTCTACAACCGAAAAAGAACTCTTGGCGGTTGTATTTGCTTTAGATAAGTTTAGATCATATCTTATTGGCACTAAAGTAATTGTTTTCACTGACCATGCAGCCTTGAAGTATCTTTTCACCAAAAATGAGGCCAAACCAAGGCTCATTCGTTGGATGCTCCTACTTCAAGAGTTCGATATTGAAATTAGGGACAAGAAAGGTTGTGAAAACGTGGTGGCTGACCACTTGAGTAGATTGGTGCGTGAAGAAGAATCCCTCCCCATTTATGAGACGTTTCCGGATGAGTAGATTGGTCAATTTCTTGGTGACTAAGCAAGTTCCTAACACCCTAAGCAAGGTCCAACGTGATAAATTGATACATGATGCAAGATTTTATGTGTGGGATGATCCATATCTATGGAAATATTGCCCAGATCAGATTATTAGAAGATGTGTGCCAACTTCTGATTTTAACTCAATTCTAGCATTTTGTCATTCTTATGCATGTGGAGGCCATTTTGGTACCCAAAGGATAGCTCGTAAAGTGTTAGAATCTGGTTTTTATTGGCCTACATTGTTCAAAGATGCTAGAATGTTTTGCTTAACATGTGATAGATGTCAAAGAACAGGTTCTATTGGTGCAAAAGACCAAATGCCGCAAACACCCATCTTCAATGTTGAAATCTTTGATGTTTGGGGTATTGATTTCATGGGTCCTTTTCCTTCTTCATTTGGTTTCACTTATATTTTGCTTGCGGTTGATTATGTTTCTAAATGGGTAGAAGCAAAAGCTACCCGTACTAATGATTCTAGAGTGGTTTCAGATTTCATCAAGACTAACATTTTCTCTAGATTTGGGATGCCGCGGGTATTTATAAGTGATGGAGGTTCACATTTCTGCAATAGGACCATTGAGGCACTCTTCAAGAAGTACAATGTCAAGCATAAGGTTTCAACACCTTATCACCCACAAACAAGTGGCCAAGCCGAAGTATCAAATAGAGAGGTCAAGCAAATCTTGGAGAAGACCGTGGGGCCTAACCGGAAGGATTGGAGCATGCGTTTAGACGATGCACTATGGGCATATCGCACTGCCTACAAAACACCCCTAGGGATGTCTCCATTTCGGCTAGTTTATGGAAAACCTTGTCACTTACCCGTGGAGCTAGAGCATAAGGCACATTGGGCCATCAAAACGTTCAATTTGGACTTAGATGCTGCTGGAATACATCGGAAGCTCCAATTGAATGAGCTTGAGGAACTAAGGAATGAAGCCTACGAGAATGCCCGCATTTACAAGAAAAAGACGAAGGCGTTTCATGACAAGATGATTAGGGGCAAAACCTTCACAATTGGGCAGAAAGTTTTACTTTTTAATTCTCGTCTACGTTTATTTCCCGGAAAGTTACGTTCTAAATGGATTGGACCTTTTGTTGTTACTAATGTTTTTCCACATGGTGCAGTTCAAGTCCAAAGCTTAAGGAATGGGGTGGAATTCAAGGTCAACGGACATAGATTGAAGCCATATTATGAGAATGCCGTGGGGCAGGTTGTGGAGGAGATCTCACTCCATGCCGTGGGCACCAATGGTGCCTGAACGTGTTCTTCGTCCGGCTGCAAGACGTTAAAGAAAGCGCTATTTGGGAGGCAACCCATGCCATTCAACAAAGGAAGACCTAGAAAGCACTCCAATTCCAGATTTGCGTTCCTAAACCCTTCTCTTTGTTGATTCTTTCTAATCTGCCTATTTAGTTGTTTTACTTGCTGTTTGTGTGTTTCTTTGTGTGATTCTATGCTTAAAACATTGAGGACAATGTTTGATTTAAGTGTGGGGGGGTAACTAAGTGTTTTTCATGCAAATTCGTGGGATTTTATCACCCATTATTTCAAAACTTGTTCCTTGCTGTTTTTAAGTGTTTTTAAGCAGTTTTGGTGTGTTTTAGTATGTTTTGAAGTAAAAATCCGAAAATCAAAGAAACATTTGAAAAATTTGTTTTAAAAAACCCAAAAAAGAGTTGTTTTTGTGTGTTTGTTTGTGTCTTAGGGTACCTTCCAACACAATGATGAGGATTTGGTTTTTAAATACATGGCTGTTAAAGAGAGTGATTAACATGGATGAAAGTTTGATTTACTCTATGTTTATGCTTGGTTGTGGTTATAACTTATGAATTCACATGCAATCATAAAAGAAAAAAATCAGTTTTTGTAACATGCTTGAAGGAAGGAACTCAAATTAACGCTACAACCTTGTGAGACTTGAACCTAAACGTTTATTTGGAGAGTTAAAATCTGTACATTCTTTGTTTTCTAAAATCGTTGCATGATCTCATTATTCTTTGCTTGGTTGCTACTTAGAAGGTGTTTCATCATTTAGTTCCAAACACTAGAAGTCATGCCCATTTCATTCAAAGCATGGTATTGATTAGCATAACACATTTTCAAGATGAAGTTGTGTAGTGACCACCACTTTAGCCAAAAAGCCGTGTGCCCTACTCCATTATATGTTTAGGTGTTAACCCCATTGAGCCTTGTTTAGCCTTTTCTTTGTTAACCCACATTACCCTCACCTAGCCTAGATTAGGACTATCCATACCTTCGTTCTTAAAGTATAGTAAGCATGATTCAAATGGAATTCCTTTATGGCAGAAACCAAGTGTGGGGGAAGTAGAAAGAAAAGAAAAGAAAAATTCGTAAAAAAAAAAAAAAAAAGTATGAAAAGAGTTGAACAACATGAGAAAAAGAGTTCCAAGGTGTTGTTTGTTGAAGAAAGGGTCCAAAAAGTTGAATTCAGCCCCAAGAAGTTGTTTAAAGTCTTCCCCTTGTGTTTTTAAGTTAATTTCTGCAAACTAAGTGAATTCTAAGTCTTAATTTCATTACTTTGCTTACTAATGCTTGAAGTAACGTTTGTTTTCCCTATCCTTTCTTTGTTAACCAATACCCCAAGCCCCGTTGCAACCCTTAAACTTCTATCTTGAGTGTTATGTGTTTCAATTTGTTGAGTTTGAATTTGGTATGAGCATATGGTGTCACTGGTTCTCGCATCTAAGTAGTAGCATTCCATTCATGAGATCGTATCTAAACATGCCTATTAACTCCGGAAATTGCGTTCTTTGTGATACATATATGTGAGCATTCGTTTTTATATCTACATCAATTCTCTCACATATAATTAGTATAGGGTGTGTAGTTAGAAAATCTGAGTGAAAATAGAGTGCAAATCTATTAAGGATAGAAGGAATTCTCTAAGGCATGTTACTACATTCAAAACATTGTTTTAATTGGTTAATTGTGAACTAGTAAGTAGTGACTATGATTAAGCATGTGCTTAACTGTTAAATTGACTCAAATCTGTGGGAATGATAATCTTTAACATGTCATGTGCATTGGAAATCCCTGAGGCAAACGTTGGAAGGTTTAGATTATGTTTGTTTGTTTTGTCTTGTTTTATTTCTTTGTTTTGCTCGAGGACTAGCAAAAGCTAAGTGTGGGGGAATTTGATAGGAGCATTTTTATGCGACTTAATTGGCTTGTTCTCATGCATTTATGTTGTTTTTCCTTAGTTAGTTTAAGTGTTTAAAGTCATTTTCGTGCAATTTCAGGTTTTAGTGTCAAAGTATGCAAAAAGAAGCAATTTGGAGCATTCTAGAGCATTTTTGGGCCAAGATTGGATAGTGCAAGCATGGAGGCATGAGGATGGACAAATTTGAAGGCTTGAATTCAGTTAGGGAGCTGCAAGGGGGCCTAAAAAAAAACCTTATTTCTAGAAGGCTTTATCTATTCACACATGGTGCCTAATTTCTAGCTTGTCTCCTAGCCGTCCTAGCTTGTCTCCTAGCTGTCCTAGCTTGTCACTAGCCGTCCTACCTTGTCTACTAGCCGTCCTAGCTTGTCACTAGCCGTCCTACCTTGTCTCCTAGCCGTCCTAGCTTGTCTCCTAGCCGTCCTAGCTTGTCACTAGCCGTCCTAGCTTGTCTACTAGCCGTCCTAGCTTGTCACTAGCCGTCCTACCTTGTCTCCTAGCCGTCCTAGCTTGTCTCCTAGCCGTCCTAGCTTGTCACTAGCCGTCCTACCTTGTCACTAGCCGTCCTACCTTGTCTCCTAGCCGTCCTATCTTGTCTCCTACCTTGTCCAAGCTACACACATATATCCTTTAAGTGTTTCATGTATAGAATTTCTGGTACAAAAAACCTTTTGGTTTCAACTAAGTTCAAAACCTTTCCTAGCCCTATAAATAAGGCTTTGCAGCAAGGCACTTGGGGGGATCACTCATTCACCCAATTTTCGTCCATTCATCTAGCCACACCACTCTACACATCCTAAAATCCTAAAAACACAATTCCAACCAAACACTACACCTTGCCGTGCCTATCCTCCATCCAATTCCATAATCCCTGATCCTAAAACACATCCCAACCATCCCATCCACCTTTGTGCCGTAGCAAGGAGAAAGAAGGAAAGACTCTTGGATGCTCAAGCTTCGTCGTTGGTGCATTCTAGGTGTAATTCGTTTTATGATTTCAATGTTTAATTTATTTTCCTTTCATTTTGCTATGAACATGAGTGGCTAAACCCCTATTGGTTAGGGGTGATTTCAAAGCCATAACTATGTGTGCAAGTTGATTTGATAAATTCCAGTTATGAGTTCTTGAATCGTGAATGCAATTGGCTTAACTGTGCGAGTAATAACGTATTTGTGTTTGTTAATTAGGGGTCGACACTTAATTGGCTTGCATGAATATGATGCTAGAATATAAGTTTGTTTCACATAATTGTCACACACTTATATTTACAAGTAGTGAAGGTTGCTAGTCACAATCGCGTTAAGTTCAATTCCTAGCATAAGTGTCATGATGTCATAGTCACAAGTGCTTTGTCAATGCTTATAGTTTTCATTGAACATAATGATCTTTGATTGTATCTTTATTATGATGTCATGTAAGGAACTTTTGAAGAATGCTTTGGGTTGTCGTATGATGTCATCCAATTCAATAACACAAGGAAAACTTGAGAATTAACTAGTGATGTCACGGTTAATTTGGGGCATTGTCATTCATAATTCTATGAAGGAATAACTGGAAATCGAGTCATTTGCATACTTGTCATGTGTGGAGAAAGAACCCCTAACTAGTTCATCATCCATTAAAAACCCCAAAAACGTTTCAAAATCAGTTTTACTTTGCAATCTGTTTTCTCAACTTTAATTTCGTCCAAATCAAATCCCCCTTTACTTTGAAGTCTCAATTTAGTTAGAAATTGTTTTGGTTCATGTTTTTAAGTGTCTTGAGTCAAGTTTTCAACCAATTTCGTCCAAATTAGTGTAGGTGCTCAAAACTGCCCAGAAAGTGGTTTTTAGGCAGTTTTGAGTCTTCTAGTTGCTGTTTTGAGTTTTTGTTTTGTTTTAGTGTTTTAACTTTGGTTTTTCATTCTTTGAGTCCAAATTAGTGTTTTTAACTTTGTTTTGGAGTTCTTAGGTAAGTTTTCAAGAGTTTAGCAATCCCTCCTAATCCCCGGTTTTGAACGATCCCTACTTACATACTTTGCTACAATTGTCAGAAGAGGGTTTAATTTGTGTGCTTAATATATTTCGCATCAATATTGTTATTTTACGTTTTTGAGTCAAATCCAAGTGGTTAACAATCCCTCCTAATCCCCGGTCCAGAACGATCCCTACTTATACTTATACTACAATTTGACGAAAAGAGGGTTTAATTTGTGTGCGTATAATTCTCGCATCAGGCTAAAGGTGTTTGGCTAACAAAGAAGGGATATGGAAAACAAAGGTTCTTAAAGAAATAGCGAGCAAAGCATTTGAATTAACATACAATTCACTTTTGAATGAAAACTCAACTTTTGAACAACACGGGGGAACAAGCTCTTTTTTTCTTTCTTTCTTTCTTTCTTTCTTTTCTTTTCTGTTTTTTTTCTTTTTCATATGTTTTTCAGAATTTTTTCTTTTCTTTTGACTCTCAAAACATACATAAACGCTTAAGAACAAAACATTCTCTCCCCCACACTCATTTTCTTTCATAATGTACTCAAAAGGAATTCATTTAAGTCATGCTCACTATCTTTTAAGAACAAGGGTGTGGACAGTCCTAAACTAGGCTAGGTTAGGATAATGTGGGTTAACAATGAATAAAGGCTAAACAAAGTTCAACGGGGTTAAAACTTACAACAAATACGAAAAATGGGAAGTAAGGCTATTTGGCTATGGTGGCAACTACACAACTTCATCTTGATATATGTTATGCAATTCAATGTCATGCTTTGAATGAAACGGATATAAGTTCTAGCATTTAGTTCTATCATGATACAATTGCATTCTAAGTAGCAACCAAGCAAGGAATAATGAGATCATGCAACAACTTTAGAAAACAAAGAATCACAGAAAATAACTCTCCAAAGAAAGTAATGGCTCGAGTCTCACAGGGATGTAGCGTTATTATGAGTTTCTTCCTTCAAGCATGTTACAAAAACGAATTTTTCTTTTATGATTGCATGTGAAGTCATATATTATAAGCATAACCAAGCATATACCAAGAGTAAATCAAACTTTTCTCCATGTTTATAACTCTTTTTAACAGTCATGCAATTACAAACCAAATCCTTATCATTGTGTTGGAAGGTACCCTAAGACACAAACACACAAAAACGACTCAAAACACTCTTTTTAGGCTTTTCAAAACATTTTTTTCAAATTTTTATGTGATTTTCGGAGTTATAAAACAAAACACACTAAAAACACTCTAAAACAACTTAAAAACACTTTAAAACAGCAAGGAACAACATTTGAAGTTATGGGTGATAAAATCCCACGAATTTGCATTAACAACATTAGTTACCCCCCCCACACTTAAATCAAACATTGTCATCAATGTTTTAAGCATAGATTCACACAAAACATAAGTAAACACACAAAAAGCATTTAAACATACTAAACATGGCAGAATGTAATTAACAAAGAGAAGAGTTTAGGGACGCAAATCTGGTTATGGAGTGTAAATTCCCTCTTCTCCTTGGTGATTGCATTGAGGCTTTGATCTTTGTGATTCCACAGGCTTACTCTTGAACTGGTTTCCGCCCATCTTTGATTTTCCTTTGTGCTACTCTTGAACTGGGCAGCAGGATTCTTTTGGTCTCCTCCACTTGTTGATTTTCCTTTGTGCTACTGGGCTGGAGGATTCTTTTGGTCTTCCCCGAAGGTCTGAGCTTACCCCTTTGGTCTGTTTCTTTGTTCAATCTTTCCAATTCGTATTGAAAAGGGTTGGAGGATAACTCAGCCTATGTTTGTCTCCACATGCTTCAATGTATCATTTTCACTTGCCTTACTCGCTCCCCTTTGCAGAAGTGGTCCCTTCTCCGGAAGTGTATCAACCGTTGAAGATGACTACTCGACAGCAACGCTAGGTAAGCAATCAGGAATAGATTCCAGGCAGTTGGCTCCAGATCGGAAGATTGACTCCAAGTGCCGGCTGATTGCTTCTTTTACTTTGCCATGCGAGTAAGAACAAGGACAAAGAAAAAGACAGGGAAAGAGCATGATATGAGATACTTTTGCTTTTGACCTTGATGATATGAGATACCTTTGCTTTTGAAGAAGCGGTGAATGAATCAGCACATGTATTTGTTGTGTTGTTTCCTCCTGGGTCATATGTACTCCAGGCATCTGGTATCATCTTTGGGGAAGAAGAAAGAATTGAGTCTTTCGAAAGGCTTTGCTGGGAGTGCGCCCTCAGAGGTGAGGGAGAGTTGGGCATTTTTCTTCAGGTTTGCCTTGCCATAAAAGACGAAGGTCGACATATATAGAGATAATATCAAGTGGTGGTACTGTTCTTTTACCCTTGTCGACAAATGTCTCTTCGATATCAGAACGACGCCTCTTCGATTTCTGAGCAGGCGCCCCTTCGATTTTTGAACGACGCCCCTTCTCTTTCTGAACGACACGTGGTAGTGCAGATGCGTCTCCTTTTGACAAAGCTGCACGCGTTTTCTGAAAAGTAGAGAAAGCGTCGCCGAACTTTGTGCTTGTCGGCTAAAGACGTGTGATAGGAGCATATTTAAGCACCTTAGTTTAGCTTGTTTTTGTGCATTTATAGTGTTTTTCCTTAGTAAAGTAGTCTTTTAAGCTAGTTCTATGTGTTTTCAGGTTTTAAGGGCAAAGTATGCAAAAGGATGCATTTTGGAGCCTTTTGGAGCAAATTAGAGCTTGGAATGGACATCATATGCTTGGAGCCAAGAGGATGGACGAAATTGAAGACTTGAAGATGATGATTCCTATTTGAGCAAGGTTTCCTAGTTGAAGTAGGAAAGTCCCTAATGGAAGATGGTTTCCTAGTTGAATTAGGATTCCTAGTTAAAATAGGATTCCTAGTTAAAATGGGTTTCCTAGTTGAATTAGGATTCCTAGAAGAACAAAGTTTCCTACTCAAATAAGGTTTCCTACTTGATGAAGGAAAGTCAAAATCCAAATGGTCTCAAGTGAAGCAACAAAGAAGTTTTCCAAGTCCAAGAAGGAAAAGGAGTCCAAGACGAAGAAGGAATGACAAAGACAAGGTTTCCTAATCCTAATAGGCAAAGTTTCCATGTGCAATGAGGAGTCCTTATCCATTTAGGGCACCTTATCCTTGTTCTAGAAACCTTATCCTTGTTCTAGAACCCTTATCCATCCTTGCCATGAGTTTTCCTACCATTGGAGGGTTTCTAGAAGCCCTAAATCTGCCCTATCCTTTAAGTGCCGCCCCAAATCCTTCTAGAAAGCTGATTTCCCTTGCCTTGCAAGGCATTCTAGAAGCCTTATCACCTTATCTCCTTACCTGCCGCACCTAGGAAGCATTATCCCTTTCTATTTCTGATTTCTAAGCCTATTTCCTTGTGGATTTGGGTTATTCAAGTCCATATCTGATGACCCTAGGGTTTTAAGTGCCTATATATACTCATATTAACCCCTAGATCAGATCACCACCTCTCATACACATTCATTAATTCCAGAAATTCGTCCAACCCTCTCCACACCCTTGCCACAGCCACCAAACACCTTTCTCCTTAGTTTTAAGCTTTGCCGCACCATCCCCTTCCCCTAAACACTACTACACCCCTCCATAACCATGCATCCATACACCTAAGGCCCTAAACCTGTCCCTAGACCTTTGCCGCACCAAGGAGGAGGAGAAGGAAGCTCGGAAGTTCATGCAATTCAAGTTCGTGTCGCTGGAATTTCTAGGTGTTTCTTTTCCTTTGATTTCAATGTTTAATTTCAATTCTCTTTGTTTTGTGCGTATGAGGAACTAAACCCCCCCTTGGCTAGGGGGGGATTCGAAACCATGAACATACTTGCTATATGAATTGATTACTTCCAATTGCTTTTCAATAACCCATGAATTCTCAACGCCCCAAGTTAATTAGGTTCGCTTAAATTAACCTTCAGATTTTCCTAACGTTATTGAATTGGATGATTGCATACGACAACCCAAAACATTCCCCACAAGTCCCCTACATGATTGCATAATAGAGATACAAGCAAGAATCATTAAGTTCTATGAAAACCATAAGCATTGACGAAGCACTTGTTACTATGATTGCATGAAACTTATGCCAAGAATTTACTTAACGCGATTGAGATCATCAACCTTTACTACTTGTGAATATAATTCCATAACGATTAGGTGAAATTTCCTTATATCCTAGCATCCAATTTATGCATGATAATTAAGCGTGCACTCTCAACCAACACACACAAATCAATGTAATTCACATAGATAAGTAAATTGAATTCACAACTTATGAAACGCAATTAGAAGTAATCAATTCATATAGCAAGTATGTTCATGGTTTCGAATCCCCCCCTAGCCAAGGGGGGTTTAGTTCCTCATACGCACAAAACAAAGAGAATTGAAATTAAACATTGAAATCAAAGGAAAAGAAACACCTAGAAATTCCAGCGACACGAACTTGAATTGCATGAACTTCCGAGCTTCCTTCTCCTCCTCCTTGGTGCGGCAAAGGTCTAGGGACAGGTTTAGGGCCTTAGGTGTATGGATGCATGGTTATGGAGGGGTGTAGTAGTGTTTAGGGGAAGGGGATGGTGCGGCAAAGCTTAAAACTAAGGAGAAAGGTGTTTGGTGGCTGTGGCAAGGGTGTGGAGAGGGTTGGACGAATTTCTGGAATTAATGAATGTGTATGAGAGGTGGTGATCTGATCTAGGGGTTAATATGAGTATATATAGGCACTTAAAACCCTAGGGTCATCAGATATGGACTTGAATAACCCAAATCCACAAGGAAATAGGCTTAGAAATCAGAAATAGAAAGGGATAATGCTTCCTAGGTGCGGCAGGTAAGGAGATAAGGTGATAAGGCTTCTAGAATGCCTTGCAAGGCAAGGGAAATCAGCTTTCTAGAAGGATTTGGGGCGGCACTTAAAGGATAGGGCAGATTTAGGGCTTCTAGAAACCCTCCAATGGTAGGAAAACTCATGGCAAGGATGGATAAGGGTTCTAGAACAAGGATAAGGTTTCTAGAACAAGGATAAGGTGCCCTAAATGGATAAGGACTCCTCATTGCACATGGAAACTTTGCCTATTAGGATTAGGAAACCTTGTCTTTGTCATTCCTTCTTCGTCTTGGACTCCTTTTCCTTCTTGGACTTGGAAAACTTCTTTGTTGCTTCACTTGAGACCATTTGGATTTTGACTTTCCTTCATCAAGTAGGAAACCTTATTTGAGTAGGAAACTTTGTTCTTCTAGGAATCCTAATTCAACTAGGAAACCCATTTTAACTAGGAATCCTATTTTAACTAGGAATCCTAATTCAACTAGGAAACCATCTTCCATTAGGGACTTTCCTACTTCAACTAGGAAACCTTGCTCAAATAGGAATCATCATCTTCAAGTCTTCAATTTCGTCCATCCTCTTGGCTCCAAGCATATGATGTCCATTCCAAGCTCTAATTTGCTCCAAAAGGCTCCAAAATGCATCCTTTTGCATACTTTGCCCTTAAAACCTGAAAACACATAGAACTAGCTTAAAAGACTACTTTACTAAGGAAAAACACTATAAAATGCACAAAAACAAGCTAAACTAAGGTGCTTAAATATGCTCCTATCAAATTCCCCCACACTTAGCTTTTGCTAGTCCTCGAGCAAAACAAAATGAAACAAAGTAAATAAACAAAGTAAAACGAGTAAAACACAACCTACACCTTCCAACAATCGCCTCAGGGATTTCCAATGCACATGACATGTTAAAATTCATCATTCCCACAGATTTTAGCCATCTTTACGCTTAAGCATTTACTTAATCATGGTCACTACTCATTAGTTCACAAATAACCAATTACAACATGATTTTGAATGTAGTAACATGCCTTAGAGAATTTCCTCAATTCCTTACTAGATATGCACTCAATTTTCACACAGATTTTCTGACTACACACCCTATACTAGTTATATGTGAGAAGATAGATGTAAATATGAAAACGAATGCTCACATATATGTATGACAAAGAAACACTTTCCGGAGTTAATAACATGTTTAGATATGATCTCATGAATGGAACGCTACTACTTGGATGCAAGAACCAGTGACACCATATGCTCGTACCAATTTTAAACTCCACAAATTGAAACACATAACACTCAAGATTAAAGTCAAGGGTTGTAACGGGGCTAGGGGTATTGGCTAACAAAGAAAGGTAAAGGATAAAACAAACGTTCTTTAAACAATAGTAAGCAAAGCAATGAACTTGATACTTAGAATTCACTTTAGAGTGCAGAAAATAACTTTAAACACAAAGGGGAATACACGTGCATACTTAGGGTCAAATGCAACGTTTTGGACCCTTTCTTCAATAACCAACAACTTAGAGCTCATTTTATGCTCTTTCAACTCCTTTTCATACTTTTCACAACTTTTTCTTTTTTCCTTCTTATTTTCCACGAAATTTTTTTTTTCTTTTCTTTCTTTCTCTTTTGTTTTTCTTTTCTTTGCCGTGCCTCATTCAAGACTTTGGCACACCCATATATCAAGAATCCTTCCCCCACACTTGTTTTCTATAATGCAATGATAAAAAGGAATTCATCTTTGAGTTATGCTTTTACTATGCTTCAAGAACAAAGGTATGGGTGGTCCTACTCTAGGCTAGGTGAGGATAATTGTGGGTTAACAAAGAAAGTAGGCTACACAAGGCTCAACTGGGTTAAATCCTACAAACAAATGAAATAGGGAAATATGGCAATTTGGCTATGGTGGTTACTACTAACTTCATCTTGAATATGTGTTATGTAATTCAATAACATGTTTTGAATGAAATTGGCATGAGTTCTAGTATTTGGAACTAAATGATGAAACGCCTTCTAAGTAGTAACCAAGCAAAGAATAATGAGATCATGCAACGACTTTAGAAAACAAGAATGCACAGATTTTAACTCTCCAAATAAACGTTTAGGCTCAAGTCTCACAAGGTTGTAGCATTAGTTTGAGTTCCTTCCTTCAAGCATGTTACAAAAACTAATTTTTTTCTTTTTGATTACATGTGAAGTCATAAGTTATAACCACAACCAAGCATAAACAAAGAGTAAATCAAACTTTCATCCATGTTAATCATTCTCTTTAACAGTCATGCAATTACAAACCGAATCCTCATCATTGTGTTGGAAGGTACCCTAAGACACAAACAAACACACAAAAACAACTTAAAACAACTCTTTTTGGGTTTTCAAAACAGTTTTCTCAATTTTTTCTGGGATTTTCGGATTTTTAGAACAACAAACTCTAAAACACTCTAAAACGGCTTAAAAACACTTAAAACAGCAAGAAACAACATTTGAAATTATGGGTGACAAAACCCTACGAATTTGCATCACAACACTTTGGTTACCCCCCCACACTTAAATCAAACATTGTCCTCAATGTTTCAAGCATAGACTCACACAAATAACAAACAATCAAACAAAACAACATCTAACAACCTAA
Source organism: Pyrus communis (assembly GCF_963583255.1). Taxonomy (NCBI): domain Eukaryota; kingdom Viridiplantae; phylum Streptophyta; class Magnoliopsida; order Rosales; family Rosaceae; genus Pyrus; species Pyrus communis. The sequence goes on from NC_084815.1 coordinate 10,693,597, forward strand.
CATGGCAGAAACAAAATCAACAACAAAGAGAAGAGTTTAGGAACGCAAATCTGGAATTGGAGTGCTTTCTCGGTCTTCCCTTGTTGAATGCATGGGTTGCCTCCCAAGTAGCGCTTGCTTTAACGTCGTACAGCCGGACGAAGACCTCATTCACTCCTTACTAGGGCCCACGGCTTCCAAGGGTATGTCATCCACGGCATGCTCCACAAAGGTGTCATAATAGGGCTTCAAACGATGCCCGTTCACCTTGAATTCTTGTCCCGTTTTCAAGCTTTGGATTTGGACTGCACCATGAACAAAAACATTAGTAATAACAAATGGTCCAATCCACTTAGAACGTAACTTACCGGGAAACAAACGTAAACGGGAATTGAACAATAGCACTTTCTGCCCAATTGAGAATGATTTCCCACGGATCATGTTGTCATGGAAAGCTTTGGTCTTTTGCTTGTAAATGCTTGCATTATCGTACGCCTCGTGCCGTATTTCATCAAGCTCATTCAATTGGAATTTCCTAAGACTTCCCGCTTCATCTAAGTGCATGTTGAACTTCTTAACAGCCCAAAGAGCTTTATGCTCCAACTCCACGGGAAGATGGCACGCCTTGCCATAGACAAGTCTAAAAGGGGACATCCCAATGGGGGTTTTGTACGCCGTACGATACGCCCAAAGTGCATCATCTAACCGTAAGCTCCAATCCTTCCTTGTTGGCCCAACAGTCTTCTCAAGTATTTGCTTGATCTCTCGGTTGGAAACCTCGGCTTGGCCATTCGTTTGAGGATGGTAAGGTGTAGAAACCTTATGGGTGACATGGTATTTCCTCAATAACGCTTCAATGGTCCGATTGCAAAAGTGCGACCCTCCATCACTAATGATCACTCGTGGCATTCCAAACCTTGCAAAAATGTTAGTTCTAATAAAATCTGCAACCACTTTAGAATCATTAGTCCGGGTGGCCTTGGCTTCCACCCATTTTGACACATAATCAACTGCAAGCAAAATATACATGAAACCATACGATGAAGGGAAGGGACCCATAAAATCAATACCCCAAACATCAAAAATTTCAACATTTAGGATAGAAACCTGCGGCATTTGGTCCCTTGCACTAATACCACCCATTCTTTGGCATTTATCACATGTTAAGCAAAACGTTCTAGCATCCTTAAAAATACTAGGCCAATAAAATCCACATTGTAACACTTTGAGGGCCGTGCGTTGTGTGCCAAAGTGCCCTCCACATGCATATGTATGACAAAAACTCAAAATTGAATGACATTCAGAATCATGCACACAACGACGTATAATCTGATCGGGACAAAATTTCCATAAGTATGGATCATCCCACACATAAAATCGTGCATCATGCCTAAGTTTATCACGTTGGTGCCTAGTGAACTCACTTGGAATACGTTTTGACACCAAAAAATTAACAATATCGGCATACCAAGGTGCACTAACCTTAATGGACAGCAATTGTTCATCGGGGAATGTCTCGGCAATCGGTAAGGCCTCTTCATTGTGCACCATTCGGCTTACGTGGTCAGCCACCACGTTTTCACTTCCCTTCTTGTCCCGAATCTCTATGTCGAACTCTTGAAGTAACAACATCCATCGAATTAGCCGGGGCTTGGCCTCCTTTTTGGTGAGCAAGTACTTTAGAGCTGCATGATCAGTGAAAACAATTACTTTAGTACCAATTAGATATGATCGAAATTTATCTAAAGCAAAGACAACGGCAAGAAGTTCTTTTTCCGTAGTGGAGTAGTTCAACTGGGCATCGTTCAACGTCCGTGAGGCGTAGTAGATGACATGCGGCCTCTTGTCCTTTCTTTGTCCTAAAACTGCTCCTAAAGCATAGTCGGACGCATCACACATGAGCTCGAAAGGTAGACTCCAATCCGGTGGAACAATGATGGGTGCCGTGGTCAACAACTCCTTAAGTTGGTTGAATGATGCCGTGCACTCCTTGGTGAATTCAAACGTCACGTCTTTTTGTAGGAGACGGCAAAGAGGTTGTGCAACCTTTGAGAAATCCTTGATAAACCTACGATAAAATCCTGCATGGCCAAGAAAAGAACGAACCTCTCTAACCGAAGTTGGAGAGGGTAAGTGACGTACAACATCTATTTTCGACTTATCAACCTCAATACCGTTTTCAGAGACTATATGACCTAAAACTATGCCTTGTTTAACCATGAAATGGCATTTCTCCCAATTAAGAACAAGGTTAGTTTCAACGCAACGTTTTAAGATTAAACTAAGATTATGCAAGCAACCATCAAAAGAATCACCAAACACGCTAAAATCATCCATAAATACTTCAATGATTTTCTCAACATAATCAGAAAATATGCTCATCATGCATCGTTGAAATGTAGCAGGTGCATTACATAAACCAAAAGGCATGCGACGATATGCAAAAGTACCGAAGGGGCATGTAAAAGTGGTTTTTTCTTGATCTTCGGGTGTTATGACAATTTGATTATAACCAGAATAACCATCAAGAAAACAATAGAAAGCATAACCGGCTAACCTCTCAAGCATTTGGTCGATGAACGGTAGTGGGAAGTGATCCTTCCTTGTTGCGGCGTTTAGCTTCCTATAATCGATGCACACCCTCCAACCGGTTTGAATGCGTTGAGGAACAAGTTCATTCTCGGCATTTGCAACCACAGTCACTCCAGATTTCTTCGGAACACATTGCACGGGTGAGACCCACTTACTATCCGAGATTGGATAGATTACTCCACAATCCAAAAGCTTGATTACCTCCTTCTTCACAACTTCCATCATCGGAGGGTTGAGACGGCGTTGAGCCTCTCTGGATGTTTTGGACCCCTCCTCTAGAAGTATGCGATGCATGCATGTAGTAGGGCTAATTCCCTTGATGTCGGCCAAGGTCCATCCAATTGCTGTTTTGTACTCCTTAAGCACTCGTACCAATTTGCTCTCTTCTTGTGCCGTGAGTGAGGATGAAATAATGACGGGCAACGTGTCATCCTCGCCCAAGAAAACGTACTTCAAATGACTAGGCAACGGCTTAAGTTCAAGTGTAGGTGGCTGCACAACTGAGGGAAGCATTTTATTAGCCGAAACTGAACTTAAAATAGGGTCCGAATACTTACCCGATTGTAATGGCAATGACTCAAGGGCAGCCACCATCTCAATAATATCCTCATTAGGGGGCACGGCCAAGGATTCCTCATGCATGCCGTGGGGTTCCTTGGTGGTTGTTTCCATGTTTTGCATGTTCCTTCCTTGTGCAATGACCAATTCAAGTGCATCATCCTTCAAATTGTCTAAATAGTCCTGCGCCAAAGAGTTAATTATATCAATAGCAAAACACGAATGATTCTCACTAGGGTACTTCATAGAATCAGAAAGATTGAAATTAATAACTTCCCCATCAAATTCCATGGTCAAAGTGCCATTATATACGTCAATCTTCGTACGAGCAGTTTTCATGAATGGCCTTCCGAGGAGGATGGGCAATGAAGGGGCATGGTCCGATTCATCCATCTCAAGTACGTAGAAGTCCGCCGGGAAGATCAAATGATTAACCTGCACTAACACATCTTCCAAAACTCCCTTTGGATAGGCATTAGATCTATCGGCTAATTGTATGATCACACCATCGTTTTTTAACGCTCCTAGGTTCATAGATGCATAAATTGAATATGGCATGACATTTATAGATGCACCTAGGTCTAACATGGCAGATTCAAACCTAGAATTACCAATAACACACGGAATTGTAAAACTACCCGGATCTTTGCATTTTGGGGGCAGCTTGCGTTGTAAGATGGCTGAGACGTTTTCACCTACTTTGACCACCTCCTTGGTCGAAATCCTCCTCCTATGGGTGCAAAGTTCCTTCAAGAACTTGGCGTACCTCGGGACTTGCTTGATTGCATCCAAAAGGGGGATATTAACTTGAACTTTCCGAAACGTCTCCAAAATGTCCTTTTCCGCTTCTTCTTTCTTTGTTTGCTTAAACCTACTAGGAAAAGGAACATTCGCAGGAAAATCATTAGTAGGAACCGAACTTGACACGTTCTTACCTTTATTGGATGAATTGGACGACTTGGGATCACTTGGAACTTGCGGCACATTTGGTTCCACCTTGGCCGTGAGTGGCCTTTGCTCCTCCTCTTTAATTCTCAACTCGTCCTCCTCGTTGGAACGTGATTTGGATGGGTTGAGGTCAGATCCGACTTGCTTTCCACTTCGCAAATGCATAGCTTTTGCAGATTCGAATCCACCTTTCGGATTGACCACCGTTGAGCTAGGCAACCTTCCTTGCTCACGAAATTGCCCCATGAACTCGGCAATCTGTCCCACTTGCTTCTCCAAGTTGTCCACCCTCTTGTCTTGGATTTGTCTCTCTTTGTTTTGAGTTTGGACTTCCTGCGTCAAAGTAGTGAGTAATTGAAAAATCTTATCATTATCACTTGAATTACCTACATTGCTTTGGGCAGGTTGTGCTTGGGCTTGTGGTGGTGCCAACGGCTTTTGATAGAAACCCGGGGGTTGTTGCCTAAATCCGCTTTGTTGTTGACCTTGTTGGGGGTCTCGCCATTTGAAATTCGGATGATCACGCCAACCGGGATTGTAAGTATTAGAAAACGGATCACCATGTGTTTGGTATTGGTTGCCATATCCCACGGCATTGAGTGTCTCCCACCCTCCATTCTGATAGGAGCATATTCATGCGACTTAAATAGCTTGTTCTCGTACATTTACGTTATGTTTCTTTAGTTATTTTAGTACTTTAAGCTATTTTCGTGTGTTTGTAGGTCCAAAGGGCTAAAGGAGCAAAAAGATGCATTTTGGAGACTTTTGGAGCACTTTTGGGCTAAGGACGGATAACTTATGCTTGAAGCCAAAGTGTTGGATGAAATTGAAGACCTAATTGGAGCCAAAGTGTTGGAACCTTGTTCTCTTTAGTTTTAGGACATTTAAACCTTTCCTAATCCCAATCATGCCATGCATAACACACATCCATTCTAACACATTGTCATTGAACATGCATTTCCTTCATTAGTTAACCCACATGCACTTATCACTTATCATCACCACATATCATATCACTTAATCACTTATCACTTATCATCACCACTTAACCACTTATCATATCATAACCACATATCATATCACTTATCACTTATCACTTAACATAACATCCACCTACTTCACCTACAACATCCACTTCACCTACAACATCCACCTACTTCACCTACAACATCCACCCACTTCACCTACAACATCCACCTACTTCACCTACAACATCCACTTCACCTACAACATCCACCTACTTCACCTACAACATCCACCTACTTCACCTACAAATGACATAGCCATATGTTCCCTCCACTACTCCTATAAATACCCTTGCATTCATTCATTCATGAACATCTCATTTCATACACAACACACCACAAACACATCCCTTTCTCTCTTAGCCGTGAGTCTCCCTTAGAATCCAAAAACCATCTTTCCATTTCCATCACTCCTCACTCCATTCCACACTTCCATTCCCCCAAACCAACTATCCTTAGACCTTATGCTACAATAAAGCGGAAGAGAAGAGGGCCTAAACGTTCATACAATTCAAGTTTGAGTTGTTGGAATGTTTAGGTGTTTCTTTGATTTCAATGTTTAATTTTAATTCTCTTTGTTTTGTATGAGGAACTAAACCCCCCCTTAGCTAGGGGGTGATTCGAAATATATGTTTATGCTTGCATTTTGATTTGATTACTTCTAATTGCATTTCATAAGTTGTTGATTCAATTTGTTTAACCGTTTGATTGATAACTTATTTATGTATGTTTATTAAGAATGCGCGCTTAATTTTCATGCATGAATATGACGCTAGAATATAAGTGATTTTCACCTAATTGTTATGAACTTATATTCACAAGTAGTGGAGGTTGCTTATAAACAATCGCGTTAAATAAATTCTTGGCACGAGTTTCATGCTCATCATAGTAACGAATGCCTCGTCAACACTTATAGTTTTCATAATGCTTAATGATCTTTGATTGTATCTTTATTGTGCTGTTCACGTAAAGGACTTTTGGAGAATGTTGTGAATTGCGTTGCGCTAACCCATCCAATTCATTAACTTAAGGAAAACTTGACGGTTAATTTAAGCGGACCTAATTAACCCGGGGTGATGAGTTTCATGATTTATTGAAATGCAATTGGAAATCGTTTTATTATGCAAGTGTAACATATGTGGAGATGACCCCCTTAGCTATTCTATCATCCATTCAATTCCATCACATTCATATTTACATTCTGTCTAGTTTATTAACTTGTTTCGTTATTTCAATTTTCGTAAAACCTAAACCCCCCTTTACTTTCTTGTTCTTTAATGCTTAGAATCTTTTTAGTTTATGTTTTAAAGTATTTTTGAATTCTTTGAGTCTAGTTTAGTGTTTTATATTGTGTTTTTATGTTTTTGAGTCAAATCCAAGTGATTAACAATCCCTCCTAATCCCCGGTCCAGAACGATCCCTACTTGCACATATACTACAATTTGACGAAAAGAGGGTTTAATTTGTGTGCGTATAAATCTCGCATCAAATTTTGGCGCCGTTGCCGGGGATTAGAAAATTTGCTAATCCCTTGGATTGTTTGTTTCTGTATTGTCTTTTAGATTTAGTTTTTATTTGTGTTTTGTTTGTTAAGAACAACATGGCACTTGATAACGCTTCTCTTTTGTCACAGCTCATGGAAAGGTCCCAAATGCAAAGAGTTGATATATCTAATCTTCAATCAAGGAATAACGTGTTTTCCAATACTTACAATTCGGATTGGAGTGATCATTCAAACTCTATGTGGTGGGAACCTCAAAATGCTCAACAAGGAGGATATTGGCAGCCACCACAACCTCATATTCAATATGCCCAACCAAATTTAAGTTCGTCAATAGATTATAATCAAAAGCTTAACGAATTAATTTGTTTGGTGCAGGGCTCACAAAATCAAGACAATGAGGCTCGACAAGAAGACAAAAGGTTGGATCACTTGGAAAAGCAAATTGGGCAGATAGCGGAGTTCGTAGGACAATTTTGCGACCAAGGCAAACTCCCTAGTTCAACCATTGTAAATCCGAAGGGAGGATTTGAAGCACCTTTGCCGGAAGCACTTATTGCTCCTACGCCATCTAATTCAAGTAAGGTTGTTCCAATTAGTTCTAACCCCATTCCACCTAATATCCCTATTCCTTGCAGGTTCATGAATTCCAAGGAAGAAGAAAGTGAAAAAGACATCTTGGAAGACCTTCCAAAGGTGCAAAGTAGGGAATTTCATGAATTCATCAAAGGGGATATACTTGAGACAACAATGCCCAAAGAAGTTGAATTTGATGACATTGGACAAGTCATAACCATCACATGCAATCTGGCCAAGTCCAATATCCCTGAAACTTTCAAAGGAGTGGTGTTTGTCATTGAGTTCTTGTCAGACAAAACAAGTAAGTCATTTTTTTCAAATTCCATTACATTTTATACTAACTTGTTGTTTTTTATGAATCAGGCACCTACATTAGAATTCAAACCAATGCCGGTTCACTTCAAGTATCACCTTCCATTCAAGGACCAATTCCATGCCGTTTGATTTTATTTATGTTAAAAAAAAAAAAAAAAAAAATAATAATAATAAAAGTGGCGAGGCTTCACAAAGGTTGTTTACTTAAAGACCCACTACGTGGCAAAACTCTTGAAGCGGAAGGCATCGAGACGGAAGGCATCAGGGCAGAAGACATAGGAGCGGAAGGCATCGGAGATAGAGGCATCGAAGATAGAGCATTCGAGGCCTCAATACTTGGCCAAACGCTGGATGATCCAGGAAAAAGGTGCCTCTGGAGGAAAGACGAAAACCTTTGACGGTCACTTTGAATCCGACCTTCAGACTCTTGCAGTTCATCAAGCTTCCTCTTCATGCCCGTCGAATAGTTGTTGGCAAGCACGTGCAAACTTCTATTCTCATGCTTAAGCAGTTTGATCTCCTGTTTAAGACTTTCCACCTCTGCCATCAATGATTCCACCTGACGGGAGCGGGCAAGCAGGCGTTGGCCCATGTTGGACACAGAACTCGCACACTGAACACTAAGTGCGAGGGACTCTTGAACGGCCAACTCATCGGACCGTCCTGACAGCAGCCTACTATCTTTTGGAGTGAGGAGGTTCCTAGCTACTATTGTAGCTGTTGTGGCGTCCTGCATCACGGAGTCTTCACCTGTGAGAGGACCGTTAGAAGATAAGAAAGAAGGGCGCCATACGTTACCTTGACGCGGCGCGGCCGTATCACTGCTGAGACTCAATTCTAAGCTAAGGTTCGATGGGTTTGCCATTTTTCAAAAGTGTTCAAAGAGATGGGGTGGATGGAGTTAATTCTCAAAGGGCCGGAGTCGATTTTCAAGAATGGGAATTCTTCAGAGTGTGTTTGTTGTGGTGATCGATAGCTCTATAAGAAGCCAAGGCGACGCGTCCACCAATTCGAAAAGCCGGAATTTCCGACGTAATTTAGGCGACGCGTTCTCTGCTTTTCAGAAGACGCGTTCAACTTTGTCAAAAGATTTCTGACAAAGCTGAAAACACGTGGAGGCCATCATCGCAACTACACATCTTTAGCCGACAAAGCGCAAAGTTCGGCGACGCTTTCTCTGCTTTTCAGAAGACGTGTGCAGCTTTGTCAAAAGGAGCCGCATCTGCACTACCACGTGTCGTTCAGAAAGCGAAGGGGCGTCGTTCAGAAATCGAAGGGGCGCCTGCTCAGAAATCGAAGAGGCGTATTCAAAGATCGAAGAGGCGCCACTATTTCAAAAAGCCGGATTTGCGGGATCAAAACGTTTGTCGACAAGGGTAAAAGGTACCACCACTTGATATTATCTCTATATATGTCGACCTTCGTCTTTTATGGCAGGGCAAACCTGAAGAAAATGCCCAACTCTCTCTCACCTCTGAGGGCGCACTCCCAGCAAAGCCTTTCGAAATACTTAATTCTTTCTTCTTCCCCAAAGATGATACCAGATGCCTGGAGTACATATGACCCAGGAGGAAACGGCGGATTGAAGCATGTGCTGATTCATTCACCGCTTCTTCAAAGCAAAGGTATCTCATATCATCAAGGTCAAAAGCAAAAATATCTCATATCATGCTCTTTCCCTGTCTTTTTCTTTGTCCTTGTTCTTACTTGCATGGCAAAGTAAAAGAAGCAATCACCCGGCACTTGGAGTCAGTCTACCGATCTGGAGCCAACTGCCTGGAATCTATTCCTGATTGCTTACCTAGCGTTGCTCTCGAGTAGTCATCTTCAACGGTTGTTACACTTCCAGAGAAGGGACCACTCCTGCAAAGATTGAACAAAGAAACAGATAACAGGAGGAAGCTCAGACCTTCGGGGGAAACCAAAAGAACCATCCTGCTGCCCAGTTCAAGAAGTAGCACAAAGGAAAATCAACGATGGGCAGAAACCAGTTCAAGAGTAAGCCTGTGGAATCACAAAGATCAAAGCCTCAATGCAATCACCAAGGAGAAGAGGAAATTTACACTCCATAACCAGATTTGCGTCCCTAAACTCTTCTCTTTGTTAATTACATTATGCCATGTTTAATATGTTTAGTTGCTTTTTGTGTGTTTACTTATGTTTTGTGTGAATCTATGCTTAAAACATTGAGGACAATGTTTGATTTAAGTGTGGGGGGGTAACTAAAGTGTTTTGATGCAAATTCGTTGGGTTTTATCCACCATAACTTCTAATGTTGTTCCTTGCTATTTTAAGGTGTTTTTAAGTTGTTTTAGAGTGTTTTAGTGTGTTTTGTTTTATAATTCGAAAATCCCATAAAAATTTGAAAAATTGTTTTGAAAAACCCAAAAAGAGTTGTTTTAAAGTTGTTTTTGTGTGTGTGTTTGTGTCTTAGGGTACCTTCCAACACAACGATAAGGATTTGGTTTATAATTGCATGACGGTTAGAAAGAGTTATAAACATAGAGAAAAGTTTGATTTACTCTTGGTATATGCTTGGTTATGGTTATAATGTATGACTTCACATGCAATCATAAAAGAAAAAAAAATTCGTTTTTGTAACATGCTTGAAGGAAGAAACTCAAACAAACGCTACATCCCTGTGAGACTCCAGCCATTACTTTCTTTGGAGAGTTATTTTCTGTGATTCTTTATTTTCTAAAGTTGTTGCATGATCTCATTATTCCTTGCTTGGTTGCTACTTAGAATGCAATTGTATCATGATAGAACTAAATGCTAGAACTCATGCCCATTTCATTCAAAGCATGTTATTGATTTGCATAACACATATTCAAGAAGAAGTTGTGTAGTGACCACCACCATAGCCAAATAGCCTTACTTCCCATACTTCGTATATGTTGTAAGTTTTAACCCCGTTGAGCCTTGTTTAGCCTTTATTCTTTGTTTACCCACATTTTCCTCACCTAGCCTAGTTTAGGACAATCCCCACCCTTGTTCTTAAAAGATAGTGAGCATGACTTAATTGAATTCCTTTTGAGTTACATTATGAAAGAAAATAAGTGTGGGGGAGAGAATGTTTAAGTGTTTATGTTTTGAGATTCAAAAGAAAAGAAAAAGAAAAAAAAAAATAAAAAAAAAAAAATGAAAGAATAAGTGATTGAAGAAAGGTTCCAAAACACCAATTCTGGGCGTAAATTGTCTAAATTCTCCCTTTTTGTTCAAAAGTTGAGTTTTCATTCAAAAGTGAATTCTAAGTTGATTCAAATGCTTTGCTCACTATTTCTTTAAAAACCTTTGTTTTCCATATCCCTTCTTTGTTATCCACATACACCAAGCCCCGTTACAACCCTTGACTTCTATCTTCAGTGTTGTGTATTTCAATTTGTGGAGTTTGAACTTGGTATGAGCATATGGTATCACTGGTTCTCGCGTCTAAGTAGTAGCATTCCATTCATGAGATCATATCTAAACATGCTTATTAACTCCAGAAATTGCTTCCTTTGAAATACATATATGTGAGTGTTCGTTTTTATGATTACATCAATCTTCTCACATAAAACTAGTTTAGGGTGTGTAGTCAGAAAATCTGTGTGAAAAACGAGAGCATATCTTGTAAGGAATTGAGCAAATTCTCTAAGGCATGTTACTACATTCAAAATATAGTTTTAAATGCTTAATTGTGAATTAGTATGTGGTGACTATGATTAAGAATGTACTTAAGTGTCAAGATGGCTAAAATCTGTGGGAATAATGATTTTTAACTTATCTTGTGCATTGGAAATCCGTGAGACGATTGTTGGAAGGTGTAGGTTGTGTTTTGTTCGTTTTGTCTAGTTTCGTGTTCTTTTGTTTTGTTTTGCTCGAGGACTAGCAAAAGATAAGTGTGGGGGTATTTGATAGGAGCATATTCATGCGACTTAAATAGCTTGTTCTCGTACATTTACGTTATGTTTCTTTAGTTATTTTAGTACTTTAAGCTATTTTCGTGTGTTTGTAGGTCCAAAGGGCTAAAGGAGCAAAAAGATGCATTTTGGAGACTTTTGGAGCACTTTTGGGCTAAGGACGGATAACTTATGCTTGAAGCCAAAGTGTTGGATGAAATTGAAGACCTAATTGGAGCCAAAGTGTTGGAACCTTGTTCTCTTTAGTTTTAGGACATTTAAACCTTTCCTAATCCCAATCATGCCATGCATAACACACATCCATTCTAACACATTGTCATTGAACATGCATTTCCTTCATTAGTTAACCCACATGCACTTATCACTTATCATCACCACATATCATATCACTTAATCACTTATCACTTATCATCACCACTTAACCACTTATCATATCATAACCACATATCATATCACTTATCACTTATCACTTAACATAACATCCACCTACTTCACCTACAACATCCACTTCACCTACAACATCCACCTACTTCACCTACAACATCCACCTACTTCACCTACAACATCCACCCACTTCACCTACAACATCCACCTACTTCACCTACAACATCCACTTCACCTACAACATCCACCTACTTCACCTACAACATCCACCTACTTCACCTACAAATGACATAGCCATATGTTCCCTCCACTACTCCTATAAATACCCTTGCATTCATTCATTCATGAACATCTCATTTCATACACAACACACCACAAACACATCTCTTTCTCTCTTAGCCGTGAGTCTCCCTTAGAATCCAAAAACCATCTTTCCATTTCCATCACTCCTCACTCCATTCCACACTTCCATTCCCCCAAACCAACTATCCTTAGACCTTATGCTACAATAAAGAGGAAGAGAAGAGGGCCTAAACGTTCATACAATTCAAGTTTGAGTTGTTGGAATGTTTAGGTGTTTCTTTGATTTCAATGTTTAATTTTAATTCTCTTTGTTTTGTATGAGGAACTAAACCCCCCCTTAGCTAGGGGGTGATTCGAAATATATGTTTATGCTTGCATTTTGATTTGATTACTTCTAATTGCATTTCATAAGTTGTTGATTCAATTTGTTTAACCGTTTGATTGATAACTTATTTATGTATGTTTATTAAGAATGCGCGCTTAATTTTCATGCATGAATATGACGCTAGAATATAAGTGATTTTCACCTAATTGTTATGAACTTATATTCACAAGTAGTGGAGGTTGCTTATAAACAATCGCGTTAAATGAATTCTTGGCACGAGTTTCATGCTCATCATAGTAACGAATGCCTCGTCAACACTTATAGTTTTCATAATGCTTAATGATCTTTGATTGTATCTTTATTGTGCTGTTCACGTAAAGGACTTTTGGAGAATGTTGTGAATTGCGTTGCGCTAACCCATCCAATTCATTAACTTAAGGAAAACTTGACGGTTAATTTAAGCGGACCTAATTAACCCGGGGTGATGAGTTTCATGATTTATTGAAATGCAATTGGAAATCGTTTTATTATGCAAGTGTAACATATGTGGAGATGACCCCCTTAGCTATTCTATCATCCATTCAATTCCATCACATTCATATTTACATTCTGTCTAGTTTATTAACTTGTTTCGTTATTTCAATTTTCGTAAAACCTAAACCCCCCTTTACTTTCTTGTTCTTTAATGCTTAGAATCTTTTTAGTTTATGTTTTAAAGTATTTTTGAATTCTTTGAGTCTAGTTTAGTGTTTTATATTGTGTTTTTATGTTTTTGAGTCAAATCCAAGTGATTAACAATCCCTCCTAATCCCCGGTCCAGAACGATCCCTACTTGCACATATACTACAATTTGACGAAAAGAGGGTTTAATTTGTGTGCGTATAAATCTCGCATCAAATTTTGGCGCCGTTGCCGGGGATTAGAAAATTTGCTAATCCCTTGGATTGTTTGTTTCTGTATTGTCTTTTAGATTTAGTTTTTATTTGTGTTTTGTTTGTTAAGAACAACATGGCACTTGATAACGCTTCTCTTTTGTCACAGCTCATGGAAAGGTCCCAAATGCAAAGAGTTGATATATCTAATCTTCAATCAAGGAATAACGTGTTTTCCAATACTTACAATTCGGATTGGAGTGATCATTCAAACTCTATGTGGTGGGAACCTCAAAATGCTCAACAAGGAGGATATTGGCAGCCACCACAACCTCATATTCAATATGCCCAACCAAATTTAAGTTCGTCAATAGATTATAATCAAAAGCTTAACGAATTAATTTGTTTGGTGCAGGGCTCACAAAATCAAGACAATGAGGCTCGACAAGAAGACAAAAGGTTGGATCACTTGGAAAAGCAAATTGGGCAGATAGCGGAGTTCGTAGGACAATTTTGCGACCAAGGCAAACTCCCTAGTTCAACCATTGTAAATCCGAAGGGAGGATTTGAAGCACCTTTGCCGGAAGCACTTATTGCTCCTACGCCATCTAATTCAAGTAAGGTTGTTCCAATTAGTTCTAACCCCATTCCACCTAATATCCCTATTCCTTGCAGGTTCATGAATTCCAAGGAAGAAGAAAGTGAAAAAGACATCTTGGAAGACCTTCCAAAGGTGCAAAGTAGGGAATTTCATGAATTCATCAAAGGGGATATACTTGAGACAACAATGCCCAAAGAAGTTGAATTTGATGACATTGGACAAGTCATAACCATCACATGCAATCTGGCCAAGTCCAATATCCCTGAAACTTTCAAAGGAGTGGTGTTTGTCATTGAGTTCTTGTCAGACAAAACAAGTAAGTCATTTTTTTCAAATTCCATTACATTTTATACTAACTTGTTGTTTTTTATGAATCAGGCACCTACATTAGAATTCAAACCAATGCCGGTTCACTTCAAGTATCACCTTCCATTCAAGGACCAATTCCATGCCGTTTGATTTTATTTATGTTAAAAAAAAAAAAAATAATAATAATAATAAAAGTGGCGAGGCTTCACAAAGGTTGTTTACTTAAAGACCCACTACGTGGCAAAACTCTTGAAGCGGAAGGCATCGAGACGGAAGGCATCGGGGCAGAAGACATAGGAGCGGAATTTATCTAAAGCAAAGACAACGGCAAGAAGTTCTTTTTCCGTAGTGGAGTAGTTCAACTGGGCATCGTTCAACGTCCGTGAGGCGTAGTAGATGACATGCGGCCTCTTGTCCTTTCTTTGTCCTAAAACTGCTCCTAAAGCATAGTCGGACGCATCACACATGAGCTCGAAAGGTAGACTCCAATCCGGTGGAACAATGATGGGTGCCGTGGTCAACAACTCCTTAAGTTGGTTGAATGATGCCGTGCACTCCTTGGTGAATTCAAACGTCACGTCTTTTTGTAGGAGACGGCAAAGAGGTTGTGCAACCTTCGAGAAATCCTTGATAAACCTACGATAAAATCCTGCATGGCCAAGAAAAGAACGAACCTCTCTAACCGAAGTTGGAGAGGGTGATAGGAGCATATTTATGCGACTTAAATGGCTTGTTCTCGTACATTTACGTTATGTTTCTTTAGTTATTTTAGTACTTTAAGCTATTTTCATGTGTTTGTAGGTCCAAAGGGCTAAAGGAGCAAAAAGATGCATTTTGGAGACTTTTGGAGCACTTTTGGGCTAAGGACGGATAGCTTATGCTTGAAGCCAAAGTGTTGGACGAAATTGAAGACCTAATTGGAGCCAAAGTGTTGGAACCTTGTTCTCTTTAGTTTTAGGACATTTAAACCTTTCCTAATCCCAATCATGCCATGCATAACACACATCCATTCTAACACATTGTCATTGCACATGCATTTCCTTCATTAGTTAACCCACATGCACTTATCACTTATCATCACCACATATCATATCACTTAATCACTTATCACTTATCATCACCACTTAACCACTTATCATATCATAACCACATATCATATCACTTATCACTTATCACTTAACATATCATCCACCTACTTCACCTACAACATCCACTTCACCTACAACATCCACCTACTTCACCTACAACATCCACCTACTTCACCTACAACATCCACTTCACCTACAACATCCACCTACTTCACCTACAACATCCACCTACTTCACCTACAAATGACATAGCCATATGTTCCCTCCACTACTCCTATAAATACCCTTGCATTCATTCATTCATGGACATCTCATTTTCATACACAACACACCACAAACACTTCCATTCCTTCTCTTTGCCGTGAGTCCCCTTAGAATCCAAAACCATTTTTCCATTCCCCTTCCACTTCTCTACCACTCCTTTTCCATTCCACACTTCCATCCCCCAAACCAATTATCCCTAGACCTTATGCTACAATAAAGAGGAAGAGAAGAGGGCCTAAACGTTCATACAATTCAAGTTTGAGTTGTTGGAATGTTTAGGCGTTTCTTTGATTTCAATGTTTAATTTCAATTCTCTTTGTTTTGTATGAGGAACTAAACCCCCCTTTAGCTAGGGGGTGATTCGAAACTATGTTTATATTTGCAATATGAATTGATTAACTTTCGTTGGAATTTCATAAGTTGTTGATTCAATTTGTTTAACCGTTTGATTGATAACTTATTTATGTATGTTTATTAAGAATGCGCGCTTAATTTTCATGCATGAATATGACGCTAGAATATAAGTGAGTTTCACCTAATTGTTATGAACTTATATTCACAAGTAGTGGAGGTTGCTTATAAACAATCGCGTTAAATGAATTCTTGGCATAAGTTTCATGCGTATTCCATAGTAACGAATGCCTCGTCAACACTTATAGTTTTCGTAATGCTTAATGATCTTTGATTGTATCTTTATTGTGCTTTTCACGTAAAGGACTTTTGGAGAATGTGGTGAATTGCGTTGCGCTAACCCATCCAATTCATTAACTTAAGGAAAACTTGACGGTTAATTTAAGCGGACCTAATTAACCCGGAGTGTTGAGTTTCATAATTTATCGAAAGACCAACTGAGAATCAATCTTGTATGCAAGTGTAACATGTGTGGAGAAGAACCCCTTGGCTATTCCATCATCCATATTTTATTCACATTCATATTTACATTCTGTTTTAATTGCAATTTGTTCATTTAGTTTAATTCTGTCAAAACCTAAATCCCCCTTTACTTTAATGTCAAATTAGTTAGAAATCAATTTAGTTTGTGTTTTTAAGAGTTTTGAGTCTTTTGAACTTGTTAGAATCAGTTTAGTTTATGTTTTAAAGTATTTTTGAATTCTTTGAGTCTAGTTTAGTGTTTTATATTGTTTTTACGTTTTTAAGTCAGTTTCCAAGAGATTAACAATCCCTCCTAATCCCCGGCAACGGCGCCAACTTTGCTAATCCCTTGGTTCTTTTCTTTTTTTTTTGGTTTAGTTGTTTTCGTTTTAGTTTCTAACTTAGTGTTGTTTTCTTTGTTTGTTGTTACTTTTGATATTTGATTTAGTTCTCTTTCTTTGATTTTAGGTACTAGAGAAGTAAGATATGGATTTTGCTAGCATTCAAGCTCAATTGGCAAATCTTACTTCTAAATTGTCGCCGTATGCCGAAAGGACCACAATGCAGAGTGTCCCTACATTTGGTGCTTCATATAGGCAAGGATTTCAAGCCAATCAATGTCCACAAAGAGATTGGAGGGATCATTCAAACTCTATATGGTGGGAAGATCAACAAGTTCAACGTGAAGCATATTGGCAACCATATGAGGAGTTCTATTCAAGACCTATGCAGCCACCACAACTTCATATGCAATATGCTCAATTAA
Source organism: Pyrus communis (assembly GCF_963583255.1). Classification (NCBI taxonomy): domain Eukaryota; kingdom Viridiplantae; phylum Streptophyta; class Magnoliopsida; order Rosales; family Rosaceae; genus Pyrus; species Pyrus communis. The sequence continues at coordinate 10,710,781 of NC_084815.1, forward strand.
ATTCAAGTTCGCCAATAGATTATATTCAAATTCTTAATGAAATAAATTCTTTGGCGCAGGGGTCACAAAATCAAGCCAAGGAGGCTCAACAAGAAGCATATTGGCAACCATATGAGGAGTTCAATACAACACCTATGCAGCCACCACAACCTCCCCCACAACAATTCCAATCAAGTTCAAGTATGTCCATGGATAATGATAAAAATTTTCAATTACTAACCTCTTTGACGCAGGACGAACAAAATCAAGACAAGAAGTTGGGTAAATTGGACGAGCAATTTGGGCAGATTATGGAGTTCATGAAACAAATTCAAGAGCAAAGTGAACTTTCCAACTCAACTATTGAAAACTCGAAGGAAGATTTTGAAATCCATAATGCTATCACTTTGGGAAGTGCTATGGAGGTTGGAGCTGACCTAAAAATTTCCAAACATAGCCTAGAAGTGGATGAAGAGCTGCTAATTGAGGAGGAGGAAGAAGACATGCACACGGCAAGGGTAGAACAACCCTTGCCGCAGCCCCCTAAGCCCTCTAAACCACCCACCACCAGTAAGGACGTCCTAATTCCATGTTATTCTGATGTTATTCCACCCAATGTCCCTTTTCCTAGCAGGTTTTTGATTCCCAACCAAGAAGAGAGTAAAAAGGACATCGTGGAAGCCTTCCCAAAGGTGCAAAATGCTATTCAAATTCTTGGTGCAACACAGCAAGTTTTAGATGGTGTTGAATTCTTCAAAGGACTTTGTACACCAAGAAGAATGATTCAAGAGAAGGTAGTGGCTGGAGAAGATGTAGAAGGCATCAAAGAGGACATATTTGAAACCACAATTCCCAAGGAAGTTGGATTTTATGACACGGGACAAGTCATAACTTTCGAAGGGGTGTTTATTCTGGAGTTCATTTTGGAGCACACAGGTAAGCCGCCTCCCCGAATTTCAATTTTCTTTTATACTAACATGTGGTTAATGATTCAGGCACCCAAAATGGAATTTAAACTATTACCGGATCATTTCAAGTATCACCGCCCATTCAAAGATAAATTCCATGCCGTTTGATTTTATTTAAAAAAAAAAAAAAAAAAAAAAAAAAAAAAAAAAAAAAAGATACTAAACATGGAGAAAGGTGGAGCTTCACAAAGGTTGTTTACGTGAAGCCCCACTATGAGGCGCAGAAGCGGAAGGCATAGAAGCAGAAGGCATAGAAGCGGGAGGCATCGAAGCGGAAGGCATCGGAGCGGGAGGCATCGGAGCTAGAGCATTCCAGGCTTCAATACTTGGCCAAGCGCTGGATGACCCAGGAAAAAGGTGCCTCTGGAGATAAGACGCAAGCCTTTGACGGTCACTGTGAATTCGACCCTCAGATTCTTGCAGCTCATCAAGCTTCCTCTTCATCCCCGACGAATAGTTATTTGCAAGCACATGCAAACTTCTATTCTCGTACTTAAGCTGCTGGATCTCTTGCTTAAGTCTTTCCACCTCTGCCATCAACGATTCCACTTGGCGGGACCGAGCAAGCAGGCGTAGGCCCATGTTGGACACAGAGCTTGCACACTGAACACTAAGTGCGAGGGACTCTTGAACGGCCAACTCATCGGACCGTCCTGACAGCAGCCTACTATCTTTTGGAGTGAGGAGGTTTTTAGCTACTATTGTAGCTGTTGTGGCGTCCTGCATCACAGAGTCTTCACCTGAAAGAGGACCGTTAGAAGATAAAAAAGAAGGGCGCCATACATTACCTTGACGGGGCGCAACCGGATCGCTGCTGAGACTCAAATCTAAGCTAAGGTTCGATGAGTTTGCCATTTTTTTCAAAAGTGTTCAAAGATAAGGGGTGGATGGAGTTAAAATTTCACAAAGGGCCGAAGTCGAGTTTCAGGAATGGGAAATCTTCAGAGTGTGTGTGTTGGGGTGATTGATAGCTCTATAAAAAGCCAAGACGACGCGTCCACCGATTCAAAGAGCCGGATTTTCCGGCGTAATTTAGGCGACGCTCCCTCGGCTTTTCAGAAAACGCGTTCAACTTTATCAAAAGATTTCTGACAAAGCTGAAAACACGTGGAGGCCATCATCGCATCTACACATCTTTAGCCGACAAGCGCAAAGTTCGGCGACGCTTTCTCTGCTTTTCAGAAGACGCGTGCAGCTTTGTCAAAAGGAGCCGCATCTGCACTACCACGTGTCGTTCAGAAAGCGAAGGGGCGTCGTTCAGAAATCGAAGGGGCGCCTGCTCAGAAATCGAAGAGGCGTATTCAAAGATCGAAGAGGCGCGACTATTTCAAAGAGCCGGATTTGCGGGATCAAAACGTTTGTCGACAAGGGTAAAAAGTACCACCACTTGATATTATCTCTATATATGTCGACCTTCGTCTTTTATGGCAGGGCAAACCTGAAGAAAATGCCCAACTCTCCCTCACCTCTGAGGGCGCACTCCCAGCAAAGCCTTTCAAAATACTCAATTCTTTCTTCTTCCCCAAAGATGATACCAGATACCTGGAGTACATATGACCTAGGAGGAAACGGCGGATTGAAGCATGTGCTGATTCATTCACCGCTTCTTCAAAGCAAAGGTATCTCATATCATCAAGGTCAAAAGCAAAAGTATCTCATATCATGCTCTTTCCCTGTCTTTTTCTTTGTCCTTGTTCTTACTCGCATGGCAAAGTAAAAGAAGCAATCAGCCGGCACTTGGAGTCAGTCTTCCGTTCTGGAGCCAACTGCCTGGAATCTATTCCTGATTGCTTACCTAGCGTTGCTCTCGAGTAGTCATCTTCAACGGTTGATACACTTCCGGAGAAGGGACCACTTCTGCAAAGGGGAGCGAGTAAGGCAAGTGAAAATGATACATTGAAGCATGTGGAGACAAACATAGGCTGAGTTATCCTCCAACCCTTTTCATTACGAATTGGAAAGATTGAACAAAGAAACAGACCAAAGGGGTAAGCTCAGACCTTCGGGGAAGACCAAAAGAATCCTCCAGCCCAGTAGCACAAAGGAAAATCAATGATGGGCGGCAACCAGTTCGAGAGTAAGCCTGTGGAATCATCAAGATCAAGCCTCAATGCAATCAACAAAGAGAAGATGGAATTTACACTCCATAACCAGATTTGCGTCCCTAAACTCTTCTCTTTGTTAATTACATTTTGCCATGTTTAGTATGTTTAAATGCTTTTTGTGTGTTTACTTATGTTTTGTGTGAATCTATGCTTAAAACATTGAGGACAATGTTTGATTTAAGTGTGGGGGGGGTAACTAAGTATATTTAATGCAAATACGTGGGATTTTATCCACCATAACTTCTAATGTTGTTCCTTGCTGTTTTAAGGTGTTTTTAAGTTGTTTTAGAGTGTTTTAGTGTGTTTTGTTTTATAATTCGAAAATCCCATAAAAATTTGAAAAATTGTTTTAAAAAACCCAAAAAGAGTTGTTTTAAAAGTCGTTTTTGTGTGTTTGTGTCTTAGGGTACCTTCCAACACAATGATAAGGATTTGGTTTATAATTGCATGACGGTTAGAAAGAGTTATAAACATAGAGAAAAGTTTGATTTACTCTTGGTATATGCTTGGTTATGGTTATAATGTATGACTTCACATGCAATCATAAAAGAAAAATTCGTTTTTGTAACATGCTTGAAGGAAGAAACTCAAACAAATGCTACATCCCTGTGAGACTCGAGCCATTACTTTATTTGGAGAGTTATTTTCTGTGATTCTTTATTTTCTAAAGTTGTTGCATGATCTCATTATTCCTTGCTTGGTTGCTACTTAGAATGCAATTGTATCATGATAGAACTAAATGCTAGAACTCATGCCCATTTCATTCAAAGCATGTTATTGATTTGCATAACACATATTCAAGAAGAAGTTGTGTAGTGACCACCACCATAGCCAAATAGCCTTACTTCCCATACTTCGTATATGTTGTAAGTTTTAACCCCGTTGAGCCTTGTTTAGCCTTTATTCTTTGTTTACCCACATTTTCCTCACCTAGCCTAGTTTAGGACAATCCCCACCCTTGTTCTTAAAAGATAGTGAGCATGACTTAATTGAATTCCTTTTGAGTTACATTATGAAAGAAAATAAGTGTGGGGGAGAGAATGTTTAAGTGTTTATGTTTTGAGATTCAAAAGAAAAGAAAAAGAAAAAAAAAAAAAAAAAAAAAAAAAAAAAAAAAAGAGAAAAGAAAGAAAGAAAAAAAAAAAAGAGCTTAAAAAAAAAAAATGAAAGAATAAGTGATTGAAGAAAGGTTCCAAAACACCAATTCTGGGCGTAAATTGTCTAAATTCTCCCTTTTTGTTCAAAAGTTGAGTTTTCATTCAAAAGTGAATTCTAAGTTTATTCAAATGCTTTGCTCACTATTTCTTTAAAAACCTTTGTTTTCCATATCCCTTCTTTGTTATCCACATACCCCAAGCCCCGTTACAACCCTTGACTTCTATCTTGAGTGTTGTGTATTTCAATTTGTGGAGTTTGAACTTGGTATGAGCTTATGGTATCACTGGTTCTCGCGTCTAAGTAGTAGCATTCCATTCATGAGATCATCTCTAAACATGCTTATTAACTCCAGAAATTGCTTCCTTTGAAATACATATATGTGAGTGTTCGTTTTTATGATTACATCAATCTTCTCACATATACCTAGTGTAGGGTGTGTAGTCAGAAAATCTGTGTGAAAAACGAGAGTACATCTAGTAAGAAATTGAGGGAATTCTCTAAGGCATGTTACTACATTCAAAACATGGTTTTAAATGCTTAATTGTGAACTAGTATGTGGTGACTATGACTAAGAATGTACTTAAGTGTAAAGATGGCTCAAATCTGTGAGAATAATGATTTTTAATTTGTCATGTGCATTGGAAGTCCCTGATACGATTGTTGGAAGGTGTAGGTTGTGTTTTGTTCTTTTTGTTTTGTTTTTCTGTTTTGCTCGAGGACTAGCAAAAGCTAAGTGTGGGGGTATTTGATAGGAGCATATTTATGCGACTTAAATGGCTTGTTCTCGTACATTTACGTTATGTTTCTTTAGTTATTTTAGTACTTTAAGCTATTTTCGTGTGTTTGTAGGTCCAAAGGGCTAAAGGAGCAAAAAGATGCATTTTGGAGACTTTTGGAGCACTTTTGGGCTAAGGACGGATAGCTTATGCTTGAAGCCAAAGTGTTGGACGAAATTGAAGACCTAATTGGAGCCAAAGTGTTGGAACCTTGTTCTCTTTAGTTTTAGGACATTTAAACCTTTCCTAATCCCAATCATGCCATGCATAACACACATCCATTCTAACACATTGTCATTGCACATGCATTTCCTTCATTAGTTAACCCACATGCACTTATCACTTATCATCACCACATATCATATCACTTAATCACTTATCACTTATCATCACCACTTAACCACTTATCATATCATAACCACATATCATATCACTTATCACTTATCACTTAACATATCATCCACCTACTTCACCTACAACATCCACTTCACCTACAACATCCACCTACTTCACCTACAACATCCACCTACTTCACCTACAACATCCACTTCACCTACAACATCCACCTACTTCACCTACAACATCCACCTACTTCACCTACAAATGACATAGCCATATGTTCCCTCCACTACTCCTATAAATACCCTTGCATTCATTCATTCATGGACATCTCATTTTCATACACAACACACCACAAACACTTCCATTCCTTCTCTTTGCCGTGAGTCCCCTTAGAATCCAAAACCATTTTTCCATTCCCCTTCCACTTCTCTACCACTCCTTTTCCATTCCACACTTCCATCCCCCAAACCAATTATCCCTAGACCTTATGCTACAATAAAGAGGAAGAGAAGAGGGCCTAAACGTTCATACAATTCAAGTTTGAGTTGTTGGAATGTTTAGGCGTTTCTTTGATTTCAATGTTTAATTTCAATTCTCTTTGTTTTGTATGAGGAACTAAACCCCCCTTTAGCTAGGGGGTGATTCGAAACTATGTTTATATTTGCAATATGAATTGATTAACTTTCGTTGGAATTTCATAAGTTGTTGATTCAATTTGTTTAACCGTTTGATTGATAACTTATTTATGTATGTTTATTAAGAATGCGCGCTTAATTTTCATGCATGAATATGACGCTAGAATATAAGTGAGTTTCACCTAATTGTTATGAACTTATATTCACAAGTAGTGGAGGTTGCTTATAAACAATCGCGTTAAATGAATTCTTGGCATAAGTTTCATGCGTATTCCATAGTAACGAATGCCTCGTCAACACTTATAGTTTTCGTAATGCTTAATGATCTTTGATTGTATCTTTATTGTGCTTTTCACGTAAAGGACTTTTGGAGAATGTGGTGAATTGCGTTGCGCTAACCCATCCAATTCATTAACTTAAGGAAAACTTGACGGTTAATTTAAGCGGACCTAATTAACCCGGAGTGTTGAGTTTCATAATTTATCGAAAGACCAACTGAGAATCAATCTTGTATGCAAGTGTAACATGTGTGGAGAAGAACCCCTTGGCTATTCCATCATCCATATTTTATTCACATTCATATTTACATTCTGTTTTAATTGCAATTTGTTCATTTAGTTTAATTCTGTCAAAACCTAAATCCCCCTTTACTTTAATGTCAAATTAGTTAGAAATCAATTTAGTTTGTGTTTTTAAGAGTTTTGAGTCTTTTGAACTTGTTAGAATCAGTTTAGTTTATGTTTTAAAGTATTTTTGAATTCTTTGAGTCTAGTTTAGTGTTTTATATTGTTTTTACGTTTTTAAGTCAGTTTCCAAGAGATTAACAATCCCTCCTAATCCCCGGTCCAGAACGATCCCTACTTGCACCTATACTACAATTTGACAAAAAGAGGGTTTAATTTGTGCGCGTATAATTCTCGCATCAGAGGGTAAGTGACGTACAACATCTATTTTCGACTTATCAACCTCAATACCGTTTTCAGAGACTATATGACCTAAAACTATGCCTTGTTTAACCATGAAATGGCATTTCCCCCAATTAAGAACAAGGTTAGTTTCAACGCAACGTTTTAAGATTAAACTAAGATTATGCAAGCAACCATCAAAAGAATCACCAAACACGCTAAAATCATCCATAAATACTTCAATGATTTTCTCAACATAATCAGAAAATATGCTCATCATGCATCGTTGAAATGTAGCAGGTGCATTACATAAACCAAAAGGCATGCGACGATATGCAAAAGTACCGAAGGGGCATGTAAAAGTGGTTTTTTCTTGATCTTCGGGTGTTATGACAATTTGATTATAACCAGAATAACCATCAAGAAAACAATAGAAAGCATAACCGGCTAACCTCTCAAGCATTTGGTCGATGAACGGTAGTGGGAAGTGATCCTTCCTTGTTGCGGCGTTTAGCTTCCTATAATCGATGCACACCCTCCAACCGGTTTGAATGCGTTGAGGAACAAGTTCATTCTCGGCATTTGCAACCACAGTCACTCCAGATTTCTTCGGAACACATTGCACGGGTGAGACCCACTTACTATCCGAGATTGGATAGATTACTCCACAATCCAAAAGCTTGATTACCTCCTTCTTCACAACTTCCATCATCGGAGGGTTGAGACGGCGTTGAGCCTCTCTGGATGTTTTGGACCCCTCCTCTAGAAGTATGCGATGCATGCATGTAGTAGGGCTAATTCCCTTGATGTCGGCCAAGGTCCATCCAATTGCTGTTTTGTACTCCTTAAGCACTCGTACCAATTTGCTCTCTTCTTGTGCCGTGAGTGAGGATGAAATAATGACGGGCAACGTGTCATCCTCGCCCAAGAAAACGTACTTCAAATGACTAGGCAACGGCTTAAGTTCAAGTGTAGGTGGCTGCACAACTGAGGGAAGCATTTTATTAGCCGAAACTGAACTTAAAATAGGGTCCGAATACTTACCCGATTGTAATGGCAATGACTCAAGGGCAGCCACCATCTCAATAATATCCTCATTAGGGGGCACGGCCAAGGATTCCTCATGCATGCCGTGGGGTTCCTTGGTGGTTGTTTCCATGTTTTGCATGTTCCTTCCTTGTGCAATGACCAATTCAAGTGCATCATCCTTCAAATTGTCTAAATAGTCCTGCGCCAAAGAGTTAATTATATCAATAGCAAAACACGAATGATTCTCACTAGGGTACTTCATAGAATCAGAAAGATTGAAATTAATAACTTCCCCATCAAATTCCATGGTCAAAGTGCCATTATATACGTCAATCTTCGTACGAGCAGTTTTCATGAATGGCCTTCCGAGGAGGATGGGCAATGAAGGGGCATGGTCCGATTCATCCATCTCAAGTACGTAGAAGTCCGCCGGGAAGATCAAATGATTAACCTGCACTAACACATCTTCCAAAACTCCCTTTGGATAGGCATTAGATCTATCGGCTAATTGTATGATCACACCATCGTTTTTTAACGCTCCTAGGTTCATAGATGCATAAATTGAATATGGCATGACATTTATAGATGCACCTAGGTCTAACATGGCAGATTCAAACCTAGAATTACCAATAACACACGGAATTGTAAAACTACCCGGATCTTTGCATTTTGGGGGCAGCTTGCGTTGTAAGATGGCTGAGACGTTTTCACCTACTTTGACCACCTCCTTGGTCGAAATCCTCCTCCTATGGGTGCAAAGTTCCTTCAAGAACTTGGCGTACCTCGGGACTTGCTTGATTGCATCCAAAAGGGGGATATTAACTTGAACTTTCCGAAACGTCTCCAAAATGTCCTTTTCCGCTTCTTCTTTCTTTGTTTGCTTAAACCTACTAGGAAAAGGAACATTCGCAGGAAAATCATTAGTAGGAACCGAACTTGACACGTTCTTACCTTTATTGGATGAATTGGACGACTTGGGATCACTTGGAACTTGCGGCACATTTGGTTCCACCTTGGCCGTGAGTGGCCTTTGCTCCTCCTCTTTAATTCTCAACTCGTCCTCCTCGTTGGAACGTGATTTGGATGGGTTGAGGTCAGATCCGACTTGCTTTCCACTTCGCAAATGCATAGCTTTTGCAGATTCGAATCCACCTTTCGGATTGACCACCGTTGAGCTAGGCAACCTTCCTTGCTCACGAAATTGCCCCATGAACTCGGCAATCTGTCCCACTTGCTTCTCCAAGTTGTCCACCCTCTTGTCTTGGATTTGTCTCTCTTTGTTTTGAGTTTGGACTTCCTGCGTCAAAGTAGTGAGTAATTGAAAAATCTTATCATTATCACTTGAATTACCTACATTGCTTTGGGCAGGTTGTGCTTGGGCTTGTGGTGGTGCCAACGGCTTTTGATAGAAACCCGGGGGTTGTTGCCTAAATCCGCTTTGTTGTTGACCTTGTTGGGGGTCTCGCCATTTGAAATTCGGATGATCACGCCAACCGGGATTGTAAGTATTAGAAAACGGATCACCATGTGTTTGGTATTGGTTGCCATATCCCACGGCATTGAGTGTCTCCCACCCTCCATTCTCGATCAATTGTGGGCATTTGTCCGTAGGGTGTCCTTGCATGGAGCATACGCCACAAGAAGCTACGGTTTTGACTTTTGGACCTTCCACCACCTGAGAAAGCAACGTAGTAAGGTTAGCCATTTGATTTTGAAGTTCGGTTATGGTACTTACCTCATTGACTTGGTGTTGCCGTGGGGTACTCCTCTGTCCAACGCCTTCGTATTGTTGAGCATTCAATGCTCGATTAGCAATCAAGGTCTTTGCAGCCGTGGGGGTCTTGTCCACCAAGGCTCCTCCCGCTGAGGCATCTAGCATTTGACGTTCAATAGGTAGAAGTCCCTCGTAAAAGTATTGTAGAAGTAGTTCCTCCTTCATTTGATGCTGTGGACATGAAGCAACAAGAGATTTAAAACGTTCATAATAAGTAGGAAAGGATTCACCTTCATCTTGTTGAATTCCACTTATCCTTTTTCGTAGGAGGATGACTCGAGAAGTTGGGAAAAACTTCTCCAAGAAAGCCCGTTTCATGCTCTCCCATGATGTGACAGTTCCGGGAGCCAATTCGTACAACCAATCTTTCGCTTTCTCTTGGAGAGAAAAGGGAAAGGCCTTCATCTTCAAGATGCTCTCATCTACGTTCACCGGAGTCATGCTTGAGCAAACGACTTCAAACTCCTTCAAATGTTTGTTCGGATCTTCCATGGATAGCCCATGGTACTTCGGAATGTGATGTAACAGGCTTGACTTCAATTCGAACTCAGCAGTCTTGTCTTGAGCCGCCCTTGGGTATTGGATGCACAAGGGTGCGGCATTGGCCAATCCCGAAGCGGAAAGCTCCTTGATTGTTCGGTTGTCCGCTGCCATGTCTTCCACTTCTTCTTCAAATTCAGAAACGGACTCGGAACTTGCACTTGATTCACTAGGTTCCGGGTTCTTCCTCTTACGTCTCAACTCACGCTCAAAATCGTCGTCAAAGTCTAAAATATGTTCGTGAACCGGATTAGAACTCCGAGTCATAAACAAGTACCTAAAACAAGAAACAAAATAACATAAGAATCTGATCTAATAAGAAAAACGAAAATAAAAATCCAAGGGATTAGCAAAGTTGCTAATCCCCGGCAACTTTGCTAATCCCTTCTCTTTCTGAACGACACGTGGTAGTGCAGATGCGTCTCCTTTTGACAAAGCTGCACGCGTTTTCTGAAAAGTAGAGAAAGCGTCGCCGAACTTTGTGCTTGTCGGCTAAAGACGTGTAGTTGCGATGATGGCCTCCACGTGTTTTCAGGTTTGTCAGAAATCTTTTGACAAAGTTGAACGCGTTTTCTGAAAAGCCGAGAAAGCGTCGCCTAACTTACGCCGGAAATTCCGGCTCTTTGAATCGGTGGACGCGTCGCCTTGGCTTTTTATAGAGCTATCGATCACCGCCAACATACACACTCTGAAGATTTCCCATTCTTGAACATCGTCTCCGGCCCTTTGAAATTTTAACTCCATCCACCCCTTCTCTTTGAACACTTTCGAAAATGGCAAACTCATCGAACCTTAGCTTAGATTTGAGTCTCAGCAGCGATCCGGTTGCGCCCCGTCAAGGTAATGTATGGCGCCCTTCTTTTTTATCTTCTAACGGTCTTCTTACAGGTGAAGACTCCGTGATGCAGGACGCCACAACAGCTACAATAGTAGCTAGGAACCTCCTCACTCCAAAAGATAGTAGGCTGCTGTCAGGACGGTCCGATGAGTTGGCCGTTCAAGAGTCCCTCGCACTTAGTGTTCAGTGTGCGAGCTCTGTGTCCAACATGGGCCAACGCCTGCTTGCCCGCTCCCGTCAGGTGGAATCATTGATGGCAGAGGTGGAAAGTCTCAAGCAGGAGGTCTAGCAGCTGAAGTATGAGAATAGAAGTTTGCACGTGCTTGCAAACAACTATTCGACGGGCATGAAGAGGAAGCTTGATGAGCTGCAAGAGTCTGAAGGTCGGATTCAAAGCGACCGTCAGAGGTTTTCGGCTTATCTCCAGAGGCACCTTTTTCCTGGGTCATCCAGCGTTTGGCCAAGTATTGAGGCCTGGAATGCTCTAGCTCCGATGCCTTCCGTTCCGATGCCTTCCGCTCCTATGTCTTCTGCTCCGTTGCCTTCCGTTCCGATGCCTTCTGTTCCTACGCCTTTCGCTTCAAGAGTAAAGCCACGTAGTGGGGCCTCAAGCAAACAACCTCTGTGAAGGCTACATCTGCTTTATTTTATTTTATTTTTTTCTTTTCTTTTGTTTTTTTTATTTTTTTATTTTTTTTTTATCAAATCAATCGGCATGGAATTTATCTTTGAATGGGCGGTGATACTTGAAATGATCCGGTAATGGTTTAAATTCAAGATTGGATGCCTGAATCATTAACAACATGTTAGTATAAAAGAAAATTGAAATTGGAGGAGGTGGCTTACTTATGTGCTCCGACATGAACTCAAGGATAAACACATCTTCTTTGAACATTTCAGGAACTTTGCCCTTGGACAGATTTGATGTGAGGATTGGTCCTTGTCTTGTGTCATAAAATTCAACTTCTTTGGGGTTGTTTGCCTCAAGAACGTCCTCTTTGATGAATTCATGATATTCCCTACTTTGCACCTTTGGAAGGGCTTCCAAGATGTCTTTTTCACTTTCTTCTTCCTTGGAATTCATGAACCTGCAAGGAATAGGGATATTAGGTGGAATGGGGTTAGAATTAATTAAATTTGGAACAACCTTACTTGAATTAGATGGCGTAGGAGCAATAGGTGCCTCCGGCAAAGGTGTTTCCACCCTTGCCGTGGGTTGGGTGTATTCCTCTTCCTCAAATTGCAACTCCTCATCCACTTCTAGGCTATGTTTGGACATTTTTAGGTTAGCTCCAACCTCCATAGCACTTCCCAAAGTGATAGCATTATGGATTTCAAAATCTTCCTTCGAGTTTTCAATGGTTGAACTAGGGAGTTCGCCTTGGTCTCGAAACTGTCCTACGAACTCCGCGATCTGCCCAATTTGCTTTTCCAAGAGGTCCAACCTTTGTGGTGTCTGCATAGGCGTTGAATAAAACTCCTCATATGGCTGCCAATATCCTTCTTGTTGAGCCTCATTCTCTTGATTTTGTGAGCCCTGCACCAAACAAATTAATTCATTAAGCTTTTGATTATAATCTATTGACGAACTTGAATTTGGTTGGGCATATTGAATATGAGGTTGTGGTGGCTGCCAATATCCTTCTTCTTGAACATGTTGAGCTTCCCACCACATAGAGTTTGAATGATCACTCCAATCTGAATTGTAAGTATTGGAAAACACGTTATTCCTTGATTGAAGATCAAATGTACCAACGTTTTGCATTTGGGACCTTTCCATGAGCTGTGACAAAAGAGAAGCATTATCAAGTGCCATGTTGTGCTTCTCTAGTACTTAAAATCAACAAACAAAACACAAATCAAAAACTAAAACTAAAATACATAACAGAAACAAACAATCCAAGAGATTAGCAAATTTACTAATCCCCGGCAACGGCGCCAAAATTTGATGCGAGATTTATACGCACACAAATTAAACCCTCTTTTCGTCAAATTGTAGTATATGTATAAGTAGGGATCGTTCTAGACCGGGGATTAGGAGGGATTGTTAATCACTTGGATTTGACTTAAAAACGTAAAAACACAATATAAAACTCTATACTAGACTCAAAGAATGCAAAACTAAACTTTAAAACACTAAAACAAACCAAAAGACTCAAACATCACCCAAAACACTCAAAACTGCCTTAAAAACACTTTCTGGGCAGTTTTGAGCACTTTGGTGAATTTGGACGAATTTGGGAAATAAATTGATTCAAAACACTTAGAAACACAAACTAATACATTTTGTAACTAAATTGGACAATAAAGTAAAGGGGGATTGAGTTTTGGACGAAAATTGAAATAACGAAACAAGTTAATAAACTAGGCAGAATATAAAACGAATTTGATTTAATGAATGGAATGAAGACTAGCAGCTAAGGGGTTCATCTCCATACATGTTATACTTGCATAATAAAACGATTTCCAATTGCATTTCAATAAACCATTAATTCTCAACACCCCAAGTTAACCGTGATGCACTAATTAACCTTCAAATCTTCCTAACGTTATTGAATTGGATGATTGCATACGACAACCCAAAACATTCCCCACAAGTCCCCTACATGATTGCATAATAGAGATACAAGCAAGAATCATTACGCTCTATGAAAATTATAAGTGTTGACGAGGCATTCGTTACTATGGAATACGCATGAAACTTATGCCAATAATTCGTTTAACGCGATTGTTTATAAGCAACCTCCACTACTTGTGAATATAAGTTCATAACGATTAGGTGAAACTCACTTATATTCTAGCGTCATATTCATGCATGAAAATTAAGCGCGCATTCTCAATAAACATACATAAATAAGTTATCAATCAAACGGTTAAACAAATTGAATCCACAACTTATGAAACGCAATTAGAAGTAATCAAATCAAAATGCAAGCATAAACATATATTTCGAATCCCCCCTAGCCAAGGGGGGTTTAGTTCCTCATAACTTTGAAATCAAAGAAACACCTAAACATTCCAACAACTCAAACTTGAATTGTATGAATGTTTAGGCACTCTTCTCTTCCATTCCTCATACGTACAAAACAAAGAGAATTGAATTTAGACATTGAAATCAAAGAAACACCTAAACATTCCAACAACTCAAACTTGAATTGTATGAACGTTTAGGCCCTCTTCTCTTCCTCTTTGTTGCTGCACAAGGTCTAAGGTGAGTTTTGGGGATTATGGATGATGTAGAATGATAGGTTTTGTGTATGAATGGATAGGGAGTGGTTGGAGTGGCTGCAATGGAGGAGAAAAGTGTTTTGGTGGCTGCTGCAAGGGTGTGGAGAGGTTTTGACGAATTTCTGGAATATGGAAGAGTGAATGAATTTCTGAATATGGGAATGAATGCTTATTTATAGGTGAAATGGGGGGAACATGACAGCTAGGAGGGAATGTGGCTGCATGTTTGAATGATTAAAGGATGCATGTGGGTTGGAATTGCATGTGCAATGAATATGTGGCTGCATGTGCAAGGGGACAATCTGAAAATGCATGTGAAAGCATGTGTTGGCTGCAATGATGAAATGGATGGGAGTGCATGTGGCTTAATTAATTAAAGGGAGTGCATGTGCAATGTTTTAAAGGATGGAATTGATAGGAGCATATTCATGCGACTTAAATGGCTTGTTCTCGTGCATTTACGTTATGTTTCTCTCGTTATTTTAGTCCTTTATGCTTCTTTTGTGTGTTTTCAGGTTCTAAGGGCCTAGGGAGCAAGAGAGTGCATTTTGAGGCCATTTGGAGCATTTTTGGGCATGGATTGGATAGCTTATCCATGGAGCCAAGAGGATGGACGAATTTGAAGGCCTTGTATTCACTTTGGACATAAAACAAAGGGCCTAGCCCATTCTCTCTTATTCTCTCCCTTATAGCCATGCAAAGAACCATCCATTCCATCAAAAACAATCCATCAATTCACATGCAAAACCACCATTAACACACATGCACCCAAACAAAGCCAACCTAGCTAACCCTACATGCATTCTTTATTCACTCTTCATCATTACATTCATTCTCCAAACACTTTCATTAATTAAAACACATTTGCACATCCACTCATTCTTTCCTTATTGCCGTGCATCCCCCCTAATTCCATCCATCCTCCACACCTTTCCAACCTAGACACATCCTTTAATCATTCCCCCTTTAAGTTATGATTTTATTTCCTAACCCTACATGCATTATTTATTAACTCTTCATCATGCATCCACATTTTAAATCATCAAACAACTTCACCCATGCCGTGGCCTATGCACTCATCACCAAATAAATCCCCACCATTGCCGTGCCTTCCCCTTAGATTTTTAGCAATTTCTCTTCATCATTGCACCACAAATCATTCAACAAATGCATCCATAATCATTTCTCCAACCTAGCATTCCCATTCTTTAATCCAATTTCAGCAAACACATGCTTTCCAATCTAGCATTCCCATCATAATTCCACCACCAATTCAGCCACAAAACATCATCATTGCACCACAACATTCCTCCTTTGCCGTGGCCTTCATTCCCATTTCCAGCATGCATTCACATGCATTTTCAGCACCTACACATCTCACTCACATGCACATTCACCCCTTTCTCTCCCTATAAAAACCCTTGCATTCATTCATTCAAGGATATCTCATTCACAACACAACACCCCTCAAACATTTCCATTCTTTCCTTAGCCGTGAGTCCCCCCTCCCTACTAATCCAAACACCAATCCTCTTCCACTTCCATCACTCCTCACTTCATTCCACACTTCCATTCCCCCAAACCAACTATCCTTAGACCTTATGCTACAAAGAAGAGGAAGAGAAGAGGGCCTAAACGTTCATACAATTCAAGTTTGAGTTGTTGGAATGTTTAGGCGTTTCTTTGATTTCAATGTTTAATTTCCATTCTCTTTGTTTTGTATGAGGAACTAAACCCCCCTTTAGCTAGGGGGTGATTCGAAATTATGTTTATGTTTGTATTTTGATTTGATTACTTCTAATTGCGTTTCATAAGTTGTGATTCAATTTGTTTAACCGTTTGATTGATAACCTATTTATGTATGTTTATTAAGAATGAACGCTTAATTTTCATGCATGAATTTGACGCTAGAATATAAGTGAGTTTCACGTAATAGTTATGAACTTATATTCACAAGTAGTGGAGGTTGCTTATAAACAATCGCGTTAAACAAATTCTTGGCATGAGTTTCATGCAATCATAGTAACGAATGCCTCGTCAACTGATAGGAGCATATTTAGGCGACTTACTTAGCTTGTTTTCGTGCATTTATATTGTTAATTCATAGTTGTTTTAGTTGTTTAAGCCATTTTCGTGTGTTTTTAGGTTCATATGGCTAAGGAAGCAAAAAGATGCATTTTGGAGCATTTTGGAGCAAAATTGGACTTGGAATGGATAGCTTATGTTTGAAGCAAAAGGAAGGGCTTTGTGACCTGATTTGCAAGCTGTGAAAACAAGAAAAAAACGCTCAAAACACATGCCATATGTGGAAATACCATTTACATCAGATTTGAGCCATTTAACTTACCTTAAATACTTACCTTGTTTGTCATCCTCTCAGCCATATTTTAAAGTAATGAAAACCTGATTTGGAGGTGGAAAATGAGGAAACAAAGTTCAAAACAAATGCCATTCTCTTTGAATCAGATTCTAGCCTTTTATACACACTTCATTCCAGCCACTCCACATGCATTTCCAACCCACATGCACCTTTAATCATTCAACCATGCAGCCACACATTCACCCACATGCATTTCCACCCACATGCTCTCCCAATTCATCATTGCAGCCACATAACCATCCCACTTCATCATTTCAGTCACCAAAACACCCACATGCATTCCTAATCACCCTTCCACACAACTTGCCTTCATTCATTCAGAAAATACATCCCTTGCTGTGGCTTTCCACCATTCCACACCATCATTTCAGCACATGCACTTCCCCCTTTCTTTAATCCATTGCAGCCACATGCAATTCCCACTCCAGATTTTCAGCCATCCCAATTCATCATTGCACATCAACATATTTCAGCACACTCCACATGCATTTCCACAATCACATTCACTTCATCATTGCACCACAAATCAGCCACACATTCACCCACATGCACCCTTTCATTTCTGTCAAAGCACATGCACTCCCACCCTTTAATCACATGCACAAATCAGCCACATGCATCTCCCATCACCATTTCAGATTTCCACCAAGTTCCTAGCTGTCATGTTCCCCCCATTTCACCTATAAATAAGCATCCATTGCATTCATTCTCATTAACTCTTCCATATTCAGAAAACCATCTCATATACACATCCATTCACGCCAGAAATTCATGCTCTCTCTCTAACACAGCCATACTTCACCATTCTTCATATTTTCTGCCCAAAAACACTCCTTGCCTTCCCCTACATCCATCCCTACCCTAAACACATCATTCTACATCATCCATAACCCCCAAAACTCACCAAAACCCCTTGTGCTGCAGCAACTAAAGGAGAAGAGGCCTAAACGTTCATACAATTCAAGATTGAGTTGTTGGGATTTTTAGGTGTTCTTCGTTCTTGTTTTCAATGTTTACCTTGTTATTACTATCTAAGTTTGTTGTAATCATGAGTGGCTAAACCCCTAATTAGTTAGGGGAAAATTTGAAGCCATGAACATGTTTGAAATATGAATTGATTTCTTCCAATTGTGATTTGTTACGTTATGATTGCAATTCAATTATCATGTTTATTAAAAACTTGTTTTTGTATGTTGATTAGGGATGCATACTTAGTCTTCATGCATAAACTCGATGCTAGTTTATAAACGAGTTTCACCTAATCGTCACAAGTTTATAAACATGAGTAGTGAAGGTTGTTAGTCACAACCGCGTTAATTGAATTCTTGGCAAGAGTATCATGCATTCATAGTTACAATTGCCTCGTCAACACTTATAATTCTCATAGAGCATAATGATCTCTCATTGTATCTCTTCTATGCATTCATGTTGAGAACCATTGGAGAATGATTTGAATTGTCGCATGCATCATCCAATTCAATAACATAAGGAAAATTTGAGAGTTAATTAGTGCATCACGGTTAACTTGGGGTGTTGAGCATCATAGATAATGAAAAGCAATTGGAGAATCGATTCATATATAAATGTGTCATGTGTGGAGAATGGACCTCTAACTAATCCATCCATCATCTTGTTTCTCAAATCCGTTTATACAATCTGCCTAGTTTATTAACTTGTTTTATTTAATTTAATTTCGTCAAAACCTTAATCCCCCTTTACTTTAGTGTCCAACTTAGTTAGAAAGTGTCTTAGTTTGTGTTTTTAAGTGTTTTGATTCAATTTGTTACACAAATTCGTCCAAATTCACCAAAGTGTCCAAAACTGCCCAGAAAGTGTTTTTAAGGCAGTTTTGAGTGTTTTGGGTGATGTTTGAGTCTTTTGGTTTGTTTTAGTGTTTTAAAGTTTAGTTTTGCATTCTTTGAGTCTAGTAAGTGTTTTATATTGTGTTCTTACGTTTTTGAGTCAATTTCACATTGATTAGCATCCCTAGTTAATCCCCGGTCTAGAACGATCCCTATTTGCTCATTTACTACAATTGTCATCCATAGGGTTTAATTTGTGTGTTTAACTATTTTCGCATCATCAACACTTATAGTTTTCATGATGCTTAATGATTCTTGCTTGTTTCTCTATTATGCAATTCATGTAGGGAACTTGTGAGGAATGCTTTGGGTTGTCGTATGCAATCATCCAATTCATTAACTTAAGGAAAACTTGACGGTTAATTTAAGCGGACCTAATTAACCCGGGGTGTTGAGAATTCATGGTTTGTTGAAATGCAATTGGAAATCATTTTATTATGCAAGTGTAACATGTATGGAGATGAACCCCTTAGCTACCCATACCATCCATTCATTTCCGTCAATTTCATATTTACAATTTGTTTTCTTTACAATCTATCCATTTTAGTTTAAATTTGTCCAAAATCATTCCCCCCATATTTCGTTTAAGTCTTAGTCTTAATCTTTCTTATTTTTAGTTTTGAATTCTTCGAGTTTAGTATAGTGTTTTAGTTTGTGTTTTTACGTTTTTAAGTCAAATCCAAGTGATTAACAATCCCTCCTAATCCCTGGTCCAGAACGATCCCTACTTGCACCTATACTACAATTTGACAAAAAGAGGGTTTAATTTGTGTGCGTATAAATCTCGCATCAAATTTTGGCGCCGTTGCCGGGGATTAGCAACTTTGCTAATCCCTTGGTTCTTTTTTTATTTTTTTTATTTTTTTTATTTATTTTTATTTTTTTTATTTTTTTATTTTTTTTTATTTTTTATTGGCTTAGTTGTTTTCGTTTTAGTTTCTAACTTAGTGTTGTTTTCTTTGTTTGTTGTTACTTTTGATTTTTGATTTAGTTCTCTTTCTTTGATTTTAGGTACTAGAGAAGTAAGATATGGATTTTGCTAGCATTCAAGCTCAATTGACAAATCTTACTTCTAAATTGTCGCCGTATGCCGAAAGGACCACAATGCAGAGTGTCCCTACATTTGGTGCTTCATATAGGCAAGGATTTCAAGCCAATCAATGTCCACAAAGAGATTGGAGGGATCATTCAAACTCTATATGGTGGGAAGATCAACAAGTTCAACGTGAAGCATATTGGCAACCATATGAGGAGTTCTATTCAAGACCTATGCAGCCACCACAACTTCATATGCAATATGCTCAATTAAATTCAAGTTCGCCAGTAGATTATATTCAAATTCTTAATGAAATAAATTCTTTGGCGCAGGGGTCACAAAATCAAGCCAAGGAGGCTCAACAAGAAGCATATTGGCAACCATATGAGGAGTTCAATACAACACCTATGCAGCCACCACAACCTCCCCCACAACAATTCCAATCAAGTTCAAGTATGTCCATGGATAATGATTTTCAATTACTAACCTCTTTGACGCAGGACGAACAAAATCAAGACAAGAAGTTGGGTAAATTGGACGAGCAATTTGGGCAGATTATGGAGTTCATGAAACAAATTCAAGAGCAAAGTGAACTCTCCAACTCAACTATTGAAAACTCGAAGGAAGATTTTGAAATCCATAATGCTATCACTTTGGGAAGTGCTATGGAGGTTGGAGCTGACCTAAAAATGTCCAAACATAGCCTAGAAGTGGATGAGGAGCTGCTAATTGAGGAGGAGGAAGAAGACATGCACACGGCAAGGGTAGAACAACCCTTGCCGCAACCCCCTAAGCCCTCTAAACCACCCACCACAAGTAAGGACGTCCCAATTCCATGTTATTCTGATGTTATTCCACCCAATGTCCCTTTTCCTAGCAGGTTTTTGATTCCCAACCAAGAAGAGAGTAAAAAGGACCGTTACTTCTTGGGAGAGCATGAAGAGAGCATTCTTGGAGAAGTTCTTCCCTACTTCAAGAGTCATTCTCTTGAGGAAGAAAATTAGCGGAATCCAACAAAGTCAAGGAGAATCTTTTCCGGCATACTACGAGCGTTTTAAAGCCCTTGTTGCATCGTGTCCTCAACATCAAATGAAGGAGGAGCTTCTCCTTCAATATTTCTATGAGGGCCTTCTTCCCATTGAAAGGCAAATGCTCGATGCTTCGGCGGGAGGTGCATTGGTGGACAAAACTCCTATGTCGGCCAAGACCCTAATTGCAAACCGTGCTCTAAATGCACAACAATATGAAGGACTTGGGCAAAGGGACCCCCCACGGCAACACTTGAATGAGGTAAGTTCTCAATCCGATATTCAATCTCAGATAGCTAATCTTACTTCTATTGTGTCTCAGATGGCTGAAGGAATGAAGATACAAGGACCGATTGTATGTGGTGTATGTTCTATCCAAGGACACCCTTCGGAAAAATGCCCTCAATTGATTGAGAATGGGGGATGGGAGAGTGCAAATGCCATTGGATTTCCGAGCCACAATCAACCAAGGAATGATCCATATTCCAACACATACAATCCGGGTTGGAGAGACCATCCAAACTTCAAGTGGAGGGAACCTCAACAACCTCAACAACAAGGAGGCTTTAGACAACAACCCCCGGGGTTCTACACCAAGCCATTTGGCCCCAATCCAAACCAAGCACAACCTGCCCAAAACAATCAAGGTACGTCGTTGGGCAATGAAACACTTCTTAAGTTACTTACCAATTTGTCTCAGGGGCAAGAGGATCAAACCAAAGCCATGCAAAACCAAGACAAAAGGGTGGATCACTTGGAGAAACAAATTGGGCAGATTGCGGAATTTGTAGGACAATTCCGAGACAAAGGCAAGCTCCCTAGCTCAACCATTGTCAATCCAAGGGGATGGTGCGAATCTGCCAAGGCAATCATGTTGAGAAGTGGTAAGGAGGTCGGAACCACCTCAAGGCCATCCAAAACAAGTCAAGAAGAGGACATGTTGCTGCAAGAAGAGGAGAAACAAGCAAAGAAGGCCACGGCAAGGGTGAAAGAAACTTTGCCGCAGCCCCCTATTGTGCCAAAACCGTCCAACACGCCTAAGGTAAGTCCAAATTCGACTTTGTCAAGTTCTATTCCACTAAACGTGCCTTTTCCTCACAGATTTTTGCAAACAAAGAAGGAGGAGCATGAGAAGGACATTCTTGAGACGTTTAGGAAAGTTCAAGTCAATATCCCGCTCCTAGATGCCATAAAGCAAGTGCCCAAATACGCTAAGTTCTTAAAGGAATTGTGCACTACAAGGAAGAGGGCGTCACATAAAGAGGTAGTAAGGGTAAGTGAGAACGTTTCCGCTGTTTTACAAAGAAAGTTACCACCAAAGTGCAAAGATCCAGGTAGCTTTACAATCCCTTGTATTATTGGTCAAACTAAGTTCGAACATGCTATGTTAGACTTAGGAGCTTCAATTAACGTCATGCCATACTCTATTTATGCTTCAATGAACCTTGGCGAATTGAAAAATGATGGTGTGGTTATTCAGTTGGCCGATAGATCTAATGCCTATCCAAAGGGCGTATTGGAAGATGTCTTAGTGCAGGTGAATGATTTGATCTTCCCGGCGGATTTCTATGTCCTTGAAATGGAGGAAACCACCCATGCTCCATCCTTGCCGATTCTTCTTGGGAGGCCATTCATGAAGACGGCCCGAACTAAGATAGACGTGTTTAAAGGCACTTTAACAATGGAATTCGATGGGGAAGTGATTGATTTTAATATTTCTGAAACTATGAGATTTCCTAATGATGATCACTCATGTTTCTCTATTGATATTCTTGATTTTTTGGCGCAGGCACACCTTGATCAATTACATGGCGATGCACTTGAAACAGTCATTACAAATGGCATCGAAATGAAGGATCACATGGATGTCACCATAACAAACCACGGCACACAATTGAACACCCATGCCGTGGCCTTTGATGAAGATGTAATTGAGACCGTGGCAGCCCTAGAGTCATTGCCACGGCTCCAAGGTAAGTTCCCTAGTTCAATTTCAATCCCAATTTCGACTGATAAGTTGCTTCCTTCTATAGAACAACCACCTACACTCGAGCTCAAACCGTTGCCAAATCACTTGAAGTATGTGTTTTTGGGCGAGCAAGACACATTGCCCGTCATTATAGCTTCATCACTCACGGCACAAGAGGAGGAGAAGTTGGTGAGGGTTCTCAAAGAGCACAAGACGGCAATAGGGTGGACTTTGGCCGACATCAAGGGTATAAGTCCTACCACGTGCATGCATCGAATTCTCATGGAAGAAGGCGCCAAACCATCAAGGGAAGCCCAACGTCGACTCAACCCACCAATGATGGAAGTAGTGAAGAAGGAAATCATCAAGTTACTAGATTGTGGCGTCATCTATCCCATCTCGGATAGTTGTTGGGTTTCACCGGTCCAAGTGGTTCCCAAAAAGGCCGGAGTCACTGTGGTGAAGAATGAAGAAGATGAACTTGTGCCTACACGCATTCAAACCGGTTGGAGGGTGTGCATTGACTATAGGAAGCTAAATGCCGCAACAAGGAAAGATCACTTCCCTTTACCATTCATTGATCAAATGCTTGAAAGGTTAGCCGGTCATTCTTTTTATTGCTTTCTTGATGGTTATTCGGGTTACAATCAAATTGTCATAGCGCCGGATGATCAAGAAAAGACCACCTTTACTTGTCCATTTGGTACTTTTGCATATCGTCGTATGCCATTTGGTTTATGCAATGCACCGGCCACTTTCCAACGATGCATGGTAAGTATCTTCTCTGATTATGTTGAAAAGATAATTGAAGTATTTATGGACGATTTTAGTGTGTTTGGAGACTCATTTGATGCTTGTTTGCATAATCTCACTTTAATCTTGAAAAGATGCATGGAAACTAACCTTGTTTTGAATTGGGAAAAATGTCATTTTATGGTTAAACAAGGTATAGTTTTGGGTCATATCATCTCTGAAAAAGGAATTGAAGTTGATAAGTCTAAAATAGATCTTATACGTCACTTACCCTCTCCTACTTCGGTTAGAGAGGTCCGTTCTTTTCTTGGCCATGCAGGATTCTATAGACGATTTATCAAGGATTTTTCTAAAATTGCACAACCACTATGCCGTCTCCTACAAAAAGAAGTGGCGTTTGAATTCACTAAGGAGTGCACGGCATCATTCAACCAACTCAAGGAGTTGTTGACCACGGCACCCATTATTGTTCCCCCGGATTGGAGTCTCCCGTTCGAGCTTATGTGTGATGCGTCCGACTATGCTTTAGGAGCAGTTGTAGGACAAAGAAAGGACAAGAGGCCGCATGTCATCTACTACGCCTCACGGACGTTGAATGATGCTCAACTTAATTATTCCACAACCGAAAAAGAACTCTTGGCTATTGTATTTGCATTAGATAAGTTTAGATCTTATCTTCTTGGTACTAAAGTAATTGTTTTCACTGACCATGCAGCCTTGAAGTATCTTCTCACCAAAAAGGAGGCTAAGCCAAGACTCATTCGTTGGATGCTCCTACTTCAAGAGTTCGATCTTGAAATCCGAGACAAGAAAGGGTGTGAAAACGTGGTGGCTGACCATCTAAGTAGAATGGTGCGTGAGGAAGAGTCCACCCCCATTTTAGAAACGTTTCCGGACGAGCAACTTCTGTCCATTGAGGTAAGAACCCCTTGGTATGCCGATTTGGTCAATTTCTTGGTGTCTAAGCAAGTTCCTAATACCCTAAACAAGTTCCAACGTGATAAACTTGTTCATGATGCACGTTTTTATGTTTGGGATGATCCATATTTATGGAAATTCTGCCCAGATCAGATTGTGCGTAGATGTGTGCCCGAATCTGAATTTAATTCCATTCTTACGTTCTGCCATACTTATGCATGTGGGGGACATTTTGGCACCCAAAGGACAGCCCTAAAGGTGTTACAATCTGGATTTTATTGGCCTAATCTCTTTAAAAATGCTAAAATGTTTTGTTTAACATGCGATAAGTGTCAAAGAACAGGTAACATAGGGCCTAAGGACCAAATGCCGCAACAATCTCTCTCATTTGTGGAAATTTTTGATGTTTGGGGTATTGATTTCATGGGCCCCTTCCCTCCATCTTTTGGTTTCACTTATATCTTGCTAGCTGTCGATTATGTTTCCAAATGGGTGGAAGCCAAAGCCACCCGTACTAACGATTCTAAGGTTGTTGCAGATTTTGTGAAATCTAATATTTTTGCTAGGTTTGGGATGCCACGAGTTTTAATAAGTGATGGGGGTTCTCACTTTCGTAACCGCACCATTGAAGCTTTGCTCAAGAAGTACAACGTTACTCATAAGGTTTCCACACCTTATCACCCTCAAACTAATGGGCAAGCGGAGGTTTCAAATAGGGAGATCAAACAAGTCCTAGAGAAAACCGTGGGACCCTCAAGAAGAGATTGGAGTTTGCGCTTGGACGATGCATTGTGGGCCTATCGTACGGCTTACAAAACTCCCCTTGGCATGTCACCTTTTCGGCTTATATATGGTAAGCCATGTCATTTGCCCGTTGAGTTAGAGCACAAGGCACATTGGGCTGTGAAAACCTTCAATTTGGACATAGACGCTGCTGGAGTTCATAGGAAGCTCCAATTAGATGAACTTGAGGAGATTAGGAACGAGGCTTACGAGAATGCTCGCATCTACAAGGACAAAACGAAGGCTTATCATGATAAGATGCTTCGTACCAAAATGTTCTCCAAGGGGCAGAAAGTGTTGCTTTTTGATTCAAGACTTCGGTTATTCCCTGGTAAGTTACGTTCCAAATGGATTGGACCTCTTGTTGTTACTAATGTTTTTCCTCATGGTGCAGTCCAAGTCCAAAGCTTAAAAAGTGGCCACGAGTTCAAGGTGAACGGACATAGATTGAAGCCATACTATGAGAACTTTGTGGAGCATGTTGTGGAAGAACTTCCCTTGGGTGCCGTGGGCTCCAATCTGGAGTGATTTGGGTTCTTCGTCCGGCTGTACGACGTTAAAGCAAGCGCTACTTGGGAGGCAACCCATGCATTTAACAAAAGAAGACCTAGAATGCACTCCAATTCCAGATTTGCGTTCCTAAACTCTTCTCTTTGTTGCTATTTCGTTTCTGCCATGTTAGGTTGTTTAGTTGCTTTTTGTGTGTTTACTTATGATTTGTGTGAATCTAAGCTTAAAACATTGAGGACAATGTTTGATTTAAGTGTGGGGGGGTAACTAAGTTTATTTAATGCAAATTCGTAGGATTTTATCACCCATTACTTAAAATGTTGTTCCTTGCTGTTTTAAGGTGTTTTTAAGTTGTTTTAGAGTGTTTTAGTATGTTTTGTTTTTATAACTCCGAAAATCACATAAAAATTTGAAAAACATGTTTTAAAAAACCTAAAAAGAGTGTTTTGAGTCGTTTTTGTGTGTTTGTGTTTTAGGGTACCTTCCAACACAATGATGAGGATTTGGTTTTAAATTACATGACTATTATAGAATGTTGTAAACATGGCTGGAAGATGATTTATGCTTTGGTTTATGCTTGGTTATGGTTATAGCTTATGAATTCACATGTAATTACAAAGAGAAAATCTGTTTTGTGTTTGTAACATGCTTGAACGAAGGAACTTAAACTAAAGCTACATCCTTGTGAGACTTGAGCCTATAACGTTCTTTGGAGAGTATAAATCTGTGATTTCTTGTTTTCTAAAGTCGTTGCATGATCTCATCATTCTTTGCTTGGTTGCTACTTGGAATGCATTTCATTATAGTTCCAAATACTAGAACTCATGCCCAATTCATTCAAAGCAGGATATTGATTGCATAACATACAATAAGATGAAGTTGTTAGCCAAAAAGCCTATCCCTTTTCACATGTATTGTAGGATTACCCCTTTTGAGCCTTTTCAAGCTTATTTTCTTTGTTAAACCACATTATCCTCACCTGGCTTAGATTAGGACTTTCCATACCCTTGTTCTTAAAGGATAGTGAAGCATGACTTAGAATGAACTCCTTTTGATCAATATATTGCAGAAAACGAGTGTGGGGGAAGATAATAGGGCACGGCAAAGAAGAAAATAAAAGAAAAAAAAAATGGTGAAAAGAAAGAAAAAGAGTTGAAAAAGAAGTAAGAATGATCTCACAAGTGTTGGTTATTGAAGGAAGGGTCCAAAAGAGTGAATTTGACCCTAATTGTGCATGAATCTTCCCTTGTGTTTAAAAGTTGATTTCTGCCATTTAAAGTGAGTTTAAGTGTCAATCTCATTACTTTGCTTCCTATTGCTTTAAGAACCTTTGTTTGTCCTTTGCTTTTCCTTGTTAGCCATTACCCTTAGCCCCGTTACAACCCTCAACTTCTATCTTGATGTTATGTATTCAATATGTGGAGTTTGAATTTGGTATGAGCATATGGAATCACTGGTTCTCGTTCTAAGTAGTAGCATTCCATTCATGAGATCATATTCATGTCATTGTCGTAAATCCAGAAAATGCTTTCTTTGATATAACATATGTGAGTGTTAGAATTCATATTTACATCAATCTTCTCACATATACCTAGTGTAGGGTGTGAAGTTAGAAAATCTGTGTGAAACTAGAGTGCATTCTAGTAAGGAATTGAGGAAATTCTCTAAGGCATGTTACTACATTCCAAATGTGTTTTAATTGATTAAATGCGAACTAGTGAATGGTAACTATGATTAAGTGTTTGTTGAAGTGTAAAGAAAGCTAAATGTTGTGGGAATGATGTTCTATATTGTGTCATGTTCGTTTGAAATCCCTGAGATACATGTTGGAAGGTTTAGATTGTGTTTTGTTTTGTTTTTGGTTTCTTTTGTTTTGTTGTGCTCGAGGACTAGCAAAAGCTAAGTGTGGGGGAATTTGATAGGAGCATATTTAGGCGACTTACTTAGCTTGTTTTCGTGCATTTATATTGTTAATTCATAGTTGTTTTAGTTGTTTAAGCCATTTTCGTGTGTTTTTAGGTTCATATGGCTAAGGAAGCAAAAAGATGCATTTTGGAGCATTTTGGAGCAAAATTGGACTTGGAATGGATAGCTTATGTTTGAAGCAAAAGGAAGGGCTTTGTGACCTGATTTGCAAGCTGTGAAAACAAGAAAAAAACGCTCAAAACACATGCCATATGTGGAAATACCATTTACATCAGATTTGAGCCATTTAACTTACCTTAAATACTTACCTTGTTTGTCATCCTCTCAGCCATATTTTAAAGTAATGAAAACCTGATTTGGAGGTGGAAAATGAGGAAACAAAGTTCAAAACAAATGCCATTCTCTTTGAATCAGATTCTAGCCTTTTATACACACTTCATTCCAGCCACTCCACATGCATTTCCAACCCACATGCACCTTTAATCATTCAACCATGCAGCCACACATTCACCCACATGCATTTCCACCCACATGCTCTCCCAATTCATCATTGCAGCCACATAACCATCCCACTTCATCATTTCAGTCACCAAAACACCCACATGCATTCCTAATCACCCTTCCACACAACTTGCCTTCATTCATTCAGAAAATACATCCCTTGCTGTGGCTTTCCACCATTCCACACCATCATTTCAGCACATGCACTTCCCCCTTTCTTTAATCCATTGCAGCCACATGCAATTCCCACTCCAGATTTTCAGCCATCCCAATTCATCATTGCACATCAACATATTTCAGCACACTCCACATGCATTTCCACAATCACATTCACTTCATCATTGCACCACAAATCAGCCACACATTCACCCACATGCACCCTTTCATTTCTGTCAAAGCACATGCACTCCCACCCTTTAATCACATGCACAAATCAGCCACATGCATCTCCCATCACCATTTCAGATTTCCACCAAGTTCCTAGCTGTCATGTTCCCCCCATTTCACCTATAAATAAGCATCCATTGCATTCATTCTCATTAACTCTTCCATATTCAGAAAACCATCTCATATACACATCCATTCACGCCAGAAATTCATGCTCTCTCTCTAACACAGCCATACTTCACCATTCTTCATATTTTCTGCCCAAAAACACTCCTTGCCTTCCCCTACATCCATCCCTACCCTAAACACATCATTCTACATCATCCATAACCCCCAAAACTCACCAAAACCCCTTGTGCTGCAGCAACTAAAGGAGAAGAGGCCTAAACGTTCATACAATTCAAGATTGAGTTGTTGGGATTTTTAGGTGTTCTTCGTTCTTGTTTTCAATGTTTACCTTGTTATTACTATCTAAGTTTGTTGTAATCATGAGTGGCTAAACCCCTAATTAGTTAGGGGAAAATTTGAAGCCATGAACATGTTTGAAATATGAATTGATTTCTTCCAATTGTGATTTGTTACGTTATGATTGCAATTCAATTATCATGTTTATTAAAAACTTGTTTTTGTATGTTGATTAGGGATGCATACTTAGTCTTCATGCATAAACTCGATGCTAGTTTATAAACGAGTTTCACCTAATCGTCACAAGTTTATAAACATGAGTAGTGAAGGTTGTTAGTCACAACCGCGTTAATTGAATTCTTGGCAAGAGTATCATGCATTCATAGTTACAATTGCCTCGTCAACACTTATAATTCTCATAGAGCATAATGATCTCTCATTGTATCTCTTCTATGCATTCATGTTGAGAACCATTGGAGAATGATTTGAATTGTCGCATGCATCATCCAATTCAATAACATAAGGAAAATTTGAGAGTTAATTAGTGCATCACGGTTAACTTGGGGTGTTGAGCATCATAGATAATGAAAAGCAATTGGAGAATCGATTCATATATAAATGTGTCATGTGTGGAGAATGGACCTCTAACTAATCCATCCATCATCTTGTTTCTCAAATCCGTTTATACAATCTGCCTAGTTTATTAACTTGTTTTATTTAATTTAATTTCGTCAAAACCTTAATCCCCCTTTACTTTAGTGTCCAACTTAGTTAGAAAGTGTCTTAGTTTGTGTTTTTAAGTGTTTTGATTCAATTTGTTACACAAATTCGTCCAAATTCACCAAAGTGTCCAAAACTGCCCAGAAAGTGTTTTTAAGGCAGTTTTGAGTGTTTTGGGTGATGTTTGAGTCTTTTGGTTTGTTTTAGTGTTTTAAAGTTTAGTTTTGCATTCTTTGAGTCTAGTAAGTGTTTTATATTGTGTTCTTACGTTTTTGAGTCAATTTCACATTGATTAGCATCCCTAGTTAATCCCCGGTCTAGAACGATCCCTATTTGCTCATTTACTACAATTGTCATCCATAGGGTTTAATTTGTGTGTTTAACTATTTTCGCATCATCAACACTTATAGTTTTCATGATGCTTAATGATTCTTGCTTGTTTCTCTATTATGCAATTCATGTAGGGAACTTGTGAGGAATGCTTTGGGTTGTCGTATGCAATCATCCAATTCATTAACTTAAGGAAAACTTGACGGTTAATTTAAGCGGACCTAATTAACCCGGGGTGTTGAGAATTCATGGTTTGTTGAAATGCAATTGGAAATCATTTTATTATGCAAGTGTAACATGTATGGAGATGAACCCCTTAGCTACCCATACCATCCATTCATTTCCGTCAATTTCATATTTACAATTTGTTTTCTTTACAATCTATCCATTTTAGTTTAAATTTGTCCAAAATCATTCCCCCCATATTTCGTTTAAGTCTTAGTCTTAATCTTTCTTATTTTTAGTTTTGAATTCTTCGAGTTTAGTATAGTGTTTTAGTTTGTGTTTTTACGTTTTTAAGTCAAATCCAAGTGATTAACAATCCCTCCTAATCCCCGGTCCAGAACGATCCCTACTTGCACCTATACTACAATTTGACAAAAAGAGGGTTTAATTTGTGTGCGTATAAATCTCGCATCAAATTTTGGCGCCGTTGCCGGGGATTAGCAACTTTGCTAATCCCTTGGTTCTTTTTTTATTTTTTTTATTTTTTTTATTTTTTTTTATTTTTTATTGGCTTAGTTGTTTTCGTTTTAGTTTCTAACTTAGTGTTGTTTTCTTTGTTTGTTGTTACTTTTGATTTTTGATTTAGTTCTCTTTCTTTGATTTTAGGTACTAGAGAAGTAAGATATGGATTTTGCTAGCATTCAAGCTCAATTGACAAATCTTACTTCTAAATTGTCGCCGTATGCCGAAAGGACCACAATGCAGAGTGTCCCTACATTTGGTGCTTCATATAGGCAAGGATTTCAAGCCAATCAATGTCCACAAAGAGATTGGAGGGATCATTCAAACTCTATATGGTGGGAAGATCAACAAGTTCAACGTGAAGCATATTGGCAACCATATGAGGAGTTCTATTCAAGACCTATGCAGCCACCACAACTTCATATGCAATATGCTCAATTAAATTCAAGTTCGCCAGTAGATTATATTCAAATTCTTAATGAAATAAATTCTTTGGCGCAGGGGTCACAAAATCAAGCCAAGGAGGCTCAACAAGAAGCATATTGGCAACCATATGAGGAGTTCAATACAACACCTATGCAGCCACCACAACCTCCCCCACAACAATTCCAATCAAGTTCAAGTATGTCCATGGATAATGATTTTCAATTACTAACCTCTTTGACGTAGGACGAACAAAATCAAGACAAGAAGTTGGGTAAATTGGACGAGCAATTTGGGCAGATTATGGAGTTCATGAAACAAATTCAAGAGCAAAGTGAACTCTCCAACTCAACTATTGAAAACTCGAAGGAAGATTTTGAAATCCATAATGCTATCACTTTGGGAAGTGCTATGGAGGTTGGAGCTGACCTAAAAATGTCCAAACATAGCCTAGAAGTGGATGAGGAGCTGCTAATTGAGGAGGAGGAAGAAGACATGCACACGGCAAGGGTAGAACAACCCTTGCCGCAACCCCCTAAGCCCTCTAAACCACCCACCACAAGTAAGGACGTCCCAATTCCATGTTATTCTGATGTTATTCCACCCAATGTCCCTTTTCCTAGCAGGTTTTTGATTCCCAACCAAGAAGAGAGTAAAAAGGACATCGTGGAAGCCTTCCCAAAGGTTCAAAATGCTATTCCAATTCTTGGTGCAACACAGCAAGTTTTAGATGGTGTTGAATTCTTCAAAGGACTTTGTACACCAAGAAGAATGATTCAAGAGAAGGTAGTGGCTGGAGAAGATGTAGAATGCATCAAAGAGGACATATTTGAAACCACAATTCCCAAGGAAGTTGGATTTTATGACACGGGACAAGTCATAACTTTCGAAGGGGTGTTTATTCTGGACTTCATTATGGAGCACACAGGTAAGCCGCCTCCCCGAATTTCAATTTTCTTTTATACTAACATGTGGTTAATGATTCAGGCACCCAATCTGGAATTTAAACTATTACCGGATCATTTCAAGTATCACCGCCCATTCAAAGATAAATTCCATGCCGTTTGATTTTATTTATGTAAATAAAAAAATTAAAAAAAATTAAAAAAAAAAATAAAAAAAATAAAAAAATAAAAAAAAAAAGATACTAAACATGGAGAAAGGTGGAGCTTCACAAAGGTTGTTTACGTGAAGCCCCACTACGAGGCGCAGAAGCAGAAGGCGCAGAAGCGGGAGGCATAGAAGCAGGAGGCATCGGAGCGGAAGCCATCGGAGCGGGAGGCATCGGAGCTAGAGCATTCCAGGCCTCAATACTTGGCCAAGCGCTGGATGACCCAGGAAAAAGGTGCCTCTGGAGATAAGACGCAAGCCTTTGACGGTCACTGTGAATTCGACCCTCAGATTCTTGCAGCTCATCAAGCTTCCTTTTCATCCCCGACGAATAGTTATTTGCAAGCACATGCAAACTTCTATTCTCGTACTTAAGCTGCTGGATCTCTTGCTTAAGTCTTTCCACCTCTGCCATCAACGATTCCACCTGACGAGAGCGGGCAAGCAGGCGTAGGCCCATGTTGGACACAGAGCTCGCACACTGAACACTAAGTGCGAGGGACTCTTGAACGGCCAACTCATCGGACCGTCCTGACAGCAGCCTACTATCTTTCGGAGTGAGGAGGTTCCTAGCTACTATTGTAGCTGTTGTGGCGTCCTGCATCACGGAGTCTTCACCTGTGAGAGGACCGTTAGAAGAAAAGAAAGAAGGGCGCCATACGTTACCTTGACGCGGCACGCCCGCATCACTGCTAAGGCTCAATTCCAAGCTAAGGTTCGATGAGTTTGCCATTTTTCAAAAGTGTTCAAGGAGAAGGGATGGAGTTAAATTTCGAAGGGCCGGAGACAATTTTCAAGAATGGGAAATCTTCAGAGTGTGTTTGTGGCGGTGATCGATACCTCAATAAAAAGCCAAGGCGACGCGTCCACCGATTCAAAAAGCCGGAATTTCCGGCGTAATTTTGGCGACGCTTTCTCGGCTTTTCAGAAGACGCGTTCAACTTTGTCAAAAGATTTCTTCTTTTCAGACAACACGTGGAGGCCATCATCGCAACTACACATCTTTAGCCGACAAGCGCAAAGTTCGGCGACGCTTTCTCAGCTTTTCAGAAGACGCGTGCAGCTTTGTCAAAAGGAGCCGCATCTGCACTACCACGTGTCGTTCAGAAAGCGAAGGGGCGTCGTTCAGAAATCGAAGGGGCGCCTGCTCAGAAATCGAAGAGGCGTGTTCAGAGATCGAAGAGGCGCCACTATTTCAAAAAGCCGGATTTGCGGGATCAAAACGTTTGTCGACAAAGGTAAAAAGTACCACCACATGATATTATCTTTATATATGTCGACCTTCATCTTTTATGGCAGGGCAAACCTGAAGAAAATGCCCAACTCTCCCTCACCTCTGAGGGCGCACTCCCAGCAAAGCCTTTCGAAATACTCAATTCTTTCTTCTTCCCCAAAGATGATACCAGATGCCTGGAGTACATATGACCCAGGAGGAAACAGCACAACAAATACATGTGCTGATTCATTCACCGCTTCTTCAAAAGCAAAGGTATCTCATATCATCAAGGTCAAAAGCAAAAGTATCTCATATCATGCTCTTTCCCTGTCTTTTTCTTTGTCCTTGTTCTTACTCGCATGGCAAAGTAAAAGAAGCAATCAGCCGGCACTTGGAGTCAGTCTTCTGATCTGGAGCCAACTGCCTGGGATCTATTCCTGATTGCTTACCTAGCGTTGCTCTCGAGTAGT
This sequence comes from Pyrus communis, assembly GCF_963583255.1. Classification (NCBI taxonomy): domain Eukaryota; kingdom Viridiplantae; phylum Streptophyta; class Magnoliopsida; order Rosales; family Rosaceae; genus Pyrus; species Pyrus communis. The sequence continues at coordinate 10,744,472 of NC_084815.1, forward strand.
CATCTTCAACGGTTGATACACTTCCGGAGAAGGGACCACTTCTGCAAAGGGGAGCGAGTAAGGCAAGTGAAAATGATACATTGAAGCATGTGGAGACAAACATAGGCTGAGTTATCCTCCAACCCTTTTCAATACGAATTGGAAAGATTGAACAAAGAAACAGACCAAAGGGGTAAGCTCAGACCTTCGGGGAAGACCAAAAGAATCCTCCAGCCCAGTAGCACAAAGGAAAATCAATGATGGGCGGAAACCAGTTCGAGAGTAAGCCTGTGGAATCATCAAGATCAAGCCTCAATGCAATCAACAAAGAGAAGATGGAATTTACACTCTATAACCAGATTTGCGTCTCTAAACTCTTCTCTTTGTTAATTACATTATGCCATGTTTAATATGTTTAAGTGCTTTTTGTGTATTTACTTATGCTTTGTGTGAATCTATGCTTAAAACATTGAGGACAATGTTTGATTTAAGTGTGGGGGGGGGGGGGGGGGTAACTAAGTATATTTGATGCAAATTCGTTGGATTTTATCACCTATCACTTCACATGTTGTTTCTCACTGTTTTAAAACTGTTTTAGTGTGTTTTGTCTTAAAAATTTGAAAAATTGTTTTGAAAAACCCAAAAAGAGTTGTTTTAAAGTTGTTTTTGTGTGTGTGTGTTTGTGTCTTAGGATACCTTCCAACACAATGATAAGGATTTGGTTTGTAATTGCATGACTGTTAAAAAGAGTTATAAACATAGAGAAAAGTTTGATTTACTCTTGGTATATGCTTGGTTATGGTTATAATGTATGACTTCACATGCAATCATAAAAGAAAATTTAGTTTTTGTAACATACCTGAAGGAAGGAACTCAAACAAATGCTACAACCCTGAGAGACTTGAGCCTATAACGTTCTTTGGAGAGTTTAATCTGTGATTTCTTGTTTTCTAAAATCGTTGCATGATTTCATTATTCTTTGCTTGGTTACTACTTAGAAGGCGTTTCATCATATAGTTCCAAATGCTAGAACTCATGCCCATTTCATTCAAAGCATGTTATTGATTTGCATAACATATATCAAGATGAAGTTGTGTAGTTGCCACCATAGCCAAATAGCCTCACTTCCCATATTTCGTATATGTTGTAAGTTGTACCCCCGTTGAGCCGTGTTAGCCCATGTTCTTTGTTAACCCACTTTTTCCTCACCTAGCCTAGTTTAGGACAATCCCCACCCTTGTTCTTAAAAGATAGTGAGCATGACTTAATTGAATTCCTTTTGAGTTACATTATGAAAGAAAATAAGTGTTGGGGAGAGAATGTTTAAGTGTTTATGTTATGAAAAAAAAAAAAAAAAAGAAAAAAAAAAAGAGAAAAGAATAAGTGATTGAAGAAAGGTTCCAAAACACCAATTCTGGGCGTAAATTGTCTAAATTCTCCCTTTTTGTTCAAAAGTTGAGTTTTCATTCAAAAGTGAATTCTAAGTTGATTCAAATGCTTTGCTCACTATTTCTTTAAGAACCTTTGTTTTCCATATCCCTTCTTTGTTATCCACATACCCCAAGCCCCGTTACAACCCTTGACTTCTATCTTGAGTGTTGTGTATTTCAATTTGTGGAGTTTGAACTTGGTATGAGCTTATGGTGTCACTGGTTCTCGCGTCTAAGTAGTAGCATTCCATTCATGAGATCATATCTAAACATGCTTATTAACTCCAGAAATTGCGTTCTTTGTGATACTTATATGTGAGTGTTCGTTTTCATGTTACATCAATCTTCTCACATATGACTAGATTAGGGTGTGTAGTTAGAAATTCTGAGTGAAAATCGAGTGCATATCTTGTAAGGAATTGAGCAAATTCTCTAAGGCATGTTACTACATTCAAAACATGGTTTTAAATGCTTAATTGTGAACTAGTATATGGTGACTATGATTAAGAATGTACTTAAGTGTGAAGATGACTAAAATCTGTGAGAATGATGATTTTTAACATGTCATTGGAAATCCCTAAGACGGTTGTTGGAAGGTTTAGGTTGTGTTTTACGTGTTTAGTGTCGTTTTGTTTATTTGTTTTTATTCTGTTTTGCTCGAGGACTAGCAAAAGCTAAGTGTGGGGGTATTTGATAGGAGCATATTCATGCGACTTAAATGGCTTGTTCTCGTGCATTTACGTTATGTTTCTCTCGTTATTTTAGTCCTTTATGCTTCTTTTGTGTGTTTTCAGGTTCTAAGGGCCTAGGGAGCAAGAAAGTGCATTTTGAGGCCATTTGGAGCATTTTTGGGCATGGATTGGATAGCTTATCCATGGAGCCAAGAGGATGGACGAATTTGAAGGCCTTGTATTCACTTTGGACATAAAACAAAGGGCCTAGCCCATTCTCTCTTATTCTCTCCCTTATAGCCATGCAAAGAACCATCCATTCCATCAAAAACAATCCATCAATTCACATGCAAAACCACCATTAACACACATGCACCCAAACAAAGCCAACCTAGCTAACCCTACATGCATTCTTTATTCACTCTTCATCATTACATTCATTCTCCAAACACTTTCATTAATTAAAACACATTTGCACATCCACTCATTCTTTCCTTATTGCCGTGCATCCCCCCTAATTCCATCCATCCTCCACACCTTTCCAACCTAGACACATCCTTTAATCATTCCCCCTTTAAGTTATGATTTTATTTCCTAACCCTACATGCATTATTTATTAACTCTTCATCATGCATCCACATTTTAAATCATCAAACAACTTCACCCATGCCGTGGCCTATGCACTCATCACCAAATAAATCCCCACCATTGCCGTGCCTTCCCCTTAGATTTTTAGCAATTTCTCTTCATCATTGCACCACAAATCATTCAACAAATGCATCCATAATCATTTCTCCAACCTAGCATTCCCATTCTTTAATCCAATTTCAGCAAACACATGCTTTCCAATCTAGCATTCCCATCATAATTCCACCACTGATGCGAGATTTATACGCACACAAATTAAACCCTTTTTCGTCAAATTGTAGTATATGTGCAAGTAGGGATCGTTCTGGACCGGGGATTAGGAGGGATTGTTAATCACTTGGATTTGACTAAAAAACATAAAAACACAATATAAAACACTAAACTAGACTCAAAGAATTCAAAAATACTTTAAAACATAAACTAAACAGATTCTAAGCATTAAAGAACAAGAAAGTAAAGGGGGGTTTAGGTTTTACGAAAATTGAAATAACGAAACAAGTTAATAAACTAGACAGAATGTAAATATGAATGTGATGGAATTGAATGGATGAATGCTAGCTAAGGGGTTCATCTCCATACATGTTATACTTGCATAATAAAACGATTTCCAATTGCATTTCAATAAATCATTAATTCTCAACACTCCAAGTTAATTAGGTCCGCTTAAATTAACCGTCAAGTTTTCCTTAAGTTAATGAATTGGATGATTGCATACGACAACCCAAAGCATTCCTCACAAGTTCCCTACATGAATTGCATAATAGAGATACAAGCAAGAATCATTAAGTTCTTTGAAAACTATAAGTGTTGACGAGGCATTCGTTACTATGATTGCATGAAACTTATGCCAAGAATTCGTTTAACGCGATTGTTTATAAGCAACCTCCACTACTTGTGAATATAAGTTCATAACGATTAGGTGAAATTCACTTATATTCTAGCGTCAAATTCATGCATGAAAATTAAGTGTGCACTCTCAATAAACATACATAAATAGGTTATCAATAAAACAATTAAACAAATTGAATTCACAACTTATGAAACGTAATTAGAAGTAATCAAATCAAAATGCAAGCATAAACATATATTTCGAATCACCCCCTAGCTAAAGGGGGGTTTAGTTCCTCATACAAAACAAAGAGAATTGAAATTAAACATTGAAATCAAAGAAACGCCTAAACATTCCAACAACTCAAACTTGAATTGTATGAACGTTTAGGCTCTCTTCTCTTCCTCTTTATTGTAGCATAAGGTCTAGGGATAATTGGTTTGGGGGATGGAAGTGTGGAATGGAAGAGGAGTGGTGGAGAAGTGGAAGGGGAATGGAAAAATGGTGTTTGGATTATAAGGGGAGAGATGGGAAGCTCACGGCTAGGGAAGGGAGAATGTGTTTGTAATGTGTTGTGTATGAAATGAGATCTCCATGAATGAATGAATGCAAGGGTATTTATAGGAGTAGTGGAGGGAACATATGGCTATGTCATTTGTAGGTGAAGTAGGTGGATGTTGTAGGTGAAGTAGGTGGATGTTGTAGGTGAAGTGGATGTTGTAGGTGAAGTAGGTGGATGTTGTAGGTGAAGTAGGTGGATGTTGTAGGTGAAGTGGGTGGATGTTGTAGGTGAAGTAAGTGGATGTTGTAGGTGAAGTGGATGGATGTTATGTTAAGTGATAAGTGATAAGTGATATGATATGTGGTTATGATATGATAAGTGGTTAAGTGGTGATGATAAGTGATAAGTGATTAAGTGATATGATATGTGGTGATGATAAGTGATAAGTGCATGTGGGTTAACTAATGAAGGAAATGCATGTGCAATGACAATGTGTTAGAATGGATGTGTGTTATGCATGGCATGATTGGGATTAGGAAAGGTTTAAATGTCCTAAAACTAAAGAGAACAAGGTTCCAACACTTTGGCTCCAATTAGGTCTTCAATTTCGTCCAACACTTTGGCTTCAAGCATAAGCTATCCGTCCTTAGCCCAAAAGTGCTCCAAAAGTCTCCAAAATGCATCTTTTTGCTCCTTTAGCCCTTTGGACCTACAAACACACGAAAATAGCTTAAAGTACTAAAATAACTAAAGAAACATAACGTAAATGTACGAGAACAAGCCATTTAAGTCGCATAAATATGCTCCTATCAAATACCCCCACACTTAGCTTTTGTTAGTCCTCGAGCAAAACAGAAAAACAAAACAAAAAGAACAAAACACAACCTACACCTTCCAACAATCGTATCAGGGACTTCCAATGCACATGACAAGTTAAAAATCATTATTCTCACAGATTTGAGCCATCTTTACACTTAAGTACATTCTTAATCATAGTCACCACATACTAGTTCACAATTAAGCAATTAAAACACATTTCAAATGTAGTAACATGCCTTTAGAGAATTCCCTCAATTTCTTACTAGATGTACTCTCGTTTTTCACACAGATTTTCTGACTACACACCCTACACTAGGTATATGTGAGAAGATTGATGTAAACATGTAGACGAACACTCACATATGTTATAATAAGGAAAGCATTTTCTGGAGTTAATAAGCATGTTTAGATATGATCTCATGAATGGAATGCTACTACTTAGACGCGAGAACCAGTGACACCATAAGCTCATACCAAGTTCAAACTCCACAATTGAAATACATAACACTCAATATAGAAGTCAAAGGGTAGTAACGGGGATAGGGTATTGGCTAACAATGAAAGGTGAAGGATAAACAAACATTCTTAAAGCAATAGTGAGCAAAGTATTGAATTAGGCACTTAGAATTCCCTTAAGAACGCAGAAGTCAACTTTGAACACCCAAGGGAAAATCACACAAAACTTAGGGCCATATTCAACTTTTTGGACCCTTTCTTCAACCATCAACGCTCGTGAGTTCGTTCTTACTTATTTTCACTCCTTTTTTTTTTTTTTTTTTTTTTTCTTCTTTTTCTTTTGAATCTCAAAACATACATATAAACGTAAGAACAAACTTTTACTCCCCCACACTCATTTTCTTGCATAATGTAACTCAAAAGGAATTCATTTAAGTCATGCTCACTAAACTTTAAGAACAAGGGTATAGGAAAGTCCTACTCTAAGCTAGGTAAGGGGTGATGTGGGTAAACAAGGAATAAAGGCAAAACGAGGCTCAACGGGGTTAAAACTTACAACATATACGAAGTATGGGAAGTAAGGCTATTTGGCTATGGTGGTGGTCACTACACAACTTCTTCTTGAATATGTGTTATGCAAATCAATAACATGCTTTGAATGAAATGGGCATGAGTTCTAGCATTTGGAACTATATGATGAAACGCCTTCTAAGTAGTAACCAAGCAAAGAATAATGAGATCATGCAACGACTTTAGAAAACAAGAAATCACAGATTATACTCTCCAAAGAACGTTATAGGCTCAAGTCTCTCAGGGTTGTAGCGTTTGTTTGAGTTCCTTCCTTCAAGCATGTTACAAAAACGAATTTTTTTCTTTTATGATTGCATGTGAAGTCATACATTATAACCATAACCAAGCATATACCAAGAGTAAATCAAACTTTTCTCTATGTTTATAACTCTTTCTAACCGTCATGCAATTATAAACCAAATCCTTATCATTGTGTTGGAAGGTACCCTAAGACACAAACACACAAAAACGACTCTTAAAACAACTCTTTTTGGGTTTTTCAAAACAATTTTTCAAATTTTTATGGGATTTTCGAATTATAAAACAAAACACACTAAAACACTCTAAAACAACTTAAAAACACCTTAAAACAGCAAGGAACAACATTTGAAGTTATGGGTGATAAAATCCCACGAATTTGCATTAAATATACTTAGTTACCCCCCCACACTTAAATCAAACATTGTCCTCAATGTTTTAAGCATAGATTCATACAAAGCATAAGTAAACACACAAAAAGCATTTAAACATACTAAACATGGCAGAATGTAATTAACAAAGAGAAGAGTTTAGGAACGCAAATCTGGTTATGGAGTGTAAATTCCCTCTTCTCCTTGGTGATTGCATTGAGGCATTGATCTTGGTGATTCCACAGGCATACTCTTGAACTGGTTTCCGCCCATCGTTGATTTTCCTTTGTGCTACTTCTTGAACTGGGCAGCAGGATGGTTCTTTTGGTCTCCCCCGAAGGTCTGAGCTTATCCTTTTTATCTGTTTCTTTGTTCAATCTGTGCAGGAGTGGTCCCTTCTCCGGAAGTGTATCAACCGTTGAAGATGACTACTCGAGAGCAACGCTAGGTAAGCAATCAGGAATAGGTTCCAGGCAGTTGGCTCCAGATCGGAAGACTGACTCCAAGTGCCGGCTGATTGCTTCTTTTACTTTGCCATGCGAGTAAGAACAAGGACAAAGAAAAAGACAGGGAAAGAGCATGATATGAGATACTTTTGCTTTTGACCTTGATGATATGAGATACCTTTGCTTTTGAAGAAGCGGTGAATGAATCAGCACATGTATTTGTTATGCTGTTTCCTCCTGGGTCATCTGTACTCCAGACATCTAGTATCATCTTTGGGGAAGAAGAAAGAATTTAGTATTTCGAAAGGCTTTGCTGGGAGTGCACCCTCAGAGGTGAGGGAGAGTTGGGCATTTTCTTCAGGTTTGCCCTGCCATAAAAGACGAAGGTCGACATATATAGAGATAATATCAAGTGGTGGTACTTTTTACCCTTGTCGACAAACGTTTTGATCCCGCAAATCCAGCTCTTTGAAATAGTGGCGCCTCTTCGATCTTTGAATACGCCTCTTCGATTTCTGAGCAGGCGCCCCTTCGATTTCTGAACGACGCCCCTTCGCTTTCTGAACGACACGTGGTAGTGCAGATGCGGCTCCTTTTGACAAAGCTGCACGCGTCTTTTGAAAAGCAGAGAAAGCGTCGCCGAACTTTGCGCTTGTCGGCTAAAGATGTGTAGATGCGATGATGGCCTCCACGTGTTTTCAGCTTTGTCAGAAATCTTTTGACAAAGTTGAACGCGTTTTCTGAAAAGCCGAGGGAGCGTCGCCTAAATTACGCCGGAAAATCCGGCTCTTTGAATCGGTGGACGCGTCGTCTTGGCTTTTTATAGAGCTATCAATCACCCCAACACACACACTCTGAAGATTTCCCATTCCTGAAACTCGACTCCGGCCCTTTGTGAAATTTTAACTCCATCCACCCCTTCTCTTTGAACATCGTTGAAAAAAAATGGCGAACTCATCGAACCTTAGCTTAGATTTGAGTCTCAGCAGCGATCCGGTTGCGCCCCGTCAAGGTAATGTATGGCGCCCTTCTTTTTTATCTTCTAACGGTCCTCTTTCAGGTGAAGACTCTGTGATGCAGGATGCCACAACAGCTACAATAGTAGCTAAAAACCTCCTCACTCCAAAAGATAGTAGGCTGCTGTCAGGACGGTCCGATGAGTTGGCCGTTCAAGAGTCCCTCGCACTTAGTGTTCAGTGTGCGAGTTCTGTGTCCAACATGGGCCAACGCCTGCTTGCTCGGTCCCGCCAAGTGGAATCGTTGATGTCCGAGGTGGAAAGACTTAAGCAAGAGATCCAGCAGCTTAAGTACGAGAATAGAAGTTTGCATGTGCTTGCAAATAACTATTCGTCGGGGATGAAGAGGAAGCTTGATGAGCTGCAAGAATCTGAGGGTCGAATTCACAGTGACCGTCAAAGGCTTGCGTCTTATCTCCAGAGGCACCTTTTTCCTGGGTCATCCAGCGCTTGGCCAAGTATTGAGGCCTGGAATGCTCTAGCTCCGATGCCTCCCGCTCCGATGGCTTCCGCTCCGATGCCTCCCGCTTCTATGCCTCCCGCTTCTATGCCTTCCGCTTCTGCGCCTCGTAGTGGGGCTTCACGCAAACAACCTTTGTGAAGCTCCACCTTTCTCCATGTTTAGTATCTTTCTTTCTCTTTTTTTTTTTTTTTTTTTTTTTTTTTTTTTTTTTTTACATAAATAAAATCAAACGGCATGGAATTTATCTTTGAATGGGCGGTGATACTTGAAATGATCCGGTAATAGTTTAAATTCCAGATTGGGTGCCTGATTCATAAAAAACAACAAGTTAGTATAAAATGTAATGAAATTTGGAAAAAATGACTTACTTGTTTTGTCTGACAAGAACTCAATGACAAACACCACTCCTTTGAAAGTTTCAGGGATATTGGACTTGGCCAGATTGCATGTGATGGTTATGAATTGTCCAATGTCATCAAATTTAACTTCTTTGGATTTTGTGGTTTCAAGAACGTCCTCTTTGATGAATTCATGACATTCCCTACTTGTCACCTTTGAAAGGGGTTCCAAGATGTCTTTTTCACCTTCTTCTTCCTTGGAAGTCATGAATCTGCAAGGAATAGGGATACTTGTTGGAACAGGGTTAAAAATAATGAAATTTGGAACAACCATACCTGTATTAGATGGCATAGGAGCAATAGGTGCCTCCGGTAAAGGTGTTTCCACCCTTTCCGTGGGTTGGGTGTATTCCTCTTCCTTGTGATTTGATTTTGATGGTTGAGGGTCCGTTCCAACCTCCTTGTCACTTCTCAACATGATAGCATTGGTGTTTTCAAATTCTCCCTTCTGATTTGCAATGGTTGAACTAGGGAGTTCGCCTTGGTCTCGAAACTGTCCTACGAACTCCGCGATCTGCCCAATTTGCTTATCCAAGTGGTCCAACCTTTGTGGTGGCTGCATAGGCGTTGAATAGAACTCCTCATATGGCTGCCAATATCCTTCTTGTTGAGCCTCATTGTCTTGATTTTGTGAGCCCTGCACCAAACAAATTAATTCATTAAGCTTTTGATTATAATCTATTGACGAACTTGAGTTTGGTTGGGCATATTGAATATGAGGTTGTGGTGGCTGCCAATATCCTCCTTGTTGAGCATTTTGAGGTTCCCACCACATAGAGTTTGAATGATCACTCCAATCCGAATTGTAAGTATTGGAAAACACGTTATTCCTTGATTGAAGATTAGATATATCAACTCTTTGCATTTGGGACCTTTCCATGAGCTGTGACAAAAGAGAAGCGTTATCAAGTGCCATGTTGTTCTTAACAAACAAAACACAAATAAAAACTAAATCTAAAAGACAATACAGAAACAAACAATCCAAGGGATTAGCAAATTTTCTAATCCCCGGCAACGGCGCCAAAATTTGATGCGAGATTTATACGCACACAAATTAAACCCTTTTTCGTCAAATTGTAGTATATGTGCAAGTAGGGATCGTTCTGGACCGGGGATTAGGAGGGATTGTTAATCACTTGGATTTGACTAAAAAACATAAAAACACAATATAAAACACTAAACTAGACTCAAAGAATTCAAAAATACTTTAAAACATAAACTAAACAGATTCTAAGCATTAAAGAACAAGAAAGTAAAGGGGGGTTTAGGTTTTACGAAAATTGAAATAACGAAACAAGTTAATAAACTAGACAGAATGTAAATATGAATGTGATGGAATTGAATGGATGAATGCTAGCTAAGGGGTTCATCTCCATACATGTTATACTTGCATAATAAAACGATTTCCAATTGCATTTCAATAAATCATTAATTCTCAACACTCCAAGTTAATTAGGTCCGCTTAAATTAACCGTCAAGTTTTCCTTAAGTTAATGAATTGGATGATTGCATACGACAACCCAAAGCATTCCTCACAAGTTCCCTACATGAATTGCATAATAGAGATACAAGCAAGAATCATTAAGTTCTTTGAAAACTATAAGTGTTGACGAGGCATTCGTTACTATGATTGCATGAAACTTATGCCAAGAATTCGTTTAACGCGATTGTTTATAAGCAACCTCCACTACTTGTGAATATAAGTTCATAACGATTAGGTGAAATTCACTTATATTCTAGCGTCAAATTCATGCATGAAAATTAAGTGTGCACTCTCAATAAACATACATAAATAGGTTATCAATAAAACAATTAAACAAATTGAATTCACAACTTATGAAACGTAATTAGAAGTAATCAAATCAAAATGCAAGCATAAACATATATTTCGAATCACCCCCTAGCTAAAGGGGGGTTTAGTTCCTCATACAAAACAAAGAGAATTGAAATTAAACATTGAAATCAAAGAAACGCCTAAACATTCCAACAACTCAAACTTGAATTGTATGAACGTTTAGGCTCTCTTCTCTTCCTCTTTATTGTAGCATAAGGTCTAGGGATAATTGGTTTGGGGGATGGAAGTGTGGAATGGAAGAGGAGTGGTGGAGAAGTGGAAGGGGAATGGAAAAATGGTGTTTGGATTATAAGGGGAGAGATGGGAAGCTCACGGCTAGGGAAGGGAGAATGTGTTTGTAATGTGTTGTGTATGAAATGAGATCTCCATGAATGAATGAATGCAAGGGTATTTATAGGAGTAGTGGAGGGAACATATGGCTATGTCATTTGTAGGTGAAGTAGGTGGATGTTGTAGGTGAAGTAGGTGGATGTTGTAGGTGAAGTGGATGTTGTAGGTGAAGTAGGTGGATGTTGTAGGTGAAGTAGGTGGATGTTGTAGGTGAAGTGGGTGGATGTTGTAGGTGAAGTAAGTGGATGTTGTAGGTGAAGTGGATGGATGTTATGTTAAGTGATAAGTGATAAGTGATATGATATGTGGTTATGATATGATAAGTGGTTAAGTGGTGATGATAAGTGGTTAAGTGGTGATGATAAGTGATAAGTGATTAAGTGATATGATATGTGGTGATGATAAGTGATAAGTGCATGTGGGTTAACTAATGAAGGAAATGCATGTGCAATGACAATGTGTTAGAATGGATGTGTGTTATGCATGGCATGATTGGGACTAGGAAAGGTTTAAATGTCCTAAAACTAAAGAGAACAAGGTTCCAACACTTTGGCTCCAATTAGGTCTTCAATTTCGTCCAACACTTTGGCTTCAAGCATAAGCTATCCGTCCTTAGCCCAAAAGTGCTCCAAAAGTCTCCAAAATGCATCTTTTTGCTCCTTTAGCCCTTTGGACCTACAAACACACGAAAATAGCTTAAAGTACTAAAATAACTAAAGAAACATAACGTAAATGTACGAGAACAAGCCATTTAAGTCGCATAAATATGCTCCTATCAACCACCAATTCAGCCACAAAACATCATCATTGCACCATAACATTCCTCCTTTGCCGTGGCCTTCATTCCCATTTCCAGCATGCATTCACATGCATTTTCAGCACCTACACATCTCACTCACATGCACATTCACCCCTTTCTCTCCCTATAAAAACCCTTGCATTCATTCATTCAAGGATATCTCATTCACAACACAACACCCCTCAAACATTTCCATTCTTTCCTTAGCCGTGAGTCCCCCCTCCCTACTAATCCAAACACCAATCCTCTTCCACTTCCATCACTCCTCACTTCATTCCACACTTCCATTCCCCCAAACCAACTATCCTTAGACCTTATGCTACAAAGAAGAGGAAGAGAAGAGGGCCTAAACGTTCATACAATTCAAGTTTGAGTTGTTGGAATGTTTAGGCGTTTCTTTGATTTCAATGTTTAATTTCCATTCTCTTTGTTTTGTATGAGGAACTAAACCCCCCTTTAGCTAGGGGGTGATTCGAAATTATGTTTATGTTTGTATTTTGATTTGATTACTTCTAATTGCGTTTCATAAGTTGTGATTCAATTTGTTTAACCGTTTGATTGATAACCTATTTATGTATGTTTATTAAGAATGAACGCTTAATTTTCATGCATGAATTTGACGCTAGAATATAAGTGAGTTTCACGTAATAGTTATGAACTTATATTCACAAGTAGTGGAGGTTGCTTATAAACAATCGCGTTAAACAAATTCTTGGCATGAGTTTCATGCAATCATAGTAACGAATGCCTCGTCAACACTTATAGTTTTCATGATGCTTAATGATTCTTGCTTGTTTCTCTATTATGCAATTCATGTAGGGAACTTGTGAGGAATGCTTTGGGTTGTCGTATGCAATCATCCAATTCATTAACTTAAGGAAAACTTGACGGTTAATTTAAGCGGACCTAATTAACCCGGGGTGTTGAGAATTCATGGTTTGTTGAAATGCAATTGGAAATCATTTTATTATGCAAGTGTAACATGTATGGAGATGAACCCCTTAGCTAGCCATACCATCCATTCATTTCCGTCAATTTCATATTTACAATTTGTTTTCTTTACAATCTATCCATTTTAGTTTAAATTTGTCCAAAATCATTCCCCCCATATTTCGTTTAAGTCTTAGTCTTAATCTTCCTTATTTTTAGTTTTGAATTCTTCGAGTTTAGTATAGTGTTTTAGTTTGTGTTTTTACGTTTTTAAGTCAAATCCAAGTGATTAACAATCCCTCCTAATCCCCGGTCCAGAACGATCCCTACTTGCACCTATACTACAATTTGACAAAAAGAGGGTTTAATTTGTGTGCGTATAAATCTCGCATCAGGAATGCATGTGAATATGATGGAAATCTGATATGGTGATGGGAGATGCATGTGGCTGATTTATGCATGTGAATGCATGTGGCTGCAATGGATTAGGAATCCTTCAATTTCGTCCATTCCTTTTGCTCCAAACATAAGCTATCCATTCCAAGTCCAATTTTGCTCCAAAATGCTCCAAAATGCATCTTTTTGCTTCCTTAGCCATATGAACCTAAAAACACACGAAAATGGCTTAAACGACTAAAACAACTATGAATTAACAATATAAATGCACGAAAACAAGCTAAGTAAGTCGCCTAAATATGCTTCTATCAGGCAAAGTAAAAGAAGCAATCAGCCGGCACTTAGAGTCAGTTTTCCGATCTGGAGCCAACTGCCTGGACTCTATTCCTGATTGCTTACCTAGCGTTGCTCTCGAGTAGTCATCTTCAACGGTTGATACACTTCCAGAGAAGGGACCACTTCTGCAAAGGGGAGCGAGTAAGGCAAGTGAAAATGATACATTGAAGCATGTGGAGACAAACATAGGCTGAGTTATCCTCCAACCCTTTTCAATACGAATTGGAAAGATTGAACAAAGAAACAGACCAAAGGGGTAAGCTCAGACCTTCGGGGTAGACCAAAAGAATCCTCCAGCCCAGTAGCACAAAGGAAAATCAACAAGTGGAGGAGACCAAAAGAATCCTGCTGCCCAGTTCAAGAGTAGCACAAAGGAAAATCAACGATGGGCGGAAACCAGTTCAAGAGTAAGCCTGTGGAATCACAAAGATCAAAGCCTCAATGCAATCACCAAGGAGAAGAGGGAATTTACAATCCATAACCAGATTTGCGTCCCTAAACTCTTCTCTTTGTTAATTACATTCTGCCATGTTTAGTATGTTTAAATGCTTTTTGTGTGTTTACTTATGTTTTGTGTGAATCTATGCTTAAAACATTGAGGACAATGTTTGATTTAAGTGTGGGGGGGTAACTAATGTTGTTAATGCAAATTCGTGGGATTTTATCACCCATAACTTCAAATGTTGTTCCTTGCTGTTTTATGGTGTTTTTAAGTTGTTTTAGAGTGTTTTTAGTGTGTTTTGTTTTATAACTCCGAAAATCACATAAAAATTTGAAAAACATGTTTTGAAAAGCCTAAAAAGAGTGTTTTGAGTCGTTTTTGTGTGTTTGTGTCTTAGGGTACCTTCCAACACAATGATAAGGATTTGGTTTGTAATTGCATGACTGTTAAAAAGAGTTATAAACATGGAGAAAAGTTTGATTTACTCTTGGTATATGCTTGGTTATGGTTATAATATATGACTTCACATGCAATCATAAAAGAAAAATTCTTTTTTGTAACATGCTTGAGGGAAGAAACTCATAATAACACTACATCCCTGTGAGACTCGAGCCATTACTTTCTTTGGAGGGTTATTTTCTGTGATTCTTTGTTTTCTAAAGTTGTTGCATGATCTCATTATCCTTGCTTGGTTGCTACTTAGAATGCAATTGTATCATGATAGAACTAAATGCTAGAACTTATATCCGTTTCATTCAAAGCATGACATTGAATTGCATAACATATATCAAGATGAAGTTGTGTAGTTGCCACCATAGCCAAATAGCCTTACTTCCCATATTTCGTATGTTTTAACCCTGTTGAGCCTCGTTTAGCCTATTTTCTTTGCTAACCACATCACCCCTTACCTAGCCTAGTTTAGGACAATCCACACCCTTGTTCTTAAAAGATAGTGAGCATGACTTAATTGAATTCCTTTTGAGTTACATTTTGCAAGAAAATGAGTGTAGGGGAGGGAAAGTTTGTTCTTAAGTTTGTATGTTTTGAGAGTCAAAAGAAAAGAAAAAATTGTGAAAAACATATGAGAAAGAAAAAAAAAAACAGAAAAAAAAAGAAAGAAAGAAAGAAAAGAAAAAAAAAGAAGAGCTTGTTCTCCCTTTTTGTTCAAAAGTTGAGTTTTCATTCAAAAGTGAAGTCTAAGATGATTCAAATGCTTTGCTCACTATTGCTTAAAGAACGTTTGTTTTCCCTATCCTTTCATTGTTAGCCAACTCCCCAAGCCCCGTTACAACCTTTGACTTCTATCTTGATCGTTATGTGTTCAATAATGTGGAGTTTGGAATTGATATGAGCTTATGGAATCACTGGTTCTCGTTCTAAGTAGTAGCATTCCATTCATGAGATTATAGTCATGTCATTGTCGTAAATCCAGAAAATGCTTTCTTTGATATAACATATGTGAGTGTTAGAATTCATATTTACATCAATCTTCTCACATATAACTAGTGTAGGGTGTGTAGTCAGAAAATCTGTGTGAAA
Source organism: Pyrus communis (assembly GCF_963583255.1). Taxonomy (NCBI): domain Eukaryota; kingdom Viridiplantae; phylum Streptophyta; class Magnoliopsida; order Rosales; family Rosaceae; genus Pyrus; species Pyrus communis. The sequence continues at coordinate 10,759,955 of NC_084815.1, forward strand.
AACGAGTGCATATCTTGTAAGGATTTGAGCAATTTCTCTAAGGCATGTTACTACATTCAAAACATGGTTTTAAATGCTTAATTGTGAAATAGTATGTGGTGACTATGATTAAGAATGTATTCAAGTGTGAAGATGACTAAAATCTATGGGACTAATGATTTTTAACTTGTCATGTGCATTGGAAATCCGTGAGACGATTGTTGGAAGGTGTAGGTGGTGTTTTGTTCGTTTTGTCTAGTTTCGTGTTCTTTTGTTGTTTTGTTTTGCTCGCGGACTAACAAAAGATAAGTGTGGGGGTATTTGATAGGAGCATATTCATGCAACTTAAATGGCTTGTTCTCGTGCATTTACGTTATGTTTCTTTAGTTATTTTAGTACTTTAAGCTATTTTCGTGTGTTTGTAGGTCCAAAGGGCTAAAGGAGCAAAAAGATGCATTTTGGAGACTTTTGGAGCACTTTTGGGCTAAGGATGGATAGCTTATGCTTGGAGCCAAAGTGTTGGACGAAATTGAAGACCTAATTGAAGACCAAAGTGTTGGAACCTTGTTCCCTTTAGTTTTAGGACATTTAAACCTTTCCTATATATTTAGTCGTGCATAACATTCCAACATTCCACTCCTTCATTTCAACCACACTCCCACATATCATTATATATCATTCACCACTTATCATATCATTCACTTATCATATCATACACTTATCACTTATTGATAGGAGCATATTCATGCGACTTAAATGGCTTGTTCTCGTGCATTTACGTGATGTTTCTTTAGTTATTTTAGTCCTTTATGCTTCTTTTGTGTGTTTTCAGGTTCTAAGGGCAAAGTATGCAAAAGGATGCCTTTTGGAGCCTTTTGGAGCAAATTAGAGATTGGAATGGATATCATATGCTTGGAGCCAAGAGGATGGACGAAATTGAAGGATTCCTCCTCCATTGCAGCCACATGCACATTCAATCATTCACACCAAAACCTTGCACATGCTTTCCCATTTCATTATTCATTCACCTTGCAGCCACTCCACATGCATTTCTAGCTTTTCCTTTGCATTCCCCCTTTAATCAACACATGCATCCACTCACCAAGAAATCATTCATTCCACATGCACCCAAAACACCACCAGAAATCATCATTGCCGTGGGTACCTATCCCATTTCAGATTGTCATTCCACTTCATTGCACATGCATCTTCATAATTCAACACATGCATTCATTATTTATTTACTTTGCATCCTTTAATTTAATCACATGCACATTCAAACAAACACAATCATTCCAGCCATACCTTGCATTTTCAGATTGTTCCTCCATCATTGCACCACAATGCAGCCACATGCACTTGTTCCTCTAACATTTCAGCCACTTGCACTCCCATTCTCTCCCAAAACCGTGCACATGCCTTCTCCTTGCATTTCCAGCCATTCCACATGCTATTTCAGCCACATGCACTCATAATCATTCAACCAACATGTGCACATGCAGCCTAGCTGTCATGTTCCCCCCATTTCACCTATAAATACTCATTCATTCACACTCATTCATACACATCCATTCACCACAGAAATAAGGCCTTTGTGCCAGAAATTCATCCATTCCAAACACTCTTCCATAAACTCATCCATTGCAGAAATGTAGACATCAAACCACCCTTGTGCCATGCCTTCCCTATTAATCCAAACACCACTCCCCAAACCATTCACACCATCAAACTCACCTTAGACCTTGTGCCACAACGAAGAGGAAGAGAAGAGTGCCTAAACGTTCATACAATTCAAGTTTGAGTTGTTGGAATGTTTAGGTGTTTCTTTGATTTCAATGTTTAATTTCAATGCTCTTTGTTTTGTACGAATGAGGAATGGATGATAAGAGGGCCTAAACGTTCATACAATTCAAGTTTGAGTTGTTGGAATGTTTAGGCGTTTCTTTGATTCTCTTTGTTTTGTACCATGAGGAACTAAACCCCCCTTGGTTAGGGGGTGATTCGAATATATGTTTATGCTTGCATTTTGATTTGAATACTTCTAATTGCGTTTCATAAGTTGTGGATTCAATTCGTTTAACTGTTTGATTGATAACTTATTTATGTACGTTCATTGAGAGTGCACACTTAATTTTCATGCATGAATATGACGCTAGAATATAAGTGAGTTTCACCTAATTGTTATGAACTTATATTCACAAGTAGTGGAGGTTGCTTATAAACAATCGCGTTAAATGAATTCTTGGCATAAGTTTCATGCAATCCATAGTAACGAATGCCTCGTCAACGCTTATAATTTTCATAGACCGTAATGATTCTTGCTTGTACCTCTTCTATGCATTCATGTTGAGGACTTGTGGGGAATGTTTTGAATTGTTGTATGCGCTAACCCATCCAATTCAATAACGTTAGGAAGATTTGAAGGTTAATTAGTGCATCACGGTTAACCCGGGGTGTTGAGTTTCATGGTTTATTGAAATGCAATTGGAAATCATTTTATTATGCAAGTGTAACATATGTGAAGATGAACCCCTTAGCTAGCATTCATTCATTTCAATTCCATTCAATTCTATCACACATTCACATTTACATTTTGCTTTAATTTACAATCTGTGCAATTTAATTTAATTTCGTATAAACCTCAATCCCCCTTTACTTTATTGTCCAATTTAGTTAGAAAGTGTTTTAGTTTGTGCTTTTAAGTGTTTTGATTCATTTTATTTCCCAATTTCGTCCAAATTCACCAAAGTGCTCAAAACTGCCCAGAAAGTGATTTTAAGGCAGTTTTGAGTGTTTTGGGTGATGTTTGAGTCTTTTGGTTTGTTTTAATGTTTTAAGTGTTTAGTTTTACATTCTTTGAGTTAGTTTAGTGTTTTATATTGTGTTTTTACGTTCTTGAGTCAAGTTATTACTTAATTTCGTCCAAACTTGTGTTTGTGCTTAAATCTGCCCAGAAAGTGGTTTTTAGGCAGATTTGAGTGTGTTTGTGTTGTTTTGAGTCTTTTGGTTTGTCTTAGTGTTTTAAAGTTTAGTTTTGCATTCTTTGAGTCTAGTATAGTGTTTCATATTGTTATTTTACGTTTTTGAGTCAAATCCAAGTGGTTAACAATCCCTCCTAATCCCCGGTCCAGAACGATCCCTACTTATACATATACTACAATTTGACGAAAAGAGGGTTTAATTTGTGTGCGTATAAATCTCGCATCACTTATCACAACAACAACCTTGCTCATGCACATTCATCCACATGCACCCATTGTCATTCCACTTTACCTTTAATCCACATGCATCTTCCATAAATCAAATCAGATTTCCATCATATTCACATGCACTCCCTTTAATTAATTAAGCCACATGCACTCCCATCCATTTCATCATTGCAGCCAACACATGCTTTCACATGCATTTTCAGATTGTCCCCTTGCACATGCAGCCACATATTCATTGCACATGCAATTCCAACCCACATGCATCCTTTAAACATTCAAACATGCAGCCACATTCCTTCCTAGCTGTCATGTTCCCCCCATTTCACCTATAAATAAGCATCCATTGCATTCATTCTCATACACACTCTTCCATATTCCAGAAATTCGTCAAAACCTCTCCACACCCTTGCAGCAGCCACCAAAACACTTTTCTCCTCCATTGCAGCCACTCCAACCACTCCCCAAACCATTCACACCATCAAACTATCCTTAGACCTTGTGCTACAACGAAGAGGAAGATAAGAGGGCCTAAACGTTCATACAATTCAAGTTTGAGTTGTTGGAATGTTTAGGTGTTTCTTTGATTTCAATGTTTAATTTCAATACTCTTTGTTTTGTACGAATGAGGAATGGAAGAGAAGAGGGCCTAAACGTTCATACAATTCAAGTTTGAGTTGTTGGAATGTTTAGGTGTTTCTTTGATTCCAATGTTTAAATTCAACTAAACCCCCCTTGGCTAGGGGGGAATTCGAAATATATGTTTATGCTTGCATTTTGATTTGATTACTTCTAATTACGTTTCATAAGTTGTGAATTCAATTTGTTTAACTGTTTTATTGATAACCTATTTATGTATGTTTATTGAGAGTGCACGCTTAATTTTCATGCATGAATATGACGCTAGAATATAAGTGAGTCTCACCTAATAGTTATGAACTTATTTTCACAAGTAGTGGAGTTTGCTTATAAACAATCGCGTTAAATAAATTCTTGGCATAAGTTTCATGCAATCATAGTAACGAATGCCTCGTCAACACTTATAGTTTTCAAAGAACTTAATGATTCTTGCTTGTATCTCTATTATGCAATTCATGTAGGGAACTTGTGGGGAATGCTTTGGGTTGTCGTATGCAATCATCCAATTCATTAACTTAAGGAAAACTTGACGGTTAATTTAAGCGGACCTAATTAACCCGGGGTGATGAGTTTCATAATTTATTGAAATGCAATTGGAAATCATTTTATTATGCAAGTGTAACATGTGTGGAGATGAACCCCTTAGCTAGCATTCATCCATACTTTCATCATATTCATATTTACATTCTGCTTTAATTACAATTTGTTCATTTATTTCAATTTTCGTAAAACCTAAATCCCCCTTTACTTTAATGTCAAATTAGTTAGAAAGTGTCTTAGATTGTGTTTCTAAGTGTTTTGAATCAATTTATTTCCCAAATTCGTCCAAAGTAGTCAAAGTGCTCAAAACTGCCCAGAAAGTGTTTTTAAGGCAGTTTTGAGTGTTTTGGGTGTTGTTTGAGTCTTTTGGTTTGTTTTAGTGTTTTAAGTGTTTAATTTTGCATTCTTTGAGTCTAGTTTAGTGTTTCAAACTTTATTTTACGTTTTTGAGTCAGTTTCCAAGTGATTAACAATCCCTCCTAATCCCCGGTCCAGAACGATCCCTACTTATACTTATACTACAATTGTCAAAAAGAGGGTTTAATTTGTGTGCGTATAAATCTCGCATCAAAGGAGGCTAAACCACCTCTCAATAGATGGATGCTTCTTCTCCAAGAGTTTGATATTGAAATTCGAGACAAGAAAGGGAGTGAGAACGTAGTTGCTGACCATTTAAGTCGTTTGGTGTGCAATGAGGACCCCTTACCCATCCAAGAGACTTTCCCTGATGAACAATTGCTGTCCATTAAGGTATGTGAACCTTGGTATGCCGATTTGGTCAATTTTTTTGGTGTCAAAACGTGTTCCAAGTACCCTAGCAAGGCACCAACGTGATAAGTTAAAGAAACAGGCACGATTTTATGTATGGGATGACCCATATTTGTGAAAGTTTTGTGCAGATCAGATTGTGCGTCGTTGTGTGCATGATTGTGAGTTTAATTCGATTCTAACATTTTGTCATACTTATGCTTGTGGTGGACACTTTGGCACACAACGCACTACCCTTAAAGTGTTAGAATGTGGGTTTTATTGGCCAACAATCTTTAAAGATGCTAGAACATTTTGTTTAACTTGTGATCGTTGCCAACGAATGGGAAATATAGGTGCAAGGGACCAAATGCCGCAAACACCTATCTTTAATGTTGAAATTTTTGATGTTTGGGGCATTGATTTCTGATAGGAGCATATTTAGGCGACTTACTTAGCTTGTTTTCGTGCATTTATATTGTTGATTCATAGTTGTTTTTGGCGTTTAAGCCATTTTCGTGTGTTTTTAGGTTCATGTGGCTAAGGAAGCAAAAAGATGCATTTTGGAGCATTTTGGAGCAAAATTGGACTTGGAAGGGATAACTTATACTTGGAGCAAAAGGAATGGACGAAATTGAAGAGTTGATGTCACAAGGATTCCTACTTGAAGTAGCCACACACCTTCCACATTTCAGCCACATGCACTTGTTCCTCCATCATTGCACCAACAACAACATTGCACATGCACTCCCTTTAATTAATTAACCCACATGCACCCTTTATTCATTCATCATTCCAGCCACTCCACATCCCTCACCAAGAAATCATTCAACTCATGCATCCATAATCATTTCTCCACACCAAAACTGTGCACATGCATTCCCCTTGTGAAATTCCATCATTCCACACCTCCATGGCAGCCACCAACCAACCTAGCTGTCATGTTTCCCCTTTAATCATTCAAACATTCACCCACATGCATTTCTAACCCACATGCACCCTAGATTCTAATCAGCCATTCACATTTAATCATTCATTCCCATCAGATTTCTAGCATATTCACATGCATTCCATCCTTTAAAACATTGCACATGCACTCCACATGCATTCATCCTAGCTGTCATGTTTCCCCTTTCATCATTCCCTCACATTCTTTAAATCAGCCAACACATGCATCCACCTTTCTCCCATCAGATTTCCAACATTGCACATGCATTCCCCTTACAATTTCAGCCATCCTAGCATTTGCACATGCAACCTAGCTGTCATGTTCCCTCTCCCATCCATCCATCTCCCTATAAAAACCATACACACTTCACACAAACATTCATACACTCTTCCATATTCCAGAAATTCGTCAAAACCTCTCCACACCCTCATTGCAGCCACCAAAACACTTTTCTCCTCCATTGCAGCCACTCCAACCACTCCCCAAACCATTCACACCATCAAACTATCCTTAGACCTTGTGCTACAACGAAGAGGAAGAGAAGAGTGCCTAAACGTTCATACAATTCAAGTTTGAGTTGTTGGAATGTTTAGGTGTTTCTTTGATTTCAATGTTTAATTTCAATATTCTTTGTTTTGTACGTATGAGGAATGGAAGAGAAGAGTGCCTAAACGTTCATACAATTCAAGTTTGAGTTGTTGGAATGTTTAGGTGTTTCTTTGATTCCAATGTTTAAATTCAACTAAACCCCCCTTGGCTAGGGGGGAATTCGAAATATATGTTTATGCTTGCATTTTGATTTGATTACTTCTAATTGCGTTTCATAAGTTGTGGATTCAATTTGTTTAACCGTTTGATTGATAACTTATTTATGTATGTTTATTGAGAATGCGCGCTTAATTTTCATGCATGAATATGACGCTAGAATATAAGTGAGTTTCACCTAATAGTTACGAACTTATATTCACAAGTAGTGGAGGTTGCTTATAAACAATCGCGTTAAACAAATTCTTGGCAAGAGTTTCATGCATTCATAGTAACGAATGCCTCGTCAACACTTATAATTTTCATAGAGCGTAATGATTCTTGCTTGTACCTCTTCTATGCATTCATGTTGAGGACTTGTGGGGAATGTTTTGAATTGTCGCATGCATCATCCAATTCAATAACGTTAGGAAGATTTGAAGGTTAATTAGTGCATCACGGTTAACTTGGGGTGTTGAGAATTCATGGTTTATTGAAATGCAATTGGAAATCATTTTATTATGCAAGTATAACATGTATGGAGATGAACCCCTTGGCTAGCATCCATCCATTCATTCCATTTCATCACATTCATATATACTATCTGTCTTAATTCGAATCTGTACATTTTATTTAATTTCGTATAAAACTCAATCCCCCTTTACTTTATTGTCCAATTTAGTAGAAAGTGTTTTAGTTTATGTTTATAAGTGTTTTGATTCATTTTGTTACATAATTTCGTCCAAATTCACCAAAGTGCTCAAAACTGCCCAGAAAGTGATTTTAAGGCAGTTTTGAGTGTTTTGGGTGATGTTTGAGTCATTTGGTTTGTTTTAATGTTTTAAGTGTTTAGTTTTACATTCTTTGAGTTAGTTTAGTGTTTTATATTGTGTTTTTACGTTCTTGAGTCAAGTTATTACTTAATTTCGTCCAAATTTGTGGTTTTGCTCAAATCTGCCCAGAAAGTGGTTTTTAGGCAGATTTGAGTGTGTTTGTGTTGTTTTGAGTCTTTTGGTTTGTCTTAGTGTTTTAAAGTTTAGTTTTGCATTCTTTGAGTCTAGTATAGTGTTTCATATTGTTATTTTACGTTTTTGAGTCAAATCCAAGTGGTTAACAATCCCTCCTAATCCCCGGTCCAGAACGATCCCTACTTATACATATACTACAATTTGACGAAAAGAGGGTTTAAGGTTGCTTATAAACAATCGCGTTAAACAAATTCTTGGCATAAGTTTCATGCAATCATAGTAACGAATGCCTCGTCAACACTTATAATTTTCATAGAGCGTAATGATTCTTGCTTGTACCTCTTCTATGCATTCATGTTGAGGACTTGTGGGGAATGTTTTGAATTGTCGCATGCATCATCCAATTCAATAACGTTAGGAAGATTTGAAGGTTAATTAGTGCATCACGGTTAACTTGGGGTGTTGAGTATCATAGTTTATTGAAATGCAATTGGAAATCATTTTATTATGCAAGTATAACATGTATGGAGATGAACCCCTTAGCTAGCCTTCATTCCATTCAATTCTATCACACATTCACATTTACATTTTGCTTTTACTTACAATCTGTTCTTTTAGTTTAAATTCGTCAAAACCTAACCCCCCCTTTTACTTTCTTGTTCTTTAGTGTTTAGACTTTGTTTAGTTTATGTTTTAAAGTGTTTTGATTCAATTTATTTCCCAAAATTCGTCCAAATTCACCAAAGTGCTCAAAACTGCCCAGAAAGTGATTTTAAGGCTGTTTTGAGTGTTTTGGGTGATGTTTGAGTCTTTTGGTTTGTTTTAGTGTTTTAAAGTTTAGTTTTGCATTCTTTGAGTCTAGTATAGTGTTTTATATTGTTATTTTACGTTTGAATCAAGCCATAATCCTAAATTCGTCCAACATTGGGGTTAAGGTCAGAAACTGCCTAGTTAGTGTTTTTAGGCAGTTTTGAGTCTTTTGAACTTGTTTTGAGTCCTTTGAGTCTTTGTGAACGTTTTTAACTTTGTTTTTATGTTTTTGAGTCAAATCCAAGTGATTAACAATCCCTCCTAATCCCCGGTCCAGAACGATCCCTACTTATACTTATACTACAATTGACAAAAAGAGGGTTTAATTTGTGTGCGTATAAATCACGCATCAAATTTTGGCGCCGTTGCCGGGGATTAGAAAATTTGCTAATCCCTTGGATTGTTTGTTTCTGTATTGTCTTTTAGATTTAGTTTTTATTTGTGTTTTGTTTGTTAAGAACAACATGGCACTTGATAACGCTTCTCTTTTGTCACAGCTCATGGAAAGGTCCCAAATGCAAAGAGTTGATATATCTAATCTTCAATCAAGGAATAACGTGTTTTCCAATACTTACAATTCGGATTGGAGTGATCATTCAAACTCTATGTGGTGGGAACCTCAAAATGCTCAACAAGGAGGATATTGGCAGCCACCACAACCTCATATTCAATATGCCCAACCAAACTCAAGTTCGTCAATAGATTATAATCAAAAGCTTAATGAATTAATTTGTTTGGTGCAGGGCTCACAAAATCAAGACAATGAGGCTCAACAAGAAGGATATTGGCAGCCATATGAGGAGTTCTATTCAACGCCTATGCAGCCACCACAAAGGTTGGACCACTTGGATAAGCAAATTGGGCAGATCGCGGAGTTCGTAGGACAGTTTCGAGACCAAGGCGAACTCCCTAGTTCAACCATTGCAAATCAGAAGGGAGAATTTGAAAACACCAATGCTATCATGTTGAGAAGTGACAAGGAGGTTGGAACGGACCCTCAACCATCAAAATCAAATCACAAGGAAGAGGAATACACCCAACCCACGGAAAGGGTGGAAACACCTTTACCGGAGGCACCTATTGCTCCTATGCCATCTAATACAGGTATGGTTGTTCCAAATTTCATTATTTTTAACCCCGTTCCAACAAGTATCCCTATTCCTTGCAGATTCATGACTTCCAAGGAAGAAGAAGGTGAAAAAGACATCTTGGAAGCCCTTTCAAAGGTGACAAGTAGGGAATGTCATGAATTCATCAAAGAGGACGTTCTTGAAACCACAAAATCCAAAGAAGTTAAATTTGATGACATTGGACAAGTCATAACCATCACTTGCAATCTGGCCAAGTCCAATATCCCTGAAACTTTCAAAGGAGTGGTGTTTGTCATTGAGTTCTTGTCGGACAAAACAAGTAAGTTTTTTTCAAATTCCTTTACATTTTATACTAACTTGCTGTTTTTTATGAATCAGGCACCTACACTAGAATTCAAACCATTGCCGGTTCACTTCAAGTATCACCTTCCATTCAAGGACCAATTCCATGCCGTTTGATTTTATTTATGTTAATAAAAAAAAAAAAAAATAAATAAAATAAAAAAAAAAAAAAAAAAAAAAAAAAAGAGAGATAGAAAGATACTAAACATGGAGAAAGGTGGAGCTTCACAAAGGTTGTTTGCGTGAAGCCCCACTACGAGGCGTAGAAGCGGAAGGCATAGAAGCGGGAGGCATAGAAGCGGGAGGCATCGGAGCGGAAGCCATCGGAGCGGGAGGCATCGGAGCTAGAGCATTCCAGGCCTCAATACTTGGGCAAGCGCTGGATGACCCAGGAAAAAGGTGCCTCTGGAGATAAGACGCAAGCCTTTGACGGTCACTGTGAATTCGACCCTCAGATTCTTGCAGCTCATCAAGCTTCCTCTTCATCCCCGACGAATAGTTATTTGCAAGCACATGCAAACTTCTATTCTCGTACTTAAGCTGCTGGATCTCTTGCTTAAGTCTTTCCACCTCTGCCATCAACGATTCCACTTGGCGGGACCGAGCAAGCAGGCGTTGGCCCATGTTGGACACAGAACTCGCACACTGAACACTAAGTGCGAGCGACTCTTGAACGGCCAACTCATCGGACCGTCCTGACAGCAGCGTACTATCTTTCGGAGTGAGGAGGTTTTTAGCTACTATTGTAGCTGTTGTGGCGTCCTGCATCACAGAGTCTTCACCTGAAAGAGGACCGTTAGAAGATAAAAAAGAAGGGCGCCATACATTACCTTGACAGGGCGCAACCGGATCGCTGCTGAGACTCAAATCTAAGCTAAGGTTCGATGAGTTTGCCATTTTTTTCAAAAGTGTTCAAAGAGAAGGGGTGGATGGAGTTAAAATTTCACAAAGGGCCGGAGTCGAGTTTCAGGAATGGGAAATCTTCAGAGTGTGTGTGTTGGGGTGATTGATAGCTCTATAAAAAGCCAAGACGACGCGTCCACCGATTCAAAGAGCCGGATTTTCCGGCGTAATTTAGGCGACGCTCCCTCGGCTTTTCAGAAAACGCGTTCAACTTTGTCAAAAGATTTCTGACAAAGCTGAAAACACGTGGAGGCCATCATCGCATCTACACATCTTTAGCCGACAAGCGCAAAGTTCGGCGACGCTTTCTCTGCTTTTCAGAAGACGCGTGCAGCTTTGTCAAAAGGAGCCGCATCTGCACTACCACGTGTCGTTCAGAAAGAGAAAGGGCGTCGTTCAGAAATCGAAGGGGCGCCTGCTCAGAAATCGAAGAGTGATGCGAGATTTATACGCGCACAAATTAAACCCTCTTTTTGTCGATTTGTAGTATAAGTATAAGTAGGGATCGTTCTGGACCGGGGATTAGGAGGGATTGTAAATCTCTTGGAAACTGACTCAAAAACGTAAAATAAAGTTTAAAACACTAAACTAGACTCAAAGAATGCAAAATTAAAGTTTAAAACACTAAGACAAACCAAAAAACAAAAAAATACTTTAAAACATAAACTAAACAGATTCTAAGCACTAAAGAACAGGAAAGTAAAGGGGGGGTTTGATTTGACGAAATTAGCTAAATTGCACAAATTGTAATTAAAGGCAAAACGTAAATATAAATGTGATGAAAATATGGATGATGGAATAGCCAAGGGGTTCTTCTCCACACATGTTACACTTGCATACAAGATTGATTCTCAGTTGGTCTTTCGATAAATTATGAAACTCAATGCTCCAAGTTAATTAGGTCCGCTTAAATTAACTTTCAGATTTCCCTAGATTCGTTGGATTGAATGGAATACGCATTACAACCAAATTATTCTTAATCAAAGTCCCTAACTATGGAATACGCATGATAGAGACATTCAACAAAGATCATTAAGTTCAACGGAAATCATAAACATCGACGAGGCATTCGTTACTATGGAATACGCATGAAACTTATGCCAAGAATTCGTTTAACGCGATTGTTTATAAGCAACCTCCACTACTTGTGAATATAAGTTCATTACGATTAGGTGAAATTCACTTATATTCTAGCGTCATATTTATGCATGAAAATTAAGCACGCATTCTTAATAAACATTCATAAATAAGTTATCAATCAAACGGTTAAACAAATTGAATCCACAACTTATTAAATTCCAACGAAAGTTAATCAATTCATATTGCAAATATAAACATAGTTTCGAATCACCCCCTAGCTAAAGGGGGTTTTATTTCCTCATATCTTTGAAATCAAAGAAACGCCTAAACATTCCAACAACTCAAACTTGAATTGTATGAACGTTTAGGCACTCTTCTCTTCCATTCCTCATACGCACAAAACAAAGAGAATTAAAATGAAACATTGAAATCAAAGAATCACCTAAACATTCCAACAACTCAAACTTGAATTGTATGAACGTTTAGGCCCTCTTCTCTTCCTCTTCGTTGTAGCACAAGGTCTAAGGTGAGGTTTGGGGGATTATGGAAATGGATGAGGAGTGGTGTAGAAGTGGAAGGGGAATGGAAAAATGGTGTTTGGATTATAAGGGGAGAGATGGGAAGCTCACGGCTAGGGAAGGGAGAATGTGTTTGTAATGTGTTGTGTATGAAAATGAGATGTTTTTGAATGAATGAATGCAAGGGTATTTATAGGAGTAGTGGAGGGAACATATGGCTATGTCATTTGTAGGTGAAGTAGGTGGATGTTGTAGGTGAAGTAGGTGGATGTTGTAGGTGAAGTGGGTGGATGTTGTAGGTGAAGTAGGTGGATGTTGTAGGTGAAGTGGGTGGATGTTGTAGGTGAAGTGGATGTTGTAGGTGAAGTAGGTGGATGTTATGTTAAGTGATAAGTGATAAGTGATATGATATGTGGTTATGATATGATAAGTGGTTAAGTGGTGATGATAAGTGATAAGTGATTAAGTGATATGATATGTGGTGATGATAAGTGATAAGTGCATGTGGGTTAACTAATGAAGGAAATGCATGTGCAATGACAATGTGTTAGAATGGATGTGTGTTATGCATGGCATGATTGGGATTAGGAAAGGTTTAAATGTCCTAAAACTAAAGAGAACAAGGTTCCAACACTTTGGCTCCAATTAGGTCTTCAATTTCATCCAACACTTTGGCTTCAAGCATAAGCTATCCGTCCTTAGCCCAAAAGTGCTCCAAAAGTCTCCAAAATGCATCTTTTTGCTCCTTTAGCCCTTTGGACCTACAAACACACGAAAATAGCTTAAAGTACTAAAATAACTAAAGAAACATAACGTAAATGTACGAGAACAAGCCATTTAAGTCGCATAAATATGCTCCTATCAAATACCCCCACACTTAGCTTTTGCTAGTCCTCAAGCAAAACAGAAAAACAAAACAAAAAGAACAAAACACAACCTACACCTTCCAACAATCGTATCAGGGACTTCCAATGCACATGACAAGTTAAAAATCATTATTCTCACAGATTTGAGCCATCTTTACACTTAAGTACATTCTTAATCATAGTCACCACATACTAGTTCACAATTAAGCAATTAAAACACATTTCAAATGTAGTAACATGCCTTTAGAGAATTCCCTCAATTTCTTACTAGATGTACTCTCGTTTTTCACACAGATTTTCTGACTACACACCCTACACTAGGTATATGTGAGAAGATTGATGTAAACATGTAGACGAACACTCACATATGTTATAATAAGGAAAGCATTTTCTGGAGTTAATAAGCATGTTTAGATATGATCTCATGAATGGAATGCTACTACTTAGACGCGAGAACCAGTGACACCATAAGCTCATACCAAGTTCAAACTCCACAATTGAAATACATAACACTCAATATAGAAGTCAAAGGGTAGTAACGGGGCTAGGGTATTGGCTAACAATGAAAGGTGAAGGATAAACAAACATTCTTAAAGCAATAGTGAGCAAAGTATTGAATTAGGCACTTAGAATTCCCTTAAGAACGCAGAAGTCAACTTTGAACACCCAAGGGAAAATCACACAAAACTTAGGGCCATATTCAACTTTTTGGACCCTTTCTTCAACCATCAACGCTCGTGAGTTCATTCTTACTTATTTTCACTCCTTTTTTTTTTTTTTTTTTTTTTTTTTTTTCTTTTCTTCTTTTTCTTTTGAATCTCAAAACATACATATAAACGTAAGAACAAACTTTTACTCCCCCACACTCATTTTCTTGCATAATGTAACTCAAAAGGAATTCATTTAAGTCATGCTCACTAAACTTTAAGAACAAGGGTATAGGAAAGTCCTACTCTAAGCTAGGTAAGGGGTGATGTGGGTAAACAAGGAATAAAGGCAAAACGAGGCTCAACGGGGTTAAAACTTACAACATATACGAAGTATGGGAAGTAAGGCTATTTGGCTATGGTGGTGGTCACTACACAACTTCTTCTTGAATATGTGTTATGCAAATCAATAACATGCTTTGAATGAAATGGGCATGAGTTCTAGCATTTGGAACTATATGATGAAACGCCTTCTAAGTAGTAACCAAGCAAAGAATAATGAGATCATGCAACGACTTTAGAAAACAAGAAATCACAGATTATACTCTCCAAAGAACGTTATAGGCTCAAGTCTCTCAAGGTTGTAGCGTTTGTTTGAGTTCCTTCCTTCAAGCATGTTACAAAAACGAATTTTTTTTCTTTTATGATTGCATGTGAAGTCATACATTATAACCATAACCAAGCATATACCAAGAGTAAATCAAACTTTTCTCTATGTTTATAACTCTTCCTAACCGTCATGCAATTATAAACCAAATCCTTATCATTGTGTTGGAAGGTACCCTAAGACACAAACACACAAACACACAAAAACGACTCTTAAAACAACTCTTTTTGGGTTTTTCAAAACAATTTTTCAAATTTTTATGGGATTTTCGAATTATAAAACAAAACACACTAAAACACTCTAAAACAACTTAAAAACACCTTAAAACAGCAAGGAACAACATTTGAAGTTATGGGTGATAAAATCCCACGAATTTGCATTAAATATACTTAGTTACCCCCCCCACACTTAAATCAAACATTGTCCTCAATGTTTTAAGCATATGGTTCACACAAAACATAAGTAAACACACAAAAAACATTTAAACATACTAAACATGGCAGAATGTAATTAACAAAGAGAAGAGTTTAGGGACGCAAATCTGGTTATGGAGTGTAAATTCCCTCTTCTCCTTGGTGATTGCATTGAGGCTTTGATCTTTGTGATTCGACAGGCTTACTCTTGAACTGGTTTCTGCCCATCGTTGATTTTCCTTTGTGCTACTTCTTGAACTGGGCAGCAGGATGGTTCTTTTGGTTTCCCCCGAAGGTCTGAGCTTTCTCCTGTTATCTGTTTCTTTGTTCAATCTTTGCAGGAGTGGTCCCTTCTCTGGAAGTGTATCAACCGTTGAAGATGACTACTCGAGAGCAACGCTAGGTAAGCAATCAGGAATAGATTCCAGGCAGTTGGCTCCAGATCGGAAGACTGACTCCAAGTGCCGGCTGATTGCTTCTTTTACTTTGCCATGCAAGTAAGAACAAGGACAAAGAAAAAGACAGGGAAAGAGCATGATATGAGATACTTTTGCTTTTGACCTTGATGATATGAGATACCTTTGCTTTCAAGAAACGGTGAATGAATCAGCACATGCTTCAATCCGCCGTTTCCTCTTGGGTCATATGTACTCCAGGCATCTGGTATCATCTTTGGGGAAGAAGAAAGAATTGAGTATTTTGAAAGGCTTTGCTGGGAGTGCGCCCTCAGAGGTGAGGGAGAGTTGGGCATTTTCTTCAGGTTTGCCCTGCCATAAAAGACGAAGGTCGACATATATAGAGATAATATCAAGTGGTGGTACTTTTTACCCTTGTCGATAAACGTTTTGATCCCGCAAATCCGGCTCTTTGAAATAGTGGCGCCTCTTCGATCTTTGAATACGCCTCTTCGATTTCTGAGCAGACGCCCCTTTGATTTCTGAACGACGCCCCTTCGCTTTCTGAACGACACGTGGTAGTGCAGATGCGGCTCCTTTTGACAAAGCTGCACGCGTCTTCTGAAAAGCAGAGAAAGCGTCGCCGAACTTTGCGCTTGTCGGCTAAAGATGTGTAGATGCGATGATGGCCTCCACGTGTTTTCAGCTTTGTCAGAAATCTTTTGACAAAGTTGAACGCGTTTTCTTGAAAAGCCGAGGGAGCGTCGCCTAAATTACGCCGGAAAATCCGGCTCTTTGAATCGGTGGACGCGTCGTCTTGGCTTTTTATAGAGCTATCAATCACCCCAACACACACACTCTGAAGATTTCCCATTCCTGAAACTCGACTCCGGCCCTTTGTGAAATTTTAACTCCATCCACCCCTTCTCTTTGAACACTTTTGAAAAAAAATGGCAAACTCATCGAACCTTAGCTTAGATTTGAGTCTCAGCAGCGATCCGGTTGCGCCCCGTCAAGGTAATGTATGGCGCCCTTCTTTTTTATCTTCTAACGGTCCTCTTTCAGGTGAAGACTCTGTGATGCAGGACGCCACAATAGCTACAATAGTAGCTAAAAACCTCCTCACTCCAAAAGATAGTAGGCTGCTGTCAGGACGGTCCGATGAGTTGGCCGTTCAAGAGTCCCTCGCACTTAGTGTTCAGTGTGCGAGTTCTGTGTCCAACATGGGCCAACGCCTGCTTGCTCGGTCCCGCCAAGTGGAATCGTTGATGGTCGAGGTGGAAAGACTTAAGCAAGAGATCCAGCAGCTTAAGTACGAGAATAGAAGTTTGCATGTGCTTGCAAATAACTATTCGTCGGGGATGAAGAGGAAGCTTGATGAGCTGCAAGAATCTGAGGGTCGAATTCACAGTGACCGTCAAAGGCTTGCGTCTTATCTCCAGAGGCACCTTTTTCCTGGGTCATCCAGCGCTTGGCCAAGTATTGAAGCCTGGAATGCTCTAGCTCCGATGCCTCCCGCTCCGATGGCTTCCGCTCCGATGCCTCCCGCTTCTATGCCTCCCGCTTCTATGCCTTCCGCTTCTGCGCCTCGTAGTGGGGCTTCACGCAAACAACCTTTGTGAAGCTCCACCTTTCTCCATGTTTAGTATCTTTCTTTCTTTTTTTTTTTTTTTTTTTTTTTTTTTTTTTTTTATTAACATAAATAAAATCAAACGGCATGGAATTGGTCCTTGAATGGAAGGTGATACTTGAAGTGAACCGGCAATGGTTTGAATTCTAGTGTAGGTGCTTGATTCATAAAAAACAGCAAGTTAGTATAAAATGTAAAGGAATTTGAAAAAAACTTACTTGTTTTGTCCGACAAGAACTCAATGACAAACACCACTCCTTTGAAAGTTTCAGGGATATTGGACTTGGCCAGATTGCAAGTGATGGTTATGACTTGTCCAATGTCATCAAATTTAACTTCTTTGGATTTTGTGGTTTCAAGAACGTCCTCTTTGATGAATTCATGACATTCCCTACTTGTCACCTTTGAAAGGGCTTCCAAGATGTCTTTTTCACCTTCTTCTTCCTTGGAAGTCATGAATCTGCAAGGAATAGGGATACTTGTTGGAACGGGGTTAAAAATAATAAAATTTGGAACAACCATACCTGTATTAGATGGCATAGGAGCAATAGGTGCCTCCGGTAAAGGTGTTTCCACCCTTTCCGTGGGTTGGGTGTATTCCTCTTCCTTGTGATTTGATTTTGATGGTTGAGGGTCCGTTCCAACCTCCTTGTCACTTCTCAACATGATAGCATTGGTGTTTTCAAATTCTCCCTTCTGATTTGCAATGGTTGAACTAGGGAGTTCGCCTTGGTCTCGAAACTGTCCTACGAACTCCGCGATCTGCCCAATTTGCTTATCCAAGTGGTCCAACCTTTGTGGTGGCTGTATAGGCGTTGAATAGAACTTCTCATATGGCTGCCAATATCCTTCTTGTTGAGCCTCATTGTCTTGATTTTGTGAGCCCTGCACCAAACAAATTAATTCATTAAGCTTTTGATTATAATCTATTGACGAACTTGAGTTTGGTTGGGCATATTGAATATGAGGTTGTGGTGGCTGCCAATATCCTCCTTGTTGAGCATTTTGAGGTTCCCACCACATAGAGTTTGAATGATCACTCCAATCCGAATTGTAAGTATTGGAAAACACGTTATTCCTTGATTGAAGATTAGATATATCAACTCTTTGCATTTGGGACCTTTCCATGAGCTGTGACAAAAGAGAAGCGTTATCAAGTGCCATGTTGTTCTTAACAAACAAAACACAAATAAAAACTAAATCTAAAAGACAATACAGAAACAAACAATCCAAGGGATTAGCAAATTTTCTAATCCCCGGCAACGGCGCCAAAATTTGATGCGAGATTTATACGCGCACAAATTAAACCCTCTTTTTGTCGATTTGTAGTATAAGTATAAGTAGGGATCGTTCTGGACCGGGGATTAGGAGGGATTGTAAATCTCTTGGAAACTGACTCAAAAACGTAAAATAAAGTTTAAAACACTAAACTAGACTCAAAGAATGCAAAATTAAAGTTTAAAACACTAAGACAAACCAAAAAACAAAAAAAATACTTTAAAACATAAACTAAACAGATTCTAAGCACTAAAGAACAGGAAAGTAAAGGGGGGGTTTGATTTGACGAAATTAGCTAAATTGCACAAATTGTAATTAAAGGCAAAACGTAAATATAAATGTGATGAAAATATGGATGATGGAATAGCCAAGGGGTTCTTCTCCACACATGTTACACTTGCATACAAGATTGATTCTCAGTTGGTCTTTCGATAAATTATGAAACTCAACACTCCGGGTTAATTAGGTCCGCTTAAATTAACCGTCAAGTTTTCCTTAAGTTAATGAATTGGATGGGTTAGCGCAACGCAATTCACAACATTCTCCAAAAGTCCTTTACGTGAACAGCACAATAAAGATACAATCAAAGATCATTAAGCAACATGAAAACTATAAGTGTTGACGAGGCATTCGTTACTATGGAATACGCATAAAACTTATGCCAAGAATTCGTTTAACGCGATTGTTTATAAGCAACCTCCACTACTTGTGAATATAAGTTCATAACGATTAGGTGAAATTCACTTATATTCTAGCGTCATATTCATGCATGAAAATTAAGCGCGCATTCTTAATAAACATACATAAATAAGTTATCAATCAAACGGTTAAACAAATTGAATCAACAACTTATGAAATTCCAACGAAAGTTAATCAATTCATATTGCAAATATAAACATAGTTTCGAATCACCCCCTAGCTAAAGGGGGTTTTATTTCCTCATATCTTTGAAATCAAAGAAACGCCTAAACATTCCAACAACTCAAACTTGAATTGTATGAACGTTTAGGCACTCTTCTCTTCCATTCCTCATACGCACAAAACAAAGAGAATTAAAATGAAACATTGAAATCAAAGAATCACCTAAACATTCCAACAACTCAAACTTGAATTGTATGAACGTTTAGGCCCTCTTCTCTTCCTCTTCGTTGTAGCACAAGGTCTAAGGTGAGGTTTGGGGGATTATGGAAATGGATGAGGAGTGGTGTAGAAGTGGAAGGGGAATGGAAAAATGGTGTTTGGATTATAAGGGGAGAGATGGGAAGCTCACGGCTAGGGAAGGGAGAATGTGTTTGTAATGTGTTGTGTATGAAAATGAGATGTTTTTGAATGAATGAATGCAAGGGTATTTATAGGAGTAGTGGAGGGAACATATGGCTATGTCATTTGTAGGTGAAGTAGGTGGATGTTGTAGGTGAAGTAGGTGGATGTTGTAGGTGAAGTGGGTGGATGTTGTAGGTGAAGTAGGTGGATGTTGTAGGTGAAGTGGGTGGATGTTGTAGGTGAAGTGGATGTTGTAGGTGAAGTAGGTGGATGTTATGTTAAGTGATAAGTGATAAGTGATATGATATGTGGTTATGATATGATAAGTGGTTAAGTGGTGATGATAAGTGATAAGTGATTAAGTGATATGATATGTGGTGATGATAAGTGATAAGTGCATGTGGGTTAACTAATGAAGGAAATGCATGTGCAATGACAATGTGTTAGAATGGATGTGTGTTATGCATGGCATGATTGGGATTAGGAAAGGTTTAAATGTCCTAAAACTAAAGAGAACAAGGTTCCAACACTTTGGCTCCAATTAGGTCTTCAATTTCATCCAACACTTTGGCTTCAAGCATAAGCTATCCGTCCTTAGCCCAAAAGTGCTCCAAAAGTCTCCAAAATGCATCTTTTTGCTCCTTTAGCCCTTTGGACCTACAAACACACGAAAATAGCTTAAAGTACTAAAATAACTAAAGAAACATAACGTAAATGTACGAGAACAAGCCATTTAAGTCGCATAAATATGCTCCTATCAAAGAGGCGTCGTTCTGATATCGAAGAGACATTTGTCGACAAGGGTAAAAGAACAGTACCACCACTTGATATTATCTCTATATATGTCGACCTTCGTCTTTTATGGCAAGGCAAACCTGAAGAAAATGCCCAACTCTCCCTCACCTCTGAGGGCGCACTCCCAGCAAAGCCTTTCGAAATACTCAATTCTTTCTTCTTCCCCAAAAATGATACCAGATGCCTGGAGTACAGATGACCCAGGAGGAAATGGCGGATTGAAGTGTGCTGATTCATTCACCGCTTCTTCAAAAGCAAAGGTATCTCATATCATCAAGGTCAAAAGCAAAAGTATCTCATATCATGCTCTTTCCCTGTCTTTTTCTTTGTCCTTGTTCTTACTCGCATGGCAAAGTGAAAGAAGCAATCAGCCGGCACTTGGAGTCAGTCTTCCGAGTTGGAGCCAACTGCCTGGAATCTATTCCTGATTGCTTACCTAGCGTTGCTCTCGAGTAGTCATCTTCAACGGTTGATACACTTCCAGAGAAGGGACCACTTCTGCAAAGGGGAGCGAGTAAGGCAAGTGAAAATGATACATTGAAGCATGTGGAGACAAACTTAGGCGGAGTTATCCTCCAACCCTTTTCAATACGAATTGGAAAGATTGAACAAAGAAACAGACCAAATGAGGAAGCTCAGACCTTCGGGGGAGACACTAAAGGGATTCCTGCTGCCCAGTTCAAGAGTAGCACAAAGGAAAATCAATGATGGGCGGCAACCAGTTCGAGAGTAAGCCTGTGGAATCATCAAGATCAAGCCTCAATGCAATCAACAAAGAGAAGATGGAATTTACACTCCATAACCAGATTTGCGTCCCTAAACTCTTCTCTTTGTTAATTACATTTTGCCATGTTTAGTATGTTTAAATGCTTTTTGTGTGTTTACTTATGTTTTGTGTGAATCTATGCTTAAAACATTGAGGACAATGTTTGATTTAAGTGTGGGGGGGTAAACAAGCTGTTTTTGATACAAATTCGTGGGATTTTATCACCCATAACTTCAAATGTTGTTCCTTGCTGTTTTAAGGTGTTTTTAAGTTGTTTTAGAGTGTTTTAGTATGTTTTGTTTTTATAACTCCGAAAATCACATAAAAATTTGAAAAACATGTTTTAAAAAGCCTAAAAAGAGTGTTTTGAGTCGTTTTTGTGTGTTTGTGTCTTAGGGTACCTTCCAACACAATGATAAGGATTTGGTTTGTAATTGCATGACGGTTAAAAAGAGTTATAAACATAGAGAAAAGTTTGATTTACTCTTGGTATATACTTGGTTATGGTTATAATGTATGACTTCACATGCAATCATAAAAGAAAAATTCGTTTTTGTAACATGCTTGAAGGAAGGAACTCAAACAAACGCTACATCCCTGTGAGATTCGAGCCATTACTTTCTTTGGAGAGTTATTTTCTGTGATTCTTTGTTTTCTAAAGTTGTTGTATGATCTCATTATTCCTTGCTTGGTTGCTACTTAGAATGCAATTGTATCATGATAGAACTAAATGCTAGAACTTATATCCGTTTCATTCAAAGCATGATATTGATTGCATAACATACAATAAGATGAAGTTGTTAGTCAAGCCAAAGCCAAAAAGCCTATCCCTTTTCTCATGTATTGTAGGATTACCCCTTTTGAGCCTTTTCAAGCTTATTTTCTTTGTTAACCCCTTGTTCTTAAAGGATAGTGAAGCATGACTTAGAATGAACTCCTTTTGATCAATATACTGCAGAAAATAAGTGTGGGGGAAGATAATAGGGCACGGCCAAAGAATGAAATAAAGAAAAAAAAAAAAAAAAAAAAAAAAGAGTTGAAAAATAAGTGAGAATGATATCACAAGCATTGGTTATTGAAGGAAGGGTCCAAAAGAGTGAATTTGACCCTAGTTGTTGCATGAATCTTCCCTTGTGTTTAAAAGTTGATTTCTGCCATTAAAAGTGAGTTTAAGTGTCAATTTCAATACTTCGCTTCCTATTGCTTTAAGAATGTTTGTTTATCCTTCACCTTTCATTGTTAGCCAATACCCTAGCCCCGTTACAACCCTTTGACTTCTATCTTGAGTGTTATGTGTTTCAAAATGTGGAGTTTCGAATTGATATGAGCTTATGGTGTCACTGGTTCTCGCATCTAAGTAGTAGCATTCCATTCATGAGATCATATCTAAACATGCTTATTAACTCCAGAAATTGCTTCCTTTGAAATACATATATGTGAGTGTTCGTTTTTATGTTTACATCAATCTTCTCACATATAACTAGTTTAGGGTGTGTAGTCAGAAAATCTGAGTGAAAATTGAGTGCATATCTTGTAAGGAATTGAGCAAATTCTCTAAGGCATGTTACTATATTCAAAATATAGTTTTAAATGCTTAATTGTGAATTAGTATGTGGTGACTATGATTAAGTATGTACTTAAGTGTAAAGATAACCAAAATCTGTGGGAATAATGATTTTTAACATGTCATGTGCATTGGAAATCCCTGAGACGATTGTTGGAAGGTGTAGGTTGTGTTTTGTTCGTTTTGTTTTGTTTTTGGTTTCTTTTGTTTTGTTTTGCTCGAGGACTAGCAAAAGCTAAGTGTGGGGGAATTTGATAGGAGCATATTTAGGCGACTTACTTAGCTTGTTTTCGTGCATTTATATTGTTGATTCATAGTTGTTTTTGGCGTTTAAGCCATTTTCGTGTGTTTTTAGGTTCATGTGGCTAAGGAAGCAAAAAGATGCATTTTGGAGCATTTTGGAGCAAAATTGGACTTGGAAGGGATAACTTATACTTGGAGCAAAAGGAATGGACGAAATTGAAGAGTTGATGTCACAAGGATTCCTACTTGAAGTAGCCACACACCTTTGATGCGAGAATTATACGCACACAAATTAAACCCTCTTTTTATCAATTGTAGTGAAGAATGTAAGTAGGGATCGTTCTGGACCGGGGATTAGGAGGGATTGTTAATCACTTGGAAACTGACTCAAATATGTAAAAACAAGTTTAAAACACTATACTAGACTCAAAGAATGCAAAACTAAACTTTAAAACACCAAAACAAACCAAAAGACTCAAAACAGCCCCAAAACACTCAAAACTGCCTTAAAAACACAATCTGGGCAGTTTTGAACACTAGACACAACTTTGGACGAAAATTGGTTTTACTTTGACCTAAGACACTTAAAAACACAAACTAAAGTGATTTCTAACTAATATGACTCAACAAAGTAAAGGGGGATTGGTTTTGGACGAATTTAAAAACAAAACAAACTTTTTAAATTAGAACAGATTGTAGAACGAATTTGGTTTTAATGAATGGAATGAAGGCTAGCTAAGGGGTTCATCTCCACACATGTTATACTTGCATATAAAACGATTTCCAATTGCTTTTCAATAACCCATGAATTCTCAACGCCCCAAGTTAATTAGGTTCGCTTAAATTAACCTTCAGATTTTCCTAACGTTATTGAATTAGATGATTGCATACGACAACCCAAAACATTCCCCACAAGTCCCCTACATGATTGCATAATAGAGATACAAGCAAGAATCATTAAGTTCTATGAAAACCATAAGCATTGACGAAGCACTTGTTACTATGATTGCATGAAACTTATGCCAAGAATTTACTTAACGCGATTGAGATCATCAACCTTTACTACTTGTGAATATAATTCCATAACGATTAGGTGAAATTTCCTTATATCCTAGCATCCAATTTATGCATGATAATTAAGCGTGCACTCTCAACCAACACACACAAATCAATGTAATTCACATAGATAAGTAAATTGAATTCACAACTTATGAAAC
Source organism: Pyrus communis (assembly GCF_963583255.1). NCBI lineage: Eukaryota > Viridiplantae > Streptophyta > Magnoliopsida > Rosales > Rosaceae > Pyrus > Pyrus communis. The sequence goes on from NC_084815.1 coordinate 10,784,215, forward strand.
GCAATTAGAAGTAATCAATTCATATAGCAAGTATGTTCATGGTTTCGAATCCCCCCCTAGCCAAGGGGGGGTTTAGTTCCTCATACGCACAAAACAAAGAGAATTGAAATTAAACATTGAATTCAAAGGAAAAGAAACACCTAGAAATTCCAGCGACGCGAACTTGAATTGCATGAACTTCCGAGCTTCCTTCTCCTCCTCCTTGGTGCGGCAAAGGTCTAGGGACAGGTTTTAGGGCCTTAGGTGTATGGATGAATGGTTATGGAGGGATGTAGTAGTGTTTAGGGGAAGGGGATGGTGCGGCAAGGCTTAAAACTAAGGAGAAAGGTGTTTGGTGGCTGCGGCAAGGGTGTGGAGAGGGTTGGACGAATTTCTGGAATTAATGAATGTGTATGAGAGGTGGTGATCTGATCTAGGGGTTAATATGAGTATATATTGGCACTTAAAACCCTAGTGTAATCAGATATGGACTTGAATAACCCAAATCCACAAGGAAATAGGCCATCTAGAAGGTAGGAAACCCCAAAGGAAAAGGAATAGAGGCGCCAGATTTTTAGGGTTCTAGAAACAAAGTGTTTTGTGGCAGAAATTGGCACTTCTAGAAGGATTTGGGGCGCCACTTTTGTAGGAGATAAGATAAGGTTCCTAGAATCATGTTTTAAGGGCCAAATTTGTAGGGAAAAAGAGATAAGGGTGCAGCACCTTTGTAGGGATAATGTTAGGGCTTCTAGAAAGCCTAAAAACTAAGGGGATTTGGATAAAACCCACGGCAAAGATAGGATAGGGCATCTAAGGCTTCTAGAAACCCTCCAAGATAAGGTAAAGTGCATGGCATCCCTATAGGATTAGGATAAGGTGTCCTAAAGTGTTTAGGACTCCTCTTTGTGGCTGAAAACCTTGTGCATTAGGATTAGGAAAGCTAATCCTTCTTCATCTTGGAATCTTCTCCTTCTTGGACTTGGAAAGCTTCTTTGTTGCTTCACTTGAGACCATTTGGATTTTGACTTTCCTTCAACAAGTAGGAAACCTTAGTTGAGTAGGAATCTTCATTCTTCTAGGAATCCTATTTCAACTAGGAAACCCATCTTAACTAGGAATCCTAATTCAACTAGGAAACCCATCTTAACTAGGAATCCTAATTCAACTAGGAAACCATCTTCCATTTAGGGACTTTCCTACTTCAACTAGGAAACCTTGCTCAAGTAGGAATCATCATCTTCAAGTCTTCAATTTCGTCCATCCTCTTGGCTCCAAGCATATGATGTCCATTCCAAGCTCTAATTTGCTCCAAAAGGCTCCAAAATGCATACTTTTGCATACTTTGCTCTTAAAACCTGAAAACACATAGAACTAGCTTAAAAGACTACTTTACTAAGGAAAAACACTATAAATGCACAAAAACAAGCTAAACTAAGGTGCGCAAATATGCTCCTATCAAATTCCCCCACACTTAGCTTTTGCTAGTCCTCGAGCAAAACAAAATGAAACAAAGTAAATAAACGAAGTAAACCGAGTAAAACACAACCCACACCTTCCAACAATCACCTCAGGGATTTCCAATGCACATGACATGTTAAAAATCATCATTCCCACAGATTTTAGCCATCTTTGCGCTTAAGCATTTACTTAATCATGGTCACTACTCATTAGTTCACAAATAACCAATTACAACATGATTTTGAATGTAGTAACATGCCTTAGAGAATTTCCTCAATTCCTTACTAGATATGCACTCAATTTTCACACAGATTTTCTGACTACACACCCTATACTAGTTATATGTGAGAAGATTGATATAAATATAAAAACGAATGCTCACATATATGTATAACAAAGAAAGCACTTTTCGGAGTTACAAAGCATGTTTATCAATATGATCTCATGAATTGAACGTTACTACTTAGATGCGAGAACCAGTGACACCATATGCTCGTACCAATTTTAAACTCCACAAATTGAAACACATAACACTCAAGATTAAAGTCAAGGGTTGTAACGGGGCTAGGGGTATTGGCTAACAAAGAAAGGTAAAGGATAAAACAAACGTTCTTTAAACAATAGTAAGCAAAGCAATGAACTTGATACTTAGAATTCACTTTAGAGTGCAGAGAATAACTTTAAACACAAAGGGGAATACACGTGCATACTTAGGGTCAAATGCAACGTTTTGGACCCTTTCTTCAATAACCAACAACTTAGAGCTCATTTTATGCTCTTTCAACTCCTTTTCATACTTTTCACAATTTTTTCTTTTTTTCTTTTTATTTTCCACGATTTTTTTTTTTTTTCTTTTCCTTGCCGTGCCTCATTCAAGACTTTGGCACACCCATATATCAAGAATCCTTCCCCCACACTTGTTTTCAACAATGCAATGATCAAAAGGAATTCATCTTTGAGTTATGCTTTTACTATGCTTCAAGAACAAAGGTATGGGTGGTCCTACTCTAGGCTAGGTGAGGATAATTGTGGGTTAACAAAGAAAGTAGACTACACAAGGCTCAACGGGGTTAAATCCTACAAAACAAATGAAATAGGGAAATATGGCAATTTGGCTATGGTGGTCACTACTAACTTCATCTTGAATATGTGTTATGTAATTCAATAACATGTTTTGAATGAAATTGGCATGAGTTCTAGTATTTGGAACTAAATGATGAAACGCCTTCTAAGTAGTAGCCAAGCAAAGAATAATGAGATCATGCAACAACTTTAGAAAACAAGAATGCACAGATTTTAACTCTCCAAATAAACGTTTAGGCTCAAGTCTCACAAGGTTGTAGCATTTGTTTGAGTTCCTTCCTTCAAGCATGTTGCAAAAACTAATTTTTTTTTTCTTTTTGATTACATGTGAAGTCATAAGTTATAACCACAACCAAGCATAAACAAAGAGTAAATCAAACTTTCATCCATGTTAATCATTCTCTTTAACAGTCATGCAATTACAAACCGAATCCTCATCATTGTGTTGGAAGGTATCCTAAGACACAAACAAACACACAAAAACAACTTAAAAACAACTCTTTTTGGGTTTTCAAAACAATTTTTTCAATTTTTTTTTTCTGGGATTTTCGGATTTTTAGAACAACAAACTCTAAAACACTCTAAAACAGCCTAAAAGCACCTAAAAACAGCAAGAAACAACATTTGAAATTATGGGTGACAAAACCCTACGAATTTGCATCAAAACACTTTGGTTACCCCCCCACACTTAAATCAAACATTGTCCTCAATGTTTCAAGCATAGACTCACACAATTAACAAACAAACAAACAAAACAACATCTAACAACCTAACATGGCAGAAACAAAATCAACAACAAAGAGAAGAGTTTAGGAACGCAAATCTGGAATTGGAGTGCTTTCTCGGTCTTTCTTTGTTGAATGCATGGGTTGCCTCCCAAGTAGCGCTTGTTTTAACGTCGTACAGCCGGACGAACATTCTTCTTATCCTCTCTTGGAGCCCACGGCATGGAGTGGGATGTCCTCCACAACTTGCCCTTCAACACTTTCGTAATATGGCTCTATGAATGGGAGGGGATAGTGATCCTCCCTAATTGTGGTATTTTGGTTCCTATAGTTCATGTAGACGCTCCTACCACTTTGAAATCGATTTGGAACCTGCACCAAAGAAGGTAACAACCTATTAGTTGAAATGGGAATTGGAATTGGGATTGGAGACTTACTAGGATGTTGTGGCAATGCCCCTAGGGCAGCCACCATCTCGCAAATTTTATCCTTAGGTACGGCCAGATTGGGTGTTTGTAGGGTAGTGGCGTGCTCCTTGTGCTCTCCTTCAATTCCTTCCTCAATGGTGGTTCTAGACGCATCCTTCTTGATTGGTGTTGAACGTTCCTGCCCTATATTTTTAATTGTACCAATGGCAAAACAAGAACGAACATCATTAGGATTCTCAATGTATTCAGAAACTTTACAGTTAATCGTATCACCGCCAAACTCCATAGTTAAGGCTCCCTTGGCCACGTCAATCTTGGTATGGGCTGTTTTCATGAAAGGTCGTCCAAGTAAGAGTGGCGATGGGGGAGAGTGGGTTGAATCCTCCATGTCAAGCACGTAGAAATCTGCAGGAAAAATCAAGTGGTCTACCTGCACCAAAACATCTTCCAAAACTCCTCTCGGGTATGCATTAGATCGATCGGCTAATTGAATAATAACACCATCATTTTTAAGCTCTCCTAGATTCATAGATGCATAAACAGAGTATGGCATGACATTAATTGATGCACCTAAATCTAGCATAGCATGTTCGAACCTTGTATTACCAATTACACACGGGATAGTGAAACTACCTGGATCTTTGCATTTAGGTGGCAACTTTCTTTGCAATATTGCAGAGACATTCTCACTTACATGTACCACCTCTTTCTCCGGAATTCGTTTCCTTGTTGTACAAATCTTCTTCAAAAACTTAGCGTACTTTGGAATTTGCTTTATTGCATCTAGGAGCGGGATATTGACATGCACCTTCCTAAACGTCTCCAGGATGTCTTTTTCATCCTCCTCTGTCTTAGATTGCATAAACCTGCTAGGAAAGGGCACATTCAAAGGAAAAGCATTAGTAGGAACTGAACTTGACACGTTTCTACCTTTATTGGGTGAATTGGACGACTTAGGATCACTTGGAACTTGCGGCACATTTGGTTCCTCCTTGGCCGTGAGTGGCCTTTGCTCCTCCTCTTCAATTCTCAACTCGTCCTCCTCGTTGGTACGTGATTTGGATGGTTTGAGGTCAGATCCGACTTGCTTTCCACTTCGCAAATGTATAGCTTTTGCAGATTCGAATCCACCTCTCGGATTGACCACCGTTGAGCTAGGCAACCTTCCTTGCTCACGAAATTGCCCCATGAATTCGGCAATCTGTCCCACTTGCTTCTCCAAGTTGTCCACCCTCTTGTCTTGGATTTGCCTCTCTTTGTTTTGAGTTTGGACTTCCTGCGTCAAAGTAGTAAGTAATTGAAAAATCTTATCATTATCACTTGAATTACCTACATTGCTTTGGGCAGGTTGTGCTTGGGCTTGTGGTGGTGCCAACGGCTTTTGATAGAAACCCGGGGGTTGTTGCCTAAATCCGCTTTGTTGTTGACCTTGTTGGGGGTCTCGCCATTTGAAATTCGGATGATCACGCCAACCGGGATTGTAAGTATTAGAGAACGGATCACCACGTGATTGGTATTGGTTGCCATATCCCACGGCATTGAGTGTCTCCCACCCTCCATTCTCGATCAATTGTGGGCACTTGTCCGTAGGGTGTCCTTGCATGGAGCATACGCCACAAGAAGCTACGGTTTTGACTTTTGGACCTTCCACCACCTGAGAAAGCAACGTAGTAAGGTTAGCCATTTGATTTTGAAGTTCGGTTATGGTACTTACCTCATTGACTTGGTGTTGCCGTGGGGTACTCCTCTGTCCAACGCCTTCGTATTGTTGAGCATTCAATGCTCGATTAGCAATCAAGGTCTTTGCAGCCGTGGGGGTCTTATCCACCAAGGCTCCTCCCGCTGAGGCATCTAGCATTTGACGTTCAATAGGTAGAAGTCCTTCGTAAAAGTATTGTAGAAGTAGTTCCTCCTTCATTTGATGCTGTGGACATGAAGCAACAAGAGATTTAAAACGTTCATAATAAGTAGGAAAGGATTCACCTTCATCTTGTTGAATTCCACTTATCCTTTTTCGTAGGAGGATGACTCGAGAAGTTGGGAAAAACTTCTCCAAGTAAGCTCGTTTCATGCTCTCCCATGATGTGACCGTTCCGGGAGCCAATTCGTACAACCAATCTTTTGCTTTCTCTTGGAGAGAAAAGGGAAAGGCCTTCATCTTCAAGATGCTCTCATCCACGTTCACCGGAGTCATGCTTGAGCAAACGACTTCAAACTCCTTCAAATGCTTGTTCGGATCTTCCATGGATAGCCCATGATACTTCGGAATGTGATGTAATAGGCTTGACTTCAATTCGAACTCAGCAGTCTTGTCTTGAGCCGCCCTTGGGTATTGGATGCACAAGGGTGCGGCATTGGCCAATCCCGAAGCGGAAAGCTCCTTGATTGTTCGGTTGTCCGCTGCCATGTCTTCCACTTCTTCTTCAAATTCAGAAACGGACTCGGAACTTGCACTTGATTCACTAGGTTCCGGGTTCTTCCTCTTACGTCTCAACTCACGCTCAAAATCGTCGTCAAAGTCTAGAATATGTTCGTGAACCGGATTAGAACTCCGAGTCATAAACAAGTACCTAAAACAAGAAAAAAAATAACATAAGAATCTGATCTAATAAGAAAAACGAAAATAACAATCCAAGGGATTAGCAAAGTTGCTAATCCCCGGCAACGGCGCCAAAATTTGATGCGAGAATTATACGCACACAAATTAAACCCTCTTTTTATCAATTGTAGTGAAGAATGTAAGTAGGGATCGTTCTGGACCGGGGATTAGGAGGGATTGTTAATCACTTGGAAACTGACTCAAATATGTAAAAACAAGTTTAAAACACTATACTAGACTCAAAGAATGCAAAACTAAACTTTAAAACACCAAAACAAACCAAAAGACTCAAAACAGCCCCAAAACACTCAAAACTGCCTTAAAAACACAATCTGGGCAGTTTTGAACACTAGACACAACTTTGGACGAAAATTGGTTTTACTTTGACCTAAGACACTTAAAAACACAAACTAAAGTGATTTCTAACTAATATGACTCAACAAAGTAAAGGGGGATTGGTTTTGGACGAATTTAAAAACAAAACAAACTTTTTAAATTAGAACAGATTGTAGAACGAATTTGGTTTTAATGAATGGAATGAAGGCTAGCTAAGGGGTTCATCTCCACACATGTTATACTTGCATATAAAACGATTTCCAATTGCTTTTCAATAACCCATGAATTCTCAACGCCCCAAGTTAATTAGGTTCGCTTAAATTAACCTTCAGATTTTCCTAACGTTATTGAATTGGATGATTGCATACGACAACCCAAAACATTCCCCACAAGTCCCCTACATGATTGCATAATAGAGATACAAGCAAGAATCATTAAGTTCTATGAAAACCATAAGCATTGACGAAGCACTTGTTACTATGATTGCATGAAACTTATGCCAAGAATTTACTTAACGCGATTGAGATCATCAACCTTTACTACTTGTGAATATAATTCCATAACGATTAGGTGAAATTTCCTTATATCCTAGCATCCAATTTATGCATGATAATTAAGCGTGCACTCTCAACCAACACACACAAATCAATGTAATTCACATAGATAAGTAAATTGAATTCACAACTTATGAAACGCAATTAGAAGTAATCAATTCATATAGCAAGTATGTTCATGGTTTCGAATCCCCCCCTAGCCAAGGGGGGGTTTAGTTCCTCATACGCACAAAACAAAGAGAATTGAAATTAAACATTGAATTCAAAGGAAAAGAAACACCTAGAAATTCCAGCGACGCGAACTTGAATTGCATGAACTTCCGAGCTTCCTTCTCCTCCTCCTTGGTGCGGCAAAGGTCTAGGGACAGGTTTTAGGGCCTTAGGTGTATGGATGAATGGTTATGGAGGGATGTAGTAGTGTTTAGGGGAAGGGGATGGTGCGGCAAGGCTTAAAACTAAGGAGAAAGGTGTTTGGTGGCTGCGGCAAGGGTGTGGAGAGGGTTGGACGAATTTCTGGAATTAATGAATGTGTATGAGAGGTGGTGATCTGATCTAGGGGTTAATATGAGTATATATTGGCACTTAAAACCCTAGTGTAATCAGATATGGACTTGAATAACCCAAATCCACAAGGAAATAGGCCATCTAGAAGGTAGGAAACCCCAAAGGAAAAGGAATAGAGGCGCCAGATTTTTAGGGTTCTAGAAACAAAGTGTTTTGTGGCAGAAATTGGCACTTCTAGAAGGATTTGGGGCGCCACTTTTGTAGGAGATAAGATAAGGTTCCTAGAATCATGTTTTAAGGGCCAAATTTGTAGGGAAAAAGAGATAAGGGTGCAGCACCTTTGTAGGGATAATGTTAGGGCTTCTAGAAAGCCTAAAAACTAAGGGGATTTGGATAAAACCCACGGCAAAGATAGGATAGGGCATCTAAGGCTTCTAGAAACCCTCCAAGATAAGGTAAAGTGCATGGCATCCCTATAGGATTAGGATAAGGTGTCCTAAAGTGTTTAGGACTCCTCTTTGTGGCTGAAAACCTTGTGCATTAGGATTAGGAAAGCTAATCCTTCTTCATCTTGGAATCTTCTCCTTCTTGGACTTGGAAAGCTTCTTTGTTGCTTCACTTGAGACCATTTGGATTTTGACTTTCCTTCAACAAGTAGGAAACCTTAGTTGAGTAGGAATCTTCATTCTTCTAGGAATCCTATTTCAACTAGGAAACCCATCTTAACTAGGAATCCTAATTCAACTAGGAAACCCATCTTAACTAGGAATCCTAATTCAACTAGGAAACCATCTTCCATTTAGGGAATTTCCTACTTCAACTAGGAAACCTTGCTCAAGTAGGAATCATCATCTTCAAGTCTTCAATTTCGTCCATCCTCTTGGCTCCAAGCATATGATGTCCATTCCAAGCTCTAATTTGCTCCAAAAGGCTCCAAAATGCATACTTTTGCATACTTTGCTCTTAAAACCTGAAAACACATAGAACTAGCTTAAAAGACTACTTTACTAAGGAAAAACACTATAAATGCACAAAAACAAGCTAAACTAAGGTGCGCAAATATGCTCCTATCAACCTTCCACATTTCAGCCACATGCACTTGTTCCTCCATCATTGCACCAACAACAACATTGCACATGCACTCCCTTTAATTAATTAACCCACATGCACCCTTTATTCATTCATCATTCCAGCCACTCCACATCCCTCACCAAGAAATCATTCAACTCATGCATCCATAATCATTTCTCCACACCAAAACTGTGCACATGCATTCCCCTTGTGAAATTCCATCATTCCACACCTCCATGGCAGCCACCAACCAACCTAGCTGTCATGTTTCCCCTTTAATCATTCAAACATTCACCCACATGCATTTCTAACCCACATGCACCCTAGATTCTAATCAGCCATTCACATTTAATCATTCATTCCCATCAGATTTCTAGCATATTCACATGCATTCCATCCTTTAAAACATTGCACATGCACTCCACATGCATTCATCCTAGCTGTCATGTTTCCCCTTTCATCATTCCCTCACATTCTTTAAATCAGCCAACACATGCATCCACCTTTCTCCCATCAGATTTCCAACATTGCACATGCATTCCCCTTACAATTTCAGCCATCCTAGCATTTGCACATGCAACCTAGCTGTCATGTTCCCTCTCCCATCCATCCATCTCCCTATAAAAACCATACACACTTCACACAAACATTCATACACTCTTCCATATTCCAGAAATTCGTCAAAACCTCTCCACACCCTCATTGCAGCCACCAAAACACTTTTCTCCTCCATTGCAGCCACTCCAACCACTCCCCAAACCATTCACACCATCAAACTATCCTTAGACCTTGTGCTACAACGAAGAGGAAGAGAAGAGTGCCTAAACGTTCATACAATTCAAGTTTGAGTTGTTGGAATGTTTAGGTGTTTCTTTGATTTCAATGTTTAATTTCAATATTCTTTGTTTTGTACGTATGAGGAATGGAAGAGAAGAGTGCCTAAACGTTCATACAATTCAAGTTTGAGTTGTTGGAATGTTTAGGTGTTTCTTTGATTCCAATGTTTAAATTCAACTAAACCCCCCTTGGCTAGGGGGGAATTCGAAATATATGTTTATGCTTGCATTTTGATTTGATTACTTCTAATTGCGTTTCATAAGTTGTGGATTCAATTTGTTTAACCGTTTGATTGATAACTTATTTATGTATGTTTATTGAGAATGCGCGCTTAATTTTCATGCATGAATATGACGCTAGAATATAAGTGAGTTTCACCTAATAGTTACGAACTTATATTCACAAGTAGTGGAGGTTGCTTATAAACAATCGCGTTAAACAAATTCTTGGCATAAGTTTCATGCAATCATAGTAACGAATTGATAGGAGCATATTTAGGCGACTTAACTAGCTTATTCTTGTGCATTTGTGCTATTATTTCTTAGTTAATGTCGTATTACAACTCAATTTCGTGTGTTTGTAGGTCCTATGGGTTAAAGTATCAAGAAAGTGCATTTTGGTGCATTTTGGAGCTATTTTGGACACTAGGTGGTGAGCTTGCATGTGGGCTAACATGGATGGACGAATTTGGACTTTAAGAAGGTGGAAATGTGATAAGAAGAGGAAGGAACTAAGCTAAGGACAAAGTGGATAAGGAAAGTGCAAGAAAAGAGGAAACATTATCCAAAACCTTATCCAACCTTATCCAACATTATCCAAAACCTTATCTAACATTATCCAATTATCCAAAACATTATCCAAACCTTATCTCATCTTATCCTATCCAAACCTTATCATGTCTTACTCCTAATTACATGGGGACCTAAATGGATCATTCTAGAACCTATTTCTAGAAGCATCCTAGTCTAGAAGGCCCAAATCTGCCACAAAACCTATTCTTTCTAGAAACCCTAGAAAAGTGGCGCCCAAACCTTTCTAGAAGGCTTTACCTTGCCTTGCAAGGCAAGCTACCCTTCCCCCTAAATCAGCCGCACCTTCCTAGGCCCAATCCCTTTGGGATTCTGAATTCCAAGGCCTAATCCTTGTGGATTTGGGTATACAAATCAGTTTATAGAACTATGTGGGCCAAAACCTTCTCCTAAGTGGATTTGAATCACTATGGCCGAATTCTAGGGCCCTAATCCACCAAATCTGCTAAGTAAACCCTAATCTAATAAACCCTAGGACTATATAAACATATTTTCAGCCATAAATTCGTACCACCCCCTTATGCTATTCAGAAACCCTTGTGCCGCACCTCCATTCTCCATTCTAAGCCTCCATAGACCTCCCTACACATCCATACATCTCTGCCGCACCCTTCCCACCATAATCAACCATCCTCCATCCCTCCAAACTAGAAAACACCATCCAAAACCACCAATTCCATCACCCTAACTTTGTGCCGCAGCAAGGAGGAGGAAGAGGAGCCAATCTGTGCATCGAATCCATCTTGGAATTGCTGAGCATTTAGGTGTATTCTTTCTTATGATTTCCATGTTTAAATTCAATACTTTTTGTTGTGCAAGCATGAGGAACTAATCCCCCCTTTGGCTAGGGGGGAATTTCGAAACCATGGTTATATTTGCATGATGATTTGATTATTTTCAGTTGTGATTTCATGAATGATGAATTCAATTTACTTATCTATTTTAATTAAAACTTGCTTATGTATATGAATTGAGAGTGCACGCTTGATTTGCATGCATAAACATGATGCTAGGATATGAGGGAACTTCACCTAATCGTTGGGAACTCACATCCATGAGTAGTTAAGATTGTTGGTCGCAATTATGTTAAGTAAATTCTTGGTATAAGTATCATGCGCTTTCATAGTTACGAATGCCTCGTCAACACCTATGATTTCCATAGAACCTAATGATCTTTGATTGTCTTTCTATCATGCGCTTTCATATAGAAAACTTTTAAGGAATAATTTGATTGCAATGCGCTAATTCCATTCAATTCAATGACCTAAGGGAAATCTGAGAGTTAATTTAAGCGTACCTAATTAACTTGGGGTGTTGAGGTTCATAAATTCATCGAATAAGCAACTGGAGATTATTTTGTATGCAAGTATGCCATGTGTGGAGAAAAACCTCCTAGCCATCTCACCATCCACTTAATTTCACCAATTTCGTCAGAATCTGCCTATTTTACATATTTGTTTTGTTTGTTTGATTTTCGTCAAAAACCAAATCCCCAAGTGTCTTAGAGTGTCTAATTAGTTAGAATATGTTTTAGATTGTGTTTTTGAGTGTTTTGATTCAAGTTGTTACCCAAATTCGTCCAAATTAGTGAAAGTGCTCAAAACTGCCCAGAAAGTGTTTTTAAGGCAGTTTTGAGTGTTTTGGGGCTGTTTTGAGTCTTTGGGTTTGTTTTAGTGTTTTTATTGTTTAGCTTTGCATTCTTTGAGTCTAGTTTAGTGTTTTAACCTTTGTTTTACGTTTTTGAGTCAGTTTCCAAGTGATTTAGCAATCCCTCCTAATCCCCGGTTTAGAACGATCCCTACTTATTTATATGCTACAATTGTCAAAAGAGGGTTAATTTGTGTGTTAAGTTAATTTTCGCATCAAATTTTGGCGCCGTTGCCGGGGATTAGCAACTTTGCTAATCCCTTGGATTGTTATTTTCGTTTTTCTTATTAGATCAGATTCTTATGTTATTTTGTTTCTTGTTTTAGGTACTTGTTTATGACTCGGAGTTCTAATCCGGTTCACGAACATATTTTAAACTTTGACGACGATTTTGAGCGTGAGTTGAGACGTAAGAGGAAGAACCCGGAACCTAGTGAATCAAGTGCAAGTTCCGAGTCCGTTTCTGAATTTGAAGAGGAAGTGGAAGACATGGCAGCGGACAACCGAACAATCAAGGAGCTTTCCGCTTCGGGATTGGCCAATGCCGCACCCTTGTGCATCCAATACCCAAGGGCGGCTCAAGACAAGACTGCCGAGTTCGAATTGAAGTCAAGCCTGTTACATCACATTCCGAAGTACCATGGGCTGTCCATGGAAGATCCGAACAAGCACTTGAAGGAGTTTGAAGTTGTTTGCTCAAGCATGACTCCGGTGAACGTGGATGAGAGCATCTTGAAGATGAAGGCCTTTCCCTTTTCTCTCCAAGAGAAAGCGAAAGATTGGTTGTACGAGTTGGCTCCCGGAACGGTCACATCATGGGAGAGCATGAAACGAGCTTACTTGGAGAAGTTTTTCCCAACTTCTCGAGTCATCCTCCTACGAAAAAGGATAAGTGGAATTCAACAAGATGAAGGTGAATCCTTTCCTACTTATTATGAACGTTTTAAATCTCTTGTTGCTTCATGTCCACAGCATCAAATGAAGGAGGAACTACTTCTACAATACTTTTACGAGGGACTTCTACCTATTGAACGTCAAATGCTAGATGCCTCAGCGGGAGGAGCATTGGTGGACAAGACCCCCACGGCTGCAAAGTCCTTGATTGCTAATCGAGCATTGAACGCTCAACAATACGAAGGCGTTGGACAGAAGAGTACCCCACGGCAACACCAAGTCAATGAGGTAAGTGCCATAACCGAACTTCAAAATCAAATGGCTAACCTTACTACGTTGCTTTCTCAGGTGGTGGAAGGTCCAAAAGTCAAAACCGTAGCTTCTTGTGGCGTATGCTCCATGCAAGAACATCCTACAGACAAGTGCCCACAATTAATCGAGAATGGAGGGTGGGAGACACTCAATGCCGTGGGATATGGCAACCAATACCAATCACGTGGTGATCCGTTCTCTAATACTTACAATCCCGGTTGGCGTGATCATCCGAATTTCAAATGGCGAGACCCCCAACAAGGTCAACAACAAAGCGGATTTAGGCAACAACCCCCGGGTTTCTATCAAAAGCCGTTGGCACCACCACAAGCCCAAGCACAACCTGCCCAAAGCAATGTAGGTAATTCAAGTGAAAATGATAAGATTTTTCAATTACTTACTACTTTGACGCAGGAAGTCCAAACTCAAAACAAAGAGAGGCAAATCCAAGACAAGAGGGTGGATGATGCGAGATTTATACGCGCACAAATTAAACCCTCTTTTTGTCGATTTGTAGTATAAGTATAAGTAGGGATCGTTCTGGACCGGGGATTAGGAGGGATTGCAAATCTCTTGGAAACTGACTCAAAAACGTAAAATAAAGTTAAAACACTAAACTAGACTCAAAGAATGCAAAATTAAAGTTTAAAACACTAAGACAAACCAAAAAACAAAAAAAATACTTTAAAACATAAACTAAACAGATTCTAAACACTAAAGAACAGGAAAGTAAAGGGGGGGTTTGATTTGACGAAATTAGCTAAATTGCACAAATTGTAATTAAAGGCAAAACGTAAATACAAAGGTGATAAAAATATGGATGATGGAATAGCCAAGGGGTTCTTCTCCACACATGTTACACTTGCATAAAATATTGATTCTCAGTTGGTCTTTCAATAAATTATGAAACTCAACACTCCGGGTTAATTAGGTCCGCTTAAATTAACCGTCAAGTTTTCCTTAAGTTAATGAATTGGATGGGTTAGCGCAACGCAATTCACAACATTCTCCAAAAGTCCTTTACGTGAACAGCACAATAAAGATACAATCAAAGATCATTAAGCAACATGAAAACTATAAGTGTTGACGAGGCATTCGTTACTATGGAATACGCATGAAACTTATGCCAAGAATTCGTTTAACGCGATTGTTTATAAGCAACCTCCACTACTTGTGAATATAAGTTCATAACGATTAGTTGAAATTCACTTATATTCTAGCGTCATATTCATGCATGAAAATTAAGCGCGCATTCTTAATAAACATACATAAATAAGTTATCAATCAAACGGTTAAACAAATTGAATCAACAACTTATGAAATTCCAACGAAAGTTAATCAATTCATATTGCAAATATAAACATAGTTTCGAATCACCCCCTAGCTAAGGGGGGGTTTAGTTCCTCATACAAAACAAAGAGAATTAAAATTAAACATTGAAATCAAAGAAACACCTAAACATTCCAACAACTCAAACTTGAATTGTATGAACGTTTAGGCCCTCTTCTCTTCCTCTTTATTGTAGCATAAGGTCTAAGGATAGTTGGTTTGGGGGAATGGAAGTGTGGAATGGAGTGAGGAGTGATGGAAATGGAAAGATGGTTTTTGGATTATAAGGGGAATGGATGGGAAGCTCACGGCTAGGGAAGGGAGAATGTGTTTGTAATGTGTTGTGTATGAAATGAGATGTGAATGAATGAATGAATGCAAGGGTATTTATAGGAGTAGTGGAGGGAACATATGGCTATGTCATTTGTAGGTGAAGTAGGTGGATGTTGTAGGTGAAGTAGGTGGATGTTGTAGGTGAAGTGGATGTTGTAGGTGAAGTAGGTGGATGTTGTAGGTGAAGTAGGTGGATGTTGTAGGTGAAGTGGATGTTGTAGGTGAAGTAGGTGGATGATATGTTAAGTGATAAGTGATAAGTGATATGATATGTGGTTATGATATGATAAGTGGTTAAGTGGTGATGATAAGTGATAAGTGATTAAGTGATATGATATGTGGTGATGATAAGTGATAAGTGCATCTGGGTTAACTAATGAAGGAAATGCATGTGCAATGACAATGTGTTAGAATGGATGTGTGTTATGCATGGCATGATTGGGATTAGGAAAGGTTTAAATGTCCTAAAACTAAAGAGAACAAGGTTCCAACACTTTGGCTCCAATTAGGTCTTCAATTTCGTCCAACACTTTGGCTTCAAGCATAAGCTATCCGTCCTTAGCCCAAAAGTGCTCCAAAAGTCTCCAAAATGCATCTTTTTGCTCCTTTAGCCCTTTGGACCTATAAACACACGAAAATAGCTTAAAATACTAAAATAACTAAAGAAACATAACGTAAATGCACGAGAACAAGCCATTTAAGTCGCATGAATATGCTCCTATCAAATACCCCCACACTTAGCTTTTGCTAGTCCTCGAGCAAAACAAAACAACAAGAGAACACGAAACTAGACAAAACGAACAAAACACAACCTACACCTTCCAACAATCGTCTCACGGATTTCCAATGCACATGACAAGTTAAAAATCATTAGTCCCATAGATTTTAGTCATCTTCACACTTGAGTACATTCTTAATCATAGTCACCACATACTATTTCACAATTAAGCATTTAAAACCATGTTTTGAATGTAGTAACATGCCTTAGAGAATTTGCTCAATTCCTTACAAGATATGCACTCGATTTTCACTCAGAATTTCTAACTACACACCCTAATCTAGTCATATGTGAGAAGATTGATGTAACATGAAAACGAACACTCGCATATATGTATCACAAAGAACGCAATTTCTGGAGTTAATAAGCATGTTTAGATATGATCTCATGAATGGAATGCTACTACTTAGACGCGAGAACCAGTGACACCATATGCTCATACCAAGTTCAAACTCCACAAATTGAAATACACAACACTCAAGATAGAAGTCAAGGGTTGTAACGGGGCTTGGGGTATGTGGATAACAAAGAAGGGATATGGAAAACAAAGGTTCTTAAAGAAATAGTGAGCAAAGCATTTGAATCAACTTAGAAATCACTTTTGAATGAAAACTCAACTTTTGAACAAAAAGGGAGAATTTAGACAATTTACGCCCAGAATTGGTGTTTTGGAACCTTTCTTCAATCACTTATTCTTTCATTTTTTTTTTTTTTTTTTTTTCAAGCTCTTTTTTCTTTCTCTCTTTCTTTTCTCTTGAATCTCAAAACATCAACACTTAAACATTCTCTCCCCCACACTTATTTTCTTTCATAATGTAACTCAAAAGGAATTCAATTAAGTCATGCTCACTATCTTTTAAGAACAAGGGTGGGGATTGTCCTAAACTAGGCTAGGTGAGGAAAATGTGGGTAAACAAAGAATAAAGGCTAAACAAGGCTCAACGGGGTTAAAACTTACAACATATACGAAGTATGTGAAGTAAGGCTATTTGGCTATGGTGGTGGTCACTACACAACTTCTTCTTGAATATGTGTTATGCAAATCAATAACATGCTTTGAATGAAATGGGCATGAGTTCTAGCATTTAGTTCTATCATGATACAATTGCATTCTAAGTAGCAACCAAGCAAGGAATAATGAGATCATGCAACAACTTTAGAAAATAAAGAATCACAGAAAATAACTCTCCAAAGAAAGTAATGGCTCGAGTCTCACAGGGATGTAGCGTTTGTTTGAGTTTCTTCCTTCAAGCATGTTACAAAAACGAATTTTTCTTTTATGATTGCATGTGAAGTCATACATTATAACCATAACCAAGCATATACCAAGAGTAAATCAAACTTTTCTCTATGTTTATAACTCTTTCTAACCGTCATGCAATTATAAACCAAATCCTTATCATTGTGTTGGAAGGTACCCTAAGACACAAACACACAAAAACGACTTTTAAAACAACTCTTTTTGGGTTTTTCAAAACAATTTTTCAAATTTTTATGGGATTTTCGAATTATAAAACAAAACACACTAAAACACTCTAAAACAACTTAAAACAGCAAGGAACAACATTAGAAGTTATGGTGGATAAAACCCTACGAATTTGCATCAAAACACTTTAGTTACCCCCCCGACACTTAAATCAAACATTGTCCTCAATGTTTTAAGCATAGATTCACACAAAACATAAGTAAACACACAAAAACAACTTAAAAACTAAACATGGCATAATGTAATTAACAAAGAGAAGAGTTTAGGGACGCAAATCTGGTTATGGAGTGTAAATTCCCTCTTCTCCTTGGTGATTGCATTGAGGCTTTGATCTTTGTGATTCCACAGGCTTACTCTTGAACTGGTTTCTGCCCATCGTTGATTTTCCTTTGTGCTACTTCTTGAACTGGGCAGCAGGATGGTTCTTTTGGTTTCCCCCGAAGGTCTGAGCTTCCTCCTGTTATCTGTTTCTTTGTTCAATCTTTGCAGGAGTGGTCCCTTCTCTGGAAGTGTAACAACCGTTGAAGATGACTACTCGAGAGCAACGCTAGGTAAGCAATCAGGAATAGATTCCAGGCAGTTGGCTCCAAATCGGAAGACTGACTCCAAGTGCCGGCTGATTGCTTCTTTTACTTTGCCATGCAAGTAAGAACAAGGACAAAGAAAAAGACAGGGAAAGAGCATGATATGAGATACTTTTGCTTTTGACCTTGATGATATGAGATACCTTTGCTTTGAAGAAGCGGTGAATGAATCAGCACATGCTTCAATCCGCCGTTTCCTCCTGGGTCATATGTACTCCAGGCATCTGGTATCATCTTTGGGGAAGAAGAAAGAATTGAGTATTTTGAAAGGCTTTGCTGGGAGTGCGCCCTCAGAGGTGAGGGAGAGTTGGGCATTTTTTTCAGGTTTGCCCTGCCATAAAAGACGAAGGTCGACATATATAGAGATAATATCAAGTGGTGGTACTTTTTACCTTTGTCGACAAACGTTTTGATCCCGCAAATCCGGCTCTTTGAAATAGTGGCGCCTCTTCGATCTTTGAATACGCCTCTTCGATTTCTGAGCAGGCGCCCCTTCGATTTCTGAACGACGCCCCTTCGCTTTCTGAACGACACGTGGTAGTGCAGATGCGGCTCCTTTTGACAAAGCTGCACGCGTCTTCTGAAAAGCAGAGAAAGCGTCGCCGAACTTTGCGCTTGTCGGCTAAAGATGTGTAGATGCGATGATGGCCTCCACGTGTTTTCAGCTTTGTCAGAAATCTTTTGACAAAGTTGAACGCGTTTTCTTGAAAAGCCGAGGGGGCGTCGCCTAAATTACGCCGGAAAATCCGGCTCTTTGAATCGGTGGACGCGTCGCCTTGCTTTTATAGAGCTATCGATCACCACAACAAACACACTCTGAAGAATTCCCATTCTTGAAAATCGACTCCGGCCCTTTGAGAATTAACTCCATCCGCCCCTCTCTTTGAACACTTTTGAAAAATGGCAAACCCATCGAACCTTAGCTTGGAATTGAGCCTTAGCAGTGATACGGGCGCGCCGCGTCAAGGTAACGTATGGCGCCCTTCTTTCTTATCTTCTAACGGTCCTCTCACAGGTGAAGACTCCGTGATGCAGGACGCCACAACAGCTACAATAGTAGCTAGGAACCTCCTCACTCCAAAAGATAGTAGGCTGCTGTCAGGACGGTCCGATGAGTTGGCCGTTCAAGAGTCCCTCGCACTTAGTGTTCAGTGTGCGAGTTCTGTGTCCAACATGGGCCAACGCCTGCTTGCCCGCTCCCGTCAGGTGGAATCATTGATGGCAGAGGTGGAAAGTCTCAAGCAGGAGATCCAGCAGCTTAAGTATGAGAATAGAAGTTTGCATGTGCTTGCAAATAACTATTCGTCGGGCATGAAGAGGAAGCTTGATGAGCTGCAAGAATCTGAGGGTCGAATTCACAATGACCGTCAAAGGCTTGCGTCTTATCTCCAGAGGCACCTTTTTCCTGGGTCATCCAGCGATTGGCCAAGTATTGAGGCCTGGAATGCTCTAGCTCCGATGCCTCCCGCTCCGATGGCTTCCGCTCCGATGCCTCCCGCTTCTATGCCTCCCGCTTCTGCGCCTTCCGCTTCTGCGCCTCGTAGTGGGGCTTCACGTAAACAACCTTTGTGAAGCTCCACCTTTCTCCATGTTTAGTATCTTTTTTTTTCTTTTTTTTTTTTTTTTTTTTTTTTTTTTTTTTTACATAAATAAAATCAAACGGCATGGAATTTATCTTTGAATGGGCGGTGATACTTGAAATGATCCGGTAATAGTTTAAATTCCAGATTGGGTGCCTGAATCATTAACCACATGTTAGTATAAAAGAAAATTGAAATTCGGGGAGGCGGCTTACCTGTGTGCTCCAAAATGAACTCCAGAATAAACACCCCTTCGAAAGTTATGACTTGTCCCGTGTCATAAAATCCAACTTCCTTGGGAATTGTGGTTTCAAATATGTCCTCTTTGATGCCTTCTACATCTTCTCCAGCCACTACCTTCTCTTGAATCATTCTTCTTGGTGTACAAAGTCCTTTGAAGAATTCAACACCATCTAAAACTTGCTGTGTTGCACCAAGAATTTGAATAGCATTTTGCTCCTTTGGGAAGGCTTCCACGATGTCCTTTTTACTCTCTTCTTGGTTGGGAATCAAAAACCTGCTAGGAAAAGGGACATTGGGTGGAATAACATCAGAATAACATGGAATTGGGACGTCCTTACTGGTGGTGGGTGGTTTAGAAGGCTTAGGGGGCTGCGGCAAGGGTTGTTCTACCCTTGCCGTGTGCATGTCTTCTTCCTCCTCCTCAATTAGCAGCTCTTCATCCATTTCTAGGCTATGTTTGGACATTTTTAGGTCAGCTCCAACCTCCATAGCACTTCCCAAAGTGATAGCATTATGGATTTCAAAATCTTCCTTCGAGTTTTCAATAGTTGAGTTGGAAAGTTCACTTTGCTCTTGAATTTGTTTCATGAACTCCATAATCTGCCCAAATTGCTCGTCCAATTTACCCAACTTCTTGTCTTGATTTTGTTCGTCCTGCGTCAAAGAGGTTAGTAATTGAAAATTTTTATCATTATCCATGGACATACTTGAACTTGATTGGAATTGTTGTGGGGGAGGTTGTGGTGGCTGCATAGGTGTTGTATTGAACTCCTCATATGGTTGCCAATATGCTTCTTGTTGAGCCTCCTTGGCTTGATTTTGTGACCCCTGCGCCAAAGAATTTATTTCATTAAGAATTTGAATATAATCTATTGGCGAACTTGAATTTAATTGAGCATATTGCATATGAAGTTGTGGTGGCTGCATAGGTCTTGAATAGAACTCCTCATATGGTTGCCAATATGCTTCACGTTGAACTTGTTGATCTTCC
The DNA here is from genome assembly GCF_963583255.1 of Pyrus communis. Taxonomy (NCBI): domain Eukaryota; kingdom Viridiplantae; phylum Streptophyta; class Magnoliopsida; order Rosales; family Rosaceae; genus Pyrus; species Pyrus communis. The sequence continues at coordinate 10,804,775 of NC_084815.1, forward strand.
CACCATATAGAGTTTGAATGATCCCTCCAATCTCCTTGTGGACATTGATTGGCTTGAAATCCTTGCCTATATGAAGCACCAAATGTAGGGACACTCTGCATTGTGGTCCTTTCGGCATACGGCAACAATTTAGAAGTAAGATTTGCCAATTGAGCTTGAATGCTAGCAAAATCCATATCTTACTTATCTAGTACCTAAAATCAAAGAAAGAGAACTAAATCAAATATCAAAAGTAACAACAAACAAAGAAAACAACACTAAGTTAGAAACTGAAACGAAAACAACTAAACCAAAAAAAAAGAAAAGAACCAAGTGATTAGCAAAGTTGCTAATCCCCGGCAACGGCGCCAAAATTTGATGCGAGATTTATACGCGCACAAATTAAACCCTCTTTTTGTCGATTTGTAGTATAAGTATAAGTAGGGATCGTTCTGGACCGGGGATTAGGAGGGATTGCAAATCTCTTGGAAACTGACTCAAAAACGTAAAATAAAGTTAAAACACTAAACTAGACTCAAAGAATGCAAAATTAAAGTTTAAAACACTAAGACAAACCAAAAAACAAAAAAAATACTTTAAAACATAAACTAAACAGATTCTAAACACTAAAGAACAGGAAAGTAAAGGGGGGGTTTGATTTGACGAAATTAGCTAAATTGCACAAATTGTAATTAAAGGCAAAACGTAAATACAAAGGTGATAAAAATATGGATGATGGAATAGCCAAGGGGTTCTTCTCCACACATGTTACACTTGCATAAAATATTGATTCTCAGTTGGTCTTTCAATAAATTATGAAACTCAACACTCCGGGTTAATTAGGTCCGCTTAAATTAACCGTCAAGTTTTCCTTAAGTTAATGAATTGGATGGGTTAGCGCAACGCAATTCACAACATTCTCCAAAAGTCCTTTACGTGAACAGCACAATAAAGATACAATCAAAGATCATTAAGCAACATGAAAACTATAAGTGTTGACGAGGCATTCGTTACTATGGAATACGCATGAAACTTATGCCAAGAATTCGTTTAACGCGATTGTTTATAAGCAACCTCCACTACTTGTGAATATAAGTTCATAACGATTAGTTGAAATTCACTTATATTCTAGCGTCATATTCATGCATGAAAATTAAGCGCGCATTCTTAATAAACATACATAAATAAGTTATCAATCAAACGGTTAAACAAATTGAATCAACAACTTATGAAATTCCAACGAAAGTTAATCAATTCATATTGCAAATATAAACATAGTTTCGAATCACCCCCTAGCTAAGGGGGGGTTTAGTTCCTCATACAAAACAAAGAGAATTAAAATTAAACATTGAAATCAAAGAAACACCTAAACATTCCAACAACTCAAACTTGAATTGTATGAACGTTTAGGCCCTCTTCTCTTCCTCTTTATTGTAGCATAAGGTCTAAGGATAGTTGGTTTGGGGGAATGGAAGTGTGGAATGGAGTGAGGAGTGATGGAAATGGAAAGATGGTTTTTGGATTATAAGGGGAATGGATGGGAAGCTCACGGCTAGGGAAGGGAGAATGTGTTTGTAATGTGTTGTGTATGAAATGAGATGTGAATGAATGAATGAATGCAAGGGTATTTATAGGAGTAGTGGAGGGAACATATGGCTATGTCATTTGTAGGTGAAGTAGGTGGATGTTGTAGGTGAAGTAGGTGGATGTTGTAGGTGAAGTGGATGTTGTAGGTGAAGTAGGTGGATGTTGTAGGTGAAGTAGGTGGATGTTGTAGGTGAAGTGGATGTTGTAGGTGAAGTAGGTGGATGATATGTTAAGTGATAAGTGATAAGTGATATGATATGTGGTTATGATATGATAAGTGGTTAAGTGGTGATGATAAGTGATAAGTGATTAAGTGATATGATATGTGGTGATGATAAGTGATAAGTGCATCTGGGTTAACTAATGAAGGAAATGCATGTGCAATGACAATGTGTTAGAATGGATGTGTGTTATGCATGGCATGATTGGGATTAGGAAAGGTTTAAATGTCCTAAAACTAAAGAGAACAAGGTTCCAACACTTTGGCTCCAATTAGGTCTTCAATTTCGTCCAACACTTTGGCTTCAAGCATAAGCTATCCGTCCTTAGCCCAAAAGTGCTCCAAAAGTCTCCAAAATGCATCTTTTTGCTCCTTTAGCCCTTTGGACCTTTAAACACACGAAAATAGCTTAAAATACTAAAATAACTAAAGAAACATAACGTAAATGCACGAGAACAAGCCATTTAAGTCGCATGAATATGCTCCTATCAGTGGACAACTTGGAGAAGCAAGTGGGACAGATTGCCGAATTCATGGGGCAATTTCGTGAGCAAGGAAGGTTGCCTAGCTCAACAGTGGTCAACCCGAAAGGAGGATTCGAATCTGCGAAAGCAATCATGTTGCGAAGTGGAAAACAAGTTGGAACGGCTTCACAACCCTCTAATTCAGCCCCAATGGAGGACGAAAAGTTGCAATTTGAAGAGGGGGAGCATGAGCAAGCCACGGCAAGGATGGGAGACACCATGCCGCAGCCACCCAAAGTACACCACTCGGCTTCTAAGGGTAAGGATGTTCCAAATTCGGTTATTTCTAATGTTATTCCTCCAAATGTACCTTTTCCTCGTAGATTCATGCAAACAAAGAAGGAGGAGGCTGAAAAGGACATTTTAGAGACGTTTAGAAAAGTACAAGTCAATATACCACTTTTGGATGCAATTAAACAAGTTCCGAGGTATGCTAAGTTTTTAAAAGAACTTTGTACTACTAGGAAGAGAATTTCAAACAAAGAGGTTGTAAAGGTAAGTGAGAATGTCTCAGCCATCTTGCAACGTAAATTGCCCCCTAAATGCAAAGATCCGGGTAGTTTTACAATTCCTTGTGTTATTGGCAATAATCGGTTTGAACATGCTATGCTAGACTTAGGTGCATCTATTAATGTTATGCCGTACTCCATTTATGCATCTATGAACCTAGGTGAGTTAAAAAATGATGGTGTGATTATTCAATTGGCCGATAGATCTAATGCCTATCCAAAGGGTGTTTTGGAAGATGTTTTAGTGCAGGTTAATCATCTAATCTTTCCGGCGGATTTCTACGTGTTGGAAATGGAAGAATCAAACCATGCCCCGTCATTGCCAATTCTTCTTGGCCGCCCATTTATGAAAACAGCCCGCACGAAGATTGATGTGTTTAATGGGACTTTGACAATGGAATTTGATGGGGAAGTTATTAATTTCAATCTTTCTGAATCTATTAAGTACCCTCTTGATGATCATTCATGTTTTGCTATTGATGTAATTGATTCGTTGGCGCAGGACCATTTTGAACAATTGAACGAAGATGCACTTGAATTGGTCATTACAAGAGGAATGGAACTTAAAGACAAGGAAGTAGGGCAATTGCATACCCACGGCATGCATGGTGAGCACCATGCCGTGCCCCCTAGTGTTGACATGGTTGAGATAGTGGCTGCCCTTGAGTCATTGCCACTACAATCTGGTAAGTCTTCGGACCTAATTTCAATTCCAATTTCGACTAATAAGCCCATTCCTTCAGTTGTGCAGCCACCTTCCCTTGAACTTAAACCATTGCCAAGCCATTTGAAGTATGTTTTCTTGGGAGACCAAGAGACCTTGCCCGTCATCATATCCTCCTCACTCACGGCACAAGAAGAAGGTAAGTTAGTGAGGGTGTTAAAGGAGTACAAAACTGCGATTGGTTGGACGTTGGCCGACATCAAGGGAATAAGCCCAACCACGTGCATGCATCGTATACTTTTGGAGGAGGGGACCAAAGCATCTCGAGACGCTCAACGCCGACTCAACCCTCCAATGATGGAAGTTGTGAAGAAGGAGATAATCAAGCTCTTGGATTGTGGAGTGATCTATCCAATTTCAGACAGTCGGTGGGTGTCTCTGATACGAGCATATTTATGCGACTTAAATGGCTTGTTCTCGTACATTTACGTTATGTTTCTTTAGTTATTTTAGTACTTTAAGCTATTTTCGTGTGTTTGTAGGTCCAAAGGGCTAAAGGAGCAAAAAGATGCATTTTGGAGACTTTTGGAGCACTTTTGGGCTAAGGACGGATAGCTTATGCTTGAAGCCAAAGTGTTGGACGAAATTGAAGACCTAATTGGAGCCAAAGTGTTGGAACCTTGTTCTCTTTAGTTTTAGGACATTTAAACCTTTCCTAATCCCAATCATGCCATGCATAACACACATCCATTCTAACACATTGTCATTGCACATGCATTTCCTTCATTAGTTAACCCACATGCACTTATCACTTATCATCACCACATATCATATCACTTAATCACTTATCACTTATCATCACCACTTAACCACTTATCATATCATAACCACATATCATATCACTTATCACTTATCACTTAACATATCATCCACCTACTTCACCTACAACATCCACCTACTTCACCTACAAATGACATAGCCATATGTTCCCTCCACTACTCCTATAAATACCCTTGCATTCATTCATTCATGGACATCTCATTTTCATACACAACACACCACATTCACTCTCCACCTTCTTTAGCCGTGAGTCCCCCTTCCCTTATAATCCAAACACCACTCCTCTACCATTTCCATAATCCCCCAAACCTCACCTTAGACCTTGTGCTACAACAACGAGGAAGATAAGAGGGCCTAAACGTTCATACAATTCAAGTTTGAGTTGTTGGAATGTTTAGGTGTTTCTTTGATTTCAAAGTTTAAATTCAATTCTCTTTGTTTTGTACGTATGAGGAATGGAAGAGAAGAGTGCCTAAACGTTCATACAATTCAAGTTTGAGTTGTTGGAATGTTTAGGTGTTTCTTTGATTTCAACGTAATGAGGAACTAAAACCCCCTTTAGCTAGGGGGTGATTCGAAATAAATGTTTATGCTTGCATTTTGATTTGATTACTTCTAATTGCGTTTCATAAGTTGTGAATTCAATTTGTTTAACCGTTTGATTGATAACTTATTTATGTATGTTATTGAGAATGCGCGCTTAATTTTCATGCATGAATATGACGCTAGAATATAAGTGAGTTTCACCTAATCGTTATGAACTTATATTCACAAGTAGTGGAGGTTGCTTATAAACAATCGCGTTAAAAGAATTCTTGGCACGAGTTTCATGCTCATCATAGTAACGAATGCCTCGTCAACACTTATAGTTTTCATAATACTTAATGATCTTTGATTGTATCTTTATTGTGCTGTTCACGTAAAGGACTTTTGGAGAATGTAGTGAATTGCGTTGCGCTAACCCATCCAATTCATTAACTTAAGGAAAACTTGACGGTTAATTTAAGCGGACCTAATTGACCTGGGGTGATGAGTTTCATAATTTATTAAAATGCAATTGGAAATCTTTTTATTATGCAAGTGTAACATGTATGGAGATGAACCCCTTAGCTATTCTATCATCCATTCATTCCATTTCGTCAATTTCGTTTTTATAATCTGTTTTAATTAGAATCTGTCCATTTAGTTTATTTTCGTCCAAACCTCAATCCCCATTTATTTTAAAGTGTTAGATTAGTTAGAAATACTTTTAGTTTGTGTTTATAAGTGTTTTGATTCAATTTGTTAAACAAATTCGTCCAAATTTGTGTTTGTGCTCAAATCTGCCCAGAAAGTGGTTTTTAGGCAGATTTGAGTGTGTTTGTGTTGTTTTGAGTCTTTTGGTTTGTCTTAGTGTTTTAAAGTTTAGTTTTACATTCTTTGAGTCTAGTTTAGTGTTTTATATTGTGTTTTTACGTTTTTGAGTCAAATCCAAGTGATTAACAATCCCTCCTAATCCCCGGTCCAGAACGATCCCTACTTATATACTTACTACAATTTGACGAAAAGAGGGTTTAATTTGTGTGCGTACAAAGAGAGGCAAATCCAAGACAAGAGGGTGGACAACTTGGAGAAGCAAGTGGGACAGATTGCCGAATTCATGGGGCAATTTCGTGAGCAAGGAAGGTTGCCTAGCTCAACAGTGGTCAACCCGAAAGGAGGATTCGAATCTGCGAAAGCAATCATGTTGCGAAGTGGAAAACAAGTTGGAACGGCTTCACAACCCTCTAATTCAGCCCCAATGGAGGACGAAAAGTTGCAATTTGAAGAGGGGGAGCATGAGCAAGCCACGGCAAGGATGGGAGACACCATGCCGCAGCCACCCAAAGTACACCACTCGGCTTCTAAGGGTAAGGATGTTCCAAATTCGGTTATTTCTAATGTTATTCCTCCAAATGTACCTTTTCCTCGTAGATTCATGCAAACAAAGAAGGAGGAGGCTGAAAAGGACATTTTAGAGACGTTTAGAAAAGTACAAGTCAATATACCACTTTTGGATGCAATTAAACAAGTTCCGAGGTATGCTAAGTTTTTAAAAGAACTTTGTACTACTAGGAAGAGAATTTCAAACAAAGAGGTTGTAAAGGTAAGTGAGAATGTCTCAGCCATCTTGCAACGTAAATTGCCCCCTAAATGCAAAGATCCGGGTAGTTTTACAATTCCTTGTGTTATTGGCAATAATCGGTTTGAACATGCTATGCTAGACTTAGGTGCATCTATTAATGTTATGCCGTACTCCATTTATGCATCTATGAACCTAGGTGAGTTAAAAAATGATGGTGTGATTATTCAATTGGCCGATAGATCTAATGCCTATCCAAAGGGTGTTTTGGAAGATGTTTTAGTGCAGGTTAATCATCTAATCTTTCCGGCGGATTTCTACGTGTTGGAAATGGAAGAATCAAACCATGCCCCGTCATTGCCAATTCTTCTTGGCCGCCCATTTATGAAAACAGCCCGCACGAAGATTGATGTGTTTAATGGGACTTTGACAATGGAATTTGATGGGGAAGTTATTAATTTCAATCTTTCTGAATCTATTAAGTACCCTCTTGATGATCATTCATGTTTTGCTATTGATGTAATTGATTCGTTGGCGCAGGACCATTTTGAACAATTGAACGAAGATGCACTTGAATTGGTCATTACAAGAGGAATGGAACTTAAAGACAAGGAAGTAGGGCAATTGCATACCCACGGCATGCATGGTGAGCACCATGCCGTGCCCCCTAGTGTTGACATGGTTGAGATAGTGGCTGCCCTTGAGTCATTGCCACTACAATCTGGTAAGTCTTCGGACCTAATTTCAATTCCAATTTCGACTAATAAGCCCATTCCTTCAGTTGTGCAGCCACCTTCCCTTGAACTTAAACCATTGCCAAGCCATTTGAAGTATGTTTTCTTGGGAGACCAAGAGACCTTGCCCGTCATCATATCCTCCTCACTCACGGCACAAGAAGAAGGTAAGTTAGTGAGGGTGTTAAAGGAGTACAAAACTGCGATTGGTTGGACGTTGGCCGACATCAAGGGAATAAGCCCAACCACGTGCATGCATCGTATACTTTTGGAGGAGGGGACCAAAGCATCTCGAGAGGCTCAACGCCGACTCAACCCTCCAATGATGGAAGTTGTGAAGAAGGAGATAATCAAGCTCTTGGATTGTGGAGTGATCTATCCAATTTCAGACAGTCGGTGGGTGTCTCCGGTGCAATGTGTCCCAAAGAAATCCGGAGTAACTGTGGTGACAAATGCCGAAAATGAGCTTGTTCCTACGCGAATCCAAACAGGTTGGAGGGTTTGTATTGACTATAGGAAGCTCAATGCCACGACAAGGAAAGATCATTTTCCCTTGCCATTCATTGATCAAATGCTTGAAAGGTTAGCGGGTTATGCGTTTTATTGTTTTCTTGATGGGTATTCAGGTTATAATCAAATTGTGATAGCCCCAGAAGATCAAGAAAAAACCACTTTCACATGCCCTTTTGGTACATTTGCTTATCGTCGTATGCCATTTGGTTTATGTAATGCACCTGCCACATTTCAAAGATGCATGATGAGCATATTTTCAGATTACGTTGAGAAAATTATTGAAGTTTTTATGGATGATTTCAGCGTTTTTGGTGATTCATTTGATGGTTGTTTGAATAATCTTAGTTTGATTTTAAAACGATGCATTGAAACTAACCTTGTGTTAAATTGGGAGAAATGTCATTTCATGGTTAAACAAGGCATAGTTTTAGGTCATATTATTTCTGAAAAAGGTATTGAGGTAGATAAATCAAAAATAGATCTTGTGCGTCACTTACCCTCTCCTACTTCGGTTAGAGAGGTTCGTTCGTTCCTTGGACATGCAGGTTTTTATAGGAGGTTCATCAAGGATTTCTCGAAGATCTCCCAACCTTTATGCCGCCTCCTACAAAAAGATGCACCTTTCGACTTCACCAAGGAATGCACGGCAGCTTTCCAACTCCTCAAGGACATGCTAACCACGGCACCCATCATTGTGCCACCAGATTGGAGTCTTCCGTTCGAGCTAATGTGTGATGCATCCGACTATGCGTTAGGGGCTGTTTTAGGCCAAAGGAAGGACAAGAAGCCGCATGTCATCTACTACGCATCTCGGACGTTGAATGACGCTCAATTGAACTATTCAACTACTGAAAAAGAACTTCTTGCCATTGTCTTTGCTTTAGATAAATTTCGATCATATTTACTTGGTACTAAGGTTATTATTTTCACTGATCATGCAGCTTTAAAGTACTTGTTCACGAAGAAGGAAGCCAAACCACGGCTAATTCGATGGATGCTACTTCTTCAAGAGTTTGACATCGAAATCAAGGACAAAAAGGGAAGTGAAAATGTGGTGGCTGACCACCTAAGCCGCATGATACATGAGGAGGAGCCGTACCCTATTGTAGAAACATTCCCTGACGAGCAATTGTTATCCATTAAGGTAAGTGAGCCTTGGTATGCGGATTTGGTAAATTATTTGGTGACTAAACAAGTTCCTACCACTTTAACTAGAAACCAACGTGATAAATTGAAAAAAGACGCTAGGTTTTATGTTTGGGATGATCCATACTTGTGGAAATATTGCTCGGATCAGATTATACGTAAGTGTGTGCATGACATGGAATTCACTTCTATTTTAACATTTTGTCACACTTATGCATGTGGGGGACACTTTGGGACACAACGCACAGCCCTTAAGGTTTTAGAATGTGGATTCTATTGGCCAACTTTATTTAAGGATGCTAGAAACTTTTGTATGTCTTGTGATCGTTGCCAAAGAATGGGCAACATTAGTGCAAAGGATCAAATGCCGCAAAATGTTATTCTCCCGGTTGAAATTTTTGATGTTTGGGGTATTGATTTTATGGGTCCTTTTCCTTCCTCACATGGTTTCTTGTATATCTTACTTGCTGTGGATTATGTATCGAAATGGGTGGAAGCAAAAGCCACCCGAACTAATGATTCTCGAGTGGTTGCAGATTTCATTAGAACTAACCTTTTTGCAAGGTTTGGAATGCCACGAGTGATCATAAGTGATGGAGGATCTCACTTTTGCAATCGAACCATTGAGGCTTTGCTCAAGAAGTACAACGTCACGCATAAGGTTTCAACACCTTATCATCCTCAGACCAATGGGCAAGCCGAGGTTTCAAATAGGGAGATTAAGCAGATTCTAGAAAAAACCGTGGGCCCTACAAGGAAGGATTGGAGTGTACGGTTGGAGGATGCGTTGTGGGCATATCGCACGGCTTACAAGACCCCCCTGGGCATGTCCCCATTTCGGCTCATTTATGGCAAACCATGCCATCTTCCCGTGGAATTGGAGCACAAGGCGCATTGGGCCATCAAGACATTCAACATGGACATTGATGCGGCTGGACTTCACAGGAAGCTCCAATTGAATGAATTAGAAGAGATTAGGAACGAGGCGTATGACAACGCTCGAATTTACAAGGAAAAGACAAAGGCTTTTCATGATAAGATGATTCGAGGCAAATCATTCTCTATTGGGCAGAAAGTGCTACTCTTTAATTCCCGCCTTCGCTTGTTTCCTGGTAAGTTGCGTTCTAAGTGGGTTGGCCCGTTTGTTATTACTAATGTTTTTCCTTATGGTGCAGTCCAAGTTCAAAGCTTGAAAAAAGGACAAGAGTTCACGGTGAATGGCCATCGATTAAAGCCCTACTACGAGAACTTCGAGGAGCATGTGGTGGATGATGTACCCCTCCATGCCGTGGGTACTACTAGTGAAGCTTAGCATGGCGTATTCGTCCGGCTGGAAGACGTTAAAGCAAGCGCTTCTTGGGAGGCAACCCATGTATTCGACAAGGAGAAGATGGAACTTCCATTCCAAACCCAGATTTGCGTTTCTAAACCCTTCTCCTTGCTGTTTATTTTATCATGCTTAGTTGCTTATTATTTGTTTGCTTTTATGTGAGTCTTTGTGTGAAACATTGAGGACAATGTTTGATTTAAGTGTGGGGGGGTAAACAAGTGTTTTTTATGCAAAATTCGTGGGATTCTATCACCTATCACTTCTAATGTTGTTTCTCACTGTTTTTAGGTGTTTTAATGCATTTTGAGCTATTTTGGTGTGTGTTGAAGTAAAAATCCGAAAATTTGAAAAAAAATTGAAAAAAGTGTTTTGAAAATGCCAAAAAGAGTTGTTTTTGTGTGTTTGTTTGTGTCTTAGGGTACCTTCCAACACAATGATGAGGATTTGGTTTTTAATGCATGACTGTTAAAGAGAGTTACAAACAATGATGGAAGTTTGATTTGCTCTTTGGTTTATGCTTGGTTGTAGTTATAGTTTACGAATTCACATGTAATTGCAAAAGATAAAATCAGTTTTTGTAACATGCTTGAAGGAAGGAACTCAAACAAACGCTACATCCCTGAGAGACTTGAGCCTAAACGTTTATTTGGAGAGTTATTAATCTGTGCATTCTTGTTTTCTAAAAGTCGTTGCATGATCTCATTATTCTTTGCTTGGTTGCTACTTAGAATGCGTTTCATCACTATAGTTCCAAATACTAGAACTCATACCCGTTTTATTCAAAGCATGAAATTGATTAGCATAACAAATAACAAGATGAAGTTGTGTAGTAGTCACCACCATAGCCAAATAGCCGAATCCACCCTTGTCACTTGTATTGTAGGTTTAAACCCCTTTGAGCCTTATTTAGCCTATTTTCTTGTTAACCACATCATCCTTACCTAGCCTAGAATAGGACTTCCCATACCTTTGTTCTTAAAGTATAGTGGAGCATAATGTAAAAGGAATTCCTTTTGAGTGACATTTGTGCAGAAAATGAGTGTGGGGGAAGGTATTTTGTGAGTGTGTGTGTGCCAAAGTCTTAAAAGGGGCACGAGAAAAGAAAGAAAAAAAAAAAAAAAAAAACGAAAAGAAAAAAAAAATTGTGAAAAAGAAGAAAAAAAGAAGAAGAAAAGAAAGAAAAAGAGTGAAAATAAGTGAGAATGAACTCACAAGTGTTGATTGTTGAAGAAAGGGTCCAAAAAGTTTGAATATGGCCCTAAGTTTTGTGTGATTCCCCCTTGGGTGATCAAAGTTGACTTCCGCGTTATAAAGGGAATTCTAAGTGCCTAATCCAATACTTTGCTCATTATTGCTTTAAGAATGTTTGTTATCCTTTACCTTTCGTTGTTAGCCAATACCCTAGCCTCGTTACAACCCTTTGACTTCTATCTTGATTGTTATGTGTTTCAATATGTGGAGTTTAAAGTGGGTTTGGAGCATATGGTATCCCTGGTTCTCGTATCTAGGTAGTAGCATTCCATTCATGAGATCATATACATACATGTTAATAATTCCAGAAAATGCTTTCCTTGTTATAACATATGTGAGTGTTCGTCTACATGTTTACATCAATCTTCTCACGTATACCTAGTGTAGGGAGTGTAGTTAGAAAATCTGTGTGAAAATTGAGAGTACACCTAGTAAGGAATTGAGGGAATTCTGTAAGGCATGTTACTACATTCAAAATGTTGTTTTAATTGATTAAATGCGAGCTAGTGAATGGTGACTATGATTAAGTATGCTCGAGGGTAAGGATTGCTTAAATCTATGTGAGTGGTGATCTTTGGCATGTCATGTTTCATTGGAAATCCCTGAGACGAACGTTGGAAGGTTTAGATTATATGTTTTGTTTCTTTTGTTTATTTGTTTTGCTCGAGGACTAGCAAAAGATAAGTGTGGGGGAATTTGATAGGAGCATATTTAGGCGACTTAACTAGCTTATTCTTGTGCATTTGTGCTATTATTTCTTAGTTAATGTCGTATTACAACTCAATTTCGTGTGTTTGTAGGTCCTATGGGTTAAAGTATCAAGAAAGTGCATTTTGGTGCATTTTGGAGCTATTTTGGACACTAGGTGGTGAGCTTGCATGTGGGCTAACATGGATGGACGAATTTGGACTTTAAGAAGGTGGAAATGTGATAAGAAGAGGAAGGAACTAAGCTAAGGACAAAGTGGATAAGGAAAGTGCAAGAAAAGAGGAAACATTATCCAAAACCTTATCCAACCTTATCCAACATTATCCAAAACCTTATCTAACATTATCCAATTATCCAAAACATTATCCAAACCTTATCTCATCTTATCCTATCCAAACCTTATCATGTCTTACTCCTAATTACATGGGGACCTAAATGGATCATTCTAGAACCTATTTCTAGAAGCATCCTAGTCTAGAAGGCCCAAATCTGCCACAAAACCTATTCTTTCTAGAAACCCTAGAAAAGTGGCGCCCAAACCTTTCTAGAAGGCTTTACCTTGCCTTGCAAGGCAAGCTACCCTTCCCCCTAAATCAGCCGCACCTTCCTAGGCCCAATCCCTTTGGGATTCTGAATTCCAAGGCCTAATCCTTGTGGATTTGGGTATACAAATCAGTTTATAGAACTATGTGGGCCAAAACCTTCTCCTAAGTGGATTTGAATCACTATGGCCGAATTCTAGGGCCCTAATCCACCAAATCTGCTAAGTAAACCCTAATCTAATAAACCCTAGGACTATATAAACATATTTTCAGCCACAAATTCGTACCACCCCCTTATGCTATTCAGAAACCCTTGTGCCGCACCTCCATTCTCCATTCTAAGCCTCCATAGACCTCCCTACACATCCATACATCTCTGCCGCACCCTTCCCACCATAATCAACCATCCTCCATCCCTCCAAACTAGAAAACACCATCCAAAACCACCAATTCCATCACCCTAACTTTGTGCCGCAGCAAGGAGGAGGAAGAGGAGCCAATCTGTGCATCGAATCCATCTTGGAATTGCTGAGCATTTAGGTGTATTCTTTCTTATGATTTCCATGTTTAAATTCAATACTTTTTGTTGTGCAAGCATGAGGAACTAATCCCCCCTTTGGCTAGGGGGGAATTTCGAAACCATGGTTATATTTGCATGATGATTTGATTATTTTCAGTTGTGATTTCATGAATGATGAATTCAATTTACTTATCTATTTTAATTAAAACTTGCTTATGTATATGAATTGAGAGTGCACGCTTGATTTGCATGCATAAACATGATGCTAGGATATGAGGGAACTTCACCTAATCGTTGGGAACTCACATCCATGAGTAGTTAAGATTGTTGGTCGCAATTATGTTAAGTAAATTCTTGGTATAAGTATCATGCGCTTTCATAGTTACGAATGCCTCGTCAACACCTATGATTTCCATAGAACCTAATGATCTTTGATTGTCTTTCTATCATGCGCTTTCATATAGAAAACTTTTAAGGAATAATTTGATTGCAATGCGCTAATTCCATTCAATTCAATGACCTAAGGGAAATCTGAGAGTTAATTTAAGCGTACCTAATTAACTTGGGGTGTTGAGGTTCATAAATTCATCGAATAAGCAACTGGAGATTATTTTGTATGCAAGTATGCCATGTGTGGAGAAAAACCTCCTAGCCATCTCACCATCCACTTAATTTCACCAATTTCGTCAGAATCTGCCTATTTTACATATTTGTTTTGTTTGTTTGATTTTCGTCAAAAACCAAATCCCCAAGTGTCTTAGAGTGTCTAATTAGTTAGAATATGTTTTAGATTGTGTTTTTGAGTGTTTTGATTCAAGTTGTTACCCAAATTCGTCCAAATTAGTGAAAGTGCTCAAAACTGCCCAGAAAGTGTTTTTAAGGCAGTTTTGAGTGTTTTGGGGCTGTTTTGAGTCTTTGGGTTTGTTTTAGTGTTTTTATTGTTTAGCTTTGCATTCTTTGAGTCTAGTTTAGTGTTTTAACCTTTGTTTTACGTTTTTGAGTCAGTTTCCAAGTGATTTAGCAATCCCTCCTAATCCCCGGTTTAGAACGATCCCTACTTATTTATATGCTACAATTGTCAAAAGAGGGTTAATTTGTGTGTTAAGTTAATTTTCGCATCACGAATGCCTCGTCAACACTTATAATTTTCATAGAGCGTAATGATTCTTGCTTGTACCTCTTCTATGCATTCATGTTGAGGACTTGTGGGGAATGTTTTGAATTGTCGCATGCATCATCCAATTCAATAACGTTAGGAAGATTTGAAGGTTAATTAGTGCATCACGGTTAACTTGGGGTGTTGAGTATCATAGTTTATTGAAATGCAATTGGAAATCATTTTATTATGCAAGTATAACATGTATGGAGATGAACCCCTTAGCTAGCCTTCATTCCATTCAATTCTATCACACATTCACATTTACATTTTGCTTTTACTTACAATCTGTTCTTTTAGTTTAAATTCGTCAAAACCTAACCCCCCCCTTTTACTTTCTTGTTCTTTAGTGTTTAGACTTTGTTTAGTTTATGTTTTAAAGTGTTTTGATTCAATTTATTTCCCAAAATTCGTCCAAATTCACCAAAGTGCTCAAAACTGCCCAGAAAGTGATTTTAAGGCTGTTTTGAGTGTTTTGGGTGATGTTTGAGTCTTTTGGTTTGTTTTAGTGTTTTAAAGTTTAGTTTTGCATTCTTTGAGTCTAGTATAGTGTTTTATATTGTTATTTTACGTTTGAATCAAGCCATAATCCTAAATTCGTCCAACATTGGGGTTAAGGTCAGAAACTGCCTAGTTAGTGTTTTTAGGCAGTTTTGAGTCTTTTGAACTTGTTTTGAGTCCTTTGAGTCTTTGTGAACGTTTTTAACTTTGTTTTTATGTTTTTGAGTCAAATCCAAGTGATTAACAATCCCTCCTAATCCCCGGTCCAGAACGATCCCTACTTATACTTATACTACAATTGACAAAAAGAGGGTTTAATTTGTGTGCGTATAAATCACGCATCAATTTCATGGGCCCTTTCCCATCTTCGTTCGGTTTTACTTATATTTTGCTTGGGGTGGATTATGTCTCAAAATGGGTGGAAGCCAAGGCCACCCGTACTAATGATTCTAGAGTTGTTGCAGATTTTATAAAGACTAACATTTTTGCTAGATTTGGGATGCCTCGAGTGCTTATTAGTGATGGAGGCTTGATGTGAAAATTAACTTGACACACAAATTAAACCCTATTTGTGAAAATTGTAGTAGATATGTAAGTAGGGATCGTTCTAGACCGGGGATTAACTAGGGATGCTAATCTATGTAAATAAGACTCAAAAACACTAAACTAGACTCTATGGACTCAAAACTAACTTGAGACACTTAAAACAACAATCAATACTCAAAAAGACTCACTTTTAGACTCAATAAAGGTTTTGGACGAAAATAGGACTTGACTAGACTCAAAAGACTTAAGGAAAACAAGTTTTGACTCAAATATGAAGACTAAATAACATGGGGATTGTTTTTGACGAATTTTAGACTCAAAACAAAAACTTAGTAGAAAACACTTTTGAAAAACGAATTTAGGTAAAATAAATGGGTAAAAGGCTATGATGCGAAAATAGTTAAACACACAAATTAAACCCTATGGATGACAATTGTAGTAAATGAGCAAATAGGGATCGTTCTAGACCGGGGATTAACTAGGGATGCTAATCAATGTGAAATTGACTTAAAAACGTAAGAACACAATATAAAACACTTACTAGACTCAAAGAATGCAAAACTAAACTTTAAAACACTAAAACAAACCAAAAGACTCAAACATCACCCAAAACACTCAAAACTGCCTTAAAAACACTTTCTGGGCAGTTTTGGACACTTTGGTGAATTTGGACGAATTTGTGTAACAAATTGAATCAAAACACTTAAAAACACAAACTAAGACACTTTCTAACTAAGTTGGACACTAAAGTAAAGGGGGATTAAGGTTTTGACGAAATTAAATTAAATAAAACAAGTTAATAAACTAGGCAGATTGTATAAACGGATTTGAGAAACAAGATGATGGATGGATTAGTTAGAGGTCCATTCTCCACACATGACACATTTATATATGAATCGATTCTCCAATTGTTTTTCATTAACTATGATGCTCAACACCCCAAGTTAACCGTGATGCACTAATTAACTCTCAAATTTTCCTTAAGTTATTGAATTGGATGATGCATGCGACAATTCAAATCATTCTCCAATGGTTCTCAACATGAATGCATAGAAGAGATACAATGAGAGATCATTATGCTCTATGAAAATTATAAGTGTTGACGAGGCAATTGTAACTATGAATGCATGATACTTTTGCCAAGAATTCAATTAACGCGGTTGTGACTAGCAACCTTCACTACTCATGTTTATAAACTTGTGACGATTAGGTGAAACTCATTTATAAACTAGCATCGAGTTTATGCATGAAGACTAAGTATGCATCCCTAATCAACATACAAAAACAAGTCTTTAATAAACATGATAATTGAATTGCAATCACAAATTAACAAATCACAATTGGAAGAAATCAATTCATATTTCAAACATATCCATGGCTTCAAACTTTCCCCTAACTAATTAGGGGTTTAGCCACTCATGATTACAACAAACTTAGAGAGTAATAACAAAGTAAACATTGAAAACAAGAATCGAAGTACACCTAAAAATTCCAACAACTCAATCTTGAATTGTATGAACGTTTAGGCCTCTTCTCCTCTAGTTGCTGCGGCACAAGGGGTTTTGGTGAGTTTTGGGGGTTATGGATGATGTAGAAGGATGTGTTTAGGGTAGGGATGGATGTAGGGGAAGGTAAGGAGTGTTTTTGGGCAGAAAATATGAAGAATGGTGAAGTATGGTAGTGCTAGAGAGAGGGGAGGAATTTCTGGCGTGAATGAATGTGTATGAGAGATGGTTTTCTGAAATGGAAGAGTGTGTGTTTTGTGGCTGCAATGCATGCTTATTTATAGGTGAAATGGGGGGAACATGATGACTAGGAATTAGGTGGAAAGCTGAAATGGTGATGGGAGATGCATGTGGCAGAAATGCATGTGATTAAAGGGTGGGAATGCATGTGTTTTGACAGAAAATAAAAGGGAATGCTGGAAATCTGGAATGGGAACCCACGGCATGGTTGTTTTCTGGTGGTGAATGGGTTTATGTTTGAATGGTGCATGTGGGTTGATTATTTAAAGGGAGTGCATGTGGAATAAAGGTAGAAGCATGGCACAAAGGTGAATGGGTGATGTGTGAATGTGGTTGAATGATTAAAGTGTAAATGATTAATGAATGGTTCTTTGTTGATGGTGGAAATCTGAAATGATGAAGTGGAATGTGCATGTGGCTGCAATGATGGTGTTTTGCACGGCAATGATGGAGAAAGAATGTATGGATGTATGGTTGTGTTGGTGATGAATGTGAACGCTTTGTTCTTCATTTTCATTCCTTTGGTCTTCAATTTCGTCCATCTACTTGGCTTTAAGCATATGCAATCCATTCCAATCTCTAATTTGCTCCAAAAGGCTCCAAAAGGCATCCTTTTGCATCCTTAGCCATATGAACCTATAAACACACGAAAATGACTTTAAACACTAAATTAAGTAAGAAAACACAACATAAATGCATAAGAACTAGCTAACTAAGGCGCATAAATATGCTTCTATCAAATTCCCCCACACTTAGCTTTTGCTAGTCCTCGAGCAAAACAAAGAAACAAAACATAACCTAAACCTTCCAACGTTCACCTCAGGGATTTCCAATGGTACATGACAAGTTAAAAATCATCATCCCCACAGATTTGAGTCATCTTTACAATTGAAAACATACTTAATCATAGTCACCACTTACTAGTTCACAATTAATCGATTAAAAGAATGTTTTGAATGTAGTAACATGCCTTAGAGAATTTGCTCAATCCTTTACAAGATATGCACTCAATTTTCACTCAGATTTTCTAACTACACACCCTATACTAGTTATATGTGAGAAGATTGATGTAAATATGAAAACGAATGCTCACATATACGTATAACAAAGAACGCAATTTATGGAGTTAATAAGCATGTTTAGAAATGATCTCATGAATGGAATGCTACTACTTAGATGCGAGAACTAATGACCATATGCTCATACCAAATTCAAACTCCACAAATTGAAACACATAACACTCAAGAATGAAGTCAAGGGTTGTAACGGGGCTTGGGGTAGTGGTTAACAAAGAAAAGATAAGGAGAACAAGCGTTCTTCAAGTAATAGTAAGCAAAGTAGTGTACTTAAGACTTAGAATTCATTTAGATTGCAGAAATTAACTTTAAAACACAAGGGGAAGACTTAGACAACTAATTAGGGCCGAATTCATTGTTTTGGACCCTTACTTCAACAAACAATACTTTGGAATTCTTTTTCACAACTTTTCAACTCTTTTTCATACTTTTCACGCCTTTTTTTTTTTTTTTTCTTTTTCTTTTCTTTCATGCCGTGCCTATGGCACACAAATTCTCACACAAGAATGATAGAAGCATATTTATGCGCCTTAGTTAGCTAGTTCTTATGCATTTATGTTGTGTTTTCGTACTTAATTTAGTGTTTAAAGTCATTTTCGTGTGTTTATAGGTTCATATGGCTAAGGATGCAAAAGGATGCCTTTCGGAGCCTTTTGGAGCAAATTAGAGATTGGAATGGATTGCATATGCTTAAAGCCAAGTAGATGGACGAAATTGAAGACCAAAGGAATGAAAATGAAGAACAAAGAGTTCACATTCATCACCAACACAACCATACATCCACACATTCTTTCTCCATCATTGCCGTGCAAAACACCATCATTGCAGCCACATGCACATTCCACTTCATCATTTCAGATTTCCACCATCAACAAAGAACCATTCATTAATCATTTACACTTTAATCATTCAACCACATTCACACATCACCCATTCACCTTTGTGCCATGCTTCTACCTTTGTTCAAGCCCTTCCACATAACCTGCCTTCATTCATTCAGAAAATGCATTCCTTGCCGTGGCTTACATGCACTTCCCACTACCTTTCATTTCAGCCAAATCACATGCATTCCCACATGCATTTCCACCCACATACACCCATAATCATTCAACACATGCATCCATAATCATCTCTCAAAACCGTGCATTTCATGTTCATTCCAACCTTTATTCCACATGCACTCCCTTTAAATAATCAACCCACATGCACCATTCAAACATAAACCCATTCACCACCAGAAAACAACCATGCCGTGGGTTCCCATTCCAGATTTCCAGCATTCCCTTTTATTTTCTGTCAAAACACATGCATTCCCACCCTTTAATCACATGCATTTCTGCCACATGCATCTCCCATCACCATTTCACCTTTCCACCTAATTCCTAGTCATCATGTTCCCCCCATTTCACCTATAAATAAGCATGCATTGCAGCCACAAAACAGACACTCTTCCATTTCAGAAAACCATCTCTCATACACATTCATTCACGCCAGAAATTCCTCCCCTCTCTCTAGCACTACCATACTTCACCATTCTTCATATTTTCTGCCCAAAAACACTCCTTACCTTCCCCTACATCCATCCCTACCCTAAACACATCCTTCTACATCATCCATAACCCCCAAAACTCACCAAAACCCCTTGTGCCGCAGCAACTAGAGGAGAAGAGGCCTAAACGTTCATACAATTCAAGATTGAGTTGTTGGAATTTTTAGGTGTACTTCGATTCTTGTTTTCAATGTTTACTTTGTTATTACTCTCTAAGTTTGTTGTAATCATGAGTGGCTAAACCCCTAATTAGTTAGGGGAAAGTTTGAAGCCATGGATATGTTTGAAATATGAATTGATTTCTTCCAATTGTGATTTGTTAATTTGTGATTGCAATTCAATTATCATGTTTATTAAAGACTTGTTTTTGTATGTTGATTAGGGATGCATACTTAGTCTTCATGCATAAACTCGATGCTAGTTTATAAATGAGTTTCACCTAATCGTCACAAGTTTATAAACATGAGTAGTGAAGGTTGCTAGTCACAACCGCGTTAATTGAATTCTTGGCAAAAGTATCATGCATTCATAGTTACAATTGCCTCGTCAACACTTATAATTTTCATAGAGCATAATGATCTCTCATTGTATCTCTTCTATGCATTCATGTTGAGAACCATTGGAGAATGATTTGAATTGTCGCATGCATCATCCAATTCAATAACTTAAGGAAAATTTGAGAGTTAATTAGTGCATCACGGTTAACTTGGGGTGTTGAGCATCATAGTTAATGAAAAACAATTGGAGAATCGATTCATATATAAATGTGTCATGTGTGGAGAATGGACCTCTAACTAATCCATCCATCATCTTGTTTCTCAAATCCGTTTATACAATCTGCCTAGTTTATTAACTTGTTTTATTTAATTTAATTTCGTCAAAACCTTAATCCCCCTTTACTTTAGTGTCCAACTTAGTTAGAAAGTGTCTTAGTTTGTGTTTTTAAGTGTTTTGATTCAATTTGTTACACAAATTCGTCCAAATTCACCAAAGTGTCCAAAACTGCCCAGAAAGTGTTTTTAAGGCAGTTTTGAGTGTTTTGGGTGATGTTTGAGTCTTTTGGTTTGTTTTAGTGTTTTAAAGTTTAGTTTTGCATTCTTTGAGTCTAGTAAGTGTTTTATATTGTGTTCTTACGTTTTTGAGTCAATTTCACATTGATTAGCATCCCTAGTTAATCCCCGGTCTAGAACGATCCCTATTTGCTCATTTACTACAATTGTCATCCATAGGGTTTAATTTGTGTGTTTAACTATTTTCGCATCAAATTTTGGCGCCGTTGCCGGGGATTAGCAAAATTGCTAATCCCTTGTGTTTTTGCCGTATGTTTTTAGTGTAATTTACCTAGTTTTCTTATTTTGTTTTGTTTTCTTGGTTTAGGTACTAGTGCATGACGCGGAGTTCTCAAACTGTGCATGCACATATCTTGGACTTTAACGACGATTTTGAACGTGATTTGAGAAGAAAGAGGAGGCATCCCGAACCTAGTGAACCTAGTGAACCTAGTTCAAGTTCAGAGGCCGAATCTGAGTTTGAAAGTGTGGAAGAAGAAGTTATGGCAGCGGACAATCGGACCATTAAAGAGCTTTCGGCCTCGGGGTTGGCCAATGCCGCACCATTATGCATTCAATACCCCGCGGCTGCCCAAGGCAAGACCGATGAATTCGAGTTGAAGTCAAGCTTGTTGCACCACATTCCGAAATACCATGGGCTTTCCATGGAAGATCCCAACAAGCATCTCAAGGAGTTCGAGGTTGTTTGTTCGAGCATGACACCCATAAATGTCGATGGGAACATTCTAATGATGAAAGCTTTTCCATTCTCTCTTGTGGAAAAAGCTAAGGATTGGCTTTATGAATTGGCACCCGGGACCGTTACTTCTTGGGAGAGCATGAAGAGAGCGTTCTTGGAGAAGTTCTTCCCTACTTCAAGAGTCATTCTCTTGAGGAAGAAAATTAGCGGAATCCAACAAAGTCAAGGAGAATCTTTTCCGGCATACTACGAGCGTTTTAAAGCCCTTGTTGCATCATGTCCTCAACATCAAATGAAGGAGGAGCTTCTCCTTCAATATTTCTATGAGGGCCTTCTTCCCATTGAAAGGCAAATGCTCGATGCTTCGGCGGGAGGTGCATTGGTGGACAAAACTCCTATGTCGGCCAAGACCCTAATTGCAAACCGTGCTCTAAATGCACAACAATATGAAGGACTTGGGCAAAGGGACCCCCCACGGCAACACTTGAATGAGGTAAGTTCTCAATCCGATATTCAATCTCAGATAGCTAATCTTACTTCTATTGTGTCTCAGATGGCCGAAGGAATGAAGATACAAGGACCGATTGTATGTGGTGTATGTTCTATCCAAGGACACCCTTCGGAAAAATGCCCTCAATTGATTGAGAATGGGGGATGGGAGAGTGCAAATGCCATTGGATTTCCGAGCCACAATCAACCAAGGAATGATCCATATTCCAACACATACAATCCGGGTTGGAGAGACCATCCAAACTTCAAGTGGAGGGAACCTCAACAACCTCAACAACAAGGAGGCTTTAGACAACAACCCCCGGGGTTCTACACCAAGCCATTCGGCCCCAATCCAAACCAAGCACAACCTGCCCAAAACAATCAAGGTACGTCGTTGGGAAATGAAACACTTCTTAAATTACTTACCAATTTGTCTCAGGGGCAAGAGGATCAAACCAAAGCCATGCAAAACCAAGACAAAAGGGTGGATCACTTGGAGAAACAAATTGGGCAGCTTGCGGAATTTGTAGGACAATTCCGAGACAAAGGCAAGCTCCCTAGCTCAACCATTGTCAATCCAAGGGGAGGATTCGAATCTGCCAAGGCAATCATGTTGAGAAGTGGTAAGGAGGTCGAAACCACCCCAAGCACGTCCAAAACAAGTCAAGAAGAGGACGTGTTGCTGCAAGAAGAGGAGGAACAAGGAATAAAGGCCACGGCAAGGGTGAAAGAATCTTTGCCGCAGCCCCCTATTGTGCCAAAACCGTCCAATATGCCTAAGGTAAGTCCAAATTCGACTTTGTCAAGTTCTATTCCACTAAACATGCCGTTTCCTAGCAGGTTTAGGCAATCAAAGAAGGAGGAGAGTGAAAAGGACATTTTGGAAACCTTTAGGAAAGTTCAAGTTAACATTCCGCTCCTTGATGCAATCAAGCAAGTCCCTAAGTATGCCAAGTTCTTAAAAGAGCTTTGCACAACGAGGAAGAGGATTTCAAACAAGGAGGTGGTCCAGGTAAGTGAAAATGTCTCTGCTGTGTTACAAAGGAAATTACCCCCTAAATGCAAAGATCCGGGTAGTTTTACAATTCCGTGCGTTATTGGTAATACTAAGTTTGAACAATGCATGTTAGACTTAGGGGCTTCGATTAATGTTATGCCATACTCTATTTATGCATCTATGAACTTAGGTGAGCTTAAAAATGATGGTGTGATAATTCAATTAGCCGATCGTTCTAATGCATATCCAAAGGGTGTTTTGGAAGATGTTTTGGTACAGGTTGATAACTTGATTTTTCCAGCGGATTTCTACGTGCTTGACATGGAGGATTCACCCCATTCCACCCCATTACCGATTCTATTAGGGAGGCCCTTCATGAAAACAGCCCGCACCAAGATAGATGTGTTTAAAGGAACTTTAACGATGGAATTTGATGGGGAAGTCATTGATTTCAATCTTTCTGAAAGTATTAAATTTCCTAAGGACGATCATTCTTGCTTTTCTATTGATATAATTGATGATTTGGCGCAGGAATTTCTCGATTCTTTGGAGAGGGATACACTTGAAACAACAATTGCACAAGGAATTGGGCAAAAATCTGGTTTTGCCGTGCCTAGAAGTGAAGATGAGGCCGAGATGGTTGCTGCACTTGAGTCATTGCCACAACACTTTGGTAAGCCTCCAAAACCGAGTCCAATTCCTGTTTCGACTAACAAGTTGTTACCTTCAGTGATTCAGGCACCCATTCTTGAGCTTAAACCATTGCCGGATCATTTGAAGTATGTCTATTTGGGAGACAATGAGACGTTGCCTGTCATAGTTTCCTTATCCCTCACAGCAATGGAGGAGGAGAAATTGATTCGGGTGTTGAAAGAGCACAAGACGGCCATAGGATGGACCTTGGCCGACATAAAGGGTATTAGTCCTACAACTTGCATGCATCGCATACTTTTAGAGGAGGGGGCTAAACCAACCAGAGAGGCTCAACGCCGGCTCAACCCTCCAATGATGGAAGTTGTGAAAAAGGAGATTATCAAGCTTCTAGATTGTGGGGTGATCTATCCTATCTCGGATAGCCGTTGGGTTTCACCGGTTCAAGTTGTGCCAAAGAAATCCGGAGTGACTGTGGTGAAGAATGAAGAAGATGAACTTGTGCCTACACGCATTCAAACCGGTTGGAGGGTGTGCATTGACTATAGAAAGCTAAATGCCGCAACAAGGAAAGATCACTTCCCTTTGCCATTCATTGATCAAATGCTTGAAAGGTTAGCCGGTCATTCTTTTTATTGCTTTCTTGATGGTTATTCGGGTTATAATCAAATTGTCATAACGCCGGATGATCAAGAAAAGACCACCTTTACTTGTCCATTTGGTACTTTTGCATATCGTCGTATGCCATTTGGTTTATGCAATGCACCGGCCACTTTCCAACGATGCATGGTAAGTATCTTCTCTGATTATGTTGAAAAGATAATTGAAGTATTTATGGACGATTTTAGTGTGTTTGGAGACTCATTTGATGCTTGTTTGCATAATCTCACCTTAATCTTGAAAAGATGCATGGAAACTAACCTTGTTTTGAATTGGGAAAAATGTCATTTTATGGTTAAACAAGGTATAGTTTTGGGTCATATCATCTCTGAAAAAGGAATTGAAGTTGATAAGTCTAAAATAGATCTTGTACGTCACTTACCCTCTCCTACGTCGGTTAGAGAGGTCCGTTCTTTTCTTGGCCATGCAGGATTCTATCGACGATTTATCAAGGACTTTTCCAAGATTGCACAACCCCTATGCCGCCTACTCCAAAAGGATGTGTCTTTTGAGTTCAACGAGGCGTGTGAGAAGGCATTCAAGCATCTAAAAGACTTACTCACCACGGCACCCATCATAACTCCCCCGGATTGGTCCATTCCCTTTGAATTGATGTGTGATGCATCGGATTATGCACTTGGGGCTGTTTTGGGTCAAAGGAAAAATAAACAGCCACATGTTATTTATTATGCTTCACGCACTTTAAATGATGCTCAATTGAATTATTCTACAACCGAAAAAGAACTTTTGGCGGTTGTATTTGCTTTAGATAAGTTTAGATCATATCTTCTTGGTACTAAAGTAATTGTTTTCACTGACCATGCAGCCTTGAAGTATCTTCTCACCAAGAAGGAGGCTAAGCCAAGACTCATTCGTTGGATGCTCCTACTTCAAGAGTTCGATCTTGAAATCCGAGACAAGAAAGGGTGTGAAAACGTGGTGGCTGACCACCTAAGTAGAATGGTGCGTGAGGAAGAGTCCACCCCCATTTTAGAAACGTTTCCGGATGAGCAACTTCTGTCCATTGAGGTAAGAACCCCTTGGTATGCCGATTTGGTCAATTTCTTGGTGTCTAAGCAAGTTCCTAGTACCCTAAACAAGTTCCAACGTGATAAACTTGTTCATGATGCACGTTTTTATGTTTGGGATGATCCATATTTATGGAAATTCTGCCCAGATCAGATTGTGCGTAGATGTGTGCCCGAATCTGAATTTAATTCCATTCTTACATTCTGCCATACTTATGCATGTGGGGGACATTTTGGCACCCAAAGGACAGCCCTAAAGGTGTTACAATCTGGATTTTATTGGCCTAATCTCTTTAAAGATGCTAAAATGTTTTGTGTAACATGCGATAAGTGTCAAAGAACAGGTAACATAGGGCCTAAGGACCAAATGCCGCAACAATCTCTCTCCTTTGTGGAAATTTTTGATGTTTGGGGTATTGATTTCATGGGCCCCTTCCCTCCATCTTTTGGTTTCACTTATATCTTGCTAGCTGTCGATTATGTTTCCAAATGGGTGGAAGCCAAAGCCACCCGTACTAACGATTCTAAGGTTGTTGCAGATTTTGTGAAATCTAATATTTTTGCTAGGTTTGGGATGCCACGAGTTTTAATTAGTGATGGGGGTTCTCACTTTCGTAACCGCACCATTGAAGCTTTGCTCAAGAAGTACAACGTTACTCATAAGGTTTCCACACCTTATCACCCTCAAACCAATGGGCAAGCGGAGGTTTCAAATAGGGAGATCAAACAAGTCCTAGAGAAAACCGTGGGACCCTCAAGAAGAGATTGGAGTTTGCGCTTGGACGATGCATTGTGGGCCTATCGTACGGCTTACAAAACTCCCCTTGGCATGTCACCTTTTCGGCTTATATATGGTAAGCCATGTCATTTGCCCGTTGAGTTAGAGCACAAGGCACATTGGGCTGTGAAAACCTTCAATTTGGACATAGACGCTGCTGGAGTTCATAGGAAGCTCCAATTAGATGAACTTGAGGAGATTAGGAACGAGGCTTACGAGAATGCTCGCATCTACAAGGACAAGACGAAGGCTTATCATGATAAGATGCTTCGTACCAAAACGTTCTCCAAGGGGCAGAAAGTGTTGCTTTTTGATTCAAGACTTCGGTTATTCCCTGGTAAGTTACGTTCTAAATGGATTGGACCTCTTGTTGTTACTAATGTTTTTCCTCATGGTGCAGTCCAAGTCCAAAGCTTAAAAAGTGGCCACGAGTTCAAGGTGAACGGACATAGATTGAAGCCATACTATGAGAACTTTGTGGAGCATGTCGTGGAGGAGATCCCACTCCATGCCGTGGGCTCTAATGGAGCATGAACGTGTCTTCGTCCGGCTGCAAGACGTTAAAGAAAGCGCTACTTGGGAGGCAACCCATGCAATTCAACAAAGGAAGCTCAAGGAATCGCTCCAATTCCAGATTTGCGTTCCTAAACCCTTCACTTTGTTGTTTATTTCGAATCTGCCTATTTAGTTGTTTTACTTGCTGTTTGTGTGTTTCTTTGTGTTTTGTGTGATTTTATGCTTGAAACATTGAGGACAATGTTTGATTTAAGTGTGGGGGGGTAACTAAGTGTTTTTGATGCAAATTCATGGGATTTTATCACCCTTTACTTATAGACTTGTTCCTTGCTGTTTTTAAGTGTTTTTAAGCAGTTTTGGTGTGTTTTAGTGTGTTTTGAAGTAAAAATCCGAAAATCACATAAAAATTTGAAAAATTTGTTTTAAAAACCCAAAAAGAGTTGTTTTCAAAGTGTTTTTGTGTGTTTGTTTTGTTTTAGGGTACCTTCCAACACAATGATGAGGATTCGGTTTGTAATTACATGGCTGTTAAAGAGAGTGATTAACATGGATGAAAGTTTGATTTACTCTTTGTGTATGCTTGGTTGTGGTTATAACTTATGACTTCACATGCAATCATAAAAAATAAAAAATAAAAAATCAGTTTTTGTAACATGCTTGAAGGAAGGAACTCAAATTAACGCTACAACCTTGTGAGACTTGAGCCTAAACGTTTATTTGGAGAGTTAGAATCTGTGCATTTTTGTTTTCTAAGTCGTTGCATGATCTCATTATTCTTTGCTTGGTTACTACTTAGAGGCGTTTCATCATTTAGTTCCAAATGCTAGAACTCATGCCCATTTCATTCAAAGCATGTTATTGATTTGCATAACACAGATTCAAGATGAAGTTGTGTAGTGACCACCACCTTAGCCATATTGCCGTGTATCCCATGTCATTTTATGTTTAAGTTAACCCACATTATCCTCACCTAGCCTAGATTAGGACCATCCACACCCTTGTTCTTAAAGCTTAGTAAAGCATGATTCAAATTGAATTTCTTTCGATTTATGTTGGCAGAAAACAAGTGTGGGGGAAGTGTTCTTGTGTGAGAATTTGTGTGCCATAGGCACGGCATGAAAGAAAAGAAAAAGAAAAAAAAAAGAAAAAGAAAGGCGTGAAAAGTATGAAAAAGAGTTGAAAAGTTGTGAAAAAGAATTCCAAAGTATTGTTTGTTGAAGTAAGGGTCCAAAACAATGAATTCGGCCCTAAGGAGTTGTCTAAGTCTTCCCCTTGTGTTTTAAAGTTAATTTCTGCAATCTAAATGAATTCTAAGTCTTAAGTACACTACTTTGCTTACTATTACTTGAAGAACGCTTGTTCTCCTTATCTTTTCTTTGTTAACCACTACCCCAAGCCCCGTTACAACCCTTGACTTCATTCTTGAGTGTTATGTGTTTCAATTTGTGGAGTTTGAATTTGGTATGAGCATATGGTCATTAGTTCTCGCATCTAAGTAGTAGCATTCCATTCATGAGATCATTTCTAAACATGCTTATTAACTCCATAAATTGCGCTCTTTGTTATACGTATATGTGAGCATTCGTTTTCATATTTACATCAATCTTCTCACATATAACTAGTATAGGGTGTGTAGTTAGAAAATCTGAGTGAAAATTGAGTGAATATCTTGTAAGGATTGAGCAAATTCTCTAAGGCATGTTACTACATTCAAAACATTCTTTTAATCGATTAATTGTGAACTAGTAAGTGGTGACTATGATTAAGTATGTTTTCAATTGTAAAGATGACTCAAATCTGTGGGGATGATGATTTTTAACTTGTCATGTACCATTGGAAATCCCTGAGGTGAACGTTGGAAGGTTTAGGTTATGTTTTGTTTCTTTGTTTTGCTCGAGGACTAGCAAAAGCTAAGTGTGGGGGAATTTGATAGAAGCATATTTATGCGCCTTAGTTAGCTAGTTCTTATGCATTTATGTTGTGTTTTCGTACTTAATTTAGTGTTTAAAGTCATTTTCGTGTGTTTATAGGTTCATATGGCTAAGGATGCAAAAGGATGCCTTTCGGAGCCTTTTGGAGCAAATTAGAGATTGGAATGGATTGCATATGCTTAAAGCCAAGTAGATGGACGAAATTGAAGACCAAAGGAATGAAAATGAAGAACAAAGAGTTCACATTCATCACCAACACAACCATACATCCACACATTCTTTCTCCATCATTGCCGTGCAAAACACCATCATTGCAGCCACATGCACATTCCACTTCATCATTTCAGATTTCCACCATCAACAAAGAACCATTCATTAATCATTTACACTTTAATCATTCAACCACATTCACACATCACCCATTCACCTTTGTGCCATGCTTCTACCTTTGTTCAAGCCCTTCCACATAACCTGCCTTCATTCATTCAGAAAATGCATTCCTTGCCGTGGCTTACATGCACTTCCCACTACCTTTCATTTCAGCCAAATCACATGCATTCCCACATGCATTTCCACCCACATACACCCATAATCATTCAACACATGCATCCATAATCATCTCTCAAAACCGTGCATTTCATGTTCATTCCAACCTTTATTCCACATGCACTCCCTTTAAATAATCAACCCACATGCACCATTCAAACATAAACCCATTCACCACCAGAAAACAACCATGCCGTGGGTTCCCATTCCAGATTTCCAGCATTCCCTTTTATTTTCTGTCAAAACACATGCATTCCCACCCTTTAATCACATGCATTTCTGCCACATGCATCTCCCATCACCATTTCAGCTTTCCACCTAATTCCTAGTCATCATGTTCCCCCCATTTCACCTATAAATAAGCATGCATTGCAGCCACAAAACACACACTCTTCCATTTCAGAAAACCATCTCTCATACACATTCATTCACGCCAGAAATTCCTCCCCTCTCTCTAGCACTACCATACTTCACCATTCTTCATATTTTCTGCCCAAAAACACTCCTTACCTTCCCCTACATCCATCCCTACCCTAAACACATCCTTCTACATCATCCATAACCCCCAAAACTCACCAAAACCCCTTGTGCCGCAGCAACTAGAGGAGAAGAGGCCTAAACGTTCATACAATTCAAGATTGAGTTGTTGGAATTTTTAGGTGTACTTCGATTCTTGTTTTCAATGTTTACTTTGTTATTACTCTCTAAGTTTGTTGTAATCATGAGTGGCTAAACCCCTAATTAGTTAGGGGAAAGTTTGAAGCCATGGATATGTTTGAAATATGAATTGATTTCTTCCAATTGTGATTTGTTAATTTGTGATTGCAATTCAATTATCATGTTTATTAAAGACTTGTTTTTGTATGTTGATTAGGGATGCATACTTAGTCTTCATGCATAAACTCGATGCTAGTTTATAAATGAGTTTCACCTAATCGTCACAAGTTTATAAACATGAGTAGTGAAGGTTGCTAGTCACAACCGCGTTAATTGAATTCTTGGCAAAAGTATCATGCATTCATAGTTACAATTGCCTCGTCAACACTTATAATTTTCATAGAGCATAATGATCTCTCATTGTATCTCTTCTATGCATTCATGTTGAGAACCATTGGAGAATGATTTGAATTGTCGCATGCATCATCCAATTCAATAACTTAAGGAAAATTTGAGAGTTAATTAGTGCATCACGGTTAACTTGGGGTGTTGAGCATCATAGTTAATGAAAAACAATTGGAGAATCGATTCATATATAAATGTGTCATGTGTGGAGAATGGACCTCTAACTAATCCATCCATCATCTTGTTTCTCAAATCCGTTTATACAATCTGCCTAGTTTATTAACTTGTTTTATTTAATTTAATTTCGTCAAAACCTTAATCCCCCTTTACTTTAGTGTCCAACTTAGTTAGAAAGTGTCTTAGTTTGTGTTTTTAAGTGTTTTGATTCAATTTGTTACACAAATTCGTCCAAATTCACCAAAGTGTCCAAAACTGCCCAGAAAGTGTTTTTAAGGCAGTTTTGAGTGTTTTGGGTGATGTTTGAGTCTTTTGGTTTGTTTTAGTGTTTTAAAGTTTAGTTTTGCATTCTTTGAGTCTAGTAAGTGTTTTATATTGTGTTCTTACATTTTTGAGTCAATTTCACATTGATTAGCATCCCTAGTTAATCCCCGGTCTAGAACGATCCCTATTTGCTCATTTACTACAATTGTCATCCATAGGGTTTAATTTGTGTGTTTAACTATTTTCGCATCAAAGAACACTTCCCCCACACTTGTTTTCTGCCAACATAAATCGAAAGAAATTCAATTTGAATCATGCTTTACTAAGCTTTAAGAACAAGGGTGTGGATGGTCCTAATCTAGGCTAGGTGAGGATAATGTGGGTTAACTTAAACATAAAATGACATGGGATACACGGCAATATGGCTAAGGTGGTGGTCACTACACAACTTCATCTTGAATCTGTGTTATGCAAATCAATAACATGCTTTGAATGAAATGGGCATGAGTTCTAGCATTTGGAACTAAATGATGAAACGCTGATGCGAGATTTATACGCACACAAATTAAACCCTCTTTTTTGTCAATTTGTAGTATAAGTGTAAGTAGGGATCGTTCTAGACCGGGGATTAGGAGGGATTGTTAATCTCTTGGAAACTGACTCAAAAACGTAAAAACGCAATATAAAACACTAAATTAGACTCAAAGAATGTAAAACTAAACTTTAAAACTCTAAAACAAACCAAAAACTCAAAATGCTTTTAAAAACACAAACTAAAATGATTTCTAACTAAATTGACATTAAAGTAAAGGGGGATTTAAGTTTATACGAAATTAAATTAAATGAACAAATTAAAACAGAATGTAAATATGAAATTGATGAAATGGAATGAATGGATGATAGAATAGCTAAGGGGGTCATCTCCACATATGTTACACTTGCATAATAAAAAGATTTCCAATTGCATTTCAATAAATTATGAAACTCATCACCCCGGGTTAATTAGGTCCGCTTAAATTAACCGTCAAGTTTTCCTTAAGTTAATGAATTGGATGGGTTAGCGCAACGCAATTCACAACATTCTCCAAAAGTCCTTTACGTGAACAACACAATAAAGATACAATCAAAGATCATTAAGCATTATGAAAACTATAAGTGTTGACGAGGCATTCGTTACTATGATGAGCATGAAACTCGTGCCAAGAATTCATTTAACGCGATTGTTTATAAGCAACCTCCACTACTTGTGAATATAAGTTCATAACGATTAGGTGAAACTCACTTATATTCTAGCGTCATATTCATGCATGAAAATTAAGCGCGCATTCTTAATAAACATACATAAATAAGTTATCAATCAAACGGTTAAACAAATTGAATCAACAACTTATGAAATGCAATTAGAAGTAATCAAATCAAAATGCAAGCATAAACATATATTTCGAATCCCCCCCTAGCCAAGGGGGGTTTAGTTCCTCATGGTACAAAACAAAGAGAATCAAAGAAACACCTAAACATTCCAACAACTCAAACTTGAATTGTATGAACGTTTAGGCCCTCTTCTCTTCCATGCCACATTCGTACAAAACAAAGAGTATTGAAATTAAACATAGAAATCAAAGAAGCACCTAAACATTCTAACAACTCAAACTTGAATTGTATGAACGTTTAGGCATTCTTCTCTTCCTCTTCGTTGTAGCACAAGGTCTAGGGATAGTTTGATGGTGTGAATGGTTTGGGGAGTGGTGGAGGAATGGAAGAGGAGTTGTGGAGATGGAAGGATGGTGTTTGGATTTGTAGGGGAAGGGGGACTCACGGCAATGAGGGAATGGAAGTGTTTGTGGTGTGTTGTGTATGAAAATGAGATGTCCATGAATGAATGAATGCAAGGGTATTTATAGGAGTAGTGGAGGGAACATATGGCTATGTCATTTGTAGGTGAAGTAAGTGTGTGAGGTTGGTGAAGTAAGTGGAGGTTGTAGGTGAAGTAGGTGGATGTTGTAGGTGAAGTAGGTGGATGTTGTAGGTGAAGTGGATGTTGTAGGTGAAGTAGGTGGATGTTGTAGGTGAAGTAGGTGGATGATATGTTAAGTGATAAGTGATAAGTGATATGATATGTGGTTATGATATGATAAGTGGTTAAGTGGTGATGATAAGTGATAAGTGATTAAGTGATATGATATGTGGTGATGATAAGTGATAAGTGCATGTGGGTTAACTAATGAAGGAAATGCATGTGCAATGACAATGTGTTAGAATGGATGTGTGTTATGCATGGCATGATTGGGACTAGGAAAGGTTTAAATGTCCTAAAACTAAAGAGAACAAGGTTCCAACACTTTGGCTCCAATTAGGTCTTCAATTTCGTCCAACACTTTGGCTTCAAGCATAAGCTATCCGTCCTTAGCCCAAAAGTGCTCCAAAAGTCTCCAAAATGCATCTTTTTGCTCCTTTAGCCCTTTGGACCTACAAACACACGAAAATAGCTTAAAGTACTAAAATAACTAAAGAAACATAACGTAAATGTACGAGAACAAGCCATTTAAGTCGCATAAATATGCTCCTATCAAATACCCCCACACTTAGCTTTTGCTAGTCCTCGAGCAAAACAGAAAAACAAAACAAAAAGAACAAAACACAACCTACACCTTCCAACAATCGTATCAGGGACTTCCAATGCACATGACAAGTTAAAAATCATTATTCTCACAGATTTGAGCCATCTTTACACTTAAGTACATTCTTAATCATAGTCACCACATACTAGTTCACAATTAAGCATTTAAAACCATGTTTTGAATGTAGTAACATGCCTTAGAGAATTCCCTCAATTTCTTACTAGATGTACTCTCGTTTTTCACACAGATTTTCTGACTACACACCCTGCACTAGGTATATGTGAGAAGATTGATGTAAACATGTAGATGAACACTCACATATGTTATAATAAGGAAAGCATTTTCTGGAGTTAATAAGCATGTTTAGATATGATCTCATGAATGGAATGCTACTACTTAGACGCGAGAACCAGTGACACCATAAGCTCATACCAAGTTCAAACTCCACAATTGAAATACATAACACTCAATATAGAAGTCAAAGGGTAGTAACGGGGCTAGGGTTTTGGCTAACAATGAAAGGTGAAGGATAAACAAACATTCTTAAAGCAATAGTGAGCAAAGTATTGAATTAGGCACTTAGAATTCCCTTAAGAACGCAGAAGTCAACTTTGAACACCCAAGGGAAAATCACACAAAACTTAGGGCCATATTCAACTTTTTGGACCCTTTCTTCAACCATCAACGCTCGTGAGTTCATTCTTACTTATTTTCACTCCTTTTTTTTTTTTTTTTTTTTTTTTTTTTTTTTTCTTTTCTTCTTTTTCTTTTGAATCTCAAAACATACATATAAACGTAAGAACAAACTTTTACTCCCCCACACTCATTTTCTTGCATAATGTAACTCAAAAGGAATTCATTTAAGTCATGCTCACTAAACTTTAAGAACAAGGGTATAGGAAAGTCCTACTCTAAGCTAGGCAAGGGGTGATGTGGGTAAACAAGGAATAAAGGCAAAACGAGGCTCAACGGGGTTAAAACTTACAACATATACGAAGTATGGGAAGTAAGGCTATTTGGCTATGGTGGTGGTCACTACACAACTTCTTCTTGAATATGTGTTATGCAAATCAATAACATGCTTTGAATGAAATGGGCATGAGTTCTAGCATTTGGAACTATATGATGAAACGCCTTCTAAGTAGTAACCAAGCAAAGAATAATGAGATCATGCAACGACTTTAGAAAACAAGAAATCACAGATTATACTCTCCAAAGAACGTTATAGGCTCAAGTCTCTCAGGGTTGTAGCGTTTGTTTGAGTTCCTTCCTTCAAGCATGTTACAAAAACGAATTTTTTTCTTTTATGATTGCATGTGAAGTCATACATTATAACCATAACCAAGCATATACCAAGAGTAAATCAAACTTTTCTCTATGTTTATAACTCTTTCTAACCGTCATGTAATTATAAACCAAATCCTTATCATTGTGTTGGAAGGTACCCTAAGACACAAACACACAAAAACGACTCTTAAAACAACTCTTTTTGGGTTTTTCAAAACAATTTTTCAAACTTTTATGGGATTTTCGAATTATAAAACAAAACACACTAAAACACTCTAAAACAACTTAAAAACACCTTAAAACAGCAAGGAACAACATTTGAAGTTATGGGTGATAAAATCCCACGAATTTAAATTAACAACATTAGTTACCCCCCCCCACACTTAAATCAAACATTGTCCTCAATGTTTTAAGCATAGATTCACACAAAACATAAGTAAACACACAAAAAGCAATTTAAACATACTAAACATGGCAGAATGTAATTAACAAAGAGAAGAGTTTAGGGACGCAAATCTGGTTATGGAGTGTAAATTCCATCTTCTCCTTGGTGATTGTATTGAGGCATGATCTTGGTGATTCCACAGGCTTACTCTTGAACTGGTTTCCGCCCATCATTGATTTTCCTTTGTGCTACTCTTGAACTGGGCAGCAGGATTC
Source organism: Pyrus communis (assembly GCF_963583255.1). NCBI lineage: Eukaryota > Viridiplantae > Streptophyta > Magnoliopsida > Rosales > Rosaceae > Pyrus > Pyrus communis. The sequence goes on from NC_084815.1 coordinate 10,839,932, forward strand.
CCTTTAGTGTCTCCCCCGAAGGTCTGAGCTTCCTCCTGCTATCTGTTTCTTTGTTCAATCTTTGCAGGAGTGGTCCCTTTTCTGGAAGTGTATCAACCGTTGAAGATGACTACTCGAGAGCAACGCTAGGTAAGCAATCAGGAATAGATTCCAGGCAGTTGGCTCCAGATCGGAAGACTGACTCCAAGTGCCGGCTGATTGCTTCTTTTACTTTGCCATGCAAGTAAGAACAAGGACAAAGAAAAAGACAGGGAAAGAGCATGATATGAGATACTTTTGCTTTTGACCTTGATGATATGAGATACCTTTGCTTTGAAGAAGCGGTGAATGAATCAGCACATGCTTCAATCCGCCGTTTCCTCCTGGGTCATATGTACTCCAGGCATCTGGTATCATCTTTGGGGAAGAAGAAAGAATTGAGTATTTTGAAAGGCTTTGCTGGGAGTGCGCCCTCAGAGGTGAGGGAGAGTTGGGCATTTTCTTCAGGTTTGCCCTGCCATAAAAGACGAAGGTCGACATATATGGAGATAATATCAAGTGGTGGTACTTTTTACCCTTGTCGACAAACGTTTTGATCCCGCAAATCCGGTTCTTTGAAATAGTGGCGCCTCTTCGATCTTTGAATACGCCTCTTCGATTTCTGAGCAGGTGCCCCTTCGATTTCTGAACGACGCCCCTTCGCTTTCTGAACGACACGTGGTAGTGCAGATGCGGCTCCTTTTGACAAAGCTGCACGCGTCTTCTGAAAAGCAGAGAAAGCGTCGCCGAACTTTGCGCTTGTCGGCTAAAGATGTGTAGATGCGATGATGGCCTCCACGTGTTTTCAGCTTTGTCAGAAATCTTTTGACAAAGTTGAACGCGTTTTCTGAAAAGCCGAGGGAGCGTCGCCTAAATTACGCCGGAAAATCCGGCTCTTTGAATCGGTGGACGCGTCGTCTTGGCTTTTTATAGAGCTATCAATCACCCCAACACACACACTCTGAAGATTTCCCATTCCTGAAACTCGACTCCGGCCCTTTGTGAAATTTTAACTCCATCCACCCCTTCTCTTTGAACACTTTTGAAAAAAATGGCAAACTCATCGAACCTTAGCTTAGATTTGAGTCTCAGCAGCGATCCGGTTGCGCCCCGTCAAGGTAATGTATGGCGCCCTTCTTTTTTATCTTCTAACGGTCCTCTTTCAGGTGAAGACTCTGTGATGCAGGACGCCACAACAGCTACAATAGTAGCTAAAAACCTCCTCACTCCAAAAGATAGTAGGCTGCTGTCAGGACGGTCCGATGAGTTGGCCGTTCAAGAGTCCCTCGCACTTAGTGTTCAGTGTGCGAGTTCTGTGTCCAACATGGGCCAACGCCTGCTTGCTCGGTCCCGCCAAGTGGAATCGTTGATGGCAGAGGTGGAAAGACTTAAGCAAGAGATCCAGCAGCTTAAGTACGAGAATAGAAGTTTGCATGTGCTTGCAAATAACTATTCGTCGGGGATGAAAAGAAAGCTTGATGAGCTGCAAGAATCTGAGGGTCGAATTCACAGTGACCGTCAAAGGCTTGCGTCTTATCTCCAGAGGCACCTTTTTCCTGGGTCATCCAGCGCTTGGCCAAGTATTGAGGCCTGGAATGCTCTAGCTCCGATGCCTCCCGCTCCGATGGCTTCTGCTCCGATGCCTCCCGCTTCTATGCCTCCCGCTTCTATGCCTTCCGCTTCTGCGCCTCCCGCTTCTATGCCTTCCGCTTCTGCGCCTCGTAGTGGGGCTTCACGCAAACAACCTTTGTGAAGCTCCACCTTTCTCCATGTTTAGTATCTTTCTTTTTTTTTTTTTTTATTTATTTATTTTTTTTTTTTTTTTTTATTAACATAAATAAAATCAAACGGCATGGAATTGGTCCTTGAATGGAAGGTGATACTTGAAGTGAACCGGCAATGGTTTGAATTCTAGTGTAGGTGCCTGATTCATAAAAAACAGCAAGTTAGTATAAAATGTAAAGGAATTTGAAAAAAACTTACTTGTTTTGTCCGACAAGAACTCAATGACAAACACCACTCCTTTGAAAGTTTCAGGGATATTGGACTTGGCCAGATTGCAAGTGATGGTTATGACTTGTCCAATGTCATCAAATTTAACTTCTTTGGATTTTGTGGTTTCAAGAACGTCCTCTTTGATGAATTCATGACATTCCCTACTTGTCACCTTTGAAAGGGCTTCCAAGATGTCTTTTTCACCTTCTTCTTCCTTGGAAGTCATGAATCTGCAAGGAATAGGGATACTTGTTGGAACGGGGTTAAAAATAATGAAATTTGGAACAACCATACCTGTATTAGATGGCATAGGAGCAATAGGTGCCTCCGGTAAAGGTGTTTCCACCCTTTCCGTGGGTTGGGTGTATTCCTCTTCCTTGTGATTTGATTTTGATGGTTGAGGGTCCGTTCCAACCTCCTTGTCACTTCTCAACATGATAGCATTGGTGTTTTCAAATTCTCCCTTCTGATTTGCAATGGTTGAACTAGGGAGTTCGCCTTGGTCTCGAAACTGTCCTACGAACTCCGCGATCTGCCCAATTTGCTTATCCAAGTGGTCCAACCTTTGTGGTGGCTGCATAGGCGTTGAATAGAACTCCTCATATGGCTGCCAATATCCTTCTTGTTGAGCCTCATTGTCTTGATTTTGTGAGCCCTGCACCAAACAAATTAATTCATTAAGCTTTTGATTATAATCTATTGACGAACTTGAGTTTGGTTGGGCATATTGAATATGAGGTTGTGGTGGCTGCCAATATCCTCCTTGTTGAGCATTTTGAGGTTCCCACCACATAGAGTTTGAATGATCACTCCAATCCGAATTGTAAGTATTGGAAAACACGTTATTCCTTGATTGAAGATTAAATATATCAACTCTTTGCATTTGGGACCTTTCCATGAGTTGTGACAAAAGAGAAGCATTATCAAGTGCCATCTTGTTCTTAACAAACAAAAAAAAAAACTAAATCTAAAAGACAATACAGAAACAAACAATCCAAGGGATTAGCAAATTTTCTAATCCCCGGCAACGGCGCCAAAATTTGATGCGAGATTTATACGCACACAAATTAAACCCTCTTTTTTGTCAATTTGTAGTATAAGTGTAAGTAGGGATCGTTCTAGACCGGGGATTAGGAGGGATTGTTAATCTCTTGGAAACTGACTCAAAAACGTAAAAACGCAATATAAAACACTAAATTAGACTCAAAGAATGTAAAACTAAACTTTAAAACTCTAAAACAAACCAAAAACTCAAAATGCTTTTAAAAACACAAACTAAAATGATTTCTAACTAAATTGACATTAAAGTAAAGGGGGATTTAAGTTTATACGAAATTAAATTAAATGAACAAATTAAAACAGAATGTAAATATGAAATTGATGAAATGGAATGAATGGATGATAGAATAGCTAAGGGGGTCATCTCCACATATGTTACACTTGCATAATAAAAAGATTTCCAATTGCATTTCAATAAATTATGAAACTCATCACCCCGGGTTAATTAGGTCCGCTTAAATTAACCGTCAAGTTTTCCTTAAGTTAATGAATTGGTTGGGTTAGCGCAACGCAATTCACAACATTCTCCAAAAGTCCTTTACGTGAACAACACAATAAAGATACAATCAAAGATCATTAAGCATTATGAAAACTATAAGTGTTGACGAGGCATTCGTTACTATGATGAGCATGAAACTCGTGCCAAGAATTCATTTAACGCGATTGTTTATAAGCAACCTCCACTACTTGTGAATATAAGTTCATAACGATTAGGTGAAACTCACTTATATTCTAGCGTCATATTCATGCATGAAAATTAAGCGCGCATTCTTAATAAACATACATAAATAAGTTATCAATCAAACGGTTAAACAAATTGAATCAACAACTTATGAAATGCAATTAGAAGTAATCAAATCAAAATGCAAACATAAACATATATTTCGAATCCCCCCCTAGCCAAGGGGGGTTTAGTTCCTCATGGTACAAAACAAAGAGAATCAAAGAAACACCTAAACATTCCAACAACTCAAACTTGAATTGTATGAACGTTTAGGCCCTCTTCTCTTCCATGCCACATTCGTACAAAACAAAGAGTATTGAAATTAAACATAGAAATCAAAGAAGCACCTAAACATTCTAACAACTCAAACTTGAATTGTATGAACGTTTAGGCATTCTTCTCTTCCTCTTCGTTGTAGCACAAGGTCTAGGGATAGTTTGATGGTGTGAATGGTTTGGGGAGTGGTGGAGGAATGGAAGAGGAGTTGTGGAGATGGAAGGATGGTGTTTGGATTTGTAGGGGAAAGGGGACTCACGGCAATGAGGGAATGGAAGTGTTTGTGGTGTGTTGTGTATGAAAATGAGATGTCCATGAATGAATGAATGCAAGGGTATTTATAGGAGTAGTGGAGGGAACATATGGCTATGTCATTTGTAGGTGAAGTAAGTGTGTGAGGTTGGTGAAGTAAGTGGAGGTTGTAGGTGAAGTAGGTGGATGTTGTAGGTGAAGTAGGTGGATGTTGTAGGTGAAGTGGATGTTGTAGGTGAAGTAGGTGGATGTTGTAGGTGAAGTAGGTGGATGATATGTTAAGTGATAAGTGATAAGTGATATGATATGTGGTTATGATATGATAAGTGGTTAAGTGGTGATGATAAGTGATAAGTGATTAAGTGATATGATATGTGGTGATGATAAGTGATAAGTGCATGTGGGTTAACTAATGAAGGAAATGCATGTGCAATGACAATGTGTTAGAATGGATGTGTGTTATGCATGGCATGATTGGGACTAGGAAAGGTTTAAATGTCCTAAAACTAAAGAGAACAAGGTTCCAACACTTTGGCTCCAATTAGGTCTTCAATTTCGTCCAACACTTTGGCTTCAAGCATAAGCTATCCGTCCTTAGCCCAAAAGTGCTCCAAAAGTCTCCAAAATGCATCTTTTTGCTCCTTTAGCCCTTTGGACCTACAAACACACGAAAATAGCTTAAAGTACTAAAATAACTAAAGAAACATAACGTAAATGTACGAGAACAAGCCATTTAAGTCGCATAAATATGCTCCTATCAAACGCCTCTAAGTAGTAACCAAGCAAAGAATAATGAGATCATGGAACAACTTAGAAAACAAAAATGCACAGATTCTAACTCTCCAAATAAACGTTTAGGCTCAAGTCTCACAAGGTTGTAGCGTTAATTTGAGTTCCTTCCTTCAAGCATGTTACAAAAACTGATTTTTTATTTTTTATTTTTTTTTTATTGCATGTGAAGTCATAAGTTATAACCACAACCAAGCATACACAAAGAGTAAATCAAACTTTCATCCATGTTAATCACTCTCTTTAACAGCCATGTAATTACAAACCGAATCCTCATCATTGTGTTGGAAGGTACCCTAAAACAAAAACAAACACACAAAAACACTTTGAAAACAACTCTTTTTGGGTTTTTAAAACAAATTTTTCAAATTTTTATGTGATTTTCGGATTTTTACTTCAAAACACACCAAAACTGCTTAAAAACACTTAAAAACAGCAAGGAACAAGTCTATAAGTAAAGGGTGATAAAATCCCATGAATTTGCATCAAAAACACTTAGTTACCCCCCCACACTTAAATCAAACATTGTCCTCAATGTTTCAAGCATAAAATCACACAAAACACAAAGAAACACACAAACAGCAAGTAAAACAACTAAATAGGCAGATTCGAAATAAACAACAAAGTGAAGGGTTTAGGAACGCAAATCTGGAATTGGAGTGATTCCTTGAGCTTCCTTTGTTGAATTGCATGGGTTGCCTCCCAAGTAGCGCTTTCTTTAACGTCTTGCAGCCGGACGAAGACACGTTCATGCTCCATTAGAGCCCACGGCATGGAGTGGGATCTCCTCCACGACATGCTCCACAAAGTTCTCATAGTATGGCTTCAATCTATGTCCGTTCACCTTGAACTCGTGGCCACTTTTTAAGCTTTGGACTTGGACTGCACCATGAGGAAAAACATTAGTAACAACAAGAGGTCCAATCCATTTAGAACGTAACTTACCAGGGAATAACCGAAGTCTTGAATCAAAAAGCAACACTTTCTGCCCCTTGGAGAACGTTTTGGTACGAAGCATCTTATCATGATAAGCCTTCGTCTTGTCCTTGTAGATGCGAGCATTCTCGTAAGCCTCGTTCCTAATCTCCTCAAGTTCATCTAATTGGAGCTTCCTATGAACTCCAACAGCGTCTATGTCCAAATTGAAGGTTTTCACAGCCCAATGTGCCTTGTGCTCTAACTCAACGGGCAAATGACATGGCTTACCATATATAAGCCGAAAAGGTGACATGCCAAGGGGAGTTTTGTAAGCCGTACGATAGGCCCACAATGCATCGTCCAAGCGCAAACTCCAATCTCTTCTTGAGGGTCCCACGGTTTTCTCTAGGACTTGTTTGATCTCCCTATTTGAAACCTCCGCTTGCCCATTGGTTTGAGGGTGATAAGGTGTGGAAACCTTATGAGTAACGTTGTACTTCTTGAGCAAAGCTTCAATGGTGCGGTTACGAAAGTGAGAACCCCCATCACTAATTAAAACTCGTGGCATCCCAAACCTAGCAAAAATATTAGATTTCACAAAATCTGCAACAACCTTAGAATCGTTAGTACGGGTGGCTTTGGCTTCCACCCATTTGGAAACATAATCGACAGCTAGCAAGATATAAGTGAAACCAAAAGATGGAGGGAAGGGGCCCATGAAATCAATACCCCAAACATCAAAAATTTCCACAAATGAGAGAGATTGTTGCGGCATTTGGTCCTTAGGCCCTATGTTACCTGTTCTTTGACACTTATCGCATGTTACACAAAACATTTTAGCATCTTTAAAGAGATTAGGCCAATAAAATCCAGATTGTAACACCTTTAGGGCTGTCCTTTGGGTGCCAAAATGTCCCCCACATGCATAAGTATGGCAGAATGTAAGAATGGAATTAAATTCAGATTCGGGCACACATCTACGCACAATCTGATCTGGGCAGAATTTCCATAAATATGGATCATCCCAAACATAAAAACGTGCATCATGAACAAGTTTATCACGTTGGAACTTGTTTAGGGTACTAGGAACTTGCTTAGACACCAAGAAATTGACCAAATCGGCATACCAAGGGGTTCTTACCTCAATGGACAGAAGTTGCTCATCCGGAAACGTTTCTAGAATGGGGGTGGACTCTTCCTCACGCACCATTCTACTTAGGTGGTCAGCCACCACGTTTTCACACCCTTTCTTGTCTCGGATTTCAAGATCGAACTCTTGAAGTAGGAGCATCCAACGAATGAGTCTTGGCTTAGCCTCCTTTTTGGTGAGAAGATACTTCAAGGCCGCATGGTCAGTGAAAACAATTACTTTAGTACCAAGACGATATGATCTAAACTTATCTAAAGCAAATACAACCGCCAAAAGTTCTTTTTCGGTTGTAGAATAATTCAATTGAGCATCATTTAAAGTGCGTGAAGCATAATAAATAACATGTGGCTGTTTATTTTTCCTTTGACCCAAAACAGCCCCAAGTGCATAATCCGATGCATCACACATCAATTCAAAGGGAATGGACCAATCCGGGGGAGTTATGATGGGTGCCGTGGTGAGTAAGTCTTTTAGATGCTTGAATGCCTTCTCACACGCCTCGTTGAACTCAAAAGACACATCCTTTTGGAGTAGGCGGCATAGGGGTTGTGCAATCTTGGAAAAGTCCTTGATAAATCGTCGATAGAATCCTGCATGGCCAAGAAAAGAACGGACCTCTCTAACCGACGTAGGAGAGGGTAAGTGACGTACAAGATCTATTTTAGACTTATCAACTTCAATTCCTTTTTCAGAGATGATATGACCCAAAACTATACCTTGTTTAACCATAAAATGACATTTTTCCCAATTCAAAACAAGGTTAGTTTCCATGCATCTTTTCAAGATTAAAGTGAGATTATGCAAACAAGCATCAAATGAGTCTCCAAACACACTAAAATCGTCCATAAATACTTCAATTATCTTTTCAACATAATCAGAGAAGATACTTACCATGCATCGTTGGAAAGTGGCCGGTGCATTGCATAAACCAAATGGCATACGACGATATGCAAAAGTACCAAATGGACAAGTAAAGGTGGTCTTTTCTTGATCATCCGGCGTTATGACAATTTGATTATAACCCGAATAACCATCAAGAAAGCAATAAAAAGAATGACCGGCTAACCTTTCAAGCATTTGATCAATGAATGGCAAAGGGAAGTGATCTTTCCTTGTTGCGGCATTTAGCTTTCTATAGTCAATGCACACCCTCCAACCGGTTTGAATGCGTGTAGGCACAAGTTCATCTTCTTCATTCTTCACCACAGTCACTCCGGATTTCTTTGGCACAACTTGAACCGGTGAAACCCAACGGCTATCCGAGATAGGATAGATCACCCCACAATCTAGAAGCTTGATAATCTCCTTTTTCACAACTTCCATCATTGGAGGGTTGAGCCGGCGTTGAGCCTCTCTGGTTGGTTTAGCCCCCTCCTCTAAAAGTATGCGATGCATGCAAGTTGTAGGACTAATACCCTTTATGTCGGCCAAGGTCCATCCTATGGCCGTCTTGTGCTCTTTCAACACCCGAATCAATTTCTCCTCCTCCATTGCTGTGAGGGATAAGGAAACTATGACAGGCAACGTCTCATTGTCTCCCAAATAGACATACTTCAAATGATCCGGCAATGGTTTAAGCTCAAGAATGGGTGCCTGAATCACTGAAGGTAACAACTTGTTAGTCGAAACAGGAATTGGACTCGGTTTTGGAGGCTTACCAAAGTGTTGTGGCAATGACTCAAGTGCAGCAACCATCTCGGCCTCATCTTCACTTCTAGGCACGGCAAAACCAGATTTTTGCCCAATTCCTTGTGCAATTGTTGTTTCAAGTGTATCCCTCTCCAAAGAATCGAGAAATTCCTGCGCCAAATCATCAATTATATCAATAGAAAAGCAAGAATGATCGTCCTTAGGAAATTTAATACTTTCAGAAAGATTGAAATCAATGACTTCCCCATCAAATTCCATCGTTAAAGTTCCTTTAAACACATTTATCTTGGTGCGGGCTGTTTTCATGAAGGGCCTTCCTAATAGAATCGGTAATGGGGTGGAATGGGGTGAATCCTCCATGTCAAGCACGTAGAAATCCGCTGGAAAAATCAAGTTATCAACCTGTACCAAAACATCTTCCAAAACACCCTTTGGATATGCATTAGAACGATCGGCTAATTGAATTATCACACCATCATTTTTAAGCTCACCTAAGTTCATAGATGCATAAATAGAGTATGGCATAACATTAATCGAAGCCCCTAAGTCTAACATGCATTGTTCAAACTTAGTATTACCAATAACGCACGGAATTGTAAAACTACCCGGATCTTTGCATTTAGGGGGTAATTTCCTTTGTAACACAGCAGAGACATTTTCACTTACCTGGACCACCTCCTTGTTTGAAATCCTCTTCCTCGTTGTGCAAAGCTCTTTTAAGAACTTGGCATACTTAGGGACTTGCTTGATTGCATCAAGGAGCGGAATGTTAACTTGAACTTTCCTAAAGGTTTCCAAAATGTCCTTTTCACTCTCCTCCTTCTTTGATTGCCTAAACCTGCTAGGAAAGGGCACGTTTAGTAGAATAGAACTTGACAAAGTCGAATTTGGACTTACCTTAGGCATATTGGACGGTTTTGGCACAATAGGGGGCTGCGGCAAAGATTCTTTCACCCTTGCCGTGGCCTTTATTCCTTGTTCCTCCTCTTCTTGCAGCAACACGTCCTCTTCTTGACTTGTTTTGGACGTGCTTGGGGTGGTTTCGACCTCCTTACCACTTCTCAACATGATTGCCTTGGCAGATTCGAATCCTCCCCTTGGATTGACAATGGTTGAGCTAGGGAGCTTGCCTTTGTCTCGGAATTGTCCTACAAATTCCGCAATCTGCCCAATTTGTTTCTCCAAGTGATCCACCCTTTTGTCTTGGTTTTGCATGGCTTTGGTTTGATCCTCTTGCCCCTGAGACAAATTGGTAAGTAATTTAAGAAGTGTTTCATTTCCCAACGACGTACCTTGATTGTTTTGGGCAGGTTGTGCTTGGTTTGGATTGGGGCCGAATGGCTTGGTGTAGAACCCCGGGGGTTGTTGTCTAAAGCCTCCTTGTTGTTGAGGTTGTTGAGGTTCCCTCCACTTGAAGTTTGGATGGTCTCTCCAACCCGGATTGTATGTGTTGGAATATGGATCATTCCTTGGTTGATTGTGGCTCGGAAATCCAATGGCATTTGCACTCTCCCATCCCCCATTCTCAATCAATTGAGGGCATTTTTCCGAAGGGTGTCCTTGGATAGAACATACACCACATACAATCGGTCCTTGTATCTTCATTCCTTCGGCCATCTGAGACACAATAGAAGTAAGATTAGCTATCTGAGATTGAATATCGGATTACCTCATTCAAGTGTTGCCGTGGGGGGTCCCTTTGCCCAAGTCCTTCATATTGTTGTGCATTTAGAGCACGGTTTGCAATTAGGGTCTTGGCCGACATAGGAGTTTTGTCCACCAATGCACCTCCCGCCGAAGCATCGAGCATTTGCCTTTCAATGGGAAGAAGGCCCTCATAGAAATATTGAAGGAGAAGCTCCTCCTTCATTTGATGTTGAGGACATGATGCAACAAGGGCTTTAAAACGCTCGTAGTATGCCGGAAAAGATTCTCCTTGACTTTGTTGGATTCCGCTAATTTTCTTCCTCAAGAGAATGACTCTTGAAGTAGGGAAGAACTTCTCCAAGAACGCTCTCTTCATGCTCTCCCAAGAAGTAACGGTCCCGGGTGCCAATTCATAAAGCCAATCCTTAGCTTTTTCCACAAGAGAGAATGGAAAAGCTTTCATCATTAGAATGTTCCCATCGACATTTATGGGTGTCATGCTCGAACAAACAACCTCGAACTCCTTGAGATGCTTGTTGGGATCTTCCATGGAAAGCCCATGGTATTTCGGAATGTGGTGCAACAAGCTTGACTTCAACTCGAATTCATCGGTCTTGCCTTGGGCAGCCGCGGGGTATTGAATGCATAATGGTGCGGCATTGGCCAACCCCGAGGCCGAAAGCTCTTTAATGGTCCGATTGTCCGCTGCCATAACTTCTTCTTCCACACTTTCAAACTCAGATTCGGCCTCTGAACTTGAACTAGGTTCACTAGGTTCACTAGGTTCGGGATGCCTCCTCTTTCTTCTCAAATCACGTTCAAAATCGTCGTTAAAGTCCAAGATATGTGCATGCACAGTTTGAGAACTCCGCGTCATGCACTAGTACCTAACCAAGAAAACAAAACAAAATAAGAAAACTAGGTAAATTACACTAAAAACATACGGCAAAAACACAAGGGATTAGCAATTTTGCTAATCCCCGGCAACGGCGCCAAAATTTGATGCGAAAATAGTTAAACACACAAATTAAACCCTATGGATGACAATTGTAGTAAATGAGCAAATAGGGATCGTTCTAGACCGGGGATTAACTAGGGATGCTAATCAATGTGAAATTGACTTAAAAACGTAAGAACACAATATAAAACACTTACTAGACTCAAAGAATGCAAAACTAAACTTTAAAACACTAAAACAAACCAAAAGACTCAAACATCACCCAAAACACTCAAAACTGCCTTAAAAACACTTTCTGGGCAGTTTTGGACACTTTGGTGAATTTGGACGAATTTGTGTAACAAATTGAATCAAAACACTTAAAAACACAAACTAAGACACTTTCTAACTAAGTTGGACACTAAAGTAAAGGGGGATTAAGGTTTTGACGAAATTAAATTAAATAAAACAAGTTAATAAACTAGGCAGATTGTATAAACGGATTTGAGAAACAAGATGATGGATGGATTAGTTAGAGGTCCATTCTCCACACATGACACATTTATATATGAATCGATTCTCCAATTGTTTTTCATTAACTATGATGCTCAACACCCCAAGTTAACCGTGATGCACTAATTAACTCTCAAATTTTCCTTAAGTTATTGAATTGGATGATGCATGCGACAATTCAAATCATTCTCCAATGGTTCTCAACATGAATGCATAGAAGAGATACAATGAGAGATCATTATGCTCTATGAAAATTATAAGTGTTGACGAGGCAATTGTAACTATGAATGCATGATACTTTTGCCAAGAATTCAATTAACGCGGTTGTGACTAGCAACCTTCACTACTCATGTTTATAAACTTGTGACGATTAGGTGAAACTCATTTATAAACTAGCATCGAGTTTATGCATGAAGACTAAGTATGCATCCCTAATCAACATACAAAAACAAGTCTTTAATAAACATGATAATTGAATTGCAATCACAAATTAACAAATCACAATTGGAAGAAATCAATTCATATTTCAAACATATCCATGGCTTCAAACTTTCCCCTAACTAATTAGGGGTTTAGCCACTCATGATTACAACAAACTTAGAGAGTAATAACAAAGTAAACATTGAAAACAAGAATCGAAGTACACCTAAAAATTCCAACAACTCAATCTTGAATTGTATGAACGTTTAGGCCTCTTCTCCTCTAGTTGCTGCGGCACAAGGGGTTTTGGTGAGTTTTGGGGGTTATGGATGATGTAGAAGGATGTGTTTAGGGTAGGGATGGATGTAGGGGAAGGTAAGGAGTGTTTTTGGGCAGAAAATATGAAGAATGGTGAAGTATGGTAGTGCTAGAGAGAGGGGAGGAATTTCTGGCGTGAATGAATGTGTATGAGAGATGGTTTTCTGAAATGGAAGAGTGTGTGTTTTGTGGCTGCAATGCATGCTTATTTATAGGTGAAATGGGGGGAACATGATGACTAGGAATTAGGTGGAAAGGTGAAATGGTGATGGGAGATGCATGTGGCAGAAATGCATGTGATTAAAGGGTGGGAATGCATGTGTTTTGACAGAAAATAAAAGGGAATGCTGGAAATCTGGAATGGGAACCCACGGCATGGTTGTTTTCTGGTGGTGAATGGGTTTATGTTTGAATGGTGCATGTGGGTTGATTATTTAAAGGGAGTGCATGTGGAATAAAGGTAGAAGCATGGCACAAAGGTGAATGGGTGATGTGTGAATGTGGTTGAATGATTAAAGTGTAAATGATTAATGAATGGTTCTTTGTTGATGGTGGAAATCTGAAATGATGAAGTGGAATGTGCATGTGGCTGCAATGATGGTGTTTTGCACGGCAATGATGGAGAAAGAATGTGTGGATGTATGGTTGTGTTGGTGATGAATGTGAACTCTTTGTTCTTCATTTTCATTCCTTTGGTCTTCAATTTCGTCCATCTACTTGGCTTTAAGCATATGCAATCCATTCCAATCTCTAATTTGCTCCAAAAGGCTCCGAAAGGCATCCTTTTGCATCCTTAGCCATATGAACCTATAAACACACGAAAATGACTTTAAACACTAAATTAAGTAAGAAAACACAACATAAATGCATAAGAACTAGCTAACTAAGGCGCATAAATATGCTTCTATCAGGCTAGTTAGAGGGTCATTCTCCACACATGATATATGCATACGAACCAATGTCCAGTTATTACTCCTTTAGACTATGAATGACAACGCCCCAAATTAGTTGCATCGCACAACTAACCCTCAAGTTTTCCTTATTTCATTGAATTAGATGGAATACGCATCTAAACCAAATTATCTTTTTCAAGTTCTTTATATGAGATGCATAACAAAGATACATATCAAAAGTCATTAAGCTTTGTGAAAACTATAAGCATTGACAAGGCATTCATCATTATGAAACACATGAGACTCATACCAAGGATTTACTTAACGCGATTGTGACTAGCAACCTCCACTACTTTTGAATATAAGTGAATAACAATTACATGAAACCCCCCTATACTCTAGCATCAAGTTTATGCATGCAAATTAAGTGTTAACCCCGAACCCACATACATAAACCCGTTTTAATAACTTAGATAAGCAAATCACATTCATGCCTTAAGAAATAATAACCGGACGTAATCAATTCATATAAAACATATAATCATGGCTTCAAATTCTCCTCTAACTAAAAAGAAGTTAGTTCCTCATGTTCGCAAAACAAAGATAATTAAATTTAAACATTGAACTAAGACTAAGGATAGAACCTAGAAACTCTCCACACTCCAATGGCAGATTTCGAACCCTCCTTGGATGGCAGATTGCACAAGTCCTCCTCTCCTTGCTTCCTTGCTTGCGGCATGATAGGAGCATATTCATGCGACTTAAATGGCTTGTTCTCGTGCATTTACGTTATGTTTCTTTAGTTATTTTAGTACTTTAAGCTATTTTCGTGTGTTTGTAGGTCCAAAGGGCTAAAGGAGCAAAAAGATGCATTTTGGAGATTTTTGGAGCACTTTTGGGCTAAGGATGGATAGCTATGCTTGGAGCCAAAGTGTTGGACGAAATTGAAGACCTAATTGGAGCCAAAGTGTTGGAACCTTGTTCTCTTTAGTTTTAGGACATTTAAACCTTTCCTAATCCCAATCATGCCATGCATAACACACATCCATTCTAACACATTGTCATTGCACATGCATTTCCTTCATTAATTAACCCACATGCTCCCATTACTTATCATAACCACATATCATATCACTTATCACTTATCACTTATCATCATCACTTTATCATATCACTTATCACTTATCACTTATCATAACCACTTATCACATCATAACCACATATCATATCACTTATCATCATCACTTTAGCTTTAATTCACATGCACATTCACTCACCACAAACATTTCACATGCTTTCCTATTCAATTAAATCAGCCACATGCATTCATCATCATAACCTAGCTGTCATTCCACTTCATTGCACATGCATCTTCAAATAAATCAGATTTCCATCATATTCACATGCATTCCATCTTTTAATTTAATCACATGCACATTCACCTTGCTTTGCAGAAAATCCACTTCATAACACATGCATCTTGGCAGATTTCACATGCACTCATGCACATTCACCTTAATCATTCACATAGCTTTAATCCACATGCATTTCCACCTAGATTTCCACCTCACAACCACCAGAAATCAACCAAAACCGTGCATTCCCTTTCATTTCTGTCAAAGCACATGCATTTCCACCCTTTAATCACATGCACAAACAGCACATGCATCTCCCATCACCATTTCAGATTTCCACCAAGTTCCTAGCTGTCATGTTCCCCCCATTTCACCTATAAATACTCATTCATTCATTCTCATTAATACACAATTCACTCCTCCATTTCAGAAATTCATCCATTGTACATACCACAACACAAACCCTTCCATTTTCAGAATGTAGACCATCACAAACTGCCCTTGGTGCCGTGGCCTTGAGGCACCACTCCCTTACAATCCAAACACCATCCTTCCATTTTCACCACTACCCAAACCATTCACACCATCAAACTATCCTTAGACCTTGTGCTACAACGAAGAGGAAGAGAAGAGTGCCTAAACGTTCATACAATTCAAGTTTGAGTTGTTGGAATGTTTAGGTGTTTCTTTGATTTCAATGTTTAAATTCAATACTCTTTGTTTTGTACGAATGAGGAATGGAAGATAAGAGGGCCTAAACGTTCATACAATTCAAGTTTGAGTTGTTGGAATGTTTAGGTGTTTCTTTGATTCTCTTTGTTTTGTACCATGAGGAACTAAACCCCCCTTGGTTAGGGGGTGATTCGAATATATGTTTATGCTTGCATTTTGATTTGAATACTTCTAATTGCGTTTCATAAGTTGTGGATTCAATTTGTTTAACCGTTTGATTGATAACTTATTTATGTATGTTTATTGAGAATGCGCGCTTAATTTTCATGCATGAATATGACGCTAGAATATAAGTAAGTTTCACCTAATCGTTATGAACTTATATTCACAAGTAGTGGAGGTTGCTTATAAACAATCGCGTTAAACAAATTCTTGGCATAAGTTTCATGCAATCCATAGTAACGAATGCCTCGTCAACACTTATAATTTTCATAGAGCATAATGATTCTTGCTTGTATCTCTTCTATGCATTCATGTTGAGGACTTGTGGGGAATGTTTTGAATTGTTGTATGCGCTAACCCATCCAATTCAATAACGTTAGGAAGATTTGAAGGTTAATTAGTGCATCACGGTTAACCCGGGGTGTTGAGATTCATGGTTTATTGAAATGCAATTGGAAATCATTTTATTATGCAAGTGTAACATGTGTGGAGAAGAACCTTCTAGCTAGCATTCATCCATTCATTTCATCACATTCATATATACTATCTGTTTTAATTCGAATCTGTACATTTTAGTTTAATTTCATCCAAAACCAATCCCCCTTTACTTTAATGTCCAATTTAGTTAGAAATACATTTAGTTTGTGTTTATGAGTGTTTTGATTCATTTTATTTCCCAATTTCGTCCAAATTCACCAAAGTGCTCAAAACTGCCCAGAAAGTGATTTTAAGGCAGTTTTGAGTGTTTTGGGTGATGTTTGAGTCTTTTGGTTTGTTTTAATGTTTTAAGTGTTTAGTTTTACATTCTTTGAGTTAGAAAGTGTTTTAGTTTGTGTTTATGAGTGTTTTGATTCATTTTGTTACACAATTTCGTCCAAATTCACCAAAGTGCTCAAAACTGCCCAGAAAGTGATTTTAAGGCTGTTTTGAGTGTTTTGGGTGATGTTTGAGTCTTTTGGTTTGTTTTAGTGTTTTAAAGTTTAGTTTTGCATTCTTTGTGTCTAGTATAGTGTTTTATATTGTGTTTTTACGTTTGAATCAAACCATAATCTTAAATTCGTCCAACATTGGGTTTAAGGTCAGAAACTGCCTAGTTAGTGTTTTTAGGCAGTTTTGAGTCTTTTGAACTTGTTTTGAGTCCTTTGAGTCTTTGTGAACGTTTTTAACTTTGTTTTTACGTTTTTGAGTCAAATCCAAGTGATTAACAATCCCTCCTAATCCCCGGTCCAGAACGATCCCTACTTATACATATACTACAATTTGACGAAAAGAGGGTTTAATTTGTGTGCGTATAAATCACGTATCAAATTTTGGCGCCGTTGCCGGGGATTAGAAAATTTGCTAATCCCTTGGATTGTTTTATTTTCGTTTGTTTTTATTTTTCCAGATTCTTAATTTTGTTTTGTTTCTTGTTTTAGGTACTAGTTCATGACTCGGAGTTCTCATCCGATTCGTGAACATATCCTGGAGTGATTGGGTTCTTCGTCCGGCTGCAAGACGTAAAAGAAAGCGCTACTTGGGAGGCAACCCAATGCACTGAATAAAACAAAGCATGTTCATAAAAAAATTAAAAAAAAAAAAAAAAAAAAAAAAAAAAAAAAGAAAAAAAGAAAAAAAAAAAGGATACTAAACATGGAGAAAGGTGGAGCTTCACAAAGTTTGTTTACGTGAAGCCCCACTACGAGGCGCAGAAGCGGAAGGCATAGAAACAAAAGGCATAGAAGCGGGAGGCATCGGAGCGGAAGCCATCGGAGCGGGAGGCATCGGAGCTAGAGCATTCCAGGCCTCAATACTTGGCCAAGCGCTGGATGACCCTGGAAAAAGGTGCCTCTGGAGATAAGCCGAAAACCTCTGACGGTCGCTTTGAATCCGACCTTCAGACTCTTGCAGCTCATCAAGCTTCCTCTTCATGCCCGACGAATAGTTGTTGGCAAGCACGTGCAAACTTCTATTCTCGTACTTAAGCTGCTGGATCTCTTGCTTAAGAATTTCCACCTCCGCCATCAATGATTCCACCTGACGGGAGCGGGCAAGCAGGCGTTGGCCCATGTTGGACACAGAGCTTGCACACTGAACACTAAGTGCGAGGGACTCTTGAACGGCCAACTCATCGGACCGTCCTGACAGCAGCCTACTATCTTTTGGAGTGAGGAGGTTCCTAGCTACTATTGTAGCTGTTGTGGCGTCCTGCATCACGGAGTCTTCACCTGTAAGAAGACCGTTAGAAGATAAAAAAGAAGGGCGCCATACATTACCTTGACGGGGCGCAACCGGATCGCTGCTGAGACTCAAATCTAAGCTAAGGTTCGATGAGTTTGCCATTTTCGAAAGTGTTCAAAGAGAAGGGGTGGATGGAGTTAAAATTTCAAAGGGCCGGAGACGATGTTCAAGAATGGGAAATCTTCAGAGGGTGTTTGTTGTGGTGATCGATAGCTCAATAAAAAAGCCAAGGCGATGCGTCCACCAATTCAAAAAGCCGGAATTTCCGGCGTAATTTAGGCAACGCTTTCTCGGCTTTTCAGAAGACGCGTTCAACTTTGTCAAAAGAATTCTTCTTTTCAGACAACACGTGGAGGCCATCACCGCAACTACATATCTTTAGCCGACAAGCGCAAAGTTCGGCGACGCTTTCTCGGCTTTTCAGAAAACGCGTTCAACTTTGTCAAAAGATTTCTGACAAAGCTGAAAACACGTGGAGGCCATCACCGCAACTACATATCTTTAGCCGACAAGCGCAAAGTTCGGCGACGCTTTCTCTGCTTTTCAGAAAACGCGTGCAGCTTTGTCAAAAGGAGCCGCATCCGCACTACTACGTGTCGTTCAGAAAGCAAAGGGGCGTCGTTCAGAAATCGAAAGGGCGCCTGCTCAGAAATCGAAGAGGCGTCGTTCAGATATCGAAGAGACATTTGTCGACAAGGGTAAAAGAACAGTACCACCACTTGATATTATTTCTATATATGTCGACCTTCGTCTTTTATGGCAAGGCAAACCTGAAGAAAATGCCCAACTCTCCCTCACCTCTGAGGGCGCACTCCCAGCAAAGCCTTTCGAAATACTCTATTCTTTCTTCTTCCCCAAAGATGATACCAGATGCTTGGAGTACAGATGACCCAGGAGGAAACGGCGGATTGAAGTGTGCTGATTCATTCACCGCTTCTTCAAAAGCAAAGGTATCTCATATCATCAAGGTCAAAAGCAAAAGTATCTCATATCATGCTCTTTCCCTGTCTTTTTCTTTGTCCTTGTTCTTACTCGCATGGCAAAGTAAAAGAAGCAATCAGCCGGCACTTGGAGTCAGTCTTCCGATCTGGAGCCAACTGCCTGGAATCTATTCCTGATTGCTTACCTAGCGTTGCTCTCGAGTAGTCATCTTCAACGGTTGATACACTTCCGAAGAAGGGACCACTTCTGCAAAGGGGAGCGAGTAAGGCAAGTGAAAATGATACATTGAAGCATGTGGAGACAAACTTAGGCTGAGTTATCCTTCAACCCTTTTCAATACGAATTGGAAAGATTGAACAAAGAAACAGACCAAAGGGGTAAGCTCAGACCTTCGGGGGAGACCAAAAGAACCATCATGCTGCCCAGTTCAAGAAGTAGCACAAAGGAAAATCAACGATGGGCAGAAACCAGTTCAAGAGTAAGCCTGTGGAATCACAAAGATCAAAAGCCTCAATGCAATTACCAAGGAGAAGATGGAATTTACACTCTATAACCAGATTTGCGTCTCTAAACTCTTCTCTTTGTTAATTACATTTTGCCATGTTTAGTATGTTTAAGTGCTTTTTGTGAGTTTACTTATGTTTTGTGTGAATCTATGCTTAAAACATTGAGGACAATGTTTGATTTAAGTGTGGGGGGGTAACTAAGTATATTTAATGCAAATTCGTGGGATTTTATCACCCATTACTTCAAATGTTGTTCCTTGCTGTTTTAAGGTGTTTTTAAGTTGTCTTAGAGTGTTTTTAGTATGTTTTGTTTTATAACTTCGAAAATCACATAAAAAGTTGAAAAATGTTTTAAAAAGCCTAAAAAGAGTGTTTTGAGTCGTTTTTGTGTGTTTGTGTCTTAGTATACCTTCCAACACAATGATAAGGATTTGGTTTGTAATTGCATGACGGTTAAAAAGAGTTATTAACATAGAGAAAAGTTTGATTTACTCTTGGTATTTTTTTTTGCTTGGTTATGGTTATAATGTATGACTTCACATGCAATCATAAAAGAAAAATTCGTTTTAGTAACATGCTTGAAGGAAGGAACTCAAACAAACGCTACAACCCTGTGAGACTCGAGCCATTACCTTCGTTGGAGAGTTATTTTCTGTGATTCTTTGTTTTCTAAAGTTGTTGCATGATCTCATTATTCCTTACTTGGTTGCTACTTAGAATGCAATCGTATCATGATAGAACTAAATGCTAGAACTTATATCCGTTTCATTCAAAGCATGACATTGAATTGCATAACATATATCAAGATCAAGTTGTGTAGTTGCCACCCTAACCAAATAGCCTTACTTCCCATATTTCGTATTTGTTATTAGTTTTAACCCCGTTGAACCTCGTTTAGCCTATTTTCTTTGCTAACCACATCACCCCTTACCTAGCCTAGATTAGGACCATTCGTACCCTTGTTCTTGAAGCATAGTAAGCATGACGGATAATGAATTCCTTTTGATTAATATGTTGCAGAAAATAAGTGTGGGGGAAGGGATTTTTGTGTGTATGTATGTGCCTAAGTCTTAAAGGAGGCACGGGAAAAAGAAAAAAAAAATGTGAAAAAAAAAGAAGAAGAAAAGAAAGAAAAAGAGTGAAAATAAGTGAGAATGGACTCACAAGTGTGATTGTTGAAGAAAGGGCCCAAAAAGTTTGAATATGGCCCTAAGTTTTGTGTGACTTTCCCTTGGGTGTTCAAAGTTGACTTCTGCGTTCTAAAGGGAATTCTAAGTGCCTAATTCAATACTTTGCTCACTATTGCTTAAAGAACGTTTGTTTTCCCTATCCTTTCATTGTTAGCCAACTCCCCAAGCCCCGTTACAACCTTTGACTTCTATCTTGATCGTTATGTGTTCAATAATGTGGAGTTTGGAATTGAGATGAGCTTATGGAATCACTGGTTCTCGTTCTAAGTAGTAGCATTCAATTCATGAGATCATATTCATGTCATTGTCGTAAATCCAGAAAATGCTTTCTTTGATATAACATATGTGAGTGTCAGAATTCATATTTACATCAATCTCTTCACATATAACTTAGTGTAGGGAGTGTAGTCAGAAAATCTGTGTGAAAAACGAGTGCATATCTTGTAAGGATTTGAGCAAATTCTCTAAGGCATGTTACTACATTCAAAACATGGTTTTAAATGCTTAATTGTGAAATAATATGTGGTGACTATGATTAAGAATGTACTTAAGTGTGAAGATGACTAAAATCTATGGGACTAATGATTTTTAACTTGTCATGTGCATAGGAAATCCTTGAGACGATTGTTGGAAGGTTTAGGTTGTGTTTTTCTTGTTCAGTGTCGCTTTGTTTTTGATTTCTTTTGTTTTGTTTTGCTCGAGGACTAGCAAAAGATAAGTGTGGGGGTATTTGATAGGAGCATATTCATGCGACTTAAATGGCTTGTTCTCGTGCATTTACGTTATGTTTCTTTAGTTATTTTAGTACTTTAAGCTATTTTCGTGTGTTTGTAGGTCCAAAGGGCTAAAGGAGCAAAAAGATGCATTTTGGAGATTTTTGGAGCACTTTTGGGCTAAGGATGGATAGCTTATGCTTGGAGCCAAAGTGTTGGACGAAATTGAAGACCTAATTGGAGCCAAAGTGTTGGAACCTTGTTCTCTTTAGTTTTAGGACATTTAAACCTTTCCTAATCCCAATCATGCCATGCATAACACACATCCATTCTAACACATTGTCATTGCACATGCATTTCCTTCATTAATTAACCCACATGCTCCCATTACTTATCATAACCACATATCATATCACTTATCACTTATCACTTATCATCATCACTTTATCATATCACTTATCATAACCACTTATCATATCACTTATCATCATCACTTTAGCTTTAATTCACATGCACATTCACTCACCACAAACATTTCACATGCTTTCCTATTCAATTAAATCAGCCACATGCATTCATCATCATAACCTAGCTGTCATTCCACTTCATTGCACATGCATCTTCAAATAAATCAGATTTCCATCATATTCACATGCATTCCATCTTTTAATTTAATCACATGCACATTCACCTTGCTTTGCAGAAAATCCACTTCATAACACATGCATTGATAGAAGCATATTCATGCGACTTAAATAGCTTGTTCTCGTACATTTACGTTATGTTTCTTTAGTTATTTTAGTACTTTAAGCTATTTTCGTGTGTTTGTAGGTCCAAAGGGCTAAAGGAGCAAAAAGATGCATTTTGGAGACTTTTGGAGCACTTTTGGGCTAAGGACGGATAGCTTATGCTTGAAGCCAAAGTGTTGGACGAAATTGAAGACCTAATTGGAGCCAAAGTGTTGGAACCTTGTTCTCTTTAGTTTTAGGACATTTAAACCTTTCCTAATCCCAATCATGCCATGCATAACACACATCCATTCTAACACATTGTCATTGAACATGCATTTCCTTCATTAGTTAACCCACATGCACTTATCACTTATCATCACCACATATCATATCACTTAATCACTTAATCACTTATCACTTATCATCACCACTTAACCACTTATCATATCATAACCACATATCATATCACTTATCACTTATCACTTAATACAACATCCACCCACTTCACCTACAACATCCACCCACTTCACCTACAACATCCACCTACTTCACCTACAACATCCACCCACTTCACCTACAACATCCACCTACTTCACCTACAACATCCACTTCACCTACAACATCCACCTACTTCACCTACAACATCCACCTACTTCACCTACAAATGACATAGCCATATGTTCCCTCCACTACTCCTATAAATACCCTTGCATTCATTCATTCATGAACATCTCATTTTCATACACAACACATTACAAACACATTCTCCCTTCCCTAGCCGTGAGCTTCCCATCTCTCCCCTTATAATCCAAACACCATTTTTCCATTCCACACTTCCATCCCCCAAACCAATTATCCCTAGACCTTATGCTACAATAAAGAGGAAGAGAAGAGGGCCTAAACGTTCATACAATTCAAGTTTGAGTTGTTGGAATGTTTAGGCGTTTCTTTGATTTCAATGTTTAATTTCAATTCTCTTTGTTTTGTATGAGGAACTAAACCCCCCCTTAGCTAGGGGGTGATTCGAAATATATGTTTATGCTTGCATTTTGATTTGATTACTTCCAATTGCATTTCATAAGTTGTTGATTCAATTTGTTTAACCGTTTGATTGATAACTTATTTATGTATGTTTATTAAGAATGCGCGCTTAATTTTCATGCATGAATATGACGCTAGAATATAAGTGATTTTCACCTAATCGTTATGAACTTATATTCACAAGTAGTGGAGGTTGCTTATAAACAATCGCGTTAAATGAATTCTTGGCACGAGTTTCATGCTCATCATAGTAACGAATGCCTCGTCAACACTTATAGTTTTCATAATGCTTAATGATCTTTGATTGTATCTTTATTGTGCTGTTCACGTAAAGGACTTTTGGAGAATGTTGTGAATTGCGTTGCGCTAACCCATCCAATTCATTAACTTAAGGAAAACTTGACGGTTAATTTAAGCGGACCTAATTAACTTGGAGTGTTGAGAATTAATGATTTATTGAAATGCAATTGGAAATCGTTTTATTATGCAAGTGTAACATATGTGGAGATGACCCCCTTAGCTATTCTATCATCCATTCATTCCATTTCATCAATTTCATATTTACATTCTGTCTAGTTTATTTAACTTGTTTCGTTATTTCAATTTTCGTATAAACTTAAATCCCCCTTTACTTTAATGTCAATTTAGTTAGAAATCATTTTAGTTTGTGTTTTTAAAAGCATTTTGAGTCTTTGGTTTGTCTTAGTGTTTTAAAGTTTAGTTTTACATTCTTTGAGTCTAGTATAGTGTTTTAAAGTTTAGTTTTACATTCTTTGAGTCTAGTTTAGTGTTTTATATTGTGTTTTTACGTTTTTGAGTCAAATCCAAGTGATTAACAATCCCTCCTAATCCCCGGTCCAGAACGATCCCTACTTGCACCTATACTACAATTGATAAAAAGAGGGTTTAATTTGTGTGCGTATAATTCTCGCATCAAATTTTGGCGCCGTTGCCGGGGATTAGAAAATTTGCTAATCCCTTGGATTGTTTGTTTCTGTATTGTCTTTTAGATTTAGTTTTTATTTGTGTTTTGTTTGTTAAGAACAACATGGCACTTGATAACGCTTCTCTTTTGTCACAGCTCATGGAAAGGTCCCAAATGCAAAGAGTTGATATATCTAATCTTCAATCAAGGAATAACGTGTTTTCCAATACTTACAATTCGGATTGGAGTGATCATTCAAACTCTATGTGGTGGGAACCTCAAAATGCTCAACAAGGAGGATATTGGCAGCCACCACAACCTCATATTCAATATGCCCAACCAAATTTAAGTTTGTCAATAGATTATAATCAAAAGCTTAACGAATTAATTTGTTTGGTGCAGGGCTCACAAAATCAAGACAATGAGGCTCGACAAGAAGACAAAAGGTTGGATCACTTGGAAAAGCAAATTGGGCAGATAGCGGAGTTCGTAGGACAATTTTGCGACCAAGGCAAACTCCCTAGTTCAACCATTGTAAATCCGAAGGGAGGATTTGAAGCACCTTTGCCGGAAGCACTTATTGCTCCTACGCCATCTAATTCAAGTAAGGTTGTTCCAATTAGTTCTAACCCCATTCCACCTAATATCCCTATTCCTTGCAGGTTCATGAATTCCAAGGAAGAAGAAAGTGAAAAATACATCTTGGAAGACCTTCCAAAGGTGCAAAGTAGGGAATTTCATGAATTCATCAAAGGGGATATACTTGAGACAACAATGCCCAAAGAAGTTGAATTTGATGACATTGGACAAGTCATAACCATCACATGCAATCTGGCCAAGTCCAATATCCCTGAAACTTTCAAAGGAGTGGTGTTTGTCATTGAGTTCTTGTCAGACAAAACAAGTAAGTCATTTTTTTCAAATTCCATTACATTTTATACTAACTTGTTGTTTTTTATGAATCAGGCACCTACATTAGAATTCAAACCAATGCCGGTTCACTTCAAGTATCACCTTCCATTCAAGGACCAATTCCATGCCGTTTGATTTTATTTATGTTAAAAAAAAAATAATAATAATAATAATAATAATAATAAAAGTGGCGAGGCTTCACAAAGGTTGTTTACTTAAAGACCCACTACGTGGCAAAACTCTTGAAGCGGAAGGCATCGAGACGGAAGGCATCGGGGCAGAAGACATAGGAGCGGAAGGCATCGGAGATAGAGGCATCGAAGATAGAGCATTCGAAGCCTCAATACTTGGCCAAACGCTGGATGATCCAGGAAAAAAGTGCCTCTGGAGGAAAGACGAAAACCTTTGACGGTCACTTTGAATCCGACCTTCAGACTCTTGCAGTTCATCAAGCTTCCTCTTCATGCCCGTCGAATAGTTGTTGGCAAGCACGTGCAAACTTCTATTCTCATGCTTAAGCAGTTTGATCTCCTGTTTAAGACTTTCCACCTCTGCCATCAATGATTCCACCTGACGGGAGCGGGCAAGCAGGCGTTGGCCCATGTTGGATACAGAACTCGCACACTGAACACTAAGTGCGAGGGACTCTTGAACGGCCAACTCATCGGACCGTCCTGACAGCAGCCTACTATCTTTTGGAGTGAGGAGGTTCCTAGCTACTATTGTAGCTGTTGTGGCGTCCTGCATCACGGAGTCTTCACCTGTGAGAGGACCGTTAGAAGATAAGAAAGAAGGGCGCCATACGTTACCTTGACGCGGCGCGGCCGTATCACTGCTGAGACTCAATTCTAAGCTAAGGTTCGATGGGTTTGCCATTTTTCAAAAGTGTTCAAAGAGATGGGGTGGATGAAGTTAATTCTCAAAGGGCCGAAGTCGATTTTCAAGAATGGGAATTCTTCAGAGTGTGTTTGTTGTGGTGATCGATAGCTCTATAAGAAGCCAAGGCGACGCGTCCACCAATTCGAAAAGCCGGAATTTCCGGCGTAATTTAGGCGACGCGTTCTCTGCTTTTCAGAAGACGCGTTCAACTTTGTCAAAAGATTTCTGACAAAGCTGAAAACACGTGGAGGCCATCATCGCAACTACACATCTTTAGCCGACAAAGCGCAAAGTTCGGCGACGCTTTCTCTGCTTTTCAGAAGACGTGTGCAGCTTTGTCAAAAGGAGCCGCATCTGCACTACCACGTGTCGTTCAGAAAGCGAAGGGGCGTCGTTCAGAAATCGAAGGGGCGCCTGCTCAGAAATCGAAGAGGCGTATTCAAAGATCGAAGAGGCGCCACTATTTCAAAAAGCCGGATTTGCGGGATCAAAACGTTTGTCGACAAGGGTAAAAGGTACCACCACTTGATATTATCTCTATATATGTCGACCTTCATCTTTTATGGCAGGGCAAACCTGAAGAAAATGCCCAACTCTCTCTCACCTCTGAGGGCGCACTCCCAGCAAAGCCTTTCGAAATACTCAATTCTTTCTTCTTCCCCAAAGATGATACCAGATGCCTGGAGTACATATGACCCAGGAGGAAACGGCGGATTGAAGCATGTGCTGATTCATTCACCGCTTCTTCAAAGCAAAGGTATCTCATATCATCAAGGTCAAAAGCAAAAATATCTCATATCATGCTCTTTCCCTGTCTTTTTCTTTGTCCTTGTTCTTACTTGCATGGCAAAGTAAAAGAAGCAATCACCCGGCACTTGGAGTCAGTCTACCGATCTGGAGCCAACTGCCTGGAATCTATTCCTGATTGCTTACCTAGCGTTGCTCTCGAGTAGTCATCTTCAACGGTTGTTACACTTCCAGAGAAGGGACCACTCCTGCAAAGATTGAACAAAGAAACAAATAATAGGAGGAAGCTCAGACCTTCGGGGGAAACCAAAAGAACCATCCTGCTGCCCAGTTCAAGAAGTAGCACAAAGGAAAATCAACGATGGGCAGAAACCAGTTCAAGAGTAAGCCTGTGGAATCACAAAGATCAAAGCCTCAATGCAATCACCAAGGAGAAGAGGGAATTTACACTCCATAACCAGATTTGCGTCCCTAAACTCTTCTCTTTGTTAATTACATTATGCCATGTTTAATATGTTTAGTTGCTTTTTGTGTGTTTACTTATGTTTTGTGTGAATCTATGCTTAAAACATTGAGGACAATGTTTGATTTAAGTGTGGGGGGGGGGGGGGTAACTAAAGTGTTTTGATGCAAATTCGTAGGGTTTTATCCACCATAACTTCTAATGTTGTTCCTTGCTATTTTAAGGTGTTTTTAAGTTGTTTTAGAGTGTTTTAGTGTGTTTTGTTTTATAATTCGAAAATCCCATAAAAATTTGAAAAATTGTTTTGAAAAACCCAAAAAGAGTTGTTTTAAAGTTGTTTTTGTGTGTGTGTTTGTGTCTTAGGGTACCTTCCAACACAACGATAAGGATTTGGTTTATAATTGCATGACGGTTAGAAAGAGTTATAAACATAGAGAAAAGTTTGATTTACTCTTGGTATATGCTTGGTTATGGTTATAATGTATGACTTCACATGCAATCATAAAAGAAAAAAAAATTCGTTTTTGTAACATGCTTGAAGGAAGAAACTCAAACAAACGCTACATCCCTGTGAGACTCGAGCCATTACTTTCTTTGGAGAGTTATTTTCTGTGATTCTTTATTTTCTAAAGTTGTTGCATGATCTCATTATTCCTTGCTTGGTTGCTACTTAGAATGCAATTGTATCATGATAGAACTAAATGCTAGAACTCATGCCCATTTCATTCAAAGCATGTTATTGATTTGCATAACACATATTCAAGAAGAAGTTGTGTAGTGACCACCACCATAGCCAAATAGCCTTACTTCCCATACTTCATATATGTTGTAAGTTTTAACCCCGTTGAGCCTTGTTTAGCCTTTATTCTTTGTTTACCCACATTTTCCTCACCTAGCCTAGTTTAGGACAATCCCCACCCTTGTTCTTAAAAGATAGTGAGCATGACTTAATTGAATTCCTTTTGAGTTACATTATGAAAGAAAATAAGTGTGGGGGAGAGAATGTTTAAGTGTTGATGTTTTGAGATTCAAAAGAAAAGAAAAAAAAAAGAGAAAAGAAAGAAAGAAAAAAAAAAAAAAAAAAAAGAGTTTGAGGTTCCCACCACATAGAGTTTGAATGATCACTCCAATCCGAATTGTAAGTATTGGAAAACACGTTATTCCTTGATTGAAGATTAGATATATCAACTCTTTGCATTTGGGACCTTTCCATGAGCTGTGACAAAAGAGAAGCGTTATCAAGTGCCATGTTGTTCTTAACAAACAAAACACAAATAAAAACTAAATCTAAAAGACAATACAGAAACAAACAATCCAAGGGATTAGCAAATTTTCTAATCCCCGGCAACGGCGCCAAAATTTGATGCGAGAATTTATACGCACACAAATTAAACCCTCTTTTCGTCAAATTGTAGTATATGTATAAGTAGGGATCGTTCTGGACCGGGGATTAGGAGGGATTGTTAATCACTTGGATTTGACTCAAAAACGTAAAAACACAATATAAAACACTAAACTAGACTCAAAGAATGTAAAACTAAACTTTAAAACACTAAGACAAACCAAAGACTCAAAATGCTTTTAAAAACACAAACTAAAATGATTTCTAACTAAATTGACATTAAAGTAAAGGGGGATTTAAGTTTATACGAAAATTGAAATAACGAAACAAGTTAAATAAACTAGACAGAATGTAAATATGAATGTGATGGAATTGAATGGATGAATGCTAGCTAAGGGGTTCATCTCCATACATGTTATACTTGCATAATAAAACGATTTCCAATTGCATTTCAATAAATCATTAATTCTCAACACTCCAAGTTAATTAGGTCCGCTTAAATTAACCGTCAAGTTTTCCTTACGTTAATGAATTGGATGATTGCATACGACAACCCAAAGCATTCCTCACAAGTTCCCTACATGAATTGCATAATAGAGATACAAGCAAGAATCATTAAGTTCTTTGAAAACTATAAGTGTTGACGAGGCATTCGTTACTATGATTGCATGAAACTTATGCCAAGAATTCGTTTAACGCGATTGTTTATAAGCAACCTCCACTACTTGTGAATATAAGTTCATAACGATTAGGTGAAATTCACTTATATTCTAGCGTCAAATTCATGCATGAAAATTAAGTGTGCACTCTCAATAAACATACATAAATAGGTTATCAATAAAACAGTTAAACAAATTGAATTCACAACTTATGAAACGTAATTAGAAGTAATCAAATCAAAATGCAAGCATAAACATATATTTCGAATCACCCCCTAGCTAAAGGGGGGTTTAGTTCCTCATACAAAACAAAGAGAATTGAAATTAAACATTGAAATCAAAGAAACGCCTAAACATTCCAACAACTCAAACTTGAATTGTATGAACGTTTAGGCTCTCTTCTCTTCCTCTTTATTGTAGCATAAGGTCTAGGGATAATTGGTTTGGGGGATGGAAGTGTGGAATGGAAGAGGAGTGGTGGAGAAGTGGAAGGGGAATGGAAAAATGGTGTTTGGATTATAAGGGGAGAGATGGGAAGCTCACGGCTAGGGAAGGGAGAATGTGTTTGTAATGTGTTGTGTATGAAATAAGATGTCCATGAATGAATGAATGCAAGGGTATTTATAGGAGTAGTGGAGGGAACATATGGCTATGTCATTTGTAGGTGAAGTAAGTGTGTGAGGTTGGTGAAGTAAGTGGATGTTGTAGGTGAAGTAGGTGGATGTTGTAGGTGAAGTAGTGGATGTGTGAGGTTGGTGAAGTAAGTGGAGGTTGTAGGTGAAGTAGGTGGATGTTGTAGGTGAAGTAGTGGATGTTGTAGGTGAAGTAGGTGGATGTTGTAGGTGATTATGAGTGATAAGTGATAAGTTTATGATATGTTAAGTGATAAGTGAATGATTATGATAAGTGATAAATGAATGTATGATATGATAAGTGGTGAATGATATGTGGTGAATGATATGTGATAAGTGATATGTGATGTATGATATGTGATAGTGTGGAATGTTGGAATGTTATGCACGGCTAAGGATAAAGGAAAGGTTTAAATGTCCTAAAACTAAAGGGAACAAGGTTCCAACACTTTGGTCTTTAATTAGGTCTTCAATTTCGTCCAACACTTTGGCTTCAAGCGTAAGCTATCCGTCCTTAGCCCAAAAGTGCTCCAAAAGTCTCCAAAATGCATCTTTTTGCTCCTTTAGCCCTTTGGACCTACAAACACACGAAAATAGCTTAAAGTACTAAAATAACTAAAGAAACATAACGTAAATGCACGAGAACAAGCTATTTAAGTCGCATGAATAGGCTCCTATCAAATACCCCCACACTTATCTTTTGCTAGTCCTCGAGCAAAACAAAACAAAAGAACACGAAACTAGACAAAACGAACAAAACACAACCTACACCTTCCAACAATCGTCTCACGGATTTCCAATGCACAAGACAAGTTAAAAATCATTATTCCCATAGATTTTAGTCATCTTCACACTTGAATACATTCTTAATCATAGTCACCACATACTATTTCACAATTAAGCATTTAAAACCATGTTTTGAATGTAGTAACATGCCTTAGAGAATTTGCTCAAATCCTTACAAGATATGCTCTCGTTTTTCACACAGATTTTCTGACTACACACCTAAACTAGTTATATGTGAGAAGATTGATGTAATCATAAAAACAAACACTCACATATATGTATTTCAAAGGAAGCAATTTCTGGAGTTAATAAGCATGTTTAGATATGATCTCATGAATGGAATGCTACTATTTAGACGCGAGAACCAGTGATACCATAAGCTCATACCAAGTTCAAACTCCACAAATTGAAATACACAACACTCAAGATAGAAGTCAAGGGTTGTAACGGGGCTTGGGGTATGTGGATAACAAAGAAGGGATATGGAAAACAAAGGTTTTTAAAGAAATAGTGAGCAAAGCATTTGAATCAACTTAGAATTCACTTTTGAATGAAAACTCAACTTTTGAACAAAAAGGGAGAATTTAGACAATTTACACCCAGAATTGGTGTTTTGGAACCTTTCTTCAATCACTTATTCTTTCATTTTTTTCTTTTCTCTTTTTTTTTTTTTTTTTTTTTTTTTCTTTTGAATCTCAAAACATCAACACTTAAACATTCTCTCCCCCACACTTATTTTCTTTCATAATGTAACTCAAAAGGAATTCAATTAAGTCATGCTCACTATCTTTTAAGAACAAGGGTGGGGATTGTCCTAAACTAGGCTAGGTGAGGAAAATGTGGGTAAACAAAGAATAAAGGCTAAACAAGGCTCAACGGGGTTAAAACTTACAACATATACGAAGTATGGGAAGTAAGGCTATTTGGCAATGGTGGTGGTCACTACACAACTTCTTCTTGAATATGTGTTATGCAAATCAATAACATGCTTTGAATGAAATGGGCATGAGTTCTAGCATTTGGAACTATATGATAAAACGCCTTCTAAGTGGTAACCAAGCAAAGAATAATGAGATCATGCAACGACTTTAGAAAACAAGAAATCACAGATTATACTCTCCAACGAACGTTATAGGCTCAAGTCTCTCAGGGTTGTAGCGTTTGTTTGAGTTCCTTCCTTCAAGCATGTTACAAAAACGAATTTTTCTTTTATGATTGCATGTGAAGTCATACATTATAACCATAACCAAGCATATACCAAGAGTAAATCAAACTTTTCTCTATGTTTATAACTCTTTCTAACCGTCATGCAATTATAAACCAAATCCTTATCATTGTGTTGGAAGGTACCCTAAGACACAAACACACAAAAACGACTCAAAACACTCTTTTTAGGGTTTTTAAAACAAGTTTTTCAAATTTTTATGTGATTTTCGGAGTTATAAAACAAAACACACTAAAACACTCTAAAACAACTTAAAAACACCTTAAAACAGCAAGGAACAACATTTGAAGTTATGGGTGATAAAATCCCACGAATTTGCATTAAATAAACTTAGTTACCCCCCCCACACTTAAATCAAACATTGTCCTCAATGTTTTAAGCATATGGTTCACACAAAACATAAGTAAACACACAAAAAACAATTTAAACATACTAACATGGCAGAATGTAATTAACAAAGAGAAGAGTTTAGGGACGCAAATCTGGTTATGGAGTGTAAATTCCATCTTCTCCTTGGTAATTGCATTGAGGCTTTGATCATAGTGACTCCACAGGCTTACTCTTGAACTGGTTTCCGCCCATCATTGATTTTCCTTTGTGCTACTCTTGATCTGGGCAGCAGGATGGTTCTTTTGGTTTCCCCCGAAGGTCTGAGCTTCCTCCTGTTATCTGTTTCTTTGTTCAATCTTTGCAGGAGTGGTCCCTTCTCTGGAAGTGTAACAACCGTTGAAGATGACTACTCGAGAGCAACGCTAGGTAAGCAATCAGGAATAGATTCCAGGCAGTTGGCTCCAGATCGGAAGACTGACTCCAAGTGCCGGCTGATTGCTTCTTTTACTTTGCCATGCAAGTAAGAACAAGGACAAAGAAAAAGACAGGGACAGAGCATGATATGAAATACTTTTGCTTTTGATCTTGATGATATGAGATACCTTTGCTTTGAAGAAGCGGTGAATGAATCAGCACATGCTTCAATCCGCCGTTTCCTCCTGGGTCATATGTACTCCAGGCATCTGGTATCATCTTTGGGGAAGAAGAAAGAATTGAGTATTTTGAAAGGCTTTGCTGGGAGTGCGCCCTCAGAGGTGAGGGAGAGTTGGGCATTTTCTTCAGGTTTGCCCTGCCATAAAAGACGAAGGTCGACATATATAGAGATAATATCAAGTGGTGGTACTTTTTACCCTTGTCGACAAACGTTTTGATCCCGTAAATCGGGCTCTTTGAAATAGTGGCGCCTCTTCGATCTTTGAATACGCCTCTTCGATTTCTGAGCAGGCGCCCCTTCGATTTCTGAATGACGCCCCTTCGCTTTCTGAACGACACGTGGTAGTGCAGATGCGGCTCCTTTTGACAAAGCTGCACGCGTCTTCTGAAAAGCAGAGAAAGCGTCGCCGAACTTTGCGCTTGTCGGCTAAAGATGTGTAGATGCGATGATGGCCTCCACGTGTTTTCAGCTTTGTCAGAAATCTTTTGACAAAGTTGAACGCGTCTTCTGAAAAGCAGAGAACGCGTCGCCTAAATTACGCCGGAAATTCCGGCTTTTCGAATTGGTGGACGCGTCGCCTTGGCTTCTTATAGAGCTATCGATCACCACAACAAACACACTCTGAAGAATTCCCATTCTTGAAAATCGACTCCGGCCCTTTGAGAATTAACTCCATCCGCCCCTCTCTTTGAACACTTTTGAAAAATGGCAAACCCATCGAACCTTAGCTTGGAATTGAGCCTTAGCAGTGATACGGGCGCGCCGCGTCAAGGTAACGTATGGCGCCCTTCTTTCTTATCTTCTAACGGTCCTCTCACAGGTGAAGACTCCGTGATGCAGGACGCCACAACAGCTACAATAGTAGCTAGGAACCTCCTCACTCCAAAAGATAGTAGGCTGCTGTCAGGACGGTCCGATGAGTTGGCCGTTCAAGAGTCCCTCGCACTTAGTGTTCAGTGTGCGAGTTCTGTGTCCAACATGGGCCAACGCCTGCTTGCTCGCTCCCGTCAGGTGGAATCATTGATGGCAGAGGTGGAAAGTCTTAAGCAGGAGATCAAACTGCTTAAGCATGAGAATAGAAGTTTGCACGTGCTTGCCAACAACTATTCGACGGGCATGAAGAGGAAGCTTGATGAACTGCAAGAGTCTGAAGGTCGGATTCAAAGTGACCGTCAAAGGTTTTCGTCTTTCCTCCAGAGGCACCTTTTTCCTGGATCATCCAGCGTTTGGCCAAGTATTGAGGCCTCGAATGCTCTATCTTCGATGCCTCTAGCTCCGATGCCTTCCGCTCCTATGTCTTCTGCCCCGATGCCTTCTGTCTCGATGCCTTCCGCTTCAAGAGTTTTGCCACGTAGTGGGTCTTTAAGTAAACAACCTTTGTGAAGCCTCGCCACTTTTATTATTATTATTATTTATTTTATTTTTTTTTTTTTTTTTAACATAAATAAAATCAAACGGCATGGAATTGGTCCTTGAATGGAAGGTGATACTTGAAGTGAACCGGCATTGGTTTGAATTCTAATGTAGGTGCCTGATTCATAAAAAACAACAAGTTAGTATAAAATGTAATGGAATTTGAAAAAAATGACTTACTTGTTTTGTCTGACAAGAACTCAATGACAAACACCACTCCTTTGAAAGTTTCAGGGATATTGGACTTGGCCAGATTGCATGTGATGGTTATGACTTGTCCAATGTCATCAAATTCAACTTTTTTGGGCATTGTTGTCTCAAGTATATCCCCTTTGATGAATTCATGAAATTCCCTACTTTGCACCTTTGGAAGGTCTTCCAAGATGTCTTTTTCACTTTCTTCTTCCTTGGAATTCATGAACCTGCAAGGAATAGGGATATTAGGTGGAATGGGGTTAGAACTAATTGGAACAACCTTACTTGAATTAGATGGCGTAGGAGCAATAAGTGCTTCCGGCAAAGGTGCTTCAAATCCTCCCTTCGGATTTACAATGGTTGAACTAGGGAGTTTGCCTTGGTCGCAAAATTGTCCTACGAACTCCGCTATCTGCCCAATTTGCTTTTCCAAGTGATCCAACCTTTTGTCTTCTTGTCGAGCCTCATTGTCTTGATTTTGTGAGCCCTGCACCAAACAAATTAATTCGTTAAGCTTTTGATTATAATCTATTGACGAACTTAAATTTGGTTGGGCATATTGAATATGAGGTTGTGGTGGCTGCCAATATCCTCCTTGTTGAGCATTTTGAGGTTCCCACCACATAGAGTTTGAATGATCACTCCAATCCGAATTGTAAGTATTGGAAAACACGTTATTCCTTGATTGAAGATTAGATATATCAACTCTTTGCATTTGGGACCTTTCCATGAGCTGTGACAAAAGAGAAGCGTTATCAAGTGCCATGTTGTTCTTAACAAACAAAACACAAATAAAAACTAAATCTAAAAGACAATACAGAAACAAACAATCCAAGGGATTAGCAAATTTTCTAATCCCCGGCAACGGCGCCAAAATTTGATGCGAGAATTTATACGCACACAAATTAAACCCTCTTTTCGTCAAATTGTAGTATATGTATAAGTAGGGATCGTTCTGGACCGGGGATTAGGAGGGATTGTTAATCACTTGGATTTGACTCAAAAACGTAAAAACACAATATAAAACACTAAACTAGACTCAAAGAATGTAAAACTAAACTTTAAAACACTAAGACAAACCAAAGACTCAAAATGCTTTTAAAAACACAAACTAAAATGATTTCTAACTAAATTGACATTAAAGTAAAGGGGGATTTAAGTTTATACGAAAATTGAAATAACGAAACAAGTTAAATAAACTAGACAGAATGTAAATATGAATGTGATGGAATTGAATGGATGAATGCTAGCTAAGGGGTTCATCTCCATACATGTTATACTTGCATAATAAAACGATTTCCAATTGCATTTCAATAAATCATTAATTCTCAACACTCCAAGTTAATTAGGTCCGCTTAAATTAACCGTCAAGTTTTCCTTACGTTAATGAATTGGATGATTGCATACGACAACCCAAAGCATTCCTCACAAGTTCCCTACATGAATTGCATAATAGAGATACAAGCAAGAATCATTAAGTTCTTTGAAAACTATAAGTGTTGACGAGGCATTCGTTACTATGATTGCATGAAACTTATGCCAAGAATTCGTTTAACGCGATTGTTTATAAGCAACCTCCACTACTTGTGAATATAAGTTCATAACGATTAGGTGAAATTCACTTATATTCTAGCGTCAAATTCATGCATGAAAATTAAGTGTGCACTCTCAATAAACATACATAAATAGGTTATCAATAAAACAGTTAAACAAATTGAATTCACAACTTATGAAACGTAATTAGAAGTAATCAAATCAAAATGCAAGCATAAACATATATTTCGAATCACCCCCTAGCTAAAGGGGGGTTTAGTTCCTCATACAAAACAAAGAGAATTGAAATTAAACATTGAAATCAAAGAAACGCCTAAACATTCCAACAACTCAAACTTGAATTGTATGAACGTTTAGGCTCTCTTCTCTTCCTCTTTATTGTAGCATAAGGTCTAGGGATAATTGGTTTGGGGGATGGAAGTGTGGAATGGAAGAGGAGTGGTGGAGAAGTGGAAGGGGAATGGAAAAATGGTGTTTGGATTATAAGGGGAGAGATGGGAAGCTCACGGCTAGGGAAGGGAGAATGTGTTTGTAATGTGTTGTGTATGAAATAAGATGTCCATGAATGAATGAATGCAAGGGTATTTATAGGAGTAGTGGAGGGAACATATGGCTATGTCATTTGTAGGTGAAGTAAGTGTGTGAGGTTGGTGAAGTAAGTGGATGTTGTAGGTGAAGTAGGTGGATGTTGTAGGTGAAGTAGTGGATGTGTGAGGTTGGTGAAGTAAGTGGAGGTTGTAGGTGAAGTAGGTGGATGTTGTAGGTGAAGTAGTGGATGTTGTAGGTGAAGTAGGTGGATGTTGTAGGTGATTATGAGTGATAAGTGATAAGTTTATGATATGTTAAGTGATAAGTGAATGATTATGATAAGTGATAAATGAATGTATGATATGATAAGTGGTGAATGATATGTGGTGAATGATATGTGATAAGTGATATGTGATGTATGATATGTGATAGTGTGGAATGTTGGAATGTTATGCACGGCTAAGGATAAAGGAAAGGTTTAAATGTCCTAAAACTAAAGGGAACAAGGTTCCAACACTTTGGTCTTTAATTAGGTCTTCAATTTCGTCCAACACTTTGGCTTCAAGCGTAAGCTATCCGTCCTTAGCCCAAAAGTGCTCCAAAAGTCTCCAAAATGCATCTTTTTGCTCCTTTAGCCCTTTGGACCTACAAACACACGAAAATAGCTTAAAGTACTAAAATAACTAAAGAAACATAACGTAAATGCACGAGAACAAGCTATTTAAGTCGCATGAATAGGCTCCTATCATATGTCGACCTTCATCTTTTATGGCAGGGCAAACCTGAAGAAAATGCCCAACTCTCTCTCACCTCTGAGGGCGCACTCCCAGCAAAGCCTTTC
Source organism: Pyrus communis (assembly GCF_963583255.1). Lineage (NCBI taxonomy): Eukaryota > Viridiplantae > Streptophyta > Magnoliopsida > Rosales > Rosaceae > Pyrus > Pyrus communis. The sequence goes on from NC_084815.1 coordinate 10,877,169, forward strand.
GAAATACTCAATTCTTTCTTCTTCCCCAAAGATGATACCAGATGCCTGGAGTACATATGACCCAGGAGGAAACGGCGGATTGAAGCATGTGCTGATTCATTCACCGCTTCTTCAAAGCAAAGGTATCTCATATCATCAAGGTCAAAAGCAAAAATATCTCATATCATGCTCTTTCCCTGTCTTTTTCTTTGTCCTTGTTCTTACTTGCATGGCAAAGTAAAAGAAGCAATCACCCGGCACTTGGAGTCAGTCTACCGATCTGGAGCCAACTGCCTGGAATCTATTCCTGATTGCTTACCTAGCGTTGCTCTCGAGTAGTCATCTTCAACGGTTGTTACACTTCCAGAGAAGGGACCACTCCTGCAAAGATTGAACAAAGAAACAAATAATAGGAGGAAGCTCAGACCTTCGGGGGAAACCAAAAGAACCATCCTGCTGCCCAGTTCAAGAAGTAGCACAAAGGAAAATCAACGATGGGCAGAAACCAGTTCAAGAGTAAGCCTGTGGAATCACAAAGATCAAAGCCTCAATGCAATCACCAAGGAGAAGAGGGAATTTACACTCCATAACCAGATTTGCGTCCCTAAACTCTTCTCTTTGTTAATTACATTATGCCATGTTTAATATGTTTAGTTGCTTTTTGTGTGTTTACTTATGTTTTGTGTGAATCTATGCTTAAAACATTGAGGACAATGTTTGATTTAAGTGTGGGGGGGGGGGGGGGTAACTAAAGTGTTTTGATGCAAATTCGTAGGGTTTTATCCACCATAACTTCTAATGTTGTTCCTTGCTATTTTAAGGTGTTTTTAAGTTGTTTTAGAGTGTTTTAGTGTGTTTTGTTTTATAATTCGAAAATCCCATAAAAATTTGAAAAATTGTTTTGAAAAACCCAAAAAGAGTTGTTTTAAAGTTGTTTTTGTGTGTGTGTTTGTGTCTTAGGGTACCTTCCAACACAACGATAAGGATTTGGTTTATAATTGCATGACGGTTAGAAAGAGTTATAAACATAGAGAAAAGTTTGATTTACTCTTGGTATATGCTTGGTTATGGTTATAATGTATGACTTCACATGCAATCATAAAAGAAAAAAAAATTCGTTTTTGTAACATGCTTGAAGGAAGAAACTCAAACAAACGCTACATCCCTGTGAGACTCGAGCCATTACTTTCTTTGGAGAGTTATTTTCTGTGATTCTTTATTTTCTAAAGTTGTTGCATGATCTCATTATTCCTTGCTTGGTTGCTACTTAGAATGCAATTGTATCATGATAGAACTAAATGCTAGAACTCATGCCCATTTCATTCAAAGCATGTTATTGATTTGCATAACACATATTCAAGAAGAAGTTGTGTAGTGACCACCACCATAGCCAAATAGCCTTACTTCCCATACTTCATATATGTTGTAAGTTTTAACCCCGTTGAGCCTTGTTTAGCCTTTATTCTTTGTTTACCCACATTTTCCTCACCTAGCCTAGTTTAGGACAATCCCCACCCTTGTTCTTAAAAGATAGTGAGCATGACTTAATTGAATTCCTTTTGAGTTACATTATGAAAGAAAATAAGTGTGGGGGAGAGAATGTTTAAGTGTTGATGTTTTGAGATTCAAAAGAAAAGAAAAAAAAAAGAGAAAAGAAAGAAAGAAAAAAAAAAAAAAAAAAAAGAGCTTGAAAAAAAAAAAAAAAAAAAAAATGAAAGAATAAGTGATTGAAGAAAGGTTCCAAAACACCAATTCTGGGCGTAAATTGTCTAAATTCTCCCTTTTTGTTCAAAAGTTGAGTTTTCATTCAAAAGTGAATTCTAAGTTGATTCAAATGCTTTGCTCACTATTTCTTTAAAAACCTTTGTTTTCCATATCCCTTCTTTGTTATCCACATACCCCAAGCCCCGTTACAACCCTTGACTTCTATCTTCAGTGTTGTGTATTTCAATTTGTGGAGTTTGAACTTGGTATGAGCATATGGTATCACTGGTTCTCGCGTCTAAGTAGTAGCATTCCATTCATGAGATCATATCTAAACATGCTTATTAACTCCAGAAATTGCTTCCTTTGAAATACATATATGTGAGTGTTCGTTTTTATGATTACATCAATCTTCTCACATATAACTAGTTTAGGGTGTGTAGTCAGAAAATCTGTGTGAAAAACGAGAGCATATCTTGTAAGGAATTGAGCAAATTCTCTAAGGCATGTTACTACATTCAAAATATAGTTTTAAATGCTTAATTGTGAATTAGTATGTGGTGACTATGATTAAGAATGTACTTAAGTGTCAAGATGGCTAAAATCTGTGGGAATAATGATTTTTAACTTGTCTTGTGCATTGGAAATCCGTGAGACGATTGTTGGAAGGTGTAGGTTGTGTTTTGTTCGTTTTGTCTAGTTTCGTGTTCTTTTGTTTTGTTTTGCTCGAGGACTAGCAAAAGATAAGTGTGGGGGTATTTGATAGGAGCATATTCATGCGACTTAAATAGCTTGTTCTCGTACATTTACGTTATGTTTCTTTAGTTATTTTAGTACTTTAAGCTATTTTCGTGTGTTTGTAGGTCCAAAGGGCTAAAGGAGCAAAAAGATGCATTTTGGAGACTTTTGGAGCACTTTTGGGCTAAGGACGGATAGCTTATGCTTGAAGCCAAAGTGTTGGACGAAATTGAAGACCTAATTGGAGCCAAAGTGTTGGAACCTTGTTCTCTTTAGTTTTAGGACATTTAAACCTTTCCTAATCCCAATCATGCCATGCATAACACACATCCATTCTAACACATTGTCATTGAACATGCATTTCCTTCATTAGTTAACCCACATGCACTTATCACTTATCATCACCACATATCATATCACTTAATCACTTAATCACTTATCACTTATCATCACCACTTAACCACTTATCATATCATAACCACATATCATATCACTTATCACTTATCACTTAATACAACATCCACCCACTTCACCTACAACATCCACCCACTTCACCTACAACATCCACCTACTTCACCTACAACATCCACCCACTTCACCTACAACATCCACCTACTTCACCTACAACATCCACTTCACCTACAACATCCACCTACTTCACCTACAACATCCACCTACTTCACCTACAAATGACATAGCCATATGTTCCCTCCACTACTCCTATAAATACCCTTGCATTCATTCATTCATGAACATCTCATTTTCATACACAACACATTACAAACACATTCTCCCTTCCCTAGCCGTGAGCTTCCCATCTCTCCCCTTATAATCCAAACACCATTTTTCCATTCCACACTTCCATCCCCCAAACCAATTATCCCTAGACCTTATGCTACAATAAAGAGGAAGAGAAGAGGGCCTAAACGTTCATACAATTCAAGTTTGAGTTGTTGGAATGTTTAGGCGTTTCTTTGATTTCAATGTTTAATTTCAATTCTCTTTGTTTTGTATGAGGAACTAAACCCCCCCTTAGCTAGGGGGTGATTCGAAATATATGTTTATGCTTGCATTTTGATTTGATTACTTCTAATTGCATTTCATAAGTTGTTGATTCAATTTGTTTAACCGTTTGATTGATAACTTATTTATGTATGTTTATTAAGAATGCGCGCTTAATTTTCATGCATGAATATGACGCTAGAATATAAGTGATTTTCACCTAATCGTTATGAACTTATATTCACAAGTAGTGGAGGTTGCTTATAAACAATCGCGTTAAATGAATTCTTGGCACGAGTTTCATGCTCATCATAGTAACGAATGCCTCGTCAACACTTATAGTTTTCATAATGCTTAATGATCTTTGATTGTATCTTTATTGTGCTGTTCACGTAAAGGACTTTTGGAGAATGTTGTGAATTGCGTTGCGCTAACCCATCCAATTCATTAACTTAAGGAAAACTTGACGGTTAATTTAAGCGGACCTAATTAACTTGGAGTGTTGAGAATTAATGATTTATTGAAATGCAATTGGAAATCGTTTTATTATGCAAGTGTAACATATGTGGAGATGACCCCCTTAGCTATTCTATCATCCATTCATTCCATTTCATCAATTTCATATTTACATTCTGTCTAGTTTATTTAACTTGTTTCGTTATTTCAATTTTCGTATAAACTTAAATCCCCCTTTACTTTAATGTCAATTTAGTTAGAAATCATTTTAGTTTGTGTTTTTAAAAGCATTTTGAGTCTTTGGTTTGTCTTAGTGTTTTAAAGTTTAGTTTTACATTCTTTGAGTCTAGTATAGTGTTTTAAAGTTTAGTTTTACATTCTTTGAGTCTAGTTTAGTGTTTTATATTGTGTTTTTACGTTTTTGAGTCAAATCCAAGTGATTAACAATCCCTCCTAATCCCCGGTCCAGAACGATCCCTACTTGCACCTATACTACAATTGATAAAAAGAGGGTTTAATTTGTGTGCGTATAATTCTCGCATCATGCATCTTGGCAGATTTCACATGCACTCATGCACATTCACCTTAATCATTCACATAGCTTTAATCCACATGCATTTCCACCTAGATTTCCACCTCACAACCACCAGAAATCAACCAAAACCGTGCATTCCCTTTCATTTCTGTCAAAGCACATGCATTTCCACCCTTTAATCACATGCACAAACAGCACATGCATCTCCCATCACCATTTCAGATTTCCACCAAGTTCCTAGCTGTCATGTTCCCCCCATTTCACCTATAAATACTCATTCATTCATTCTCATTAATACACAATTCACTCCTCCATTTCAGAAATTCATCCATTGTACATACCACAACACAAACCCTTCCATTTTCAGAATGTAGACCTTCACAAACTGCCCTTGGTGCCGTGGCCTTGAGGCACCACTCCCTTACAATCCAAACACCATCCTTCCATTTTCACCACTACCCAAACCATTCACACCATCAAACTATCCTTAGACCTTGTGCTACAACGAAGAGGAAGAGAAGAGTGCCTAAACGTTCATACAATTCAAGTTTGAGTTGTTGGAATGTTTAGGTGTTTCTTTGATTTCAATGTTTAAATTCAATACTCTTTGTTTTGTACGAATGAGGAATGGAAGATAAGAGGGCCTAAACGTTCATACAATTCAAGTTTGAGTTGTTGGAATGTTTAGGTGTTTCTTTGATTCTCTTTGTTTTGTACCATGAGGAACTAAACCCCCCTTGGTTAGGGGGTGATTCGAATATATGTTTATGCTTGCATTTTGATTTGAATACTTCTAATTGCGTTTCATAAGTTGTGGATTCAATTTGTTTAACCGTTTGATTGATAACTTATTTATGTATGTTTATTGAGAATGCGCGCTTAATTTTCATGCATGAATATGACGCTAGAATATAAGTAAGTTTCACCTAATCGTTATGAACTTATATTCACAAGTAGTGGAGGTTGCTTATAAACAATCGCGTTAAACAAATTCTTGGCATAAGTTTCATGCAATCCATAGTAACGAATGCCTCGTCAACACTTATAATTTTCATAGAGCATAATGATTCTTGCTTGTATCTCTTCTATGCATTCATGTTGAGGACTTGTGGGGAATGTTTTGAATTGTTGTATGCGCTAACCCATCCAATTCAATAACGTTAGGAAGATTTGAAGGTTAATTAGTGCATCACGGTTAACCCGGGGTGTTGAGATTCATGGTTTATTGAAATGCAATTGGAAATCATTTTATTATGCAAGTGTAACATGTGTGGAGAAGAACCTTCTAGCTAGCATTCATCCATTCATTTCATCACATTCATATATACTATCTGTTTTAATTCGAATCTGTACATTTTAGTTTAATTTCATCCAAAACCAATCCCCCTTTACTTTAATGTCCAATTTAGTTAGAAATACATTTAGTTTGTGTTTATGAGTGTTTTGATTCATTTTATTTCCCAATTTCGTCCAAATTCACCAAAGTGCTCAAAACTGCCCAGAAAGTGATTTTAAGGCAGTTTTGAGTGTTTTGGGTGATGTTTGAGTCTTTTGGTTTGTTTTAATGTTTTAAGTGTTTAGTTTTACATTCTTTGAGTTAGAAAGTGTTTTAGTTTGTGTTTATGAGTGTTTTGATTCATTTTGTTACACAATTTCGTCCAAATTCACCAAAGTGCTCAAAACTGCCCAGAAAGTGATTTTAAGGCTGTTTTGAGTGTTTTGGGTGATGTTTGAGTCTTTTGGTTTGTTTTAGTGTTTTAAAGTTTAGTTTTGCATTCTTTGTGTCTAGTATAGTGTTTTATATTGTGTTTTTACGTTTGAATCAAACCATAATCTTAAATTCGTCCAACATTGGGTTTAAGGTCAGAAACTGCCTAGTTAGTGTTTTTAGGCAGTTTTGAGTCTTTTGAACTTGTTTTGAGTCCTTTGAGTCTTTGTGAACGTTTTTAACTTTGTTTTTACGTTTTTGAGTCAAATCCAAGTGATTAACAATCCCTCCTAATCCCCGGTCCAGAACGATCCCTACTTATACATATACTACAATTTGACGAAAAGAGGGTTTAATTTGTGTGCGTATAAATCACGCATCACGGCACTAGGGTGGTGTAGAATGGATTGTGGTGTTTGATGGCTGAAAGTTTGAATGAATGAATGAGTGAGTGGATGAATGAATGGTGCGGCATAGGGCTGTTTATATAGGCTAATTAGGCACACTTAGTGAAGGAAAAGGATTGCACAATCCCATTAAAAAAGGGTTAATTCAAGGCAGAAATCAAATGGGAATTGGAATAGGTAGTGCAGCTAGGATTTAGGGCATTCTAGAAGGTTTTGGTGCGGCATGTTGATAGGGATGAGATAAGGTTTCTAGAAGGGATGGTTTAGGGCAGATTCCTAAACCTAAAGGGCCTAGGACACATGATATTTGTGTAGAAGGAGGATTGCAATTCCTAAACCTACAAGGAATGGTGTTCTTGCGGCATTTTAAATGGATAAGGCTTCTAGAAACTGAAATAGGTGTTTAAATGTGTACTTAATTCCCTCTAATTAGCTAGGTTTAAGTCCTAACCTGATTTGGATAGGATAGAATAGGATAATGTTGGAGTTAGGATAGGATAAGGTTTCTAGGATAGGATAAGATAAGGTTGGATAAGGTTGGATAAGGTTCCTTGTTTCTTGCTTCTTCCTTATCTTCATTGCATTAGGACTTCTTCCACCAGATTTGTAGCCTTTCCTAGCTCTTCTTGACTTCAATTTCGTCCATCCTCTTTGCTCCATGGTTAAGCTATCCAATCCATGCCCAAAAATGCTCCAAATAGCCTCAAAATGTACTTTCTTGCTCCTTTTGCCATTAGGACCTAAAAACATACGAAAATAACTTCAAAGACTGAAATAAATAGTAATTAACTCCATAAATGCAAGGAAACAACATAACTAAGTAGTATAAATATGCTCCTATCAAGGCTCTCACTTTTGTAATCGTACCATTGAAGCACTACTCAAGAAGTATCAAGTCACACATAAGGTTTCAACACCTTTCCATCCCCAAACCAATGGCCAAGCCGAGGTGTCCAATAGAGAAATCAAACAAATCTTGGAGAAGACCGTTGGACCAACAAGAAAAGATTGGAGTGTGCGTTTGGCGGATGCATTATGGGCCTATAGGATGGCATACAAGACACCAATAGGCATGTCCCCTTTTCGGCTAGTGTATGGCAAGCCATGTCATCTCCCCGTGGAGTTGGAGCACAAGGCTCATTGGGCGATCAAGACATTCAACATGGACATAGATGCGGCTGGAATACATAGAAAGTTGCAATTGAATGAACTTGAGGAACTTAGGCGTGAAGCATATGAGAATGCTTGCATTTACAAGGAGAAGACCAAAGCTTTCCATGACAAGATGATCCGAAGCAAAACATTCTCCATAGGGCAAAAAGTTTTACTTTTTAATTCCCGCCTTCGTTTATTCCCTGGTAAGTTACGTTCTAAGTGGATTGGACCTTTTGTTGTTACTAATGTTTTTTCACATGGCGCAGTTCAAATCCAAAGCTTAAGGAATGGCCAAGAATTCAAGGTGAACGGGCATCGTTTGAAGCCCTATTATGCAAATGTTGAAGGGCAAGTTGTGGAGGATATCACACTCCATGCCGTGGGCTCCAAGTGAGGATAAGAAGAATGCTCGTCCGGCTGCACGACGTTAAAGACAGCGCTTCTTGGGAGGCAACCCATGCATTCCACGAGAGAGGATGTGGGCAATTCACCAATTCAAGCTACAAAATCAGATTTGCGTTCCTCAATCTCTATCTCTTTATTATTTTTATTTTGTCATGTCAGTTCGTTTATATTGTTTGTTTGGATGTGAGTCTTTGTGTGAAACATTGAGGACAATGTTTGATTTAAGTGTGGGGGGTAAACAAAGTGTTTTTCATGCAAATTCGTGGGATTTTATCACCCATTTCTAAAGTTGTTTCGCACTGTTTTTAAGTGTTTTTAGAGTGTTTTGAAGTGTTTTTATGTCTTTTGGTCAGAAAATCCGAAAATTTACAAAAAAATTACAAAACAGTTTTGAAAAACCCAAAAAGAGTTGTTTTTAAGTTGTTTTTGTGTGTTTGTTTGTGTCTTAGGTCACCTTCCAACACAATGATGAGAATTTGGTTTTTAATTGCATGACTATTAAAGAATGTTGTAAACATGGCTGGAAGTTGATTTATGCTTTGGTTTATGCTTGGTTATGGTTATAATTTATGAATTCACATGTAATTACAAAGATAAAATCAGTTTTTGTAACATGCTTGAAGGAAGAAACTCAAACTAACGCTACATCCTTGAGAGACTTGAGCCTATAATGTTCTTTGGAGAGTATAATCTGTGATTTCTTGTTTTCTAAAGTCGTTGCATGATCTCATCATTCTTTGCTTGGTTGCTATTTAGAATGCATTTCATTATAGTTCCAAATACTAGAACTCATGCCCATTTTATTCAAAGCATGGTATTGATTGCATAACATATAATAAGATGAAGTTGTTAGTCAAGGCAGAGCCAAAAAGCCTATCCCTTTTCATATGTATTGTAGGATTAACCCTCTTGAGCCTTTTCAAAGCCTATTTTCGTTGTTAGCCACATTATCCTCACCTAGCCTAGAATAGGACTTTCCGTACCTTGGTTCTTAAAGGATAGTGATAGTAGCATATTCATGCGACTTAAATGGCTTGTTCTCGTGCATTTACGTTATGTTTCTTTAGTTATTTTAGTACTTTAAGCTATTTTCGTGTGGTTGTAGGTCCAAAGGGCTAAAGGAGCAAAAAGATGCATTTTGGAGACTTTTGGAGCACTTTTGGGCTAAGGATGGATAGCTTATGCTTGGAGCCAAAGTGTTGGACGAAATTGAAGACCTCATTAAAGACCAAAGTGTTGGAACCTTGTTCCCTTTAGTTTTAGGACATTTAAACCTTTCCTTAGCCGTGTAAATCCGTTCCACTTCATTGCACATGCATCTTCATAAATCAACACATGCATTCACTTCATCATTGCAGCCACATTTCCACCCACATCCATTTAATTCACATGCTTTCAAATGCATTTTCACATGCATTCCCATTCACCACAGAAAACTCCTTTTGTGCCGTGCCTAATTCCATGCATTCCATTCATATTTCAGCCATGCACATTTAATCATTCATTTCCATCAATGCTGTGAGTTCCCATCAGATTTCCAACCTAATTCACATGCATTCCATCCTTTAATTCACCCACATGCACTCATAATCATTCACACCTTGCATTCACATGCATTTCCAACCTAATCACTCACCCACACAATCTGCAATCATTCAAACAAACACCATCATTGCCGTGAGTTCCCATCAGATTTCCATCATATTCACATGCATTCCATCCTTTAAAACATTGCACATGCACTCCCTTTAATTAATTAAGCCACATGCACTCCCATCCATTTCATCATTGCAGCCAACGCATGCTTTCACATGCATTTTCAGATTTTCCCCTTGCACATGCAGCCACATATTCATTGCACATGCAATTCCAACCCACATGCATCCTTTAATCATTCAAACATGCAGCCACATTCCCTCCTAGCTGTCATGTTCCCCCCATTTCACCTATAAATAAGCATCCATTACATTCATTCCCATATTCAGAAATTCTCATATTCATTCTTCCATTTCAGAAATTCATCCATTTTCCCTACTAATCCAAACACCACAAAAACAATCCCTTTCAGCCGTGCCTTCCCCAACAATCCATTCAGCCATTCCACCACTCCCCAAACCATTCACACCATCAAACTATCCTTAGACCTTGTGCTACAACGAAGAGGAAGATAAGAGGGCCTAAACGTTCATACAATTCAAGTTTGAGTTGTTGGAATGTTTAGGTGTTTCTTTGATTTTAATGTTTAATTTCAATACTCTTTGTTTTGTACGAATGAGGAATGGAAGAGAAGAGGGCCTAAACGTTCATACAATTCAAGTTCGAGTTGTTGGAATGTTTAGGTGTTTCTTTGATTCTCTTTGTTTTGTACGTATGAGGAACTAAACCCCCCTTGGCTAGGGGGGGATTCGAAATATATGTTTATGCTTGCATTTTGATTTGATTACTTCTAATTGCGTTTCATAAGTTGTGGATTCAATTTGTTTAACTGTTTGATTGATAACTTATTTATGTATGTTTATTGAGAGTGCACGCTTAATTTTCATGCATGAATATGACGCTAGAATATAAGTGAGTTTCACCTAATAGTTACGAACTTATATTCACAAGTAGTGGAGGTTGCTTATAAACAATCGCGTTAAATGAATTCTTGGCATAAGTTTCATGCGTATTCCATAGTAACGAATGCCTCGTCGATGTTTATGATTTCCGTTGAACTTAATGATCTTTGTTGAATGTCTTTATCATGCGTATTCCATAGTTAGAGACTTTGATTAGGAATAATTTGGTTGTAATGCGTATTCCATTCAATCCAATGAATCTAGGGAAATCTGAAAGTTAATTTAGGCGGACCTAATTAACTTGGAGCGTTGAGAAGTCATGGTTTATTGAAATGCAATTGGAAATCATTTTATTATGCAAGTGTAACATGTATGGAGATGAACCCCTTAGCTATTCTATCATCCATTCATTCCATTTCATCAATTTCATATTTACATTCTGTTTTAATTGCAATTTGTTCATTTAATTTAATTTCGTATAAACCTAAATCCCCCTTTACTTTAATGTCAAATTAGTTAGAAATCAATTTAGTTTGTGTTTTTAAGAGTCTTGAGTCAAGTTACACCTTAATTTCGTCCAAATTTGTGTTTATACTCAAAACTGCCCAGAAAGTGGTTTTTAGGCAGATTTGAGTGTGTTTGTGTTGTTTTGAGTCTTTTGGTTTGTTTGAGTGTTTTAAAGTTTAGTTTTGCATTCTTTGAGTCTAGTATAGTGTTTTATATTGTGTTTTTACGTTTTTGAGTCAAATCCAAGTGATTAACAATCCCTCCTAATCCCCGGTCCAGAATGATCCCTACTTATATACTTATACTACAATTGTCAAAAAGAGGGTTTAATTTGTGTGCGTATAAATCTCGCATCAGATAGTGAAGCACGACTTAGAGTGAACTCCTTTGGTCAATACATGGCGGAAAACAAGTGTGGGGGAAGATGATAGGGCACGGAAAAAGAAAAAAAAAAAAAAAAAAAAAAAAAAGAAGAAGAAAAGAAGAGAAATTCGTGGAAAAATCAAAAGAAAATAGAAAAGTGTTCAAAAGAAAGAGAAGGAGTTGAAAAATAAGTGAGAATGAACTCACAAGTGTTGGTTGTTGAAGGAAGGGTCCAAAAGAGTGAATTTGACCCTAAATGTTGCATGAATCTTCCCTTGTGTTTAAAAGTTGGTTTTTGCCATTAGAAGTGAGTTTAAGTGTCAAATTCATTACTTTGCTTACTATTGCTTCAAGAACTTTTGTTTATCCTTACCTTTCTTTGTTAGCCAATACCTTAGCCTCGTTACAACCCTCAACTTCTATCTTGATGTTATGTGTTCAATATGTGGAGTTTGAATTGGTATGAGTATATGGAATCACTGGTTCTCGTTCTAAGTAGTAGCATTCCATTCATGAGATCATATTCATGTCATTATCGTAAATCCAGAAAATGCTTTTTTGATATAACATATGTGAGTGTTAGTCTTCATATCTACATCAATCTTCTCACATATACCTAGTGTAGGGTGTGAAGTTAGAAAATCTGTGTGAAAATAGAGTGCATTCTAGTGAGGAATTGAGGGAATTCTCTAAGGCATGTTACTACATTCAAAACATTGTTTTAATTGATTATAGGTGAACTAATAAGTAGTAACTATGATTAAGTGTTTGTTGAAGTGTAAAGAAAGCTAAAAACCGTGGGAATGATGTTCATTAATGTGTCATGTCCGTTGGAAATCCCTGAGGTACATGTTGGAAGGTTTTAGAATGTGTTTTGTTTGTTTTGGTTCATTTCGTTTTGCTCGAGGACTAGCAAAAGCTAAGTGTGAGGGAATTTGATAGGAGCATATTTAGGCGACTTACTTAGCTTGTTTTCATGCATTTATGTTGTTAATTCATAGTTGTTTTAGTATTTTAAGCCATTTTCGTATGTTTTTAGTTTCTAATGGCAAAGGGAGCAAGAAAGTGCATTTTGAGGCTATTTGGAGCATTTTTGGGCATGGATTGGATAGCTTAACCATGGAGCAAAGAGGATGGATGAAATTGAAGACAAGAAGAGCTAGGAAAGGCTACAAATTTGGTGGAAGAAGTTCTACTCCAATGAAGATAAGGAAGAAGCAAGAAACAAGGGACCTTATCCAACCTTATCCAAACCTTATCTTATCCTATCCTAGAAACCTTATCCTATCCTAACTCTAACATTATCCTATTCTATCCTATCCAAATCAGATTGGGACTTAAACCTAGCTAATTAGGGGGAATCAATTACACATCTAAACACCTATTTCAGTTTCTAGAAGACTTACCCATACCAATGCCGCAAGACACCATTCCTTGTAGGTTTAGGAATCACAATCCTTTTCCTACTCTTATATCACATGTCCTAGGCCCTTTAGGATTAGGAATCTGCCTTAAACACAGTTTCTAGAACACCTTATCCTATCCCTATATGTGTGCCCCACCTAGCCTTCTAGAAATCCCTAATTCCTAGCCGCACTACCTATTCCAAATCCCACTTGATTTCTGCCTTGAGTTAACCCTTTTTCAATGGGATTAGGCAATCCTTTTCCTTCACTAAGTGTGCCAAACTAACCTATATAAACAGCCCTTGCCGCACCATTTAGACCACCACCCCTTCACACAACATTCATACATTCCTTCAGAAATCAACCCTTTGCCGTGACCTTGCAACCATGATAGGAGCATATTCATGCGACTTAAATGGCTTGTTCTCGTGCATTTACGTTATGTTTCTTTAGTTATTTTAGTCCTTTATGCTTCTTTTGTGTGTTTTCAGGTTCTAAGGGCAAAGTATGCAAAAGGATGCCTTTTGGAGCCTTTTGGAGCAAATTAGAGATTGGAATGGATATCATATGCTTGGAGCCAAGAGGATGGACGAAATTGAAGGATTCCTAATCCATTGCAGCCACATGCACATTCAATCATTCACACCAAAACCTTGCACATGCTTTCCCATTTCATTATTCATTCACTTTGCAGCCACCATTCACTCTTTAATCCACATGCATTCATCATCATTCACCCTAGCTTTAATTCACATGCAAACACATTCATTTTCAGCACCAAACACCATCATTGACATGCACTCCCATTTTCTCCCAAAACATTGCACATGCATTCATAATCATTCACACCTTGCAGCCACTCCACATGCATTTCCAGCTTTCCACGAACCTCCTAGCTGTCATATTCCCTCCTTTTCACCTATAAATAAACATCCATTGCACCCACATGCATTCCCCCTTTAATCCACATGCTCTCCCATTTCAGATTGCATTCCCACTCACCACAAATCAGCCACATGCATTTTGCCTTTCATCATTGCATCACAAATCAGCCACATGCACTTTTCCTTTCATCATTGCACCACAAATCAGCCACATGCACATTCACCCCTTTCTCCACCTATAAATAAGCATCCATTGCAGCCACAAAACTCATTTCCCATATTCAGATATTCTCATATTCATTCTTCCATTTCAGAAATTCACCCATTCACACATCAAAACTGCCCTTTGGCCGTGAGTTCCCTATTAATCCAAACACCACCAGAAATTCAGCCATTCCACCACTCCCCAAACCATTCACACCATCAAACTATCCTTAGACCTTGTGCTACAACGAAGAGGAAGATAAGAGGGCCTAAACGTTCATACAATTCAAGTTTGAGTTGTTGGAATGTTTAGGTGTTTCTTTGATTTCAATGTTTAATTTCAATACTCTTTGTTTTGTACGAATGAGGAATGGAAGAGAAGAGGGCCTAAACGTTCATACAATTCAAGTTCGAGTTGTTGGAATGTTTAGGTGTTTCTTTGATTCTCTTTGTTTTGTACGTATGAGGAACTAAACCCCCCTTGGCTAGGGGGGGATTCGAAATATATGTTTATGCTTGCATTTTGATTTGATTACTTCTAATTGCGTTTCATAAGTTGTGGATTCAATTTGTTTAACTGTTTGATTGATAACTTATTTATGTATGTTTATTGAGAGTGCACGCTTAATTTCCATGCATGAATATGACGCTAGAATATAAGTGAGTTTCACCTAATAGTTACGAACTTATATTCACAAGTAGTGGAGGTTGCTTATAAACAATCGCGTTAAACGAATTCTTGGCATAAGTTTCATGCGTATTCCATAGTAACAAATGCCTCGTCAACACTTATAATTTTCATAGAGCGTAATGATTCTTGCTTGTATCTCTATTATGCAATCATGTAGGGGACTTGTGGGGAATGTTTTGGGTTGTCGTATGCAATCATCCAATTCAATAACGTTAGGAAGATTTGAAAGTTAATTTAAGCGGATCTAATTAACTTGGAGCATTGAGAATTCATTGTTTATTGAAATGCAATTGGAAATCATTTTATTATGCAAGTGTAACATGTGTGGAGATGAACCCCTTAGCTAGCATTCATCCATACTTTCATCATATTCATATTTACATTTTGCTTTAATTACAATCTGTTCAAGTAGTTTTAATTTCGTCAAAACCTAAATCCCCCTTTACTTTAATGTCCAATTTAGTTAGAAAGTATCTTAGTTTATGTTTCTAAGTGTTTTGATTCAATTTATTACACAAATTCGTCCAAATTCACCAAAGTGCTCAAAACTGCCCAGAAAGTGTTTTTAAGGCAGTTTTGAGTGTTTTGGGTGATGTTTGAGTCTTTTGGTTTGTTTTAGTGTTTTAAAGTTTAGTTTTGCATTCTTTGAGTCTAGTATAGTGTTTTATATTGTGTTCTTACGTTTTTGAGTCAAATCCAAGTGATTAACAATCCCTCCTAATCCCCGGTCCAGAACGATCCCTACTTATACTTATACTACAATTGATAAAAAGAGGGTTTAATTTGTGTGCGTATAAATCACGCATCAAATTTTGGCACCGTTGCCGGGGATTAGCAAATTTGCTAATCTCTTGGATTGTTCGTTTCTGTTATGTATTTTAGTTTTAGTTTTTGATTTTGATTTTTTTTTTGTTTGTTGATTTCAAGTACTAGAGAAGCACAACATGGCACTTGATAATGCTTCTCTTTTGTCACAGCTCATTGATGCGAGATTTATACGCGCACAAATTAAACCCTCTTTTTGACAATTGTAGTATAAGTATAAGTAGGGATCGTTCTGGACCGGGGATTAGGAGGGATTGCAAATCTCTTGGAAACTGACTCAAAAAGCCGGAGTGTGTTTGTTGTGGTGATCGATAGCTCTATAAGAAGCCAAGGCGACGCGTCCACCAATTCGAAAAGCCAGAATTTCCGGCGTAATTTAGGCGACGCGTTCTCTGCTTTTCAGAAGACGCGTTCAACTTTGTCAAAAGATTTCTGACAAAGCTGAAAACACGTGGAGGCCATCATCGCAACTACACATCTTTAGCCGACAAAGCGCAAAGTTCGGCGACGCTTTCTTTGTTTTTCAGAAGACGTGTGCAGCTTTGTCAAAAGGAGCCGCATCTGCACTACCACGTGTCGTTCAGAAAGCGAAGGGGCGTCGTTCAGAAATCGAAGGGGCGCCTGCTCAGAAATCGAAGAGGCGTATTCAAAGATCGAAGAGGCACCACTATTTCAAAAAGCCGGATTTGCGGGATCAAAACGTTTGTCGACAAGGGTAAAAGGTACCACCACTTGATATTATCTCTATATATGTCGACCTTCGTCTTTTATGGCAGGGCAAACCTGAAGAAAATGCCCAACTCTCTCTCACCTCTGAGGGCGCACTCCCAGCAAAGCCTTTCGAAATACTCAATTCTTTCTTCTTCCCCAAAGATGATACCAGATGCCTGGAGTACATATGACCCAGGAGGAAACGGCGGATTGAAGCATGTCCTGATTCATTCACCGCTTCTTCAAAGCAAAGGTATCTCATATCATCAAGGTCAAAAGCAAAAATATCTCATATCATGCTCTTTCCCTGTCTTTTTCTTTGTCCTTGTTCTTACTTGCATGGCAAAGTAAAAGAAGCAATCAGCCGGCACTTGGAGTCAGTCTACCGATCTGGAGCCAACTGCCTGGAATCTATTCCTGATTGCTTACCTAGCGTTGCTCTCGAGTAGTCATCTTCAACGGTTGATACACTTCCAGAGAAGGGACCACTCCTGCAAAGATTGAACAAAGAAACAGATAACAGGAGGAAGCTCAGACCTTCGGGGGAGACCCTAAAAGGAATCCTGCTGCCCAGTTCAAGAGTAGCACAAAGGAAAATCAACGATGGGCGGAAACCAGTTCAAGAGTAAGCCTGTGGAATCACAAAGATCAAAGCCTCAATGCAATCACCAAGGAGAAGAGGGAATTTACACTCCATAACCAGATTTGCGTCCCTAAACTCTTCTCTTTGTTAATTACATTCTGCCATGTTTAGTATGTTTAAATGTTTTTTGTGTGTTTACTTATGTTTTGTGTGAACCATATGCTTAAAACATTGAGGACAATGTTTGATTTAAGTGTGGGGGGGTAACTAAGTTTATTTAATGCAAATTCGTGGGATTTTATCACCCATAACTTCAAATGTTGTTCCTTGCTGTTTTAAGGTGTTTTTAAGTTGTTTTAGAGTGTTTTAGTGTGTTTTGTTTTATAACTCCGAAAATCACATAAAAATTTGAAAAACTTGTTTTAAAAAACCTAAAAAGAGTGTTTTGAGTCGTTTTTGTGTGTTTGTGTCTTAGGTTACCTTCCAACACAATGATAAGGATTTGCTTTATAATTGCATGACGGTTAGAAAGAGTTATAAACATAGAGAAAAGTTTGATTTACTCTTGGTATATGCTTGGTTATGGTTATAATGTATGACTTCACATGCAATCATAAAAGAAAAATTCGTTTTTGTAACATGCTTGAAGGAAGGAACTCAAACAAACGCTACAACCCTGAGAGACTTGAGCCTATAACGTTCGTTGGAGAGTATAATCTGTGATTTCTTGTTTTCTAAAGTCGTTGCATGATCTCATTATTCTTTGCTTGGTTACTACTTAGAAGGCGTTTTATCATATAGTTCCAAATGCTAGAACTCATGCCCATTTCATTCAAAGCATGTTATTGATTTGCATAACACATATTCAAGAAGAAGTTGTGTAGTGACCACCACCATAGCCAAATAGCCTTACTTCCCATACTTCGTATATGTTGTAAGTTTTAACCCCGTTGAGCCTTGTTTAGCCTTTATTCTTTGTTTACCCACATTTTCCTCACCTAGCCTAGTTTAGGACAATCCCCACCCTTGTTCTTAAAAGATAGTGAGCATGACTTAATTGAATTCCTTTTGAGTTACATTATGAAAGAAAATAAGTGTGGGGGAGAGAATGTTTAAGTGTTGATGTTTTGAGATTCAAAAAAAAAAATAAAAATAAAAAAAAAAAAAAAAAAATAGAGAAGAAAAAAATGAAAGAATAAGTGATTGAAGAAAGGTTCCAAAACACCAATTCTGGGTGTAAATTGTCTAAATTCTCCCTTTTTGTTCAAAAGTTGAGTTTTCATTCAAAAGTGAATTCTAAGTTGATTCAAATGCTTTGCTCACTATTTCTTTAAAAACCTTTGTTTTCCATATCCCTTCTTTGTTATCCACATACCCCAAGCCCGTTACAACCCTTGACTTCTATCTTGAGTGTTGTGTATTTCAATTTGTGGAGTTTGAACTTGGTATGAGCTTATGGTATCACTGGTTCTCGCGTCTAAATAGTAGCATTCCATTCATGAGATCATATCTAAACATGCTTATTAACTCTAGAAATTGCTTCCTTTGAAATACATATATGTGAGTGTTTGTTTTTATGATTACATCAATCTTCTCACATATAACTAGTTTAGGGTGTGTAGTCAGAAAATCTGTGTGAAAAACGAGAGCATATCTTGTAAGGATTTGAGCAAATTCTCTAAGGCATGTTACTACATTCAAAACATGGTTTTAAATGCTTAATTGTGAAATAGTATGTGGTGACTATGATTAAGAATGTATTCAAGTGTGAAGATGACTAAAATCTATGGGAATAATGATTTTTAACTTGTCTTGTGCATTGGAAATCCGTGAGACGATTGTTGGAAGGTGTAGGTTGTGTTTTGTTCGTTTTGTCTAGTTTCGTGTTCTTTTGTTTTGTTTTGCTCGAGGACTAGCAAAAGATAAGTGTGGGGGTATTTGATAGGAGCATATTCATACGACTTAAATAGCTTGTTCTCGTGCATTTACGTTATGTTTCTTTAGTTATTTTAGTACTTTAAGCTATTTTCGTGTGTTTGTAGGTCCAAAGGGCTAAAGGAGCAAAAAGATGCATTTTGGAGACTTTTGGAGCACTTTTGGGCTAAGGACGGATAGCTTATGCTTGAAGCCAAAGTGTTGGACGAAATTGAAGACCTAATTAAAGACCAAAGTGTTGGAACCTTGTTCCCTTTAGTTTTAGGACATTTAAACCTTTCCTTTATCCTTAGCCGTGCATAACATTCCAACATTCCACACTATCACATATCATACACCACATATCACTTATCACATATCATTCACCACTTATCATATCATACACTCAATCACTTATCACATATCACTTATCACACACCACATATCACTTATCACATATCATTCACCACTTATCATTCACCACATATCATTCACCACTTATCATAATCATTCACTTATCACTTAACATATCATACACTTATCATTTATCACTCATAATCATCTACACATTTCAACCATTTAAACACATGTACTTCACCTACAACATCCACCTACTTCACCTACAACATCCACCTACTTCACCAACCTCACACACTTACTTCACCTACAAATGACATAGCCATATGTTCCCTCCACTACTCCTATAAATACCCTTGCATTCATTCATTCATGATCATCTCATTTCATACACAACACACCACAAACACTTCCATTCCTTCCTTTGCCGTGAGTTCCCTTGTAATCCAAACACCATTTTTCCGTTTCCCTATTAATCCAAACACCACTCCCCAAATCATTCACACCATCAAACTATCCTTAGACCTTGTGCTACAACAACGAGGAAGAGAAGAGTGCCTAAACGTTCATACAATTCAAGTTTGAGTTGTTGGAATGTTTAGGTGTTTCTTTGATTTCAATGTTTAAATTCAATTCTCTTTGTTTGTATGTATGAGGAATGAAAGAGAAGAGTGCCTAAACGTTCATACAATTCAAGTTTGAGTTGTTGGAATGTTTAGGTATTTCTTTGATTTCAAAGTTATAATAAACTAAACCCCTTTAGCTAGGGGGTGATTCGAAATATATGTTTATGCTTGCATTTTGATTTGATTAATTCTAATTGCGTTTCATAAGTTGTGGTTCAATTTGTTTAACCGTTTGATTGATAACTTATTTATGAATGTTTATTAAGAATGCGCGCTTAATTTTCATGCATCAATATGACGCTAGAATATAAGTGAGTTTCACCTAATAGTTACGAACTTATATTCACAAGTAGTGGAGGTTGCTTATAAACAATCGCGTTAAATAAATTCTTGGCATAAGTTTCATGCGTATTCCATAGTAACGAATGCCTCGTCAACACTTAAAGTTTTCATGATGCTTAATGATCTTTGATTGTATCTTTATTGTGCTTTTCACGTAAAGGACTTTTGGAGAATGTTGTGAATTGCGTTGCGCTAACCCATCCAATTCATTAACTTAAGGAAAACTTGACGGTTAATTTAAGCGGACCTAATTGACCCGGGGCGTTGAGAATTAATGATTTGTTGAAATGCAATTGGAAATCGTTTTATTATGCAAGTATAACATATGTGGAGATAAACCCCGTAGCTAACTTTCCATCCATTCAATTCCATCCATTTGTTCTTTCTTTTCTTGTTTCTGTTTTAGTTTAATTTCGTCCAAAACCAATCCCCCATTTATTTTAAAGTGTTAGATTAGTTAGAAATACATTTATTTTGTGTTTTTACGTTTTTTTTGAGTCAAATCCAAGTGATTAACAATCCCTCCTAATCCCCGGTCCAGAACGATCCCTACTTATACATATACTACAATTTGACGAAAAGAGGGTTTAATTTGTGTGCGTATAAATCTCGCATCAAATTTTGGCGCCGTTGCCGGGGATTAGAAAATTTGCTAATCCCTTGGATTGTTTTATTTTCGTTTGTTTTTATTCCAGATTCTTAATGTTGTTTTGTTTCTTGTTCTAGGTACTAGTTTATGACTCGGAGTTCTCATCCGATTCGTGAACATATCCTGGAGTGATTGGGTTCTTCGTCCGGCTGCAAGACGTAAAAGAAAGCGCTACTTGGGAGGCAACCCAATGCATTTTGAAAAAAAAAAAAATAATAATAATAATAATAATAAAAGTGGCGAGGCTTCACAAAGGTTGTTTACTTAAAGACCCACTACGTGGCAAAACTCTTGAAGCGGAAGGCATCGAGACGGAAGGCATCGGGGCAGAAGACATATGAGCGGAAGGCATCGGAGTTAGAGGCATCGAAGATAGAGCATTCGAGGCCTCAATACTTGGCCAAACGCTGGATGATCCAGGAAAAAGGTGCCTCTGGAGGAAAGACGAAAACCTTTGACGGTCACTTTGAATCCGACCTTCAGACTCTTGCAGTTCATCAAGCTTCCTCTTCATGCCCGTCGAATAGTTGTTGGCAAGCACGTGCAAACTTCTATTCTCATGCTTAAGCAGTTTGATCTCCTGCTTAAGACTTTCCACCTCTGCCATCAATGATTCCACCTGACGGGAGCGGGCAAGCAGGCGTTGGCCCATGTTGGACACAGAACTCGCACACTGAACACTAAGTGCGAGGGACTCTTGAACGGCTAACTCATCGGACCGTCCTGACAGCAGCCTACTATCTTTTGGAGTGAGGAGGTTCCTAGCTACTATTGTAGCTGTTGTGGCGTCCTGCATCACGGAGTCTTCACCTGTGAGAGGACCGTTAGAAGATAAGAAAGAAGGGCGCCATACGTTACCTTGACGCGGCGCGGCCGTATCACTGCTGAGACTCAATTCTAAGCTAAGGTTCGATGGGTTTGCCATTTTTCAAAAGTGTTCAAAGAGATGGGGTGGATGGAGTTAATTCTCAAAGGGCCGGAGTCGATTTTCAAGAATGGGAATTCTTCAGAGTGTGTTTGTTGTGGTGATCGATAGCTCTATAAGAAGCCAAGGCGACGCGTCCACCAATTCGAAAAGCCGGAATTTCCGGCGTAATTTAGGCGACGCGTTCTCTGCTTTTCAGAAGACGCGTTCAACTTTGTCAAAAGATTTCTGACAAAGCTGAAAACACGTGGAGGCCATCATCGCAACTACACATCTTTAGCCGACAAAGCGCAAAGTTCGGCGACGCTTTCTTTGTTTTTCAGAAGACGTGTGCAGCTTTGTCAAAAGGAGCCGCATCTGCACTACCACGTGTCGTTCAGAAAGCGAAGGGGCGTCGTTCAGAAATCGAAGGGGCGCCTGCTCAGAAATCGAAGAGGCGTATTCAAAGATCGAAGAGGCACCACTATTTCAAAAAGCCGGATTTGCGGGATCAAAACGTTTGTCGACAAGGGTAAAAGGTACCACCACTTGATATTATCTCTATATATGTCGACCTTCGTCTTTTATGGCAGGGCAAACCTGAAGAAAATGCCCAACTCTCTCTCACCTCTGAGGGCGCACTCCCAGCAAAGCCTTTCGAAATACTCAATTCTTTCTTCTTCCCCAAAGATGATACCAGATGCCTGGAGTACATATGACCCAGGAGGAAACGGCGGATTGAAGCATGTCCTGATTCATTCACCGCTTCTTCAAAGCAAAGGTATCTCATATCATCAAGGTCAAAAGCAAAAATATCTCATATCATGCTCTTTCCCTGTCTTTTTCTTTGTCCTTGTTCTTACTTGCATGGCAAAGTAAAAGAAGCAATCAGCCGGCACTTGGAGTCAGTCTACCGATCTGGAGCCAACTGCCTGGAATCTATTCCTGATTGCTTACCTAGCGTTGCTCTCGAGTAGTCATCTTCAACGGTTGATACACTTCCAGAGAAGGGACCACTCCTGCAAAGATTGAACAAAGAAACAGATAACAGGAGGAAGCTCAGACCTTCGGGGGAGACCCTAAAAGGAATCCTGCTGCCCAGTTCAAGAGTAGCACAAAGGAAAATCAACGATGGGCGGAAACCAGTTCAAGAGTAAGCCTGTGGAATCACAAAGATCAAAGCCTCAATGCAATCACCAAGGAGAAGAGGGAATTTACACTCCATAACCAGATTTGCGTCCCTAAACTCTTCTCTTTGTTAATTACATTCTGCCATGTTTAGTATGTTTAAATGTTTTTTGTGTGTTTACTTATGTTTTGTGTGAACCATATGCTTAAAACATTGAGGACAATGTTTGATTTAAGTGTGGGGGGGTAACTAAGTTTATTTAATGCAAATTCGTGGGATTTTATCACCCATAACTTCAAATGTTGTTCCTTGCTGTTTTAAGGTGTTTTTAAGTTGTTTTAGAGTGTTTTAGTGTGTTTTGTTTTATAACTCCGAAAATCACATAAAAATTTGAAAAACTTGTTTTAAAAAACCTAAAAAGAGTGTTTTGAGTCGTTTTTGTGTGTTTGTGTCTTAGGTTACCTTCCAACACAATGATAAGGATTTGCTTTATAATTGCATGACGGTTAGAAAGAGTTATAAACATAGAGAAAAGTTTGATTTACTCTTGGTATATGCTTGGTTATGGTTATAATGTATGACTTCACATGCAATCATAAAAGAAAAATTCGTTTTTGTAACATGCTTGAAGGAAGGAACTCAAACAAACGCTACAACCCTGAGAGACTTGAGCCTATAACGTTCGTTGGAGAGTATAATCTGTGATTTCTTGTTTTCTAAAGTCGTTGCATGATCTCATTATTCTTTGCTTGGTTACTACTTAGAAGGCGTTTTATCATATAGTTCCAAATGCTAGAACTCATGCCCATTTCATTCAAAGCATGTTATTGATTTGCATAACACATATTCAAGAAGAAGTTGTGTAGTGACCACCACCATAGCCAAATAGCCTTACTTCCCATACTTCGTATATGTTGTAAGTTTTAACCCCGTTGAGCCTTGTTTAGCCTTTATTCTTTGTTTACCCACATTTTCCTCACCTAGCCTAGTTTAGGACAATCCCCACCCTTGTTCTTAAAAGATAGTGAGCATGACTTAATTGAATTCCTTTTGAGTTACATTATGAAAGAAAATAAGTGTGGGGGAGAGAATGTTTAAGTGTTGATGTTTTGAGATTCAAAAAAAAAAATAAAAAAAAAAAAAAAAAAAAAAAAAATAGAGAAGAAAAAAATGAAAGAATAAGTGATTGAAGAAAGGTTCCAAAACACCAATTCTGGGTGTAAATTGTCTAAATTCTCCCTTTTTGTTCAAAAGTTGAGTTTTCATTCAAAAGTGAATTCTAAGTTGATTCAAATGCTTTGCTCACTATTTCTTTAAAAACCTTTGTTTTCCATATCCCTTCTTTGTTATCCACATACCCCAAGCCCGTTACAACCCTTGACTTCTATCTTGAGTGTTGTGTATTTCAATTTGTGGAGTTTGAACTTGGTATGAGCTTATGGTATCACTGGTTCTCGCGTCTAAATAGTAGCATTCCATTCATGAGATCATATCTAAACATGCTTATTAACTCTAGAAATTGCTTCCTTTGAAATACATATATGTGAGTGTTTGTTTTTATGATTACATCAATCTTCTCACATATAACTAGTTTAGGGTGTGTAGTCAGAAAATCTGTGTGAAAAACGAGAGCATATCTTGTAAGGATTTGAGCAAATTCTCTAAGGCATGTTACTACATTCAAAACATGGTTTTAAATGCTTAATTGTGAAATAGTATGTGGTGACTATGATTAAGAATGTATTCAAGTGTGAAGATGACTAAAATCTATGGGAATAATGATTTTTAACTTGTCTTGTGCATTGGAAATCCGTGAGACGATTGTTGGAAGGTGTAGGTTGTGTTTTGTTCGTTTTGTCTAGTTTCGTGTTCTTTTGTTTTGTTTTGCTCGAGGACTAGCAAAAGATAAGTGTGGGGGTATTTGATAGGAGCATATTCATACGACTTAAATAGCTTGTTCTCGTGCATTTACGTTATGTTTCTTTAGTTATTTTAGTACTTTAAGCTATTTTCGTGTGTTTGTAGGTCCAAAGGGCTAAAGGAGCAAAAAGATGCATTTTGGAGACTTTTGGAGCACTTTTGGGCTAAGGACGGATAGCTTATGCTTGAAGCCAAAGTGTTGGACGAAATTGAAGACCTAATTAAAGACCAAAGTGTTGGAACCTTGTTCCCTTTAGTTTTAGGACATTTAAACCTTTCCTTTATCCTTAGCCGTGCATAACATTCCAACATTCCACACTATCACATATCATACACCACATATCACTTATCACATATCATTCACCACTTATCATATCATACACTCAATCACTTATCACATATCACTTATCACACACCACATATCACTTATCACATATCATTCACCACTTATCATTCACCACTTATCATAATCATTCACTTATCACTTAACATATCATACACTTATCATTTATCACTCATAATCATCTACACATTTCAACCATTTAAACACATGTACTTCACCTACAACATCCACCTACTTCACCTACAACATCCACCTACTTCACCAACCTCACACACTTACTTCACCTACAAATGACATAGCCATATGTTCCCTCCACTACTCCTATAAATACCCTTGCATTCATTCATTCATGATCATCTCATTTCATACACAACACACCACAAACACTTCCATTCCTTCCTTTGCCGTGAGTTCCCTTGTAATCCAAACACCATTTTTCCGTTTCCCTATTAATCCAAACACCACTCCCCAAATCATTCACACCATCAAACTATCCTTAGACCTTGTGCTACAACAACGAGGAAGAGAAGAGTGCCTAAACGTTCATACAATTCAAGTTTGAGTTGTTGGAATGTTTAGGTGTTTCTTTGATTTCAATGTTTAAATTCAATTCTCTTTGTTTGTATGTATGAGGAATGAAAGAGAAGAGTGCCTAAACGTTCATACAATTCAAGTTTGAGTTGTTGGAATGTTTAGGTATTTCTTTGATTTCAAAGTTATAATAAACTAAACCCCTTTAGCTAGGGGGTGATTCGAAATATATGTTTATGCTTGCATTTTGATTTGATTAATTCTAATTGCGTTTCATAAGTTGTGGTTCAATTTGTTTAACCGTTTGATTGATAACTTATTTATGAATGTTTATTAAGAATGCGCGCTTAATTTTCATGCATCAATATGACGCTAGAATATAAGTGAGTTTCACCTAATAGTTACGAACTTATATTCACAAGTAGTGGAGGTTGCTTATAAACAATCGCGTTAAATAAATTCTTGGCATAAGTTTCATGCGTATTCCATAGTAACGAATGCCTCGTCAACACTTAAAGTTTTCATGATGCTTAATGATCTTTGATTGTATCTTTATTGTGCTTTTCACGTAAAGGACTTTTGGAGAATGTTGTGAATTGCGTTGCGCTAACCCATCCAATTCATTAACTTAAGGAAAACTTGACGGTTAATTTAAGCGGACCTAATTGACCCGGGGCGTTGAGAATTAATGATTTGTTGAAATGCAATTGGAAATCGTTTTATTATGCAAGTATAACATATGTGGAGATAAACCCCGTAGCTAACTTTCCATCCATTCAATTCCATCCATTTGTTCTTTCTTTTCTTGTTTCTGTTTTAGTTTAATTTCGTCCAAAACCAATCCCCCATTTATTTTAAAGTGTTAGATTAGTTAGAAATACATTTATTTTGTGTTTTTACGTTTTTTTTGAGTCAAATCCAAGTGATTAACAATCCCTCCTAATCCCCGGTCCAGAACGATCCCTACTTATACATATACTACAATTTGACGAAAAGAGGGTTTAATTTGTGTGCGTATAAATCTCGCATCAAATTTTGGCGCCGTTGCCGGGGATTAGAAAATTTGCTAATCCCTTGGATTGTTTTATTTTCGTTTGTTTTTATTCCAGATTCTTAATGTTGTTTTGTTTCTTGTTCTAGGTACTAGTTTATGACTCGGAGTTCTCATCCGATTCGTGAACATATCCTGGAGTGATTGGGTTCTTCGTCCGGCTGCAAGACGTAAAAGAAAGCGCTACTTGGGAGGCAACCCAATGCATTTTGAAAAAAAAAAAAATAATAATAATAATAATAATAAAAGTGGCGAGGCTTCACAAAGGTTGTTTACTTAAAGACCCACTACGTGGCAAAACTCTTGAAGCGGAAGGCATCGAGACGGAAGGCATCGGGGCAGAAGACATATGAGCGGAAGGCATCGGAGTTAGAGGCATCGAAGATAGAGCATTCGAGGCCTCAATACTTGGCCAAACGCTGGATGATCCAGGAAAAAGGTGCCTCTGGAGGAAAGACGAAAACCTTTGACGGTCACTTTGAATCCGACCTTCAGACTCTTGCAGTTCATCAAGCTTCCTCTTCATGCCCGTCGAATAGTTGTTGGCAAGCACGTGCAAACTTCTATTCTCATGCTTAAGCAGTTTGATCTCCTGCTTAAGACTTTCCACCTCTGCCATCAATGATTCCACCTGACGGGAGCGGGCAAGCAGGCGTTGGCCCATGTTGGACACAGAACTCGCACACTGAACACTAAGTGCGAGGGACTCTTGAACGGCTAACTCATCGGACCGTCCTGACAGCAGCCTACTATCTTTTGGAGTGAGGAGGTTCCTAGCTACTATTGTAGCTGTTGTGGCGTCCTGCATCACGGAGTCTTCACCTGTGAGAGGACCGTTAGAAGATAAGAAAGAAGGGCGCCATACGTTACCTTGACGCGGCGCGGCCGTATCACTGCTGAGACTCAATTCTAAGCTAAGGTTCGATGGGTTTGCCATTTTTCAAAAGTGTTCAAAGAGATGGGGTGGATGGAGTTAATTCTCAAAGGGCCGGAGTCGATTTTCAAGAATGGGAATTCTTCAGAGTGTGTTTGTTGTGGTGATCGATAGCTCTATAAGAAGCCAAGGCGACGCGTCCACCAATTCGAAAAGCCGGAATTTCCGGCGTAATTTAGGCGACGCGTTCTCTGCTTTTCAGAAGACGCGTTCAACTTTGTCAAAAGATTTCTGACAAAGCTGAAAACACGTGGAGGCCATCATCGCAACTACACATCTTTAGCCGACAAAGCGCAAAGTTCGGCGACGCTTTCTTTGTTTTTCAGAAGACGTGTGCAGCTTTGTCAAAAGGAGCCGCATCTGCACTACCACGTGTCGTTCAGAAAGCGAAGGGGCGTCGTTCAGAAATCGAAGGGGCGCCTGCTCAGAAATCGAAGAGGCGTATTCAAAGATCGAAGAGGCACCACTATTTCAAAAAGCCGGATTTGCGGGATCAAAACGTTTGTCGACAAGGGTAAAAGGTACCACCACTTGATATTATCTCTATATATGTCGACCTTCGTCTTTTATGGCAGGGCAAACCTGAAGAAAATGCCCAACTCTCTCTCACCTCTGAGGGCGCACTCCCAGCAAAGCCTTTCGAAATACTCAATTCTTTCTTCTTCCCCAAAGATGATACCAGATGCCTGGAGTACATATGACCCAGGAGGAAACGGCGGATTGAAGCATGTCCTGATTCATTCACCGCTTCTTCAAAGCAAAGGTATCTCATATCATCAAGGTCAAAAGCAAAAATATCTCATATCATGCTCTTTCCCTGTCTTTTTCTTTGTCCTTGTTCTTACTTGCATGGCAAAGTAAAAGAAGCAATCAGCCGGCACTTGGAGTCAGTCTACCGATCTGGAGCCAACTGCCTGGAATCTATTCCTGATTGCTTACCTAGCGTTGCTCTCGAGTAGTCATCTTCAACGGTTGATACACTTCCAGAGAAGGGACCACTCCTGCAAAGATTGAACAAAGAAACAGATAACAGGAGGAAGCTCAGACCTTCGGGGGAGACCCTAAAAGGAATCCTGCTGCCCAGTTCAAGAGTAGCACAAAGGAAAATCAACGATGGGCGGAAACCAGTTCAAGAGTAAGCCTGTGGAATCACAAAGATCAAAGCCTCAATGCAATCACCAAGGAGAAGAGGGAATTTACACTCCATAACCAGATTTGCGTCCCTAAACTCTTCTCTTTGTTAATTACATTCTGCCATGTTTAGTATGTTTAAATGTTTTTTGTGTGTTTACTTATGTTTTGTGTGAACCATATGCTTAAAACATTGAGGACAATGTTTGATTTAAGTGTGGGGGGGTAACTAAGTTTATTTAATGCAAATTCGTGGGATTTTATCACCCATAACTTCAAATGTTGTTCCTTGCTGTTTTAAGGTGTTTTTAAGTTGTTTTAGAGTGTTTTAGTGTGTTTTGTTTTATAACTCCGAAAATCACATAAAAATTTGAAAAACTTGTTTTAAAAAACCTAAAAAGAGTGTTTTGAGTCGTTTTTGTGTGTTTGTGTCTTAGGTTACCTTCCAACACAATGATAAGGATTTGCTTTATAATTGCATGACGGTTAGAAAGAGTTATAAACATAGAGAAAAGTTTGATTTACTCTTGGTATATGCTTGGTTATGGTTATAATGTATGACTTCACATGCAATCATAAAAGAAAAATTCGTTTTTGTAACATGCTTGAAGGAAGGAACTCAAACAAACGCTACAACCCTGAGAGACTTGAGCCTATAACGTTCGTTGGAGAGTATAATCTGTGATTTCTTGTTTTCTAAAGTCGTTGCATGATCTCATTATTCTTTGCTTGGTTACTACTTAGAAGGCGTTTTATCATATAGTTCCAAATGCTAGAACTCATGCCCATTTCATTCAAAGCATGTTATTGATTTGCATAACACATATTCAAGAAGAAGTTGTGTAGTGACCACCACCATAGCCAAATAGCCTTACTTCCCATACTTCGTATATGTTGTAAGTTTTAACCCCGTTGAGCCTTGTTTAGCCTTTATTCTTTGTTTACCCACATTTTCCTCACCTAGCCTAGTTTAGGACAATCCCCACCCTTGTTCTTAAAAGATAGTGAGCATGACTTAATTGAATTCCTTTTGAGTTACATTATGAAAGAAAATAAGTGTGGGGGAGAGAATGTTTAAGTGTTGATGTTTTGAGATTCAAAAAAAAAAATAAAAAAAAAAATAAAAAAAAAAAAAATAGAGAAGAAAAAAATGAAAGAATAAGTGATTGAAGAAAGGTTCCAAAACACCAATTCTGGGTGTAAATTGTCTAAATTCTCCCTTTTTGTTCAAAAGTTGAGTTTTCATTCAAAAGTGAATTCTAAGTTGATTCAAATGCTTTGCTCACTATTTCTTTAAAAACCTTTGTTTTCCATATCCCTTCTTTGTTATCCACATACCCCAAGCCCGTTACAACCCTTGACTTCTATCTTGAGTGTTGTGTATTTCAATTTGTGGAGTTTGAACTTGGTATGAGCTTATGGTATCACTGGTTCTCGCGTCTAAATAGTAGCATTCCATTCATGAGATCATATCTAAACATGCTTATTAACTCTAGAAATTGCTTCCTTTGAAATACATATATGTGAGTGTTTGTTTTTATGATTACATCAATCTTCTCACATATAACTAGTTTAGGGTGTGTAGTCAGAAAATCTGTGTGAAAAACGAGAGCATATCTTGTAAGGATTTGAGCAAATTCTCTAAGGCATGTTACTACATTCAAAACATGGTTTTAAATGCTTAATTGTGAAATAGTATGTGGTGACTATGATTAAGAATGTATTCAAGTGTGAAGATGACTAAAATCTATGGGAATAATGATTTTTAACTTGTCTTGTGCATTGGAAATCCGTGAGACGATTGTTGGAAGGTGTAGGTTGTGTTTTGTTCGTTTTGTCTAGTTTCGTGTTCTTTTGTTTTGTTTTGCTCGAGGACTAGCAAAAGATAAGTGTGGGGGTATTTGATAGGAGCATATTCATACGACTTAAATAGCTTGTTCTCGTGCATTTACGTTATGTTTCTTTAGTTATTTTAGTACTTTAAGCTATTTTCGTGTGTTTGTAGGTCCAAAGGGCTAAAGGAGCAAAAAGATGCATTTTGGAGACTTTTGGAGCACTTTTGGGCTAAGGACGGATAGCTTATGCTTGAAGCCAAAGTGTTGGACGAAATTGAAGACCTAATTAAAGACCAAAGTGTTGGAACCTTGTTCCCTTTAGTTTTAGGACATTTAAACCTTTCCTTTATCCTTAGCCGTGCATAACATTCCAACATTCCACACTATCACATATCATACACCACATATCACTTATCACATATCATTCACCACTTATCATATCATACACTCAATCACTTATCACATATCACTTATCACACACCACATATCACTTATCACATATCATTCACCACTTATCATTCACCACTTATCATAATCATTCACTTATCACTTAACATATCATACACTTATCATTTATCACTCATAATCATCTACACATTTCAACCATTTAAACACATGTACTTCACCTACAACATCCACCTACTTCACCTACAACATCCACCTACTTCACCAACCTCACACACTTACTTCACCTACAAATGACATAGCCATATGTTCCCTCCACTACTCCTATAAATACCCTTGCATTCATTCATTCATGATCATCTCATTTCATACACAACACACCACAAACACTTCCATTCCTTCCTTTGCCGTGAGTTCCCTTGTAATCCAAACACCATTTTTCCGTTTCCCTATTAATCCAAACACCACTCCCCAAATCATTCACACCATCAAACTATCCTTAGACCTTGTGCTACAACAACGAGGAAGAGAAGAGTGCCTAAACGTTCATACAATTCAAGTTTGAGTTGTTGGAATGTTTAGGTGTTTCTTTGATTTCAATGTTTAAATTCAATTCTCTTTGTTTGTATGTATGAGGAATGAAAGAGAAGAGTGCCTAAACGTTCATACAATTCAAGTTTGAGTTGTTGGAATGTTTAGGTATTTCTTTGATTTCAAAGTTATAATAAACTAAACCCCTTTAGCTAGGGGGTGATTCGAAATATATGTTTATGCTTGCATTTTGATTTGATTAATTCTAATTGCGTTTCATAAGTTGTGGTTCAATTTGTTTAACCGTTTGATTGATAACTTATTTATGAATGTTTATTAAGAATGCGCGCTTAATTTTCATGCATCAATATGACGCTAGAATATAAGTGAGTTTCACCTAATAGTTACGAACTTATATTCACAAGTAGTGGAGGTTGCTTATAAACAATCGCGTTAAATAAATTCTTGGCATAAGTTTCATGCGTATTCCATAGTAACGAATGCCTCGTCAACACTTAAAGTTTTCATGATGCTTAATGATCTTTGATTGTATCTTTATTGTGCTTTTCACGTAAAGGACTTTTGGAGAATGTTGTGAATTGCGTTGCGCTAACCCATCCAATTCATTAACTTAAGGAAAACTTGACGGTTAATTTAAGCGGACCTAATTGACCCGGGGCGTTGAGAATTAATGATTTGTTGAAATGCAATTGGAAATCGTTTTATTATGCAAGTATAACATATGTGGAGATAAACCCCGTAGCTAACTTTCCATCCATTCAATTCCATCCATTTGTTCTTTCTTTTCTTGTTTCTGTTTTAGTTTAATTTCGTCCAAAACCAATCCCCCATTTATTTTAAAGTGTTAGATTAGTTAGAAATACATTTATTTTGTGTTTTTACGTTTTTTTTGAGTCAAATCCAAGTGATTAACAATCCCTCCTAATCCCCGGTCCAGAACGATCCCTACTTATACATATACTACAATTTGACGAAAAGAGGGTTTAATTTGTGTGCGTATAAATCTCGCATCAGAGGGAACATATGGCTATGTCATTTGTAGGTGAAGTAGGTGGATGTTGTAGGTGAAGTGGATGTTGTAGGTGAAGTAGGTGGATGTTGTAGGTGAAGTAGGTGGATGTTGTAGGTGAAGTGGATGTTGTAGGTGAAGTAGGTGGATGTTGTAGGTGAAGTAGGTGGATGATATGTTAAGTGATATGATATGTGGTTATGATATGATAAGTGGTTAAGTGGTGATGATAAGTGATAAGTGATTAAGTGATATGATATGTGGTGATGATAAGTGATAAGTGCATGTGGGTTAACTAATGAAGGAAATGCATGTGCAATGACAATGTGTTAGAATGGATGTGTGTTATGCATGGCATGATTGGGATTAGGAAAGGTTTAAATGTCCTAAAACTAAAGAGAACAAGGTTCCAACACTTTGGCTCCAATTAGGTCTTCAATTTCGTCCAACACTTTGGCTTCAAGCATAAGCTATCCGTCCTTAGCCCAAAAGTGCTCCAAAAGTCTCCAAAATGCATCTTTTTGCTCCTTTAGCCCTTTGGACCTACAAACACACGAAAATAGCTTAAAGTACTAAAATAACTAAAGAAACATAACGTAAATGTACGAGAACAAGCCATTTAAGTCGCATAAATATGCTCCTATCAAATACCCCCACACTTAGCTTTTGCTAGTCCTCGAGCAAAACAGAAAAACAAAACAAAAAGAACAAAACACAACCTACACCTTCCAACAATCGTATCAGGGACTTCCAATGCACATGACAAGTTAAAAATCATTATTCTCACAGATTTGAGCCATCTTTACACTTAAGTACATTCTTAATCATAGTCACCACATACTAGTTCACAATTAAGCAATTAAAACACATTTCAAATGTAGTAACATGCCTTTAGAGAATTCCCTCAATTTCTTACTAGATGTACTCTCGTTTTTCACACAGATTTTCTGACTACACACCCTACACTAGGTATATGTGAGAAGATTGATGTAAACATGTAGACGAACACTCACATATGTTATAATAAGGAAAGCATTTTCTGGAGTTAATAAGCATGTTTAGATATGATCTCATGAATGGAATGCTACTACTTAGACGCGAGAACCAGTGACACCATAAGCTCATACCAAGTTCAAACTCCACAATTGAAATACATAACACTCAATATAGAAGTCAAAGGGTAGTAACGGGGCTAGGGTATTGGCTAACAATGAAAGGTGAAGGATAAACAAACATTCTTAAAGCAATAGTGAGCAAAGTATTGAATTAGACACTTAGAATTCCCTTAAGAACGCAGAAGTCAACTTTGAACACCCAAGGGAAAATCACACAAAACTTAGGGCCATATTCAACTTTTTGGACCCTTTCTTCAACCATCAACGCTCGTGAGTTCATTCTTACTTATTTTCACTCCTTTTTTTTTTTTTTTTTTTTTTTTCTTTTCTTCTTTTTCTTTTGAATCTCAAAACATACATATAAATGTAAGAACAAACTTTTACTCCCCCACACTCATTTTCTTGCATAATGTAACTCAAAAGGAATTCATTTAAGTCATGCTCACTAAACTTTAAGAACAAGGGTATAGGAAAGTCCTACTCTAAGCTAGGTAAGGGGTGATGTGGGTAAACAAGGAATAAAGGCAAAACGAGGCTCAACGGGGTTAAAACTTACAACATATACGAAGTATGGGAAGTAAGGCTATTTGGCTATGGTGGTGGTCACTACACAACTTCTTCTTGAATATGTGTTATGCAAATCAATAACATGCTTTGAATGAAATGGGCATGAGTTCTAGCATTTGGAACTATATGATAAAACGCCTTCTAAGTAGTAACCAAGCAAAGAATAATGAGATCATGCAACGACTTTAGAAAACAAGAAATCACAGATTATACTCTCCAAAGAACGTTATAGGCTCAAGTCTCTCAGGGTTGTAGCGTTTGTTTGAGTTCCTTCCTTCAAGCATGTTACAAAAACGAATTTTTTTCTTTTATGATTGCATGTGAAGTCATACATTATAACCATAACCAAGCATATACCAAGAGTAAATCAAACTTTTCTCTATGTTTATAACTCTTTCTAACCGTCATGCAATTATAAACCAAATCCTTATCATTGTGTTGGAAGGTACCCTAAGACACAAACACACAAAAACGACTCTTAAAACAACTCTTTTTGGGTTTTTCAAAACAATTTTTCAAATTTTTATGGGATTTTCGAATTATAAAACAAAACACACTAAAACACTCTAAAACAACTTAAAAACACCTTAAAATAGCAAGGAACAACATTAGAAGTTATGGTGGATAAAACCCTACGAATTTGCATCAAAACACTTTAGTTACCCCCCCCACACTTAAATCAAACATTGTCCTCAATGTTTTAAGCATAGATTCACACAAAACATAAGTAAACACGCAAAAAACATTTAAACATACTAAACATGGCAGAATGTAATTAACAAAGAGAAGAGTTTAGGGACGCAAATCTGGTTATGGAGTGTAAATTCCCTCTTCTCCTTGGTGATTGCATTGAGGCTTTGATCTTTGTGATTCCACAGGCTTACTCTTGAACTGGTTTCTGCCCATCGTTGATTTTCCTTTGTGCTACTTGTTGAACTGGGCAGCAGGATGGTTCTTTTGGTTTCCCCCGAAGGTCTGAGCTTCCTCCTGTTATCTGTTTCTTTGTTCAATCTTTGCAGGAGTGGTCCCTTCTCTGGAAGTGTAACAACCGTTGAAGATGACTACTCGAGAGCAACGCTAGGTAAGCAATCAGGAATAGATTCCAGGCAGTTGGCTCCAGATCGGAAGACTGACTCCAAGTGCCGGCTGATTGCTTCTTTTACTTTGCCATGCAAGTAAGAACAAGGACAAAGAAAAAGACAGGGAAAGAGCATGATATGAGATACTTTTGCTTTTGACCTTGATGATATGAGATACCTTTGCTTTGAAGAGGCGGTGAATGAATCAGCACATGCTTCAATCCGCCGTTTCCTCCTGGGACATATGTACTCCAGGCATCTGGTATCATCTTTGGGGAAGAAGAAAGAATTGAGTATTTTGAAAGGCTTTGCTGGGAGTGCACCCTCAGAGGTGAGGGAGAGTTGGGCATTTTCTTCAGGTTTGCCCTGCCATAAAAGACGAAGGTCGACATATATAGAGATAATATCAAGTGGTGGTACTTTTTACCCTTGTCGACAAACGTTTTGATCCCGCAAATCCGGCTCTTTGAAATAGTGGCGCCTCTTCGATCTTTGAATACGCCTCTTCGATTTCTGAGCAGGCGCCCCTTCGATTTCTGAACGACGCCCCTTTGCTTTCTGAACGACACGTGGTAGTGCAGATACGGCTCCTTTTGACAAAGCTGCACGCGTCTTCTGAAAAGTAGAGAAAGCGTCGCCGAACTTTGCGCTTGTCGGCTAAAGATGTGTAGATGCGATGATGGCCTCCACGTGTTTTCAGCTTTGTCAGAAATCTTTTGACAAAGTTGAACGCGTTTTCTGAAAAGCCGAGGGAGCGTCGCCTAAATTACGCCGGAAAATCCGGCTCTTTGAATCAGTGGACGCGTCGTCTTGGCTTTTTATAGAGCTATCAATCACCCCAACACACACACTCTGAAGATTTCCCATTCCTGAAACTCGACTCCGGCCCTTTGTGAAATTTTAACTCCATCCACCCCTTCTCTTTGAACACTTTTGAAAAAAAATGGCAAACTCATCGAACCTTAGCTTAGATTTGAGTCTCAGCAGCGATCCGGTTGCGCCCCGTCAAGGTAATGTATGGCGCCCTTCTTTTTTATCTTCTAACGGTCCTCTTTCAGGTGAAGACTCTGTGATGCAGGACGCCACAACAGCTACAATAGTAGCTAAAAACCTCCTCACTCCAAAAGATAGTAGGCTGCTGTCAGGACGGTCCGATGAGTTGGCCGTTCAAGAGTCCCTCGCACTTAGTGTTCAGTGTGCGAGTTCTGTGTCCAACATGGGCCAACGCCTGCTTGCTCGGTCCCGCCAAGTGGAATCGTTGATGGCAGAGGTGGAAAGACTTAAGCAAGAGATCCAGCAGCTTAAGTACGAGAATAGAAGTTTGCATGTGCTTGCAAATAACTATTCGTCGGGGATGAAGAGGAAGCTTGATGAGCTGCAAGAATCTGAGGGTCGAATTCACAGTGACCGTCAAAGGCTTGCGTCTTATCTCCAGAGGCACCTTTTTCCTGGGTCATCCAGCGCTTGGCCAAGTATTGAGGCCTGGAATGCTCTAGCTCCGATGCCTCCCGCTCCGATGCCTCCCGCTTCTATGCCTCCCGCTTCTATGCCTTCCGCTTCTGCGCCTCGTAGTGGGGCTTCACGCAAACAACCTTTGTGAAGCTCCACCTTTCTCCATGTTTAGTATCTTTCTTTCTCTTTTTTTTTATTTTTTTATTTTTTTTATTTTTTTTTATTAACATAAATAAAATCAAACGGCATGGAATTGGTCCTTGAATGGAAGGTGATACTTGAAGTGAACCGGCATTGGTTTGAATTCTAATGTAGGTGCCTGATTCATAAAAAACAACAAGTTAGTATAAAATGTAATGGAATTTGAAAAAAATGACTTACTTGTTTTGTCTGACAAGAACTCAATGACAAACACCACTCCTTTGAAAGTTTCAGGGATATTGGACTTGGCCAGATTGCATGTGATGGTTATGACTTGTCCAATGTCATCAAATTCAACTTCTTTGGGCATTGTTGTCTCAAGTATATCCCCTTTGATGAATTCATGAAATTCCCTACTTTGCACCTTTGGAAGGTCTTCCAAGATGTCTTTTTCACTTTCTTCTTCCTTGGAATTCATGAACCTGCAAGGAATAGGGATATTAGGTGGAATGGGGTTAGAACTAATTGGAACAACCTTACTTGAATTAGATGGCGTAGGAGCAATAAGTGCTTCCGGCAAAGGTGCTTCAAATCCTCCCTTCGGATTTACAATGGTTGAACTAGGGAGTTTGCCTTGGTCGCAAAATTGTCCTACGAATTCCGCTATCTGCCCAATTTGCTTTTCCAAGTGATCCAACCTTTTGTCTTCTTGTCGAGCCTCATTGTCTTGATTTTGTGAGCCCTGCACCAAACAAATTAATTCGTTAAGCTTTTGATTATAATCTATTGACGAACTTAAATTTGGTTGGGCATATTGAATATAAGGTTGTGGTGGCTGCCAATATCCTCCTTGTTGAGCATTTTGAGGTTCCCACCACATAGAGTTTGAATGATCACTCCAATCCGAATTGTAAGTATTGGAAAACACGTTATTCCTTGATTGAAGATTAAATATATCAACTCTTTGCATTTGGGACCTTTCCATGAGCTGTGACAAAAGAGAAGCGTTATCAAGTGCCATGTTGTTCTTAACAAACAAAACACAAATAAAAAAATAAAAAAATAAAAAACTAAATCTAAAAGACAATACAGAAACAAATAATCCAAGGGATTAGCAAATTTTCTAATCCCCGGCAACGGCGCCAAAATTTGATGCGAGATTTATACGCGCACAAATTAAACCCTCTTTTTGACAATTGTAGTATAAGTATAAGTAGGGATCGTTCTGGACCGGGGATTAGGAGGGATTGCAAATCTCTTGGAAACTGACTCAAAAACGTAAAAACACAATATAAAACACTAAACTAGACTCAAAGAACGTAAAACTAAACTTTAAAACACTAAGACAAACCAAAGACTCAAAATGCTTTTAAAAACACAAACTAAGACACTTTCTAACTAAATTAGACAATAAAGTAAAGGGGGATTTAAGTTTATACGAAAATTGAAATAACGAAACAAGTTAAATAAACTAGACAGAATGTAAATATGAAATTGATGAAATGGAATGAATGGATGATAGAATAGCTAAGGGGGTCATCTCCACATATGTTACACTTGCATAATAAAAAGATTTCCAATTGCATTTCAATAAATTATGAATTCTCATCACCCCAAGTTAATTAGGTCCGCTTAAATTAACCGTCAAGTTTTCCTTAAGTTAATGAATTGGATGGGTTAGCGCAACGCAATTCACAACATTCTCCAAAAGTCCTTTACGTGAACAGCACAATAAAAATACAATCAAAGATCATTAAGCATTATGAAAACTATAAGTGTTGACGAGGCATTCGTTACTATGATGAGCATGAAACTCGTGCCAAGAATTCATTTAACGCGATTGTTTATAAGCAACCTCCACTACTTGTGAATATAAGTTCATAACGATTAGGTGAAAATCACTTATATTCTAGCGTCATATTCATGCATGAAAATTAAGCGCGCATTCTTAATAAACATACATAAATAAGTTATCAATCAAACGGTTAAACAAATTGAATCAACAACTTATGAAATGCAATTAGAAGTAATCAAATCAAAATGCAAGCATAAACATATATTTCGAATCACCCCCTAGCTAAAGGGGGTTTAGTTTATTATAACTTTGAAATCAAAGAAATACCTAAACATTCCAACAACTCAAACTTGAATTGTATGAACGTTTAGGCACTCTTCTCTTCCATTCCTCATACGTACAAACAAAGAGAATTGAATTTAAACATTGAAATCAAAGAAACACCTAAACATTCCAACAACTCAAACTTGAATTGTATGAACGTTTAGGCACTCTTCTCTTCCTCGTTGTTGTAGCACAAGGTCTAAGGATAGTTTGATGGTGTGAATGGTTTGGGGAGTGGTGGAAATGGAAAGATGGTTTTTTGGATTCTAAGGGAGACTCACGGCTAAGAGAGAAAGGGATGTGTTTGTGGTGTGTTGTGTATGAAATGAGATCTCCATGAATGAATGAATGCAAGGGTATTTATAGGAGTAGTGGAGGGAACATATGGCTATGTCATTTGTAGGTGAAGTAGGTGGATGTTGTAGGTGAAGTGGATGTTGTAGGTGAAGTAGGTGGATGTTGTAGGTGAAGTAGGTGGATGTTGTAGGTGAAGTGGATGTTGTAGGTGAAGTAGGTGGATGTTGTAGGTGAAGTAGGTGGATGATATGTTAAGTGATATGATATGTGGTTATGATATGATAAGTGGTTAAGTGGTGATGATAAGTGATAAGTGATTAAGTGATATGATATGTGGTGATGATAAGTGATAAGTGCATGTGGGTTAACTAATGAAGGAAATGCATGTGCAATGACAATGTGTTAGAATGGATGTGTGTTATGCATGGCATGATTGGGATTAGGAAAGGTTTAAATGTCCTAAAACTAAAGAGAACAAGGTTCCAACACTTTGGCTCCAATTAGGTCTTCAATTTCGTCCAACACTTTGGCTTCAAGCATAAGCTATCCGTCCTTAGCCCAAAAGTGCTCCAAAAGTCTCCAAAATGCATCTTTTTGCTCCTTTAGCCCTTTGGACCTACAAACACACGAAAATAGCTTAAAGTACTAAAATAACTAAAGAAACATAACGTAAATGTACGAGAACAAGCCATTTAAGTCGCATAAATATGCTCCTATCACTCATGGAAAGGTCCCAAATGCAAAGCGTTGGTACATTTGATCTTCAATCAAGGAATAACGTGTTTTCCAATACTTACAATTCGGATTGGAGTGATCATTCAACTTCTATGTGGTGGGAACCTCAAAATGTTCAACAAGAAGGATATTGGCAGCCACCTCATATTCAATATGCCCAACCAAACTCAAGTTCGTCAATAGATTATAATCAAAAGCTTAATGAATTAATTTGTTTGGTGCAGGGCTCACAAAATCAAGTCAAGGAGGGCCAAAATCAAGACAAAAGGTTGGACCACTTGGAAAAGAAAATTGGGCAGATCGCGGAGTTCGTAGGACAGTTTCGAGACCAAGGCAAACTCCCTAGTTCAACCATTGCAAATCCGAAGGGAGAATTTGAAACTGCCAAGGAAATCATGTTGAGAAGTGACAAGGAGGTTGGAACGGACCCTCAACCATCAAAATCAAATCACAAGGAAGAGGAATACACCCAACCCACGGCAAGGGTGGAAACACCTTTACCGGAGGCACCTATTGCTCCTATGCCATCTAATACAGGTATGGTTGTTCCAAATTTCATTATTTTTAACCCCGTTCCAACAAGTATCCCTATTCCTTGCAGATTCATGACTTTCAAGGAAGAAGAAGGTGAAAAAGACATCTTGGAAGCCCTTTCAAAGGTGACAAGTAGGGAATGTCATGAATTCATCAAAGAGGACGTTCTTGAAACCACAAAATCCAAAGAAGTTAAATTTGATGACATTGGACAAGTCATAACCATCACTTGCAATCTGGCCAAGTCCAATATCCCTGAAACTTTCAAAGGAGTGGTGTTTGTCATTGAGTTCTTGTCGGACAAAACAAGTAAGTCATCTTTTCCAAATTCCATTACATTTTATACTAACTTGTTGTTTTTTATGAATCAGGCACCTACACTAGAATTCAAACCAATGCCGGTTCACTTCAAGTATCACCTTCCATTCAAGGACCAATTCCATGCCGTTTGATTTGATATAAAAAAAAAAAAAAAAAAAAGAGAAAAGAAAAATAAAAGAATGTAACTTTCACAAAGGTTGTTTGCTTGAAGCCCCACTACTTGGCAAAACTCTCGGAGCGGGAGGCATCGAAGCGGGAGGCATCGGAGCTAGATCATTCGAGGCCACAATGCTTGGTGGAACACTAGATGACCCAGGAAAGAGGTGCCTCTGGAGATAAGCCGCAAACCTTTGACGGTCACTTTGAATCCGACCTTCAGATTCTTGCAGCTCATCAAGCTTCCTCTTCATGCCCGTCGAATAATTGTTGGCAAGCACGTGCAAACTTCTATTCTCGTGCTTAAGCTGTTTGATCTCTTGCTTGAGACTTTCCACCTCTGCCATCAACGATTCAACTTGACGGGAGCGAGCAAGTAGGCGTTGGCCCATGTTGGACACAGAGCCTGCACACTGAACACTGAGAGCGAGGGACTCTTGAACGGCCAACTCATCGGACCGTCCTGAAAGCAGCCTACTATCCTTAGGAGTGAGGAGGTTCCTAGCTACTATCGTAGCTGTTGTTGCATCTGTCATCATGGAGTCTTCACCTGTAAGAGGACCGTTAGAAGATAAAAAAGAAAGGCGCCATACATTACTTTGACGGGGCGCAACCGGATCGTTGCTGAGACTCAAATCTAAGCAAAGGTTCGATGAGTTAGTCATTTTTTCAAAGGTGTTCAAAGAGAAGGGGTGATAGAGTTAATTCTCAAAGGACCGGAGTCGATTTTCAAGAATGGGCAATCTTCAGAGTGTGTATGTTGGGGTGATCGATACCTCTATAAAAAGTGATAGGAGCATATTCATGCGACTTAAATGGCTTGTTCTCGTGCATTTACGTTATGTTTCTCTAGTTATTTTAGTCCTTTATGCTTCTTTTGTGTGTTTTCAGGTTCTAAGGGCAAGGTATGCAAAAGGATGCCTTTTGGAGCCTTTTGGAGCAAATTAGAGATTGGAATGGATATCATATGCTTGGAGCCAAGAGGATGGACGAAATTAAAGACTTGAAGTAGGAAAGTTAAATCCTAAAAGACCTCATGTTTAAGCATCATTGAAGACTCCTACGCATTTTAGAACACAAAAACAACATTCCTTGCAACCTTAGGACATTGTCGTGTGTTTCCTTGTGTCTCCCTTCCTTGCCATGCAAGGAAGGGCTTTGTTCCCTATTTTAAACACTTAAAGCATTCATTTATCATATCATTCACTTATTATAAGCATTCACTTATCATATCATTCACTTATCAAACCATTCACTTATCACTTCCATTCACTTATCACTTATCACTTCCATTCACTTATCACTCACCACATATCATTCATTTATCACTTAACATATCATTCATTTATCACTTAACATATCATACACTTATCATAATCATTCACTTATACACTTATCATAATCATTCACTTATTCTTTCATCATTCAACCACCAATTCAACACATGCATTTCAAACCTTTCAACACCCTTTAATCATCTCCCTTTAAGTTATGATTTTATTTCCTAACCCTACATGCATTATTTATTAGCATCTTCACATGCATTCACACACACTTCACACAAACAAACAACTCAAAACCGTGAGCTCCCATTCCCTTATGCCATTTTCAGATTTCCACCCACTAACCTAGTCATCAACACATGCATTCCCTTCACATTCACCCACATGCACTCCCACTCTTTAATCATATGCACTCCCATCATAATTCCACCACCAATTCAGCCACAAAACATTATCATTGCACCACATTCAACCACTCCACATCCCTCACCAAGAAACCATTCAACACACACATGCATCCTGAAATTCTTTGCCATGCAATCACATGCATTTCCCTTGACATTTTCAGCCATCACACTTCATCATTACACCACCATTCACTCTTTAACCCACACACACTTCACACAAACAACATTCACATGCGAAACATGCATTTCCAACACAAAACACACTCAAAACCGTGGCCACCTTTGCATTTCAGGATTCCCATTTGCATTTTCAGATTTCCAGCTTTCCCTTTTATTTTCCAGCTTTCATTCTTCATCATTGCAGCCATTCCACATGCAATTCTCCATCATTCCTCCACACAAACACCTTAAACAAATAGCCATATACATCTCCACTCCTCCTATAAATACCCTTGCATTCCCATCATTCAAAACATCTCATTCACAACACAACACACCACAAACACTTCCATTTCTTCTCTTTGCCGTGAGTCCCCTTAGAATCCAAAACCATCTTTCCATTTCCACCACTTCCCAACCCTCCAAACCACTCCTCTACCATTTCCATAATCCCCCAAACCTCACCTTAGACCTTGTGCTACAACAACGAGGAAGATAAGAGGGCCTAAACGTTCATACAATTCAAGTTTGAGTTGTTGGAATGTTTAGGTGTTTCTTTGATTTCAAAGTTTAAATTCAATTCTCTTTGTTTTGTACGTATGAGGAATGGAAGAGAAGAGTGCCTAAACGTTCATACAATTCAAGTTTGAGTTGTTGGAATGTTTAGGTGTTTCTTTAATTTCAAAGTTATGAGGAAATAAACCCCCCCTTTAGCTAGGGGGTGATTCGAAATAAATGTTTATACTTGCATTATGAATTGATTAACTTTCGTTGGAATTTCATAAGTTGTTGATTCAATTTGTTTAACCGTTTGATTGATAACTTATTTATGTATGTTTATTAAGAATGCGCGCTTAATTTTCATGCATGAATATGACGCTAGAATATAAGTGAGTTTCACCTAATCGTTATGAACTTATATTCACAAGTAGTGGAGGTTGCTTATAAACAATCGCGTTAAATGAATTCTTGGCATTGATAGGAGCATATTTATGCGACTTAAATGGCTTGTTCTTGTACATTTACGTTATGTTTCTTTAGTTATTTTAGTACTTTAAGCTATTTTCGTGTGTTTGTAGGTCCAAAGGGCTAAAGGAGCAAAAAGATGCATTTTGGGGACTTTTGGAGCACTTTTGGGCTAAGGACGGATAGCTTATGCTTGAAGCCAAAGTGTTGGACGAAATTGAAGACCTAATTGGAGCCAAAGTGTTGGAACCTTGTTCTCTTTAGTTTTAGGACATTTAAACCTTTCCTAATCCCAATCATGCCATGCATAACACACATCCATTCTAACACATTGTCATTGCACATGCATTTCCTTCATTAGTTAACCCACATGCACTTATCACTTATCATCACCACATATCATATCACT
This sequence comes from Pyrus communis, assembly GCF_963583255.1. Lineage (NCBI taxonomy): Eukaryota > Viridiplantae > Streptophyta > Magnoliopsida > Rosales > Rosaceae > Pyrus > Pyrus communis. The sequence goes on from NC_084815.1 coordinate 10,921,362, forward strand.
TAATCACTTATCACTTATCATCACCACTTAACCACTTATCATATCATAACCACATATCATATCACTTATCACTTATCACTTAAAATATCATCCACCTACTTCACCTACAACATCCACCTACTTCACCTACAACATCCACTTACTTCACCTACAACATCCACCTACTTCACCTACAACATCCACTTCACCTACAACATCCACCTACTTCACCTACAAATGACATAGCCATATGTTCCCTCCACTACTCCTATAAATACCCTTGCATTCATTCATTCATGGACATCTCATTTTCATACACAACACACCACAAACACCATTTTTCCATTTCCCTATTAATCCAAACACCACTCCCCAAACTATTCACACCATCAAACTATCCTTAGACCTTGTGCTACAACAACGAGGAAGAGAAGAGTGCCTAAACGTTCATACAATTCAAGTTTGAGTTGTTGGAATGTTTAGGTGTTTCTTTGATTTCAATGTTTAAATTCAATTCTCTTTGTTTGTACGTATGAGGAATGGAAGAGAAGAGTGCCTAAACGTTCATACAATTCAAGTTTGAGTTGTTGGAATGTTTAGGTATTTCTTTGATTTCAAAGTTATAATAAACTAAACCCCCTTTAGCTAGGGGGTGATTCGAAATATATGTTTATGCTTGCATTTTGATTTGATTACTTCTAATTGCATTTCATAAGTTGTTGATTCAATTTGTTTAACCGTTTGATTGATAACTTATTTATGTATGTTTATTAAGAATGCGCGCTTAATTTTCATGCATGAATATGACGCTAGAATATAAGTGATTTTCACCTAATCGTTATGAACTTATATTCACAAGTAGTGGAGGTTGCTTATAAACAATCGCGTTAAATGAATTCTTGGCACGAGTTTCATGCTCATCATAGTAACGAATGCCTCGTCAACACTTATAGTTTTCATAATGCTTAATGATCTTTGATTGTATCTTTATTGTGCTGTTCACGTAAAGGACTTTTGGAGAATGTTGTGAATTGCGTTGCGCTAACCCATCCAATTCATTAACTTAAGGAAAACTTGACGGTTAATTTAAGCGGACCTAATTAACCCGGGGTGATGAGTTTCATAATTTATTGAAATGTAATTGGAAATCTTTTTATTATGCAAGTGTAACATATGTGGAGATGACCCCCTTAGCTAGCATTCATCCATTCTATTTCATCAATTTCATATTTACATTCTGTTTTAATTTGTTCATTTAATTTAATTTCGTATAAACTTAAATCCCCCTTTACTTTAATGTCAATTTAGTTAGAAATCATTTTAGTTTGTGTTTTTAAAAGCATTTTGAGTCTTTGGTTTGTCTTAGTGTTTTAAAGTTTAGTTTTACATTCTTTGAGTCTAGTATAGTGTTTTAAACTGTGTTTTTAAGTTTTTGAGTCAGTTTCCAAGAGATTTGCAATCCCTCCTAATCCCCGGTCCAGAACGATCCCTACTTACATTCTTCACTACAATTGACAAAAAGAGGGTTTAATTTGTGTGCGTATAAATCTCGCATCAAATTTTGGCGCCGTTGCCGGGGATTAGAAAATTTGCTAATCCCTTGGATTGTTTGTTTCTGTATTGTCTTTTAGATTTAGTTTTTATTTGTGTTTTGTTTGTTAAGAACAACATGGCACTTGATAACGCTTCTCTTTTGTCACAGCTCATGGAAAGGTCCCAAATGCAAAGAGTTGATATATCTAATCTTCAATCAAGGAATAACGTGTTTTCCAATACTTACAATTCGGATTGGAGTGATCATTCAAACTCTATGTGGTGGGAACCTCAAAATGCTCAACAAGGAGGATATTGGCAGCCACCACAACCTCATATTCAATATGCCCAACCAAACTCAAGTTCGTCAATAGATTATAATCAAAAGCTTAATGAATTAATTTGTTTGGTGCAGGGCTCACAAAATCAAGACAATGAGGCTCAACAAGAAGGATATTGGCAGCCATATGAGGAGTTCTATTCAACGCCTATGCAGCCACCACAAAGGTTGGACCACTTGGATAAGCAAATTGGGCAGATCGCGGAGTTCGTAGGACAGTTTCGAGACCAAGGCGAACTCCCTAGTTCAACCATTGCAAATCAGAAGGGAGAATTTGAAAACACCAATGCTATCATGTTGAGAAGTGACAAGGAGGTTGGAACGGACCCTCAACCATCAAAATCAAATCACAAGGAAGAGGAATACACCCAACCCACGGAAAGGGTGGAAACACCTTTACCGGAGGCACCTATTGCTCCTATGCCATCTAATACAGGTATGGTTGTTCCAAATTTCATTATTTTTAACCCCGTTCCAACAAGTATCCCTATTCCTTGCAGATTCATGACTTTCAAGGAAGAAGAAGGTGAAAAAGACATCTTGGAAGCCCTTTCAAAGGTGACAAGTAGGGAATGTCATGAATTCATCAAAGAGGACGTTCTTGAAACCACAAAATCCAAAGAAGTTAAATTTGATGACATTGGACAAGTCATAACCATCACTTGCAATCTGGCCAAGTCCAATATCCCTGAAACTTTCAAAGGAGTGGTGTTTGTCATTGAGTTCTTGTCGGACAAAACAAGTAAGTTTTTTTCAAATTCCTTTACATTTTATACTAACTTGCTGTTTTTTATGAATCAGGCACCTACACTAGAATTCAAACCATTGCCGGTTCACTTCAAGTATCACCTTCCATTCAAGGACCAATTCCATGCCGTTTGATTTTATTTATGTTAATAAAAAAAAAATAATAAAAAAAAAAAAAAAAAAAAAAAAAAAGAGAGATAGAAAGATACTAAACATGGAAAAAGGTGGAGCTTCACAAAGGTTGTTTGCGTGAAGCCCCACTACGAGGCGCAGAAGCGGGAGGCATAGAAGCGGGAGGCATCGGAGCGGAAGCCATCGGAGCGGAAGGCATCGGAGCTAGAGCATTCCAGGCCTCAATACTTGGCCAAGCGCTGGATGACCCAGGAAAAAGGTGCCTCTGGAGATAAGACGCAAGCCTTTGACGGTCACTGTGAATTCGACCCTCAGATTCTTGCAGCTCATCAAGCTTCCTCTTCATCCCAGACGAATAGTTATTTGCAAGCACATGCAAACTTCTATTCTCGTACTTAAGCTGCTGGATCTCTTGCTTAAGTCTTTCCACCTCTGCCATCAACGATTCCACTTGGCGGGACCGAGCAAGCAGGCGTTGGCCCATGTTGGACACAGAACTCGCACACTGAACACTAAGTGCGAGGGACTCTTGAACGGCCAACTCATCGGACCGTCCTGACAGCAGCCTACTATCTTTTGGAGTGAGGAGGTTTTTAGCTACTATTGTAGCTGTTGTGGCGTCCTGCATCACAGAGTCTTCACCTGAAAGAGGACCGTTAGAAGATAAAAAAGAAGGGCGCCATACATTACCTTGACGGGGCGCAACTGGATCGCTGCTGAGACTCAAATCTAAGCTAAGGTTCGATGAGTTCGCCATTTTTTTTCAACGATGTTCAAAGAGAAGGGGTGGATGGAGTTAAAATTTCACAAAGGGCTGGAGTCGAGTTTCAGGAATGGGAAATCTTCAGAGTGTGTGTGTAGGGGTGATTGATAGCTCTATAAAAAGCCAAGACGACGCGTCCACCGATTCAAAGAGCCGGATTTTCCGGCGTAATTTAGGCGACGCTCCCTCGGCTTTTCAGAAAACGCGTTCAACTTTGTCAAAAGATTTCTGACAAAGCTGAAAACACGTGGAGGCCATCATCGCATCTACACATCTTTAGCCGACAAGCGCAAAGTTCGGCGACGCTTTCTCTGCTTTTCAGAAGACGCGTGCAGCTTTGTCAAAAGGAGCCGCATCTGCACTACCACGTGTCGTTCAGAAAGCGAAGGGGCGTCGTTCAGAAATCGAAGGGGCGCCTGCTCAGAAATCGAAGAGGCGTATTCAAAGATCGAAGAGGCGCCACTATTTCAAAGAGCCGGATTTGCGGGATCAAAACGTTTGTCGACAAGGGTAAAAAGTACCACCACTTGATATTATCTCTATATATGTCGACCTTCGTCTTTTATGGCAGGGCAAACCTGAAGAAAATGCCCAACTCTCCCTCACCTCTGAGGGCGCACTCCCAGCAAAGCCTTTCAAAATACTCAATTCTTTCTTCTTCCCCAAAGATGATACCAGATGCCTGGAGTACATATGACCCAGGAGGAAACGGCGGATTGAAGCATGTGCTAATTCATTCACCGCTTCTTCAAAGCAAAGGTATCTCATATCATCAAGGTCAAAAGCAAAAGTATCTCATATCATGCTCTTTCCCTGTCTTTTTCTTTGTCCTTGTTCTTACTTGCATGGCAAAGTAAAAGAAGCAATCAGCCGGCACTTGGAGTCAGTCTTCCGATCTGGAGCCAACTGCCTGGAATCTATTCCTGATTGCTTACCTAGCGTTGCTCTCGAGTAGTCATCTTCAACGGTTGTTACACTTCCAGAGAAGGGACCACTCCTGCAAAGATTGAACAAAGAAACAGATAACAGGAGGAAGCTCAGACCTTCGGGGGAAACCAAAAGAACCATCCTGCTGCCCAGTTCAAGAAGTAGCACAAAGGAAAATCAACGATGGGCAGAAACCAGTTCAAGAGTAAGCCTGTGGAATCACAAAGATCAAAGCCTCAATGTAATCACCAAGGAGAAGAGGGAATTTACACTCCATAACCAGATTTGCGTCCCTAAACTCTTCTCTTTGTTAATTACATTATGCCATGTTTAATATGTTTAGTTGCTTTTTGTGTGTTTACTTATGTTTTGTGTGAATCTATGCTTAAAACATTGAGGACAATGTTTGATTTAAGTGTGGGGGGGTAACTAAAGTGTTTTGATGCAAATTCGTAGGGTTTTATCCACCATAACTTCTAATGTTGTTCCTTGCTATTTTAAGGTGTTTTTAAGTTGTTTTAGAGTGTTTTAGTGTGTTTTGTTTTATAATTCGAAAATCCCATAAAAATTTGAAAAATTGTTTTGAAAAACCCAAAAAGAGTTGTTTTAAAGTTGTTTTTGTGTGTGTGTTTGTGTCTTAGGGTACCTTCCAACACAATGATAAGGATTTGGTTTATAATTGCATGACGGTTAGAAAGAGTTATAAACATAGAGAAAAGTTTGATTTACTCTTGGTATATGCTTGGTTATGGTTATAATGTATGACTTCACATGCAATCATAAAAGAAAAAAAAAATTCGTTTTTGTAACATGCTTGAAGGAAGGAACTCAAACAAACGCTACAACCCTGAGAGACTTGAGCCTATAACGTTCTTTGGAGAGTATAATCTGTGATTTCTTGTTTTCTAAAGTCGTTGCATGATCTCATTATTCTTTGCTTGGTTACTACTTAGAAGGCGTTTTATCATATAGTTCCAAATGCTAGAACTCATGCCCATTTCATTCAAAGCATGTTATTGATTTGCATAACACATATTCAAGAAGAAGTTGTGTAGTGACCACCACCATAGCCAAATAGCCTTACTTCCCATACTTCGTATATGTTGTAAGTTTTAACCCCGTTGAGCCTTGTTTAGCCTTTATTCTTTGTTTACCCACATTTTCCTCACCTAGCCTAGTTTAGGACAATCCCCACCCTTGTTCTTAAAAGATAGTGAGCATGACTTAATTGAATTCCTTTTGAGTTACATTATGAAAGAAAATAAGTGTGGGGGAGAGAATGTTTAAGTGTTGATGTTTTGAGATTCAAAAGAAAAGAAAGAAAAAAGAGAAAAGAAAGAAAGAAAGAAAAAAAAAAAAGAGCTTGAAAAAAAAAAAAAATGAAAGAATAAGTGATTGAAGAAAGGTTCCAAAACACCAATTCTGGGCGTAAATTGTCTAAATCCTCCCTTTTTGTTCAAAAGTTGAGTTTTCATTCAAAAGTGAATTCTAAGTTGATTCAAATGCTTTGCTCACTATTTCTTTAAAAACCTTTGTTTTCCATATCCCTTCTTTGTTATCCACATACCCCAAGCCCCGTTACAACCCTTGACTTCTATCTTGAGTGTTGTGTATTTCAATTTGTGGAGTTTGAACTTGGTATGAGCATATGGTATCACTGGTTCTCGCGTCTAAGTAGTAGCATTCCATTCATGAGATCATATCTAAACATGCTTATTAACTCCAGAAATTGCTTCCTTTGAAATACATATATGTGAGTGTTCGTTTTTATGATTACATCAATCTTCTCACATATAACTAGTTTAGGGTGTGTAGTCAGAAAATCTGTGTGAAAAACGAGAGCATATCTTGTAAGGAATTGAGCAAATTCTCTAAGGCATGTTACTACATTCAAAATATAGTTTTAAATGCTTAATTGTGAATTAGTATGTGGTGACTATGATTAAGAATGTACTTAAGTGTCAAGATGGCTAAAATATGTGGGAATAATGATTTTTAACTTGTCTTGTGCATTGGAAATCCGTGAGACGATTGTTGGAAGGTGTAGGTTGTGTTTTGTTCTTTTTGTTTTGTTTTTCTGTTTTGCTCGAGGACTAGCAAAAGCTAAGTGTGGGGGTATTTGATAGGAGCATATTTATGCGACTTAAATGGCTTGTTCTTGTACATTTACGTTATGTTTCTTTAGTTATTTTAGTACTTTAAGCTATTTTCGTGTGTTTGTAGGTCCAAAGGGCTAAAGGAGCAAAAAGATGCATTTTGGGGACTTTTGGAGCACTTTTGGGCTAAGGACGGATAGCTTATGCTTGAAGCCAAAGTGTTGGACGAAATTGAAGACCTAATTGGAGCCAAAGTGTTGGAACCTTGTTCTCTTTAGTTTTAGGACATTTAAACCTTTCCTAATCCCAATCATGCCATGCATAACACACATCCATTCTAACACATTGTCATTGCACATGCATTTCCTTCATTAGTTAACCCACATGCACTTATCACTTATCATCACCACATATCATATCACTTAATCACTTATCACTTATCATCACCACTTAACCACTTATCATATCATAACCACATATCATATCACTTATCACTTATCACTTAAAATATCATCCACCTACTTCACCTACAACATCCACCTACTTCACCTACAACATCCACTTACTTCACCTACAACATCCACTTCACCTACAACATCCACCTACTTCACCTACAACATCCACCTACTTCACCTACAACATCCACTTCACCTACAACATCCACCTACTTCACCTACAAATGACATAGCCATATGTTCCCTCCACTACTCCTATAAATACCCTTGCATTCATTCATTCATGGACATCTCATTTTCATACACAACACACCACAAACACCATTTTTCCATTTCCCTATTAATCCAAACACCACTCCCCAAACTATTCACACCATCAAACTATCCTTAGACCTTGTGCTACAACAACGAGGAAGAGAAGAGTGCCTAAACGTTCATACAATTCAAGTTTGAGTTGTTGGAATGTTTAGGTGTTTCTTTGATTTCAATGTTTAAATTCAATTCTCTTTGTTTGTACGTATGAGGAATGGAAGAGAAGAGTGCCTAAACGTTCATACAATTCAAGTTTGAGTTGTTGGAATGTTTAGGTATTTCTTTGATTTCAAAGTTATAATAAACTAAACCCCCTTTAGCTAGGGGGTGATTCGAAATATATGTTTATGCTTGCATTTTGATTTGATTACTTCTAATTGCATTTCATAAGTTGTTGATTCAATTTGTTTAACCGTTTGATTGATAACTTATTTATGTATGTTTATTAAGAATGCGCGCTTAATTTTCATGCATGAATATGACGCTAGAATATAAGTGATTTTCACCTAATCGTTATGAACTTATATTCACAAGTAGTGGAGGTTGCTTATAAACAATCGCGTTAAATGAATTCTTGGCACGAGTTTCATGCTCATCATAGTAACGAATGCCTCGTCAACACTTATAGTTTTCATAATGCTTAATGATCTTTGATTGTATCTTTATTGTGCTGTTCACGTAAAGGACTTTTGGAGAATGTTGTGAATTGCGTTGCGCTAACCCATCCAATTCATTAACTTAAGGAAAACTTGACGGTTAATTTAAGCGGACCTAATTAACCCGGGGTGATGAGTTTCATAATTTATTGAAATGTAATTGGAAATCTTTTTATTATGCAAGTGTAACATATGTGGAGATGACCCCCTTAGCTAGCATTCATCCATTCTATTTCATCAATTTCATATTTACATTCTGTTTTAATTTGTTCATTTAATTTAATTTCGTATAAACTTAAATCCCCCTTTACTTTAATGTCAATTTAGTTAGAAATCATTTTAGTTTGTGTTTTTAAAAGCATTTTGAGTCTTTGGTTTGTCTTAGTGTTTTAAAGTTTAGTTTTACATTCTTTGAGTCTAGTATAGTGTTTTAAACTGTGTTTTTAAGTTTTTGAGTCAGTTTCCAAGAGATTTGCAATCCCTCCTAATCCCCGGTCCAGAACGATCCCTACTTACATTCTTCACTACAATTGACAAAAAGAGGGTTTAATTTGTGTGCGTATAAATCTCGCATCAGGCATAAGTTTCATGCGTATTCCATAGTAACGAATGCCTCGTCAACACTTAAAGTTTTCATGATGCTTAATGATTTTTGATTGTATCTTTATTGTGCTTTTCACGTAAAGGACTTTTGGAGAATGTTGTGAATTGCGTTGCGCTAACCCATCCAATTCATTAACTTAAGGAAAACTTGACGGTTAATTTAAGCGGACCTAATTGACCCGGGGCGTTGAGAATTAATGATTTGTTGAAATGCAATTGGAAATCTTTTTATTATGCAAGTGTAACATGTATGGAGATGAACCCCTTAGCTAGCCATACCATCCATTCATTTCCGTCAATTTCATATTTACAATTTGTTTTCTTTACAATCTATCCATTTTAGTTTAAATTCGTCCAAAATCAATCCCCCCATATTTCGTTTAAGTCTTAGTCTTAATCTTTCTTATTTTTAGTTTTGCATTCTTTGAGTCTAGTTTAGTGTTTTAAACTTTATTTTACGTTTTTGAGTCAGTTTCCAAGAGATTTGCAAGCCCTCCTAATCCCCGGTCTAGAACGATCCCTACTTGCACCTATACTACAATTGATAAAAAGAGGGTTTAATTTGTGTGCGTATAAACCACACATCAAATTTTGGCGCCGTTGCCGGGGATTAGAAAATTTGCTAATCCCTTGGATTGTTTGTTTCTGTATTGTCTTTTAGATTTTTTTATTTTTATTTGTGTTTTGTTTGTTAAGAACAAGATGGCACTTAATAATGCTTCTCTTTTGTCACAACTCATGGAAAGGTCCCAAATGCAAAGAGTTGATATATTTAATCTTCAATCAAGGAATAACGTGTTTTCCAATACTTACAATTCGGATTGGAGTGATCATTCAAACTCTATGTGGTGGGAACCTCAAAATGCTCAACAAGGAGGATATTGGCAGCCACCACAACCTCATATTCAATATGCCCAACCAAATTTAAGTTCGTCAATAAATTATAACCAAAAGCTTGATGAATTAATTTGTTTGGTGCAGGGCTTACAAAATCAAGACAATGAGGCTCAACAAGAAGGATATTGGCAGCCGTATGAGGAGTTCTATTCAACACCTATGCAGCCACCACAACCTGCCCAAAGTAATGTAGGTAATTCAAATGATAATGATACGATTTTTCAATTACTTACTACTCTGGAAAAGCAAATTGGGCAGATAGCGGAGTTCGAAGGACAATTTTGCGACCAAGGCGAACTCCCTAGTTCAACCATTGCAAATCAGAAGGGAGAATTTGAAACTGCCAAGGAAATCATGTTGAGAAGTGACAAGGAGGTTGGAACGGACCCTCAACCATCAAAATCAAATCACAAGGAAGAGGAATACACCCAACCCACGGAAAGGGTGGAAACACCTTTACCGGAGGCTCCTATTGCTCCTATGCCATCTAATACAGGTATGGTTGTTCCAAATTTCATTATTTTTAACCCTATTCCTTGCAGATTCATGACTTCCAAGGAAGAAGAAGGTGAAAAAGACATCTTGGAAGCCCTTCCAAAGGTGACAAGTAGGGAATGTCATGAATCCATCAAAGAGGACGTTCTAGAAACCACAAAATCCAAAAAAGTTAAATTTGATGACATTGGACAAGTAATAACCATCACTTGCAATCTGGCCAAGTCCAATATCCCTGAAACTTTCAAAGGAGTGGTATTTGTCATTGAGTTCTTGTCGGACAAAACAAGTAAGTATTTTTTTCCAAATTCCATTAGATTTTATACTAACTTGCTATTTTTTTTGAATCAGGCACCTACACTAGAATTCAAACCAATGCCGGTTCACTTCAAGTATCACCTTCCATTCAAGGACCAATTCCATGCCGTTTGATTTTATTTATGTTAATAAAAAAAAAAAAAATAAATAAATAAATAAAAAAAAATAAAAAAAATAAAAAAGAGAAAAAGAAAAAAAGAAAGATACTAAACATGGAGAAAGGTGGAGCTTCACAAAGGTTGTTTGCGTGAAGTCCCACTACGAGGCGTAGAAGCGGAAGGCGCAGAAGCGGGAGGCATAGAAGCGGGAGGCATCGAAGCGGAAGCCATCGGAGCGGGAGGCATCGGAGCTAGAGCATTCCAGGCCTCAATACTTGGCCAAGCGCTGGATGACCCAGGAAAAAGGTGCCTCTGGAGATAAGACGCAAGCCTTTGACGGTTATTGTGAATTCGACCCTCAGATTCTTGCAGCTCATCAAGCTTCCTCTTCATGCCCGCCGAATAGTTATTTGCAAGCACATGCAAACTTCTATTCTCGTACTTAAGCTGTTTGATTTCCTGCTTAAGACTTTCCACCTCTGCCATCAACGATTCCACTTGGCGGGACCGAGCAAGCAGGCGTAGGCCCATGTTGGACACAGAGCTCGCACACTGAACACTAAGTGCGAGGGACTCTTGAACGGCTAACTCATCAGACCGTCCTGACAGCAGCCTACTATCTTTTGGAGTGAGGAGGTTCCTACCTACTATTGTAGCCGTTGTGGCGTCCTGCATCACAGAGTCTTCACCTGAAAGAGGACCGTTAGAAGATAAAAAAGAAGGGCGCCATACGTTACCTTGACGCGGCACGCCCGTATCACTGCTAAGGCTCAATTCCAAGCTAAGGTTCGATGAGTTTGCCATTTTTTCAAAAGTGTTCAAAGATAGGGGTTGATGGAGTAAATTTTCAAAGGGTCGGAGTCGATTTTCAAGAATGGGAGTTCTTCAGAGTGTGTTTGTTGTGGTGATCGATAGCTCTATAAGAAGCCAAGGCGACGCGTCCACCAATTCAAAAAGCCGGAATTTCCGGCGTAATTTAGGCGACGCGTTCTCGGCTTTTCAGAAGACGCGTTCAGCTTTGTCAAAAGTTCACGTGGAGGTCATCATCGCAGCTACACTTTTGCCGACAAGCGTAAATTTCGGCGACGCTTTCTCTGCTTTTCAGAAAACGCGTGCGACTTTGTCAAAAGAGCTCTGACAGAGCCGCATCCGCACTACCACGTGTCGTTCAGAAAGCGAAGGGGCGTCGTTCAGAAATCGAAGGGGCGCCTGCTCAGAAATCGAAGAGGCGTGTTCAGAGATCGAAGAGGCGCCACTATTTCAAAAAGCCGGATTTGCGGGATCAAAACGTTTGTCGACAAAGGTAAAACGTACCACCACATGATATTATCTCTATATATGTCGACCTTCGTCTTTTATGGCAGGGCAAACCTGAAGAAAATGCCCAACTCTCCCTCACCTCTGAGGGCGCACTCCCAGCAAGGCCTTTCAAAATACTCAATTCTTTCTTCTTCCCCAAAGATAATACCAGATGCCTGGAGTACATATGACCCAGGAGGAAACGGCGGATTGAAGCATGTGCTGATTCATCCACCGCTTCTTCAAAGCAAAGGTATCTCATATCATCAAGGTCAAAAGCAAAAGTATCTCATATCATGCTCTTTCCCTGTCTTTTTCTTTGTCCTTGTTCTTACTCGCATGGCAAAGTAAAAGAAGCAATCAGCCGGCACTTGGAGTCAATCTTCCGATCTGGAGCCAACTGCCTGGAATCTATTCCTTATTGCTTACCTAGCGTTGCTCTCGAGTAGTCATCTTCAACGGTTGATACACTTCCGGAGAAGGGACCACTTCTGCAAAGGGGAGCGAGTAAGGCAAGTGAAAATGATACATTGAAGCATGTGGAGACAAACATAGGCTGAGTTATCCTCCAACCCTTTTCAATACGAATTGGAAAGATTGAACAAAGAAACAGACCAAAAGGGTAAGCTCAGACCTTCGGGGGAGACCAAAAGAACCATCCTGCTGCCCAGTTCAAGAAGTAGCACAAAGGAAAATCAACAATGGGCAGAAACCAGTTCAAGAGTAAGCCTGTGGAATCATCAAGATCAAGCCTCAATGCAATCAACAAAGAGAAGAGGGAATTTACACTCCATAACCAGATTTGCGTCCCTAAACTCTTCTCTTTGTTAATTACATTCTGCCATGTTTAGTATGTTTAGTTGTTGTTTGTGTGATTACTTATGTTTTGTGTGAATCTATGCTTAAAACATTGAGGACAATGTTTGATTTAAATGTGGGGGGGTAACTAATGTTGTTAATGCAAATTCGTGGGATTTTATCACCCATAACTTCAAATGTTGTTCCTTGCTGTTTTAAGGTGTTTTTAAGTTGTTTTAGAGTGTTTTAGTATGTTTTGTTTTTATAACTCCGAAAAGCACATAAAAATTTGAAAAATTGTTTTGAAAAGCCTAAAAAGAGTGTTTTGAGTCGTTTTTGTGAGTTTGTGTCTTAGGATACCTTCCAACACAATGATAAGGATTTGGTTTGTAATTGCATGACTGTTAAAAAGAGTTATAAACATAGAGAAAAGTTTGATTTACTCTTGGTTTATGCTTAGTTATGGTTATAATGTATGACTTCACATGCAATCATAAAAGAAAAATTCGTTTTTGTAACATGCTTGAAGGAAGGAACTCAAACAAACGCTACAACCCTGTGAGACTCGAGCCATTACCTTCTTTGGAGAGTTATTTTCTGTGATTCTTTGTTTTCTAAAGTTGTTGAATGATCTCATTATTCCTTGCTTGGTTGCTACTTAGAATGCAATTGTATCATGATAGAACTAAATGCTAGAACTTATATCCGTTTCATTCAAAGCATGATATTGAGTTGCATAACATATATCAAGATGAAGTTGTGTAGTTGCCACCATAGCCAAATAGCCTTACTTCCCATATTTCGTATATATTGTAAGTCTTAACACCGTTGAGCCTCGTTTAACCTATTTTCTTTGCTAACCATATCACCCCTTACCTAGCCTAGATTAGGACCATCCGTACCCTTGTTCTTAATTGATAGTGAGCATGACTAAAATGAATTCCTTTTGAGTACATTATGCAAGAAAATGAGTGTGGGGGAGTAAAAGTTTGTTCTTACGTTTATATGTATGTTTTGAGATTCAAAAGAAAAAGAAGAAAAAAAAAAAAAAAAGAAAAAAAAGAAAAAAAAAAAAAAAGGAGTGAAAATAAGTAAGAATGAACTCACGAGCGTTGATGGTTGAAGAAAGGGTCCAAAAAAGTTGAATATGGCCCTAAGTTTTGTGTGACTTTCCCTTGGGTGTTCAAAGTTGACTTCTGCGTTCTTAAGCGAATTCTAAGTGCCTAATTCAATACTTTGCTCACTATTGCTTTAAGAATGTTTGTTTATCCTTCACCTTTCATTGTTAGCCAACACCTTTAGCCCCGTTACACCCCTTTGACTTCTATCTTGATCGTTATGTGTTCAATAATGTGGAGTTTGAAATTGATATGAGCTTATGGAATCACTGGTTCTCATTCTAAGTAGTAGCATTCCATTCATGAGATCATATTCATGTCATTATCGTAAATCCAGAAAATGCTTTCCTTGTTATAACATATGTGAGTGTTCGTCTACATGTTTACATCAATCTTCTCACATATAACTAGTGTAGGGTGTGTAGTCAGAAAATCTGTGTGAAAAACGAGTGCATATCTTGTAAGGATTTGAGCAATTTCTCTAAGGCATGTTACTACATTCAAAACATGGTTTTAAATGCTTAATTGTGAACTAGTATATGGTGACTATGATTAAGAATGTACTTAAGTGTGAAGATGACTAAAATCTGTGGGAATGATGATTTTTAACGTGTCATGTGCATTGGAAATCCCTAAGACGGTTGTTGGAATGTTTAGGTTGTGTTTTACTTGTTTTGTTTCGTTTGGTTTTGTTTTGTTTTTCTTTCTGTTTTGCTCGAGGACTAGCAAAAGATAAGTGTGGGGGTATTTGATAGGAGCATATTCATGCGACTTAAATGGCTTGTTCTCGTGCATTTACGTTATGTTTCTCTAGTTATTTTAGTCCTTTATGCTTCTTTTGTGTGTTTTCAGGTTCTAAGGGCAAGGTATGCAAAAGGATGCCTTTTGGAGCCTTTTGGAGCAAATTAGAGATTGGAATGGATATCATATGCTTGGAGCCAAGAGGATGGACGAAATTAAAGACTTGAAGTAGGAAAGTTAAATCCTAAAAGACCTCATGTTTAAGCATCATTGAAGACTCCTACGCATTTTAGAACACAAAAACAACATTCCTTGCAACCTTAGGACATTGTCGTGTGTTTCCTTGTGTCTCCCTTCCTTGCCATGCAAGGAAGGGCTTTGTTCCCTATTTTAAACACTTAAAGCATTCATTTATCATATCATTCACTTATTATAAGCATTCACTTATCATATCATTCACTTATCAAACCATTCACTTATCACTTCCATTCACTTATCACTCACCACATATCATTCATTTATCACTTAACATATCATTCATTTATCACTTAACATATCATACACTTATCATAATCATTCACTTATACACTTATCATAATTATTCACTTATTCTTTCATCATTCAACCACCAATTCAACACATGCATTTCAAACCTTTCAACACCCTTTAATCATCTCCCTTTAAGTTATGATTTTATTTCCTAACCCTACATGCATTATTTATTAGCATCTTCACATGCATTCACACACACTTCACACAAACAAACAACTCAAAACCGTGAGCTCCCATTCCCTTATGCCATTTTCAGATTTCCACCCACTAACCTAGTCATCAACACATGCATTCCCTTCACATTCACCCACATGCACTCCCACTCTTTAATCATATGCACTCCCATCATAATTCCACCACCAATTCAGCCACAAAACATTATCATTGCACCACATTCAACCACTCCACATCCCTCACCAAGAAACCATTCAACACACACATGCATCCTGAAATTCTTTGCCATGCAATCACATGCATTTCCCTTGACATTTTCAGCCATCACACTTCATCATTACACCACCATTCACTCTTTAACCCACACACACTTCACACAAACAACATTCACATGCGAAACATGCATTTCCAACACAAAACACACTCAAAACCGTGGCCACCTTTGCATTTCAGGATTCCCATTTGCATTTTCAGATTTCCAGCTTTCCCTTTTATTTTCCAGCTTTCATTCTTCATCATTGCAGCCATTCCACATGCAATTCTCCATCATTCCTCCACACAAACACCTTAAACAAATAGCCATATACATCTCCACTCCTCC
The DNA here is from genome assembly GCF_963583255.1 of Pyrus communis. Taxonomy (NCBI): domain Eukaryota; kingdom Viridiplantae; phylum Streptophyta; class Magnoliopsida; order Rosales; family Rosaceae; genus Pyrus; species Pyrus communis. Next base: position 10,936,996 of record NC_084815.1, read on the forward strand.
TATAAATACCCTTGCATTCCCATCATTCAAAACATCTCATTCACAACACAACACACCACAAACACTTCCATTTCTTCTCTTTGCCGTGAGTCCCCTTAGAATCCAAAACCATCTTTCCATTTCCACCACTTCCCAACCCTCCAAACCACTCCTCTACCATTTCCATAATCCCCCAAACCTCACCTTAGACCTTGTGCTACAACAACGAGGAAGATAAGAGGGCCTAAACGTTCATACAATTCAAGTTTGAGTTGTTGGAATGTTTAGGTGTTTCTTTGATTTCAAAGTTTAAATTCAATTCTCTTTGTTTTGTACGTATGAGGAATGGAAGAGAAGAGTGCCTAAACGTTCATACAATTCAAGTTTGAGTTGTTGGAATGTTTAGGTGTTTCTTTAATTTCAAAGTTATGAGGAAATAAACCCCCCCTTTAGCTAGGGGGTGATTCGAAATAAATGTTTATACTTGCATTATGAATTGATTAACTTTCGTTGGAATTTCATAAGTTGTTGATTCAATTTGTTTAACCGTTTGATTGATAACTTATTTATGTATGTTTATTAAGAATGCGCGCTTAATTTTCATGCATGAATATGACGCTAGAATATAAGTGAGTTTCACCTAATCGTTATGAACTTATATTCACAAGTAGTGGAGGTTGCTTATAAACAATCGCGTTAAATGAATTCTTGGCATAAGTTTCATGCGTATTCCATAGTAACGAATGCCTCGTCAACACTTAAAGTTTTCATGATGCTTAATGATTTTTGATTGTATCTTTATTGTGCTTTTCACGTAAAGGACTTTTGGAGAATGTTGTGAATTGCGTTGCGCTAACCCATCCAATTCATTAACTTAAGGAAAACTTGACGGTTAATTTAAGCGGACCTAATTGACCCGGGGCGTTGAGAATTAATGATTTGTTGAAATGCAATTGGAAATCTTTTTATTATGCAAGTGTAACATGTATGGAGATGAACCCCTTAGCTAGCCATACCATCCATTCATTTCCGTCAATTTCATATTTACAATTTGTTTTCTTTACAATCTATCCATTTTAGTTTAAATTCGTCCAAAATCAATCCCCCCATATTTCGTTTAAGTCTTAGTCTTAATCTTTCTTATTTTTAGTTTTGCATTCTTTGAGTCTAGTTTAGTGTTTTAAACTTTATTTTACGTTTTTGAGTCAGTTTCCAAGAGATTTGCAAGCCCTCCTAATCCCCGGTCTAGAACGATCCCTACTTGCACCTATACTACAATTGATAAAAAGAGGGTTTAATTTGTGTGCGTATAAACCACGCATCAAAAAGCCAAGGTGTCGCGACCACCGATTCAAAAAGATGGAATTTCCTGCGTAAATTACGGCGACACTCCCTCAGCTTTTCAGAAAACGCGTTCAACTTTGTCAAATGATATCTGACAAAGTCAAAAACACGTGGAGGCCATCATCGCAACTACACATCTTTAGCCGACTAGCGTAAAGTTCGGCGACGCTTTCTCTGCTTTTCAGAAAACGCGTGCAGCTTTGTCAAAAGGAGCCGCATCCGCACTACTACGTGTCGTTCAGAAAGCGAAAGGGCGTCGTTCAGAAATCGAAGGGGCGTCGTTCAGAAATCGAAGAGGCGTCGTTCAGAAATCGAAGAGGTGCCACTATTTCAAAAAGCCGGATTTGCGGGATCAAAACGTTTGTCGACAAGGGTAAAAGAACAGTACCACCATTTGCTATTATCTCTATATATGTCGACCTTCATCTTTTATGGCAAGGCAGACCTGGAGAAATTGCCCAACTCTTCCTCACCTCTGAGGGTGCACTCCCAGCAAAGCCTTTCGAATTACTCATTTTTTTTCTTCTTCCCCAAAGATGATACCAGATGCCTGGAGTACAGATGACCCAGGAGGAAACGGCAGATTGAAGCATGTGCTGATTCATTCACCGCTTCTTCAAAAGCAAAGGTATCTCATATCATCAAGGTCAAAAGCAAAAGTATCTCATATCATGCTCTTTCCCTGTCTTTTTCTTTGTCCTTGTTCTTACTCGCATGGCAAAGTGAAAGAAGCAATCAGCCGGCACTTGGAGCCAGTCTTTCGATCTGGAGCCAACTGCCTGGAATTTATTCCTGGTTGCTTACCTAGCGTTGCTCTCGAGTAGTCATCTTCAACGGAGCAAGTAAGGCAAGTGAAAATGATACATTGAAGCAAGTGGAGACAAGCAACAACTGCATATGCTGAGCTATCCTCTAACCCTCTTCAATACGAATTGGAAAGATTGAACAAAGAAACAGATAAAAGGAGGAAGCTTGATAGGAGCATTTACGTTATGTTTCTTTAGTTATTTTAGTCCTTTAAGCTATTTTCGTGTGTTTGTAGGTCCAAAGGGCTAAAGGAGCAAAAAGATGCATTTTGGAGACTTTTGGAGCACTTTTGGGCTAAGGATGGATAGCTTATGCTTGGCGCCAAAATGTTGGACGAAATTGAAGACCAAAGTGTTGGAACTTTGTTCCCTTTAGTTTTAGGACATTTAAACCTTTCCAATTCCCTTATGCCGTGCATCTCCACCTTTCTCCCAAAACCATACACATGCATTCATTATTCATTCTCTCACATGCTCCCATTACTTATCATAATCACATATCATATCACTTATCATTCACCACTTATCATTCATCACTTATCATTCACCACTTATCACTTATCTTATCATTCACCACTTATCATTCATCAAACACATGCATTCACATGTTTTCACAATCTGCCATCATTCCAACCAAAACCGTGCACATGCTATCACCATGCATTCACATGCACTTGTTCCTCCATCATTCCATCCTTTAAAACATTGCACATGCACTTTAATCATTCAACACATGCATTCACTTCATCATTGCAGCCACACATTCACCCACATGCTATCCCATTTCAGATTGCATTTCATTCATTTCACATGCATTCCATCCTTTAATTCACTCACACACACTCATAATCATTCACATTTTGCAATCACATGCACTTCCTTTAATTAATTCATCCTAGCTGTCAAAGCACATGTACACTCACCCTAATCATTCACATAGCTTTAATTCACATGCAAACACATTGCATTACCATTCACCACAGAAAAACACCATCATTGCCGAGCCTAATTCCCTTTGCATCCATTCCACATGCATTCACTTCATCATTGCAGCCACATTTCCACTCACTTCCATTTAATTCACATGCATTTTCAGCCATGCACATTCACCTTGCATTTGCAGAAAATCCACTTCCTTTGCACATGCATTCATCATCATCACTCTAGTTTTAATTCACATACATTTCAGATTGCATTCCATTCATTCCACCCTTTAATCACATGCATCTTGGCAGATTTCACATGCACACACAAGCATTAGCACATGCAACCTAGCTGTCATGTTCCCCCCATTTCACCTATAAATACTCATTCATTCATTCTCATTCATTCACAATTCATTTCACAACAGAAATTGGTCCCTTGGGGCCGTGCCCTTCACAAAGTCCATCCATTCCATTCATACACTTCATCCATTGCAGAAATGTAGACCATAAATGATGCGTGATTTATACGCACACAAATTAAACCCTCTTTTTGTCAATTGTAGTGAAGTATGTAAGTAGGGATCGTTCTGGACTGGGGATTAGGAGGGATTGTTAATCTCTTGGAAACTGACTCAAAAACGTAAAAACAATATAAAACACTAAACTAGACTCAAAGAATGTGAAACTAAACGTTAAAACACTAAGACAAACCAAAAGACTCAAAACAACACAAACACACTCAAATCTGCCTAAAAACCACTTTCTGGGCAGATTTGAGCAAAACCACAAATTTGGACGAAATTAAGTAATAACTTGACTCAAGAACGTAAAAACACAATATAAAACACTAAACTAACTCAAAGAATGTAAAACTAAACACTTAAAACATTAAAACAAACCAAAAGACTCAAACATCACCCAAAACACTCAAAACTGCCTTAAAATCACTTTCTGGGCAGTTTTGAGCACTTTGGTGAATTTGGACGAAATTATGTAACAAAATGAATCAAAACACTTATAAACATAAACTAAAACACTTTCTACTAAATTGGACAATAAAGTAAAGGGGGATTGAGTTTTATACGAAATTAAATAAAATGTACAGATTCGAATTAAGACAGATAGTATATATGAATGTGATGAAATGGAATGAATGGATGGATGCTAGCCAAGGGGTTCATCTCCATACATGTTATACTTGCATAATAAATGATTTCCAATTGCATTTCAATAAACCATGAATTCTCAACACCCCAAGTTAACCGTGATGCACTAATTAACCTTCAAATCTTCCTAACGTTATTGAATTGGATGATGCATGCGACAATTCAAAACATTCCCCACAAGTCCTCAACATGAATGCATAGAAGAGGTACAAGCAAGAATCATTACGCTCTATGAAAATTATAAGTGTTGACGAGGCATTCGTTACTATGAATGCATGAAACTCTTGCCAAGAATTCGTTTAACGCGATTGTTTATAAGCAACCTCCACTACTTATGAATATAAGTTCGTAACTATTAGGTGAAACTCACTTATATTCTAGCGTCATATTCATGCATGAAAATTAAGCGTGCACTCTCAATAAACATACATAAATAAGTTATCAATAAAACGGTTAAACAAATTGAATCACAACTTATGAAACGCAATTAGAAGTAATCAAATCAAAATGCAAGCATAAACATATATTCGAATCACCCCCCAACCAAGGGGGAGTTTAGTTCCTCATGGTACAAAACAAAGAGAATCAAAGAAACACCTAAACATTCCAACAACTCAAACTTGAATTGTATGAACGTTTAGGCCCTCTTATCATCCATTCCTCATTCGTACAAAACAAAGAGCATTGAAATTAAACATTGAAATCAAAGAAACACCTAAACATTCCAACAACTCAAACTTGAATTGTATGAACGTTTAGGCACTCTTCTCTTCCTCTTCGTTGTAGCACAAGGTCTAAGGATAGTTTGATGGTGTAAATGGTTTGGGGAGTGGTGGAGGAATGGAAGGATGGTGTTTGGATTTGTAGGGAAGACTCACGGCACAAAGGGGGTGGTTTGATGGTCTACATTTCTGCAATGGATGAGTTTATGGAAGAGTGTTTGGAATGGGTGAATTTCTGGCACAAAGGCCTTATTTCTGTGGTGAATGGATTGTGTTTTAATGAGAATGAATGAATGAGTATTTATAGGTGAAATGGGGGGAACATGACAGCTAGGAACTTGGTGGAAATCTGAAATGGTGATGGGAGATGCATGTGGCTGTTTGTGCATGTGATTAAAGGGTGGAAATGCATGTGCTTTGACAGAAATGAAAGGGAATGCACGGTTTTGGTTGATTTCTGGTGGTTGTGAGGTGGAAATCTAGGTGGAAATGCATGTGGATTAAAGCTATGTGAATGATTAAGGTGAATGTGCATGAGTGCATGTGAAATCTGCCAAGATGCATGTGTTGGGCAAAATTATAGCTGCAGAACTTTTGGGCCTTTTTTTTGGATTACGCTTGGCTTGGATGAGAGGTTTTAGATCTGTTGAGGTGGAGGTGGGATACGATGAACGGAATAAAACCATATCGAAGTCCTAATTGTACAACTTTGGTACGATTCTGGATTTAGTGGGCAATGAAGTGGATTTTCTGCAAATGCAAGGTGAATGGTGTGTTGGATGTGCATGTGAATTAAAGCTAGGTTGGATTAATTAAAGGGATTGCATGTGAGTTGGATATGTGGCTGAAATAAAATGCATGTGGATCAAAGGGACATGTGGGGGTGGAAATGATGAATGAAATGCATGTGAATGACAGCTAGATATGTTGATGAATGCATGTGACTTGTTTGTGGTGTTTTCTGGAATGTTGAATGTGCATGTGAAGTGGCTGATTAGAATCTAGGGTGCATGTGGAGTGGCTTTGTGGCTGAAATGATGAAGTGAGATGCATGTGAATGCAAAGGGAGGCCACGGCAATGAGTGGTGTGAATGATTGAATGTGCATGTGGGTTGAATATTTAAAGGGAGTGCATGTGGATTAAAAGTTGGAATGAACATGAAATGCACGGTTTTGAGAGGATTTCTGGTGGTGAATGGGTGTATGTTTGAATGATTAAAGGGTGTGGAAGATGGCTGGAAAGTGTATGAATGGTGGAGGAAAGGTGGAAGTGCATGTGGAATGTGATGGGAATGCAAGAGGGGGAGCTGGAAATGCATGTGTGATGCACGGCTTTTGGGCAGTTTTAAGGATGAAAATGTATGGTTTATGGAGATGCATGTGCAATGGATAAAGAAAAGGTTTAAATGTCCTAGAACTAAAGAGAACAAGGTTCCAACACTTTGGTCTTCAATTATGTCTTCAATTTTGTCCAACACTTCGGCTCTAAGCATAGGCTATCCATCCTTAGCCCAAAAGTGCTCCAAAAGTCTCCAAAATGCATCTTTTTGCTCCTTTAGCCCTTTGGACCTACAAACACACGAAAATAGCTTAAAGTACTAAAATAACTAAAGAAACATAACGTAAATGCACGAGAACAAGCCATTTAAGTCGCATGAATATGCTCCTATCAATAAACCACCTTTGTGCCGTGAGTCTTCCCCTACAAATCCAAACACCATCCTTCCATATTCCACCACTCCTCTTCCATTCCTCCACCACTCCCCAAACCATTCACACCATCAAACTATCCCTAGACCTTGTGCTACAACGAAGAGGAAGAAAAGAGTGCCTAAACGTTCATACAATTCAAGTTTGAGTTGTTGGAATGTTTACGTGTTTCTTTGATTTCAATGTTTAATTTCAATGCTCTTTGTTTTGTACGAATGAGGAATGGAAGATAAGAGGGCCTAAACGTTCATACAATTCAAGTTTGAGTTGTTGGAATGTTTAGGTGTTTCTTTGATTCTCTTTGTTTTGTACCATGAGGAACTAAACTCCCCCTTGGTTAGGGGGTGAGTCGAATATATGTTTATGCTTGCATTTTGATTTGATTACTTCTAATTGCGTTTCATAAGTGTGGATTCAATTCGTTTAACTGTTTGATTGATAACTTATTTATGTATGTTTATTGAGAGTGCACACTTAATTTTCATGCATGAATATGACGCTAGAATATAAGTGAGTTTCACCTAATAGTTACGAACTTATATTCACAAGTAGTGGAGGTTGCTTATAAACAATCGCGTTAAACAAATTCTTGGCATAAGTTTCATGCGTATTCCATAGTAACGAATGCCTCGTCAACACTTATAATTTTCATAGAGCGTAATGATTCTTGCTTGTACCTCTTCTATGCATTCATGTTGAGGACTTGTGGGGAATGTTTTGAATTGTTGTATGCGCTAACCCATCCAATTCAATAACGTTAGGAAGATTTGAAGGTTAATTAGTGCATCACGGTTAACCCGGGGTGTTGAGTTTCATGGTTTATTGAAATGCAATTGGAAATCATTTTATTATGCAAGTGTAACATATGTGAAGATGAACCCCTTAGCTAGCATTCATTCATTTCAATTCCATTCAATTCTATCACACATTCACATTTACATTTTGCTTTAATTTACAATCTGTGCAATTTAATTTAATTTCGTATAAACCTCAATCCCCCTTTACTTTATTGTCCAATTTAGTTAGAAAGTGTCTTAATTTATGTTTCTAAGTGTTTTGATTCAATTTATTTCCCAATTTCGTCCAAATTCACCAAAGTGCTCAAAACTGCCCAGAAAGTGATTTTAAGGCAGTTTTGAGTGTTTTGGGTGATGTTTGAGTCTTTTGGTTTGTTTTAATGTTTTAAGTGTTTAGTTTTACATTCTTTGAGTTAGTTTAGTGTTTTATATTGTGTTTTTACGTTTGAATCAAACCATAATCTTAAATTCGTCCAACATTGGGTTTAAGGTCAGAAACTGCCTAGTTAGTGTTTTTAGGCAGTTTTGAGTCTTTTGAACTTGTTTTGAGTCCTTTGAGTCTTTGTGAACGTTTTTAACTTTGTTTTTACGTTTTTGAGTCAAATCCAAGTGATTAACAATCCCTCCTAATCCCCGGTCTAGAACGATCCCTACTTATACATATACTACAATTGAGAAAGGGCCTAGCCCAATCAAACAAAGGGCCTAGCCCAATCAAACAAATCCTTTGAGCCATGGAAAACCTCTAGCCCAAATCAAACATTCTATGCCATGCAAACCAACCTATTTTAGGCCCATTCTATGTACTTAAACCCTAGCCCTTTAAACTAGCCATATTATGATTTATTCACTTCCATACTCTTCTTTATTCCACATGCGTTCATACACATGCACATCATTCACTCACATTTCCTAGCCATGCATCACTTTAACCCACATTTTCACCCATTTACACACATGCACTCACATGTATTCACATGCATTTCAAGCACCAAACATTCTTCAAAGCCGTGCATTACTCCTTCACATTCCAACATTTCCACATGCATTCCCCTTACAATTTCAGCCATTACACATGCATTTCAAACCTTTCAACACCCTTTAATCATCCCCCTTTAAGTTATGATTTTATTTCCTAACCCTACATGCATTATTTATTAGCATCTTCACATGCATTCACACACACTTTACACATTCAAACACTAGCCTTTGCCGTGACTTCCCTTTCTCTCCAACATAATTCACATGCATTTCAGATTGCATTCCCATTCTTTAATTCAACCAACACAACCATGCACTCCACATGCATTTCCACCCTTACAAGACCCTAATCATTCATCCACACAATCTACCATCATTCACACAAACAACATCCATGCCGTGGCTCCCCCTTTGAAATTCCAGCTTTCCCATTCATCATTTCACCAACAATTCAGCCACATTCCACATGCATAACCAACAACCTAGTGTCACTCCCATTCATGCACTTTAATCATTCAATCACACCATTCCATCCATCCATTCAGCCACATTTTCACCAACAACAAGCATCATTGCCGTTCCTTTCCAGATTTCCAGCATCCCATAATCATTCACACCCCTTTCTCCACATTCCAAACCTTGTGCCGTGTATCCCCTTCATCATTCCAGCATTCCACCTAATTCACATGCCTTCATTCATTCTTTATTCCACTTACACTCATCATCACACACCTTAGCAATCAACACATGCAATCACATGCATCACAACCACAAAGAACCATCCTGAAAACACATTGACGTGGCCTACTCACAATTCCAGCATCTTCACATGTCTTTCTAGCTTTCCCTTTCATTTCCACCACTCATTCTTCATCATTTCAGCCACCTACATGCATTAATTATTAAACTCTTCATCATTGCATCCAGAAAATGAGCAAGAAAGCTTCCCAAACACATGCATACACACACCATTTCCAGCACATGCATGCTTAAACAAACAGCCATATGTTCCCTCCACTACTCCTATAAATACCCTTGCATTCATTCATTCAAGGATGATCTCATTTCATACACAACACATTACAAACACATTCTCCCTTCCCTAGCCGTGAGCTTCCCATCTCTCCCCTTATAATCCAAACACCATTTTTCCATTCCCCTTCCACTTCTACACCACTCCTCATTCATTTCCATAATCTCCCAAACCTCACCTTAGACCTTGTGCTACAACAACGAGGAAGATAAGAGGGCCTAAACGTTCATACAATTCAAGTTTGAGTTGTTGGAATGTTTAGGTGTTTCTTTGATTTCAAAGTTTAAATTCAATTCTCTTTGTTTTGTACGTATGAGGAATGGAAGAGAAGAGTGCCTAAACGTTCATACAATTCAAGTTTGAGTTGTTGGAATGTTTAGGTGTTTCTTTGATTTCAAAGTTATGAGGAACTAATCCCCCTTTAGCTAGGGGGTGATTCGAAACTATGTTTATATTTGCAGTATGAATTGATTAACTTTCGTTGGAATTTCATAAGTTGTTGATTCAATTTGTTTAACCGTTTGATTGATAACTTATTTATGTATGTTTATTAAGAATGCGCGCTTAATTTTCATGCATGAATATGACGCTAGAATATAAGTGAGTTTCACCTAATCGTTATGAACTTATATTCACAAGTAGTGGAGGTTGCTTATAAACAATCGCGTTAAATGAATTCTTGGCACGAGTTTCATGCTCATCATAGTAACGAATGCCTTGTCAACACTTATAGTTTTCATGATGCTTAATGATCTTTGATTGTATCTTTATTGTGCTGTTCACGTAAAGGACTTTTGGAGAATGTTGTGAATTGCGTTGCGCTAACCCATCCAATTCATTAACTTAAGGAAAACTTGACGGTTAATTTAAGCGGACCTAATTAACCCGGAGTGTTGAGTTTCATAATTTATCGAAAGACCAACTGAGAATCAATCTTGTATGCAAGTGTAACATGTATGGAGATGAACCCCTTAGCTAGCATTCATCCATAAATTTCATATTTACATTCTGTCTAGTTTATTAACTTGTTTCGTTATTTCAATTTTCGTAAAAACCTCAATCCCCCTTTTGCTTTAATGTTCATTTTAGTTAGAATTCAATTTAGTTTGTGTTTTTAAAGCATTTTGAGTTTTTGGTTTGTCTTAGTGTTTTAAACTTTAATTTTGCATTCTTTGAGTCTAGTTTAGTGTTTTAAACTTTATTTTACATTTTTGAGTCAGTTTCCAAGAGATTTGCAATCCCTCCTAATCCCCGGTCCAGAACGATCCCTACTTATACTCATACTACAATTGTCAAAAAGAGGGTTTAATTTGTGCGCATATAATTCTCGCATCAGTATTCCATAGTAACGAATGCCTCGTCAACACCTATAATTTTCATAGAGCGTAATGATTCTTGCTTGTATCTCTATTATGCAATCATGTAGGGGACTTGTGGGGAATGTTTTGGGTTGTCGTATGCAATCATCCAATTCAATAACGTTAGGAAGATTTGAAAGTTAATTTAAGCGGACCTAATTAACTTGGAGTGTTGAGAATTAATGATTTATTGAAATGCAATTGGAATTCATTTTATTATGCAAGTGTAACATGTGTGGAGATGAACCCCTTAGCTATTCTATCATCCATTCATTCCATTTCATCACATTCATCTTTACTATCTGTTTTTACTTACAATCTGTTCTTTTAATTTAAATTCGTCAAAACCAAAATCCCCCTTTACTTTCTTGTCGAATTAGTTAGAAATCAATTTAGTTTGTGTTTATAAGTGTTGTGATTAAATTTGTTACATAAATTCGTCCAAATTCACCAAAGTGCTCAAAACTGCCCAGAAAGTGATTTTAAGGCAGTTTTGAGTGTTTTGGGTGATGTTTGAGTCTTTTGGTTTGTTTTAATGTTTTAAGTGATTAGTTTTACATTCTTTGAGTTAGTTTAGTGTTTTATATTGTGTTTTTACGTTCTTGAGTCAAGTTATTACTTAATTTCGTCCAAATTTGTGTTTGTGCTCAAATCTGCCCAGAAAGTGGTTTTTAGGCAGATTTGAGTGTGTTTGTGTTGTTTTGAGTCTTTTGGTTTGTCTTAGTGTTTTAAAGTTTAGTTTTGCATTCTTTGAGTCTAGTATAGTTTTGAATGATGATGAATGCATGTGGATTAAAGAGTGAATGGTGGCTGCAAAGTGAATGAATAATGAAATGGGAAAGCATGTGCAAGGTTTTGGTGTGAATGATTGAATGTGCATGTGGCTGCAATGGATTAGGAATCCTTCAATTTCGTCCATCCTCTTGGCACCAAGCATATGATATCCATTCCAATCTCTAATTTGCTCCAAAAGGCTCCAAAAGGCATCCTTTTGCATACTTTGCCCTTAGAACCTGAAAACACACAAAAGAAGCATAAAGGACTAAAATAACTAAAGAAACATAACGTAAATGCACGAGAACAAGCCATTTAAGTCGCATGAATATGCTCCTATCAAATTCCCCCACACTTAGCTTTTGATAGTCCTCGAGCAAAACAAAACAAAAGAAACCAAAAACAAAACAAAACGAACAAAACACAACCTACACCTTCCAACAATCGTCTCAGGGATTTCCAATGCACATGACATGTTAAAAATCATTATTCCCACAGATTTTAGCCATCTTTATACTTAAGTACATTCTTACTCATAGTCACCACATACTAGTTCACAATTAAGCATTTAAAACCATGATTTGAATGTAGTAACATGCCTTAGAGAATTTGCTCAAATCCTTACAAGATATGCACTCGTTTTTCACACAGATTTTCTGACTACACACCCTACACTAGTTATATGTGAGAAGATTGATGTAAATATGAATTCTAACACTCACATATGTTATATCAAAGAAAGCATTTTCTGGATTTACGACAATGACATGAATATGATCTCATGAATGGAATGCTACTACTTAGAACGAGAACCAGTGATTCCATAAGCTCATATCAATTCCAAACTCCACATTATTGAACACATAACGATCAAGATAGAAGTCAAAGGGGGTGTAACGGGGCTTGGGGAGTTGGCTAACAATGAAAGGATAGGGAAAACAAACGTTCTTTAAGCAATAGTGAGCAAAGTATTGAATTAGGCACTTAGAATTCCCTTTAGAACGCAGAAGTCAACTTTGAACACCCAAGGGGAAGTCACACAAAACTTAGGGCCATATTCAAACTTTTTGGGCCCTTTCTTCAACAATCACACTTGTGAGTCCATTCTCACTTATTTTCATTCTTTTTCTTTCTTTTCTTCTTCTTTTTGGTTCTCATATGTTTTTCACAATTTTTTTCTTTTCTTTTGACTCTCAAAACATACAAACTTAAGAACAAACTTTCCCTCCCCCACACTCATTTTCTTGCAAAATGTAACTCAAAAGGAATTCAATTAAGTCATGCTCACTATACTTCAAGAACAAGGGTACGGATGGTCCTACTCTAGGCTAGGTAAGGGGTGATGTGGTTAGCAAAGAAAATAGGCTAAACGAGGCTCAACAGGGTTAAAACTAATATATACGAAATATGGGATGTAAGGCTATTTGGCTATGGTGGCAACTACACAACTTCATCTTGATATATGTTATGCAATTCAATGTCATGCTTTGAATGAAACGGATATAAGTTCTAGCATTTAGTTCTATCATGATACAATTGCATTCTAAGTAGCAACCAAGCAAGGAATAATGAGATCATGCAACAACTTTAGAAAACAAAGAATCACAGAAAATAACTCTCCAAAGAAAGTAATGGCTCGAGTCTCACAGGGATGTAGCGTTATTATGAGTTTCTTCCTTCAAGCATGTTACAAAAACGAATTTTTCTTTTATGATTGCATGTGAAGTCATACATTATAACCATAACCAAGCATATACCAAGAGTAAATCAAACTTTCATCCATGTTTATAACTCTCTTTAACAGTCATGCAATTACAAACCAAATCCTTATCATTGTGTTGGAAGGTACCCTAAGACACAAACAAACAAAAACGACTCAAAACACTCTTTTTAGGCTTTTCAAAACATGTTTTTCAAATTTTTATGTGATTTTCGGAGTTATAAAAACAAAACATACTAAAACACTCTAAAACATCTTAAAAACACCTTAAAACAGCAAGGAACAACATTTGAAGTTATGGGTGACAAAATCCCACGAATTTGCATCAAATATACTTAGTTACCCCCCCCCCCCCCCCACACTTAAATCAAACATTGTCCTCAATGTTTTAAGCATAGATTCACACAAAACATAAGTAAACACACAAAAAGCACTTAAACATACTAAACATAGCAGAATGTAACTAACGAAGAGAAGAGTTTAGGGACGCAAATCTGGTTATGGAGTGTAAATTCCCTCTTCTCCTTGGTGATTGCATTGAGGCTTGATGTTGTTGATTCCACAGGGGTTCCTCCCATCGTTGATTTTCCTTTGTGCTACTCTTGAAATGGGCAGCAGGATTCTTTTGGTCTCCCCCGAAGGTCTGAGCTTACTCCTTTGGTCTGTTTCTTTGTTCAATCTTTCCAATTCGTATTGAAAAGGGTTGGAGGATAACTCAGCCTAAGTTTGTCTCCACATGCTTCAATGTATCATTTTCACTTGCCTTACTCGCTCCCCTTTGCAGAAGTGGTCCCTTCTCTGGAAGTGTATCAACCGTTGAAGATGACTACTCGAGAGCAACGCTAGGTAAGCAATCAGGAATAGATTCCAGGCAGTTGGCTCCAGATCGGAAGACTGACTCCAAGTGCTGATAGGAGCATTTTTATGTGACTTAATTGGCTTGTTCTCATGCATTTATGTTGTTTTTCCTTAGTTAGTTTAGTGTTTAAAGTCATTTTCGTGCAATTTCAGGTTTTAGTGTCAAAGTATGCAAAAAGAAGCAATTTGGAGCATTCTAGAGCATTTTTGGGCCAAGATTGGATAGTGCAAGCATGGAGGCATGAGGATGGACGAATTTGAAGGCTTGAATTCAGTTAGGGAGCTGCAAGGGGGCCTAAAAACCTTATTTCTAGAAGGCTTTATCTATTCACACATGGTGCCTAATTTCTGTATTGGAAGAACAAGCCTTCCTAGCTTGTCACTAGCCGTCCTACCTTGTCTCCTAGCCTTCCTAGCTTGTCACTAGCCGTCCTACCTTGTCCAAGCTACACACATATATCCTTTAAGTGTTTCAAAACCTTTCCTAGCCCTATAAATAAGGGTTTGCAGCAAGGCACTAGGGGATCACTCATTCATTCAATTTTTGTCCATTCATCTATCCTTCATCCAATTCCATAATCCCTGATCCTAAAACACATCCCAACCATCCCATCCACCTTTGTGCCGTAGCAAGGAGAAAGAAGGAAAGACTCTTGGATGCTCAAGCTTCGTCGTTGGTGCATTCTAGGTGTAATTCGTTTTATGATTTCAATGTTTAATTTATTTTCCTTTCATTTTGCTATGAACATGAGTGGCTAAACCCCTATTGGTTAGGGGTGATTTCGAAGCCATAACTATGTGTGCAAGTTGATTTGATAAATTCCAGTTATGAGTTCTTGAATCGTGAATGCAATTGGCTTAACTGTGCGAGTAATAACGTATTTGTGTTTGTTAATTAGGGGTCGACACTTAATTGGCTTGCATGAATATGATGCTAGAATATAAGTTTGTTTCACATAATTGTCACACACTTATATTCACAAGTAGTGAAGGTTGCTAGTCACAATCGCGTTAAGTTCAATTCCTAGCATAAGTGTCATGATGTCATAGTCACAAGTGCTTTGTCAATGCTTATAGTTTTCATTGAACGTAATGATCTTTGATTGTATCTTTATTATGATGTCATGTAAGGAACTTTTGAAGAATGCTTTGGGTTGTCGTATGATGTCATCCAATTCAATAACACAAGGAAAACTTGAGAATTAACTAGTGATGTCACGGTTAATTTGGGGCATTGTCATTCATAATTCTATGAAGGAATAACTGGAAATCGAGTCATTTGCATACTTGTCATGTGTGGAGAAAGAACCCCTAACTAGTCCATGATCCATTAAAAACCCCAAAAACGTTTCAAAATCAGTTTTACTTTGCAATCTGTTTTCTCAACTTTAATTTCGTCCAAATCAAATCCCCCTTTACTTTGAAGTCTCAATTTAGTTAGAAATTGTTTTGGTTCATGTTTTTAAGTGTTTTGAGTCAAGTTTTCAACCAATTTCGTCCAAATTAGTGTAGGTGCTCAAAACTGCCCAGAAAGTGGTTTTTAGGCAGTTTTAAGTCTTCTAGTTGCTGTTTTGAGTTTTTGTTTTGTTTTAGTGTTTTAACTTTGGTTTTTCATTCTTTGAGTCCAAATTAGTGTTTTTAACTTTGTTTTGGAGTTCTTAGGTCAGTTTTCAAGAGTTTAGCAATCCCTCCTAATCCCCGGTTTTGAACGATCCCTACTTACATACTTTGCTACAATTGTCAGAAGAGGGTTTAATTTGTGTGCTTAATATATTTTGCATCAAATTTTTGGCGCCGTTGCCGGGGATTAGCAACTTTGCTAAATCCCTTGGATTGTTTTTGTTTCATTTATTTCACTTTGTTTCTGATTTTGTTTTAGTTTCTGACCTATTTTTGTTTCTTGTTTTTTTTTAGGTACTAGTGCATGACGCGGAGTTCTCAAACTGTGCATGCACATATCTTAGACTTTAACGACGATTTTGAACGTGATTTGAGAAGAAAGAGGAGGCATCCCAAACATAGTGAACCTAGTTCAAGTTCAGAGGCCGAATCTGAGTTTGAAGAAGTGGAAGAAGAAGTTATGGCAGCGGACAATCGGACCATTAAAGAGCTTTCGGCCTCAGGGTTGGCCAATGCCGCACCATTATGCATTCAATACCCCGCGGCTGCCCAAGGCAAGACCGATGAATTCGAGTTGAAGTCAAGCTTGTTGCACCACATTCCTAAATACCATGGGCTTTCCATGGAAGATCCAAACAAGCATCTTAAAGAGTTTGAAGTAGTTTGTTCAAGCATGACTCCCGTCAATGTTGACGAAAGTATTTTGAAGATGAAAGCTTTTCCGTTCTCTTTAATGGATAAAGCTAAGGATTGGTTATACGAGTTGGCTCCTGGCACTGTCACTTCATGGGAGAGTATGAAAAGAGCGTTTTTGGAGAAGTTTTTCCCAACTTCTCGCATCATTCTTCTTCGTAAAAAAATAAGTGGAATTCAACAAGATGAAGGTGAGTCTTTTCCTGCATACTATGAACGTTTTAAATCACTTGTTGCTTCTTGTCCACAGCATCAGATGAAGGAGGAGCTACTTTTGCAATACTTCTACGAGGGCCTCCTACCATTAGAACGTCAAATGCTCGATGCCTCGGCAGGTGGAGCATTAGTGGACAAAACACCTATGGCTGCCAAGACCTTGATTTCTAATCGAGCGTTGAACGATCAACAATACGAAGGAGTAGGCCAAAGAGGACCCCCACGGCAACATGTTCATGAGGTAAGTTCTACTTCTGACATTAATTCACAATTGGCTAATCTTACTTCTATTGTGTCTCAGTTGGCCGAGGGCATGAAGATGCAAGGACCAATTGTATGTGGCGTATGTTCTATGCATGGACATGCCTCTGAAAAATGTCCACAGTTGATTGAAAATGGTGGATGGGAAAGCGCCAATGCAATTGGGTTTCAAGGCCAAAACCAACCAAGGAACGATCCTTATTCCAACACATATAATCCCGGTTGGAGAGACCACCCAAATTTCAAATGGAGGGAGCCCCAACAATCTCAAAACCAAGGAGGCTTTAGGCAACAACCCCCTGGGTTCTTTCCCAAAACCTACGGCCCACCCCAAAATCAAGCCCAATCCGGCCCAAGTGCCTCAGGTACGTCCCTTGACAATGATGCACTTCTTAAGATACTAACTAAGTTGTCTAATGGGCAGGACGATCAAGCTAAGGCTATGCAAAACCAAGACAAAAGGGTGGATCAATTGGAGAAACAAATGGGGCAAATTGCCGAGTTTATGGGGCAGTTTCGTGAACAAGGAAAGCTCCCTAGTTCCACCGTTCCAAATCCAAAGGGAAGCTTCGAAAGTGCAAAGGCCATAACCTTGAGAAGTGGAGAAGAGATTGGGGCAGATCCTACACCATCACAATCAGGTCCCAAAGGTGATGAAAACTTGCAAATTGAAGAGGAAGAATCAAGCAAACCCACGGCAAAGGTGGGAGAGTCTTTGCCGCAAGTTCCTAGTGCCCCAAAACTGTCTAATTCGGCCAAAAAGGGTAAGAATGTGTCAAATTCAGTTTCTACTAATGCTTTTCCTTCGAATGCTCCTTTTCCTAGTAGGTTTATGCAAACAAGGAAGGAAGAAGCTGAAAAGGACATCCTTGAGACATTTAGGAAAGTTCAAGTGAACATACCCTTGTTGGATGCAATCAAGCAAGTCCCTAGATACGCCAAGTTTTTGAAGGAGTTGTGCACCACTAGGAAGAGGATGTCGACCAAGGAAGTGGTAAAAGTAGGTGAGAATGTGTCCGCCATCTTGCAACGCAAACTACCTCCCAAATGCAAAGATCCGGGTAGTTTCACCATTCCTTGTGTCATAGGTAACACTAGATTTGAATCTGCCATGCTTGACTTAGGTGCTTCTATAAATGTTATGCCATATTCCATATATGCATCTATGAACCTAGGAGCATTGAAAAAGGATGGTGTTATCATACAATTGGCCGATAGATCTAATGCCTATCCAAAGGGAGTTTTGGAAGATGTTTTGGTGCAGGTTAATCATTTGATCTTTTCGGCGGATTTCTATGTCCTTGAGATGGATGAATCGGATCATGCAACCTCGCTGCCCATTCTACTTGGAAGGCCATTCATGAAAACGGCCCGGACTAAGATTGACGTGTTTAATGGAACTTTGTCCATGGAATTTGATGGGGAAGTTGTTAATTTCAATCTTTCCGATTCTATTAAGTATCCTAGTGAAGATCATTCATGTTTCTCTATTGATACTGTTGACTCTTTGGCGCAGGGATACCTTGAAGATTTGAATGATGATATGCTTGAAAAAGTCATTACAAGTGGTGTAGAAGTCAAAACCAAGGGAGCAACATCCATGCAACCCCACGGCACAAATACACTATCCTATGCCGTGCCTCCTAGTGAGGATTTTCTTGAAGTAGTTGCTGCCCTTGAGTCATCACCAATACATGATGGTAAGTTTCCTAACAAAGAGTCCATTCCCATTTCGACTAACAAGTTGCTTCCATCCATAATTCAGGCACCTATCCTTGAACTCAAACCTTTGCCAAGCCATTTGAAGTACATTTTCTTGGGAAAAAATGAGACACTGCCTGCCATCATATCATCATCCCTCACGGCACAAGAGGAGGAAAAACTCATGCATGTGTTGAAGGAGTACAAATCTGCCCTAGGATGGACATTGGCCGATATCAAAGGTATAAGCCCCACAACTTGTATGCATCACATATTTCTTGAGGAGGGGACCAAACCAACTAGAGAGGCTCAACGCCGTCTTAACCCTCCAATGATGGAAGTTGTGAAAAAAGAGATAATCAAACTTCTTGATTGTGGAGTCATTTATCCTATCTCCGATAGTCGTTGGGTTTCACCTATCCAATGTGTGCCTAAGAAATCCGGAGTGACGGTTGTGGAGAATGCCGAGAATGAGCTTGTACCCATGAGAATCCAAACCGGTTGGCGTGTATGCATCGATTATAGGAAGATAAATGCCACCACAAGGAAGGACCACTTCCCATTGCCGTTCCTAGATCAAATGTTGGAAAGGTTAGCGGGTCATTCTTTTTATTGCTTTCTTGATGGATATTCAGGTTATAATCAAATTGTCATTGCCCCGGATGATCAAGAAAAGACCACTTTTACTTGTCCCTTTGGAACATTTGCATATCGACGCATGCCATTTGGTTTGTGCAATGCCCCTGCCACGTTTCAAAGGTGTATGGTAAGCATATTTTCTGATTATGTTGAAAGGATTATTGAAATATTCATGGATGACTTTAGTGTTTTTGGTGATTCTTTTGATAAATGCTTGGATAATCTCACGTTAATCTTGAAACGTTGTGTTGAAACAAACCTTGTTTTAAATTGGGAAAAATGCCATTTTATGGTTAAACAAGGTATTGTTTTGGGTCATATAATCTCTGAAAAAGGAATTGAAGTTGATAAGTCTAAAGTAGATCTTGTACGCTACTTACCCTTTCCTACTTCGGTTAGAGAGGTTCGTTCTTTTCTTGGTCATGCAGGATTCTATAGACGATTTATCAAGGACTTTTCCAAGATTGCACAACCCCTATGCCGCCTCCTCCAAAAAGATGTGTCTTTTGAGTTCAACGAGGCATGCGAGAAGTCATTCAAGCATCTCAAAGAGCTCCTAACCACGGCACCCATCATAACTCCCCCGGATTGGTCCATTCCATTTGAATTGATGTGTGATGCCTCGGATTATGCACTTGGGGCTGTTTTGGGTCAAAGGAAAAATAAACAGTCACATGTTATTTATTATGCTTCCCGCACTTTAAATGATGCTCAATTGAATTATTCTACAACCGAAAAAGAACTCTTGGCGGTTGTATTTGCTTTAGATAAGTTTAGATCATATCTTATTGGCACTAAAGTAATTGTTTTCACTGACCATGCAGCCTTGAAGTATCTTTTCACCAAAAAGGAGGCCAAACCAAGGCTCATTCGTTGGATGCTCCTACTTCAAGAGTTCGATATTGAAATTAGGGACAAGAAAGGTTGTGAAAACGTGGTGGCTGACCACTTGAGTAGATTGGTGCGTGAAGAAGAGTCCCTCCCCATTTCTGAGATGTTTCCGGATGAACAACTTCTGTCCATTGAGGTAAGTACCCCTTGGTATGCCGATTTGGTCAATTTCTTGGTGACTAAGCAAGTTCCTAACACCCTAAGCAAGGTCCAACGTGATAAATTGATACATGATGCAAGATTTTATGTGTGGGATGATCCATATCTATGGAAATATTGCCCAGATCAGATTATTAGAAGATGTGTGCCAACTTCTGATTTTAACTCAATTCTAGCATTTTGTCATTCTTATGCATGTGGAGGCCATTTTGGTACCCAAAGGACAGCTCGTAAAGTGTTAGAATCTGGTTTTTATTGGCCTACATTGTTCAAAGATGCTAGAATGTTTTGCTTAACATGTGATAGATGTCAAAGAACAGGTTCTATTGGTGCAAAAGACCAAATGCCGCAAACACCCATCTTCAATGTTGAAATCTTTGATGTTTGGGGTATTGATTTCATGGGTCCTTTTCCTTCTTCATTTGGTTTCACTTATATTTTGCTTGCGGTTGATTATGTTTCTAAATGGGTAGAAGCAAAAGCTACCCGTACTAACGATTCTAGAGTGGTTTCAGATTTCATCAAGACTAACATTTTCTCTAGATTTGGGATGCCGCGGGTATTTATAAGTGATGGAGGTTCACATTTCTGCAATAGGACCATTGAGGCACTCTTCAAGAAGTACAATGTCAAGCATAAGGTTTCAACACCTTATCACCCACAAACAAGTGGCCAAGCCGAAGTATCAAATAGAGAGGTCAAGCAAATCTTGGAGAAGACCGTGGGGCCTAACCGGAAGGATTGGAGCATGCGTTTAGACGATGCACTATGGGCATATCGCACTGCCTACAAAACACCCCTAGGGATGTCTCCATTTCGGCTAGTTTATGGAAAACCTTGTCACTTACCCGTGGAGCTAGAGCATAAGGCACATTGGGCCATCAAAACGTTCAATTTGGACTTAGATGCTGCTGGAATGCATCGGAAGCTCCAATTGAATGAGCTTGAGGAACTAAGGAATGAAGCCTACGAGAATGCCCGCATTTACAAGGAAAAGACGAAGGCGTTTCATGACAAGATGATTAGGGGCAAAACCTTCACAATTGGGCAGAAAGTTTTACTTTTTAATTCTCGTTTACGTTTATTTCCCGGAAAGTTACGTTCTAAATGGATTGGACCTTTTGTTGTTACTAATGTTTTCCCACATGGTGCAGTTCAAGTCCAAAGCTTAAGGAATGGGGTGGAATTCAAGGTCAACGGACATAGATTGAAGCCATACTATGAGAATGCCATGGGGCAGGTTGTGGAGGAGATCTCACTCCATGCCGTGGGCACCAATGGTGCCTGAACGTGTTCTTCGTCCGGCTGCAAGACGTTAAAGAAAGCGCTACTTGGGAGGCAACCCATGCCATTCAACAAAGGAAGACCTAGAAAGCACTCCAATTCCAGATTTGCGTTCCTAAACCCTTCTCTTTGTTGATTCCTTCTAATCTGCCTATTTAGTTGTTTTACTTACTGTTTGTGTGTTTCTTTGTGTGATTCTATGCTTAAAACATTGAGGACAATGTTTGATTTAAGTGTGGGGGGGTAACTAAGTGTTTTTCATTCAAATTCGTGGGATTTTATCACCCATTATTTCAAAACTTGTTCCTTGCTGTTTTTAAGTGTTTTTAAGCAGTTTTGGTGTGTTTTAGTATGTTTTGAAGTAAAAATCCGAAAATCAAAGAAAAATTTGAAAAATTTGTTTTAAAAAACCCAAAAAAGAGTTGTTTTTGTGTGTTTGTTTGTGTCTTAGGGTACCTTCCAACACAATGATGAGGATTTGGTTTTTAAATACATGGCTGTTAAAGAGAGTGATTAACATGGATGAAAGTTTGATTTACTCTATGTTTATGCTTGGTTGTGGTTATAACTTATGAATTCACATGCAATCATAAAAAATAAAAAAATAAATAAATAAAAAAAAAAAATCAGTTTTTGTAACATGCTTGAAGGAAGGAACTCAAATTAACGCTACAACCTTGTGAGACTTGAACCTAAACGTTTATTTGGAGAGTTCAAATCTGTGCATTCTTTGTTTTCTAAAATCGTTGCATGATCTCATTATTCTTTGCTTGGTTGCTACTTAGAAGGCGTTTCATCATTTAGTTCCAAACACTAGAAGTCATGCCCATTTCATTCAAAGCATGGTATTGATTAGCATAACACATATTCAAGATGAAGTTGTGTAGTGACCACCACTTTAGCCAAAAAGCCGTGTGCCCTACTCCATTATATGTTTAGGTGTTAACCCCATTGAGCCTTGTTTAGCCTTTTCTTTGTTAACCCACATTACCCTCACCTAGCCTAGATTAGGACTATCCATACCCTCGTTCTTAAAGTATAGTAAGCATGATTCAAATGGAATTCCTTTATGACAGAAACCAAGTGTGGGGGAAGTTTTTATTTTGAGAATTATGTGCCATAAGCACGGGTAGAAAGAAAAGAAAAGAAAAATTCGTGAAAAAAAAAAAATAAATAAAGTATGAAAAGAGTTGAACAATATGAGAAAAAAAGTTCCAAGGTGTTGTTTGTTGAAGAAAGGGTCCAAAAAGTTGAATTCGGCCCCAAGAAGTTGTTTAAAGTCTTCCCCTTGTATTTTTAAGTTAATTTCTGCAAACTAAGTGAATTCTAAGTCTTAACTTCATTACTTTGCTTACTAATGCTTGAAGAACGTTTGTTTTCCCTATCCTTTCTTTGTTAACCAATACCCCAAGCCCCGTTGCAACCCTTAAACTTCTATCTTGAGTGTTATGTGTTTCAATTTGTTGAGTTTGAATTTGGTATGAGCATATGGTGTCACTGGTTCTCGCATCTAAGTAGTAGCATTCCATTCATGAGATCATATCTAAACATGCCTATTAAGTCCGGAAATTGCGTTCTTTGTGATACATATATGTGAGCATTCGTTTTTATATCTACATCAATTCTCTCACATATAACTAGTATAGGGTGTGTAGTTAGAAAATCTGAGTGAAAATAGAGTGCAAATCTATTAAGGATTGAGGGAATTCTCTAAGGCATGTTACTACATTCAAAACATTGTTTTAATTGGTTAATTGTGAACTAGTAAGTAGTGACTATGATTAAGCATGTGCTTAAGTGTTAAATTGACTCAAATCTGTGGGAATGATAATCTTTAACATGTCATGTGCATTGGAAATCCCTGAGGCAAACGTTGGAAGGTTTAGATTATGTTTGTTTGTTTTGTCTTGTTTTATTTCTTTGTTTTGCTCGAGGACTAGCAAAAGCTAAGTGTGGGGGAATTTGATAGGAGCATTTTTATGTGACTTAATTGGCTTGTTCTCATGCATTTATGTTGTTTTTCCTTAGTTAGTTTAGTGTTTAAAGTCATTTTCGTGCAATTTCAGGTTTTAGTGTCAAAGTATGCAAAAAGAAGCAATTTGGAGCATTCTAGAGCATTTTTGGGCCAAGATTGGATAGTGCAAGCATGGAGGCATGAGGATGGACGAATTTGAAGGCTTGAATTCAGTTAGGGAGCTGCAAGGGGGCCTAAAAACCTTATTTCTAGAAGGCTTTATCTATTCACACATGGTGCCTAATTTCTGTATTGGAAGAACAAGCCTTCCTAGCTTGTCACTAGCCGTCCTACCTTGTCTCCTAGCCTTCCTAGCTTGTCACTAGCCGTCCTACCTTGTCCAAGCTACACACATATATCCTTTAAGTGTTTCAAAACCTTTCCTAGCCCTATAAATAAGGGTTTGCAGCAAGGCACTAGGGGATCACTCATTCATTCAATTTTTGTCCATTCATCTATCCTTCATCCAATTCCATAATCCCTGATCCTAAAACACATCCCAACCATCCCATCCACCTTTGTGCCGTAGCAAGGAGAAAGAAGGAAAGACTCTTGGATGCTCAAGCTTCGTCGTTGGTGCATTCTAGGTGTAATTCGTTTTATGATTTCAATGTTTAATTTATTTTCCTTTCATTTTGCTATGAACATGAGTGGCTAAACCCCTATTGGTTAGGGGTGATTTCGAAGCCATAACTATGTGTGCAAGTTGATTTGATAAATTCCAGTTATGAGTTCTTGAATCGTGAATGCAATTGGCTTAACTGTGCGAGTAATAACGTATTTGTGTTTGTTAATTAGGGGTCGACACTTAATTGGCTTGCATGAATATGATGCTAGAATATAAGTTTGTTTCACATAATTGTCACACACTTATATTCACAAGTAGTGAAGGTTGCTAGTCACAATCGCGTTAAGTTCAATTCCTAGCATAAGTGTCATGATGTCATAGTCACAAGTGCTTTGTCAATGCTTATAGTTTTCATTGAACGTAATGATCTTTGATTGTATCTTTATTATGATGTCATGTAAGGAACTTTTGAAGAATGCTTTGGGTTGTCGTATGATGTCATCCAATTCAATAACACAAGGAAAACTTGAGAATTAACTAGTGATGTCACGGTTAATTTGGGGCATTGTCATTCATAATTCTATGAAGGAATAACTGGAAATCGAGTCATTTGCATACTTGTCATGTGTGGAGAAAGAACCCCTAACTAGTCCATGATCCATTAAAAACCCCAAAAACGTTTCAAAATCAGTTTTACTTTGCAATCTGTTTTCTCAACTTTAATTTCGTCCAAATCAAATCCCCCTTTACTTTGAAGTCTCAATTTAGTTAGAAATTGTTTTGGTTCATGTTTTTAAGTGTTTTGAGTCAAGTTTTCAACCAATTTCGTCCAAATTAGTGTAGGTGCTCAAAACTGCCCAGAAAGTGGTTTTTAGGCAGTTTTAAGTCTTCTAGTTGCTGTTTTGAGTTTTTGTTTTGTTTTAGTGTTTTAACTTTGGTTTTTCATTCTTTGAGTCCAAATTAGTGTTTTTAACTTTGTTTTGGAGTTCTTAGGTCAGTTTTCAAGAGTTTAGCAATCCCTCCTAATCCCCGGTTTTGAACGATCCCTACTTACATACTTTGCTACAATTGTCAGAAGAGGGTTTAATTTGTGTGCTTAATATATTTTGCATCAAGTGCCGGCTGATTGCTTCTTTTACTTTGCCATGCGAGTAAGAACAAGGACAAAGAAAAAGACAGGGAAAGAGCATGATATGAGATACTTTTGCTTTTGACCTTGATGATATGAGATACCTTTGCTTTTGAAGAAGCGGTGAATGAATCAGCATACTTCAATCCGCCGTTTCCTCCTGGGTCATCTGTACTCCAGGCATCTGGTATCATCTTTGGGGAAGAAGAAAGAATTGAGTATTTCGAAAGGCTTTGCTGGGAGTGCGCCCTCAGAGGTGAGAAAGAGTTGGGCATTTTCTTCAGGTTTGCCTTGCCATAAAAGACGAAGGTCGACATATATAGAGATAATAGCAAGTGGTGGTACTGTTCTTTTACCCTTTGTCGACAGATGTTTTGATCTCGCAAATCCGGCTTTTTGAAATAGCAGGCGCCTCTTCGATTTCTGAACGACGCCCCTTCGATTTTTGAGCAGGCGCCCCTTTGCTTTCTGAAGGACACGTAGTAGTGCGGATGCGGCTCCTTTTGACAAAGCTGCACGCGTTTTCTGAAAAGCAGAGAAAGCGTCGCCGAACTTTGCGCTTGTCGGCTAAAGATGTGTAGTTGCGATGATGGCCTCCACGTGTTGTCTGAAAAGAAGAAATCTTTTGACAAAGTTGAACGCGTCTTCTGAAAAGCCGAGAAAGCGTCGCCAAAATTATGCCGAAAATTCCGACTTTTTGAATCGGTGGACGCGTCGCCTTGGCTTTTTATAGAGCTATCGATCACCACAACAAACACACCCTGAAGATTTCCCATTCTTGAAAATCGACTCCGGCCCTTTGAGAATTAACTCCATCCACCCCATCTCTTTGAACACTTTTGAAAAATGGCAAACCCATCGAACCTTAGCTTAGAATTGAGTCTCAGCAGTGATACGGGCGCGCCGCGTCAAGGTAACGTATGGCGCCCTTCTTTCTTATCTTCTAATGGTCCTCTTACAGGTGAAGACTCTGTGATGCAGGACGCCACAACAGCTACAATAGTAGCTAGGAACCTCCTCACTCCAAAAGATAGTAGGCTGCTGTCAGGACAGTCCGATGAGTTGGCCGTTCAAGAGTCCCTCACACTTAGTGTTCAGTGTGCGAGTTCTGTGTCCAACATGGGCCAACGCCTGCTTGCCCGCTCCCGTTAGGTGGAAGCATTGATGGCAGAGGTGGAAAGTCTCAAGCAGGAGGTCCAGCAGCTGAAGTATGAGAATAGAAGTTTGCACGTGCTTGCAAACAACTATTCGACGGGCATGAAGAGGAAGCTTGATGAACTGCAAGAGTCTGAAGGTCGGATTCAAAGTGACCGTCAAAGGTTTTCGTCTTTCCTCCAGAGGCACCTTTTTCCTGGATCATCAAGCGCTTGGCCAAGTATTGAGGCCTGGAATGCTCCCGCTCCGATGCCTTCCGCTCCGATGCCTTCCGCTCCGATGCCTCCCGCTCCGATGCCTTCCGCTCCGATGTCTTCCGCTCCGATGTCTCCCGCTTCTATGCCTTCCGCTTCGACGCCTCGTAGTGGGGCTTCACGCAAACATCCTTTGTGAATGCTCCATCTTTCTCCATGTTTAGTATCTTTTTTTTTTTTTTTTTTTTTTTTTCTACAAATCAAACGGCATGGAATTGGTCTTTGAATGGGCGGTGATACTTGAAATGATCCGGTAATAGTTTAAATTCTAGAGTGGATGCCTGAATCATTAACGACATATTAGTATAAAAGAAAATTGAAATTCGGGGAGGCGGCTTACCTTTGTGTTCCGACAAGAACTTAAGAATAAACACCCCTTCGAAAGTTATGACTTGTCCCGTGTCATAAAATCCAACTTCTTTGGGAATTGTGGTTTCAATTATGTCCTCTTTGATGCCTTCATGAAATTCCCTACTTTGCACCTTTGGAAGGGGTTCCAAGATGTCTTTTTCACCTTCTTCTTCCTTGGAAGTCATGAATCTGCAAGGAATAGGGATATTTGTTGGAACGGGGTTAAAAATAATGAAATTTGGAACAACCATACCTGAATTAGATGGCATAGGAGCAATAGGTGCCTCCGGTAAAGGTGTTTCCACCCTTGCCGTGGGCTGGGTGTATTCCTCTTCCTTGTGATTTGATTTTGATGGTTGAGGGTCCATTCCAACCTCTTTGTCACTTCTCAACATGATTTCCTTGGCAGTTTCAAATTCTCCCTTCGGATTTGCAATGGTTGAACTAGGGAGTTCGCCTTGGTCTCGAAACTGTCCTACGAACTCCGCGATCTGCCCAATTTGCATTTCCAAGTGGTCCAACCTTTTGTCTTGATTTTGGCCCTCCTTGACTTGATTTTGTGAGCCCTGCACCAAACAAATTAATTCATTAAGCTTTTGATTATAATCTATTGACGAACTTGAGTTTGGTTGGGCATATTGAATATGAGGTGGCTGCCAATATCCTTCTTGTTGAACATTTTGAGGTTCCCACCACATAGAAGTTGAATGATCACTCCAATCCGAATTGTAAGTATTGGAAAACACGTTATTCCTTGATTGAAGATCAAATATATCAATGCTTTGCATTTGGGACCTTTCCATGAGCTGTGACAAAAGAGAAGCATTATCAAGTGCCATGTTGTGCTTCTCTAGCACAAAACACAAATCAAAAACTAAAACTAAAATACATAACAGAAACTAAAACTAAAACTAATAAGAAAACGAAAATAACAATCCAAAGGATTAGCAAAGTTGCTAATCCCCGGCAACGGCGCCAAAATTTGATGCGATATTTATACGCACACAAATTAAACCCTCTTTTTGACAATTGTAGTATAGGTGCAAGTAGGGATCGTTCTGGACCGGGGATTAGGAGGGATTGTTAATCACTTGGATTTGACTCAAAAACGTAAAAACACAATATAAAACACTATACTAGACTCAAAGAATGCAAAACTAAACTTTAAAACACTAAAACAAATCAAAAGACTCAAACATCACCCAAAACACTCAAAACTGCCTTAAAATCACTTTCTGGGCAGTTTTGAGCACTTTGGTGAATTTGGACGAATTTGTGTAATAAATTGAATCAAAACACTTAGAAACATAAACTAAGATACTTTCTAACTAAATTGGACAATAAAGTAAAGGGGGATTGAGTTTTGGACGAAATTAAACTAAATGCACAGATTCTAATTAAAACAGATTGTAAATATGAAATTGATGAAATGGAATGAATGGATGATAGAATAGCTAAGGGGTTCATCTCCACACATGTTACACTTGCATAATAAAATGATTTCCAATTGCATTTCAATAAACCATGAATACTCAACACCCCAAGTTAACCGTGATGCACTAATTAACCTTCAAATCTTCCTAACGTTATTGAATTGGATGATGCATGCGACAATTCAAAACATTCCCCACAAGTCCTCAACATGAATGCATAGAAGAGGTACAAGCAAGAATCATTACGCTCTATGAAAATTATAAGTGTTGACGAGGCATTTGTTACTATGGATTGCATGAAACTTATGCCAAGAATTCATTTAACGCGATTGTTTATAAGCAACCTCCACTACTTGTGAATATAAGTTCGTAACTATTAGGTGAAACTCACTTATATTCTAGCGTCATATTCATGCATGAAAATTAAGTGTGCACTCTCAATAAACATACATAAATAAGTTATCAATCAAACAGTTAAACGAATTGAATCCACAACTTATGAAACGCAATTAGAAGTAATCAAATCAAAATGCAAGCATAAACATATATTTCGAATTCCCCCCTAGCCAAGCGGGGTTTAGTTGAATTTAAACATTGGAATCAAAGAAACACCTAAACATTCCAACAACTCAAACTTGAATTGTATGAACGTTTAGGCCCTCTTCTCTTCCATTCCTCATTCGTACAAAACAAAGAGTATTGAAATTAAAC
This sequence comes from Pyrus communis, assembly GCF_963583255.1. Classification (NCBI taxonomy): domain Eukaryota; kingdom Viridiplantae; phylum Streptophyta; class Magnoliopsida; order Rosales; family Rosaceae; genus Pyrus; species Pyrus communis. The sequence continues at coordinate 10,966,249 of NC_084815.1, forward strand.
ATTGAAATCAAAGAAACACCTAAACATTCCAACAACTCAAACTTGAATTGTATGAACGTTTAGGCCCTCTTATCTTCCTCTTCGTTGTAGCACAAGGTCTAAGGATAGTTTGATGGTGTGAATGGTTTGGGGAGTGGTTGGAGTGGCTGCAATGGAGGAGAAAAGTGTTTTGCTGGCTGCTGCAAGGGTGTGGAGAGGTTTTGACGAATTTCTGGAATATGGAAGAGTGAATGGAAGAATGTATGAGAATTTCTGAATATGGGAATGAGTTTTGTGGCTGCAATGGGTGCTTATTTATAGGTGGAGAAAGGGGTGAATGTGCATGTGGCTGATTTGTGGTGCAATGATGAAAGGAAATGTGCATGTGGCTGATTTGTGATGCAATGATGAAAGGCAAAATGCATGTGGCTGATTTGTGGTGAGTGGGAATGCAATCTGAAATGGGAGAGCATGTGGATTAAAGGGGGAATGCATGTGCAATGTTTTGGGAGAAAATGGGAGTGCATGTCAGTGATGGTGTTTGGTGCTGAAAATGAATGTGTTTGCATGTGAATTAGAGCTAGGGTGAATGATGATGAATGCATGTGGATTAAAGAGTGAATGGTGGCTGCAAAGTGAATGAATAATGAAATGGGAAAGCATGTGCAAGGTTTTGGTGTGAATGATTGAATGTGCATGTGGCTGCAATGGATTAGGAATCCTTCAATTTCGTCCATCCTCTTGGCTCCAAGCATATGATATCCATTCCAATCTCTAATTTGCTCCAAAAGGCTCCAAAAGGCATCCTTTTGCATACTTTGCCCTTAGAACCTGAAAACACACAAAAGAAGCATAAAGGACTAAAATAACTAAAGAAACATAACGTAAATGCACGAGAACAAGCCATTTAAGTCGCATGAATATGCTCCTATCAGCTGCTGTCAGGACGGTCCGATGAGTTGGTCGTTCAAGAGTCCCTCGCACTTAGTGTTCAGTGTGCGAGTTCTGTGTCCAACATGGGCCAACGCCTGCTTGCCCGCTCCCGTCAGGTGGAATCATTGATGGCAGAGGTGGAAAGTCTTAAGCAAGAGATCCAGCAGCTTAAGTACGAGAATAGAAGTTTGCATGTGCTTGCAAATAACTATTCGTCGGGCATGAAGAGGAAGCTTGATGAGCTGCAAGAATCTGAGGGTCGAATTCACAGTGACCGTCAAAGGCTTGCGGCTTATCTCCAGAGGCACCTTTTTCCTGGGTCATCCAGCATTTGGCCAAGTATTGAGGCCTGGAATGCTCTAGTTCCGATGCCTTCCGCTCCTATGCCTTCCGCTTCTATGCCTTCTGCTTCGACGCCTCGTAGTGGGGCTTTACGTAAACATCCTCTGTGAAGGCTCCATCTTTCTGCCATGTTTATTTTTATTCTTTTTTTTTTTTTTTTTTTTTTTAATCAAATCAAACGGCATGGAATTGATCTTTGAATGGAAGGTGATACTTGAAATGATCCGGTAATGGTTTAAATTCTAGAGTGGATGCCTGAATCATTAACAACATGTTAGTATAAAAGAAAATTGAAATTCGGGGAGGCGGCTTACCTGTGTGCTCCGAAATGAACTCCAGAATAAACACCCCTTCGAAAGTTATGACTTGTCCCGTGTCATAAAATCCAACTTCTTTGGGAATTATGGTTTCAAATATGTCCTCTTTGATGTAGATTTTTATTCTTTTTTTTTTTTTTTTTTTTAATCAAATCAAACGGCATGGAATTGATCTTTGAATGGAAGGTGATACTTGAAATGATCCGGTAATGGTTTAAATTCTAGAGTGGATGCCTGAATCATTAACAACATGTTAGTATAAAAGAAAATTGAAATTCGGGGAGGCGGCTTACCTGTGTGCTCCGAAATGAACTCCAGAATAAACACCCCTTCGAAAGTTATGACTTGTCCCGTGTCATAAAATCCAACTTCTTTGGGAATTATGGTTTCAAATATGTCCTCTTTGATGCCTTCTACATCTTCTCCAGCCACTACCTTCTTTTGAATCATTCTTCTTGGTGTACAAAGTCCTTTGAAGAATTCAACACCATCTAAAACTTGCTGTGTTGCACCAAGAATTGGAATAGCATTTTGCACCTTTGGGAAGGCTTCCACGATGTCCTTTTTACTCTCTTCTTGGTTGGGAATCAAAAACCTGCTAGGAAAAGGGACATTGGGTGGAATAACATCAGAATAACATGGAATTGGGACGTCCTTACTTGTGGTGGGTGGTTTAGAGGGCTTAGGGGGCTGCGGCAATGGTTGTTCTACCCTTGCCGTGTGCATGTCTTCTTCCTCCTCCTCAATTAGCAGCTCCTCATCCACTTCTAGGCTATGTTTGGACATTTTTAGGTCAGCTCCAACCTCCATAGCACTTCCCAAAGTGATAGCATTATGGATTTCAAAATCTTCCTTCGAGTTTTCAATAGTTGAGTTGGAGAGTTCACTTTGCTCTTGAATTTGTTTCATGAACTCCATAATCTGCCCAATTTGCTCCTCCAATTTACCCACCTTCTTGTCTTGATTTTGTTCGTCCTGCGTCAAAGAGTTTAGTGATTGAAATTTTTTATCATTATCCATGGACATACTTGAACTTGATTGGAATTGTTGTGGGGGAGGTTGTGGTGGCTGCATAGGTGTTGTATTGAACTCCTCATATGGTTGCCAATATGCTTCTTGTTGAGCCTCCTTGGCTTGATTTTGTGACCCATGCGCCAAAGAATTTAATTCATTAAGAATTTGATTATAATCTATTGGCGAACTTGAATTTAATTGAGCATATTGCATATGAAGTTGTGGTGGCTGCATAGGTCTTGAATAGAATTCCTCATATGGTTGCCAATATGCTTCACGTTGAACTTGTTGATCTTCCCACCACATAGAGTTTGAATGATCCCTCCAATCTCTTTGTGGACATTGATTGGCTTGAAATCCTTGCCTAAATGGAGCACCAAATGTAGGGACACTCTGCATTGTGGTCCTTTCGGCATACGGTGACAATTGAGAAGTAAGATTTGCCAATTGAGCTTGAATGCTAGCAAAATCCATATCTTACTTCTCTAGTACCTAAAATCAAAGAAAGAGAACTAAATCAAATATCAAAAGTAACAACAAACAAAGAAAACAACACTAAGTTAGAAACTAAAACGAAAACAACTAAACCAAAAAGAAAAGAACCAAGGGATTAGCAAAGTTGCTAATTCCCCGGCAACGGCGCCAAAATTTGATGCGAGATTTATACGCGCATAAATTAAACCCTCTTTTTGTCAATTGTAGTATATGTATAAGTAGGGATCGTTCTTAACCGGGGATTAGGAGGGATTGCAAATCACTTGGAAACTGACTCAAAAACGTAAAAACACAATATAAAACACTATACTAGACTCAAAGAATGCAAAACTAAACTTTAAAACACTAAGACAAACTAAAGACTCAAAATGCTTTAAAAACACAAACTAAATTGATTTCTAACTAAATTACACAATAAAGTAAAGGGGGATTGAGTTTTTGACGAAATTAACTAAAATTGCACAAATTGTAATTAAAGTCAAAACGTAAATATGAATGTGATGAAAATATGGATGATGGAATAGCCAAGGGGTTCTTCTCCACACATGTTACACTTGCATACAAGATTGATTCTCAGTTGGTCTTTCGATAAATTATGAAACTCAATACTCCGGGTTAATTAGGTCCGCTTAAATTAACCGTCAAGTTTTCCTTAAGTTAATGAATTGGATGGGTTTGCGCAACGCAATTCACAACATTCTCCAAAAGTCCTTTACGTGAAACTCACTTATATTCTAGCGTCATATTCATGCATGAAAATTAAGCGTGCATTCTTAATAAACATTCATAAATAAGTTATCAATCAAACGGTTAAACAAATTGAATCCACAACTTATGAAATTCCAACGAAAGTTAATCAATTCATATTGCAAACATAAACATAGTTTCGAATCACCCCCTAGCTAAAGGGGGTTTAGTTCCTCATAACTTTGAAATCAAAGAAACACCTAAACATTCCAACAACTCAAATTTGAATTGTATGAACGTTTAGGCACTCTTCTCTTCCATTCCTCATACGTACAAAACAAAGAGAATTAAAATGAAACATTGAAATCAAAGAATCACCTAAACATTCCAACAACTCAAACTTGAATTGGATGAACGTTTAGGTCCTCTTCTCTTCCTCGTTGTTGTAGCACAAGGTCTAAGGAGATGTTTAGGGCTTTAGGTGTATGTGGAATGGAGTGGGGAATGGTTGGAGTGGCTGCAATGGAGGATAAAAACTGCACAGAAATGGAAGGGGATTTGCGGCACAAGGGTTGTGTTTGTGTTGTGTGAAGTGTTGTGAATGGAATGAATGAATTGTGGCTGCAATGCATGCTTATTTATAGGTAAATGAGAGGGAACATGACAGCTAGGAATAGGTGGAAATGTGGCTGCAAGTTTGGTGAATGATTATGAGTGAATGCATGTGAATGTGGCTAGGTGGGAAAGATGGGATTGCCAAGGTTATACACGGCAATGGATTTGTGTTAGGTGATGGGTGCATGTGTTGGCTTTATTTGTTGTGCAATGATGAAAGGCAAAGTGCATGTGCAATGTTGGAGGATGAATGTGTGATGGTGTGATTGAATGATTTAAAGGGGCATGTGGGTGAATTAAAGGATGGAATGCATGTGAATTAGGTTGCAAAGAGAAGGAGAAAAGCTGGAAAATGGAATGGGATACATGGCAAGGTGTGTTTGGTGTTGGAAATGCATGTGTTTTAGGTTGTGAAAGCATGTGGATTAGGTGGAAAGAGGTGGGTGTGCATGTGAGTTGAAATGCATGTGTTTAAATGGTTGAAATGTGTAGATGATTATGAGTATGATAAGTGATAAGTGTATGGTTATGATAAGTGATAAATGAATGATATGTTAAGTGATAAATGAATGATATGTTAAGTGATAAATGAATGATATGTGGTGATGATAAGTTGGTCTTCAATTTCGTCCATTCCTTTTGCTCCAAACATAAGCTATCCATTCCAAGTCCGATTTTGCTCCAAAATGCTCCAAAATGCATCTTTTTGCTTCCTTAGCCATGTAAACCTAAAAACTCACGAAAGAAGCATAAAGGACTAAAATAACTAAAGAAACATAACGTAAATGTACGAGAACAAGCCATTTAAGTCGCATGAATATGCTCCTATCAGCTAGGTTAGGATAATGTGGGTTAACAATGAATAAAGGCTAAACAAAGCTCAACGGGGTTAAAACTTACAACAAATACGAAAAATGGGAAGTAAGGCTATTTGGCTATGGTGGCAACTACACAACTTCATCTTGATATATGTTATGCAATTCAATGTCATGCTTTGAATGAAACGGATATAAGTTCTAGCATTTAGTTCTATCATGATACAATTGCATTCTAAGTAGCAACCAAGCAAGGAATAATGAAATCATGCAACAACTTTAGAAAACAAAGAATCACAGAAAATAACTCTCCAAAGAAAGTAATGGCTCGAGTCTCACAGGGATGTAGCGTTATTATGAGTTTCTTCCTTCAAGCATGTTACAAAAACGAATTTTTCTTTTATGATTGCATGTGAAATCATATATTATAACCATAACCAAGCATATACCAAGAGTAAATCAAACTTTTCTCCATGTTTATAACTCTTTTTAACAGTCATGCAATTACAAACCAAATCCTTATCATTGTGTTGGAAGGTACCCTAAGACACAAACACACAAAAACGACTCAAAACACTCTTTTTAGGCTTTTCAAAACATGTTTTTCAAATTTTTATGTGATTTTCGGAGTTATAAAACAAAACACACTAAAAACACTTTAAAACAACTTAAAAACACCTTAAAACAGCAAGGAATAACATTTGAAGTTATGGGTGATAAAATCCCACGAATTTGCATTAACAACATTAGTTACCCCCCCCCACACTTAAATCAAACATGTCCTCAATGTTTTAAGCATAGATTCACACAAAACATAAGTAAACACACAAAAAAGCATTTAAACATACTAAACATGGCAGAATGTAATTAACAAAGAGAAGAGTTTAGGGACGCAAATCTGGTTATGGAGTGTAAATTCCCTCTTCTCCTTGGTGATTGCATTGAGGCTTTGATCTTTGTGATTCCACAGGCTTACTCTTGAACTGGTTTCCGCCCATCGTTGATTTTCCTTTGTGCTACTCTTGAACTGGGCAGCAGGATTCTTTTGGTCTCCTCCACTTATTGATTTTCCTTTGTGCTACTGGGCTGGAGGATTCTTTTGGTCTTCCCCGAAGGTCTGAGCTTACCCCTTTGGTCTGTTTCTTTGTTCAATCTTTCCAATTCGTATTGAAAAGGGTTGGAGGATAACTCAGCCTATGTTTGTCTCCACATGCTTCAATGTATCATTTTCACTTGCCTTACTCGCTCCCCTTTGCAGAAGTGGTCCCTTCTCCGGAAGTGTATCAACCGTTGAAGATGACTACTCGAGAGCAACGCTAGGTAAGCAATCAGGAATAGATTCCAGGCAGTTGGCTCCAGATCGGAAGATTGACTCCAAGTGCCGGCTGATTGCTTCTTTTACTTTGCCATGCGAGTAAGAACAAGGACAAAGAAAAAGACAGGGAAAGAGCATGATATGAGATACTTTTGCTTTTGAGCTTGATGATATGAGATACCTTTGCTTTTGAAGAAGCGGTGAATGAATCAGCACATGTATTTGTTGTGCTGTTTCCTCTTGGGTCATCTGTACTCCAGGCATCTGGTATCATCTTTGGGGAAGAAGAAAGAATTGAGTATTTCGAAAGGCTTTGCTGGGACTGCGCCCTCAGAGGTGAGGGAGAGTTGGGCATTTTCTTCAGGTTTGCCCTGCCATAAAAGACGAAGGTCGACATATATAGAGATAATATCAAGTGGTGGTACTGTTCTTTTACCCTTGTCGACAAACGTTTTGATCCCGCAAATCCGGCTTTTTGAAATAGTGGCGCCTCTTCGATCTTTGAAGACGCCTCTTCGATTTCTGAGCAGGCGGCCCTTCGATTTCTGAACGACGCCCCTTTTCTTTCTGAACGACACGTGGTAGTGCAGATGCGGCTCCTTTTGACAAAGCTGCACGCGTCTTCTGAAAAGCAGAGAAAGCGTCGCCGAACTTTGCACTTGTCGGCTAAAGATGTGTAGTTGCGATGATGGCCTCCACGTGTTTTCAGCTTTGTCAGAAATCTTTTGACAAAGTTGAACGCGTTTTCTGAAAAGCCGAGGGAGCGTCGCCTAACTTACGCCGGAAAATCCGGCTCTTTGAATCGGTGGACGCGTCGCCTTGGCTTTTTATAGAGCTATCGATCACCGTCAACATACACACTCTGAAGATTTCCCATTCTTGAACATCGTCTCCGGCCCTTCGAAATTTAACTCCATCCACCCCTTCTTTTTGAACACTTTTGAAAAAAAATGGCAAACTCATCGAACCTTAGTTTAGATTTGAGTCTCAGCAGCGATCCGGTTGCGCCCCGTCAAGGTAATGTATGGCGCCCTTCTTTTTTATCTTCTAACGGTCCTCTTTCAGGTGAAGACTCTGTGATGCAGGACGCCACAACAGCTACAATAGTAGCTAGGAACCTCCTCACTCCAAAAAATAGTAGGCTGCTGTCAGGACGGTCCGATGAGTTGGCCGTTCAAGAGTCCCTCGCACTTAGTGTTCAGTGTGCGAGCTCTGTGTCCAACATGGGCCTACACCTGCTTGCTCGGTCCCGCCAAGTGGAATCGTTGATGGCAGAGGTGGAAAGACTTAAGCAACAGATCCAGCAGCTTAAGTACGAGAATAGAAGTTTGCATGTGCTTGCAAATAACTATTCGTCGGGGATGAAGAGGAAGCTTGATGAGCTGCAAGAATCTGAGGGTCGAATTCACAGTGACCGTCAAAGGCTTGCGTCTTATCTCCAGAGGCACCTTTTTCCTGGGTCATCCAGCGCTTGCCAAGTATTGAGGCCTGGAATGCTCTAGCTCCGATGCCTCCCGCTCCGATGGCTTCCGCTTCTATGCCTCCTGCTTCTATGCCTTCTGCTCCTATGCCTTCCGCTTCTATTCCTTCTGCTTCGACGCCTCGTAGTGGGGCTTCACGTAAACATCTTCTGTGAAGGCTCCATCTTTCTCCATGTTTAGTATCTTTTTTTTATTTATTTTTTTTATTTTTTATTTTTTTTATTAACATAAATAAAATCAAACGGCATGGAATTGGTCCTTGAATGGAAGGTGATACTTGAAGTGAACCGGCATTGGTTTGAATTCTAATGTAGGTGCCTGATTCATAAAAAACAACAAGTTAGTATAAAATGTAATGGAATTTGAAAAAAATGACTTACTTGTTTTGTCTGACAAGAACTCAATGACAAACACCACTCCTTTGAAAGTTTCAGGGATATTGGACTTGGCCAGATTGCATGTGATGGTTATGACTTGTCCAATGTCATCAAATTCAACTTCTTTGGGCATTGTTGTCTCAAGTATATCCTCTTTGATGAATTCATGAAATTCCCTACTTTGCACCTTTGGAAGGTCTTCCAAGATGTCTTTTTCACTTTCTTCTTCCTTGGAATTCATGAACCTGCAAGGAATAGGGATATTAGGTGGAATGGGGTTAGAACAAATTGGAACAACCTTACTTGAATTAGATGGCGTAGGAGCAATAAGTGCTTCCGGCAAAGGTGCTTCAAATTCTCCCTTCGGATTTACAATGGTTGAACTAGGGAGTTTGCCTTGGTCGCAAAATTGTCCTACGAACTCCGCTATCTGCCCAATTTGCTTTTCCAAGTGGTCCAACCTTTTGTCTTCTTGTCGAGCCTCATTGTCTTGATTTTGTGAGCCCTGCACCAAACAAATTAATTCGTTAAGCTTTTGATTATAATCTATTGACGAACTTAAGTTTGGTTGGGCATATTGAATATGAGGTTGTGGTGGCTGCCAATATCCTCCTTGTTGAGCATTTTGAGGTTCCCACCACATAGAGTTTGAATGATCACTCCAATCCGAATTGTAAGTATTGGAAATAACAGATAGATTACACCTAGAAACGTCCAACACTCCAACTCGAATGCACAAACGCCCAAGGCTTGGTCTTCCTTCTCCTCTTCCTTGCTAAGTCACGGCACATGTTTTTCAAATTTTTATGTGATTTTCGGAGTTATAAAAACAAAACATACTAAAACTCTCTAAAACAACTTAAAAACACCTTAAAACAGCAAGGAACAACATTTGAAGTTATGGGTGATAAAATCCCACGAATTTGCATCAAATATACTTAGTTACCCCCCCCCCACACTTAAATCAAACATTGTCCTCAATGTTTTAAGCATAGATTCACACAAAGCATAAGTAAATACACAAGAAACACTTAAACATACTAAACATGGCATAATGTAACTAACAAAGAGAAGAGTTTAGAGACGCAAATCTGGAATTGGAGTGCTTTCTCGGTCTTCCTTTGTTGAATGCATGGGTTGATCTTGGTGATTCCACAGGCTTAATCTTGAACTGGTTTTCTCCCATCGTTGATTTTCCACAGGCTACTCTTGAACTGGGCTGGAGGATTCTTTTGGTCTCCTCCACTCGTTGATTTTCCTTTGTGCTACTCTTGAACTGGGCAGCAGGATTCTTTTGGTCTCCCCCGAAGGTCTGAGCTTTGATGCGAGATTTATACGCGCATAAATTAAACCCTCTTTTCGTCAAATTGTAGTATAAGTATAAGTAGGGATCGTTCTGGACCGGGGATTAGGAGGGATTGTTAACCACTTGGATTTGACTCAAAAACGTAAAATAACAATATGAAACACTATACTAGACTCAAAGAATGCAAAACTAAACTTTAAAACACTAAGACAAACCAAAAGACTCAAAACAACACAAACACACTCAAATCTGCCTAAAAACCACTTTCTGGGCAGATTTGAGCACAAACACAAATTTGGACGAAATTAAGTAATAACTTGACTCAAGAACGTAAAAACACAATATAAAACACTAAACTAACTCAAAGAATGTAAAACTAATCACTTAAAACATTAAAACAAACCAAAAGACTCAAACATCACCCAAAACACTCAAAACTGCCTTAAAATCACTTTCTGGGCAGTTTTGAGCACTTTGGTGAATTTGGACGAATTTATGTAACAAATTTAATCACAACACTTATAAACACAAACTAAATTGATTTCTAACTAATTCGACAAGAAAGTAAAGGGGTTCATCTCCACAGATTGTAAGTAAAAACAGATAGTAAAGATGAATGTGATGAAATGGAATGAATGGATGATAGAATAGCTAAGGGGTTCATCTCCACACATGTTACACTTGCATAATAAAATGAATTCCAATTGCATTTCAATAAATCATTAATTCTCAACACTCCAAGTTAATTAGGTCCGCTTAAATTAACTTTCAAATCTTCCTAACGTTATTGAATTGGATGATTGCATACGACAACCCAAAACATTCCCCACAAGTCCCCTACATGATTGCATAATAGAGATACAAGCAAGAATCATTACGCTCTATGAAAATTATAGGTGTTGACGAGGCATTCGTTACTATGGAATACTGATGCGAGAATTATATGCGCACAAATTAAACCCTCTTTTTGACAATTGTAGTATGAGTATAAGTAGGGATCGTTCTGGACCGGGGATTAGGAGGGATTGCAAATCTCTTGGAAACTGACTCAAAAATGTAAAATAAAGTTTAAAACACTAAACTAGACTCAAAGAATGCAAAATTAAAGTTTAAAACACTAAGACAAACCAAAAACTCAAAATGCTTTAAAAACACAAACTAAATTGAATTCTAACTTGATGCGTGATTTATACGCACACAAATTAAACCCTCTTTTCGTCAAATTGTAGTATATGTATAAGTAGGGATCGTTCTGGACCGGGGATTAGGAGGGATTGTTAACCACTTGGATTTGACTCAAAAACGTAAAATAACAATATGAAACACTATACTAGACTCAAAGAATGCAAAACTAAACTTTAAAACACTATGACAAACCAAAAGACTCAAAACAATACAAACACACTCAAATCTAAAAACCACTTTCTGGGCAGATTTGAGCACAAACACAAATTTGGACGAAATTAAGTAATAACTTGACTCAAGAACGTAAAAACACAATATAAAACACTAAACTAACTCAAAGAATGTAAAACTAAACACTTAGAACATTAAAACAAACCAAAAGACTCAAACATCACCCAAAACACTCAAAACTGCCTTAAAATCACTTTCTGGGCAGTTTTGAGCACTTTGGTGAATTTGGACGAAATTGGGAAATAAAATGAATCAAAACACTTAAAAGCACAAACTAAATTGATTTCTAACTAAATTGGACATTAAAGTAAAGGGGGATTTAGATTTATACGAAAATTGAAATAACAAAACAAGTTAATAAACGAAACAGATTGTAAAACGAATTTGATGGAATGGAATGAATGGATGATAGAATGGCTAAGGGGTTCATCTCCATACATGTTATACTTGCATAATAAAATGATTTCCAATTGCATTTCAATAAACCATGAAACTCAACACCCTGGGTTAACCGTGATGCACTAATTAACCTTCAAATCTTCCTAACGTTATTGAATTGGATGGGTTAGCGCATACAACAATTCAAAACATTCCCCACAAGTCCTCAACATGAATGCATAGAAGAGATACAAGCAAGAATCATTACGCTCTATGAAAATTATAAGTGTTGACGAGGCATTCGTTACTATGGATTGCATGAAACTTATGCCAAGAATTCATTTAACGCGATTGTTTATAAGCAACCTCCACTACTTGTGAATATAAGTTCGTAACTATTAGGTGAAACTCACTTATATTCTAGCGTCATATTCATGCATGAAAATTAAGTGTGCACTCTCAATGAACATACATAAATAAGTTATCAATCAAACAGTTAAACGAATTGAATCCACAACTTATGAAACGCAATTAGAAGTATTCAAATCAAAATGCAAGCATAAACATATATTCGAATCACCCCCTAACCAAAGGGGGGTTTAGTTCCTCATGGTACAAAACAAAGAGAATCAAAGAAACACCTAAACATTCCAACAACTCAAACTTGAATTGTATGAACGTTTAGGTCCTCTTCTCTTCCATTCCTCATTCGTACAAAACAAAGAGTATTGAAATTAAACATTGAAATCAAAGAAACACCTAAACATTCCAACAACTCAAACTTGAATTGTATGAACGTTTAGGCACTCTTCTCTTCCTCTTCGTTGTAGCACAAGGTCTAAGGATAGTTTGATGGTGTGAATGGTTTGGGGAGTGGTGAAGATGGAAGGATGGTGTTTGGATTGTAAGGGAGTGGTGCCTCAAGGCCACGGCACCAAGGGCAGTTTGTGATGGTCTACATTCTGAAAATGGAAGGGTTTGTGTTGTGGTATGTACAATGGATGAATTTCTGAAATGGAGGAGTCGAATGAGAATGAATGCAATGGATGCTTATTTATAGGTGAAATGGGGGGAACATGACAGCTAGGAGGGAATGTGGCTGCATGTTTGAATGATTAAAGGATGCATGTGGGTTGGAATTGCATGTGCAATGAATATGTGGCTGCATGTGCAAGGGGACAATCTGAAAATGCATGTGAAAGCATGTGTTGGCTGCAATGATGAAATGGATGGGAGTGCATGTGGCTTAATTAATTAAAGGGAGTGCATGTGCAATGTTTTAAAGGATGGAATGCATGTGAATATGATGGAAATCTGATATGGTGATGGGAGATGCATGTGGCTGATTTATGCATGTGATTAAAGGGAGTGCATGTTTGGTTGTTGTTGGTGCAATGATGGAGGAACAAGTGCATGTGGCTGAAATGTGGAAGGTGTGTGGCTACTTCAAGTAGGAATCCTTGTGACATCAACTCTTCAATTTCGTCCATTCCTTTTGCTCCAAGTATAAGTTATCCCTTCCAAGTCCAATTTTGCTCCAAAATGCATCTTTTTGCTTCCTTAGCCACATGAACCTAAAAACACACGAAAATGGCTTAAACGCCAAAAACAACTATGAATTAACAATATAAATGCACGAAAACAAGCTAAGTAAGTCGCCTAAATATGCTCCTATCAAATTCCCCCACACTTAGCTTTTGCTAGTCCTCGAGCAAAACAAAACAAAAGAAACCAAAAACAAAACAAAACGAACAAAACACAACCTACACCTTCCAACAATCGTCTCAGGGATTTCCAATGCACATGACATGTTAAAAATCATTATTCCCACAGATTTTGGTTATCTTTACACTTAAGTACATACTTAATCATAGTCACCACATACTAATTCACAATTAAGCATTTAAAACTATATTTTGAATGTAGTAACATGCCTTAGAGAATTTGCTCAATTCCTTACAATATATGCACTCAATTTTCACTCAGATTTTCTGACTACACACCTTAAACTAGTTATATGTGAGAAGATTGATGTAAACATAAACACGAACACTCACATATATGTATTTCAAAGGAAGCAATTTCTGGAGTTAATAAGCATGTTTAGATATGATCTCATGAATGGAATGCCACTACTTAGAACGAGAACCAGTGATTCCATAAGCTCATATCAATTCCAAACTCCACATTATTGAACACATAACGATCAAGATAGAAGTCAAAGGGGTGTAACGGGGCTAGGGTATTGGCTAACAATGAAAGGTGAAGGATAAACAAACATTCTTAAAGCAATAGTGAGCAAAGCATTTGAATTAACGTAGAATTCACTTTTGAATGAAAACTCAATCTTTTGAACAACAAGGGGGAACAAGCTCTTTTTCCTTTCTTTTCTTTTCTGTTATACTTTTTCATATGTTTGTCACAATTTTTTTTTTTCCCTTTTCTTTTGACTCTCAAAACATACATAAACACTTAAGAACAAAACATTCTCTCCCCCACACTCATTTTCTTTCACAATGTACTCAAAAGGAATTCATTTAAGTCATGCTCACTATCTTTTAAGAACAAGGGTGTGGACTGTCCTATACTAGGCTAGGTAAGGGGTGATGTGGTTAGCAAAGAAAATAGGCTAAATGAGGCTCAACAGGGTTAAAACTAATATATACGAAATATGGGAAGTAAGGCTATTTGGCTATGGTGGGAACTACACAACTTCATCTTGATATATGTTATGCAATTCAATGTCATGCTTTGAATGAAACGGATATAAGTTCTAGTATTTAGTTCTATCATGATACAATTGCATTCTAAGTAGCAACCAAGCAAGGAATAATGAGATCATGCAACAACTTTAGAAAACAAAGAATCACAGAAAATAACTCTCCAAAGAAGGTAATGGCTCGAGTTTCACAGGGTTGTAGTGTTTGTTTGAGTTCCTTCCTTCAAGCATGTTACAAAAACGAATTTTTCTTTTATGATTGCATGTGAAGTCATACATTATAACCATAACCAAGCATATACCAAGAGTAAATCAAACTTTTCTCTATGTTTATAACTCTTTTTAACCGTCATGCAATTACAAACCAAATTCTTATCATTGTGTTGGAAGGTACCCTAAGACACAAACACACAAAAACGACTCAAAACACTCTTTTTAGGCTTTTTAAAACATGTTTTTCAAATTTTTATGTCATTTTCGGAGTTATAAAAGCAAAACATACTAAAACACTCTAAAATAACTTAAAAACACCTTAAAACAGCAAGGAACAACATTTTAAGTAATGGGTGATAAAATCCCACGAATTTGCATCAAATATACTTAGTTACCCCCCCACACTTAAATCAAACATTGTCCTCAATGTTTTAAGCATAGATTCACACAAAACATAAGTAAACACACAAAAAGCACTTAAGCATACTAAACATGGCAGAATGTAATTAACAAAGAGAAGAGTTTAGGGACGCAAATCTGGTTATGGAGTGTAAATTCCATCTTCTCCTTGGTAATTGCATTGAGGCATTGATCTTGGTGATTCCACAGGCTTTCTCTTGAACTGGTTTCTGCCCATCGTTGATTTTCCTTTGTGCTACTCTTGAACTGGGCAGCAGGATTCCTTTGGGTCTCCTCCATTTGTTGATTTTCCTTTGTGCTACTGGGCTGGAGGATTCTTTTGGTCTTCCCCGAAGGTCTGAGCTTACCCCTTTGGTCTGTTTCTTTGTTCAATCTTTCCAATTCGTATTGAAAAGGGTTGGAGGATAACTCAGCCTATGTTTGTCTCCACATGCTTCAATGTATCATTTTCACTTGCCTTACTCGCTCCCCTTTGCTGAAGTGGTCCCTTCTCCGGAAGTGTATCAACCGTTGAAGATGACTACTCGAGAGCAACGCTAGGTAAGCAATCAGGAATAGATTCCAAGCAGTTGGCTCCAGATCGGAAGACTGACTCCAAGTGCCGGCTGATTGCTTCTTTTACTTTGCCATGCGAGTAAGAACAAGGACAAAGAAAAAGACAGGGAAAGAGCATGATATGAGATACTTTTGCTTTTGACCTTGATGATATGAGATACCTTTGCTTTTGAAGAAGCGGTGAATGAATCAGCACACTTCAATCCGCCATTTCCTCCTGGGTCATCTGTACTCCAGGCATCTGGTATCATCTTTGGGGAAGAAGAAAGAATTGAGTATTTCGAAAGGCTTTGCTGGGAGTGCGCCCTCAGAGGTGAGGGAGAGTTGGGCATTTTCTTCAGGTTTGCCTTGCCATAAAAGACGAAGGTCGACATATATAGAGATAATATCAAGTGGTGGTACTGTTCTTTTACCCTTGTCGACAAATGTCTCTTCGATATCAGAACGACGCCTCTTCGATTTCTGAGCAGGCGCCCCTTCGATTTCTGAACGACGCCCCTTCTCTTTCTGAACGACACGTGGTAGTGCAGATGCGGCTCCTTTTGACAAAGCTGCACGCGTTTTCTGAAAAGCAGAGAAAGCGTCGCCGAACTTTGCGCTTGTCGGCTAAAGATGTGTAGTTGCGGTGATGGCCTCCACGTGTTGTCTGAAAAGAAGAAATCTTTTGACAAAGTTGAACGCGCCTTCTGAAAAGCCGAGAAAGCGTCGCCTAAATTACGCCGGAAATTCCGGCTTCTTGAATCGGTGGACGCGTCGCCTTGGCTTTTATAGAGCTATCGATCACCACAACAAACACACTCTGAAGAATTCCCATTCTTGAAAATCGACTCCGGCCCTTTGAGAATTAACTCCATCCCTTCTCTTTGAACACTTTTGAAAAATGGCAAACTCATCGAACCTTAGCTTGGAATTGAGCCTTAGCAGTGATACGGGCGCACCGCGTCAAGGTAACGTATGGCGCCCTTCTTTCTTCTCTTCTAACGGTCCTCTCACAGGTGAAGACTCCGTGATGCAGGACGCCACAACAGCTACAATAGTAGCTAGGAACCTCCTCACTCCAAAAGATAGTAGGCTGCTGTCAGGACGGTCCGATGAGTTGGCCGTTCAAGAGTCCCTCGCACTTAGTGTTCAGTGTGCGAGTTCTGTATCCAACATGGGCCAACGCCTGCTTGCCCGCTCCCGTCAGGTGGAATCATTGATGGCAGAGGTGGAAAGTCTTAAGCAAGAGATCCAGCAGCTTAAGTACGAGAATAGAAGTTTGCATGTGCTTGCAAATAACTATTCGTCGGGCATGAAGAGGAAGCTTGATGAACTGCAAGAGTCTGAAGGTCGGATTCAAAGTGACCGTCAAAGGTTTTCGTCTTTCCTCCAGAGGCACCTTTTTCCTGGGTCATCCAGCGCTTGGCCAAGTATTGAGGCCTGGAATGCTCTAGCTCCGATGCCTCCCGCTCCGATGGCTTCCGCTCCGATGCCTCCCGCTTCTATGCCTCCCCCTTCTATGCCTTCTGCTTCTATGCCTTCCGCTTCTGCGCCTCGTAGTGGGGCTTCACGTAAACAACCTTTGTGAAGCTCCACCTTTCTCCATGTTTAGTATCCTTTTTTAATAAATGAATTTTTTTTTTTTTTTTTTACATAAATAAAATCAAACGGCATGGAATTGGTCCTTGAATGGAAGGTGATACTTGAAGTGAACCGGCATTGGTTTGAATTCTAGTGTAGGTGCCTGATTCATAAAAAACAGCAAGTTAGTATAAAATGTAATGGAATTTGGAAAAAAAAACTTACTTGTTTTGTCCGATAAGAACTCAATGACAAACACCACTCCTTTGAAAGTTTCAGGGATATTGGACTTGGCCAGATTGCAAGTGATGGTTATGACTTGTCCAATGTCATCAAATTTAACTTCTTTGGATTTTGTGGTTTCAAGAACGTCCTCTTTGATGAATTCATGACATTCCCTACTTTGCACCTTTGGAAGGGCTTCCAAGATGTCTTTTTCACTTTCTTCTTCCTTGGAATTCATGAACCTGCAAGGAATAGGGATATTTGTTGGAATGGGGTTAGAACTAATTGGAACAACCTTACTTGAATTAGATGGCGTAGGAGCAATAAGTGCTTCTGACAAAGGTGCTTCAAATCCTCCCTTCGGATTTACAATGGTTGAACTAGGGAGTTTGCCTTGGTCGCAAAATTGTCCTACGAACTCCGCTATCTGCCCAATTTGCTTGTCCAAGTGGTCCAACCTTTTGTCTTCTTGTCGAGCCTCATTGTCTTGATTTTGTGAGCCCTGCACCAAACAAATTAATTCGTTAAGCTTTTGATTATAATCTATTGACGAACTTAAATTTGGTTGGGCATATTGAATATGAGGTTGTGGTGGGTGTATAGGTCTTGAATAAAACTCCTCATATGGCTGCCAATATCCTTCTTCTTGAACATGTTGAGGTTCCCACCACATAGAGTTTGAATGATCACTTCAATCTGAACTGTAAGTATTGGGAAACACGTTATTCCTTGATTGAAGATCAAATATATCAACACTTTGCATTTGGGACCTTTCCATGAGCTGTGACAAAAGAGAAGCATTATCAAGTGCCATGTTGTGCTTCTCTAGTACTTAAAATCAATCAAACAAAACACAAATAAAAAACTAAAACTAAAATACATAACAGAAACGAACAATCCAAGAGATTAGCAAATTTACTAATCCCCGGCAACGGTGCCAAAATTTGATGCGTGATTTATACGCACACAAATTAAACCCTCTTTTCGTCAAATTGTAGTATATGTATAAGTAGGGATCGTTCTGGACCGGGGATTAGGAGGGATTGTTAACCACTTGGATTTGACTCAAAAACGTAAAATAACAATATGAAACACTATACTAGACTCAAAGAATGCAAAACTAAACTTTAAAACACTATGACAAACCAAAAGACTCAAAACAACACAAACACACTCAAATCTAAAAACCACTTTCTGGGCAGATTTGAGCACAAACACAAATTTGGACGAAATTAAGTAATAACTTGACTCAAGAACGTAAAAACACAATATAAAACACTAAACTAACTCAAAGAATGTAAAACTAAACACTTAGAACATTAAAACAAACCAAAAGACTCAAACATCACCCAAAACACTCAAAACTGCCTTAAAATCACTTTCTGGGCAGTTTTGAGCACTTTGGTGAATTTGGACGAAATTGGGAAATAAAATGAATCAAAACACTTAAAAGCACAAACTAAATTGATTTCTAACTAAATTGGACATTAAAGTAAAGGGGGATTTAGATTTATACGAAAATTGAAATAACAAAACAAGTTAATAAACGAAACAGATTGTAAAACGAATTTGATGGAATGGAATGAATGGATGATAGAATGGCTAAGGGGTTCATCTCCATACATGTTATACTTGCATAATAAAATGATTTCCAATTGCATTTCAATAAACCATGAAACTCAACACCCTGGGTTAACCGTGATGCACTAATTAACCTTCAAATCTTCCTAACGTTATTGAATTGGATGGGTTAGCGCATACAACAATTCAAAACATTCCCCACAAGTCCTCAACATGAATGCATAGAAGAGATACAAGCAAGCATCATTACGCTCTATGAAAATTATAAGTGTTGACGAGGCATTCGTTACTATGGATTGCATGAAACTTATGCCAAGAATTCATTTAACGCGATTGTTTATAAGCAACCTCCACTACTTGTGAATATAAGTTCATAACGATTAGGTGAAACTCACTTATATTCTAGCGTCATATTCATGCATGAAAATTAAGTGTGCACTCTCAATGAACATACATAAATAAGTTATCAATCAAACAGTTAAACGAATTGAATCCACAACTTATGAAACGCAATTAGAAGTATTCAAATCAAAATGCAAGCATAAACATATATTCGAATCACCCCCTAACCAAAGGGGGGTTTAGTTCCTCATGGTACAAAATAAAGAGAATCAAAGAAACACCTAAACATTCCAACAACTCAAACTTGAATTGTATGAACGTTTAGGTCCTCTTCTCTTCCATTCCTCATTCGTACAAAACAAAGAGTATTGAAATTAAACATTGAAATCAAAGAAACACCTAAACATTCCAACAACTCAAACTTGAATTGTATGAACGTTTAGGCACTCTTCTCTTCCTCTTCGTTGTAGCACAAGGTCTAAGGATAGTTTGATGGTGTGAATGGTTTGGGGAGTGGTGAAGATGGAAGGATGGTGTTTGGATTGTAAGGGAGTGGTGCCTCAAGGCCACGGCACCAAGGGCAGTTTGTGATGGTCTACATTCTGAAAATGGAAGGGTTTGTGTTGTGGTATGTATGATGCGTGATTTATACGCACACAAATTAAACCCTCTTTTTGTCAATTTTAGTATAAGTATAAGTAGGGATCGTTCTGGACCGGGGATTAGGAGGGATTGTTAATCACTTGGATTTGACTCAAAAACATAAAAACAAAGTTAAAAACGTTCACAAAGACTCAAAGGACTCAAAACAAGTTCAAAAGACTCAAAACTGCCTAAAAACACTAACTAGGCAGTTTCTGACCTTAACCCCAATGTTGGACGAATTTAGGATTATGGCTTGATTCAAACGTAAAATAACAATATAAAACACTATACTAGACTCAAAGAATGCAAAACTAAACTTTAAAACACTAAAACAAACCAAAAGACTCAAACATCACCCAAAACACTCAAAACAGCCTTAAAATCACTTTCTGGGCAGTTTTGAGCACTTTGGTGAATTTGGACGAATTTTGGGAAATAAATTGAATCAAAACACTTTAAAACATAAACTAAACAAAGTCTAAACACAAAAGAACAAGAAAGTAAAGGGGGGGGGGGTTAGGTTTTGACGAATTTAAACTAAAAGAACAGATTGTAAGTAAAAGCAAAATGTAAATGTGAATGTGTGATAGAATTGAATGGAATGAAGGCTAGCTAAGGGGTTCATCTCCATACATGTTATACTTGCATAATAAAATGATTTCCAATTGCATTTCAATAAACTATGATACTCAACACCCCAAGTTAACCGTGATGCACTAATTAACCTTCAAATCTTCCTAACGTTATTGAATTGGATGATGCATGCGACAATTCAAAACATTCCCCACAAGTCCTCAACATGAATGCATAGAAGAGGTACAAGCAAGAATCATTACGCTCTATGAAAATTATAAGTGTTGACGAGGCATTCGTTACTATGATTGCATGAAACTTATGCCAAGAATTTGTTTAACGCGATTGTTTATAAGCAACCTCCACTACTTGTGAATATAAGTTCGTAACTATTAGGTGAAACTCACTTATATTCTAGCGTCATATTCATGCATGAAAATTAAGCGCGCATTCTCAATAAACATACATAAATAAGTTATCAATCAAACGGTTAAACAAATTGAATCCACAACTTATGAAACGCAATTAGAAGTAATCAAATCAAAATGCAAGCATAAACATATATTTCGAATTCCCCCCTAGCCAAGGGGGGTTTAGTTGAATTTAAACATTGGAATCAAAGAAACACCTAAACATTCCAACAACTCAAACTTGAATTGTATGAACGTTTAGGCACTCTTCTCTTCCATTCCTCATACGTACAAAACAAAGAGTATTGAAATTAAACATTGAAATCAAAGAAACACCTAAACATTCCAACAACTCAAACTTGAATTGTATGAACGTTTAGGCACTCTTCTCTTCCTCTTCGTTGTAGCACAAGGTCTAAGGATAGTTTGATGGTGTGAATGGTTTGGGGAGTGGTTGGAGTGGCTGCAATGGAGGAGAAAAGTGTTTTGGTGGCTGCAATGAGGGTGTGGAGAGGTTTTGACGAATTTCTGGAATATGGAAGAGTGTATGAGTGTGAATGAATGTTGTATGAAGTGTGTATGGTTTTTATAGGGAGATGAATGGATGGGAGAGGGAACATGACAGCTAGGTTATGATGATGAATGCATGTGGCTGATTTAATTGAATAGGAAAGCATGTGGATTTAATGGTTTAAAGGGTGAATGCATGTGGATGCATGTGTTGATGAATGGGATTGTGGAGTGGCTGGAATGATGAAAGAATAAAGGGTGCATGTGGGTTAATTAATTAAAGGGAGTGCATGTGCAATGTTGTTGTTGGTGCAATGATGGAGGAACAAGTGCATGTGGCTGAAATGTGGAAGGTGTGTGGCTACTTCAAGTAGGAATCCTTGTGACATCAACTCTTCAATTCCGTCCATTCCTTTTGCTCCAAGTATAAGTTATCCCTTCCAAGTCCAATTTTGCTCCAAAATGCTCCAAAATGCATCTTTTTGCTTCCTAAGCCACATGAACCTAAAAACACACGAAAATGGCTTAAACGCCAAAAACAACTATGAATTAACAATATAAATGCACGAAAACAAGCCATTTAAGTCGCATGAATATGCTCCTATCAATGTACAATGGATGAATTTCTGAAATGGAGGAGTCGAATGAGAATGAATGCAATGGATGCTTATTTATAGGTGAAATGGGGGGAACATGACAGCTAGGAGGGAATGTGGCTGCATGTTTGAATGATTAAAGGATGCATGTGGGTTGGAATTGCATGTGCAATGAATATGTGGCTGCATGTGCAAGGGGACAATCTGAAAATGCATGTGAAAGCATGTGTTGGCTGCAATGATGAAATGGATGGGAGTGCATGTGGCTTAATTAATTAAAGGGAGTGCATGTGCAATGTTTTAAAGGATGGAATGCATGTGAATATGATGGAAATCTGATATGGTGATGGGAGATGCATGTGGCTGATTTATGCATGTGATTAAAGGGAGTGC
Organism: Pyrus communis; assembly: GCF_963583255.1. NCBI lineage: Eukaryota > Viridiplantae > Streptophyta > Magnoliopsida > Rosales > Rosaceae > Pyrus > Pyrus communis. The sequence goes on from NC_084815.1 coordinate 10,988,461, forward strand.
ATGTTTGGTTGTTGTTGGTGCAATGATGGAGGAACAAGTGCATGTGGCTGAAATGTGGAAGGTGTGTGGCTACTTCAAGTAGGAATCCTTGTGACATCAACTCTTCAATTTCGTCCATTCCTTTTGCTCCAAGTATAAGTTATCCCTTCCAAGTCCAATTTTGCTCCAAAATGCTCCAAAATGCATCTTTTTGCTTCCTTAGCCACATGAACCTAAAAACACACGAAAATGGCTTAAACGCCAAAAACAACTATGAATTAACAATATAAATGCACGAAAACAAGCTAAGTAAGTCGCCTAAATATGCTCCTATCATAACTAAAATGAACATTAAAGCAAAAGGGGGATTGAGGTTTTTACGAAAATTGAAATAACGAAACAAGTTAATAAACTAGACAGAATGTAAATATGAAATTTATGGATGAATGCTAGCTAAGGGGTTCATCTCCATACATGTTACACTTGCATACAAGATTGATTCTCAGTTGGTCTTTCGATAAATTATGAAACTCAACACTCCGGGTTAATTAGGTCCGCTTAAATTAACCGTCAAGTTTTCCTTAAGTTAATGAATTGGATGGGTTAGCGCAACGCAATTCACAACATTCTCCAAATGTCCTTTACGTGAACAGCACAATAAAGATACAATCAAAGATCATTAAGCATCATGAAAACTATAAGTGTTGACAAGGCATTCGTTACTATGATGAGCATGAAACTCGTGCCAAGAATTCATTTAACGCGATTGTTTATAAGCAACCTCCACTACTTGTGAATATAAGTTCATAACGATTAGGTGAAACTCACTTATATTCTAGTGTCATATTCATGCATGAAAATTAAGCGCGCATTCTTAATAAACATACATAAATAAGTTATCAATCAAACGGTTAAACAAATTGAATCAACAACTTATGAAATTCCAACGAAAGTTAATCAATTCATACTGCAAATATAAACATAGTTTCGAATCACCCCCTAGCTAAAGGGGGATTAGTTCCTCATAACTTTGAAATCAAAGAAACACCTAAACATTCCAACAACTCAAACTTGAATTGTATGAACGTTTAGGCACTCTTCTCTTCCATTCCTCATACGTACAAAACAAAGAGAATTGAATTTAAACTTTGAAATCAAAGAAACACCTAAACATTCCAACAACTCAAACTTGAATTGTATGAACGTTTAGGCCCTCTTATCTTCCTCGTTGTTGTAGCACAAGGTCTAAGGTGAGGTTTGGGGGATTATGGAAATGAATGAGGAGTGGTGTAGAAGTGGAAGGGGAATGGAAAAATGGTGTTTGGATTATAAGGGGAGAGATGGGAAGCTCACGGCTAGGGAAGGGAGAATGTGTTTGTAATGTGTTGTGTATGAAATGAGATCATCCTTGAATGAATGAATGCAAGGGTATTTATAGGAGTAGTGGAGGGAACATATGGCTGTTTGTTTAAGCATGCATGTGCTGGAAATGGTGTGTGTATGCATGTGTTTGGGAAGCTTTCTTGCTCATTTTCTGGATGCAATGATGAAGAGTTTAATAATTAATGCATGTAGGTGGCTGAAATGATGAAGAATGAGTGGTGGAAATGAAAGGGAAAGCTAGAAAGACATGTGAAGATGCTGGAATTGTGAGTAGGCCACGTCAATGTGTTTTCAGGATGGTTCTTTGTGGTTGTGATGCATGTGATTGCATGTGTTGATTGCTAAGGTGTGTGATGATGAGTGTAAGTGGAATAAAGAATGAATGAAGGCATGTGAATTAGGTGGAATGCTGGAATGATGAAGGGGATACACGGCACAAGGTTTGGAATGTGGAGAAAGGGGTGTGAATGATTATGGGATGCTGGAAATCTGGAAAGGAACGGCAATGATGCTTGTTGTTGGTGAAAATGTGGCTGAATGGATGGATGGAATGGTGTGATTGAATGATTAAAGTGCATGAATGGGAGTGACACTAGGTTGTTGGTTATGCATGTGGAATGTGGCTGAATTGTTGGTGAAATGATGAATGGGAAAGCTGGAATTTCAAAGGGGGAGCCACGGCATGGATGTTGTTTGTGTGAATGATGGTAGATTGTGTGGATGAATGATTAGGGTCTTGTAAGGGTGGAAATGCATGTGGAGTGCATGGTTGTGTTGGTTGAATTAAAGAATGGGAATGCAATCTGAAATGCATGTGAATTATGTTGGAGAGAAAGGGAAGTCATGGCAAAGGCTAGTGTTTGAATGTGTAAAGTGTGTGTGAATGCATGTGAAGATGCTAATAAATAATGCATGTAGGGTTAGGAAATAAAATCATAACTTAAAGGGGGATGCTTAAAGGGTGTTGAAAGGTTTGAAATGCATGTGTAATGGCTGAAATTGTAAGGGGAATGCATGTGGAAATGTTGGAATGTGAAGGAGTAATGCACGGCTTTGAAGAATGTTTGGTGCTTGAAATGCATGTGAATACATGTGAGTGCATGTGTGTAAATGGGTGAAAATGTGGGTTAAAGTGATGCATGGCTAGGAAATGTGAGTGAATGATGTGCATGTGTATGAATGCATGTGGAATAAAGAAGAGTATGGAAGTGAATAAATCATAATATGGCTAGTTTAAAGGGCTAGGGTTTAAGTACATAGAATGGGCCTAAAATAGGTTGGTTTGCATGGCATAGAATGTTTGATTTGGGCTAGAGGTTTTCCATGGCTCAAAGGATTTGTTTGATTGGGCTAGGCCCTTTGTTTTATGTCCCCAAAGAGCATACTGATGCGGGATTTATACGCACACAAATTAAACCCTCTTTTCGTCAAATTGTAGTATAAGTATAAGTAGGGATCGTTCTGGACCGGGGATTAGGAGGGATTGTTAATCACTTGGATTTGACTCAAAAACATAAAAACAAAGTTAAAAACGTTCACAAAGACTCAAAGGACTCAAAACAAGTTCAAAAGACTCAAAACTGCCTAAAAACACTAACTAGGCAGTTTCTGACCTTAAACCCAATGTTGGACGAATTTAAGATTATGGCTTGATTCAAACGTAAAATAACAATATAAAACACTATACTAGACTCAAAGAATGCAAAACTAAACTTTAAAACACTAAAACAAACCAAAAGACTCAAAACAACACAAATACACTCAAATCTGCCTAAAAACCACTTTCTGGGCAGATTTGAGCACAAACACAAATTTGGACGAATTTGTGTAACAAAATGACTCAAAACTCTTATAAACACAAACTAAGACACTTTCTAACTAAATTGGACATTAAAGTAAAGGGGGATTGAGGTTTATACGAAATTAAATTAAATGAACAAATTAAACTTAAAACAGAATGTAACTATGAAATTAATGAAATGGAATGAATGGATGATAGAATAGCTAAGGGGTTCATCTCCACATATGTTATACTTGCATAATAAAATGATTTCCAATTGCATTTCAATAAATCATTAATTCTCAACACCCCAAGTTAACCGTGATGCACTAATTAACCTTCAAATCTTCCTAACGTTATTGAATTGGATGATTGCATACGACAACCCAAAACATTCCCCACAAGTCCCCTACATGATTGCATAATAGAGATACAAGCAAGAATCATTACGCTCTATGAAAATTATAAGTGTTGACGGGGCATTCGTTACTATGATTGCATGAAACTTATGCCAAGAATTCGTTTAACGCGATTGTTTATAAGCAACCTCCACTACTTGTGAATATAAGTTTGTAACTATTAGGTGAAACTCACTTATATTCTAGCGTCAAATTCATGCATGAAAATTAAGTGTGCACTCTCAATAAACATACATAAATAAGTTATCAATCAAATAGTTAAACAAATTGAATCCACAACTTATGAAACGCAATTAGAAGTAATCAAATCAAAATGCAAGCATAAACATTTATTTCGAATCCCCCCCCTAGCCAAGGGGGGGTTTAGTTCCTCATAACTTTGAAATCAAAGAAACACCTAAACATTCCAACAACTCAAACTTGAATTGTATGAACGTTTAGGCACTCTTCTCTTCCATTCCTCATACGTACAAAACAAAGAGAATTGAATTTAAACATTGAAATCAAAGAAACACCTAAACATTCCAACAACTCAAACTTGAATTGTATGAACGTTTAGGCACTCTTCTCTTCCTCGTTGTTGTATGACAAGGTCTAAGGTGAGTTTTGGGATAGTGTGAAGTGTTTTGGAGGGATGGGGAGTGGTTGGAGTGGTGTTTGGATTAGTAGGGAAACTCACGGATGATTTCTGGTGGTGTTTTGGATGATTTTCTGAATATGGACGAATTTATGGAAGAGTGTTTGGAATGGATGAATTTCTGGCACAAAGGCCTTATTTCTGTGGTGAATGGATCTCCCCCTTTGTGGCTGCAATGAAGGGTTATTTATAGGTGAAATGGGGGGAACATGACAGCTAGGAGGGTGGTGGAAATCTGGAATGGTGATGGGAGATGCAAGTGGCTGATTTATGCATGTGATTAAAGGGTGGAAATGCATGTGCTTTGAATAAGTGGCTGCATGTGCAAGGGAACAATCTGAAAATGCATGTGAAAGCATGTGTTGGCTGCAATGATGAAATGGATGGGAGTGCATGTGGCTTAATTAATTAAAGGGAGTGCATGTGCAATGTTTTAAAGGATGGAATGCATGTGAATATGATGGAAATCTGATGGGAACTCATGGCAAGGATGATTTCTGGTGGTGAATGGGTGTATGTTTGAATGATTAAAGGGACATGTGGGTTGGAAATGATGAAGGAAATGCATGTGAGTGACAACTAGATATGTTGATGAATGCATGTGGAATGTTTGTGGTGAGTGAATGTGGTGGTGAATGTGGCTGATTTGATTTATGGAAGATGCATGTGGATTAAAGGTGAGTGAATGATTATGGAATGCAATCTGAAATGGGAGATGGAATGGGATGTTTTGCATGTGAATTAAAGAGTGAATGCATGTGCAATGACAGCTAGGTTGATTATGCATGTGGAATGGCTGATTTATTTGAAGATGCATGTGCAATGAAGTGGAATGACAGCTAGGTTATGATGATGAATGCATGTGGCTGATTTAATTGAATAGGAAAGCATGTGGATTTAATGGTTTAAAGGGTGAATGCATGTGGATGCATGTGTTGATGAATGGGATTAGGAAAGGTTTAAATGTCCTAAAACTAAAGGGAACATGGTTCCAACACTTTGGTCTTCAATTAGGTCTTCAATTTCGTCCAACACTTTGGCTCCAAGCATAAGCTATCCATCCTTAGCCCAAAAGTGCTCCAAAAGTCTCCAAAATGCATCTTTTTGCTCCTTTAGCCCTTTGGACCTACAAACACACGAAAATAGCTTAAAGTACTAAAATAACTAAAGAAACATAACGTAAATGCACGAGAACAAGCCATTTAAGTGGCATGAATATGCTCCTATCAAATACCCCCACACTTATCTTTTGCAAGTCCTCGAGCAAAACAAAACAAAAGAAACCAAAAACAAAACAAAACGAACAAAACACAACCTACACCTTCCAACAATCGTCTCACGGATTTCCAATGCACATGACAAGTTAAAAATCATTATTCCCACATATTTTAGCCATCTTTACACTTAAGTACATTCTTAATCATAGTCACCACATACTAATTCACAATTAAGCATTTAAAACTATATTTTGAATGTAGTAACATGCCTTAGAGAATTTGCTCAATTCCTTACAATATATGCTCTCAATTTTCACTCAGATTTTCTGACTACACACCCTAAACTAGTTATATGTGAGAAGATTGATGTAAACATAAAAACGAACACTCACATATATGTATTTCAAAGGAAGCAATTTCTGGAGTTAATAAGCATGTTTAGATATGATCTCATGAATGGAATGCCACTACTTAGTGATAGGAGCATATTCATGCGACTTAAATGGCTTGTTCTCGTGCATTTACGTTATGTTTCTTTAGTTATTTTAGTACTTTAAGCTATTTTCGTGTGTTTGTAGGTCCAAAGGGCTAAAGGAGCAAAAAGATGCATTTTGGAGACTTTTGGAGCACTTTTGGACTAAGGATGGATAGCTTATGCTTGGAGGCAAAGTGTTGGACGAAATTGAAGACCTAATTGAAGACCAAAGTGTTGGAACCATGTTCCCTTTAGTTTTAGGACATTTAAACCTTTCCTAATCCCATTCATCAACACATGCATCCACATGCATTCACCCTTTAAACCATTAAATCCACATGCTTTCCTATTCAATTAAATCAGCCACATGCATTTATCATCATAACCTAGCTGTCATTCCACTTCATTGCACATGCATCTTCAAATAAATCAGCCATTCCACATGCATATTCAACCTAGCTGTCATTGCACATGCATTCACTCTTTAATTCACATGCATTTACTCTTTAATTCACATGCAAAACATCCCATTCCATCTCCCATCAGATTTCCATCATATTCACATGCATTCCATCCTTTAAAACATTGCACATGCACTCCCTTTAATTAATTAAGCCACATGCACTCCCATCCATTTCATCATTGCAGCCAACACATGCTTTCACATGCATTTTCAGATTGTCCCCTTGCACATGCAGCCACATATTCATTACACATGCAATTCCAACCCACATGCATCCTTTAATCATTCAAACATGCAGCCACATTCCCTCCTAGCTGTCATGTTCCCCCCATTTCACCTATAAATAAGCATCCATTGCATACACATTTCATTCATACACTCTTCCATATTCCAGAAATTCGTCAAAACCTCTCCACACCCTCATTGCAGCCACCAAAACACTTTTCTCCTCCATTGCAGCCACTCCAACCACTCCCCAAACCATTCACACCATCAAACTATCCTTAGACCTTGTGCTACAACGAAGAGGAAGAGAAGAGTGCCTAAACGTTCATACAATTCAAGTTTGAGTTGTTGGAATGTTTAGGTGTTTCTTTGATTTCAATGTTTAATTTCAATACTCTTTGTTTTGTACGTATGAGGAATGGAAGAGAAGAGTGCCTAAACGTTCATACAATTCAAGTTTGAGTTGTTGGAATGTTTAGGTGTTTCTTTGATTCCAATGTTTAAATTCAACTAAACCCCCCTTGGCTAGGGGGGGATTCGAAATATATGTTTATGCTTGCATTTTGATTTGATTACTTCTAATTGCGTTTCATAAGTTGTGGATTCAATTTGTTTAACCGTTTGATTGATAACTTATTTATGTATGTTTATTGAGAATGCGCGCTTAATTTTCATGCATGAATATGACGCTAGAATATAAGTGAGTTTCACCTAATAGTTACGAACTTATATTCACAAGTAGTGGAGGTTGCTTATAAACAATCGCGTTAAACAAATTCTTGGCATAAGTTTCATGCAATCATAGTAACGAATGCCTCGTCAACACTTATAATTTTCATAGAGCGTAATGATTCTTGCTTGTACCTCTTCTATGCATTCATGTTGAGGACTTGTGGGGAATGTTTTGAATTGTCGCATGCATCATCCAATTCAATAACGTTAGGAAGATTTGAAGGTTAATTAGTGCATCACGGTTAACTTGGGGTGTTGAGTATCATAGTTTATTGAAATGCAATTGGAAATCATTTTATTATGCAAGTATAACATGTATGGAGATGAACCCCTTAGCTAGCCTTCATTCCATTCAATTCTATCACACATTCACATTTACATTTTGCTTTTACTTACAATCTGTTCTTTTAGTTTAAATTCGTCAAAACCTAACCCCCCCTTTACTTTCTTGTTCTTTAGTGTTTAGACTTTGTTCAGTTTATGTTTTAAAGTGTTTTGATTCAATTTATTTCCCAAAATTCGTCCAAATTCACCAAAGTGCTCAAAACTGCCCAGAAAGTGATTTTAAGGCTGTTTTGAGTGTTTTGGGTGATGTTTGAGTCTTTTGGTTTGTTTTAGTGTTTTAAAGTTTAGTTTTGCATTCTTTGAGTCTAGTATAGTGTTTTATATTGTTATTTTACGTTTGAATCAAGCCATAATCCTAAATTCGTCCAACATTGGGGTTAAGGTCAGAAACTGCCTAGTTAGTGTTTTTAGGCAGTTTTGAGTCTTTTGAACTTGTTTTGAGTCCTTTGAGTCTTTGTGAACGTTTTTAACTTTGTTTTTATGTTTTTGAGTCAAATCCAAGTGATTAACAATCCCTCCTAATCCCCGGTCCAGAACGATCCCTACTTATACTTATACTACAATTGACAAAAAGAGGGTTTAATTTGTGTGCGTATAAATCACGCATCAAATTTTGGCGCCGTTGCCGGGGATTAGCAAATTTGCTAATCTCTTGGATTGTTTGTTTCTGTTATGTATTTTAGTTTTAGTTTTTGATTTGTGTTTTGTTTGTTGAATTCAAATACTAGAGAAGAACAACATGGCACTTGATAATGCTTTTCTTTTGTCACAGCTCATGGAAAGGTCTCAAATGCAAAGAGTTGATATATTGAATCTTCAATCAAGGAATAACGTGTTTTCCAATACTTACAATTCGGATTGGAGTGATCATTCAAACTCTATGTGGTGGGAACCTCAAAATGCTCAACAAGGAGGATATTGGCAGCCACCACAACCTCATATTCAATATGCCCAACAAAACTTAAGTTCGTCAGTAGATTATAATCAAAAGCTTAACGAATTAATTTGTTTGGTGCAGGGCTCACAAAATCAAGACAATGAGGCTCGACAAGAAGACAAAAGGTTGGACCACTTGGAAAAGCAAATTGGGCAGATCGCGGAGTTCGTAGGACAATTTTGCGACCAAGGCAAACTCCCTAGTTCAACCATTGTAAAACCGAAGGGAGAATTTGAAGCACCTTTGCTGGAAGCACTTATTGCTCCTACGCCATCTAATTCAAGTAAGGTTGTTCCAATTAGTTCTAACCCCATTCCACCTAATATCCCTATTCCTTGCAGGTTCATGAATTCCAAGGAAGAAGAAAGTGAAAAAGACATCTTGGAAGACCTTCCAAAGGTGCAAAGTAGGGAATTTCATGAATTCATCAAAGAGGATATACTTGAGACAACAATGCCCAAAGAAGTTGAATTTGATGACATTGGACAAGTCATAACCATCACATGCAATCTGGCCAAGTCCAATATCCCTGAAACTTTCAAAGGAGTGGTGTTTGTCATTGAGTTCTTGTCAGACAAAACAAGTAAGTCATTTTTTTCAAATTCCATTACATTTTATACTAACTTGTTGTTTTTTATGAATCAGGCACCTACATTAGAATTCAAACCAATGCCGGTTCACTTCAAGTATCACCTTCCATTCAAGGACCAATTCCATGCCGTTTGATTTTATTTATGTTAAAAAAAAAAATAAAAAATAAAAATAAAAAAAAAATGAAAGAAAGATACTAAACATGGAGAAAGGTGGAGCTTCACAAAGGTTGTTTGCGTGAAGCCCCACTACGAGGCGCAGAAGCGGAAGGCGCAGAAGCGGGAGGCATAGAAGCGGGAGGCATCGGAGCGGAAGCCATCGGAGCGGGAGGCATCGGAGCTAGAGCATTCCAGGCCTCAATACTTGGCCAAGCGCTGGATGACCCAGGAAAAAGGTGCCTCTGGAGATAAGACGCAAACCTTTGACGGTCACTGTGAATTCGACCCTCAGATTCTTGCAGCTCATCAAGCTTCCTCTTCATCCCCGACGAATAGTTATTTGCAAGCACATGCAAACTTCTATTCTCGTACTTAAGCTGCTGGATCTCTTGCTTAAGTCTTTCCACCTCTGCCATCAACGATTCCACCTGACGAGAGCGGGCAAGCAGGCGTAGGCCCATGTTGGACACAGAGCTCGCACACTGAACACTAAGTGCGAGGGACTCTTGAACGGCCAACTCATCAGACCGTCCTGACAGCAGCCTACTATCTTTTGGAGTGAGGAGGTTCCTAGCTACTATTGTAGCTGTTGTGGCGTCCTGCATCACGGAGTCTTCACCTGTAAGAAGACCGTTAGAAGATAAGAAAGAAGGGCGCCATACGTTACCTTGACGCGGCGCGCCCGTATCACTGCTAAGGCTCAATTCCAAGCTAAGGTTCGATGAGTTTGCCATTTTTCAAAAGTGTTCAAAGAAAAGGGATGGAGTTAAATTTCAAAGGGCCGGAGTCGATTTTCAAGAATGGGAAATCTTCAGAGTGTGTTTGTTGTGGTGATCGATAGCTCAATAAAAAAGCCAAGGCGACGCGTCCACCGATTCAAAAAGCCGGAATTTCCGGCGTAATTTTGGCGACGCTTTCTCGGCTTTTCAGAAGACGCGTTCAACTTTGTCAAAAGATTTCTGACAAAGCTGAAAACACGTGGAGGCCATCATCGCAACTACACGTCTTTAGCCGACAAGCGCAAAGTTCGGCGACGCTTTCTCTGCTTTTCAGAAAACGCGTGCAGCTTTGTGATGCGAGATTTATACGCACACAAATTTTACCCTCTTTTTTGACAATTGTAGTATAGGTGCAAGTAGGGATCGTTCTGGACCGGGGATTAGGAGGGATTGTTAATCACTTGGATTTGACTAAAAAAAAACACAAAATAAAATACTATACTAGACTCAAATATTGCAAAACTAAACTTGAAAACACTAAAACAAACCAAAAGATTCAAACAAGTTCAAAAGACTCAAAACTCTTAAAAACACAAACTAAATTGATTTTTAACTAATTTGACATTAAAGTAAAGGGGAATTTAGATTTTAACGAAATTAAACTAAATGAACAAATTGCAAATTAAAGCAGAATGTAAATATGAAAATGATAAAATGGAATGAATGGATGATAGAATAGCTAAGGGGTTCATCTCCACACAGGTTACACTTGCATAATAAAATGATTTCCAATTGCATTTCAATAAATTATTAAACTCATCACCCCGGGTCAATTAGGTACGCTTAAATTAACCGTCAAGTTTTCCTTAAGTTAATGAATTGGATGGGTTAGCGCAACGCAATTCACAACATTCTCCAAAAGTCCTTTACGTGAACAGCACAATAAAGATACAATCAAAGATCATTAAGCATTATGAAAACTATAAGTGTTGACGAGGCATTCGTTACTATGATGAGCATGAAACTCGTGCCAAGAATTCATTTAACGCGATTGTTTATAAGCAACCTCCACTACTTGTGAATATAAGTTCATAACGATTAGGTGAAACTCACTTATATTCTAGCGTCATATTCATGCATGAAAATTAAGCGTGCACTCTCAATAAACATACATAAATAAGTTATCAATCAAACGGTTAAACAAATTGAATCCACAACTTATGAAATGCAATTAGAAGTAATCAAATCAAAATGCAAGCATAAACATATATTTCGAATCACCCCCTAGCTAAGGGGGGGTTTAGTTCCTCATACAAAACAAAGAGAATTAAAATTAAACATTGAAATCAAAGAAACACCTAAACATTCCAACAACTCAAACTTGAATTGTATGAACGTTTAGGCCCTCTTCTCTTCCTCTTTATTGTAGCATAAGGTCTAAGGATAGTTGGTTTGGGGGAATGGAAGTGTGGAATGGAGTGAGGAGTGATGGAAATGGAAAGATGGTTTTTGGATTCTAAGGGAGACTCACGGCTAAGAGAGAAAGGGATGTGTTTGTGGTGTGTTGTGTATGAAAATGAGATGTCCATGAATGAATGAATGCAAGGGTATTTATAGGAGTAGTGGAGGGAACATATGGCTATGTCATTTGTAGGTGAAGTAGGTGGATGTTGTAGGTGAAGTAGGTGGATGTTGTAGGTGAAGTGGGTGGATGTTGTAGGTGAAGTAGGTGGATGTTGTAGGTGAAGTGGATGTTGTAGGTGAAATAGGTGGATGTTATGTTAAGTGATAAGTGATAAGTGATATGATATGTGGTTATGATATGATAAGTGGTTAAGTGGTGATGATAAGTGATAAGTGATTAAGTGATATGATATGTGGTGATGATAAGTGATAAGTGCATGTGGGTTAACTAATGAAGGAAATGCATGTGTAATGACAATGTGTTAGAATGGATGTGTGTTATGCATGGCATGATTGGGATTAGGAAAGGTTTAAATGTCCTAAAACTAAAGAGAACAAGGTTCCAACACTTTGGCTCCAATTAGGTCTTCAATTTCGTCCAACACTTTGGCTTCAAGCATAAGCTATCCGTCCTTAGCCCAAAAGTGCTCCAAAAGTCTCCAAAATGCATCTTTTTGCTCCTTTAGCCCTTTGGACCTACAAACATACGAAAATAGCTTAAAGTACTAAAATAACTAAAGAAACATAACGTAAATGTACGAGAACAAGCCATTTAAGTCGCATAAATATGCTCCTATCAAATACCCCCACACTTAGCTTTTGCTAGTCCTCGAGCAAAACAGAAAAACAAAACAAAAAGAACAAAACACAACCTACACCTTCCAACAATCGTATCAGGGACTTCCAATGCACATGACAAGTTAAAAATCATTATTCTCACAGATTTGAGCCATCTTTACACTTAAGTACATTCTTAATCATAGTCACCACATACTAGTTCACAATTAAGCAATTAAAACACATTTCAAATGTAGTAACATGCCTTTAGAGAATTCCCTCAATTTCTTACTAGATGTACTCTCGTTTTTCACACAGATTTTCTGACTACACACCCTACACTAGGTATATGTGAGAAGATTGATGTAAACATGTAGATGAACACTCACATATGTTATAATAAGGAAAGCATTTTCTGGAGTTAATAAGCATGTTTAGATATGATCTCATGAATGGAATGCTACTACTTAGACGCGAGAACCAGTGACACCATAAGCTCATACCAAGTTCAAACTCCACAATTGAAATACATAACACTCAATATAGAAGTCAAAGGATAGTAACGGGGCTAGGGTATTGGCTAACAATGAAAGGTGAAGGATAAACAAACATTCTTAAAGCAATAGTGAGCAAAGTATTGAATTAGACACTTAGAATTCCCTTAAGAACGCAGAAGTCAACTTTGAACACCCAAGGGAAAATCACACAAAACTTAGGGCCATATTCAACTTTTTGGACCCTTTCTTCAACCATCAACGCTCGTGAGTTCATTCTTACTTATTTTCACTCCTTTTTTTTTTTTTTTTTTTTTTTTTTTTTCTTTTCTTCTTTTTCTTTTGAATCTCAAAACATACATATAAACGTAAGAACAAACTTTTACTCCCCCACACTCATTTTCTTGCATAATGTAACTCAAAAGGAATTCATTTAAGTCATGCTCACTAAACTTTAAGAACAAGGGTATAGGAAAGTCCTACTCTAAGCTAGGTAAGGGGTGATGTGGGTAAACAAGGAATAAAGGCAAAACGAGGCTCAACGGGGTTAAAACTTACAACATATACGAAGTATGGGAAGTAAGGCTATTTGGCTATGGTGGTGGTCACTACACAACTTCTTCTTGAATATGTGTTATGCAAATCAATAACATGCTTTGAATGAAATGGGCATGAGTTCTAGCATTTGGAACTATATGATGAAACGCCTTCTAAGTAGTAACCAAGCAAAGAATAATGAGATCATGCAACGACTTTAGAAAACAAGAAATCACAGATTATACTCTCCAAAGAACGTTATAGGCTCAAGTCTCTCAGGGTTGTAGCGTTTGTTTGAGTTCCTTCCTTCAAGCATGTTACAAAAACGAATTTTTTTCTTTTATGATTGCATGTGAAGTCATACATTATAACCATAACCAAGCATATACCAAGAGTAAATCAAACTTTTCTCTATGTTTATAACTCTTTCTAACCGTCATGCAATTATAAACCAAATCCTTATCATTGTGTTGGAAGGTACCCTAAGACACAAACACACAAAAACGACTCTTAAAACAACTCTTTTTGGGTTTTTCAAAACAATTTTCAAATTTTTATGGGATTTTCGAATTATAAAACAAAACACACTAAAACACTCTAAAACAACTTAAAAACACCTTAAAACAGCAAGGAACAACATTTGAAGTTATGGGTGATAAAATCCCACGAATTTGCATTAAATATACTTAGTTACCCCCCCATACTTAAATCAAACATTGTCCTCAATGTTTTAAGCATATGGTTCACACAAAACATAAGTAAACACACAAAAAGCAACTAAACATACTAAACATGGCAGAATGTAATTAACAAAGAGAAGAGTTTAGGGACGCAAATCTGGTTATGGAGTGTAAATTCCCTCTTCTCCTTGGTGATTGCATTGAGGCTTTGATCTTTGTGATTCCACAGGCTTACTCTTGAACTGGTTTCTGCCCATCGTTGATTTTCCTTTGTGCTACTTCTTAAACTGGGCAGCAGGATGGTTCTTTTGGTTTCCCCCGAAGGTCTGAGCTTCCTCCTGTTATCTGTTTCTTTGTTCAATCTTTGCAGGAGTGGTCCCTTCTCTGGAAGTGTATCAACCGTTGAAGATGACTACTCGAGAGCAACGCTAGGTAAGCAATCAGGAATAGATTCCAGGCAGTTGGCTCCAGATCGGAAGACTGACTCCAAGTGCCGGCTGATTGCTTCTTTTACTTTGCCATGCAAGTAAGAACAAGGACAAAGAAAAAGACAGGGAAAGAGCATGATATGAGATACTTTTGCTTTTGACCTTAATGATATGAGATACCTTTGCTTTGAAGAAGCGGTGAATGAATCAGCACATGCTTCAATCCGCCGTTTCCTCTTGGGTCATATGTACTCCAGGCATCTGGTATCATCTTTGGGGAAGAAGAAAGAATTGAGTATTTTGAAAGGCTTTGCTGGGAGTGCGCCCTCAGAGGTAAGGGAGAGTTGGGCATTTTCTTCAGGTTTGCCCTGCCATAAAAGACGAAGGTCGACATATATAGAGATAATATCAAGTGGTGGTACTTTTTACCCTTGTCGACAAACGTTTTGATCCCGCAAATCCGGCTCTTTGAAATAGTGGCGCCTCTTCGATCTTTGAATACGCCTCTTCGATTTCTGAGCAGGCGCCCCTTCGATTTCTGAACGACGCTCCTTCGCTTTCTGAACGACACGTGGTAGTGTAGATGCGGCTCCTTTTGACAAAGCTGCACGCGTCTTCTGAAAAGCAGAGAAAGCGTTGCCGAACTTTGCGCTTGTCGGCTAAAGATGTGTAAATGCGATGATGGCCTCCACGTGTTTTCAGCTTTGTCAGAAATCTTTTGACAAAGTTGAACGCGTTTTCTTGAAAAGCTGAGGGAGCGTCGCCTAAATTACGCCGGAAAATCCGGCTCTTTGAATCGGTGGACGCGTCGTCTTGGCTTTTTATAGAGCTATCAATCACCCCAACACACACACACTCTGAAGATTTCCCATTCCTGAAACTCGACTCCGGCCCTTTGTGAAATTTTAACTCCATCCACCCCTTCTCTTTGAACACTTTTGAAAAAAAATGGCAAACTCATCGAACCTTAGCTTAGATTTGAGTCTCAGCAGCGATCCGGTTGCGCCCCGTCAAGGTAATGTATGGCGCCCTTCTTTTTTATCTTCTAACGGTCCTCTTTCAGGTGAAGACTCTGTGATGCAGGACGCCACAATAGCTACAATAGTAGCTAAAAACCTCCTCACTCCAAAAGATAGTAGGCTGCTGTCAGGACGGTCCGATGAGTTGGCCGTTCAAGAGTCCCTCGCACTTAGTGTTCAGTGTGCGAGTTCTGTGTCTAACATGGGCCAACGCCTGCTTGCTCGGTCTCGCCAAGTGGAATCGTTGATGGCCGAGGTGGAAAGACTTAAGCAAGAGATCCAGCAGCTTAAGTACGAGAATAGAAGTTTGCATGTGCTTGCAAATAACTATTCGTCGGGGATGAAGAGGAAGCTTGATGAGCTGCAAGAATCTGAGGGTCGAATTCACAGTGACCGTCAAAGGCTTGCGTCTTATCTCCAGAGGCACCTTTTTCCTGGGTCATCCAGCGCTTGGCCAAGTATTGAGGCCTGGAATGCTCTAGCTCCGATGCCTCCCGCTCCGATGGCTTCCGCTCCGATGCCTCCCGCTTCTATGCCTCCCGCTTCTATGCCTTCCGCTTCTGCGCCTCGTAGTGGGGCTTCACGCAAACAACCTTTGTGAAGCTCCACCTTTCTCCATGTTTAGTATCTTTCTTTCTTTCTTTTTTTTTTTTCTTTTTTTTTTCTTTTTTTTTTTTTTTTTTTTTTATTAACATAAATAAAATCAAACGGCATGGAATTGGTCCTTGAATGGAAGGTGATACTTGAAGTGAACCGGCAGTGGCTTGAATTCTAGTGTAGGTGCCTGATTCAAAAAAAATAGCAAGTTAGTATAAAATCTAATGGAATTTGGAAAAAAAAACTTACTTGTTTTGTCCGATAAGAACTCAATGACAAACACCACTCCTTTGAAAGTTTCAGGGATATTGGATTTGGCCAGATTGCAAGTGATGGTTATGACTTGTCCAATGTCATCAAATTTAACTTCTTTGGATTTTGTGGTTTCAAGAACGTCCTCTTTGATGAATTCATGACATTCCTTACTTGTCACCTTTGGAAGGGCTTCCAAGATGTCTTTTTCACCTTCTTCTTCCTTGGAAGTCATGAATCTTGGAACAGGGTTAAAAATAATGAAATTTGGAACAACCATACCTGTATTAGATGGCATAGGAGCAATAGGTGCCTCCGGTAAAGGTGTTTCCACCCTTTCCGTGGGTTGGGTGTATTCCTCTTCCTTGTGATTTGATTTTGATGGTTGAGGGTCCGCTCCAACCTCCTTGTCACTTCTCAACATGATTTCCTTGGCAGTTTCAAATTCTCCCTTCGGATTTGCAATGGTTGAACTAGGGAGTTCGCCTTGGTCTCGAAA
The DNA here is from genome assembly GCF_963583255.1 of Pyrus communis. Taxonomy (NCBI): domain Eukaryota; kingdom Viridiplantae; phylum Streptophyta; class Magnoliopsida; order Rosales; family Rosaceae; genus Pyrus; species Pyrus communis. The sequence continues at coordinate 11,005,268 of NC_084815.1, forward strand.
CTGTCCTACGAACTCCGCGATCTGCCCAATTTGCTTATCCAAGTGGTCCAACCTTTGTGGTGGCTGCATAGGCGTTGAATAGAACTCCTCATATGGCTGCCAATATCCTTCTTGTTGAGCCTCATTGTCTTGATTTTGTGAGCCCTGCACCAAACAAATTAATTCATTAAGCTTTTGATTATAATCTATTGACGAACTTGAGTTTGGTTGGGCATATTGAATATGAGGTTGTGGTGGCTGCCAATATCCTCCTTGTTGAGCATTTTGAGGTTCCCACCACATAGAGTTTGAATGATCACTCCAATCCGAATTGTAAGTATTGGAAAACACGTTATTCCTTGATTGAAGATTAGATATATCAACTCTTTGCATTTGGGACCTTTCCATGAGCTGTGACAAAAGAGAAGCGTTATCAAGTGCCATGTTGTTCTTAACAAACAAAACACAAATAAAAACTAAATCTAAAAGACAATACAGAAACAAACAATCCAAGGGATTAGCAAATTTCTAATCCCCGGCAACGGCGCCAAAATTTGATGCGAGATTTATACGCACACAAATTTTACCCTCTTTTTTGACAATTGTAGTATAGGTGCAAGTAGGGATCGTTCTGGACCGGGGATTAGGAGGGATTGTTAATCACTTGGATTTGACTAAAAAAAAACACAAAATAAAATACTATACTAGACTCAAATATTGCAAAACTAAACTTGAAAACACTAAAACAAACCAAAAGATTCAAACAAGTTCAAAAGACTCAAAACTCTTAAAAACACAAACTAAATTGATTTTTAACTAATTTGACATTAAAGTAAAGGGGAATTTAGATTTTAACGAAATTAAACTAAATGAACAAATTGCAAATTAAAGCAGAATGTAAATATGAAAATGATAAAATGGAATGAATGGATGATAGAATAGCTAAGGGGTTCATCTCCACACAGGTTACACTTGCATAATAAAATGATTTCCAATTGCATTTCAATAAATTATTAAACTCATCACCCCGGGTCAATTAGGTACGCTTAAATTAACCGTCAAGTTTTCCTTAAGTTAATGAATTGGATGGGTTAGCGCAACGCAATTCACAACATTCTCCAAAAGTCCTTTACGTGAACAGCACAATAAAGATACAATCAAAGATCATTAAGCATTATGAAAACTATAAGTGTTGACGAGGCATTCGTTACTATGATGAGCATGAAACTCGTGCCAAGAATTCATTTAACGCGATTGTTTATAAGCAACCTCCACTACTTGTGAATATAAGTTCATAACGATTAGGTGAAACTCACTTATATTCTAGCGTCATATTCATGCATGAAAATTAAGCGTGCACTCTCAATAAACATACATAAATAAGTTATCAATCAAACGGTTAAACAAATTGAATCCACAACTTATGAAATGCAATTAGAAGTAATCAAATCAAAATGCAAGCATAAACATATATTTCGAATCACCCCCTAGCTAAGTGGGGGGTTTAGTTCCTCATACAAAACAAAGAGAATTAAAATTAAACATTGAAATCAAAGAAACACCTAAACATTCCAACAACTCAAACTTGAATTGTATGAACGTTTAGGCCCTCTTCTCTTCCTCTTTATTGTAGCATAAGGTCTAAGGATAGTTGGTTTGGGGGAATGGAAGTGTGGAATGGAGTGAGGAGTGATGGAAATGGAAAGATGGTTTTTGGATTCTAAGGGAGACTCACGGCTAAGAGAGAAAGGGATGTGTTTGTGGTGTGTTGTGTATGAAAATGAGATGTCCATGAATGAATGAATGCAAGGGTATTTATAGGAGTAGTGGAGGGAACATATGGCTATGTCATTTGTAGGTGAAGTAGGTGGATGTTGTAGGTGAAGTAGGTGGATGTTGTAGGTGAAGTGGGTGGATGTTGTAGGTGAAGTAGGTGGATGTTGTAGGTGAAGTGGATGTTGTAGGTGAAATAGGTGGATGTTATGTTAAGTGATAAGTGATAAGTGATATGATATGTGGTTATGATATGATAAGTGGTTAAGTGGTGATGATAAGTGATAAGTGATTAAGTGATATGATATGTGGTGATGATAAGTGATAAGTGCATGTGGGTTAACTAATGAAGGAAATGCATGTGTAATGACAATGTGTTAGAATGGATGTGTGTTATGCATGGCATGATTGGGATTAGGAAAGGTTTAAATGTCCTAAAACTAAAGAGAACAAGGTTCCAACACTTTGGCTCCAATTAGGTCTTCAATTTCGTCCAACACTTTGGCTTCAAGCATAAGCTATCCGTCCTTAGCCCAAAAGTGCTCCAAAAGTCTCCAAAATGCATCTTTTTGCTCCTTTAGCCCTTTGGACCTACAAACATACGAAAATAGCTTAAAGTACTAAAATAACTAAAGAAACATAACGTAAATGTACGAGAACAAGCCATTTAAGTCGCATAAATATGCTCCTATCACTTTGTCAAAAGAAGCCGCATCTGCACTACCACGTGTCGCTCAGAAAGAGAAGGGGCGTCGTTCAGAAATCGAAGGGGCGCCACTATTTCAAAAAGCCGGATTTGCGGGATCAAAACGTTTGTCGACAAGGGTAAAAAAACAATACCACCACTTGATATTATTTCTATATATGTCGACCTTCGTCTTTTATGGCAAGGCAAACCTGAAGAAAATGCCCAACTCTCCCTCACCTCTGAGGGCGCACTCCCAGCAAAGCCTTTCGAAATACTCAATTCTTTCTTCTTCCCCAAAGATGATACCAGATGCCTGGAGTACAGATGACCCAGGAGGAAATGGCGGATTGAAGTGTGCTGATTCATTCACCGCTTCTTCAAAAGCAAAGGTATCTCATATCATCAAGGTCAAAAGCAAAAGTATCTCATATCATGCTCTTTCCCTGTCTTTTTCTTTGTCCTTGTTCTTACTCGCATGGCAAAGTAAAAGAAGCAATCAGCCGGCACTTGGAGTCAGTCTTCCGATCTGGAGCCAACTGCCTGGAATCTATTCCTGATTGCTTACCTAGCGTTGCTCTCGAGTAGTCATCTTCAACGGTTGATACACTTCCAGAGAAGGGACCACTTCTGCAAAGGGGAGCGAGTAAGGCAAGTGAAAATGATACATCAAAGCATGTGGAGACAAACTTAGGCTGAGTTATCCTCCAACCCTTTTCAATACGAATTGGAAAGATTGAACAAAGAAACAGACCAAAGGGGTAAGCTCAGACCTTCGGGGGAGACCAAAAGAACCATCATGCTGCCCAGTTCAAGAAGTAGCACAAAGGAAAATCAACGATGGGCAGAAACCAGTTCAAGAGTAAGCCTGTGGAATCACAAAGATCAAAAGCCTCAATGCAATTACCAAGGAGAAGATGGAATTTACACTCTATAACCAGATTTGCGTCTCTAAACTCTTCTCTTTGTTAATTACATTTTGCCATGTTTAGTATGTTTAAGTGCTTTTTGTGAGTTTACTTATGTTTTGTGTGAATCTATGCTTAAAACATTGAGGACAATGTTTGATTTAAGTGTGGGGGGGGTAACTAAGTATATTTAATGCAAATTCGTGGGATTTTATCACCCATTACTTCAAATGTTGTTCCTTGCTGTTTTAAGGTGTTTTTAAGTTGTCTTAGAGTGTTTTTAGTATGTTTTGTTTTATAACTTCGAAAATCACATAAAAAGTTGAAAAACATGTTTTAAAAAGCCTAAAAAGAGTGTTTTGAGTCGTTTTTGTGTGTTTGTGTCTTAGGGTACCTTCCAACACAATGATAAGGATTTGGTTTGTAATTGCATGACTGTTAAAGAGAGTTATAAACATGGATGAAAGTTTGATTTACTCTTGGTATATGCTTGGTTATGGTTATAATGTATGACTTCACATGCAATCATAAAAGAAAAATTCGTTTTTGTAACATGCTTGAAGGAAGAAACTCATAATAACGCTACATCCCTGTGAGACTCGAGCCATTACTTTCTTTGGAGAGTTATTTTCTGTGATTCTTTGTTTTCTAAAGTTGTTGCATGATCTCATTATCCTTGCTTGGTTGCTACTTAGAATGCAATTGTATCATGATAGAACTAAATGCTAGAACTTATATCCGTTTCATTCAAAGCATGACATTGAATTGCATAACATATATCAAGATGAAGTTGTGTAGTTGCCACCATAGCCAAATAGCCTTACTTCCCATATTTCGTATATGTTGTAAGTTTTAACCCCGTTGAGCCTTGTTTAGCCCATGTTCTTTGTTAACCCACATCACCCCTCACCTAGCCTAGATTAGGACCATCCGTACCCTTGTTCTTGAAGCATAGTAAGCATGACGGATAATGAATTCCTTTTGATTAATATGTTGCAGAAAATAAGTGTGGGGGAAGGGATTTTTGTGTGTATGTATGTGCCTAAGTCTTAAAGGAGGCACGGGAAAAAGAAAAAAAAAATGTGAGAAAAAGAAGAAGAAAAGAAAGAAAAAGAGTGAAAATAAGTGAGAATGGACTCACAAGTGTGATTGTTGAAGAAAGGGCCCAAAAAGTTGAATATGGCCCGAAGTTTTGTGACTTCCCCTTGGGTGTTCAAAGTTGACTTCTGCGTTCTAAAGGGAATTCTAAGTACCTAATTCAATACTTTGCTCACTATTGCTTTAAGAATGTTTGCTTATCCTTCACCTTTCATTGTTAGCCAATTGCCTAGCCTCGTTACAACCCTTTGACTTCTATCTTGATTGTTATGTGTTTCAATTTGTGGAGTTTGAACTTGGTATAAGCTTATGGTGTCACTGGTTCTCGCTTCTAAGTAGTAGCATTCCATTCATGAGATCATACCTAAACATGCTTATTAACTCCAGAAATTGCTCTCTTTATGATACATATATGTGAGTGTTCGTTTTCATGTTTACATCAATCTTCTCACATATAACTAGTGTAGGGTGTGAAGTTAGAAAATCTGTGTGAAAAACGAGAGTACATCTAGTAAGGAATTGAGGGAATTCTCTAAGGCATGTTACTACATTCAAAACATGGTTTTAAATGCTTAATTGTGAACTAGTATGTGGTGACTATGATTAAAAATGTACTTAAGTGTAAAGATGGCTAAAATCTGTGGGAATAATGATTTTTAACTTGTCATGTGCATTGGAAATCCCTGAGACGATTGTTGGAAGGTATAGGTTGTGTTTTGTTCGTTTTGTTTTGTTTTTGGTTTCTTTTGTTTTGTTTTGCTCGAGGACTAGCAAAAGATAAGTGTGGGGGTATTTGATAGGAGCATATTCATGCGACTTAAATGGCTTGTTCTCGTGCATTTACGTTATGTTTCTTTAGTTATTTTAGTACTTTAAGCTATTTTCGTGTGTTTGTAGGTCCAAAGGGCTAAAGGAGCAAAAAGATGCATTTTGGAGACTTTTGGAGCACTTTTGGACTAAGGATGGATAGCTTATGCTTGGAGCCAAAGTGTTGGACGAAATTGAAGACCTAATTGAAGACCAAAGTGTTGGAACCTTGTTCCCTTTAGTTTTAGGACATTTAAACCTTTCCTAATCCCATTCATCAACACATGCATCCACATGCATTCACCCTTTAAACCATTAAATCCACATGCTTTCCTATTCAATTAAATCAGCCACATGCATTCATCATCATAACCTAGCTGTCATTCCACTTCATTGCACATGCATCTTCAAATAAATCAGCCATTCCACATGCATATTCAACCTAGCTGTCATTGCACATGCATTCACTCTTTAATTCACATGCATTTACTCTTTAATTCACATGCAAAACATCCCATTCCATCTCCCATCAGATTTCCATCATATTCACATGCATTCCATCCTTTAAAACATTGCACATGCACTCCCTTTAATTAATTAAGCCACATGCACTCCCATCCATTTCATCATTGCAGCCAACACATGCTTTCACATGCATTTTCAGATTGTCCCCTTGCACATGCAGCCACATATTCATTGCACATGCAATTCCAACCCACATGCATCCTTTAATCATTCAAACATGCAGCCACATTCCCTCCTAGCTGTCATGTTCCCCCCATTTCACCTATAAATAAGCATCCATTGCATACACATTTCATTCATACACTCTTCCATATTCCAGAAATTCGTCAAAACCTCTCCACACCCTCATTGCAGCCACCAAAACACTTTTCTCCTCCATTGCAGCCACTCCAACCACTCCCCAAACCATTCACACCATCAAACTATCCTTAGACCTTGTGCTACAACGAAGAGGAAGAGAAGAGTGCCTAAACGTTCATACAATTCAAGTTTGAGTTGTTGGAATGTTTAGGTGTTTCTTTGATTTCAATGTTTAATTTCAATACTCTTTGTTTTGTACGTATGAGGAATGGAAGAGAAGAGTGCCTAAACGTTCATACAATTCAAGTTTGAGTTGTTGGAATGTTTAGGTGTTTCTTTGATTCCAATGTTTAAATTCAACTAAACCCCCCTTGGCTAGGGGGGAATTCGAAATATATGTTTATGCTTGCATTTTGATTTGATTACTTCTAATTGCGTTTCATAAGTTGTGGATTCAATTTGTTTAACCGTTTGATTGATAACTTATTTATGTATGTTTATTGAGAATGCGCGCTTAATTTTCATGCATGAATATGACGCTAGAATATAAGTGAGTTTCACCTAATAGTTACGAACTTATATTCACAAGTAGTGGAGGTTGCTTATAAACAATCGCGTTAAACAAATTCTTGGCATAAGTTTCATGCAATCATAGTAACGAATGCCTCGTCAACACTTATAATTTTCATAGAGCGTAATGATTCTTGCTTGTACCTCTTCTATGCATTCATGTTGAGGACTTGTGGGGAATGTTTTGAATTGTCGCATGCATCATCCAATTCAATAACGTTAGGAAGATTTGAAGGTTAATTAGTGCATCACGGTTAACTTGGGGTGTTGAGTATCATAGTTTATTGAAATGCAATTGGAAATCATTTTATTATGCAAGTATAACATGTATGGAGATGAACCCCTTAGCTAGCCTTCATTCCATTCAATTCTATCACACATTCACATTTACATTTTGCTTTTACTTACAATCTGTTCTTTTAGTTTAAATTCGTCAAAACCTAACCCCCCCCCCTTTACTTTCTTGTTCTTTAGTGTTTAGACTTTGTTCAGTTTATGTTTTAAAGTGTTTTGATTCAATTTATTTCCCAAAATTCGTCCAAATTCACCAAAGTGCTCAAAACTGCCCAGAAAGTGATTTTAAGGCTGTTTTGAGTGTTTTGGGTGATGTTTGAGTCTTTTGGTTTGTTTTAGTGTTTTAAAGTTTAGTTTTGCATTCTTTGAGTCTAGTATAGTGTTTTATATTGTTATTTTACGTTTGAATCAAGCCATAATCCTAAATTCGTCCAACATTGGGGTTAAGGTCAGAAACTGCCTAGTTAGTGTTTTTAGGCAGTTTTGAGTCTTTTGAACTTGTTTTGAGTCCTTTGAGTCTTTGTGAACGTTTTTAACTTTGTTTTTATGTTTTTGAGTCAAATCCAAGTGATTAACAATCCCTCCTAATCCCCGGTCCAGAACGATCCCTACTTATACTTATACTACAATTGACAAAAAGAGGGTTTAATTTGTGTGCGTATAAATCACGCATCACTTAGAACGAGAACCAGTGATTCCATAAGCTCATATCAATTCCAAACTCCACATTATTGAACACATAACGATCAAGATAGAAGTCAAAGGAGTGTAACGGGGCTAGGGTATTGGCTAACAATGAAAGGTGAAGGATAAACAAACATTCTTAAAGCAATAGTGAGCAAAGCATTTGAATTAACGTAGAATTCACTTTTGAATGAAAACTCAATCTTTTGAACAACAAGGGGGAACAAGCTCTTTTTCCTTTCTTTCTTTTCTTTTCTGTTTTTCTTTTTCATATGTTTTTCACAATTTTTTTTTCTTTTCTTTTGACTCTCAAAACATACATAAACACTTAAGAACAAAACATTCTCACCCCCACACTCATTTTCTTTCATAATGTACTCAAAAGGAATTCATTTAAGTCATGCTCACTATCTTTTAAGAACAAGGGTGTGGACTGTCCTATACTAGGCTAGGTGAGGATAATGTGGTTAAACAAAGAATAAAGGCTAAACAAGGCTCAACGGGGTTAAAACTTACAATATATACGAAATATGGGAAGTAAGGCTATTTGGCTATGGTGGCAACTACACAACTTCATCTTGATATATGTTATGCAATTCAATGTCATGCTTTGAATGAAACGGATATAAGTTCTAGCATTTAGTTCTATCATGATACAATTGCATTCTAAGTAGCAACCAAGCAAGGAATAATGAGATCATGCAACAACTTTAGAAAACAAAGAATCACAGAAAATAACTCTCCAAAGAAGGTAATGGCTCGAGTCTCACATGGTTGTAGCGTTTGTTTGAGTTCCTTCCTTCAAGCATGTTACAAAAACGAATTTTTCTTTTATGATTGCATGTGAAGTCATACATTATAACCATATCCAAGCATATACCAAGAGTAAATCAAACTTTTCTCTATGTTTATAACTCTTTTTAACAGTCATGGAATTACAAACCAAATCCTTATCATTGTGTTGGAAGGTACCCTAAGACACAAACACACAAAAACGACTCAAAACACTCTTTTTAGGCTTTTTAAAACATGTTTTTCAAATTTTTATGTGATTTTCGGAGTTATAAAAACAAAACACACTAAAACACTCTAAAACAACTTAAAAACACCTTAAAACAGCAAGGAACAACATTAGAAGTTATGGTGGATAAAACCCTACGAATTTGCATCAAAACACTTTAGTTACCCCCCCCCCCCCCACACTTAAATCAAACATTGTCCTCAATGTTTTAAGCATAGATTCACACAAAACATAAGTAAACACACAAAAAGCATTTAAACATACTAAACATGGCAGAATGTAATTAACAAAGAGAAGAGTTTAGGGACGCAAATCTGGTTATGTGATGCGAGATTTATACGCACACAAATTAAACCCTCTTTTTATCAATTGTAGTATAGATGCAAGTAGGGATCGTTCTGGACCGGGGATTAGGAGGGATTGTTAATCACTTGGATTTGACTCAAAAACATAAAAACAAAGTTAAAAACATTCACAAAGACTCAAAGGAATGCAAAACTAAACTTTAAAACACTAAAACAAACCAAAAGACTCAAACATTACGCAAAACACTCAAAACTGCCTTAAAATCACTTTCTGGGCAGTTTTGAGCACTTTGGACGAATTTATGTAACAAATTGAATCACAAACGTAAAAACGTAATATAAAACACTAAACTAGACTCAAAGAATGTAAAACTAAACTTTAAAACACTAAAACAAACCAAAAGACTCAAACAGTACCCAAAGCACTCGAAACTGCCTTAAAAACACTTTCTGGGCAGTTTTGAGCACCTTGAGTACTTTGGACGAATTTGGGAAACAAAATGAAACAAAACACTTATAAACACAAACTAAATGTATTTCTAACTAATTTGACATTAAAGTAAAGGGGGATTTAGGTTTATACGAAATTAAACTAAAATGTACAGATTGTAAATTAAAGCAAAATGTAAATGTGAATGTGATAGAATGAATGGAATGAAGGCTAGCTAAGGGGTTCATCTCCATACATGTTATACTTGCATAATAAAATGATTTCCAATTGCATTTCAATAAACTATGATACTCAACACCCCAAGTTAACCGTGATGCACTAATTAACCTTCAAATCTTCCTAACGTTATTGAATTGGATGATGCATGCGACAATTCAAAACATTCCCCACAAGTCCTCAACATGAATGCATAGAAGAGGTACAAGCAAGAATCATTACGCTCTATGAAAATTATAAGTGTTGACGAGGCATTCGTTACTATGATTGCATGAAACTTATGCCAAGAATTTGTTTAACGCGATTGTTTATAAGCAACCTCCACTACTTGTGAATATAAGTTTGTAACTATTAGGTGAAACTCACTTATATTCTAGCGTCAAATTCATGCATGAAAATTAAGTGTGCACTCTCAATAAACATACATAAATAAGTTATCAATCAAATAGTTAAACAAATTGAATCCACAACTTATGAAACGCAATTAGAAGTAATCAAATCAAAATGCAAGCATAAACATTTATTTCGAATCCCCCCCTAGCAAAGGGGGGGTTTAGTTGAATTTAAACATTGGAATCAAAGAAACACCTAAACATTCCAACAACTCAAACTTGAATTGTATGAACGTTTAGGCCCTCTTCTCTTCCATTCCTCATTCGTACAAAACAAAGAGTATTGAAATTAAACATTGAAATCAAAGAAACACCTAAACATTCCAACAACTCAAACTTGAATTGTATGAACGTTTAGGCCCTCTTATCTTCCTCTTTGTTGTAGCACAAGGTCTAAGGATAGTTTGATGGTGTGAATGGTTTGGGGAGTGGTTGGAGTGGCTGCTGCAAGGGTGTGGAGAGGTTTTGAAGAATTTCTGGAATATGGAAGAGTGAATGAGAATGAATGAGAATGAATGCTTATTTATAGGTGAAATGGGGGGAACATGACAGCTAGGAGGGAATGTGGCTGCATGTTTGAATGATTAAAGGATGCATGTGGGTTGGAATTGCATGTGCAATGAATATGTGGCTGCATGTGCAAGGGGACAATCTGAAAATGCATGTGAAAGCATGTGTTGGCTGCAATGATGAAATGGATGGGAGTGCATGTGGTTTAATTAATTAAAGGGAGTGCATGTGCAATGTTTTAAAGGATGGAATGCATGTGAATATGATGGAAATCTGATATGGTGATGGGAGATGCATGTGGCTGATTTATGCATGTGAATGCATGTGGCTGCAATGGATTAGGAATCCTTCAATTTCGTCCATTCCTTTTGCTCCAAACATAAGCTATCCCTTCCAAGTCCAATTTTGCTCCAAAATGCATCTTTTTGCTTCCTTAGCCACATGAACCTAAAAACACACGAAAATGGCTTAAACGCCAAAAACAACTATGAATTAACAATATAAATGCACGAAAACAAGCTAAGTAAGTCGCCTAAATATGCTCCTATCAAATTCCCCCACACTTAGCTTTTGCTAGTCCTCGAGCAAAACAAAACAAAAGAAACCAAAAACAAAACAAAACGAACAAAACACAACCTACACCTTCCAACAATCGTCTCAGGGATTTCCAATGCACATGACATGTTAAAAATCATTAGTCCCACAGATTTTGGTTATCTTTACACTTAAGTACATACTTAATCATAGTCACCACATACTAATTCACAATTAAGCATTTAAAACTATATTTTGAATGTAGTAACATGCCTTAGAGAATTTGCTCAATTCCTTACAATATATGCACTCAATTTTCACTCAGATTTTCTGACTATACACCTTAAACTAGTTATATGTGAGAAGATTGATGTAAACATAAAAACGAACACTCACATATATGTATTTCAAAGGAAGCAATTTCTGGAGTTAATAAGCATGTTTAGATATGATCTCATGAATGGAATGCCACTACTTAGAACGAGAACCAGTGATTCCATAAGCTCATATCAATTCCAAACTCCACATTATTGAACACATAACGATCAAGATAGAAGTCAAAGGGGTGTAACGGGGCTAGGGTATTGGCTAACAATGAAAGGTGAAGGATAAACAAACATTCTTAAAGCAATAGTGAGCAAAGCATTTGAATTAACGTAGAATTCACTTTTGAATGAAAACTCAATCTTTTGAACAACAAGGGGGAACAAGCTCTTTTTCCTTTCTTTCTTTTCTTTTCTGTTTTTCTTTTTCATATGTTTTTCACAATTTTTTTTTTTCTTTTTCTTTTGACTCTCAAAACATACATAAACACTTAAGAACAAAACATTCTCTCCCCCACACTCATTTTCTTTCATAATGTACTCAAAAGGAATTCATTTAAGTCATGCTCACTATCTTTTAAGAACAAGGGTGTGGACTGTCCTATACTAGGCTAGGTAAGGGGTGATGTGGTTAGCAAAGAAAATAGGCTAAACGAGGCTCAACAGGGTTAAAACTAATATATACGAAATATGGGAAGTAAGGCTATTTGGCTATGGTGGCAACTACACAACTTCATCTTGATATATGTTATGCAATTCAATGTCATGCTTTGAATGAAACGGATATAAGTTCAAGTATTTAGTTCTATCATGATACAATTGCATTCTAAGTAGCAACCAAGCAAGGAATAATGAGATCATGCAACAACTTTAGAAAACAAAGAATCACAGAAAATAACTCTCCAAAGAAGGTAATGGCTCGAGTTTCACAGGGTTGTAGTGTTTGTTTGAGTTCCTTCCTTCAAGCATGTTACAAAAACGAATTTTTCTTTTATGATTGCATGTGAAGTCATACATTATAACCATAACCAAGCATATACCAAGAGTAAATCAAACTTTTCTCTATGTTTATAACTCTTTTTAACCGTCATGCAATTACAAACCAAATCCTTATCATTGTGTTGGAAGGTACCCTAAGACACAAACACACAAAAACGACTCAAAACACACTTTTTAGGCTTTTTAAAACATGTTTTTCAAATTTTTATGTCATTTTCGGAGTTATAAAAACAAAACATACTAAAACACTCTAAAATAACTTAAAAACACCTTAAAACAGCAAGGAACAACATTTTAAGTAATGAGTGATAAAATCCCACGAATTTGCATCAAATATACTTAGTTACCCCCCCCCCCCCCCCCCCCCCGCACTTCAATCAAACATTGTCCTCAATGTTTTAAGCATAGATTCACACAAAACATAAGTAAACACACAAAAAGCATTTAAACATACTAAACATGGCAGAATGTAATTAACAAAGAGAAGAGTTTAGGGACGCAAATTTGGTTATGGAGTGTAAATTCCCTCTTCTCCTTGGTGATTGCATTGAGGCTTTGATCTTTGTGATTCCACAGGCTTACTCTTGAACTGGTTTCCGCCCATCGTTGATTTTCCTTTGTGCTACTCTTGAACTGGGCAGCAGGATTCTTTTGGTCTCCTCCACTTGTTGATTTTCCTTTGTGCTACTGGGCTGGAGGATTCTTTTGGTCTTCCCCGAAGGTCTGAGCTTACCCCTTTGGTCTGTTTCTTTGTTCAATCTTTCCAATTCGTATTGAAAAGGGTTGGAGGATAACTCAGCCTATGTTTGTCTGCACATGCTTCAATGTATCATTTTCACTTGCCTTACTCGCTCCCCTTTGCAGAAGTGGTCCCTTCTCCGGAAGTGTATCAACCGTTGAAGATGACTACTCGAGAGCAACGCTAGGTAAGCAATCAGGAATAGATTCCAGGCAGTTGGCTCCAAGTGCCGGCTGATTGCTTCTTTTACTTTGCCATGCGAGTAAGAACAAGGACAACGAAAAAGACAGGGAAAGAGCATGATATGAGATACTTTTGCTTTTGAGCTTGATGATATGAGATACCTTTGCTTTTGAAGAAGCGGTGAATGAATCGGCACATGTATTTGTTGTGCTGTTTCCTCCTGGGTCATATGTACTCCAGGCATCTGTTATCATCTTTGGGGAAGAAGAAATAATTGAGTCTTTCGAAAGGCTTTGCTGGGAGTGCGCCCTCAGAGGCGAGGGAGAGTTGGGCATTTTTCTTCAGGTTTACCTTGCCATAAAAGACGAAGGTCGACATATATAGAGATAATATCAAGTGGTGGTACTGTTCTTTTACCCTTGTCGACAAATGTCTCTTCGATATCAGAACGACGACTCTTCGATTTCTGAGCAGGCGCCCCTTCGATTTCTGAACGACGCCCCTTCGATTTCTGAGCAGGCGCCCCTTTGCTTTCTGAACGACACGTAGTAGTGCGGATGCGGCTCCTTTTGACAAAGCTGCACGCGTTTTCTGAAAAGCAGCGAAAGTGTCGCCGAACTTTGCGCTTGTCGGCTAAAGATGTGTAGTTGCGGTGATGGCCTCCACGTGTTGTCTGAAAAGAAGAAATCTTTTGACAAAGTTGAACGCGTCTTCTGAAAAGCCGAGAAAGTGTTGCCTAAATTACGCCGGAAATTCCGGCTCTTTGAATCGGTGGACGCGTCGCCTTGGCTTTTTATAGAGCTATCGATCACCGCCAACATACACACTCTGAAGATTTCCCATTCTTGAACATCGTCTCCGGCCCTTTGAAATTTTAACTCCATCCACCCCTTCTCTTTGAACACTTTCGAAAATGGCAAACTCATCGAACCTTAGCTTAGATTTGAGTCTCAGCAGCGATCCGATTGCGCCCCATCAAGGTAATGTATGGCGCCCTTCTTTTTTATCTTCTAACGGTCTTCTTACAGGTGAAGACTGATGCGAGATTTATACGCGCACAAATTAAACCCTCTTTTTGTCAATTGTAGTATAAGTATAAGTAGGGATTGTTCTGGACCGGGGATTAGGAGGGATTGTTAACCACTTGGATTTGACTCAAAAACGTAAAATAACAATATGAAACACTATACTAGACTCAAAGAATGCAAAACTAAACTTTAAAACACTAAGACAAACAAAAAGACTCAAAACAACACAAACACACTCAAATCTGCCTAAAAACCACTTTCTGGGCAGATTTGAGCACAAACACAAATTTGGACGAAATTAAGTAATAACTTGACTCAAGAACGTAAAAACACAATATAAAACACTAAACTAACTTAAAGAATGTAAAACTAAACACTTAAAACATTAAAACAAACCAAAAGACTCAAACATCACCCCAAAACACTCAAAACTGCCTTAAAATCACTTTCTGGGCAGTTTTGAGCACTTTGGTGAATCTGGACGAAATTGGGAAATAAAATGAATCAAAACACTTAAAAGCACAAACTAAATTGATTTCTAACTAAATTGGACATTAAAGTAAAGGGGGATTTAGATTTATACGAAAATTGAAATAACAAAACAAGTTAATAAACTAAACAGATTGTAAAACGAATTTGATGGAATGGAATGAATGGATGATAGAATGGCTAAGGGGTTCATCTCCATACATGTTATACTTGCATAATAAAATGATTTCCAATTGCATTTCAATAAACTATGATACTCAACACCCCAAGTTAACCGTGATGCACTAATTAACCTTCAAATCTTCCTAACGTTATTGAATTGGATGATGCATGCGACAATTCAAAACATTCCCTACAAGTCCTCAACATGAATGCATAGAAGAGGTACAAGCAAGAATCATTACGCTCTATGAAAATTATAAGTGTTGACGAGGCATTCGTTACTATGGATTGCATGAAACTTATGCCAAGAATTCATTTAACGCGATTGTTTATAAGCAACCTCCACTACTTGTGAATATAAGTTCATAACGATTAGGTGAAACTCACTTATATTCTAGCGTCATATTCATGCATGAAAATTAAGTGTGCACTCTCAATGAACATACATAAATAAGTTATCAATCAAACAGTTAAACGAATTGAATCCACAACTTATGAAACGCAATTAGAAGTATTCAAATCAAAATGCAAGCATAAACATATATTCGAATCACCCCCTAACCAAGGGGGGTTTAGTTCCTCATGGTACAAAACAAAGAGAATCAAAGAAACGCCTAAACATTCCAACAACTCAAACTTGAATTGTATGAACGTTTAGGCCCTCTTATCATCCATTCCTCATTCGTACAAAACAAAGAGCATTGAAATTAAACATTGAAATCAAAGAAACACCTAAACATTCCAACAACTCAAACTTGAATTGTATGAACGTTTAGGCCCTCTTATCTTCCTCTTCGTTGTAGCACAAGGTCTAAGGATAGTTTGATGGTGTGAATGGTTTGGGGAGTGGTTGGAGTGGCTGCAATGGAGGAGAAAAGTGTTTTGGTGGCTGTTGCAAGGGTGTGGAGAGGTTTTGACGAATTTCTGGAATATGGAAGAGTGTGAATGAGAATGAATGAGAATGAATGCTTATTTATAGGTGAAATGGGGGGAACATGACAGCTAGGAGGGAATGTGGCTGCATGTTTGAATGATTAAAGGATGCATGTGGGTTGAAATTGCATGTGCAATGAATATGTGGCTGCATGTGCAAGGGGACAATCTGAAAATGCATGTGAAAGCATGTGTTGGCTGCAATGATGAAATGGATGGGAGTGCATGTGGCTTAATTAATTAAAGGGAGTGCATGTGGAATGTTTTAAAGGATGGAATGCATGTGGCTGATTTATGCATGTGAATGCATGTGGCTGCAATGGATTAGGAATCCTTCAATTTCGTCCATTCCTTTTGCTCCGAACATAAGCTATCCATTCCAAGTCCAATTTTGCTCCAAAATGCTCCAAAATGCATCTTTTTGCTTCCTTAGCCATATGAACCTAAAAACACACGAAAATGGCTTAAACGACTAAAACAACTATGAATTAACAATATAAATGCACGAAAACAAGCTAAGTAAGTCGCCTAAATATGCTTCTATCAAAGACTCCGTGATGCAGGACGCCACAACAGCTACAATAGTAGCTACGAACCTCCTCACTCCAAAAGATAGTAGGCTGCTGTCAGGACGGTCCGATGAGTTGGCCGTTCAAGAGTCCCTCGCACTTAGTGTTCAGTGTGCGAGCTCTGTGTCCAACATGGGCCAACGCCTGCTTGCCCGCTCCCGTCAGGTGGAATCATTGATGGCGGAGGTGGAAAGTCTTAAGCAAGAGATCCAGCAGCTTAAGTACGAGAATAGAAGTTTGCATGTGCTTGCAAATAACTATTCGTCGGGCATGAAGAGGAAGCTTTATGAGCTGCAAGAATCTGAGGGTCGAATTTACAGTGATCGTCAAAGGCTTGCATCTTATCTCCAGAGGCACCTTTTTCCTGGGTCATCCAGCGCTTGGCCAAGTATTGAGGCCTGGAATGCTCTAGCTCCGATGCCTCCCGCTCCGATGGCTTCCGCTCCGATAGCTTCCGCTCCGATGCCTCCCGCTTCTATGCCTTCCGCTTCTGCGCCTCGTAGTGGGGCTTCACGCAAACAACCTTTGTGAAGCTCCACCTTTCTCCATGTTTAGTATCTTTCTTTTTTTTTCTTTTTTTTTTATTTTTTATTTTTTAATTTTTTGTATTAACATAAATAAAATCAAATGGCATGGAATTGGTCCTTGAATGGAAGGTGATACTTGAAGTGAACCGGCATTGGTTTGAATTCTAATGTAGGTGCCTGATTCAAAAAAAACAACAAGTTAGTATAAAATGTAATGGAATTTGAAAAAAATGACTTACTTGTTTTGTCTGACAAGAACTCAATGACAAACACCACTCCTTTGAAAGTTTCAGGGATATTGGACTTGGCCAGATTGCATGTGATGGTTATGACTTGTCCAATGTCATCAAATTCAACTTCTTTGGGCATTGTTGTCTCAAGTATATCCTCTTTGATGAATTCATGAAATTCCCTACTTTGCACCTTTGGAAGGTCTTCCAAGATGTCTTTTTCACTTTCTTCTTCCTTGGAATTCATGAACCTGCAAGGAATAGGGATATTAGGTGGAATGGGGTTAGAACTAATTGGAACAACCTTACTTGAATTAGATGGCGTAGGAGCAATAAGTGCTTCCAGCAAAGGTGCTTCAAATTCTCCCTTCGGTTTTACAATGGTTGAACTAGGGAGTTTGCTTTGGTTGCAAAATTGTCCTACGAACTCCGCGATCTGCCCAATTTGCTTTTCCAAGTGGTCCAACCTTTTGTCTTCTTGTGGAGCCTCATTGTCTTGATTTTGTGAGCCCTGCACCAAACAAATTAATTCGTTAAGCTTTTGATTATAATCTATTGACGAACTTAAGTTTGGTTGGGCATATTGAATATGAGGTTGTGGTGGCTGCCAATATCCTCCTTGTTGAGCATTTTGAGGTTCCCACCACATAGAGTTTGAATGATCACTCCAATCCGAATTGTAAGTATTGGAAAACACGTTATTCCTTGATTGAAGATTCAATATATCAACTCTTTGCATTTGAGACCTTTCCATGAGCTGTGACAAAAGAGAAGCATTATCAAGTGCCATGTTGTTCTTCTCTAGTATTTGAATTCAACAAACAAAACAAAAATCAAAAACTAAAACTAAAATACATAACAGAAACAAACAATCCAAGAGATTAGCAAATTTGCTAATCCCCGGCAACGGCGCCAAAATTTGATGCGAGATTTATACGCACACAAATTAAACCCTCTTTTTATCAATTGTAGTATAGGTGCAAGTAGGGATCGTTCTGGACCGGGGATTAGGAGGGATTGTTAATCACTTGGATTTGACTCAAAAACATAAAAACAAAGTTAAAAACGTTCACAAAGACTCAAAGGAATGCAAAACTAAACTTTAAAACACTAAAACAAACCAAAAGACTCAAACATTACCCAAAACACTCAAAACTGCCTTAAAATCACTTTCTGGGCAGTTTTGAGCACTTTGGACGAATTTATGTAACAAATTGAATCACAAACGTAAAAACGTAATATAAAACACTAAACTAGACTCAAAGAATGTAAAACTAAACTTTAAAACACTAAAACAAACCAAAAGACTCAAACAGTACCCAAAGCACTCGAAACTGCCTTAAAAACACTTTCTGGGCAGTTTTGAGCACCTTGAGTACTTTGGACGAATTTGGGAAACAAAATGAAACAAAACACTTATAAACACAAACTAAATGTATTTCTAACTAATTTGACATTAAAGTAAAGGGGGATTTAGGTTTATACGAAATTAAACTAAAATGTACAGATTGTAAATTAAAGCAAAATGTAAATGTGAATGTGATAGAATGAATGGAATGAAGGCTAGCTAAGGGGTTCATCTCCATACATGTTATACTTGCATAATAAAATGATTTCCAATTGCATTTCAATAAACTATGATACTCAACACCCCAAGTTAACCGTGATGCACTAATTAACCTTCAAATCTTCCTAACGTTATTGAATTGGATGATGCATGCGACAATTCAAAACATTCCCCACAAGTCCTCAACATGAATGCATAGAAGAGGTACAAGCAAGAATCATTACGCTCTATGAAAATTATAAGTGTTGACGAGGCATTCGTTACTATGATTGCATGAAACTTATGCCAAGAATTTGTTTAACGCGATTGTTTATAAGCAACCTCCACTACTTGTGAATATAAGTTTGTAACTATTAGGTGAAACTCACTTATATTCTAGCGTCAAATTCATGCATGAAAATTAAGTGTGCACTCTCAATAAACATACATAAATAAGTTATCAATCAAATAGTTAAACAAATTGAATCCACAACTTATGAAACGCAATTAGAAGTAATCAAATCAAAATGCAAGCATAAACATTTATTTCGAATCCCCCCCTAGCAAAGGGGGGGTTTAGTTGAATTTAAACATTGGAATCAAAGAAACACCTAAACATTCCAACAACTCAAACTTGAATTGTATGAACGTTTAGGCCCTCTTCTCTTCCATTCCTCATTCGTACAAAACAAAGAGTATTGAAATTAAACATTGAAATCAAAGAAACACCTAAACATTCCAACAACTCAAACTTGAATTGTATGAACGTTTAGGCCCTCTTATCTTCCTCTTCGTTGTAGCACAAGGTCTAAGGATAGTTTGATGGTGTGAATGGTTTGGGGAGTGGTTGGAGTGGCTGCAATGGAGGAGAAAAGTGTTTTGGTGGCTGCTGCAAGGGTGTGGAGAGGTTTTGACGAATTTCTGGAATATGGAAGAGTGAATGAGAATGAATGAGAATGAATGCTTATTTATAGGTGAAATGGGGGGAACATGACAGCTAGGAGGGAATGTGGCTGCATGTTTGAATGATTAAAGGATGCATGTGGGTTGGAATTGCATGTGCAATGAATATGTGGCTGCATGTGCAAGGGGACAATCTGAAAATGCATGTGAAAGCATGTGTTGGCTGCAATGATGAAATGGATGGGAGTGCATGTGGCTTAATTAATTAAAGGGAGTGCATGTGCAATGTTTTAAAGGATGGAATGCATGTGAATATGATGGAAATCTGATATGGTGATGGGAGATGCATGTGGCTGATTTATGCATGTGAATGCATGTGGCTGCAATGGATTAGGAATCCTTCAATTTCGTCCATTCCTTTTGCTCCAAACATAAGCTATCCCTTCCAAGTCCAATTTTGCTCCAAAATGCTCCAAAATGCATCTTTTTGCTTCCTTAGCCACATGAACCTAAAAACACACGAAAATGGCTTAAACGCCAAAAACAACTATGAATTAACAATATAAATGCACGAAAACAAGCTAAGTAAGTCGCCTAAATATGCTCCTATCATTATGGAGTGTAAATTCCCTCTTCTCCTTGGTGATTGCATTGAGGCTTTGATCTTTGTGATTCCACAGGCTTACTCTTGAACTGGTTTCCGCCCATCGTTGATTTTCCTTTGTGCTACTCTTGAACTGGGCAGCAGGATTCCCTTTAGTGTCTCCCCCGAAGGTCTAAGCTTCCTTCTTTGGTCTGTTTCTTTGTTCAATCTTTCCAATTCGTATTGAAAAGGGTTGGAGGATAACTCAGCCTAAGTTTGTCTCCACATGCTTCAATGTATCATTTTCACTTGCCTTACTCGCTCCCCTTTGCAGAAGTGGTCCCTTCTCTGGAAGTGTATCAACCGTTGAAGATGACTACTCGAGAGCAACGCTAGGTAAGCAATCTGGAATAGATTCCAGGCAGTTGGCTCCAGATCGGAAGACTGACTCCAAGTGCCGGCTGATTGCTTCTTTTACTTTGCCATGCGAGTAAGAACAAGGACAAAGAAAAAGACAGGGAAAGAGCATGATATGAGATACTTTTGCTTTTGACCTTGATGATATGAGATACCTTCGCTTTGAAGAAGCGGTGGATGAATCAGCACATGCTTCAATCCGCCGTTTCCTCCTGGGTCATATGTACTCCAGGCATCTGGTATCATCTTTGGGGAAGAAGAAAGAATTGAGTCTTTCGAAAGGCTTTGCTGGGAGTGCGCCCTCAGAGGTGAGGGAGAGTTGGGCATTTTTCTTCAGGTTTGCCTTGCCATAAAAGACGAAGGTCGACATATATAGAGATAATATCAAGTGGTGGTACTGTTCTTTTACCCTTGTCGACAAATGTCTCTTCGATATCAGAACGACGCCTCTTCGATTTCTGAGCAGGCGCCCCTTCGATTTCTGAACGACGCCCCTTCTCTTTCTGAACGACACGTGGTAGTGCAGATGCGTCTCCTTTTGACAAAGCTGCACGCGTTTTCTAAAAAGTAGAGAAAGCGTCGCCGAACTTTGCGCTTGTCGGCTAAAGACGTGTCGTTGCGATGATGGCCGCCACGTGTTTTCAGCTTTGTCAGAAATCTTTTGACAAAGTTGAACGCGTTTTCTGAAAAGCCGAGAAAGCGTCGCCTAACTTACGCCGGAAATTCCGGCTCTTTGAATCGGTGGACGCGTTGCCTTGGCTTTTTATAGAGCTATCGATCACCGCCAACATACACACTCTGAAGATTTCCCATTCTTGAACATCGTCTCCGGCCCTTCGAAATTTAACTCCATCCACCCCTTCTTTTTGAACACTTTTGAAAAAAAAAATGGCAAACTCATCGAACCTTAGCTTAGATTTGAGTCTCAGCAGCGATCCTGTTGCGCCCCGTCAAGGTAATGTATGGCGCCCTTCTTTTTTATCTTCTAACGATCCTCTTTCAGGTGAAGACTCTGTGATGCAGGACGCCACAACAGCTACAATAGTAGCTAGGAACCTCCTCACTCCAAAAGATAGTAGGCTGCTGTCAGGACGGTCTGATGAGTTGGCCGTTCAAGAGTCCCTCGCACTTAGTGTCAAAAAGAGGGTTTAATTTATACGCACACAAATTAAACCCTCTTTTTGACAATTGTAGTATAAGTATAAGTAGGGATCGTTCTGGACCGGGGATTAGGAGGGATTGTTAATCACTTGGATTTGACTCAAAAACATAAAAACAAAGTTAAAAACGTTCACAAAGACTCAAAGGACTCAAAACAAGTTCAAAAGACTCAAAACTGCCTAAAAACACTAACTAGGCAGTTTCTGACCTTAAACCCAATGTTGGACGAATTTAAGATTATGGCTTGATTCAAACGTAAAATAACAATATAAAACACTATACTAGACTCAAAGAATGCAAAACTAAACTTTAAAACACTAAAACAAACCAAAAGACTCAAAACAACACAAACACACTCAAATCTGCCTAAAAACCACTTTCTGGGCAGATTTGAGCAAAACCACAAATTTGGACGAAATTAAGTAATAACTTGACTCAAGAACGTAAAAACACAATATAAAACACTAAACTAACTCAAAGAATGTAAAACTAAACACTTAAAACATTAAAACAAACCAAAAGACTCAAACATCACCCAAAACACTCAAAACTGCCTTAAAATCACTTTCTGGGCAGTTTTGAGCACTTTGGTGAATTTGGACGAAATTATGTAACAAAATGAATCAAAACACTTATAAACATAAACTAAAACACTTTCTACTAAATTGGACAATAAAGTAAAGGGGGATTGAGTTTTATACGAAATTAAATAAAATGTACAGATTCGAATTAAGACAGATAGTATATATGAATGTGATGAAATGGAATGAATGGATGGATGCTAGCCAAGGGGTTCATCTCCATACATGTTATACTTGCATAATAAAATGATTTCCAATTGCATTTCAATAAACCATGAATTCTCAACACCCCAAGTTAACCGTGATGCACTAATTAACCTTCAAATCTTCCTAACGTTATTGAATTGGATGATGCATGCGACAATTCAAAACATTCCCCACAAGTCCTCAACATGAATGCATAGAAGAGGTACAAGCAAGAATCATTACGCTCTATGAAAATTATAAGTGTTGACGAGGCATTCGTTACTATGAATGCATGAAACTCTTGCCAAGAATTCGTTTAACGCGATTGTTTATAAGCAACCTCCACTACTTATGAATATAAGTTCGTAACTATTAGGTGAAACTCACTTATATTCTAGCGTCATATTCATGCATGAAAATTAAGCGTGCACTCTCAATAAACATACATAAATAAGTTATCAATAAAACGGTTAAACAAATTGAATCACAACTTATGAAACGCAATTAGAAGTAATCAAATCAAAATGCAAGCATAAACATATATTCGAATCACCCCCCAACCAAGGGGGAGTTTAGTTCCTCATGGTACAAAACAAAGAGAATCAAAGAAACACCTAAACATTCCAACAACTCAAACTTGAATTGTATGAACGTTTAGGCCCTCTTATCATCCATTCCTCATTCGTACAAAACAAAGAGCTTTGAAATTAAACGTTGAAATCAAAGAAACACCTAAACATTCCAACAACTCAAACTTGAATTGTATGAACGTTTAGGCACTCTTCTCTTCCTCTTCGTTGTGGCACAAGGTCTAAGGTGAGTTTGATGGTGTGAATGGTTTGGGGAGTGGTGGAGATATGGAAGAGGAGTGGTGGAATATGGAAGGATGGTTTTTGGATTTGTAGGGGAGAGTCACGGCACAAAGGGGGTGGTTTGATGGTCTACATTTCTGCAATGGATGAGTTTATGGAAGAGTGTTTGGAATGGGTGAATTTCTTGCACAAAGGCCTTATTTCTGTGGTGAATGGATTGTCCTTCTTGTGGCTGCAATGAAGGGTTATTTATAGGTGAAATGGGGGGAACATGACAGCTAGGAGGGTGGTGGAAATCTGGAATGGTGATGGGAGATGCATGTGGCTGATTTATGCATGTGATTAAAGGGTGGAAATGATGAATGAAATGCATGTGCTTTGAATAAGTGGCTGCATGTGCAAGGGGACAATCTGAAAATGCATGTGAAAGCATGTGTTGGCTGCAATGATGAAATGGATGGGAGTGCATGTGGCTTAATTAATTAAAGGGAGTGCATGTGCAATGTTTTAAAGGATGAAATGCATGTGAATATGATGGAAATCTGATTTGATTTATGGAAGATGCATGTGGATTAAAGGTGAGTGAATGATTATGGAATGCAATCTGAAATGGGAGATGGAATGGAGGTGTTTTGCATGTGAATTAACGAGTAAATGCATGTGAATGACAGCTAGATATGTTGATGAATGCATGTGACTTGTTTGTGGTGAGTGAAAATGCAATCTGAAATGGGAGAGCATGTGGATTAAAGGGGGAATGGTGGCTGCAAAGTGAATGAATAATGAAATGGGAAAGCATGTGCAAGGTTTTGGTGTGAATGATTGAATGTGCATGTGGCTGCAATGGATTAGGAATCCTTCAATTTCGTCCATCCTCTTGGCTCCAAGCATATGATATCCATTCCAATCTCTAATTTGCTCCAAAAGGCTCCAAAAGGCATCCTTTTGCATACTTTGCCCTTAGAACCTACAAACACACGAAAATAGCTTAAAGTACTAAAATAACTAAAGAAACATAACGTAAATGCACGAGAACAAGCCATTTAAGTCGCATGAATATGCTCATATCAACCATTCAAACATAAACCCATTCACCACCAGAAAACAACCATGCCGTGGGTTCCCATTCCAGATTTCCAGCATTCCCTTTTATTTTCTGTCAAAGCACATGCATTCCCACCCTTTAATCACATGCATTTCAGCCACATGCATCTCCCATCACCATTTCAGCTTTCCACCTAATTCCTAGTCATCATGTTCCCCCCATTTCACCTATAAATAAGCATGCATTGCAGCCACAAAACACACACTCTTCCATTTCAGAAAACCATCTCTCATACACATTCATTCACGCCAGAAATTCCTCCCCTCTCTCTAGCACTACCATACTTCACCATTCTTCATATTTTCTGCCCAAAAACACTCCTTGCCTTCCCCTACATCCATCCCTACCCTAAACACATCATTCTACATCATCCATAACCACCAAAACTCACCAAAACCCCTTGTGCCGCAGCAACTAGAGGAGAAGAGGCCTAAACGTTCATACAATTCAAGATTGAGTTGTTGGAATTTTTAGGTGTACTTCGATTCTTGTTTTCAATATTTACTTTGTTATTACTCTCTAAGTTTGTTGTAATCATGAGTGGCTAAACCCCTAATTAGTTAGGGGAAAGTTCGAAGCCATGAACATGTTTGAAATATGAATTGATTTCTTCCAATTGTGATTTGTTAAGTTGTGATTGTAATTCAATTATCATGTTTATTAAAAACTTGTTTTTGTATGTTGATTAGGGATGCATACTTAGTCTTCATGCATAAACTCGATGCTAGTTTATAAACGAGTTTCACCTAATCGTCACAAGTTTATAAACATGAGTAGTGAAGGTTGCTAGTCACAACCGCGTTAATTGAATTCTTGGCAAAAGTATCATGCATTCATAGTTACAATTGCCTCGTCAACACTTATAATTTTCATAGAGCATAATGATCTCTCATTGTATCTCTTCTATGCATTCATGTTGAGAACCATTGGAGAATGATTTGAATTGTCGCATGCATCATCCAATTCAATAACATAAGGAAAATTTGAGAGTTAATTAGTGCATCACGGTTAACTTGGGGTGTTGAGCATCATAGTTAATGAAAAACAATTGGAGAATCGATTCATATTTATAAATGTATCATGTGTGGAGAATGGACCTCTAACTAATCCATCCATCATCTTATTTCTCAAATCTGTTTATACAACCTGCCTAGTTTATTAACTTGTTTTGTTAATTCAAATTTCGTCAAATCAAAACCCCCCTTTACTTTCTTGTTCCTTGGTGCTTAAAATCTGTTTAGTTTATGTTTTAAAGTGTTTTGATTCAATTTATTTCCCAAAATTCGTCCAAATTCACCAAAGTGCTCAAAACTGCCCAGAAAGTGATTTTAAGGCTGTTTTGAGTGTTTTAGGTGATGTTTGAGTCTTTTGGTTTGTTTTAATGTTTTAAAGTTTAGTTTTGCATTCTTCGAGTCTAGTATAGTGTTTCATATTGTTATTTTACGTTTTTGAGTCAATTTAGAGGTTTTAGCAAGCCCTCCTAATCCCTGGTCTAGAACGATCCCTACTTGCATCCTTACTACAATTTGACAACAAGAGGGTTAATTTGTGTGCGTATAAATCTCGCATCAAATTTTGGCGCCGTTGCCGGGGATTAGCAAAATTGCTAATCCCTTGTGTTTTTGCCGTATGTTTTTAGTGTAATTTACCTAGTTTTCTTATTTTGTTTTGTTTTCTTGGTTTAGGTACTAGTGCATGACGCGGAGTTCTCAAACTGTGCATGCACATATCTTGGACTTTAACGACGATTTTGAACGTGATTTGAGA
Source organism: Pyrus communis (assembly GCF_963583255.1). Taxonomy (NCBI): domain Eukaryota; kingdom Viridiplantae; phylum Streptophyta; class Magnoliopsida; order Rosales; family Rosaceae; genus Pyrus; species Pyrus communis. The sequence continues at coordinate 11,031,563 of NC_084815.1, forward strand.
AGAAAGAGGAGGCATCCCGAACCTAGTGAACCTAGTGAACCTAGTTCAAGTTCAGAGGCCGAATCTGAGTTTGAAAGTGTGGAAGAAGAAGTTATGGCAGCGGACAATCGGACCATTAAAGAGCTTTCGGCCTCGGGGTTGGCCAATGCCGCACCATTATGCATTCAATACCCCGCGGCTGCCCAAGGCAAGACCGATGAATTCGAGTTGAAGTCAAGCTTGTTGCACCACATTCCGAAATACCATGGGCTTTCCATGGAAGATCCCAACAAGCATCTCAAGGAGTTCGAGGTTGTTTGTTCGAGCATGACACCCATAAATGTCGATGGGAACATTCTAATGATGAAAGCTTTTCCATTCTCTCTTGTGGAAAAAGCTAAGGATTGGCTTTATGAATTGGCACCCGGGACCGTTACTTCTTGGGAGAGCATGAAGAGAGCGTTCTTGGAGAAGTTCTTCCCTACTTCAAGAGTCATTCTCTTGAGGAAGAAAATTAGCGGAATCCAACAAAGTCAAGGAGAATCTTTTCCGGCATACTACGAGCGTTTTAAAGCCCTTGTTGCATCATGTCCTCAACATCAAATGAAGGAGGAGCTTCTCCTTCAATATTTCTATGAGGGCCTTCTTCCCATTGAAAGGCAAATGCTCGATGCTTCGGCGGGAGGTGCATTGGTAGACAAAACTCCTATGGCAGCCAAGACCCTAATCGCAAACCGTGCTCTAAATGCACAACAATATGAAGGACTTGGGCAAAGGGACCCCCCACGGCAACACTTGAATGAGGTAAGTTCTCAATCCGATATTCAATCTCAGATAGCTAATCTTACTTCTATTGTGTCTCAGATGGCCGAAGGAATGAAGATACAAGGACCGATTGTATGTGGTGTATGTTCTATCCAAGGACACCCTTCGGAAAAATGCCCACAATTGATTGAGAATGGGGGATGGGAGAGTGCAAATGCCATTGGATTTCCGAGCCACAATCAACCAAGGAATGATCCATATTCCAACACATACAATCCGGGTTGGAGAGACCATCCAAACTTCAAGTGGAAGGAACCTCAACAACCTCAACAACAAGGAGGCTTTAGACAACAACCCCCGGGGTTTTACACCAAGCCATTCGGCCCCAATCCAAACCAAGCACAACCTGCCCAAAACAATCAAGGTACGTCGTTGGGAAATGAAACACTTCTTAAATTACTTACCAATTTGTCTCAGGGGCAAGAGGATCAAACCAAAGCCATGCAAAACCAAGACAAAAGGGTGGATCACTTGGAGAAACAAATTGGGCAGATTGCGGAGTTTGTAGGACAATTCCGAGACAAAGGCAAGCTCCCTAGCTCAACCATTGTCAATCCAAGGGGAGGATTCGAATCTGCCAAGGCAATCATGTTGAGAAGTGGTAAGGAGGTCGAAACCACCCCAAGCACGTCCAAAACAAGTCAAGAAGAGGAGGAACAAGGAATAAAAGCCACGGCAAGGGTGAAAGAATCTTTGCCGCAGCCCCCTATTGTGCCAAAACCGTCCAATATGCCTAAGGTAAGTCCAAATTCGACTTTGTCAAGTTCTATTCCACTCAACGTGCCCTTTCCTAGCAGGTTTAGGCAATCAAAAAAGGAGGAGAGTGAAAAGGACATTTTGGAAACCTTTAGGAAAGTTCAAGTCAACATTCCGCTCCTTGATGCAATCAAGCAAGTCCCTAAGTATGCCAAGTTCTTAAAAGAGCTTTGCACAACGAGGAAGAGGATTTCAAACAAGGAGGTGGTCCAGGTAAGTGAAAATGTCTCTGCTGTGTTACAAAGGAAATTACCCCCTAAATGCAAAGATCCGGGTAGTTTTACAATTCCGTGCGTTATTGGTAATACTAAGTTTGAACAATGCATGTTAGACTTAGGGGCTTCGATTAATGTTATGCCATACTCTATTTATGCATCTATGAACTTAGGTGAGCTTAAAAATGATGGTGTGATAATTCAATTAGCCGATCGTTCTAATGCATATCCAAAGGGTGTTTTGGAAGATGTTTTGGTACAGGTTGATAACTTGATTTTTCCAGCGGATTTCTACGTGCTTAACATGGAGGATTCACCCCATTCCACCCCATTACCAATTCTATTAGGAAGGCCCTTCATGAAAACAGCCCGCACCAAGATAGATGTGTTTAAAGGAACTTTAACGATGGAATTTGATGGGGAAGTCATTGATTTCAATCTTTCTGAAAGTATTAAATTTCCTAAGGACGATCATTCTTGCTTTTCTATTGATATAATTGATGATTTGGCGCAGGAATTTCTCGATTCTTTGGAGAGGGATACACTTGAAACAACAATTGCACAAGGAATTGGGCAAAAATCTGGTTTTGCCGTGCCTAGAAGTGAAGAAGAGGCCGAGATGGTTGCTGCACTTGAGTCATTGCCACAACACTTTGGTAAGCCTCCAAAACCGAGTCCAATTCCTGTTTCGACTAACAAGTTGTTACCTTCAGTGATTCAGGCACCCATTCTTGAGCTTAAACCATTGCCGGATCATTTGAAGTATGTCTATTTGGGAGACAACGAGACGTTGCCCGTCATAGTTTCCTTATCCCTCACAGCAATGGAGGAGGAGAAATTGATTCGGGTGTTGAAAGAGCACAAGACGGCCATAGGATGGACCTTGGCCGACATAAAGGGTATTAGTCCTACAACTTGCATGCATCGCATACTTTTAGAGGAGGGGGCTAAACCAACCAGAGAGGCTCAACGTCGGCTCAACCCTCCAATGATGGAAGTTGTGAAAAAGGAGATTATCAAGCTTCTAGATTGTGGGGTGATCTATCCTATCTCGGATAGCCGTTGGGTTTCACCGGTTCAAGTTGTGCCAAAGAAATCCGGAGTGACTGTGGTGAAGAATGAAGAAGATGAACTTGTGCCTACACGCATTCAAACCGGTTGGAGGGTGTGCATTGACTATAGAAAGCTAAATGCCTGATGCGAGATTTATACGCACACAAATTAAACCCTCTTTTTATCAATTGTAGTATATGTATAAGTAGGGATCGTTCTGGACCGGGGATTAGGAGGGAATGCAAATCTCTTGGAAACTGACTCAAAAACATAAAATAAAGTTTAAAACACTAAACTAGACTCAAAGAATGCAAAATTAAAGTTTAAAACACTAAGACAAACCAAAAACTCAAAATGCTTTAAAAAAAACACAAACTAAAATGATTTCTAACTAAATTGACATTAAAGTAAAGGGGGATTTAAGTTTATACGAAATTAAATTAAATGAACAAATTAAAACAGAATGTAAATATGGAATTGATGAAATGGAATGAATGGATGATAGAATAGCTAAGGGGTTCATCTCCATACATGTTACACTTGCATAATAAAAAGATTTCCAATTGCATTTCAACAAATCATTAATTCTCAACGCCCCGGGTCAATTAGGTCCGCTTAAATTAACCGTCAAGTTTTCCTTAAGTTAATGAATTGGATGGGTTAGCGCAACGCAATTCACAACATTCTCCAAAAGTCCTTTACGTGAAAAGCACAATAAAGATACAATCAAAAATCATTAAGCATCATGAAAACTTTAAGTGTTGACGAGGCATTCGTTACTATGGAATACGCATGAAACTTATGCCAAGAATTCATTTAACGCGATTGTTTATAAGCAACCTCCACTACTTGTGAATATAAGTTCGTAACTATTAGGTGAAACTCACTTATATTCTAGCGTCATATTCATGCATGAAAATTAAGTGTACACTCTCAATAAACATACATAAATAAGTTATCAATCAAACGGTTAAACAAATTGAACCACAACTTATGAAACGCAATTAGAAGTAATCAAATCAAAATGCAAGCATAAACATTTATTTCGAATCACCCCCTAGCTAAAGGGGGTTTTAGTTCCTCATTACGTTGAAATCAAAGAAACACCTAAACATTCCAACAACTCAAACTTGAATTGTATGAATGTTTAGGCACTCTTCTCTTCCATTCCTTATACGTACAAAACAAAGAGAATTAAAATGAAACATTGAAATCAAAGAATCACCTAAACATTCCAACAACTCAAACTTGAATTGTATGAACGTTTAGGCCCTCTTATCTTCCTCGTTGTTGTAGCACAAGGTCTAAGGTGAGGTTTGGGGGATTATGGAAATGGTAGAGGAGTGGTTTGGAGGGTTGGGAAGTGGTGGAAATGGAAAGATGGTTTTGGATTCTAAGGGGACTCACGGCAAAGAGAAGGAATGGAAGTGTTTGTGGTGTGTTGTGTTGTGAATGAGATGTTTTGAATGATGGGAATGCAAGGGTATTTATAGGAGGAGTGGAGACGTATATGGCTATTTGTTTAAGGTGTTTGTGTGGAGGAATGATGGAGAATTGCATGTGGAATGGCTGCAATGATGAAGAATGAAAGCTGGAAAATAAAAGGGAAAGCTGGAAATCTGAAAATGCAAATGGGAATCCTGAAATGCAAAGGTGGCCACGGTTTTGAGTGTGTTTTGTGTTGGAAATGCATGTGAATGCATGTGAATATTGTTTGTGTGAAGTGTGTGTGGGTTAAAGAGTGAATGGTGGTGTAATGATGAAGTGTGATGGCTGAAAATGTCAAGGGAAATGCATGTGATTGCATGGCAAAGAATTTCAGGATGCATGTGTGTGTTGAATGGTTTCTTGGTGAGGGATGTGGAGTGGTTGAATGTGGTGCAATGATAATGTTTTGTGGCTGAATTGGTGGTGGAATTATGATGGGAGTGCATATGATTAAAGAGTGGGAGTGCATGTGGGTGAATGTGAAGGGAATGCATGTGTTGATGACTAGGTTAGTGGGTGGAAATCTGAAAATGGCATAAGGGAATGGGAGCTCACGGTTTTGAGTTGTTTGTTTGTGTGAAGTGTGTGTGAATGCATGTGAAGATGCTAATAAATAATGCATGTAGGGTTAGGAAATAAAATCATAACTTAAAGGGAGATGATTAAAGGGTGTTGAAAGGTTTGAAATGCATGTGTTGAATTGGTGGTTGAATGATGAAAGAATAAGTGAATGATTATGATAAGTGTATAAGTGAATGATTATGATAAGTGTATGATATGTTAAGTGATAAATGAATGATATGTTAAGTGATAAATGAATGATATGTGGTGAGTGATAAGTGAATGGAAGTGATAAGTGAATGGTTTGATAAGTGAATGATATGATAAGTGAATGCTTATAATAAGTGAATGATATGATAAATGAATGCTTTAAGTGTTTAAAATAGGGAACAAAGCCCTTCCTTGCATGGCAAGGAAGGGAGACACAAGGAAACACACGACAATGTCCTAATGTTGCAAGGAATGTTGTTTTTGTGTTCTAAAATGCGTAGGAGTCTTCAATGATGCTTAAACATGAGGTCTTTTAGGATTTAACTTTCCTACTTCAAGTCTTTAATTTCGTCCATCCTCTTGGCTCCAAGCATATGATATCCATTCCAATCTCTAATTTGCTCCAAAAGGCTCCAAAAGGCATCCTTTTGCATACCTTGCCCTTAGAACCTGAAAACACACAAAAGAAGCATAAAGGACTAAAATAACTAGAGAAACATAACGTAAATGCACGAGAACAAGCCATTTAAGTCGCATGAATATGCTCCTATCAAATACCCCCACACTTATCTTTTGCTAGTCCTCGAGCAAAACAGAAAGAAAAACAAAACAAAACCAAATGAAACAAAACAAGTAAAACACAACCTAAACCTTCCAACAACCGTCTTAGGGATTGCCAATGCACATGACACGTTAAAAATCATCATTCCCACAGATTTTAGTCATCTTCACACTTAAGTACATTCTTAATCATAGTCACCATATACTAGTTCACAATTAAGCATTTAAAACCATGTTTTGAATGTAGTAACATGCCTTAGAGAAATTGCTCAAATCCTTACAAGATATGCACTCGTTTTTCACACAGATTTTCTGACTACACACCCTACACTAGTTATATGTGAGAAGATTGATGTAAACATGTAGACGAACACTCACATATGTTATAACAAGGAAAGCATTTTCTGGATTTACGATAATGACATGAATATGATCTCATGAATGGAATGCTACTACTTAGAATGAGAACCAGTGATTCCATAAGCTCATATCAATTTCAAACTCCACATTATTGAACACATAACGATCAAGATAGAAGTCAAAGGGGTGTAACGGGGCTAAAGGTGTTTGGCTAACAAAGAAGGTATATGGAAAACAAAGGTTCTTAAAGAAATAGCGAGCAAAGCATTTGATTTAACGTAGAATTCACTTTTGAATGAAAACTCAACTTTTGAACAACAAGGGGGAACAAGCTCTTTTTTTTTTTCTTTTTTTTTTTTTTTTTTTTTTTCTTTCTTTCTTTCTTTTCTCTTCTTTTCTGTTTTTCTTTTTCATATGTTTTTCACAAATTTTTTTTTTTTCTTCTTTTCTTTTGACTCTCAAAACATACAAACTTAAGAACAAACTTTTACTCCCCCACACTCATTTTCTTGCAAAATGTACTCAAAAGGAATTCATTTAAGTCATGCTCACTATCTTTTAAGAACAAGGGTACGGATGGTCCTAATCTAGGCTAGGTAAGGGGTGATATGGTTAGCAAAGAAAATAGGTTAAACGAGGCTCAACGGTGTTAAGACTTACAATATATACGAAATATGGGAAGTAAGGCTATTTGGCTATGGTGGCAACTACACAACTTCATCTTGATATATGTTATGCAACTCAATATCATGCTTTGAATGAAACGGATATAAGTTCTAGCATTTAGTTCTATCATGATACAATTGCATTCTAAGTAGCAACCAAGCAAGGAATAATGAGATCATTCAACAACTTTAGAAAACAAAGAATCACAGAAAATAACTCTCCAAAGAAGGTAATGGCTCGAGTCTCACAGGGCTGTAGCGTTTGTTTGAGTTCCTTCCTTCAAGCATGTTACAAAAACGAATTTTTCTTTTATGATTGCATGTGAAGTCATACATTATAACCATAACTAAGCATAAACCAAGAGTAAATCAAACTTTTCTCTATGTTTATAACTCTTTTTAACAGTCATGCAATTACAAACCAAATCCTTATCATTGTGTTGGAAGGTACCCTAAGACACAAACTCACAAAAACGACTCAAAACACTCTTTTTAGGCTTTTCAAAACAATTTTTCAAATTTTTATGTGCTTTTCGGAGTTATAAAAACAAAACATACTAAAACACTCTAAAACAACTTAAAAACACCTTAAAACAGCAAGGAACAACATTTGAAGTTATGGGTGATAAAATCCCACGAATTTGCATTAACAACATTAGTTATCCCCCCCACATTTAAATCAAACATTGTCCTCAATGTTTTAAGCATAGATTCACACAAAACATAAGTAATCACACAAACAACAACTAAACATACTAAACATGGCAGAATGTAATTAACAAAGAGAAGAGTTTAGGGACGCAAATCTGGTTATGGAGTGTAAATTCCCTCTTCTCTTTGTTGATTGCATTGAGGCTTGATCTTGATGATTCCACAGGCTTACTCGTGAACTGGTTTCTGCCTATTGTTGATTTTCCTTTGTGCTACTTCTTGAACTGGGCAGCAGGATGGTTCTTTTGGTCTCACCCGAAGGTCTGAGCTTACCCTTTTGGTCTGTTTCTTTGTTCAATCTTTCCAATTCGTATTGAAAAGGGTTGGAGGATAACTCAGCCTATGTTTGTCTCCACATGCTTCAATGTATCATTTTCACTTGCCTTACTCGCTCCCCTTTGCAGAAGTGGTCCCTTCTCCGGAAGTGTATCAACCGTTGAAGATGACTACTCGAGAGCAACGCTAGGTAAGCAATCAGGAATAGATTCCAGGCAGTTGGCTCCAGATCGGAAGATTGACTCCAAGTGCCGGCTGATTGCTTCTTTTACTTTGCCATGCGAGTAAGAACAAGGACAAAGAAAAAGACAGGGAAAGAGCATGATATGAGATACTTTTGCTTTTGACCTTGATGATATGAGATACCTTTGCTTTGAAGAAGCGGTGGATGAATCAGCACATGCTTCAATCCGCCGTTTCCTCCTGGGTCATATGTACTCCAGGCATCTGGTATCATCTTTGGGGAAGAAGAAAGAATTGAGTATTTTGAAAGGCCTTGCTGGGAGTGCGCCCTCAGAGGTGAGGGAGAGTTGGGCATTTTCTTCAGGTTTGCCCTGCCATAAAAGACGAAGGTCGACATATATAGAGATAATATCAAGTGGTGGTACTTTTTACCCTTGTCGACAAACGTTTTGATCCCGCAATTCCGGCTTTTTGAAATAGTGGCGCCTCTTCGATTTCTGAGCAGGCGCCCCTTCGATTTCTGAACGACGCCCCTTCGCTTTCTGAACGACACGTGGTAGTGCAGATGCAGCTCCTTTTGACAAAGCTGCACGCGTTTTCTGAAAAGCAGAGAAAGCGTCGCCGAACTTTGCGCTTGTCGGCTAAAGATGTGTAGTTGCGATGATGGCCTCCACGTGTTTTCAGCTTTGTCAGAAATCTTTTGCCAAAGTTGAACGCGTCTTCTGAAAAGCCGAGAACGCGTCGCCTAAATTACGCCGGAAATTCCGGCTTTTTGAATTGGTGGACGCGTCGCCTTGGCTTCTTATAGAGCTATCGATCACCACAACAAACACACTCTGAAGAATTCCCATTCTTGAAAATCGACTCCGACCCTTTGAAAATTTACTCCATCAACCCCTATCTTTGAACACCTTTGAAAAAAATGGCAAACTCATCGAACCTTAGCTTGGAATTGAGCCTTAGCAGTGATACGGGCGCGCCGCGTCAAGGTAATGTATGGCGCCCTTCTTTTTTATCTTCTAACGGTCCTCTTTCAGGTGAAGACTCTGTGATGCAGGACTCCACAACAGCTACAATAGTAGCTAAAAACCTCCTCACACCAAAAGATAGTAGGCTGCTGTCAGGACGGTCTGATGAGTTGGCCGTTCAAGAGTCCCTCGCACTTAGTGTTCAGTGTGCGAGCTCTGTGTCCAACATGGGCCTACGCCTGCTTGCCCGCTCTCGTCAGGTGGAATCGTTGATGGCAGAGGTGGAAAGACTTAAGCAAGAGATCCAGCAGCTTAAGTACGAGAATAGAAGTTTGCATGTGCTTGCAAATAACTATTCGTCGGGGATGAAAAGGAAGCTTGATGAGCTGCAAGAATCTGAGGGTCGAATTCACAGTGACCGTCAAAGGCTTGCGTCTTATCTCCAGAGGCACCTTTTTCCTGGGTCATCCAGCGCTTGGCCAAGTATTGAGGCCTGGAATGCTCTAGCTCCGATGCCTCCCGCTCCGATGGCTTCCGCTCCGATGCCTCCCGCTTCTATGCCTCCCGCTTCTGCGCCTTCCGCTTCTGCGCCTCGTAGTGGGGCTTCACGTAAACAACCTTTCTGAAGCTCCACCTTTCTCCATGTTTAGTATCTTTCTTTCAAATTTTTTTTTTTTTTTTTTTTTTTTTTTTATTAACATAAATAAAATCAAACGGCATGGAATTTATCTTTGAATGGGCGGTGATACTTGAAATGATCCGGTAATAGTTTAAATTCCATTTTGGGTGCCTGAATCATTAACCACATGTTAGTATAAAAGAAAATTGAAATTCGGGGAGGCGGCTTACCTGTGTGCTCCAAAATGAACTCCAGAATAAACACCCCTTCGAAAGTTATGACTTGTCCCGTGTCATAAAATCCAATTTCCTTGGGAATTGTGGTTTCAAATTTGTCCTCTTTGATGCCTTCTACATCTTCTCCAGCCACTACCTTCTCTTGAATCATTCTTCTTGGTGTACAAAGTCCTTTGAAGAATTCAACACCATCTAAAACTTGCTGTGTTGCACCAAGAATTTGAATAGCATTTTGCACCTTTGGGAAGGCTTCCACGATGTCCTTTTTACTCTCTTCTTGGTTGGGAATCAAAAACCTGCTAGGAAAAGGGACATTGGGTGGAATAACATCAAAATAACATGAAATTGGGACGTCCTTACTGGTGGTGGGTGGTTTAGAGGGCTTAGGGGGCTGCGGCAAGGGTTGTTCTACCTTTGCCGTGTGCATGTCTTCTTCCTCCTCCTCAATTAGCAGCTCTTCATCCACTTCTAGGCTATGTTTGGACATTTTTAGGTCAGCTCCAACCTCCATAGCACTTCCCAAAGTGATAGCATTATGGATTTCAAAATCTTCCTTCGAGTTTTCAATAGTTGAGTTGGAAAGTTCACTTTGCTCTTGAATTTGTTTCATGAACTCCATAATCTGCCCAAATTGCTCGTCCAAATTAAACCCTCTTTTTATCAATTGTAGTATATGTATAAGTAGGGATCGTTCTGGACCGGGGATTAGGAGGGAATGCAAATCTCTTGGAAACTGACTCAAAAACATAAAATAAAGTTTAAAACACTAAACTAGACTCAAAGAATGCAAAATTAAAGTTTAAAACACTAAGACAAACCAAAAACTCAAAATGCTTTAAAAAAAACACAAACTAAAATGATTTCTAACTAAATTGACATTAAAGTAAAGGGGGATTTAAGTTTATACGAAATTAAATTAAATGAACAAATTAAAACAGAATGTAAATATGGAATTGATGAAATGGAATGAATGGATGATAGAATAGCTAAGGGGTTCATCTCCATACATGTTACACTTGCATAATAAAAAGATTTCCAATTGCATTTCAACAAATCATTAATTCTCAACGCCCCGGGTCAATTAGGTCCGCTTAAATTAACCGTCAAGTTTTCCTTAAGTTAATGAATTGGATGGGTTAGCGCAACGCAATTCACAACATTCTCCAAAAGTCCTTTACGTGAAAAGCACAATAAAGATACAATCAAAAATCATTAAGCATCATGAAAACTTTAAGTGTTGACGAGGCATTCGTTACTATGGAATACGCATGAAACTTATGCCAAGAATTCATTTAACGCGATTGTTTATAAGCAACCTCCACTACTTGTGAATATAAGTTCGTAACTATTAGGTGAAACTCACTTATATTCTAGCGTCATATTCATGCATGAAAATTAAGTGTACACTCTCAATAAACATACATAAATAAGTTATCAATCAAACGGTTAAACAAATTGAACCACAACTTATGAAACGCAATTAGAAGTAATCAAATCAAAATGCAAGCATAAACATTTATTTCGAATCACCCCCTAGCTAAAGGGGGTTTTAGTTCCTCATTACGTTGAAATCAAAGAAACACCTAAACATTCCAACAACTCAAACTTGAATTGTATGAACGTTTAGGCACTCTTCTCTTCCATTCCTTATACGTACAAAACAAAGAGAATTAAAATGAAACATTGAAATCAAAGAATCACCTAAACATTCCAACAACTCAAACTTGAATTGTATGAACGTTTAGGCCCTCTTATCTTCCTCGTTGTTGTAGCACAAGGTCTAAGGTGAGGGTTGGGGGATTATGGAAATGGTAGAGGAGTGGTTTGGAGGGTTGGGAAGTGGTGGAAATGGAAAGATGGTTTTGGATTCTAAGGGGACTCACGGCAAAGAGAAGGAATGGAAGTGTTTGTGGTGTGTTGTGTTGTGAATGAGATGTTTTGAATGATGGGAATGCAAGGGTATTTATAGGAGGAGTGGAGACGTATATGGCTATTTGTTTAAGGTGTTTGTGTGGAGGAATGATGGAGAATTGCATGTGGAATGGCTGCAATGATGAAGAATGAAAGCTGGAAAATAAAAGGGAAAGCTGGAAATCTGAAAATGCAAATGGGAATCCTGAAATGCAAAGGTGGCCACGGTTTTGAGTGTGTTTTGTGTTGGAAATGCATGTGAATGCATGTGAATGTTGTTTGTGTGAAGTGTGTGTGGGTTAAAGAGTGAATGGTGGTGTAATGATGAAGTGTGATGGCTGAAAATGTCAAGGGAAATGCATGTGATTGCATGGCAAAGAATTTCAGGATGCATGTGTGTGTTGAATGGTTTCTTGGTGAGGGATGTGGAGTGGTTGAATGTGGTGCAATGATAATGTTTTGTGGCTGAATTGGTGGTGGAATTATGATGGGAGTGCATATGATTAAAGAGTGGGAGTGCATGTGGGTGAATGTGAAGGGAATGCATGTGTTGATGACTAGGTTAGTGGGTGGAAATCTGAAAATGGCATAAGGGAATGGGAGCTCACGGTTTTGAGTTGTTTGTTTGTGTGAAGTGTGTGTGAATGCATGTGAAGATGCTAATAAATAATGCATGTAGGGTTAGGAAATAAAATCATAACTTAAAGGGAGATGATTAAAGGGTGTTGAAAGGTTTGAAATGCATGTGTTGAATTGGTGGTTGAATGATGAAAGAATAAGTGAATGATTATGATAAGTGTATAAGTGAATGATTATGATAAGTGTATGATATGTTAAGTGATAAATGAATGATATGTTAAGTGATAAATGAATGATATGTGGTGAGTGATAAGTGAATGGAAGTGATAAGTGATAAGTGAATGGAAGTGATAAGTGAATGGTTTGATAAGTGAATGATATGATAAGTGAATGCTTATAATAAGTGAATGATATGATAAATGAATGCTTTAAGTGTTTAAAATAGGGAACAAAGCCCTTCCTTGCATGGCAAGGAAGGGAGACACAAGGAAACACACGACAATGTCCTAATGTTGCAAGGAATGTTGTTTTTGTGTTCTAAAATGCGTAGGAGTCTTCAATGATGCTTAAACATGAGGTCTTTTAGGATTTAACTTTCCTACTTTAAGTCTTTAATTTCGTCCATCCTCTTGGCTCCAAGCATATGATATCCATTCCAATCTCTAATTTGCTCCAAAAGGCTCCAAAAGGCATCCTTTTGCATACCTTGCCCTTAGAACCTGAAAACACACAAAAGAAGCATAAAGGACTAAAATAACTAGAGAAACATAACGTAAATGCACGAGAACAAGCCATTTAAGTCGCATGAATATGCTCCTATCAATGCCGCAACAAGGAAAGATCACTTCCCTTTGCCATTCATTGATCAAATGCTTGAAAGGTTAGCCGGTCATTCTTTTTATTGCTTTCTTGATGGTTATTCGGGTTATAATCAAATTGTCATAACGCCGGATGATCAAGAAAAGACCACCTTTACTTGTCCATTTGGTACTTTTGCATATCGTCGTATGCCATTTGGTTTATGCAATGCACCGGCCACTTTCCAACGATGCATGGTAAGTATCTTCTCTGATTATGTTGAAAAGATAATTGAAGTATTTATGGACAATTTTAGTGTGTTTGGAGACTCATTTGATGCTTGTTTGCATAATCTCACTTTAATCTTGAAAAGATGCATGGAAACTAACCTTGTTTTGAATTGGGAAAAATGTCATTTTATGGTTAAACAAGGTATAGTTTTGGGTCATATCATCTCTGAAAAAGGAATTGAAGTTGATAAGTCTAAAATAGATCTTGTACGTCACTTACCCTCTCCTACGTCGGTTAGAGAGGTCCGTTCTTTTCTTGGCCATGCAGGATTCTATCGACGATTTATCAAGGACTTTTCCAAGATTGCACAACCCCTATGCCACCTACTCCAAAAGGATGTGTCTTTTGAGTTCAACGAGGCGTGTGAGAAGGCATTCAAGCATCTAAAGGACTTACTCACCACGGCACCCATCATAACTCCCCCGGATTGGTCCATTCCCTTTGAATTGATGTGTGATGCATCGGATTATGCACTTGGGGCTGTTTTGGGTCAAAGGAAAAATAAACAGCCACATGTTATTTATTATGCTTCACGCACTTTAAATGATGCTCAATTGAATTATTCTACAACCGAAAAAGAACTTTTGGCGGTTGTATTTGCTTTAGATAAGTTTAGATCATATCTTCTTGGTACTAAAGTAATTGTTTTCACTGACCATGCAGCCTTGAAGTATCTTCTCACCAAAAAGGAGGCTAAGCCAAGACTCATTCGTTGGATGCTCCTACTTCAAGAGTTCGATCTTGAAATCCGAGACAAGAAAGGGTGTGAAAACGTGGTGGCTGACCACCTAAGTAGAATGGTGCGTGAGGAAGAGTCCACCCCCATTTTAGAAACATTTCCGGATGAGCAACTTCTGTCCATTGAGGTAAGAACCCCTTGGTATGCCGATTTGGTCAATTTCTTGGTGTCTAAGCAAGTTCCTAGTACCCTAAACAAGTTCCAACGTGATAAACTTGTTCATGATGCACGTTTTTATGTTTGGGATGATCCATATTTATGGAAATTCTGCCCAGATCAGATTGTGCGTAGATGTGTGCCCGAATCTGAATTTAATTCCATTCTTACATTCTGCCATACTTATGCATGTGGGGGACATTTTGGCACCCAAAGGACAGCCCTAAAGGTGTTACAATCTGGATTTTATTGGCCTAATCTCTTTAAAGATGCTAAAATGTTTTGTGTAACATGCGATAAGTGTCAAAGAACAGGTAACATAGGGCCTAAGGACCAAATGCCGCAACAATCTCTCTCTTTTGTGGAAATTTTTGATGTTTGGGGTATTGATTTCATGGGCCCCTTCCCTCCATCTTTTGGTTTCACTTATATCTTGCTAGCTGTCGATTATGTTTCCAAATGGGTGGAAGCCAAAGCCACCCGTACTAACGATTCTAAGGTTGTTGCAGATTTTGTGAAATCTAATATTTTTGCTAGGTTTGGGATGCCACGAGTTTTAATTAGTGATGGGGGTTCTCACTTTTGTAACCGCACCATTGAAGCTTTGCTCAAGAAGTACAACGTTACTCATAAGGTTTCCACACCTTATCACCCTCAAACCAATGGGCAAGCGGAGGTTTCAAATAGGGAGATCAAACAAGTCCTAGAGAAAACCGTGGGACCCTCAAGAAGAGATTGGAGTTTGCGCTTGGACGATGCATTGTGGGCCTATCGTACGGCTTACAAAACTCCCATTGGCATGTCACCTTTTCGGCTTATATATGGTAAGCCATGTCATTTGCCCGTTGAGTTAGAGCACAAGGCACATTGGGCTGTGAAAACCTTCAATTTGGACATAGACGCTGCTGGAGTTCATAGGAAGCTCCAATTAGATGAACTTGAGGAGATTAGGAACGAGGCTTACGAGAATGCTCGCATCTACAAGGACAAGACGAAGGCTTATCATGATAAGATGCTTCGTACCAAAACGTTCTCCAAGGGGCAGAAAGTGTTGCTTTTTGATTCAAGACTTCGGTTATTCCCTGGTAAGTTACGTTCTAAATGGATTGGACCTCTTGTTGTTACTAATGTTTTTCCTCATGGTGCAGTCCAAGTCCAAAGCTTAAAAAGTGGCCACGAGTTCAAGGTGAACGGACATAGATTGAAGCCATACTATGAGAACTTTGTGGAGCATGTCATGGAGGAGATCCCACTCCATGCCGTGGGCTCCAATGGAGCATGAACGTGTCTTCGTCCGGCTGCAAGACGTTAAAGAAAGCGCTACTTGGGAGGCAACCCATGCAATTCAACAAAGGAAGCTCAAGGAATCACTCCAATTCCAGATTTGCGTTCCTAAACCCTTCACTTTGTTGTTTATTTCGAATCTGTCTATTTAGTTGTTTTACTTGCTGTTTGTGTGTTTCTTTGTGTTTTGTGTGATTTTATGCTTGAAACATTGAGGACAATGTTTGATTTAAGTGTGGGGGGGGTAACTAAGTGTTTTTTATGCAAATTCATGGGATTTTATCACCCTTTACTTATAGACTTGTTCCTTGCTGTTTTTAAGTGTTTTTAAGCAGTTTTGGTGTGTTTTAGTGTGTTTTGAAGTAAAAATCCGAAAATCACATAAAAATTTGAAAAATTTGTTTTAAAAACCCAAAAAGAGTTGTTTTCAAAGTGTTTTTGTGTGTTTGTTTTTGTTTTAGGGTACCTTCCAACACAATGATGAGGATTCGGTTTGTAATTACATGGCTGTTAAAGAGAGTGATTAACATAGATGAAAGTTGATTTACTCTTTGTGTATGCTTGGTTGTGGTTATAACTTATGACTTCACATGCAATCATAAAGAAAAAAATCAGTTTTTGTAACATGCTTGAAGGAAGGAACTCAAATTAACGCTACAACCTTGTGAGACTTGAGCCTAAACGTTTATTTGGAGAGTTAGAATCTGTGCATTTTTGTTTTCTAAGTCGTTGCATGATCTCATTATTCTTTGCTTGGTTACTACTTTGAGGCGTTTCATCATTTAGTTCCAAATGCTAGAACTCATGCCCATTTCATTCAAAGCATGTTATTGATTTGCATAACACAGATTCATGATGAAGTTGTGTAGTGACCACCACCTTAGCCATAGTGCCGTGTATCCCATGTCATTTTATGTTTAAGTTAACCCACATTATCCTCACCTAGCCTAGATTAGGACCATCCACACCCTTGTTCTTAAAGCTTAGTAAAGCATGATTCAAATTGAATTTCTTTTGATTTATGTTGGCAGAAAACAATTGTGGGGGAAGTGTTCTTGTGTGAGAATTTGTGTGCCATAGGCACGGCATGAAAGAAAAGAAAAAGAAAAAAAAAAAGCGTGAAAAGTATGAAAAAGAGTTGAAAAGTTGTGAAAAAGAGTTCCAAAGTATTGTTTGTTGAAGTAAGGGTCCAAAACAATGAATTCGGCCCTAAGGAGTTGTCTAAGTCTTCCCCTTGTGTTTTAAAGTTAATTTCTGCAATCTAAATGAATTCTAAGTCTTAAGTACACTACTTTGCTTACTATTGCTTGAAGAACGCTTGTTCTCCTTATCTTTTCTTTGTTAACCACTACCCCAAGCCCCGTTACAACCCTTGACTTCATTCTTGAGTGTTATGTGTTTCAATTTGTGGAGTTTGAATTTGGTATGAGCATATGGTCTTTGGTTCTCGCATCTAAGTAGTAGCATTCCATTCATGAGATCATTTCTAAACATGCTTATTAACTCCATAAATTGCGTTCTTTGTTATACGTATATGTGAGCATTCGTTTTCATATTTACATCAATCTTCTCACATATAACTAGTATAGGGTGTGTAGTTAGAAAATCTGAGTGAAAATTGAGTGCATATCTTGTAAGGATTGAGCAAATTCTCTAAGGCATGTTACTACATTCAAAACATTCTTTTAATCGATTAATTGTGAACTAGTAAGTGGTGACTATGATTAAGTATGTTCTCAATTGTAAAGATGACTCAAATCTGTGGGGATGATGATTTTTAACATGTCATGTACCATTGGAAATCCCTGAGGTGAACGTTGGAAGGTTTAGGTTATGTTTTGTTTCTTTGTTTTGCTCGAGGACTAGCAAAAGCTAAGTGTGGGGGAATTTGATAGGAACATATTTATGCACCTTAGTTAGCTAGTTCTTATGCATTTATGTTGTGTTTTCTTACTTAATTTAGTGTTTAAAGTCATTTTCGTGTGTTTATAGGTTCATTTGGCTAAGGATGCAAAAGGATGCCTTTCGGAGCCATTTGGAGCAAATTAGAGATTGGAATGGATTGCATATGCTTAAAGCCAAGTAGATGGACGAAATTGAAGACCAAAGGAATGAAAATGAAGAACAAAGAGTTCACATTCATCACCAACACAACCATGCATCCACACATTCTTTCCCCATCATTGCCGTGCAAAACACCATCATTGCACCACAATCCCCTTTTGCCGTGCATTACTCCATCAATTACAGTCACATTCCACATGCAACCTAGCTGTCAAAGCACATGCACTCCCATCCTTTACCATTGCAGTCACATGCACATTCCACTTCATCATTTCAGATTTCCACCATCAACAAAGAACCATTCATTAATCATTTACACTTTAATCATTCAACCACATTCACACATCACCCATTCACCTTTGTGCCATGCTTCTACCTTTGTTCAAGCCCTTCCACATAACCTGCCTTCATTCATTCAGAAAATGCATTCCTTGCCGTGGCTTACATGCACTTCCCACTACCTTTCATTTCAGCCAAATCACATGCATTCCCACATGCATTTCCACCCACATACACCCATAATCATTCAACACATGCATCCATAATCATTTCTCAAAACTGTGCATTTCATGTTCATTCCAACCTTTAATCCACATGCACTCCCTTTAAATAATCAACCCACATGCACCATTCAAACATAAACCCATGCACCACCAGAAAACAACCATGCCGTGGGTTCCCATTCCAGATTTCCAGCATTCCCTTTTATTTTCTGTCAAAGCACATGCATTCCCACCCTTTAATCACATGCATTTCAGCCACATGCATCTCCCATCACCATTTCAGCTTTCCACCTAATTCCTAGTCATCATGTTCCCCCCATTTCACCTATAAATAAGCATGCATTGCAGCCACAAAACACACACTCTTCCATTTCAGAAAACCATCTCTCATACACATTCATTCACGCCAGAAATTCCTCCCCTCTCTCTAGCACTACCATACTTCACCATTCTTCATATTTTCTGCCCAAAAACACTCCTTGCCTTCCCCTACATCCATCCCTACCCTAAACACATCATTCTACATCATCCATAACCACCAAAACTCACCAAAACCCCTTGTGCCGCAGCAACTAGAGGAGAAGAGGCCTAAACGTTCATACAATTCAAGATTGAGTTGTTGGAATTTTTAGGTGTACTTCGATTCTTGTTTTCAATATTTACTTTGTTATTACTCTCTAAGTTTGTTGTAATCATGAGTGGCTAAACCCCTAATTAGTTAGGGGAAAGTTCGAAGCCATGAACATGTTTGAAATATGAATTGATTTCTTCCAATTGTGATTTGTTAAGTTGTGATTGTAATTCAATTATCATGTTTATTAAAAACTTGTTTTTGTATGTTGATTAGGGATGCATACTTAGTCTTCATGCATAAACTCGATGCTAGTTTATAAACGAGTTTCACCTAATCGTCACAAGTTTATAAACATGAGTAGTGAAGGTTGCTAGTCACAACCGCGTTAATTGAATTCTTGGCAAAAGTATCATGCATTCATAGTTACAATTGCCTCGTCAACACTTATAATTTTCATAGAGCATAATGATCTCTCATTGTATCTCTTCTATGCATTCATGTTGAGAACCATTGGAGAATGATTTGAATTGTCGCATGCATCATCCAATTCAATAACATAAGGAAAATTTGAGAGTTAATTAGTGCATCACGGTTAACTTGGGGTGTTGAGCATCATAGTTAATGAAAAACAATTGGAGAATCGATTCATATTTATAAATGTATCATGTGTGGAGAATGGACCTCTAACTAATCCATCCATCATCTTATTTCTCAAATCTGTTTATACAACCTGCCTAGTTTATTAACTTGTTTTGTTAATTCAAATTTCGTCAAATCAAAACCCCCCTTTACTTTCTTGTTCCTTGGTGCTTAAAATCTGTTTAGTTTATGTTTTAAAGTGTTTTGATTCAATTTATTTCCCAAAATTCGTCCAAATTCACCAAAGTGCTCAAAACTGCCCAGAAAGTGATTTTAAGGCTGTTTTGAGTGTTTTGGGTGATGTTTGAGTCTTTTGGTTTGTTTTAATGTTTTAAAGTTTAGTTTTGCATTCTTCGAGTCTAGTATAGTGTTTCATATTGTTATTTTACGTTTTTGAGTCAATTTAGAGGTTTTAGCAAGCCCTCCTAATCCCCGGTCTAGAACGATCCCTACTTGCATCCTTACTACAATTTGACAACAAGAGGGTTAATTTGTGTGCGTATAAATCTCGCATCAAATGGGTGTATGTTTGAATGATTAAAGGGACATGTGGGTTGGAAATGATGAAGGAAATGCATGTGAGTGACAACTAGATATGTTGATGAATGCATGTGGAATGTTTGTGGTGAGTGAATGTGGTGGTGAATGTGGCTGATTTGATTTATGGAACATGCATGTGGATTAAAGGTGAGTGAATGATTATGGAATGCAATCTGAAATGGGAGATGGAATGGGATGTTTTGCATGTGAATTAAAGAGTGAATGCATGTGCAATGACAGCTAGGTTGATTATGCATGTGGAATGGCTGATTTATTTGAAGATGCATGTGCAATGAAGTGGAATGACAGCTAGGTTATGATGATGAATGCATGTGGCTGATTTAATTGAATAGGAAAGCATGTGGATTTAATGGTTTAAAGGGTGAATGCATGTGGATGCATGTGTTGATGAATGGGATTAGGAAAGGTTTAAATGTCCTAAAACTAAAGGGAACAAGGTTCCAACACTTTGGTCTTCAATTAGGTCTTCAATTTCGTCCAACACTTTGGCTCCAAGCATAAGCTATCCATCCTTAGCCCAAAAGTGCTCCAAAAGTCTCCAAAATGCATCTTTTTGCTCCTTTAGCCCTTTGGACCTACAAACACACGAAAATAGCTTAAAGTACTAAAATAACTAAAGAAACATAACGTAAATGCACGAGAACAAGCCATTTAAGTCGCATGAATATGCTCCTATCACATACAAGGCTTCAATTTCGTCCATCCTCTTTGCTCCATGATTAAGTTATCCAATCCATGCCCAAAAGTGCCCCAAATAGCCTCAAAATGCACTTTCTTGCTCCCTAAGCCCTTAGAACCTGAAAACACACAAAAGAAGCATAAAGGACTAAAATAACTAGAGAAACATAACATAAATGCACGAGAACAAGCCATTTAAGTCGCATGAATATGCTCCTATCAAACTCCCCCATACTTATCTTTTGCTAGTCTTCGAGCAAAACAGAATAAAAACAAATAAACAAAACGACACTAAACACGTAAAACACAACCTAAACCTTCCAACAACCGTCTTAGGGATTTCCAATGCACATGACATGTTAAAAATCATCATTCTCACAGATTTTAGTCATCTTCACACTTAAGTACATTCTTAATCATAGTCACCATATACTAGTTCACAATTAAGCATTTAAAACCATGTTTTGAATGTAGTAACATGCCTTAGAGAATTTGCTCAATTCCTTACAAGATATGCACTCGATTTTCACTCAGAATTTCTAACTACACGCCCTAATCTAGTCATATGTGAGAAGATTGATGTAACATGAAAACGAACACTCACATATATGTATCACAAAGAACGCAATTTCTGGAGTTAATAAGCATGTTTAGATATGATCTCATGAATGGAATGCTACTACTTAGACGCGAGAACCAGTGACACCATAAGCTCATACCAAGTTCAAACTCCACAAATTGAAATACACAACACTCAAGATAGAAGTCAAGGGTTGTAACGGGGCTTGGGGTATGTGGATAACAAAGAAGGGATATGGAAAACAAAGGTTCTTAAAGAAATAGTGAGCAAAGCATTTGAATCAACTTAGAATTCACTTTTGAATGAAAACTCAACTTTTGAACAAAAAGGGAGAATTTAGACAATTTACGCCCAGAATTGGTGTTTTGGAACCTTTCTTCAATCACTTATTCTTTCATTTTTTTTTTCTCAAGCTCTTTTTTCTTTCTTTCTTTCTTTTTTCTTTTCTTTTTCTTCTCTTTTGAATCTCGAAACATAAACACTTAAACATTCTCTCCCCCACACTTATTTTCTTTCATAATGTAACTCAAAAGGAATTCAATTAAGTCATGCTCACTATCTTTTAAGAACAAGGGTGGGGATTGTCCTAAACTATGCTAGGTGAGGAAAATGTGGGTAAACAAAGAATAAAGGCTAAACAAGGCTCAACGGGGTTAAAACTTACAACATGTACGAAGTATGGGAAGTAAGGCTATTTGGCTATGGTGGTGGTCACTACACAACTTCTTCTTGAATATGTGTTATGCAAATCAATAACATGCTTTGAATGAAATGGGCATGAGTTCTAGCATTTGGAACTATATGATGAAACGCCTTCTAAGTAGTAACCAAGCAAAGAATAATGAGATCATGCAACGACTTTAGAAAACAAGAAATCACAGATTATACTCTCCAAAGAACATTATAGGCTCAAGTCTCTCAGGGTTGTAGCGTTTGTTTGAGTTCCTTCCTTCAAGCATGTTACAAAAACGATTTTTTTTTTCTTTTATGATTGCATGTGAAGTCATACATTATAACCATAACCAAGCATATACCAAGAGTAAATCAAACTTTTCTCTATGTTTATAACTCTTTCTAACCGTCATGCAATTATAAACCAAATCCTTATCATTGTGTTGGAAGGTACTGATGCGAGATTTATACGCACACAAATTAAACCCTCTTTTTGTCAATTGTAGTATATGTATAAGTAGGGATCGTTCTAGACCGGGGATTAGGAGGGATTGTTAACCACTTGGATTTGACTCAAAAACGTAAAATAACAATATGAAACACTATACTAGACTCAAAGAATGCAAAACTAAACTTTAAAACACTAAGACAAACCAAAAGACTCAAAACAACACAAACACACTCAAATCTGCCTAAAAACCACTTTCTGGGCAGATTTGAGCACAAACACAAATTTGGACGAAATTAAGTAATAACTTGACTCAAGAATGTAAAAACACAATATAAAACACTAAACTAACTCAAAGAATGTAAAACTAAACACTTAAAACATTAAAACAAACCAAAAGACTCAAACATCACCCAAAACACTCAAAACTGCCTTAAAAACACTTTCTGGGCAGTTTTGAGCACTTTGGTGAATTTGGACGAAATTGGGAAATAAAATGAATCAAAACACTTAAAAGCACAAACTAAATTGATTTCTAACTGAATTGGACATTAAAGTAAAGGGGGATTTAGATTTATACGAAAATTGAAATAACAAAACAAGTTAATAAATGAAACAGATTGTAAAACGAATTTGATGGAATGGAATGAATGGATGATAGAATGGCTAAGGGGTTCATCTCCATACATGTTACACTTGCATAATAAAATGATTTCCAATTGCATTTCAATAAACCATGAATTCTCAACACCCCGGGTTAATTAGGTCCGCTTAAATTAACCGTCAAGTTTTCCTTAAGTTAATGAATTGGATGATTGCATACGACAACCCAAAGCATTCCCCACAAGTTCCCTACATGAATTGCATAATAGAGATACAAGCAAGAATCATTAAGTTGTTTGAAAACTATAAGTGTTGACGAGGCATTCGTTACTATGATTGCATGAAACTTATGCCAAAAATTTATTTAACGCGATTGTTTATAAGCAACCTCCACTACTTGTGAATATAAGTTCATAACTATTAGGTGAAACTCACTTATATTCTAGCGTCATATTCATGCATGAAAATTAAGCGTGCACTCTCAATAAACATACATAAATAGGTTATCAATAAAACAGTTAAACAAATTGAATTCACAACTTATGAAACGTAATTAGAAGTAATCAAATCAAAATGCAAGTATAAACATATATTTCGAATCACCCCCTAGCTAAGGGGGGTTTAGTTCTTCATAACATTGAAATCAAAGAAACACCTAAACATTCCAACAACTCAAACTTGAATTGTATGAACGTTTAAGCACTCTTTTCTTCCATTCCTCAAACATACAAAACAAAGAGAATTGAATTTAAACATTGAAATCAAAGAAACACCTAAACATTCCAACAACTCAAACTTGAATTGTATGAACGTTTAGGCCCTCTTATCTTCCTCTTCGTTGTAGCACAAGGTCTAAGGATAGTTTGATGGTGTGAATGGTTTGGGGAGTGGTTGGAGTGGCTGCAATGGAGGAGAAAAGTGTTTTGGTGGCTGCTGCAAGGGTGTGGAGAGGTTTTGACGAATTTCTGGAATATGGAAGAGTGAATGAGAATGAATGAGAATGAATGCTTATTTATAGGTGAAATGGGGGGAACATGACAGCTAGGAGGGAATGTGGCTGCATGTTTGATGATTAAAGGATGCATGTGGGTTGGAATTGCATGTGCAATGAATATGTGGCTGCATGTGCAAGGGGACAATCTGAAAATGCATGTTGATAGGAGCATATTTACGCACCTTAGTTTAGCTTGTTCTTGTGCATTTATAGTGTTTTTCCTTAGTAAAGTAGTCTTTTAAGCTAGTTTTATGTATTTTTAGGATTTAAGGGCAAAGTATGCAAAAGGATGCATTTTGGAGCCTTTTGGAGCAAATTAGAGCTTGGAATGGACATCATATGCTTGGAGCCAAGAGGATGGACGAAATTGAAGACTTGAAGATGATGATTCCTACTTGAGCAAGGTTTCCTAGTTGAAGTAGGAAAGTCCCTAAATGGAAGATGGTTTCCTAGTTGAATTAGGATTCCTAGTTAAGATGGGTTTCCTAGTTGAATTAGGATTCCTAGAAGAATGAAGATTCCTACTCAAATAAGGTTTCCTACTTGATGAAGGAAAGTCAAAATCCAAATGGTCTCAAGTGAAGCAACAAAGAAGTTTTCCAAGTCCAAGAAGGAAAAGGAGTCCAAGATGAAGAAGGAATGATGATGACAAGGTTTCCTAATCCTAATAGGCAAAGTTTCCAAGTGCAATGAGGAGTCCTTATCCATTTAGGACACCTTATCCTAATCCTATAGGGATGCCATGCACTTTACCTTATCTTGGAGGGTTTCTAGAAGCCTTAGATGCCCTATCCTATCTTTGCCGTGGGTTTTATCCAAATCCCCTTAGTTTTTAGGCTTTCTAGAAGCCCTAACATTATCCCTACAAAGGTGCCGCACCCTTATCCCTTTTTCCCTACAAATTTGGCCCTTAAAACATGTTTCTAGGAACCTTATCTTATCTCCTACAAAGGTGGCGCCCCAAATCCTTCTAGAAAGCTGATTTGCCTTGCCTTGCAAGGCATTCTAGAAGCCTTATCACCTTATCTCCTTACCTGCCGCACCTAGGAAGCATTATCCCTTTCTATTTCTGATTTCTAAGCCTATTTCCTTGTGGATTTGGGTTATTCAAGTCCATATCTGATTACCCTAGGGTTTTAAGTGCCTATATATACTCATATTAACCCCTAGATCAGATCACCACCTCTCATACACATTCATTAATTCCAGAAATTCGTCCAACCCTCTCCACACCCTTGCCGCAGCCACCAAACACCTTTCTCCTTAGTTTTAAGCCTTGCCGCACCATCCCCTTCCCCTAAACACTACTACATCCCTCCAGGACCATGCATCCATGCACCTAAGGCCCTAAAACCTGTCCCTAGACCTTTGCCGCACCAAGGAGGAGGACAAGGAAGCTCGGAAGTTCATGCAATTCAAGTTCGTGTCGCTGGAATTTCTAGGTGTTTCTTTTCCTTTAATTTCAATGTTTAATTTCAATTCTCTTTGTTTTGTGCGTATGAGGAACTAAACCCCCCCCTTGGCTAGGGGGGGGATTCGAAACCATGAACATACTTGCTATATGAATTGATTACTTCTAATTGCGTTTCATAAGTTGTGAATTCAATTTACTTATCTATGTGAATTACATTGATTTGTGTGTGTTGGTTGAGAGTGCATGATGCGAGTTTTATACGCGCACAAATTAAACCCTCTTTTTGTCAAATTGTAGTATAAGTATAAGTAGGGATCGTTCTGGACCGGGGATTAGGAGGGATTGTTAATCACTTGGAATTGACTCAAAAATGTAAAATAAAGTTTAAAACACTAAACTAGACTCAAAGAATGCAAAATTAAAGTTTAAAACACTAAGACAAACCAAAAACGCAAAATGCTTTAAAAACACAAACTAAATTGAATTCTAACTAAAATGAACATTAAAGCAAAAGGGGGATTGAGGTTTTTACGAAGATTGAAATAACGAAACAAGTTAATAAACTAGACAGAATGTAAATATGAAATTTATGGATGAATGCTAGCTAAGGGGTTCATCTCCATACATGTTACACTTGCATACAAGATTGATTCTCAGTTGGTCTTTTGATAAATTATGAAACTCAACACTCCGGGTTAATTAGGTCCGCTTAAATTAACCGTCAAGTTTTCCTTAAGTTAATGAATTGGATGGGTTAGCGCAACGCAATTCACAACATTCTCCAAAAGTCCTTTACGTGAACAGCACAATAAAGATACAATCAAAGATCATTAAGCATCATGAAAACTATAAGTGTTGACAAGGCATTCGTTACTATGGAATACGCATGAAACTCGTGCCAAGAATTCATTTAACGCGATTGTTTATAAGCAACCTCCACTACTTGTGAATATAAGTTCATAACGATTAGGTGAAACTCACTTATATTCTAGCGTCATATTCATGCATGAAAATTAAGCGCGCATTCTTAATAAACATACATAAATAAGTTATCAATCAAACGGTTAAACAAATTGAATCAACAACTTATGAAATTCCAACGAAAGTTAATCAATTCATATTGCAAGTAATAAACATAATTTCGAATCACCCCCTAGCTAAAGGGGGTTTAGTTCCTCATATCTTTGAAATCAAAGAAACACCTAAACATTCCAACAACTCAAAGTTGAATTGTATGAACGTTTAGGCACTCTTCACTTCCATTCCCCATACGTACAAAACAAAGAGAATTAAATTTAAACTTTGAAATCAAAGAAACACCTAAACATTCCAACAACTCAAACTTGAATTGTATGAACGTTTAGGCCCTCTTATCTTCCTCGTTGTTGTAGCACAAGGTCTAAGGTGAGGTTTGGGGGATTATGGAAATGGATGAGGAGTGGTGGAAATGGAAAGATGGTTAGGGAAGGGAGAATGTGTTTGTAATGTGTTGTGTATGAAATGAGATGTGAATTGAATGAATGAATGCAAGGGTATTTATAGGAGTAGTGGAGGGAACATATGGCTATGTCATTTGTAGGTGAAGTAGGTGGATGTTGTAGGTGAAGTGGATGTTGTAGGTGAAGTAGGTGGATGTTGTAGGTGAAGTGGGTGGATGTTGTAGGTGAAGTAGGTGGATGTTGTAGGTGAAGTGGATGTTGTAGGTGAAGTAGGTGGATGTTATGTTAAGTGATAAGTGATAAGTGATATGATATGTGGTTATGATATGATAAGTGGTTAAGTGGTGATGATAAGTGATAAGTGATTAAGTGATATGATATGTGGTGATGATAAGTGATAAGTGCATGTGGGTTAACTAATGAAGGAAATGCATGTGCAATGACAATGTGTTAGAATGGATGTGTGTTATGCATGGCATGATTGGGATTAGGAAAGGTTTAAATGTCCTAAAACTAAAGAGAACAAGGTTCCAACACTTTGGCTCCAATTAGGTCTTCAATTTCGTCCAACACTTTGGCTTCAAGCATAAGCTATCCGTCCTTAGCCCAAAAGTGCTCCAAAAGTCTCCAAAATGCATCTTTTTGCTCCTTTATCCTCCAACCCTTTTCAATACGAATTGGAAAGATTGAACAGAGAAACAGACCAAAGGGGTATGCTCAGACCAAAGGAGCATATTCATGCGACTTAAATGGCTTGTTCTCGTGCATTTACGTTATGTTTCTTTAGTTATTTTAGTCCTTTAAGCTATTTTCGTGTGTTTGTAGGTCCAAAGGGCTAAAGGAGCAAAAAGATGCATTTTGGAGACTTTTGGAGCACTTTTGGGCTAAGGATGGATAGCTTATGCTTGGCGCCAAAATGTTGGACGAAATTGAAGACCAAAGTGTTGGAACTTTGTTCCCTTTAGTTTTAGGACATTTAAACCTTTCCAATTCCCTTATGCCGTGCATCTCCACCTTTCTCCCAAAACCATACACATGCATTCATTATTCATTCCCTCACATGCTCCCATTACTTATCATAATCACATATCATATCACTTATCATTCACCACTTATCATTCATCACTTATCATTCACCACTTATCACTTATCATATCATTCACCACTTATCATTCATCACTTATCACTTATCATATCATTCACCACTTATCATTCATCAAACACATGCATTCACATGTTTTCACAATCTGCCATCATTCCAACCAAAACCGTGCACATGCTATCACCATGCATTCACATGCACTTGTTCCTCCATCATTCCATCCTTTAAAACATTGCACATGCACTTTAATCATTCAACACATGCATTCACTTCATCATTGCAGCCACACATTCACCCACATGCTATCCCATTTCATATTGCATTTCATACACTTTCACATGCATCTTGGCAGATTTCACATGCACACACAAGCATTAGCACATGCAACCTAGCTGTCATGTTCCCCCCATTTCACCTATAAATACTCATTCATTCATTCTCATTCATTCACAACTCTTCCACCACAGAAATTCATCCATTCACTCCACCATTCCTTCCATTAACACACCTCAACTCATTCACTCTTCCATTTTCAGAATGTAGACATCAAACCACCCTTGTCGTGCCTCTCCCTTACAATCCAAACACCATCCTTCCATTTTCACCACTCCCCAAACCATTCACACCATCAAACTATCCCTAGACCTTGTGCTACAACAAAGAGGAAGAGAAGAGTGCCTAAACGTTCATACAATTCAAGTTTGAGTTGTTGGAATGTTTAGGTGTTTCTTTGATTTCAAGGTTTAATGTCAATATTCTTTGTTTTGTACGAATGAGGAATGGAAGATAAGAGGGCCTAAACGTTCATACAATTCAAGTTTGAGTTGTTGGAATGTTTAGGTGTTTCTTTGATTCTCTTTATTTTGTATCATAAGGAACTAAACTCCCCCTTGGTTGGGGGGTGATTCGAATATATGTTTATGCTTGCATTTTGATTTGATTACTTCTAATTGCGTTTCATAAGTTGTGATTCAATTTGTTTAACCGTTTTATTGATAACTTATTTATGTATGTTTATTGAGAGTGCACGCTTAATTTTCATGCATGAATATGACGCTAGAATATAAGTGAGTTTCACCTAATAGTTACGAACTTATATTCATAAGTAGTGGAGGTTGCTTATAAACAATCGCGTTAAACGAATTCTTGGCAAGAGTTTCATGCATTCATAGTAACGAATGCCTCGTCAACACTTATAATTTTCATAGAGCGTAATGATTCTTGCTTGTACCTCTTCTATGCATTCATGTTGAGGACTTGTGGGGAATGTTTTGAATTGTCGCATGCATCATCCAATTCAATAACGTTAGGAAGATTTGAAGGTTAATTAGTGCATCACGGTTAACTTGGGGTGTTGAGAATTCATGGTTTATTGAAATGCAATTGGAAATCATTTATTATGCAAGTATAACATGTATGGAGATGAACCCCTTGGCTAGCATCCATCCATTCATTCCATTTCATCACATTCATATATACTATCTGTCTTAATTCGAATCTGTACATTTTATTTAATTTCGTATAAAACTCAATCCCCCTTTACTTTATTGTCCAAATTAGTAGAAAGTGTTTTAGTTTATGTTTATAAGTGTTTTGATTCATTTTGTTACATAATTTCGTCCAAATTCACCAAAGTGCTCAAAACTGCCCAGAAAGTGATTTTAAGGCAGTTTTGAGTGTTTTGGGTGATGTTTGAGTCTTTTGGTTTGTTTTAATGTTTTAAAGTTTAGTTTTACATTCTTTGAGTCTAGTTTAGTGTTTTATATTACGTTTTTACGTTTGTGATTCAATTTGTTACATAAATTCGTCCAAAGTACTCAAAGTGCTCAAAACTGCCCAGAAAGTGATTTTAAGGCAGTTTTGAGTGTTTTGGGTAATGTTTGAGTCTTTTGGTTTGTTTTAGTGTTTTAAAGTTTAGTTTTGCATTCCTTGAGTCTAGTATAGTTTCATATTGTTATTTTACGTTTTTGAGTCAAATCCAAGTGGTTAACAATCCCTCCTAATCCCCGGTCCAGAACGATCCCTACTTATACTTATACTACAATTGACAAAAAGAGGGTTTAATTTGTGTGCGTATAAATCACGCATCAAATTTTGGCGCCGTTGCCGGGGATTAGAAAATTTGCTAATCCCTTGGATTGTTTTATTTTTGTTTGTTTTTATTCCAGATTCTTAATCTTGTTTTGTTTCTTGTTTTAGGTACTAGTTCATGACTCGGAGTTCTCATCCGATTCGTGAACATATCCTGGAGTGGTTGGGTTCTTCGTCCGGCTGCAAGACGTAAAAGAAAGCGCTACTTGGGAGGCAACCCAATGCACTGAATAAAACAAAGCATGTTCAAAAAAAAAAAAAAAAAAAAAAGATACTAAACGTGGAGAAAGATGGAGCTTCACAAAGGTTGTTTACGTGAAGCCCCACTACGAGGCGTCGGAGCGGAAGGCATAGTAGCGGAAGGCTTTGAAGCGGAAGGCATCGAAGCGGAAGGCATCAGAGCGGAAGGCATCGGAGCGGAAGGCATAGGAGCGGAAGGCATCGGAGCTAAAGCATTCCAGGCCTCAATACTTGGCCAAGCGCTGGATGAGCCAGGAAAAAGGTGCCTCTGGAGGAAAGACGAAAACCTTTGACGGTCACTGTGAATCCGACCTTCAGACTCTTGCAGCTCATCAAGCTTCCTCTTCATGCCCGACGAATAGTTATTTGCAAGCACATGCAAACTTCTATTCTCGTACTTAAGCTGCTGGATCTCTTGCTTAAGACTTTCCACCTCTGCCATCAATGATTCCACCTGACGGGAGCGGGCAAGCAGGCGTTGGCCCATGTTGGACACAGAGCTCGCACACTGAACACTAAGTGCGAGGGACTCTTGAACGGCCAACTCATCGGACCGTCCTGACAGCAGCCTACTATCTTTTGGAGTGAGGAGGTTCCTAGCTACTATTGTAGCTGTTGTGGCGTCCTGCATCACGGAGTCTTCACCTGTAAGAAGACCGTTAGAAGATAAGAAAGAAGGGCGCCATACGTTACCTTGACGCGGCGTGCCCGTATCACTGCTAAGGCTCAATTCCAAGCTAAGGTTCGATGAGTTTGCCATTTTTCAAAGGTGTTCAAAGATAAGGGTTGATGGAGTAAATTTTCAAAGGGTCGGAGTCGATTTTCAAGAATGGGAATTCTTCAGAGTGTGTTTGTTGTGGTGATCGATAGCTCTATAAGAAGCCAAGGCGACGCGTCCACCAATTCAAAAAACCGGAATTTCCGGCGTAACTTAGGCGACGCGTTCTCGGCTTTTCAGCAAACGCGTTCAACTTTGTCAAAAGATTTCTGACAAAGCTGAAAACACGTGGAGGCCATCATCGCAACTACACGTCTTTAGCCGACAAGCGCAAAGTTCGGCGACGCTTTCTCTGCTTTTCAGAAAACGCGTGCAGCTTTGTCAAAAGGAGCCGCATCTGCACTACCACGTGTCGTTCAGAAAGAGAAGGGGCGTCGTTCAGAAATCGAAGGGGCGCCCGCTCATAAATCGAAGAGGCGTCGTTCAGAAATCGAAGGGGCGCCACTATTTCAAAAAGCCGGATTTGCGGGATCAAAACGTTTGTCGACAAGGGTAAAAAAACAGTACCACCACTTGATATTATTTCTATATATGTCGACCTTCGTCTTTTATGGCAAGGCAAACCTGAAGAAACTGCCCAACTCTCCCTCACCTCTGAGGGCGCACTCCCAGCAAAGCCTTTCAAAATACTCAATTCTTTCTTCTTCCCCAAAGATGATACCAGATGCCTGGAGTATAGATGACCCAGGAGGAAATGGCGGATTGAAGTGTGCTGATTCATTCACCGCTTCTTCAAAAGCAAAGGTATCTCATATCATCAAGGTCAAAAGCAAAAGTATCTCATATCATGCTCTTTCCCTGTCTTTTTCTTTGTCCTTGTTCTTACTCGCATGGCAAAGTAAAAGAAGCAATCAGCCGGCACTTGGAGTCAGTCTTCCGATCTGGAGCCAACTGCCTGGAATCTATTCCTGATTGCTTACCTAGCGTTGCTCTCGAGTAGTCATCTTCAACGGTTGATACACTTCCAGAGAAGGGACCACTTCTGCAAAGGGGAGCGAGTAAGGCAAGTGAAAATGATACATTGAAGCATGTGGAGACAAACTTAGGCTGAGTTATCCTCCAACCCTTTTCAATACGAATTGGAAATATTGAACAAAGAAACAGACCAAAGGAGTAAGCTCAGACCTTCGGGGAAGACCAAAAGAATCCTCCAGCCCAGTAGCACAAAGGAAAATCAACAAGTGGAGGAGACCAAAAGAATCATGCAGCCCAGTTCAAGAGTATGCCTGTGGAATCACCAAGATCAAAGCCTCAATGCAATTACCAAGGAGAAGAGGGAATTTACACTCCATAACCAGATTTGCGTCCCTAAAACTCTTCTCTTTGTTAATTACATTCTGCCATGTTTAGTATGTTTAAATTTTTTTTTTTTTTTGTGTGTTTACTTATGTTTTGTGTGAATCTATGCTTAAAACATTGAGGACAATGTTTGATTTAAGTGTGGGGGGGTAACTAAGTATATTTAATGCAAATTCGTGGGATTTTATCACCCATTACTTCAAATGTTGTTCCTTGCTGTTTTAAGGTGTTTTTAAGTTGTTTTAGAGTGTTTTTAGTGTGTTTTGTTTTATAACTCCGAAAATCACATAAAAATTTGAAAAACATGTTTTAAAAAGCCTAAAAAGAGTGTTTTGAGTCATTTTTGTGTGTTTGTGTCTTAGGGTACCTTCCAACAAAATGATAAGGATTTGGTTTGTAATTGCATGACTGTTAAAAAGAGTTATGAACATAGAGAAACGTTTGAATTACTCTTGGTATATGCTTGGTTATGGTTATAATGTATGACTTCACATGCAATCATAAAAGAAAAATTCGTTTTTGTAACATGCTTGAAGGAAGGAACTCAAACAAACGCTACAACCCTGTGAGACTCGAGCCATTACTTTCTTTGGAGAGTTATTTTCTGTGATTCTTTGTTTTCTAAAGTTGTTGCATGATCTCATTATTCCTTGCTTGGTTGCTACTTAGAATGCAATTGTATCATGATAGAACTAAATGCTAGAACTTATATCCGTTTCATTCAAAGCATGACATTGAATTGCATAATATATATCAAGATGAAGTTGTGTTGTTGCCACCATAGCCAAATAGCCTTACTTCCCATATTTCGTATATATTAGTTTTAACCTCGTTGAGCCTCGTTTAGCCTATTTTCTTTGCTAACCACATCACCCCTTACCTAGCCTAGAGTAGGACTTTCCTATACCCTTGTTCTTGAAGTATAGTGAGGATGACTTAAATGAATTCCTTTTGATTAATATGTTGCAGAAAATAAGTGTGGGGGAAGGGATTTTTGTGTGTATGTATGTGCCTAAGTCTTAAAGGAGGCACGGGAAAAAGAAAAAAAAATGTGAGAAAAAGAAGAAGAAAAGAAAGAAAAAGAGTGAAAATAAGTGAGAATGGACTCACAAGTGTGATTGTTGAAGAAAGGGCCCAAAAAGTTTGAATATGGCCCTAAGTTTTGTGTGACTTCCCCTTTGGTGTTCAAAGTTGACTTCTGCGTTCTAAAGGGAATTCTAAGTGCCTAATTCAATACTTTGCTCACTATTGCTTAAAGAACGTTTGTTTTCCCTATCCTTTCTTTGTTAGCCAAACACCTTTAGCCCCGTTTCAACCCTTATGCTTCTATCTTGATCGTTATGTGTTCAATATGTGGAGTTTGGAATTGATATGAGCTTATGGAATCACTGGTTCTCATTCTAAGTAGTAGCATTCCATTCATGAGATCATATTCATGTCATTATCGTAAATCCAGAAAATGCTTTCTTTGTTATAACATATGTGAGATACTAGTTGATGCGAGATTTATACGCGCACAAATTAAACCCTCTTTTTGTCAATTTGCAGTATAAGTATAAGTAGGGATCGTTCTGGACCGGGGATTAGGAGGGATTGTTAACCACTTGGATTTGACTCAAAAACGTAAAAACAAAGTTAAAAACGTTCACAAAGACTCAAAGGACTCAAAACAAGTTCAATAGACTCAAAACTGCCTAAAAACACTAACTAGGCAGTTTCTGACCTTAAACCCAATGTTGGACGAATTTAAGATTATGGCTTGATTCAAACGTGAAAACACAATATAAAACACTAAACTAACTCAAAGAATGTAAAACTAAACACTTAAAACATTAAAACAAACCAAAAGACTCAAACAGTACCCAAAGCACTCGAAACTGCCTTAAAAACACTTTCTGGGCAGTTTTGAGCACCTTGAGTACTTTGGACGAATTTGGGAAACAAAATGAAACAAAACACTTATAAATACAAACTAAATGTATTTCTAACTAATTTGACATTAAAGTAAAGGGGGATTGAGTTTTATACGAAATTAAATAAAATGTACAGATTCGAATTAAGACAGATAGTATATATGAATGTGATGAAATGGAATGAATGGATGGATGCTAGCCAAGGGGTTCATCTCCATACATGTTATACTTGCATAATAAATGATTTCCAATTGCATTTCAATAAACCATGAATTCTCAACACCCCAAGTTAACCGTGATGCACTAATTAACCTTCAAATCTTCCTAACGTTATTGAATTGGATGATGCATGCGACAATTCAAAACATTCCCTACAAGTCCTCAACATGAATGCATAGAAGAGGTACAAGCAAGAATCATTACGCTCTATGAAAATTATAAGTGTTGACGAGGCATTCGTTACTATGGATTGCATGAAACTTATGCCAAGAATTCATTTAACGCGATTGTTTATAAGCAACCTCCACTACTTGTGAATATAAGTTCATAACGATTAGGTGAAACTCACTTATATTCTAGCGTCATATTCATGCATGAAAATTAAGTGTGCACTCTCAATGAACATACATAAATAAGTTATCAATCAAACAGTTAAACGAATTGAATCCACAACTTATGAAACGCAATTAGAAGTATTCAAATCAAAATGCAAGCATAAACATATATTCGAATCACCCCCTAACCAAGGGGGGTTTAGTTCCTCATGGTACAAAACAAAGAGAATCAAAGAAACGCCTAAACATTCCAACAACTCAAACTTGAATTGTATGAACGTTTAGGCCCTCTTATCATCCATTCCTCATTCGTACAAAACAAAGAGCATTGAAATTAAACATTGAAATCAAAGAAACACCTAAACATTCCAACAACTCAAACTTGAATTGTAGCACAAGGTCTAAGGATAGTTTGATGGTGTGAATGGTTTGGGGAGTGGTTGGAGTGGCTGCAATGGAGGAGAAAAGTGTTTTGGTGGCTGCTGCAAGGGTGTGGAGAGGTTTTGACGAATTTCTGGAATATGGAAGAGTGTGAATGAGAATGAATGAGAATGAATGCTTATTTATAGGTGAAATGGGGGGAACATGACAGCTAGGAGGGAATGTGGCTGCATGTTTGAATGATTAAAGGATGCATGTGGGTTGAAATTGCATGTGCAATGAATATGTGGCTGCATGTGCAAGGGGACAATCTGAAAATGCATGTGAAAGCATGTGTTGGCTGCAATGATGAAATGGATGGGAGTGCATGTGGCTTAATTAATTAAAGGGAGTGCATGTGGAATGTTTTAAAGGATGGAATGCATGTGGCTGATTTATTTGAATAGGAAAGCATGTGAAATGTTTGTGGTGAGTGAATGTTCATGTGAATTAAAGCTAAAGTGATGATGATAAGTGATAAGTGATAAGTGATATGATATGTGGTTATGATGTGATAAGTGGTTATGATAAGTGATAAGTGATATGATAAAGTGATGATGATAAGTGATAAGTGATAAGTGATATGATATGTGGTTATGATAAGTAATGGGAGCATGTGGGTTAATTAATGAAGGAAATGCATGTGCAATGACAATGTGTTAGAATGGATGTGTGTTATGCAAGGCATGATTGGGATTAGGAAAGGTTTAAATGTCCTAAAACTAAAGAGAACAAGGTTCCAACACTTTGGCTCCAATTAGGTCTTCAATTTCGTCCAACACTTTGGCTCCAAGCATAAGCTATCCATCCTTAGCCCAAAAGTGCTCCAAAAATCTCCAAAATGCATCTTTTTGCTCCTTTAGCCCTTTGGACCTACAAACACACGAAAATAGCTTAAAGTACTAAAATAACTAAAGAAACATAACGTAAATGCACGAGAACAAGCCATTTAAGTCGCATGAATATGCTCCTATCACTAGTCTTTCACGTTTACATCAATCTCTCACATATAACTAGTGTAGGGTGTGTAGTCAGAAAATCTATGTGAAAATAGAGTGCATTCTAGTAAGGAATTGAGGAAATTCTCTAAGGCATGTTACTACATTCGAAATGGTTTTAAATGCTTAAATGTGAACTAGTATGTGGTGACTATGATTAAGAATGTACTTAAGTGTAAAGATGGCTAAAAATCTGTGGGAATAATGATTTTTAACTTGTCATGAGCATTGGAAATCCGTGAGACGATTGTTGGAAGGTGTAGGTTGTGTTTTGTTCGTTTTGTCTAGTTTCGTGTTCTTTTGTTGTTTTGTTTTGCTCGAGGACTAGCAAAAGATAAGTGTGGGGGTATTTGATAGGAGCATATTCATGCGACTTAAATGGCTTGTTCTCGTGCATTTACGTTATGTTTCTTTAGTTATTTTAGTCCTTTAAGCTATTTTCGTGTGTTTGTAGGTCCAAAGGGCTAAAGGAGCAAAAAGATGCATTTTGGAGACTTTTGGAGCACTTTTGGGCTAAGGATGGATAGCTTATGCTTGGCGCCAAAATGTTGGACGAAATTGAAGACCAAAGTGTTGGAACTTTGTTCCCTTTAGTTTTAGGACATTTAAACCTTTCCAATTCCCTTATGCCGTGCATCTCCACCTTTCTCCCAAAACCATACACATGCATTCATTATTCATTCCCTCACATGCTCCCATTACTTATCATAATCACATATCATATCACTTATCATTCACCACTTATCATTCATCACTTATCATTCACCACTTATCACTTATCATATCATTCACCACTTATCATTCATCACTTATCACTTATCATATCATTCACCACTTATCATTCATCAAACACATGCATTCACATGTTTTCACAATCTGCCATCATTCCAACCAAAACCGTGCACATGCTATCACCATGCATTCACATGCACTTGTTCCTCCATCATTCCATCCTTTAAAACATTGCACATGCACTTTAATCATTCAACACATGCATTCACTTCATCATTGCAGCCACACATTCACCCACATGCTATCCCATTTCAGATTGCATTTCATACACTTTCACATGCATCTTGGCAGATTTCACATGCACACACAAGCATTAGCACATGCAACCTAGCTGTCATGTTCCCCCCATTTCACCTATAAATACTCATTCATTCATTCTCATTCATTCACAACTCTTCCACCACAGAAATTCATCCATTCACTCCACCATTCCTTCCATTAACACACCTCAACTCATTCACTCTTCCATTTTCAGAATGTAGACATCAAACCACCCTTGTCGTGCCTCTCCCTTACAATCCAAACACCATCCTTCCATTTTCACCACTCCCCAAACCATTCACACCATCAAACTATCCCTAGACCTTGTGCTACAACAAAGAGGAAGAGAAGAGTGCCTAAACGTTCATACAATTCAAGTTTGAGTTGTTGGAATGTTTAGGTGTTTCTTTGATTTCAAGGTTTAATGTCAATATTCTTTGTTTTGTACGAATGAGGAATGGAAGATAAGAGGGCCTAAACGTTCATACAATTCAAGTTTGAGTTGTTGGAATGTTTAGGTGTTTCTTTGATTCTCTTTATTTTGTATCATAAGGAACTAAACTCCCCCTTGGTTGGGGGGTGATTCGAATATATGTTTATGCTTGCATTTTGATTTGATTACTTCTAATTGCGTTTCATAAGTTGTGATTCAATTTGTTTAACCGTTTTATTGATAACTTATTTATGTATGTTTATTGAGAGTGCACGCTTAATTTTCATGCATGAATATGACGCTAGAATATAAGTGAGTTTCACCTAATAGTTACGAACTTATATTCATAAGTAGTGGAGGTTGCTTATAAACAATCGCGTTAAACGAATTCTTGGCAAGAGTTTCATGCATTCATAGTAACGAATGCCTCGTCAACACTTATAATTTTCATAGAGCGTAATGATTCTTGCTTGTACCTCTTCTATGCATTCATGTTGAGGACTTGTGGGGAATGTTTTGAATTGTCGCATGCATCATCCAATTCAATAACGTTAGGAAGATTTGAAGGTTAATTAGTGCATCACGGTTAACTTGGGGTGTTGAGAATTCATGGTTTATTGAAATGCAATTGGAAATCATTTATTATGCAAGTATAACATGTATGGAGATGAACCCCTTGGCTAGCATCCATCCATTCATTCCATTTCATCACATTCATATATACTATCTGTCTTAATTCGAATCTGTACATTTTATTTAATTTCGTATAAAACTCAATCCCCCTTTACTTTATTGTCCAAATTAGTAGAAAGTGTTTTAGTTTATGTTTATAAGTGTTTTGATTCATTTTGTTACATAATTTCGTCCAAATTCACCAAAGTGCTCAAAACTGCCCAGAAAGTGATTTTAAGGCAGTTTTGAGTGTTTTGGGTGATGTTTGAGTCTTTTGGTTTGTTTTAATGTTTTAAAGTTTAGTTTTACATTCTTTGAGTCTAGTTTAGTGTTTTATATTACGTTTTTACGTTTGTGATTCAATTTGTTACATAAATTCGTCCAAAGTACTCAAAGTGCTCAAAACTGCCCAGAAAGTGATTTTAAGGCAGTTTTGAGTGTTTTGGGTAATGTTTGAGTCTTTTGGTTTGTTTTAGTGTTTTAAAGTTTAGTTTTGCATTCCTTGAGTCTAGTATAGTTTCATATTGTTATTTTACGTTTTTGAGTCAAATCCAAGTGGTTAACAATCCCTCCTAATCCCCGGTCCAGAACGATCCCTACTTATACTTATACTACAATTGACAAAAAGAGGGTTTAATTTGTGTGCGTATAAATCACGCATCACCAATTGAGCTTGAATGCTAGCAAAATCCATATCTTACTTCTCTAGTACCTAAAATCAAAGAAAGAGAACTAAATCAAATATCAAAAGTAACAACAAACAAAGAAAACAACATTAAGTTAGAAACTAAAACGAAAACAACTAAACCAAAAAAAAGAAAAGAACCAAGGGATTAGCAAAGTTGCTAATCCCCGGCAACGGCGCCAAAATTTGATGCGAAAATTATACGCACACAAACTAAACCCTCTTTTTGTCGATTTGTAGTATAAGTATAAGTAGGGATCGTTCTGGACCGGGGATTAGGAGGGATTGTTAATCACTTGGAATTGACTCAAAAATGTAAAATAAAGTTTAAAACACTAAACTAGACTCAAAGAATGCAAAACTAAACTTTAAATCACTAAGACAAACCAAAGACTCAAAATGCTTTAAAACATAAACTAAATTGAACAATAAGGAAAAAGGGGGGAAGAGTTTTGATTTGACGAAAATTGAAATAACAAAACAAGTTAATAAACTAAGCAGAATGTAAATGTGAATATGGATGATGGAATAAATGGAATGAAGGCTAGCTAAGGGGTTCTTCTCCACACATGTTATACTTGCATACAAGATTGATTCTCAGTTGGTCTTTCGATAAATTATGAAACTCAATGCTCCAAGTTAATTAGGTCCGCTTAAATTAACTTTCAGATTTCCCTAAATTCATTGGATTCAATGGAATACGCATTACAACCAAATTATTCTTAATCAAAGTCCCTAACTATGGAATACGCATGATAGAGACATTCAACAAAGATCATTAAGTTCAATGAAAATTAGAAGTGTTGACGAGGCATTCGTTACTATGGAATACGCATGAAACTTATGCCAAGAATTCGTTTAACGCGATTGTTTATAAGCAACCTCCACTACTTGTGAATATAAGTTCATAACGATTAGGTGAAACTCACTTATATTCTAGCGTCATATTCATGCATGAAAATTAAGCTTGCAATCTCAATGAACATACATAAATAAGTTATCAATCAAACAGTTAAACGAATTGAATCCACAACTTATGAAATTCCAACCAAAAGTAATCAATTCATATTGCAAATATAAACATAGTTTCGAATCACCCCCTAGCTAAAGGGGGATTAGTTCCTCATTACTTTGAAATCAAAGAAACACCTAAACATTCCAACAACTCAAACTTGATGCGAGTTTTATACGCGCACAAATTAAACCCTCTTTTTGTCAAATTGTAGTATAAGTATAAGTAGGGATCGTTCTGGACCGGGGATTAGGAGGGATTGTTAATCACTTGGAATTGACTCAAAAATGTAAAATAAAGTTTAAAACACTAAACTAGACTCAAAGAATGCAAAATTAAAGTTTAAAACACTAAGACAAACCAAAAACGCAAAATGCTTTAAAAACACAAACTAAATTGAATTCTAACTAAAATGAACATTAAAGCAAAAGGGGGATTGAGGTTTTTACGAAGATTGAAATAACGAAACAAGTTAATAAACTAGACAGAATGTAAATATGAAATTTATGGATGAATGCTAGCTAAGGGGTTCATCTCCATACATGTTACACTTGCATACAAGATTGATTCTCAGTTGGTCTTTTGATAAATTATGAAACTCAACACTCCGGGTTAATTAGGTCCGCTTAAATTAACCGTCAAGTTTTCCTTAAGTTAATGAATTGGATGGGTTAGCGCAACGCAATTCACAACATTCTCCAAAAGTCCTTTACGTGAACAGCACAATAAAGATACAATCAAAGATCATTAAGCATCATGAAAACTATAAGTGTTGACAAGGCATTCGTTACTATGGAATACGCATGAAACTCGTGCCAAGAATTCATTTAACGCGATTGTTTATAAGCAACCTCCACTACTTGTGAATATAAGTTCATAACGATTAGGTGAAACTCACTTATATTCTAGCGTCATATTCATGCATGAAAATTAAGCGCGCATTCTTAATAAACATACATAAATAAGTTATCAATCAAACGGTTAAACAAATTGAATCAACAACTTATGAAATTCCAACGAAAGTTAATCAATTCATATTGCAAGTAATAAACATAATTTCGAATCACCCCCTAGCTAAAGGGGGTTTAGTTCCTCATATCTTTGAAATCAAAGAAACACCTAAACATTCCAACAACTCAAAGTTGAATTGTATGAACGTTTAGGCACTCTTCACTTCCATTCCCCATACGTACAAAACAAAGAGAATTAAATTTAAACTTTGAAATCAAAGAAACACCTAAACATTCCAACAACTCAAACTTGAATTGTATGAACGTTTAGGCCCTCTTATCTTCCTCGTTGTTGTAGCACAAGGTCTAAGGTGAGGTTTGGGGGATTATGGAAATGGATGAGGAGTGGTGGAAATGGAAAGATGGTTAGGGAAGGGAGAATGTGTTTGTAATGTGTTGTGTATGAAATGAGATGTGAATTGAATGAATGAATGCAAGGGTATTTATAGGAGTAGTGGAGGGAACATATGGCTATGTCATTTGTAGGTGAAGTAGGTGGATGTTGTAGGTGAAGTAGGTGGATGTTGTAGGTGAAGTGGATGTTGTAGGTGAAGTAGGTGGATGTTGTAGGTGAAGTGGGTGGATGTTGTAGGTGAAGTAGGTGGATGTTGTAGGTGAAGTGGATGTTGTAGGTGAAGTAGGTGGATGTTATGTTAAGTGATAAGTGATAAGTGATATGATATGTGGTTATGATATGATAAGTGGTTAAGTGGTGATGATAAGTGATAAGTGATTAAGTGATATGATATGTGGTGATGATAAGTGATAAGTGCATGTGGGTTAACTAATGAAGGAAATGCATGTGCAATGACAATGTGTTAGAATGGATGTGTGTTATGCATGGCATGATTGGGATTAGGAAAGGTTTAAATGTCCTAAAACTAAAGAGAACAAGGTTCCAACACTTTGGCTCCAATTAGGTCTTCAATTTCGTCCAACACTTTGGCTTCAAGCATAAGCTATCCGTCCTTAGCCCAAAAGTGCTCCAAAAGTCTCCAAAATGCATCTTTTTGCTCCTTTAGCCCTTTGGACCTACAAACACACGAAAATAGCTTAAAGTACTAAAATAACTAAAGAAACATAACGTAAATGTACGAGAACAAGCCATTTAAGTCGCATAAATATGCTCCTATCAGATACATGGCAAGGTGTGTTTGGTGTTGGAAATGCATGTGTTTTAGGTTGTGAAAGCATGTGGATTAGGTGGAAAGAGGTGGGTGTGCATGTGAGTTGAAATGCATGTGTTTAAATGGTTGAAATGTGTAGATGATTATGAGTATGATAAGTGATAAGTGTATGGTTATGATAAGTGATAAATGAATGATATGTTAAGTGATAAATGAATGATATGTTAAGTGATAAATGAATGATATGTGGTGATGATAAGTTGGTCTTCAATTTCGTCCATTCCTTTTGCTCCAAACATAAGCTATCCATTCCAAGTCCGATTTTGCTCCAAAATGCTCCAAAATGCATCTTTTTGCTTCCTTAGCCATGTAAACCTAAAAACACACGAAAGAAGCATAAAGGACTAAAATAACTAAAGAAACATAACGTAAATGTACGAGAACAAGCCATTTAAGTCGCATGAATATGCTCCTATCAAATACCCCCACACTTAGCTTTTGCTAGTCCTCGAGCAAAACTGAAAAACAAAACAAAACGAAATGAAACAAAATAAACCAAAGACAGTCTTAAACCTTCCAACGTTGCCTCAGGGATTTCCAATGCACATGACAAGTTAAAAATCATCATTCCCACAGATTTTGATCAACCTTACACTTAAGTACATACTTAATCATAGTCACCACATATTAGTTCACAATTAAGCATTTAAAACCATGTTTTGAATGTAGTAACATGCCTTAGAGAATTTGCTCAATTCCTTACAAGATATGCACTCAGTTTTCACTCAGATTTTCTGACTACACACCCTAATCTAGTTATATGTGAGAAGATTGATGTAAGCATAAAAACGAACACTCACATATATGTATCATAAAGAGAGCAATTTCTGGAGTTAATAAGCATGTTTAGGTATGATCTCATGAATGGAATGCTACTACTTAGATGCGAGAACCAGTGACACCATATGCTCATACCAAATTCAAACTCCACAATTGAAATACATAACACTCAAGATAGAAGTCAAGGGTTGTAACGGGGCTTGGGGTAATTGGCTAAAAATGAAAGGTAAGGATAACAAACGTTCTTTAAGCAATAGTGAGCAAAGTATTGAATTAGGCACTTAGAATTCCCTTTAGAATGCAGAAGTCAACTTTGATCACCCAAGGGGGAATTACACAAAACTTAGGGCCATATTCATCTTTTTTTTTTTTGGACCCTTTCTTCAACCATCAACGCTCGTGAGTTCATTCTCACTTATTTTCACTCCTTTTCTTTCTTTTCTTCTTCTTTTTCTTTTGAATCTCAAAACATACATATAAACTTTAAAAAAACAAACTTTTACTCCCCCACACTCATTTTCTTGCAGAATGTAACTCAAAAGGAATTCATTTAAGTCATGCTCACTATACTTCAAGAACAAGGGTATAGGAAAGTCCTACTCTAGGCTAGGTAAGGGGTGATGTGGGTAACAAAGAAAATAGGCTTAAAAAGGCTCAAAGGGGTTAAAACTTACAACAAATACGAAATATGGGAAGTAAGGCTATTTGGCTATGGTGGCAACTACACAACTTCATCTTGATATATGTTATGCAATTCAATGTCATGCTTTGAATGAAACGGATATAAGTTCTAGCATTTAGTTCTATCATGATACAATTGCATTCTAAGTAGCAACCAAGCAAGAAATAATGAGATCATGCAACAACTTTAGAAAACAAAGAATCACAGATTATAACTCTCCAAAGAAGGTAATGGCTCGAGTCTCACAGGGTTGTAGCGTTTGTTTGAGTTCCTTCCTTCAAGCATATTACAAAAACGAATTTTTCTTTTATGATTGCATGTGAAGTCATACATTATAACCATAACCAAGCATATACCAAGAGTAAATCAAACTTTTCTCTATGTTTATAACTCTTTTTAACCGTCATGCAATTACAAACCAAATCCTTATCATTGTGTTGGAAGGTACCTTAAGACACAAACACACAAAAACGACTCAAAACACTCTTTTTAGGCTTTTCAAAACATTTTTTTTCAAATTTTTATGTGATTTTCGGAGTTATAAAACAAAACACACTAAAACACTCTAAAACAATTTAAAAACACCTTAAAACAGCAAGGAACAACATTTGAAGTTATGGGTGATAAAATCCCACGAATTTGCATTAACAACATTAGTTACCCCCCCCCCCCCTCACACTTAAATCAAACATTGTCCTCAATGTTTCAAGCATAGATTCACACAAAACATAAGTAAACACACAAAAAGCAACTAAACATACTAAACATGGCAAAATGTAATTAACAAAGAGAAGAGTTTAGGGACGCAAATCTGGTTATGGAGTGTAAATTCCCTCTTCTCCTTGGTGATTGCATTGAGGCTTTGATCTTTGTGATTCCACAGGCTTACTCTTGAACTAGATTCTGCCCATCGTTGATTTTCCTTTGTGCTACTTCTTGAACTGGGCAGCATGATTCTTTTGGTCTTCCCCGAAGGTCTGAGCTTCCTCCTTTTATCTGTTTCTTTGTTCAATCTTTCCAATTCGTATTGAAGAGGGTTAGAGGATAGCTCAGCATATGCAGTTGCTCCTTGTCTCCACATGCTTCAATGTATCATTTTCATTTGCCTTATTTGCTCCGTTGAAGATGACTACTCGAGAGCAATGCTAGGTAAGCAACCAGGAATAGATTCCAGGCAGTTGGCTCCAGATTGAAAGACTGACTCCAAGTGCCGGCTGATTGCTTCTTTCACTTTGCCATGCGAGTAAGAACAAGAACAAAGAAAAAGACAGGGAAAGAGCATGATATGAGATACTTTTGCTTTTGACCTTGATGATATGAGATACCTTTGCTTTTGAAGAAGCGGTGAATGAATCAGCACATGTATTTGTTGTGCTGTTTCCTCCTGGGTCATCTGTACTCCAGGCATCTGGTATCATCTTTGGGGAAGAAGAAAAAAATGAGTATTTCGAAAGGCTTTGCGGCCTCAGAGGTGAGGAAGAGCTGG
This sequence comes from Pyrus communis, assembly GCF_963583255.1. Classification (NCBI taxonomy): domain Eukaryota; kingdom Viridiplantae; phylum Streptophyta; class Magnoliopsida; order Rosales; family Rosaceae; genus Pyrus; species Pyrus communis. Next base: position 11,076,551 of record NC_084815.1, read on the forward strand.
GCATTTTCTTCAGGTCTGCCTTGCCATAAAAGATGAAGGTCGACATATATAGAGATAATAGCAAGTGGTGGTACTGTTCTTTTACCCTTGTCGACAAACGTTTTGATCCCACAAATCCGGCTTTTTGAAATAGTGGCGCCTCTTCGATCTTTGAAGACGCCTCTTCGATTTCTGAGCAGGCGCCCCTTCGCTTTCTGAACGACACGTAGTAGTGTGGATGCGGCTCCTTTTGACAAAGCTGCACGCGTCTTCTGAAAAGCAGAGAAAGCGTCGTCGAACTTTGCGCTTGTCGGCTAAAGATGTGTAGTTGCGATGATGGCCTCCACGTGTTTTCAGCTTTGTCAGAAATCTTTTGACAAAGTTGAACGCGTTTTCTGAAAAGCCGAGGGAGCGTCGCCTAACTTACGCTGGAAAATCCGGCTCTTTGAATCGGTGGACGCGTCGCCTTGGCTTTTTATAGAGCTATCGATCACCGCCAACATACACACTCTGAAGATTTCCCATTCTTGAACATCGTCTCCGGCCCTTTGAAATTTTAACTCCATCCACCCCTTCTCTTTGAACACTTTTGAAAAAAAATGGCAAACTCATCGAACCTTAGCTTAGATTTGAGTCTCAGCAGCGATCCGGTTGCGCCCCGTCAAGGTAATGTATGGCACCCTTCTTTTTAATCTTCTAACGGTCTTCTTACAGGTGAAGACTCCGTGATGCAGGACGCCACAACAGCTACAATAGTAGCTAGAAACCTCCTCACTCCAAAAGATAGTAGGCTGCTGATGCGAGAATTATACGCACACAAATTAAACCCTCTTTTTGTCAAATTGTAGTATAAGTATAAGTAGGGATCGTTCTGGACCGGGGATTAGGAGGGATTGTTAATCACTTGGATTTGACTCAAAAACGTAAAAACACAATATAAAACACTATACTAGACTCAAAGAATGCAAAACTAAACTTTAAAACACTAAAACAAATCAAAAGACTCAAACATCACCCAAAACACTCAAAACTGCCTTAAAATCACTTTCTGGGCAGTTTTGAGCACTTTGGTGAATTTGGACGAATTTGTGTAATAAATTGAATCAAAACACTTAGAAACATAAACTAAGATACTTTCTAACTAAATTGGACAATAAAGTAAAGGGGGATTGAGTTTTGGACGAAATTAAACTAAATGCACAGATTCTAATTAAAACAGATTGTAAATATGAAATTGATGAAATGGAATGAATGGATGATAGAATAGCTAAGGGGTTCATCTCCACACATGTTACACTTGCATAATAAAATGATTTCCAATTGCATTTCAATAAACCATGAATACTCAACACCCCAAGTTAACCGTGATGCACTAATTAACCTTCAAATCTTCCTAACGTTATTGAATTGGATGATGCATGCGACAATTCAAAACATTCCCCACAAGTCCTCAACATGAATGCATAGAAGAGGTACAAGCAAGAATCATTACGCTCTATGAAAATTATAAGTGTTGACGAGGCATTCGTTACTATGGATTGCATGAAACTTATGCCAAGAATTCATTTAACGCGATTGTTTATAAGCAACCTCCACTACTTGTGAATATAAGTTCGTAACTATTAGGTGAAACTCACTTATATTCTAGCGTCATATTCATGCATGAAAATTAAGTGTGCACTCTCAATAAACATACATAAATAAGTTATCAATCAAACAGTTAAACGAATTGAATCCACAACTTATGAAACGCAATTAGAAGTAATCAAATCAAAATGCAAGCATAAACATATATTTCGAATTCCCCCCTAGCCAAGGGGGGTTTAGTTGAATTTAAACATTGGAATCAAAGAAACACCTAAACATTCCAACAACTCAAACTTGAATTGTATGAACGTTTAGGCCCTCTTCTCTTCCATTCCTCATTCGTACAAAACAAAGAGTATTGAAATTAAACATTGAAATCAAAGAAACACCTAAACATTCCAACAACTCAAACTTGAATTGTATGAACGTTTAGGCCCTCTTATCTTCCTCTTCGTTGTAGCACAAGGTCTAAGGATAGTTTGATGGTGTGAATGGTTTGGGGAGTGGTTGGAGTGGCTGCAATGGAGGAGAAAAGTGTTTTGGTGGCTGCTGCAAGGGTGTGGAGAGGTTTTGACGAATTTCTGGAATATGGAAGAGTGAATGGAAGAATGTATGAGAATTTCTGAATATGGGAATGAGTTTTGTGGCTGCAATGGGTGCTTATTTATAGGTGGAGAAAGGGGTGAATGTGCATGTGGCTGATTTGTGGTGCAATGATGAAAGGAAATGTGCATGTGGCTGATTTGTGATGCAATGATGAAAGGCAAAATGCATGTGGCTGATTTGTGGTGAGTGGGAATGCAATCTGAAATGGGAGAGTGATGCGAGATTTATACGCACACAAATTAAACCCTCTTTTCGTCAAATTGTAGTATATGTATAAGTAGGGATCGTTCTAGACCGGGGATTAGGAGGGATTGTTAACCACTTGGATTTGACTCAAAAACGTAAAATAACAATATGAAACACTATACTAGACTCAAAGAATGCAAAACTAAACTTTAAAACACTAAAACAAATGAAAAGACTCAAACATCACCCAAAACACTCAAAACTGCCTTAAAATCACTTTCTGGGCAGTTTTGAGCACTTTGGTGAATTTGGACGAATTTGGGAAACAAAATGAAACAAAACACTTATAAACACATGGTTAATGTAATTCTAACTAATCTAACACTGATAGGAGCATATTTATGCGACTTAAATGGCTTGTTCTCGTACATTTACGTTATGTTTCTTTAGTTATTTTAGTACTTTAAGCTATTTTCGTGTGTTTGTAGGTCCAAAGGGCTAAAGGAGCAAAAAGATGCATTTTGGAGACTTTTGGAGCACTTTTGGGCTAAGGACGGATAGCTTATGCTTGAAGCCAAAGTGTTGGACGAAATTGAAGACCTAATTGGAGCCAAAGTGTTGGAACCTTGTTCTCTTTAGTTTTAGGACATTTAAACCTTTCCTAATCCCAATCATGCCATGCATAACACACATCCATTCTAACACATTGTCATTGCACATGCATTTCCTTCATTAGTTAACCCACATGCACTTATCACTTATCATCACCACATATCATATCACTTAATCACTTATCACTTATCATCACCACTTAACCACTTATCATATCATAACCACATATCATATCACTTATCACTTATCACTTAACATAGCATCCACCTACTTCACCTACAACATCCACTTCACCTACAACATCCACCCACTTCACCTACAACATCCACCTACTTCACCTACAACTTCCACTTCACCTACAACATCCACCTACTTCACCTACAACATCCACCTACTTCACCTACAACATCCACTTCACCTACAACATCCACCTACTTCACCTACAACATCCACCTACTTTCACCTACAAATGACATAGCCATATGTTCCCTCCACTACTCCTATAAATACCCTTGCATTCATTCATTCATGGACATCTCATTTCATACACAACACACCATTTTTCCATTTCCCTTGTAATCCAAACACCATTTTTCCATTTCCCTATTAATCCAAACACCACTCCTCATCCATTTCCATAATCCCCCAAACCTCACCTTAGACCTTGTGCTACAACAACGAGGAAGATAAGAGGGCCTAAACGTTCATACAATTCAAGTGTGAGTTGTTGGAATGTTTAGGTGTTTCTTTGATTTCAAAGTTTAAATTTAATTCTCTTTGTTTTGTACGTATGAGGAATGGAAGAGAAGATTGCCTAAACGTTCATACAATTCAAGTTTGAGTTGTTGGAATGTTTAGGTGTTTCTTTGATTTCAAAGTTATGAGGAACTAAACCCCCTTTAGCTAGGGGGTGATTCGAAACTATGTTTATATTTGCAATATGAATTGATTAACTTTCGTTGGAATTTCATAAGTTGTGGATTCAATTTGTTTAACCGTTTGATTGATAACTTATTTATGAATGTTTATTAAGAATGCGCGCTTAATTTTCATGCATGAATATGACACTAGAATATAAGTGAATTTCACCTAATCGTTATGAACTTATATTCACAAGTAGTGGAGGTTGCTTATAAACAATCGCGTTAAATGAATTCTTGGCACGAGTTTCATGCTCATCATAGTAACGAATGCCTCGTCAACACTTATAGTTTTCATAATGCTTAATGATCTTTGATTGTATCTTTATTGTGCTTTTCACGTAAAGGACTTTTGGAGAATGTGGTGAATTGCGTTGCGCTAACCCATCCAATTCATTAACTTAAGGAAAACTTGACGGTTAATTTAAGCGGACCTAATTAACCCGGGGCGTTGAGTTTCATAATTTATCGAAAGACCAACTGAGAATCAATCTTGTATGCAAGTGTAACATGTGTGGAGAAGAACCCCTTGGCTATTCCATCATCCATATTTTCATCACATTCATATTTACATTTTGCCTTTAATTACAATTTGTCCATTTAATTTAATCTCGTCCAAACACAATCCCCCCTTTACTTTATTGTTCAATTTAATTAGAAATCAATTTAGTTTATGTTTTAAAGTATTTTTGAATTCTTTGAGTCTAGTATAGTGTTTTATATTGTGTTTTTACGTTTTTGAGTCAAATCCAAGTGATTAACAATCCCTCCTAATCCCCGGCAACGGCGCCAAAATTTGATGCGAGAATTATACGCACACAAATTAAACCCTCTTTTTGACAATTGTAGTAATGATATAAGTAGGGATCGTTATTTGATAGGAGCATATTTATGCGACTTAAATGGCTTGTTCTCGTACATTTACGTTATGTTTCTTTAGTTATTTTAGTACTTTAAGCTATTTTCGTGTGTTTGTAGGTCCAAAGGGCTAAAGGAGCAAAAAGATGCATTTTGGAGACTTTTGGAGCACTTTTGGGCTAAGGACGGATAGCTTATGCTTGAAGCCAAAGTGTTGGACGAAATTGAAGACCAAATTGGAGCCAAAGTGTTGGAACCTTGTTCTCTTTAGTTTTAGGACATTTAAACCTTTCCTAATCCCAATCATGCCATGCATAACACACATCCATTCTAACACATTGTCATTGCACATGCATTTCCTTCATTAGTTAACCCACATGCACTTATCACTTATCATCACCACATATCATATCACTTAATCACTTATCACTTATCATCACCACTTAACCACTTATCATATCATAACCACATATCATATCACTTATCACTTAACATAACATCCACCTACTTCACCTACAACATCCACTTCACCTACAACATCCACCCACTTCACCTACAACATCCACCTACTTCACCTACAACTTCCACTTCACCTACAACATCCACCTACTTCACCTACAACATCCACCTACTTCACCTACAACATCCACTTCACCTACAACATCCACCTACTTCACCTACAACATCCACCTACTTTCACCTACAAATGACATAGCCATATGTTCCCTCCACTACTCCTATAAATACCCTTGCATTCATTCATTCATGGACATCTCATTTCATACACAACACACCATTTTTCCATTTCCCTTGTAATCCAAACACCATTTTTCCATTTCCCTATTAATCCAAACACCACTCCTCATCCATTTCCATAATCCCCCAAACCTCACCTTAGACCTTGTGCTACAACAACGAGGAAGATAAGAGGGCCTAAACGTTCATACAATTCAAGTGTGAGTTGTTGGAATGTTTAGGTGTTTCTTTGATTTCAAAGTTTAAATTTAATTCTCTTTGTTTTGTACGTATGAGGAATGGAAGAGAAGATTGCCTAAACGTTCATACAATTCAAGTTTGAGTTGTTGGAATGTTTAGGTGTTTCTTTGATTTCAAAGTTATGAGGAACTAAACCCCCTTTAGCTAGGGGGTGATTCGAAACTATGTTTATATTTGCAATATGAATTGATTAACTTTCGTTGGAATTTCATAAGTTGTGGATTCAATTTGTTTAACCGTTTGATTGATAACTTATTTATGAATGTTTATTAAGAATGCGCGCTTAATTTTCATGCATGAATATGACACTAGAATATAAGTGAATTTCACCTAATCGTTATGAACTTATATTCACAAGTAGTGGAGGTTGCTTATAAACAATCGCGTTAAATGAATTCTTGGCACGAGTTTCATGCTCATCATAGTAACGAATGCCTCGTCAACACTTATAGTTTTCATAATGCTTAATGATCTTTGATTGTATCTTTATTGTGCTTTTCACGTAAAGGACTTTTGGAGAATGTGGTGAATTGCGTTGCGCTAACCCATCCAATTCATTAACTTAAGGAAAACTTGACGGTTAATTTAAGCGGACCTAATTAACCCGGGGCGTTGAGTTTCATAATTTATCGAAAGACCAACTGAGAATCAATCTTGTATGCAAGTGTAACATGTGTGGAGAAGAACCCCTTGGCTATTCCATCATCCATATTTTCATCACATTCATATTTACATTTTGCCTTTAATTACAATTTGTCCATTTAATTTAATCTCGTCCAAACACAATCCCCCCTTTACTTTATTGTTCAATTTAATTAGAAATCAATTTAGTTTATGTTTTAAAGTATTTTTGAATTCTTTGAGTCTAGTATAGTGTTTTATATTGTGTTTTTACGTTTTTGAGTCAAATCCAAGTGATTAACAATCCCTCCTAATCCCCGGCAACGGCGCCAAAATTTGATGCGAGAATTATACGCACACAAATTAAACCCTCTTTTTGACAATTGTAGTAATGATATAAGTAGGGATCGTTATTTGATAGGAGCATATTTATGCGACTTAAATGGCTTGTTCTCGTACATTTACGTTATGTTTCTTTAGTTATTTTAGTACTTTAAGCTATTTTCGTGTGTTTGTAGGTCCAAAGGGCTAAAGGAGCAAAAAGATGCATTTTGGAGACTTTTGGAGCACTTTTGGGCTAAGGACGGATAGCTTATGCTTGAAGCCAAAGTGTTGGACGAAATTGAAGACCTAATTGGAGCCAAAGTGTTGGAACCTTGTTCTCTTTAGTTTTAGGACATTTAAACCTTTCCTAATCCCAATCATGCCATGCATAACACACATCCATTCTAACACATTGTCATTGCACATGCATTTCCTTCATTAGTTAACCCACATGCACTTATCACTTATCATCACCACATATCATATCACTTAATCACTTATCACTTATCATCACCACTTAACCACTTATCATATCATAACCACATATCATATCACTTATCACTTATCACTTAACATAACATCCACCTACTTCACCTACAACATCCACTTCACCTACAACATCCACCCACTTCACCTACAACATCCACCTACTTCACCTACAACTTCCACTTCACCTACAACATCCACCTACTTCACCTACAACATCCACCTACTTCACCTACAACATCCACTTCACCTACAACATCCACCTACTTCACCTACAACATCCACCTACTTTCACCTACAAATGACATAGCCATATGTTCCCTCCACTACTCCTATAAATACCCTTGCATTCATTCATTCATGGACATCTCATTTCATACACAACACACCATTTTTCCATTTCCCTTGTAATCCAAACACCATTTTTCCATTTCCCTATTAATCCAAACACCACTCCTCATCCATTTCCATAATCCCCCAAACCTCACCTTAGACCTTGTGCTACAACAACGAGGAAGATAAGAGGGCCTAAACGTTCATACAATTCAAGTGTGAGTTGTTGGAATGTTTAGGTGTTTCTTTGATTTCAAAGTTTAAATTTAATTCTCTTTGTTTTGTACGTATGAGGAATGGAAGAGAAGATTGCCTAAACGTTCATACAATTCAAGTTTGAGTTGTTGGAATGTTTAGGTGTTTCTTTGATTTCAAAGTTATGAGGAACTAAACCCCCTTTAGCTAGGGGGTGATTCGAAACTATGTTTATATTTGCAATATGAATTGATTAACTTTCGTTGGAATTTCATAAGTTGTGGATTCAATTTGTTTAACCGTTTGATTGATAACTTATTTATGAATGTTTATTAAGAATGCGCGCTTAATTTTCATGCATGAATATGACACTAGAATATAAGTGAATTTCACCTAATCGTTATGAACTTATATTCACAAGTAGTGGAGGTTGCTTATAAACAATCGCGTTAAATGAATTCTTGGCACGAGTTTCATGCTCATCATAGTAACGAATGCCTCGTCAACACTTATAGTTTTCATAATGCTTAATGATCTTTGATTGTATCTTTATTGTGCTTTTCACGTAAAGGACTTTTGGAGAATGTGGTGAATTGCGTTGCGCTAACCCATCCAATTCATTAACTTAAGGAAAACTTGACGGTTAATTTAAGCGGACCTAATTAACCCGGGGCGTTGAGTTTCATAATTTATCGAAAGACCAACTGAGAATCAATCTTGTATGCAAGTGTAACATGTGTGGAGAAGAACCCCTTGGCTATTCCATCATCCATATTTTCATCACATTCATATTTACATTTTGCCTTTAATTACAATTTGTCCATTTAATTTAATCTCGTCCAAACACAATCCCCCCTTTACTTTATTGTTCAATTTAATTAGAAATCAATTTAGTTTATGTTTTAAAGTATTTTTGAATTCTTTGAGTCTAGTATAGTGTTTTATATTGTGTTTTTACGTTTTTGAGTCAAATCCAAGTGATTAACAATCCCTCCTAATCCCCGGTCCAGAACGATCCCTACTTATATCATTACTACAATTGTCAAAAAGAGGGTTTAATTTGTGTGCGTATAATTCTCGCATCAAATTTTGGTGCCGTTGACGGGGATTAGAAAATTTGCTAATCCCTTGGATTGTTTTATTTTCGTTTGTTTTTATTTTATTCCAGATTCTTATGTTATTTTGTTTCTTGTTCTAGGTAGTAGTTTATGACTCGGAGTTCTCATCCGATTCGTGAACGTATCCTGGAGTGATTGGGTTCTTCGTCCGGCTGCAAGACGTAAAAGAAAGCGCTACTTGGGAGGCAACCCAATGCATTTAAAAAAAAAAAAAAAAAAAAAAAAAAAAAAAAAACATGGCAGAACGATGGAGGCTTTACAAAGGTTGTTTACTTAAAGACCCACTACGTGGCAAAACTCTTGAAGCGGAAGGCATCGAGACGGAAGGCATCGGGGCAGAAGACATAGGAGCGGAAGGCATCGGAGCTGGAGGCATCGAAGATAGAGCATTCGAGGCCTCAATACTTGGCCAAACGCTGGATGATCCAGGAAAAAGGTGCCTCTGGAGGAAAGACGAAAACCTTTGACGGTCACTTTGAATCCGACCTTCAGACTCTTGCAGTTCATCAAGCTTCCTCTTCATGCCCGTCGAATAGTTGTTGGCAAGCACGTGCAAACTTCTATTCTCATGCTTAAGCAGTTTGATCTCCTGCTTAAGACTTTCCACCTCTGCCATCAATGATTCCACCTGACGGGAGCGGGCAAGCAGGCGTTGGCCCATGTTGGACACAGAACTCGCACACTGAACACTAAGTGCGAGGGACTCTTGAACGGCCAACTCATCGGACCGTCCTGACAGCAGCCTACTATCTTTTGGAGTGAGGAGGTTCCTAGCTACTATTGTAGCTGTTGTGGCGTCCTGCATCACGGAGTCTTCCCCTGTGAGAGGACCGTTAGAAGATAAGAAAGAAGGGCGCCATACGTTACCTTGACGCGGCGCGCCCGTATCACTGCTAAGGCTCAATTCCAAGCTAAGGTTCGATGGGTTTGCCATTTTTCAAAAGTGTTCAAAGAGAGGGGCGGATGGAGTTAATTCTCAAAGGGCCGGAGTCGATTTTCAAGAATGGGAATTCTTCAGAGTGTGTTTGTTGTGGTGATCGACAGCTCTATAAAAGCCAAGGCGACGCGTCCACTGATTCAAGAAGCCGGAATTTCCGGCGTAATTTAGGCAACCCGTTCTCGGCTTTTCAGAAGACGCGTTCAACTTTGTCAAAAGATTTCTGACAAAGCTGAAAACACGTGGAGGCCATCATCGCAACTACATATCTTTAGCCGACAAGCGCAAAGTTCGGCGACGCTTTCTCTGCTTTTCAGAAGACGTGTGCAGCTTTGTCAAAAGGAGCCGCATCTGCACTACCACGTGTCGTTCAGAAAGCGAAGGGGCGTCGTTCAGAAATCGAAGGGGCGCCTGCTCAGAAATCGAAGAGGCGCCACTATTTCAAAAAGCCGGATTTGCGGGATCAAAACGTTTGTCGACAAGGGTAAAAAGTACCACCACTTGATATTATCTCTATATATGTCGACCTTCGTCTTTTATGGCAGGGCAAACCTGAAGAAAATGCCCAACTCTCCCTCACCTCTGAGGGCGCACTCCCAGCAAAGCCTTTCGAAATACTCAATTCTTTCTTCTTCCCCAAAGATGATACCAGATGCCTGGAGTACATATGACCCAGGAGAAAACGGCGGATTGAAGCATGTGCTGATTCATTCACCGCTTCTTCAAAGCAAAGGTATCTCATATCATCAAGGTCAAAAGCAAAAATATCTCATATCATGCTCTTTCCCTGTCTTTTTCTTTGTTCTTGTTCTTACTTGCATGGCAAAGTAAAAGAAGCAATCAGCCGGCACTTGGAGTCAGTCTACCGATCTGGAGCCAACTGCCTGGAATCTATTCCTGATTGCTTACCTAGCGTTGCTCTCGAGTAGTCATCTTCAACGGTTGATACACTTCCAGAGAAGGGACCACTCCTGCAAAGATTGAACAAAGAAACAGATAGCAGGAGGAAGCTCAGACCTTCGGGGGAGACACTAAAGGGAATCCTGCTGCCCAATTCAAGAGTAGCACAAAGGAAAATCAATGATGGGCGGAAACCAGTTCAAGAGTAAGCCTGTGGAATCACCAAGATCATGCCTCAATACAATCACCAAGGAGAAGAGGGAATTTACACTCCATAACCAGATTTGCGTCCCTAAACTCTTCTCTTTGTTAATTACATTCTGCCATGTTTAGTATGTTTAGTTGCTTTTTGTGTGTTTACTTATGTTTTGTGTGAACCATATGCTTAAAACATTGAGGACAATGTTTGATTTAAGTATGGGGGGGGGGGGGGGTAACTAAGTATATTTAATGCAAATTCGTGGGATTTTATCACCCATAAGTTCAAATGTTGTTCCTTGCTGTTTTATGGTGTTTTTAAGTTGTTTTAGAGTGTTTTAGTGTGTTTTGTTTTATAATTCGAAAATCCCATAAAAATTTGAAAAATTGTTTTGAAAAACCCAAAAAGAGTTGTTTCAAGAGTCGTTTTTGTGTGTTTGTGTCTTAGGGTACCTTCCAACACAATGATAAGGATTTGGTTTATAATTGCATGACGGTTAGAAAGAGTTATAAACATAGAGAAAAGTTTGATTTACTCTTGGTATATGCTTGGTTATGGTTATAATGTATGACTTCACATGCAATCATAAAAGAAAAAAAATTCGTTTTTGTAACATGCTTGAAGGAAGGAACTCAAACAAACGCTACAACCCTGAGAGACTTGAGCCTATAACGTTCTTTGGAGAGTATAATCTATGATTTCTTGTTTTCTAAAGTCGTTGCATGATCTCATTATTCTTTGCTTGGTTACTACTTAGAAGGCGTTTCATCATATAGTTCCAAATGCTAGAACTCATGCCCATTTCATTCAAAGCATGTTATTGATTTGCATAACACATATTCAAGAAGAAGTTGTGTAGTGACCACCACCATAGCCAAATAGCCTTACTTCCCATACTTCGTATATGTTGTAAGTTTTAACCCCGTTGAGCCTCGTTTTGCCTTTATTCCTTGTTTACCCACATCACCCCTTACCTAGCTTAGAGTAGGACTTTCCTATACCCTTGTTCTTAAAGTTTAGTGAGCATGACTTAAATGAATTCCTTTTGAGTTACATTATGCAAGAAAATGAGTGTGGGGGAGTAAAAGTTTGTTCTTACGTTTATATGTATGTTTTGAGATTTAAAAGAAAAAGAAGAAAAGAAAAAAAAAAAAAAAAAAAAAAAAAAAAAAAAAAGGAGTGAAAATAAGTAAGAATGAACTCACGAGCGTTGATGGTTGAAAAAAGGGTCCAAAAAGTTGAATATGGCCCTAAGTTTTGTGTGATTTTCCCTTGGGTGTTCAAAGTTGACTTCTGCGTTCTTAAGGGAATTCTAAGTGCCTAATTCAATACTTTGCTCACTATTGCTTTAAGAATGTTTGTTTATCCTTCACCTTTCATTGTTAGCCAATACCCTAGCCCCGTTACTACCCTTTGACTTCTATATTGAGTGTTATGTATTTCAATTGTGGAGTTTGAACTTGGTATGAGCTTATGGTGTCACTGGTTCTCGCGTCTAAGTAGTAGCATTCCATTCATGAGATCATATCTAAACATGCTTATTAACTCCAAAAAATGCTTTCCTTATTATAACATATGTGAGTGTTCGTCTACATGTTTACATCAATCTTCTCACATATACCTAGTGTAGGGTGTGTAGTCAGAAAATCTGTGTTAAAAACGAGAGTACATCTAGTAAGAAATTGAGGGAATTCTCTAAAGGCATGTTACTACATTTGAAATGTGTTTTAATTGCTTAATTATGAACTAGTATGTGGTGACTATGATTAAGAATGTACTTAAGTGTAAAGATGGCTCAAATCTGTGAGAATAATGATTTTTAACTTGTCATGTGCATTGGAAGTCCCTGATACGATTGTTGGAAGGTGTAGGTTGTGTTTTGTTCTTTTTGTTTTGTTTTTCTGTTTTGCTCGAGGACTAGCAAAAGCTAAGTGTGGGGGTATTTGATAGGAGCATATTTATGCGACTTAAATGGCTTGTTCTCGTACATTTACGTTATGTTTCTTTAGTTATTTTAGTACTTTAAGCTATTTTCGTGTGTTTGTAGGTCCAAAGGGCTAAAGGAGCAAAAAGATGCATTTTGGAGACTTTTGGAGCACTTTTGGGCTAAGGACGGATAGCTTATGCTTGAAGCCAAAGTGTTGGACGAAATTGAAGACCTAATTGGAGCCAAAGTGTTGGAACCTTGTTCTCTTTAGTTTTAGGACATTTAAACCTTTCCTAATCCCAATCATGCCATGCATAACACACATCCATTCTAACACATTGTCATTGCACATGCATTTCCTTCATTAGTTAACCCACATGCACTTATCACTTATCATCACCACATATCATATCACTTAATCACTTATCACTTATCATCACCACTTAACCACTTATCATATCATAACCACATATCATATCACTTATCACTTATCACTTAACATAACATCCACCTACTTCACCTACAACATCCACTTCACCTACAACATCCACCCACTTCACCTACAACATCCACCTACTTCACCTACAACTTCCACTTCACCTACAACATCCACCTACTTCACCTACAACATCCACCTACTTCACCTACAACATCCACTTCACCTACAACATCCACCTACTTCACCTACAACATCCACCTACTTTCACCTACAAATGACATAGCCATATGTTCCCTCCACTACTCCTATAAATACCCTTGCATTCATTCATTCATGGACATCTCATTTCATACACAACACACCATTTTTCCATTTCCCTTGTAATCCAAACACCATTTTTCCATTTCCCTATTAATCCAAACACCACTCCTCATCCATTTCCATAATCCCCCAAACCTCACCTTAGACCTTGTGCTACAACAACGAGGAAGATAAGAGGGCCTAAACGTTCATACAATTCAAGTGTGAGTTGTTGGAATGTTTAGGTGTTTCTTTGATTTCAAAGTTTAAATTTAATTCTCTTTGTTTTGTACGTATGAGGAATGGAAGAGAAGATTGCCTAAACGTTCATACAATTCAAGTTTGAGTTGTTGGAATGTTTAGGTGTTTCTTTGATTTCAAAGTTATGAGGAACTAAACCCCCTTTAGCTAGGGGGTGATTCGAAACTATGTTTATATTTGCAATATGAATTGATTAACTTTCGTTGGAATTTCATAAGTTGTGGATTCAATTTGTTTAACCGTTTGATTGATAACTTATTTATGAATGTTTATTAAGAATGCGCGCTTAATTTTCATGCATGAATATGACACTAGAATATAAGTGAATTTCACCTAATCGTTATGAACTTATATTCACAAGTAGTGGAGGTTGCTTATAAACAATCGCGTTAAATGAATTCTTGGCACGAGTTTCATGCTCATCATAGTAACGAATGCCTCGTCAACACTTATAGTTTTCATAATGCTTAATGATCTTTGATTGTATCTTTATTGTGCTTTTCACGTAAAGGACTTTTGGAGAATGTGGTGAATTGCGTTGCGCTAACCCATCCAATTCATTAACTTAAGGAAAACTTGACGGTTAATTTAAGCGGACCTAATTAACCCGGGGCGTTGAGTTTCATAATTTATCGAAAGACCAACTGAGAATCAATCTTGTATGCAAGTGTAACATGTGTGGAGAAGAACCCCTTGGCTATTCCATCATCCATATTTTCATCACATTCATATTTACATTTTGCCTTTAATTACAATTTGTCCATTTAATTTAATCTCGTCCAAACACAATCCCCCCTTTACTTTATTGTTCAATTTAATTAGAAATCAATTTAGTTTATGTTTTAAAGTATTTTTGAATTCTTTGAGTCTAGTATAGTGTTTTATATTGTGTTTTTACGTTTTTGAGTCAAATCCAAGTGATTAACAATCCCTCCTAATCCCCGGTCCAGAACGATCCCTACTTATATCATTACTACAATTGTCAAAAAGAGGGTTTAATTTGTGTGCGTATAATTCTCGCATCAAACACTTTAAAATAAATGGGGGATTGGTTTTGACGAATTTAAACTAAAAGAACAGATTGTAAGTAAAAACAGATAGTAAAGATGAATGTGATGAAAATATGGATGGAAGGCTAGCTAAGGGGTTCATCTCCATACATGTTATACTTGCATAATAAAACGATTTCCAATTGCATTTCAATAAATCATTAATTCTCAACACCCCAAGTTAACCGTGATGCACTAATTAACCTTCAAATCTTCCTAACGTTATTGAATTGGATGATTGCATACGACAACCCAAAACATTCCCCACAAGTCCCCTACATGATTGCATAATAGAGATACAAGCAAGAATCATTACGCTCTATGAAAATTATAAGTGTTGACGGGGCATTCGTTACTATGATTGCATGAAACTTATGCCAAGAATTCGTTTAACGCGATTGTTTATAAGCAACCTCCACTACTTGTGAATATAAGTTCGTAACTATTAGGTGAAACTCACTTATATTCTAGCGTCATATTCATGCATGAAAATTAAGCGTGCACTCTCAATAAACATACATAAATAAGTTATCAATCAAGCAGTTAAACAAATTGAATCCACAACTTATGAAACGCAATTAGAAGTAATCAAATCAAAATGCAAGCATAAACATATATTTCGAATTACCCCCTAACCAAGGGGGGTTTAGTTCCTCATGGTACAAAACAAAGAGAATCAAAGAAACACCTAAACATTCCAACAACTCAAACTTGAATTGTATGAACGTTTAGGTCCTCTTCTCTTCCATTCCTCATTCGTACAAAACAAAGAGTATTGAAATTAAACATTGAAATCAAAGAAACACCTAAACGTTCCAACAACTCAAACTTGAATTGTATGAACGTTTAGGCACTCTTCTCTTCCTCTTCGTTGTAGCACAAGGTCTAAGGATAGTTTGATGGTGTGAATGGTTTGGGGAGTGGTGAAGATGGAAGGATGGTGTTTGGATTGTAAGGGAGTGGTGCCTCAAGGCCACGGCACCAAGGGCAGTTTGTGATGGTCTACATTCTGAAAATGGAAGGGTTTGTGTTGTGGTATGTACAATGGATGAATTTCTGAAATGGAGGAGTGAATGAGAATGAATGCAATGGATGCTTATTTATAGGTGAAATGGGGGGAACATGACAGCTAGGAGGGAATGTGGCTGGATGTTTAAATGATTAAAGGATGCATGTGGGTTGGAATTGCATGTGCAATGAATATGTGGCTACATGTGCAAGGGGACAATCTGAAAATGCATGTGAAAGCATGTGTTGGCTGCAATGATGAAATGGATGGGAGTGCATGTGGCTTAATTAATTAAAGGGAGTGCATGTGCAATGTTTTAAAGGATGGAATGGATGTGAATATGATGGAAATCTGATATGGTGATGGGAGATGCATGTGGCTGATTTATGCATGTGATTAAAGGGGGAAGTGCATGTGGGTTGGAAATATAAAAGGGGAATGCATGTGGCTGCAAGGTGTGGTGAATGATGATGAATGCATGTGGATTAAAGAGTGAATGGTGGCTGCAAAGTGAATGAATAATGAAATGGGAAAGCATGTGCAAGGTTTTGGTGTGAATGATTGAATGTGCATGTGGCTGCAATGGATTAGGAATCCTTCAATTTCGTCCATCCTCTTGGCTCCAAGCATATGATATCCATTCCAATCTTTAATTTGCTCCAAAATGCTCCAAAATGCATCTTTTTGCTTCCTTAGCCATATGAACCTAAAAACACACGAAAATGGCTTAAACTACTAAAACAACTATGAATTAACAATATAAATGCACGAAAACAAGCTAAGTAAGTCGCCTAAATATGCTCCTATCAAATTCCCCCACACTTATCTTTTGCTCGTCCTCGAGCAAAACAAAAAAAAAACAAAACAAACAAAACGACACTAAACAAGTAAAACACAACCTAAACCTTCCAACAATCGTCTCAGGGATTTCCAATGCACATGACATGTTAAAAATCATTATTCCCACAGATTTTAGCCATCTTTACACTTAAGTACATTCTTACTCATAGTCACCACATACTAGTTCGCATTTAAGCATTTAAAACACATTTCGAATGTAGTAACATGCCTTAGAGAATTTCCTCAATTCCTTACTAGAATGCACTCTATTTTCACACAGATTTTCTGACTACACACCCTACACTAGTTATATGTGAGAGATTGATGTAAACATGAAAGACTAGTATCTCACATATGTTATAACAAAGAAAGCATTTTCTGGATTTACGATAATGACATGAATATGATCTCATGAATGGAATGCTACTACTTAGAATGAGAACCAGTGATTCCATAAGCTCATAACAATTCCAAACTCCACATATTGAATACATAACATCAAGATAGAAGTTGAGGGTTGTAACGGGGCTAAGGGTAATGGTTTAACAAAGAAAGGTAAAGTAAAACAAAGGTTCTTAAAGTAATAGGAAGCGAAGTAATGAAATTGACACTTAAACTCACTTTTAATGGCAGAAATCAACTTTTAAACACAAGGGAAGATTCATGCAACAACTAGGGTCAAATTCACTCTTTTGGACCCTTCCTTCAATAACCAATGCTTGTGAGATCATTCTCACTTATTTTTCAACTCTTTTTTTTTTTTTTTTTTTTTCTTTTCAACAATTTTTTTTTCTTTATTTCATTCTTTGGCCGTGCCCTATTATCTTCCCCCACACTTATTTTCTGCAGTATATTGATCAAAAGGAGTTCATTCTAAGTCATGTTTCACTATCCTTTAAGAACAAGGGGTTAACAAAGAAAATAAGCTTGAAAAGGCTCAAAAGGGGTAATCCTACAATACATGTGAAAAGGGATAGGCTTTTTGGCTTTGGCTTGACTAACAACTTCATCTTATTGTATGTTATGCAATCAATATCATGCTTTGAATGAAACGGATATAAGTTCTAGCATTTAGTTCTATCATGATACAATTGCATTCTAAGTAGCAACCAAGCAAGGAATAATGAGATCATGCAACAACTTTAGAAAACAAAGAATCACAGAAAATAACTCTCCAAAGAAGGTAATGGCTCAAATCTCACAGGGATGTAGCGTTTGTTTGAGTTCCTTCCTTCAAGCATGTTACAAAAACGAAATTTTCTTTTATGATTGCATGTGAAGTCATACATTATAACCATAACCAAGCATATACCAAGAGTAAATCAAACTTTTCTCTATGTTAATAACTCTTTTTAACCGTCATGCAATTACAAACCAAATCCTTATCATTGTGTTGGAAGGTACCCTAAGACACAAACACACAAAAACGACTCAAAACACTCTTTTTAGGCTTTTCAAAACATGTTTTTCAAATTTTTATTTGTTTTTCGGAGTTATAAAAACAAAACATACTAAAACACTCTAAAACATCTTAAAAACACCTTAAAACAGCAAGGAACAACATTTGAAGTTATGGGTGATAAAATCCCATGAATTTGCATCAAATATACTTAGTTACCCCCCCCCCCCCCCCACACTTAAATCAAACATTGTCCTCAATGTTTTAAGCATAGATTCACACAAAACATAAGTAAACACACAAAAAGCAATTTAAACATACTAAACATGGCAGAATGTAATTAACAAAGAGAAGAGTTTAGGGACGCAAATCTGGTTATGGAGTGTAAATTCCCTCTTCTCCTTGGTAATTGCATTGAGGCTTTGATCATAGTGACTCCACAGGCTTACTCTTGAACTGGTTTCCGCCCATCATTGATTTTCCTTTGTGCTACTCTTGAACTGGGCAGCAGGATTCTTTTGGTCTTCCCCGAAGGTCTGAGCATACCCCTTTGGTCTGTTTCTTTGTTCAATCTTTCCAATTCGTATTGAAAAGGGTTGGAGGATAACTCAGCCTATGTTTGTCTCCACATGCTTCAATGTATCATTTTCACTTGCCTTACTCGCTCCCCTTTGCAGAAGTGGTCCCTTCTCTGGAAGTGTATCAACCGTTGAAGATGACTACTCGAGAGCAACGCTAGGTAAGCAATCAGGAATAGATTGCAGGCAGTTGGCTCCAGATCGGAAGACTGACTCCAAGTGCCGGCTAATTGCTTCTTTCACTTTGCCATGCGAGTAAGAACAAGGACAAAGAAAAGGACAGGGAAAGAGCATGATATGAGATACTTTTGCTTTAGACCTTGATGATATGAGATACCTTTGCTTTTGAAGAAACGGCGAATGAAGCAGCACATGTATTTGTTGTGGTTGTCTCCACATGCTTCGATCGACCGTTTCCTTCTGCCTCATTTGTACTCCAGGTTTCTGGTATCTTCTTTGGGGGAGAAAAAATTGAGTATTTCAAGAGGCTTTGCTGGGAGTTCGCCCTCAGAGGTGAGGGAGAGTTGGGCATTTTTCTTCAGGTTTGCCTTGCCATAAAAGACGAAGGTCGACATATATAGAGATAATATCAAGTGATGGTATTGTTCTTTTACCCTTGTCGACAAACGTTTTGATCCCGCAAATCCGGCTTTTTGAAATAGTGGTGCCTCTTCGATTTCTGAACGACGCCCCTTCGATTTCTGAGCAGGCGCCCCTTCGATTTCTGAACGACACGTAGTAGTGCGGATGCGGCTCCTTTTGACAAAGCTGCACGCGTTTTCTGAAAAGCAGAGAAAGCGTCGCTGAACTTTGCGCTTGTCGGCTAAAGATGTGTAGTTGCGATGATGGCCTCCACGTGTTGTCTGAAAAGAAGAAATCTTTTGACAAAGTTGAACGCGTCTTCTGAAAAGCCGAGAAAGCGTCGCCTAAATTACGCCGGAAATTCCGGCTTTTTGAATCGGTGGACGCGTCGCCTTGGCTTTTTATAGAGCTATTGATCACCACAACAAACACACTCTGAAGAATTCCCATTCTTGAAAATCGACTCCGGCCCTTTGAGAATTAACTCCATCCACCCCATCTCTTTGAACACATTTGAAAAATGGCAAACTCATCGAACCTTAGCTTGGAATTGAGCCTTAGCAGTGATACGGGCGCGCCTCGTCAAGGTAACGTATGGCGCCCTTCTTTTTTATCTTCTAACGGTCTTCTTACAGGTGAAGACTCCGTGATGCAGGACGCCACAACAGCTACAATAGTGGCTAAGAACCTCCTCACTCCAAAAGATAGTAGGCTGCTGTCAGGACGGTCCGATGAGTTGGCCGTTCAAGAGTCCCTCGCACTTAGTGTTCAGTGTGCGAGTTCTGTGTCCAACATGGGCCAACACCTGCTTGCTCGGTCCCGTCAAGTGGAATCATTGATGGCAGAGGTGGAAAGACTTAAGCAAGAGATCCAGCAGCTCAAGTACGAGAATAGAAGTTTGCATGT
The DNA here is from genome assembly GCF_963583255.1 of Pyrus communis. Classification (NCBI taxonomy): domain Eukaryota; kingdom Viridiplantae; phylum Streptophyta; class Magnoliopsida; order Rosales; family Rosaceae; genus Pyrus; species Pyrus communis. Next base: position 11,096,698 of record NC_084815.1, read on the forward strand.
GCTTGCAAATAACTATTCGTCGGGGATGAAGAGGAAGCTTGATGAGCTGCAAGAATCTGAGGGTCGAATTTACAGTGACCGTCAAAGGCTTGCGTCTTATCTCCAGAGGCACCTTTTTCCTGGGTCATCCAGCGCTTGGCCAAGTATTGAGGCCTGGAATGCTCTAGCTCCGATGCCTCCCGCTCCGATGGCTTCCGCTCCGATGGCTTCCGCTCCGATGGCTTCCGCTTCTATGCCTTCCGCTTCTGCGCCTCGTAGTGGGGCTTCACGTAAACAAACTTTGTGAAGCTCCACCTTTCTCCATGTTTAGTATCCTTTTTTTTTTCTTTTTTTTTTTTTTTTCTTTTTTTTTTAATTTTTTTATGAACATGCTTTGTTTTATTCAGTGCATTGGGTTGCCTCCCAAGTAGCGCTTTCTTTTACGTCTTGCAGCCGGACGAAGAACCCAATCACTCCAGGATATGTTCACGAATCGGATGAGAACTCCGAGTCATGAACTAGTACCTAAAACAAGAAACAAAACAAAATTAAGAATCTGGAATAAAATAAAAACAAACGAAAATAAAACAATCCAAGGGATTAGCAAATTTTCTAATCCCCAGCAACGGCGCCAAAATTTGATGCGAGATTTATACGCACACAAATTAAACCCTCTTTTCGTCAAATTGTAGTATATGTATAAGTAGGGATCGTTCTAGACCGGGGATTAGGAGGGATTGTTAACCACTTGGATTTGACTCAAAAACGTAAAATAACAATATGAAACACTATACTAGACTCAAAGAATGCAAAACTAAACTTTAAAACACTAAAACAAATGAAAAGACTCAAACATCACCCAAAACACTCAAAACTGCCTTAAAATCACTTTCTGGGCAGTTTTGAGCACTTTGGTGAATTTGGACGAATTTGGGAAACAAAATGAAACAAAACACTTATAAACACATGGTTAATGTAATTCTAACTAATCTAACACTTTAAAATAAATGGGGGATTGGTTTTGACGAATTTAAACTAAAAGAACAGATTGTAAGTAAAAACAGATAGTAAAGATGAATGTGATGAAAATATGGATGGAAGGCTAGCTAAGGGGTTCATCTCCATACATGTTATACTTGCATAATAAAACGATTTCCAATTGCATTTCAATAAATCATTAATTCTCAACACCCCAAGTTAACCGTGATGCACTAATTAACCTTCAAATCTTCCTAACGTTATTGAATTGGATGATTGCATACGACAACCCAAAACATTCCCCACAAGTCCCCTACATGATTGCATAATAGAGATACAAGCAAGAATCATTACGCTCTATGAAAATTATAAGTGTTGACGGGGCATTCGTTACTATGATTGCATGAAACTTATGCCAAGAATTCGTTTAACGCGATTGTTTATAAGCAACCTCCACTACTTGTGAATATAAGTTCGTAACTATTAGGTGAAACTCACTTATATTCTAGCGTCATATTCATGCATGAAAATTAAGCGTGCACTCTCAATAAACATACATAAATAAGTTATCAATCAAGCAGTTAAACAAATTGAATCCACAACTTATGAAACGCAATTAGAAGTAATCAAATCAAAATGCAAGCATAAACATATATTTCGAATTACCCCCTAACCAAGGGGGGTTTAGTTCCTCATGGTACAAAACAAAGAGAATCAAAGAAACACCTAAACATTCCAACAACTCAAACTTGAATTGTATGAACGTTTAGGTCCTCTTCTCTTCCATTCCTCATTCGTACAAAACAAAGAGTATTGAAATTAAACATTGAAATCAAAGAAACACCTAAACATTCCAACAACTCAAACTTGAATTGTATGAACGTTTAGGCACTCTTCTCTTCCTCTTCGTTGTAGCACAAGGTCTAAGGATAGTTTGATGGTGTGAATGGTTTGGGGAGTGGTGAAGATGGAAGGATGGTGTTTGGATTGTAAGGGAGTGGTGCCTCAAGGCCACGGCACCAAGGGCAGTTTGTGATGGTCTACATTCTGAAAATGGAAGGGTTTGTGTTGTGGTATGTACAATGGATGAATTTCTGAAATGGAGGAGTGAATGAGAATGAATGCAATGGATGCTTATTTATAGGTGAAATGGGGGGAACATGACAGCTAGGAGGGAATGTGGCTGCATGTTTAAATGATTAAAGGATGCATGTGGGTTGGAATTGCATGTGCAATGAATATGTGGCTACATGTGCAAGGGGACAATCTGAAAATGCATGTGAAAGCATGTGTTGGCTGCAATGATGAAATGGATGGGAGTGCATGTGGCTTAATTAATTAAAGGGAGTGCATGTGCAATGTTTTAAAGGATGGAATGGATGTGAATATGATGGAAATCTGATATGGTGATGGGAGATGCATGTGGCTGATTTATGCATGTGATTAAAGGGGGAAGTGCATGTGGGTTGGAAATATAAAAGGGGAATGCATGTGGCTGCAAGGTGTGGTGAATGATGATGAATGCATGTGGATTAAAGAGTGAATGGTGGCTGCAAAGTGAATGAATAATGAAATGGGAAAGCATGTGCAAGGTTTTGGTGTGAATGATTGAATGTGCATGTGGCTGCAATGGATTAGGAATCCTTCAATTTCGTCCATCCTCTTGGCTCCAAGCATATGATATCCATTCCAATCTTTAATTTGCTCCAAAATGCTCCAAAATGCATCTTTTTGCTTCCTTAGCCATATGAACCTAAAAACACACGAAAATGGCTTAAACTACTAAAACAACTATGAATTAACAATATAAATGCACGAAAACAAGCTAAGTAAGTCGCCTAAATATGCTCCTATCAAATTCCCCCACACTTATCTTTTGCTCGTCCTCGAGCAAAACAAAACAAAACAAAACAAACAAAACGACACTAAACAAGTAAAACACAACCTAAACCTTCCAACAATCGTCTCAGGGATTTCCAATGCACATGACATGTTAAAAATCATTATTCCCACAGATTTTAGCCATCTTTACACTTAAGTACATTCTTACTCATAGTCACCACATACTAGTTCGCATTTAAGCATTTAAAACACATTTCGAATGTAGTAACATGCCTTAGAGAATTTCCTCAATTCCTTACTAGAATGCACTCTATTTTCACACAGATTTTCTGACTACACACCCTACACTAGTTATATGTGAGAGATTGATGTAAACATGAAAGACTAGTATCTCACATATGTTATAACAAAGAAAGCATTTTCTGGATTTACGATAATGACATGAATATGATCTCATGAATGGAATGCTACTACTTAGAATGAGAACCAGTGATTCCATAAGCTCATAACAATTCCAAACTCCACATATTGAATACATAACATCAAGATAGAAGTTGAGGGTTGTAACGGGGCTAAGGGTAATGGTTTAACAAAGAAAGGTAAAGTAAAACAAAGGTTCTTAAAGTAATAGGAAGCGAAGTAATGAAATTGACACTTAAACTCACTTTTAATGGCAGAAATCAACTTTTAAACACAAGGGAAGATTCATGCAACAACTAGGGTCAAATTCACTCTTTTGGACCCTTCCTTCAATAACCAATGCTTGTGAGATCATTCTCACTTATTTTTCAACTCTTTTTTTTTTTTTTTTTTTCTTTTCAACAATTTTTTTTTCTTTATTTCATTCTTTGGCCGTGCCCTATTATCTTCCCCCACACTTATTTTCTGCAGTATATTGATCAAAAGGAGTTCATTCTAAGTCATGTTTCACTATCCTTTAAGAACAAGGGGTTAACAAAGAAAATAAGCTTGAAAAGGCTCAAAAGGGGTAATCCTACAATACATGTGAAAAGGGATAGGCTTTTTGGCTTTGGCTTGACTAACAACTTCATCTTATTGTATGTTATGCAATCAATATCATGCTTTGAATGAAACGGATATAAGTTCTAGCATTTAGTTCTATCATGATACAATTGCATTCTAAGTAGCAACCAAGCAAGGAATAATGAGATCATGCAACAACTTTAGAAAACAAAGAATCACAGAAAATAACTCTCCAAAGAAGGTAATGGCTCAAATCTCACAGGGATGTAGCGTTTGTTTGAGTTCCTTCCTTCAAGCATGTTACAAAAACGAAATTTTCTTTTATGATTGCATGTGAAGTCATACATTATAACCATAACCAAGCATATACCAAGAGTAAATCAAACTTTTCTCTATGTTAATAACTCTTTTTAACCGTCATGCAATTACAAACCAAATCCTTATCATTGTGTTGGAAGGTACACTAAGACACAAACACACAAAAACGACTCAAAACACTCTTTTTAGGCTTTTCAAAACATGTTTTTCAAATTTTTATTTGTTTTTCGGAGTTATAAAAACAAAACATACTAAAACACTCTAAAACATCTTAAAAACACCTTAAAACAGCAAGGAACAACATTTGAAGTTATGGGTGATAAAATCCCATGAATTTGCATCAAATATACTTAGTTACCCCCCCCCCCCCCACACTTAAATCAAACATTGTCCTCAATGTTTTAAGCATAGATTCACACAAAACATAAGTAAACACACAAAAAGCAATTTAAACATACTAAACATGGCAGAATGTAATTAACAAAGAGAAGAGTTTAGGGACGCAAATCTGGTTATGGAGTGTAAATTCCCTCTTCTCCTTGGTAATTGCATTGAGGCTTTGATCATAGTGACTCCACAGGCTTACTCTTGAACTGGTTTCCGCCCATCATTGATTTTCCTTTGTGCTACTCTTGAACTGGGCAGCAGGATTCTTTTGGTCTTCCCCGAAGGTCTGAGCATACCCCTTTGGTCTGTTTCTTTGTTCAATCTTTCCAATTCGTATTGAAAAGGGTTGGAGGATAACTCAGCCTATGTTTGTCTCCACATGCTTCAATGTATCATTTTCACTTGCCTTACTCGCTCCCCTTTGCAGAAGTGGTCCCTTCTCTGGAAGTGTATCAACCGTTGAAGATGACTACTCGAGAGCAACGCTAGGTAAGCAATCAGGAATAGATTGCAGGCAGTTGGCTCCAGATCGGAAGACTGACTCCAAGTGCCGGCTAATTGCTTCTTTCACTTTGCCATGCGAGTAAGAACAAGGACAAAGAAAAGGACAGGGAAAGAGCATGATATGAGATACTTTTGCTTTAGACCTTGATGATATGAGATACCTTTGCTTTTGAAGAAACGGCGAATGAAGCAGCACATGTATTTGTTGTGGTTGTCTCCACATGCTTCGATCGACCGTTTCCTTCTGCCTCATTTGTACTCCAGGTTTCTGGTATCTTCTTTGGGGGAGAAAAAATTGAGTATTTCAAGAGGCTTTGCTGGGAGTGCGCCCTCAGAGGTGAGGGAGAGTTGGGCATTTTTCTTCAGGTTTGCCTTGCCATAAAAGACGAAGGTCGACATATATAGAGATAATATCAAGTGATGGTATTGTTCTTTTACCCTTGTCGACAAACGTTTTGATCCCGCAAATCCGGCTTTTTGAAATAGTGGTGCCTCTTCGATTTCTGAACGACGCCCCTTCGATTTCTGAGCAGGCGCCCCTTCGATTTCTGAACGACACGTAGTAGTGCGGATGCGGCTCCTTTTGACAAAGCTGCACGCGTTTTCTGAAAAGCAGAGAAAGCGTCGCTGAACTTTGCGCTTGTCGGCTAAAGATGTGTAGTTGCGATGATGGCCTCCACGTGTTGTCTGAAAAGAAGAAATCTTTTGACAAAGTTGAACGCGTCTTCTGAAAAGCCGAGAAAGCGTCGCCTAAATTACGCCGGAAATTCCGGCTTTTTGAATCGGTGGACGCGTCGCCTTGGCTTTTTATAGAGCTATTGATCACCACAACAAACACACTCTGAAGAATTCCCATTCTTGAAAATCGACTCCGGCCCTTTGAGAATTAACTCCATCCACCCCATCTCTTTGAACACATTTGAAAAATGGCAAACTCATCGAACCTTAGCTTGGAATTGAGCCTTAGCAGTGATACGGGCGCGCCTCGTCAAGGTAACGTATGGCGCCCTTCTTTTTTATCTTCTAACGGTCTTCTTACAGGTGAAGACTCCGTGATGCAGGACGCCACAACAGCTACAATAGTGGCTAAGAACCTCCTCACTCCAAAAGATAGTAGGCTGCTGTCAGGACGGTCCGATGAGTTGGCCGTTCAAGAGTCCCTCGCACTTAGTGTTCAGTGTGCGAGTTCTGTGTCCAACATGGGCCAACACCTGCTTGCTCGGTCCCGTCAAGTGGAATCATTGATGGCAGAGGTGGAAAGACTTAAGCAAGAGATCCAGCAGCTCAAGTACGAGAATAGAAGTTTGCATGTGCTTGCAAATAACTATTCGTCGGGGATGAAGAGGAAGCTTGATGAGCTGCAAGAATCTGAGGGTCGAATTTACAGTGACCGTCAAAGGCTTGCGTCTTATCTCCAGAGGCACCTTTTTCCTGGGTCATCCAGCGCTTGGCCAAGTATTGAGGCCTGGAATGCTCTAGCTCCGATGCCTCCCGCTCCGATGGCTTCCGCTCCGATGGCTTCCGCTCCAATGGCTTCCGCTTCTATGCCTTCCGCTTCTGCGCCTCGTAGTGGGGCTTCACGTAAACAAACTTTGTGAAGCTCCACCTTTCTCCATGTTTAGTATCCTTTTTTTTTTCTTTTTTTTTTTTTTTTCTTTTTTTTTTAATTTTTTTATGAACATGCTTTGTTTTATTCAGTGCATTGGGTTGCCTCCCAAGTAGCGCTTTCTTTTACGTCTTGCAGCCGGACGAAGAACCCAATCACTCCAGGATATGTTCACGAATCGGATGAGAACTCCGAGTCATGAACTAGTACCTAAAACAAGAAACAAAACAAAATTAAGAATCTGGAATAAAATAAAAACAAACGAAAATAAAACAATCCAAGGGATTAGCAAATTTTCTAATCCCCAGCAACGGCGCCAAAATTTGATGCGAGATTTATACGCACACAAATTAAACCCTCTTTTCGTCAAATTGTAGTATATGTATAAGTAGGGATCGTTCTAGACCGGGGATTAGGAGGGATTGTTAACCACTTGGATTTGACTCAAAAACGTAAAATAACAATATGAAACACTATACTAGACTCAAAGAATGCAAAACTAAACTTTAAAACACTAAAACAAATGAAAAGACTCAAACATCACCCAAAACACTCAAAACTGCCTTAAAATCACTTTCTGGGCAGTTTTGAGCACTTTGGTGAATTTGGACGAATTTGGGAAACAAAATGAAACAAAACACTTATAAACACATGGTTAATGTAATTCTAACTAATCTAACACTTTAAAATAAATGGGGGATTGGTTTTGACGAATTTAAACTAAAAGAACAGATTGTAAGTAAAAACAGATAGTAAAGATGAATGTGATGAAAATATGGATGGAAGGCTAGCTAAGGGGTTCATCTCCATACATGTTATACTTGCATAATAAAACGATTTCCAATTGCATTTCAATAAATCATTAATTCTCAACACCCCAAGTTAACCGTGATGCACTAATTAACCTTCAAATCTTCCTAACGTTATTGAATTGGATGATTGCATACGACAACCCAAAACATTCCCCACAAGTCCCCTACATGATTGCATAATAGAGATACAAGCAAGAATCATTACGCTCTATGAAAATTATAAGTGTTGACGGGGCATTCGTTACTATGATTGCATGAAACTTATGCCAAGAATTCGTTTAACGCGATTGTTTATAAGCAACCTCCACTACTTGTGAATATAAGTTCGTAACTATTAGGTGAAACTCACTTATATTCTAGCGTCATATTCATGCATGAAAATTAAGCGTGCACTCTCAATAAACATACATAAATAAGTTATCAATCAAGCAGTTAAACAAATTGAATCCACAACTTATGAAACGCAATTAGAAGTAATCAAATCAAAATGCAAGCATAAACATATATTTCAAATTACCCCCTAACCAAGGGGGGTTTAGTTCCTCATGGTACAAAACAAAGAGAATCAAAGAAACACCTAAACATTCCAACAACTCAAACTTGAATTGTATGAACGTTTAGGTCCTCTTCTCTTCCATTCCTCATTCGTACAAAACAAAGAGTATTGAAATTAAACATTGAAATCAAAGAAACACCTAAACATTCCAACAACTCAAACTTGAATTGTATGAACGTTTAGGCACTCTTCTCTTCCTCTTCGTTGTAGCACAAGGTCTAAGGATAGTTTGATGGTGTGAATGGTTTGGGGAGTGGTGAAGATGGAAGGATGGTGTTTGGATTGTAAGGGAGTGGTGCCTCAAGGCCACGGCACCAAGGGCAGTTTGTGATGGTCTACATTCTGAAAATGGAAGGGTTTGTGTTGTGGTATGTACAATGGATGAATTTCTGAAATGGAGGAGTGAATGAGAATGAATGCAATGGATGCTTATTTATAGGTGAAATGGGGGGAACATGACAGCTAGGAGGGAATGTGGCTGCATGTTTAAATGATTAAAGGATGCATATGGGTTGGAATTGCATGTGCAATGAATATGTGGCTGCATGTGCAAGGGGACAATCTGAAAATGCATGTGAAAGCATGTGTTGGCTGCAATGATGAAATGGATGGGAGTGCATGTGGCTTAATTAATTAAAGGGAGTGCATGTGCAATGTTTTAAAGGATGGAATGGATGTGAATATGATGGAAATCTGATATGGTGATGGGAGATGCATGTGGCTGATTTATGCATGTGATTAAAGGGAGTGCATGTTTGAATGATTAAAGGGGGAAGTGCATGTGGGTTGGAAATATAAAAGGGGAATGCATGTGGCTGCAAGGTGTGGTGAATGATGATGAATGCATGTGGATTAAAGAGTGAATGGTGGCTGCAAAGTGAATGAATAATGAAATGGGAAAGCATGTGCAAGGTTTTGGTGTGAATGATTGAATGTGCATGTGGCTGCAATGGATTAGGAATCCTTCAATTTCGTCCATCCTCTTGGCTCCAAGCATATGATATCCATTCCAATCTTTAATTTGCTCCAAAATGCTCCAAAATGCATCTTTTTGCTTCCTTAGCCATATGAACCTAAAAACACACGAAAATGGCTTAAACTACTAAAACAACTATGAATTAACAATATAAATGCACGAAAACAAGCTAAGTAAGTCGCCTAAATATGCTCCTATCAGAGAGCATGTGGATTAAAGGGGGAATGCATGTGCAATGTTTTGGGAGAAAATGGGAGTGCATGTCAGTGATGGTGTTTGGTGCTGAAAATGAATGTGTTTGCATGTGAATTAGAGCTAGGGTGAATGATGATGAATGCATGTGGATTAAAGAGTGAATGGTGGCTGCAAAGTGAATGAATAATGAAATGGGAAAGCATGTGCAAGGTTTTGGTGTGAATGATTGAATGTGCATGTGGCTGCAATGGATTAGGAATCCTTCAATTTCGTCCATCCTCTTGGCTCCAAGCATATGATATGCATTCCAATCTCTAATTTGCTCCAAAAGGCATCCTTTTGCATACTTTGCCCTTAGAACCTGAAAACACACAAAAGAAGCATAAAGGACTAAAATAACTAAAGAAACATAACGTAAATGCACGAGAACAAGCCATTTAAGTCGCATGAATATGCTCCTATCAAATTCCCCCACACTTAGGTTTTGCTAGTCCTCGAGCAAAACAAAACAAAAGAAACCAAAAACAAAACAAAACGAACAAAACACAACCTACACCTTCCAACAATCGTCTCAGGGATTTCCAATGCACATGACATGTTAAAAATCATTATTCCCACAGATTTTAGCCATCTTTATACTGATGCGAGAATTACTTGACACTCAAATTAAACCCTCGTTTGACAATTGTAGTAGAATGGATAAGTGAGGGATCGTTCTAGACCGGGGATTAGGAGGGCTTGCTAAAACCTTCTAAATTGACTTAAAAAACATAAAAACTAAATTAAAATACTCTTAACAAGACTACTATGACTCAGAATGGCTTTGAAAAACTCAAATTGTCTAAAACAATCAAATTGACTCAAAATAGAAGCTAGAACTTGATTTAGACGAATTTGCAATTGTTTATGACTCCAAAAGCTTAAAGATACAAAAATAAAACAAATACGAATGATTAAGACTTAACAAAATAGGGGGGGAATTGTGGTTGGACGATATTAAATTAAAAAGACAGAATATAATTAAAGGCAAAATGTAAATATGAATGTGATAAAAATATGGATGATGGAATAGCCAAGGGGTTCTTCTCCACACATGTTACACTTGCAAACAAAATTGATTCTCAGTTGGTCTTTCGATAAGTTGTGAAACTCAATGCTCCAAGTTAATTAGATCCGCTTAGATTAACTTTCAGATTTCCCTAAATTCGTTGGATTGAATGGAATACGCATTACAACCAAATTATTCTTAATCAAAGTCCCTAACTATGGAATACGCATGATAGAGACATTTAACCAAGATCATTAAGTTCAACGGAAATCATAAACATCGACGAGGCATTCGTTACTATGGAATACGCATGAAACTTATGCCAAGAATTCGTTTAACGCGATTGTTTATAAGCAACCTCTACTACTTGTGAATATAAGTTCATAACGATTAGGTGAAATTCACTTATATTCTAGCGTCATATTTATGCATGAAAATTAAGCTTGCAATCTCAATGAACATACATAAATAAGTTATCAATCAAACAGTTAAACGAATTGAATCCACAACTTATGAAATTCCAACCAAACGTAATCAATTCAAAATGCAAATATAAACATAGTTTCGAATCACCCCCTAGCTAAAGGGGGTTTAGTTCCTCATAACTTTGAAATCAAAGAAACACCTAAACATTCCAACAACTCAAACGTGAATTGTATGAACGTTTAGGCACTCTTCTCTTCCCTTCTCATACGTACAAAACAAAGAGAATTAAATTTAAACTTTGAAATCAAAGAAACACCTAAACATTCCAACAACTCAAACTTGAATTGTATGAACGTTTAAGCACTCTTTTCTTCCTCGTTGTTGTAGCACAAGGTCTAAGGTGAGCTTTGGGGATTATGTGAAGTGTTTTGGAGGGATGGGAAGTGGTTGGATAGTGGCTGCAATGAAGGAGAAAAACTGCACAGAAAATGGAAGTGTTTGTAACTGAAAATGTGTATGGAAGAGTGAATGAATTTTGAGGAGTGTTGGATGCTTATTTATAGGTGAAATGGGGGAACAAAAGAGGGAATATTGCAGCTAGGAGGGGATGAATGATTATGGGTGCATGTGTTTGGAATAATGAAGGGGGAATGTATGTAATAAAACAACTAGGAAAAGTTATGGAAAGTTGGAAATGGGAGTGGGAACTCACGGCATTGTTGGGTTGTTTATGGGAGAATAAATGTATGATAATGGCTAAATAATTAAAGGGAATGAATGGGAGTGACACTAGGTTGGTTATGCATGTGAATGCAAGGAGGAAAGCTGAAAATGCAAGGGAAGCTCACGGCACAATGTTGTTTTGCTTCTTGAAATGCATGTGAATGCATTTGAGTGTAATATGAAAAGAATGACTAATTAATGTATGTAGGGTTGATATGCATGTGAATTAGGTTGGAAAGAGGTGGAAGTGGAATGTTATGCAATGATAATGTCTTGTAAAGATGCTAATAAATAATGCATGTAGGGTTAGCTAGGTTGGCTTTGTTTGGGTGCATGTATGTTAATGGTGGTTTTGCATGTGAATTGATGGATTGTTTTTGATGGAATGGATGGTTCTTTGCATGGCTATAAGGGATAGAATAAGAGAGAATGGGCTAGGCCCTTTGTTTTATGTCCAAAGTGAAAATAAGGCCTTCAAATTCGTCCAAACTTTGGCTCCATGGATAAGCTATCCAATCCATGCCCAAAAATGCTCCAAATGGCCTCAAAATGCACTTTCTTGCTCCCTAAGCCCTTAGAACCTGAAAACACACAAAAGAAGCATAAAGAACTAAAATAACTAAAGAAACATAACGTAAATGTACGAGAACAAGCCATTTAAGTCGCATGAATATGCTCCTATCAAATACCCCCACACTTAGCTTTTGCTAGTCCTCGAGCAAAACAGAATAAAAACAAATAAACAAAACGACACTAAACACGTAAAACACAACCTAAACCTTCCAACAACCGTCTTAGGGATTTCCAATGCACATGACATGTTAAAAATCATCATTCTCACAGATTTTTAGTCATCTTCACACTTAAGTACATTCTTAATCATAGTCACCATATACTAGTTCACAATTAAGCATTTAAAACCATGTTTTGAATGTAGTAACATGCCTTAGAGAATTTGCTCAATTCCTTACAAGATATGCACTCGATTTTCACTCAGAATTTCTAACTACACACCCTAATCTAGTCATATGTGAGAAGATTGATGTAAACATGAAAACGAACACTCACATATATGTATCATAAAGAGAGCAATTTCTGGAGTTAATAAGCATGTTTAGGTATGATCTCATGAATGGAATGCTACTACTTAGAATGAGAACCAGTGATTCCATAAGCTCATATCAATTTCAAACTCCGCAAATTGAAACACATAACACTCAAGATAGAAGTTGAGGGAGGTAACGGGGCTAAGGGTAATGGTTTAACAAAGAAAGGTAGAGTACACAAACGTTCTTAAAGCAATAGTGAGCAAAGTATTGAATTAGGCACTTAGAATTCCCTTTAGAACGCAGAAGTTAACTTTGAACACCCAAGGGGAAGTCACAACACTTAGGGCCATATTCAAACTTTTTGGGCCCTTTCATCAACAATCACACTTGTGAGTCCATTCTCACTTATTTTCACTCTTTTTCTTTTCTTTTCTTTTCTTTTCTTTTTTTTTTTTTTTTTTTTTTTTTTTTTTTTTTTTTTTCTTTTTCCCGTGCCTCCTTTAAGACTTAGGCACATACATACACACAAAAATCCCTTCCCCCACACTTATTTTCTGCAACATATTAATAAAAAGGAATTCAATTAAGTCATGCTCACTATCCTTTAAGAACAAGGGTATAGGAAAGTCCTACTCTAGGCTAGGTAAGGGGTGATGTGGGTTAACAAAGAATAAAGGCTAAACGAGGCTCAACGGGGTTAAAACTTACAATAAATACGAAATATGGGAAGTAAGGCTATTTGGTTATGGTGGCAACTACACAACTTCATCTTGATATATGTTATGCAATTCAATGTCATGCTTTGAATGAAACGGATATAAGTTCTAGCATTTAGTTCTATCATGATACAATTGCATTCTAAGTAGTAACCAAGCAAGGAATAATGAGATCATGCAACAACTTTAGAAAACAAAGAATCACAGAAAATAACTCTCCAAAGAAGGTAATGGCTCGAGTCTCACAGGGTTGTAGCGTTTGTTTGAGTTCCTTCCTTCAAGCATGTTACAAAAACGAATTTTTCTTTTATGATTGCATGTGAAGTCATATATTATAACCATAACTAAGCATAAACCAAGAGTAAATCAAACTTTTCTCTATGTTTATAACTCTTTCTAACCGTCATGCAATTATAAACCAAATCCTTAACATTGTGTTGGAAGGTATCCTAAGACACAAACTCACAAAAACGACTCAAAACACTCTTTTTAGGCTTTTCAAAACAATTTTTCAAATTTTTATGTGCTTTTCGGAGTTATAAAACAACACACACTAAAATAGTTTTAAAACAGTGAGAAACAACATGTGAAGTGATAGGTGATAAAATCCAACGAATTTGCATCAAATATACTTAGTTACCCCCCCACACTTAAATCAAACATTGTCCTCAATGTTTTAAGCATAGATTCACACAAAGCATAAGTAAATACACAAAAAACACTTAAACATACTAAACATGGCAAAATGTAATTAACAAAGAGAAGAGTTTAGGGACGCAAATCTGGTTATGGAGTGTAAATTCCATCTTCTCTTTGTTGATTGCAATGAGGCTTGATCTTGATGATCCACAGGCTTACTCTCGAACTGGTTTCCGCCCATCATTGATTTTCCTTTGTGCTACTGGGCTGGAGGATTCTTTTGGTCTTCCCCGAAGGTCTGAGCTTATCCCTTTTGTCTGTTTCTTTGTTCAATCTGTGCAGGAGTGGTCCCTTCTCTGGAAGTGTATCAATCGTTGAAGATGACTACTCGAGAGCAACGCTAGGTAAGCAATCAGGAATAGGTTCCAGGCAGTTGGCTCCAGATCGGAAGACTGACTCCAAGTGCCGGCTGATTGCTTCTTTCACTTTGCCATGCGAGTAAGAACAAGGACAAAGAAAAAGACAGGGAGAGAGCATGATATGAGATACTTTTGCTTTTGACCTTGATGATATGAGATACCTTTGCTTTTGAAGAAGCGGTGAAGGAATCAGCGCATGTATTTCCTCCTGGGTCATATGTACTCCAGGTATCTGGTATCATCTTTGGGGAAGAAGAAAATTTTGAGTAATTCAAAAGGCTTTGCTGGGAGTGCGCCCTCAGAGGTGAGAGAGAGTTGGGCATTTTTCTTCAGGTTTACCCTGCCATAAAAGACGAAGGTCGACATATATAGAGATAATATCAAGTGGTGGTACTTTTTACCTTCGTCGACAAACGTTTTGATCCCGCAAATCCGGCTTTTTGAAATAATGGCGCCTCTTCGATCTCTGAACACGCCTCTTCGATTTCTGAGCAGGCGCCCCTTCGAGTGCTGAACGACACGTGGTAGTGCAGATGCGGCTCCTTTTGACAAAGCTGCACGCGTCTTCTGAAAAGCTGAGAAAGTGTCGCCGAACTTTGCGCTTGTCGGCTAAAGACGTGTAATTGAGATGATGGCCTCCACGTGTTATCAGCTTTGTCAGATATCTTTTGACAAAGCTGAACGCGTTTTCTGAAAAACCGCGAAAGCGTCGTCGAAATTTGCGGAGGAAAATCCGGATCTCTGAATCGGTGGACGCGTCGCCATGGCTTTTTATGGAGCTATCGATCACCCCAACAAATACACTCTGAAGAAATCCCATTCTTGAAAAATCGACTCCGGCCCTTTGAGAATTAACTCCAACCACCCCTTCTTTCTGAACACTTTTGAAAAATGGCAAACTCATCGAACCTTAGCTTGGAATTGAGCCTTAGCAGTGATACGGGCGCGCCGCGTCAAGGTAACGTATGGCGCCCTTCTTTCTTTTCTTCTAACGGTCCTCTCACAGGTGAAGACTCCGTGATGCAGGACGCCACAACAGCTACAATAGTAGCTAGGAACCTCCTCACTCCGAAAGATAGTAGGCTGCTGTCAGGACGGTCCGATGAGCTGGCCGTTCAAGAGTCCCTCGCACTTAGTGTTCAGTGTGCGAGTTCTGTGTCCAACATGGGCCAACGCCTGCTTGCCCGCTCCCGTCAGGTGGAATCATTGATGGCAGAAGTGGAAAGTCTCAAGCAGGAGATCCAGCAGCTGAAGTATGAGAATAGAAGTTTGCACGTGCTTGCAAACAACTATTCGACGGGCATGAAGAGGAAGCTTGATGAGCTGCAAGAGTCTGAAGGTCGGATTCACAGTGACCGTCAAAGGTTCTCGTCTTTCCTCCAGAGGCAACTTTTTCCTGGCTCATCCAGCGCTTGGCCAAGTATTGAGGCCTGGAATGCTCTATCTTCGATGCCTTCTGCTCCTATGCCTTCTGTTCCAACGCCTTCTGTTCCTACGCCTTCCGCTCCGATGCCTTCTGCTCCTACGCCTTCCGCTTCAAGAGTAAAGCCACGTAGTGGGGCCTCAAGCAAACACCCTTTGTGAAGCACCATCTTTCTTTGTTTAGCAGTGCCTATCAATAAATCAAACATTTTCTCAATGTTACAATCATAGACTCACATAATTAATAAACAAACAAACAATAACAACTAAACAACCTAAGTAGCGCTAAGACACAAACAAACACCAAAATGACTCAAATGACTCTAAAAACACATATTTTTGGGTTTTTCAAAAGATCTTTTTTATTTTTATTATTTTTTTTTTATTTTTATTTTTTTTTTTTATCAAATTTTCGAAGTTTTATACCAAGACACTATAAAACACTCTAAAAACGCTTAAAACAGCAAGAAACAACATTCTAAGTGATAGGTGAATAAATCCCACGAAATTCATGCAAATACAAATTGTTTACCCCCCCACACTTAAATCAAACCTTGTCCTCAATGTTTTAAGCAGAAAGTCACAACAGAGCAAGCAAATAAACAAATACGAGAAAGAAAGCAAAGTAAGGCAGTAAAGAAAAAGAAAGGAATAAAAATAAGTCTCTTAAAGGGGTTTTCCAAGTTCTTCTCTATTCGGATGCATGGGTTGCCTCCCAAGTAGCGCTTTCTTTTACGTCTTGCAGCCGGACGGTACCTCCGTTTAAGCTTGACTAGGTTCCACGGCATGGAGGGGTACCTCCTCCACGACATGCTCCTCAAACATCTCGTAATAGGGCTTCAATCGATGCCCATTCACTTTGAATTCTTGCTGCGTCCTTGAACTTTTGATTTGCACTGCACCATGAGGGAAAACATTAGTAACAACAAACGGGCCAATCCATTTAGAACGCAACTTACCAGGAAACAACCGTAGGCGAGAGTTGAAAAGTAACACTTTCTGCCCAACTGTGAAGGTCTTGGTTCGAATCATTTTATCATGGAATGCTTTGGTCTTGGTTTTGTACATCCGGGCATTCTCATAGGCTTCATTCCGAATCTCCTCAAGTTCATTCAATTGGAGCTTCCTATGAACTCCCGCTGCATCTATGTCCATGTTGAAAATCTTCACGGCCCAATGTGCCTTGTGCTCTAACTCTACGGGCAAATGACATGGCTTACCATAGACGAGCCGAAAAGGTGACATCCCAATGGGTGTTTTGTATGCCGTACGATATGCCCACAGTGCATCATCTAAACGTAAGCTCCAATCCCTCCTTGTTGGTCCAACGGTCTTCTCCAAAATTTGTTTGATTTCTCGGTTAGACACCTCGGCTTGGCCATTTGTTTGAGGATGGTAAGGTGTGGAGACCTTATGGTTGACATGGTACTTTCTTAGCAACGCCTCAATG
The DNA here is from genome assembly GCF_963583255.1 of Pyrus communis. NCBI lineage: Eukaryota > Viridiplantae > Streptophyta > Magnoliopsida > Rosales > Rosaceae > Pyrus > Pyrus communis. The sequence goes on from NC_084815.1 coordinate 11,113,727, forward strand.
GTCCGATTGCAAAAGTGAGACCCTCCATCACTTATGATTACTCTCGGCATTCCAAACCTAGCAAAAATGTTAGTTTTCACGAAATCTGCAACCACCTTAGAATCGTTAGTACGGGTGGCTTTTGCTTCCACCCATTTAGAAACATAATCAACGGCTAGCAAGATATAAGTGAAACCATAAGATGGAGGGAAAGGGCCCATGAAATCAATGCCCCAAACATCAAAAATTTCAACATTAAAGACAGGGGTTTGCGGCATTTGGTCCTTGGTACCTATGTTACCCATTCGTTGGCAACGATCACAAGACATACAAAAGGTTCTAGCATCCCTAAATATAGTCGGCCAATAAAAACCACACTCTAAAACCTTGAGGGCAGTGCGTTGTGTGCCAAAATGACCACCACATGCATATGTGTGACAAAAGCTTAGAATTGAGTGAAATTCAGAATCATGCACACATCTACGTACAATTTGATCTGAGCAATACTTCCACAAATAAGGGTCATCCCAAACATAGAAACGTGCATCATTTTTAAGCTTATCACGTTGGTGCTTGTTTAGTTCATTTGGAATTTGTTTAGCCACCAAGTAATTCACTAAATCTGCATACCATGGTTCACTTACCTCAATGGAAAGCAGCTGCTCATCGGGAAAAGTTTCAGGGATAGGTACGGCATGTTCATGCTCCTCGTGGATCATTCGGCTTAAATGGTCAGCCACTACATTCTCGCTTCCTTTCTTATCCCGGATTTCAATATCAAATTCTTGAAGAAGAAGAATCCAACGGATAAGCCTCGGCTTTGCTTCCTTTTTCGTGAGCAAGTACCTCAAAGCTGCATGATCAGAATAAACGATTACTTTAGTACCAATTAAATATGAACGGAATTTATCTAAAGCAAAAACCACAGCTAGAAGTTCTTTTTCCGTCGTGGAGTAGTTCAATTGGGCATCATTGAGAGTCCGAGAGGCATAGTATATGACATGCGGCCGCTTGTCTCTTCTTTGTCCTAGAACAGCTCCTAATGCATAGTCGGATGCATCGCACATGAGCTCGAACGGAAGGCTCCAATCTGGAGGTACAATAATGGGGGCCGAGACTAGCTTCTCCTTGAGTTGGTTAAATGCCGAATTACACTCTCCATCAAACTTGAATGGCACATCTTTTTGAAGCAATCGGCAAAGAGGGTTGGACATCTTGGAGAAGTCCTTGATAAAACGCCTATAGAACCCTGCATGGCCAAGAAACGAACGTACCTCTCTAACCGAAGTAGGAGAGGGTAAGTGACGTACAAGGTCTATTTTTGATTTATCTACTTCAATTCCTTTTTCTGAAACAATATGTCCTAAAACTATACCTTGTTTCACCATAAAGTGACATTTCTCCCAATTCAAGACAAGGTTAGTTTCAACACATCGTTTCAAAATTAAGGTCAGATTATCCAAGCAATTATCAAATGAACTCCCAAATACACTGAAATCATCCATGAAAACCTCAATGATCTTTTCAACAAAATCGGAAAATATACTTACCATACACCTTTGGAAAGTGGCCGGTGCGTTGCATAAGCCAAATGGCATGCGACGATAAGCAAATGTTCCAAAGGGACATGTGAATGTGGTCTTCTCTTGATCATCCGGGGCTATCACAATTTGGTTATATCCAGAGTATCCATCAAGAAAACAGTAAAAGGCATGACCGGCTAACCTTTCGAGCATCTGGTCGATGAATGGCAAAGGAAAGTGATCTTTCCTAGTCATGGCATTTAGCTTCCGGTAATCGATACATACTCGCCATCCAGTCTGAATGCGTGTAGGCACGAGCTCATTCTCATCATTCTTGATAACAGTTACTCCGGACTTCTTGGGAACGACTTGAACTGGAGAGACCCAACGGCTATCGGAGATAGGGTAGATCACTCCGCAATCCAAAAGCTTGATTATTTCCTTCTTCACCACTTCCATCATCGGAGGGTTGAGACGGCGTTGAGCCTCTCGGGATGGCTTAGTCCCCTCCTCAAGAAGTATACGGTGCATGCATGTGGTAGGGCTTATTCCTTTAATGTCGGCCAAAGTCCACCCTATGGCCGTTTTGTGCTCTCGCAGCACCCTCTCAAGCTTCTCCTCCTCCATTGCCGTGAGACTTGATGAAATGATGACGGGCAATGTTTCGCCTTTTCCCAAAAACACATACTTCAAATGGTCCGGCAACGGCTTAAGTTCAAGCGATGGTGCCTGAACAACAGAAGGTAGCATCTTAGTGGAAACTGAATTTGAAAGTGAGAGTGGAACCTTACCATATTGTTGTGGTAATGACTCAAGGGCTGCCACAACCTCAATTATTTCTTCACTAGAACCCATTGCAAAGAATTCCTCCTCCTTGCCGTGGCCTTGCATTGGCCCAAATCCTTCATTTTTGCGCTCTATGGCCTTAGTGATGGTTGTTTCCAGGGCGTCCTCATTCAATTCTTCAAGGTATACCTGCGCCAAAGAATCGATAACATCAATGGAAAAACAAGAATGGTCATCAACGGGATATCTCATAGTTTCAGAAATATTAAAATCAATCACTTCCCCATCGAATTCCATTGTCAAGGTGCCTTTGTATACATCAATCTTCGTTCGGGCCGTCTTCATGAATGGCCTACCAAGGAGAATCGGCAAAGATGTAGAATGGGCTGAATCCTCCATGTCTAGGACGTAGAAATCAGCCGGAAAAATTAAATGGTTCACCTGCACAAGCACATCTTCCAAAACTCCTTTTGGATACGCGTTAGAACGATCGGCCAATTGTATAATTACACCATCTTGTTTTAATTCACCCAAATTCATAGATGCATAAATCGAATAAGGCATGACATTTATGGATGCACCTAAATCAAGCATGGCATGTTCAAAACGATTATGTCCAATCACACAAGGAATCGTGAAACTACCGGGGTCTTTGCACTTGGTAGGCAGTTTACGTTGCAAAACAGCGGACACATTCTCGCTTACCTTCACTACCTCTTTGTTTGCCCTTCTTCTCTTTGTATTGCATAGGTCCTTGAGGAATTTAGCATACTTTGGAACCTGTTTGATTGCATCGAGAAGTGGTATGTTCACTTGCACCTTCCGGAACGTTTCAAGAATGTCCTTCTCGCTTTCTTCCTTTTTTTCTTGCATGAACCTACGAGGAAAAGGTACATTGGGCAGATTAGGGCGTGAAGTACATGAATTTGAACTTAAATTACCTGATTTGGCCGAGTTAGGGTGATCTGCCTCAGGTTGTGTCTTCTCTTCATCTACTTTCTGGGCAGATGTGGGATTGTTTGGCTCGGTCCCAACTTCTTTTCCACCCCTTAGGGTGATGGCCTTGGCGGATTCGAATCCTCCCTTTGGATTGACTGTGGTTGAGCTAGGAAGCTTTCCTTGCTCTCTAATCTGTCCAAGGAACTCAGAAATCTGCCCTATTTGTTTCTTCATATCCATCATCTCCTTCTCGTTATTTTCTATCCGGTTGTTTTGATTTTGCAACCCCTGCGAAATAGAGGTTAGTAATTGCATAGCTTGATTACTTTCCAAAGACGTACCTGAATGAGATGATGCCGAAGGTTGTTGGGATTGTTGGGGTGCATACGGCTTGGAATAAAAACCAGGGGGGTTTGGCCTAAATCCTCCTTGTTGGGCAGCTTGTTGTGGCTCCCTCCATTTGAAGTTTGGATGGTCCCTCCATCCGGCATTGTAAGTGTTCGAGTATGGGTTGTTTTGATTTTGTCCTTGGAAACCAATTGCATTGGCAGATTCCCACCCACCATTCTCGATTAGTTGAGGGCACTTGTCGGATGGATGCCCTTGAATTGAGCACACGCCACAGACTTGGTGTTCTTGTGCTTTTGGACCAATCACAACCTGAGAAACAAGAGAAGTAAGATTAGCAAGTTGTGATTGAATTTCAGAAATAGCACTCACCTCATTTACACTTTGTTGCCGTGGGGCTTCCCTTTGGCCCACTCCTTCATATTGTTGAGCGTTGAGCGCTCGGTTGGCTATGAGAACCTTGGCATCCCTTGGTGTTTTGTCCACCAATGCTCCTCCCGCTGATGCATCAAGCATTTGACGTTCGATAGGAAGGAGGCCCTCATAGAAATATTGAAGGAGAAGTTCCTCCTTCATTTGATGTTGAGGACATGAAGCTACAAGGCCCTTGAAGCGCTCATAATAAGCCGGGAATGTCTCACCATGATTCTGTTGAATACCACTAATTTTCTTCCGTAGGAGAATCACTCTCGAAGTAGGGAAGAATTTCTCCAAGAAAGCACGCTTCATACTCTCCCACGAAGTCACAGTTCCCGGGGCTAGTTCGTAGAGCCAATCTTTGGCCTTGTCCATAAGTGAAAATGGAAAGGCCTTCATCTTCAATATACTCCCATCCACATTGACGGGGGTCATGCTCGAACAAACCACCTCGAACTCCTTCAAGTGTTTGTTGGGGTCTTCCATAGACAAGCCATGGAACTTCGGAATATGGTGTAACAAACTGGATTTGAGTTCAAATTCATCGGTCTTGCCTTGGGCAGCCGTGGGGTATTGGATACAAAGAGGCAATGCATTATCCAGACCCGAGGCCGAAAGCTCCTTGATGGTTCTATTATCTGCTGCCATGGCTTGTTCTTCTTCAAAAATCTGATCCGTGGGCTTTTCTTCTACACCTACTTCGTCTTCTTCAAGCCCAGGTTGTGGTGGAGGTTGTGGTGGCTCTTGTTGACTCCTCGTTCTCCTCAAAGTGCGTTCAAAATCACCGTCAAAGTCGGAGATGTTCTCTATAATAGGCCGAGAGCTACGAGTCATACACAGTACCTAAAAAAAAACAAGGAAACAAACAAACTAAGAATTTGAAATAAGAATGCACGAAAAACAAAATATAAAAATAAAGACAAAGGATTAGCAAAGTTGCTAATCCCCGGCAACGGCGCCAAAATTTGATGCGAGAATTACTTGACACTCAAATTAAACCCTCGTTTGACAATTGTAGTAGAATGGATAAGTGAGGGATCGTTCTAGACCGGGGATTAGGAGGGCTTGCTAAAACCTTCTAAATTGACTTAAAAAACATAAAAACTAAATTAAAATACTCTTAACAAGACTACTATGACTCAGAATGGCTTTGAAAAACTCAAATTGTCTAAAACAATCAAATTGACTCAAAATAGAAGCTAGAACTTGATTTAGACGAATTTGCAATTGTTTATGACTCCAAAAGCTTAAAGATACAAAAATAAAACAAATACGAATGATTAAGACTTAACAAAATAGGGGGGGAATTGTGGTTGGACGATATTAAATTAAAAAGACAGAATATAATTAAAGGCAAAATGTAAATATGAATGTGATAAAAATATGGATGATGGAATAGCCAAGGGGTTCTTCTCCACACATGTTACACTTGCAAACAAAATTGATTCTCAGTTGGTCTTTCGATAAGTTGTGAAACTCAATGCTCCAAGTTAATTAGATCCGCTTAGATTAACTTTCAGATTTCCCTAAATTCGTTGGATTGAATGGAATACGCATTACAACCAAATTATTCTTAATCAAAGTCCCTAACTATGGAATACGCATGATAGAGACATTTAACCAAGATCATTAAGTTCAACGGAAATCATAAACATCGACGAGGCATTCGTTACTATGGAATACGCATGAAACTTATGCCAAGAATTCGTTTAACGCGATTGTTTATAAGCAACCTCTACTACTTGTGAATATAAGTTCATAACGATTAGGTGAAATTCACTTATATTCTAGCGTCATATTTATGCATGAAAATTAAGCTTGCAATCTCAATGAACATACATAAATAAGTTATCAATCAAACAGTTAAACGAATTGAATCCACAACTTATGAAATTCCAACCAAACGTAATCAATTCAAAATGCAAATATAAACATAGTTTCGAATCACCCCCTAGCTAAAGGGGGTTTAGTTCCTCATAACTTTGAAATCAAAGAAACACCTAAACATTCCAACAACTCAAACGTGAATTGTATGAACGTTTAGGCACTCTTCTCTTCCCTTCTCATACGTACAAAACAAAGAGAATTAAATTTAAACTTTGAAATCAAAGAAACACCTAAACATTCCAACAACTCAAACTTGAATTGTATGAACGTTTAAGCACTCTTTTCTTCCTCGTTGTTGTAGCACAAGGTCTAAGGTGAGCTTTGGGGATTATGTGAAGTGTTTTGGAGGGATGGGAAGTGGTTGGATAGTGGCTGCAATGAAGGAGAAAAACTGCACAGAAAATGGAAGTGTTTGTAACTGAAAATGTGTATGGAAGAGTGAATGAATTTTGAGGAGTGTTGGATGCTTATTTATAGGTGAAATGGGGGAACAAAAGAGGGAATATTGCAGCTAGGAGGGGATGAATGATTATGGGTGCATGTGTTTGGAATAATGAAGGGGGAATGTATGTAATAAAACAACTAGGAAAAGTTATGGAAAGTTGGAAATGGGAGTGGGAACTCACGGCATTGTTGGGTTGTTTATGGGAGAATAAATGTATGATAATGGCTAAATAATTAAAGGGAATGAATGGGAGTGACACTAGGTTGGTTATGCATGTGAATGCAAGGAGGAAAGCTGAAAATGCAAGGGAAGCTCACGGCACAATGTTGTTTTGCTTCTTGAAATGCATGTGAATGCATTTGAGTGTAATATGAAAAGAATGACTAATTAATGTATGTAGGGTTGATATGCATGTGAATTAGGTTGGAAAGAGGTGGAAGTGGAATGTTATGCAATGATAATGTCTTGTAAAGATGCTAATAAATAATGCATGTAGGGTTAGCTAGGTTGGCTTTGTTTGGGTGCATGTATGTTAATGGTGGTTTTGCATGTGAATTGATGGATTGTTTTTGATGGAATGGATGGTTCTTTGCATGGCTATAAGGGATAGAATAAGAGAGAATGGGCTAGGCCCTTTGTTTTATGTCCAAAGTGAAAATAAGGCCTTCAAATTCGTCCAAACTTTGGCTCCATGGATAAGCTATCCAATCCATGCCCAAAAATGCTCCAAATGGCCTCAAAATGCACTTTCTTGCTCCCTAAGCCCTTAGAACCTGAAAACACACAAAAGAAGCATAAAGAACTAAAATAACTAAAGAAACATAACGTAAATGTACGAGAACAAGCCATTTAAGTCGCATGAATATGCTCCTATCATATACTTAAGTACATTCTTACTCATAGTCACCACATACAAGTTCACAATTAAGCATTTAAAACCATGATTTGAATGTAGTAACATGCCTTAGAGAATTTGCTCAAATCCTTACAAGATATGCACTCGTTTTTCACACAGATTTTCTGACTACACACCCTACACTAGTTATATGTGAGAAGATTGATGTAAATATGAATTCTAACACTCACATATGTTATATCAAAGAAAGCATTTTCTGGATTTACGACAATGACATGAATATGATCTCATGAATGGAATGCTACTACTTAGAACGAGAACCAGTGATTCCATAAGCTCATATCAATTCCAAACTCCACATTATTGAACACATAACGATCAAGATAGAAGTCAAAGGGGTGTAACGGGGCTTGGGGAGTTGGCTAACAATGAAAGGATAGGGAAAACAAACGTTCTTTAAGCAATAGTGAGCAAAGTATTGAATTAGGCACTTAGAATTCCCTTTAGAACGCAGAAGTCAACTTTGAACACCCAAGGGGAAGTCACACAAAACTTAGGGCCATATTCAAACTTTTTGGGCCCTTTCTTCAACAATCACACTTGTGAGTCCATTCTCACTTATTTTCATTCTTTTTCTTTCTTTTCTTCTTCTTTTTGGTTCTCATATGTTTTTCACAATTTTTTTCTTTTCTTTTGACTCTCAAAACATACAAACTTAAGAACAAACTTTCCCTCCCCCACACTCATTTTCTTGCAAAATGTAACTCAAAAGGAATTCAATTAAGTCATGCTCACTATACTTCAAGAACAAGGGTACGGATGGTCCTACTCTAGGCTAGGTAAGGGGTGATGTGGTTAGCAAAGAAAATAGGCTAAACGAGGCTCAACAGGGTTAAAACTAATATATACGAAATATGGGATGTAAGGCTATTTGGCTATGGTGGCAACTACACAACTTCATCTTGATATATGTTATGCAATTCAATGTCATGCTTTGAATGAAACGGATATAAGTTTGATGCGCGATTTATACGCACACAAATTAAACCCTCTTTTTGTCAATTGTAGTATAAGTATAAGTAGGGATCGTTCTGGACCGGGGATTAGGAGGGATTGTTAATCACTTGGATTTAACTCAAAAACGTAAAAACACAATATAAAACACTAAACTAGACTCAAAGAATGCAAAACTAAACTTTAAAACACTAAGACAAACCAAAAGACTCAAACATCACCCAAAACACTCAAAACTGCCTTAAAATCACTTTCTGGGCAGTTTTGAGCACTTTGGTGAATTTGGACGAATTTGTGTAACAAATTGAATCAAAACACTTATAAACACAAACTAAGACACTTTCTAACTAAATTGGACACTAAAGTAAAGGGGGATTAAGGTTTTGACGAAATTAAATTAAATGGACAGATTGTAATTAAGGCAGAATGTAAATATGAATATGATGAAAAGTATGGATGAATGCTAGCTAAGGGGTTCATCTCCACACATGTTACACTTGCATAATAAAACGATTTCCAATTGCATTTCAATAAACCATGATACTCAACACCCCAAGTTAACCGTGATGCACTAATTAACCTTCAAATCTTCCTAACGTTATTGAATTGGATGATGCATGCGACAATTCAAAACATTCCCCACAAGTCCTCAACATGAATGCATAGAAGAAGTACAAGCAAGAATCATTACGCTCTATGAAAATTATAAGTGTTGACGAGGCATTCGTTACAATGGATTGCATGAAACTTATGCCAAGAATTCATTTAACGCGATTGTTTATAAGCAACCTCCACTACTTGTGAATATAAGTTCATAACGATTAGGTGAAACTCACTTATATTCTAGCGTCATATTCATGCATGAAAATTAAGTGTGCACTCTCAATGAACATACATAAATAAGTTATCAATCAAACAGTTAAACGAATTGAATCCACAACTTATGAAACGCAATTAGAAGTATTCAAATCAAAATGCAAGCATAAACATATATTCGAATCACCCCCTAACCAAGGGGGGTTTAGTTCCTCATGGTACAAAACAAAGAGAATCAAAGAAACGCCTAAACATTCCAACAACTCAAACTTGAATTGTATGAACGTTTAGGCCCTCTTATCATCCATTCCTCATACGTACAAAACAAAGAGCATTGAAATTAAACATTGAAATCAAAGAAACACCTAAACATTCCAACAACTCAAACTTGAATTGTATGAACGTTTAGGCCCTCTTATCTTCCTCTTCGTTGTAGCACAAGGTCTAAGGATAGTTTGATGGTGTGAATGGTTTGGGGAGTGGTTTGAGTGGCTGCAATGGAGGAGAAAAGTGTTTTGGTGGCTGATGCAAGGGTGTGGAGAGGTTTTGACGAATTTCTGGAATATGGAAGAGTGAATGAGAATGAATGAGAATGAATGCTTATTTATAGGTGAAATGGGGGGAACATGACAGCTAGGAGGGAATGTGGCTGCATGTTTGAATGATTAAAGGATGCATGTGGGTTGAAATTGCATGTGCAATGAATATGTGGCTGCATGTGCAAGGGGACAATCTGAAAATGCATGTGAAAGCATGTGTTGGCTGCAATGATGAAATGGATGGGAGTGCATGTGGCTTAATTAATTAAAGGGAGTGCATGTGCAATGTTTTAAAGGATGGAATGCATGTGAATATGATGGAAATCTGATATGGTGATGGGAGATGCATGTGGCTGATTTATGCATGTGAATGCATGTGGCTGCAATGGATTAGGAATCCTTCAATTTCGTCCATTCCTTTTGCTCCAAACATAAGCTATCCATTCCAAGTCCAATTTTGCTCCAAAATGCTCCAAAATGCATCTTTTTGCTTCCTTAGCCATATGAACCTAAAAACACACGAAAATGGCTTAAACGACTAAAACAACTATGAATTAACAATATAAATGCACGAAAACAAGCTAAGTAAGTCGCCTAAATATGCTTCTATCAAAGTTCTAGCATTTAGTTCTATCATGATACAATTGCATTCTAAGTAGCAACCAAGCAAGGAATAATGAGATCATGCAACAACTTTAGAAAACAAAGAATCACAGAAAATAACTCTCCAAAGAAAGTAATGGCTCGAGTCTCACAGGGATGTAGCGTTATTATGAGTTTCTTCCTTCAAGCATGTTACAAAAACGAATTTTTCTTTTATGATTGCATGTGAAGTCATACATTATAACCATAACCAAGCATATACCAAGAGTAAATCAAACTTTCATCCATGTTTATAACTCTCTTTAACAGTCATGCAATTACAAACCAAATCCTTATCATTGTCTTGGAAGGTACCCTAAGACACAAACAAACAAAAACGACTCAAAACACTCTTTTTAGGCTTTTCAAAACATGTTTTTCAAATTTTTATGTGATTTTCGGAGTTATAAAAACAAAACATACTAAAACACTCTAAAACATCTTAAAAACACCTTAAAACAGCAAGGAACAACATTTGAAGTTATGGGTGACAAAATCCCACGAATTTGCATCAAATATACTTAGTTACCCCCCCACACTTAAATCAAACATTGTCCTCAATGTTTTAAGCATAGTGATAGAAGCATATTTATGCGCCTTAGTTAGCTAGTTCTTATGCATTTATGTTGTGTTTTCGTACTTAATTTAGTGTTTAAAGTCATTTTCGTGTGTTTATAGGTTCATATGGCTAAGGATGCAAAAGGATGCCTTTCGGAGCCTTTTGGAGCAAATTAGAGATTGGAATGGATTGCATATGCTTAAAGCCAAGTAGATGGACGAAATTGAAGACCAAAGGAATGAAAATGAAGAACAAAGAGTTCACATTCATCACCAACACAACCATACATCCACACATTCTTTCTCCATCATTGCCGTGCAAAACACCATCATTGCAGCCACATGCACATTCCACTTCATCATTTCAGATTTCCACCATCAACAAAGAACCATTCATTAATCATTTACACTTTAATCATTCAACCACATTCACACATCACCCATTCACCTTTGTGCCATGCTTCTACCTTTGTTCAAGCCCTTCCACATAACCTGCCTTCATTCATTCAGAAAATGCATTCCTTGCCGTGGCTTACATGCACTTCCCACTACCTTTCATTTCAGCCAAATCACATGCATTCCCACATGCATTTCCACCCACATACACCCATAATCATTCAACACATGCATCCATAATCATCTCTCAAAACCGTGCATTTCATGTTCATTCCAACCTTTATTCCACATGCACTCCCTTTAAATAATCAACCCACATGCACCATTCAAACATAAACCCATTCACCACCAGAAAACAACCATGCCGTGGGTTCCCATTCCAGATTTCCAGCATTCCCTTTTATTTTCTGTCAAAACACATGCATTCCCACCCTTTAATCACATGCATTTCTGCCACATGCATCTCCCATCACCATTTCAGCTTTCCACCTAATTCCTAGTCATCATGTTCCCCCCATTTCACCTATAAATAAGCATGCATTGCAGCCACAAAACAGACACTCTTCCATTTCAGAAAACCATCTCTCATACACATTCATTCACGCCAGAAATTCCTCCCCTCTCTCTAGCACTACCATACTTCACCATTCTTCATATTTTCTGCCCAAAAACACTCCTTACCTTCCCCTACATCCATCCCTACCCTAAACACATCCTTCTACATCATCCATAACCCCCAAAACTCACCAAAACCCCTTGTGCCGCAGCAACTAGAGGAGAAGAGGCCTAAACGTTCATACAATTCAAGATTGAGTTGTTGGAATTTTTAGGTGTACTTCGATTCTTGTTTTCAATGTTTACTTTGTTATTACTCTCTAAGTTTGTTGTAATCATGAGTGGCTAAACCCCTAATTAGTTAGGGGAAAGTTTGAAGCCATGGATATGTTTGAAATATGAATTGATTTCTTCCAATTGTGATTTGTTAATTTGTGATTGCAATTCAATTATCATGTTTATTAAAGACTTGTTTTTGTATGTTGATTAGGGATGCATACTTAGTCTTCATGCATAAACTCGATGCTAGTTTATAAATGAGTTTCACCTAATCGTCACAAGTTTATAAACATGAGTAGTGAAGGTTGCTAGTCACAACCGCGTTAATTGAATTCTTGGCAAAAGTATCATGCATTCATAGTTACAATTGCCTCGTCAACACTTATAATTTTCATAGAGCATAATGATCTCTCATTGTATCTCTTCTATGCATTCATGTTGAGAACCATTGGAGAATGATTTGAATTGTCGCATGCATCATCCAATTCAATAACTTAAGGAAAATTTGAGAGTTAATTAGTGCATCACGGTTAACTTGGGGTGTTGAGCATCATAGTTAATGAAAAACAATTGGAGAATCGATTCATATATAAATGTGTCATGTGTGGAGAATGGACCTCTAACTAATGCATCCATCATCTTGTTTCTCAAATCCGTTTATACAATCTGCCTAGTTTATTAACTTGTTTTATTTAATTTAATTTCGTCAAAACCTTAATCCCCCTTTACTTTAGTGTCCAACTTAGTTAGAAAGTGTCTTAGTTTGTGTTTTTAAGTGTTTTGATTCAATTTGTTACACAAATTCGTCCAAATTCACCAAAGTGTCCAAAACTGCCCAGAAAGTGTTTTTAAGGCAGTTTTGAGTGTTTTGGGTGATGTTTGAGTCTTTTGGTTTGTTTTAGTGTTTTAAAGTTTAGTTTTGCATTCTTTGAGTCTAGTAAGTGTTTTATATTGTGTTCTTACGTTTTTGAGTCAATTTCACATTGATTAGCATCCCTAGTTAATCCCCGGTCTAGAACGATCCCTATTTGCTCATTTACTACAATTGTCATCCATAGGGTTTAATTTGTGTGTTTAACTATTTTCGCATCACATAGATTCACACAAAACATAAGTAAACACACAAAAAGCACTTAAACATACTAAACATAGCAGAATGTAACTAACGAAGAGAAGAGTTTAGGGACGCAAATCTGGTTATGGAGTGTAAATTCCCTCTTCTCCTTGGTGATTGCATTGAGGCTTGATGTTGTTGATTCCACAGGGGTTCCTCCCATCGTTGATTTTCCTTTGTGCTACTCTTGAAATGGGCAGCAGGATTCTTTTGGTCTCCCCCGAAGGTCTGAGCTTACTCATTTGGTCTGTTTCTTTGTTCAATCTTTCCAATTCGTATTGAAAAGGGTTGGAGGATAACTCAGCCTAAGTTTGTCTCCACATGCTTCAATGTATCATTTTCACTTGCCTTACTCGCTCCCCTTTGCAGAAGTGGTCCCTTCTCTGGAAGTGTATCAACCGTTGAAGATGACTACTCGAGAGCAACGCTAGGTAAGCAATCAGGAATAGATTCCAGGCAGTTGGCTCCAGATCGGAAGACTGACTCCAAGTGCCGGCTGATTGCTTCTTTTACTTTGCCATGCGAGTAAGAACAAGGACAAAGAAAAAGACAGGGAAAGAGCATGATATGAGATACTTTTGCTTTTGACCTTGATGATATGAGATACCTTTGCTTTTGAAGAAGCGGTGAATGAATCAGCATACTTCAATCCGCCGTTTCCTCCTGGGTCATCTGTACTCCAGGCATCTGGTATCATCTTTGGGGAAGAAGAAAGAATTGAGTATTTCGAAAGGCTTTGCTGGGAGTGCGCCCTCAGAGGTGAGAAAGAGTTGGGCATTTTCTTCAGGTTTGCCTTGCCATAAAAGACGAAGGTCGACATATATAGAGATAATAGCAAGTGGTGGTACTGTTCTTTTACCCTTTGTCGACAGATGTTTTGATCTCGCAAATCCGGCTTTTCGAAATAGCAGGCGCCTCTTCGATTTCTGAACGACGCCCCTTCGATTTCTGAGCAGGCGCCCCTTTGCTTTCTGAAGGACACGTAGTAGTGCGGATGCGGCTCCTTTTGACAAAGCTGCACGCGTTTTCTGAAAAGCAGAGAAAGCGTCGCCGAACTTTGCGCTTGTCGGCTAAAGATGTGTAGTTGCGATGATGGCCTCCACGTGTTGTCTGAAAAGAAGAAATCTTTTGACAAAGTTGAACGCGTCTTCTGAAAAGCCGAGAAAGCGTCGCCAAAATTACGCCGGAAATTCCGACTTTTTGAATCGGTGGACGCGTCGCCTTGGCTTTTTATAGAGCTATCGATCACCACAACAAACACACCCTGAAGATTTCCCATTCTTGAAAATCGACTCCGGCCCTTTGAGAATTAACTCCATCCACCCCATCTCTTTGAACACTTTTGAAAAATGGCAAACCCATCGAACCTTAGCTTAGAATTGAGTCTCAGCAGTGATACGGGCGCGCCGCATCAAGGTAACGTATGGCGCCCTTCTTTCTTATCTTCTAATGGTCCTCTTACAGGTGAAGACTCTGTGATGCAGGACGCCACAACAGCTACAATAGTAGCTAGGAACCTCCTCACTCCAAAAGATAGTAGGCTGCTGTCAGGACGGTCCGATGAGTTGGCCGTTCAAGAGTCCCTCACACTTAGTGTTCAGTGTGCGAGTTCTGTGTCCAACATGGGCCAACGCCTGCTTGCCCGCTCCCGTTAGGTGGAATCATTGATGGCAGAGGTGGAAAGTCTCAAGCAGGAGGTCCAGCAGCTGAAGTATGAGAATAGAAGTTTGCACGTGCTTGCAAACAACTATTCGACGGGCATGAAGAGGAAGCTTGATGAACTGCAAGAGTTTGAAGGTCGGATTCAAAGTGACCGTCAAAGGTTTTCGTCTTTCCTCCAGAGGCACCTTTTTCCTGGATCATCGAGCGCTTGGCCAAGTATTGAGGCCTGGAATGCTCCCGCTCCGATGCCTTCCTCTCCGATGCCTTCCGCTCCGATGCCTCCCGCTCCGATGCCTTCCGCTCCGATGTCTTCCGCTCCGATGTCTCCCGCTTCTATGCCTTCCGCTTCGACGCCTCGTAGTGGGGCTTCACGCAAACATCCTTTGTGAATGCTCCATCTTTCTCCATGTTTAGTATCTTTTTTTTTTTTTTTTTTTTTTTTTTTCAACAAATCAAACGGCATGGAATTGGTCTTTGAATGGGCGGTGATACTTGAAATGATCCGGTAATAGTTTAAATTCTAGAGTGGATGCCTGAATCATTAACGACATATTAGTATAAAAGAAAATTGAAATTCGGGGAGGCGGCTTACCTTTGTGTTCCGACAAGAACTTAAGAATAAACACCCCTTCGAAAGGTATGACTTGTCCCGTGTCATAAAATCCAACTTCTTTGGGAATTGTGGTTTCAATTATGTCCTCTTTGATGCCTTCATGAAATTCCCTACTTTGCACCTTTGGAAGGGGTTCCAAGATGTCTTTTTCACCTTCTTCTTCCTTGGAAGTCATGAATCTGCAAGGAATAGGGATATTTGTTGGAACGGGGTTAAAAATAATGAAATTTGGAACAGCCATACCTGAATTAGATGGCATAGGAGCAATAGGTGCCTCCGGTAAAGGTGTTTCCACCCTTGCCGTGGGCTGGGTGTATTCCTCTTCCTTGTGATTTGATTTTGATGGTTGAGGGTCCATTCCAACCTCTTTGTCACTTCTCAACATGATTTCCTTGGCAGTTTCAAATTCTCCCTTCGGATTTGCAATGGTTGAACTAGGGAGTTCGCCTTGGTCTCGAAACTGTCCTACGAACTCCGCGATCTGCCCAATTTGCATTTCCAAGTGGTCCAACCTTTTGTCTTGATTTTGGCCCTCCTTGACTTGATTTTGTGAGCCCTGCACCAAACAAATTAATTCATTAAGCTTTTGATTATAATCTATTGACGAACTTGAGTTTGGTTGGGCATATTGAATATGAGGTGGCTGCCAATATCCTTCTTGTTGAACATTTTGAGGTTCCCACCACATAGAAGTTGAATGATCACTCCAATCCGAATTGTAAGTATTGGAAAACACGTTATTCCTTGATTGAAGATCAAATATATCAATGCTTTGCATTTGGGACCTTTCCATGAGCTGTGACAAAAGAGAAGCATTATCAAGTGCCATGTTGTGCTTCTCTAGCACAAAACACAAATCAAAAACTAAAACTAAAATACATAACAGAAACTAAAACTAAAACTAATAAGAAAACGAAAATAACAATCCAAAGGATTAGCAAAGTTGCTAATCCCCGGCAATGGCGCCAAAATTTGATGCGAGATTTATACGCACACAAATTAAACCCTCTTTTCGTCAAATTGTAGTATATGTATAAGTAGGGATCGTTCTAGACCGGGGATTAGGAGGGATTGTTAACCACTTGGATTTGACTCAAAAACGTAAAATAACAATATGAAACACTATACTAGACTCAAAGAATGCAAAACTAAACTTTTAAACACTAAAACAAACGAAAAGACTCAAACATCACCCAAAACACTCAAAACTGCCTTAAAATCACTTTCTGGGCAGTTTTGAGCACTTTGGTGAATTTGGACGAATTTATGTAACAAATTTAATCACAACACTTATAAACACAAACTAAATTGATTTCTAACTAATTCGACAAGAAAGTAAAGGGGGATTTTGGTTTTGACGAATTTAAATTAAAAGAACAGATTGTAAGTAAAAACAGATTGTAAAGATGAATGTGATGAAATGGAATGAATGGATGATAGAATAGCTAAGGGGTTCATCTCCATACATGTTACACTTGCATAATAAAACGATTTCCAATTGCATTTCAATAAACCATGAATTCTCAACGCTCCAAGTTAATTAGGTCCGCTTAAATTAACTTTCAAATCTTCCTAACGTTATTGAATTGGATGATTGCATACGACAACCCAAAACATTCCCCACAAGTCCCCTACATGATTGCATAATAGAGATACAAGCAAGAATCATTACGCTCTATGAAAATTATAAGTGTTGACGAGGCATTCGTTACTATGGAATACGCATGAAACTTATGCCAAGAATTCGTTTAACGCGATTGTTTATAAGCAACCTCCACTACTTGTGAATATAAGTTTGTAACTATTAGGTGAAACTCACTTATATTCTAGCGTCATATTCATGCATGAAAATTAAGTGTGCACTCTCAATAAACATACATAAATAAGTTATCAATCAAACAATTAAACGAATTGAATCCACAACTTATGAAACGCAATTAGAAGTAATCAAATCAAAATGCAAGCATAAACATATATTTCGAATTCCCCCCTAGCCAAGGGGGGTTTAGTTGAATTTAAACATTGGAATCAAAGAAACACCTAAACATTCCAACAACTCAAACTTGAATTGTATGAACGTGTAGGCCCTCTTCTCTTCCATTCCTCATTCGTACAAAACAAAGAGTATTGAAATTAAACATTGAAATCAAAGAAACACCTAAACATTCCAACAACTCAAACTTGAATTGTATGAACGTTTAGGCCCTCTTATCTTCCTCTTCGTTGTAGCACAAGGTCTAAGGATAGTTTGATGGTGTGAATGGTTTGGGGAGTGGTTGGAGTGGCTGCAATGGAGGAGAAAAGTGTTTTGGTGGCTGCTGCAAGGGTGTGGAGAGGTTTTGACGAATTTCTGGAATATGGAAGAGTGAATGGAAGAATGTATGAGAATTTCTGAATATTGTGTGAAGTGTGTATGGTTTTTATAGGGAGATGAATGGATGGGAGAGGGAACATGACAGCTAGGTTAAGTGAATGCTTGTGCAATGTAGGAAATCTGATGGGAGAAAGGTGGATGCATGTGTTGGCTGATTTAAAGAATGTGAGGGAATGATGAAAGGGGAAACATGACAGCTAGGATGAAAGCATGTGGAGTGCATGTGCAATGTTTTAAAGGATGGAATGCATGTGAATATGCTAGAAATCTGATGGGAATGAATGATTAAATGTGAATGGCTGATTAGAATGTAGGGTGCATGTGGGTTAGAAATGCATGTGGGTGAATGTTTGAATGATTAAAGGGGAAGCATGACAGCTAGGTTGGTTGGTGGCTGCCATGGAGGTGTGGAATGATGGAATTGCACAAGGGGAATGCATGTGCACGGTTTTGGTGTGGAGAAATGATTATGGATGCATGTGTTGAATGATTTCTTGGTGAGGGATGTGGAGTGGCTGGAATGATGAAAGAATAAAGGGTGCATGTGGGTTAATTAATTAAAGGGAGTGCATGTGCAATGTTGTTGTTGGTGCAATGATGGAGGAACAAGTGCATGTGGCTGAAATGTGGAAGGTGTGTGGCTACTTCAAGTAGGAATCCTTGTGACATCAACTCTTCAATTTCGTCCATTCCTTTTGCTCCAAGTATAAGTTATCCCTTCCAAGTCCAATTTTGCTCCAAAATGCTCCAAAATGCATCTTTTTGCTTCCTTAGCCACATGAACCTAAAAACACACGAAAATGGCTTAAACGCCAAAAACAACTATGAATTAACAATATAAATGCACGAAAACAAGCTAAGTAAGTCGCCTAAATATGCTCCTATCACTCCCTAAAACCGTGCACATGCTATCACCATGCATCCATATGCACTTGTTCCCCTTTCATCATTCCCTTTATTCTTTCATCATTCCATCCACTCATTCATCAAACCACTCCCATCCATTTCATCATTGCAAACATTCAAACAAACACCACACAATGCCGTGGCTCCTATCCCATTTCCAGATTTCCCCTTTGCATTTCCCCTTCATAAATCAGCCACATGCACTTTAATCATTCAATCACACCAACACACATTCAATCTCCAACCTTTGCCGTGCATTACTCTTCAGATTTCCAAGACATTCACATGCATTCATCATCATTCTCCCTTGCATTTCAGACACATTCACTCCCCCTTACCTTGTGCCGTGACTTCCCCTTCTTTCCAATATAATACACCTTGCATTTCACATGCATTCCATCTTTTAATTTAATCACATGCACATTCACCTTGCATTTGCAGAAAATCCACTTCATAACACATGCATCTTGGCAGATTTCACATGCACTCATGCACATTCACCTTAATCATTCACATAGCATTAATCCACATGCATTTCCACCTAGATTTCCACCTCACAACCACCAGAAATCAACCAAAACCGTGCATTCCCTTTCATTTCTGTCAAAGCACATGCATTTCCACCCTTTAATCACATGCACAAACAGCACATGCATCTCCCATCACCATTTCAGATTTCCACCAAGTTCCTAGCTGTCATGTTCCCCCCATTTCACCTATAAATACTCATTCATTCATTCTCATTGATGACACAATTCATTCACAACAGAAATTGGTCCCTTGGGGCCGTGCCCTTCACAAACACCATCCATTCCATTCATACACTTCATCCATTGCAGAAATGTAGACCATAAACCCCCCTTTGTGCCGTGAGTCTTCCCTACAAATCCAAACACCATCCTTCCATTCCTCCACCACTACCCAAACCATTCACACCATCAAACTATCCTTAGACCTTGTGCTACAACGAAGAGGAAGATAAGAGTGCCTAAACGTTCATACAATTCAAGTTTGAGTTGTTGGAATGTTTAGGTGTTTCTTTGATTTCTATGTTTAATTTCGATACTCTTTGTTTTGTACGAATGAGGCAAGGAAGAGAAGACTGCCTAAACGTTCATACAATTCAAGTTTGAGTTGTTGGAATGTTTAGGTGTTTCTTTGATTCTCTTTGTTTTGTATCATAAGGAACTAAACTCCCCCTTGGTTGGGGGGTGATTCGAATATATGTTTATGCTTGCATTTTGATTTGATTACTTCTAATTGCGTTTCATAAGTTGTGATTCAATTCGTTTAACCGTTTTATTGATAACTTATTTATGTATGTTTATTGAGAGTGCACGCTTAATTTTCATGCATGAATATGACGCTAGAATATAAGTGAGTTTCACCTAATAGTTACGAACTTATATTCATAAGTAGTGGAGGTTGCTTATAAACAATCGCGTTAAACGAATGATACGAGATTTATACGCACACAAATTAAACCCTCTTTTTGACAATTGTAGTATAGATATAAGTAGGGATCGTTCTGGACCGGGGATTAGGAGGGATTGTTAACCACTTGGATTTGACTCAAAAACGTAAAATAACAATATGAAACACTATACTAGACTCAAAGAATGCAAAACTAAACTTTAAAACACTAAGACAAACCAAAAGACTCAAAACAACACAAACACACTCAAATCTGCCTGAAAACCACTTTCTGGGCAGATTTGAGCACAAACACAAATTTGGACGAAATTAAGTAATAACTTGACTCAAGAACGTAAAAACACAATATAAAACACTAAACTAACTCAAAGAATGTAAAACTAAACACTTAAAACATTAAAACAAACCAAAAGACTCAAACATCACCCAAAACACTCAAAACTGCCTTAAAATCACTTTCTGGGCAGTTTTGAGCACTTTGGTGAATTTGGACGAAATTGGGAAATAAAATGAATCAAAACACTTAAAAGCACAAACTAAATTGATTTCTAACTAAATTGGACATTAAAGTAAAGGGGGATTTAGATTTATACGAAAATTGAAATAACAAAACAAGTTAATAAACGAAACAGATTGTAAAACGAATTTGATGGAATGGAATGAATGGATGATAGAATGGCTAAGGGGTTCATCTCCATACATGTTATACTTGCATAATAAAATGATTTCCAATTGCATTTCAATAAACCATGAAACTCAACACCCCGGGTTAACCGTGATGCACTAATTAACCTTCAAATCTTCCTAACGTTATTGAATTGGATGGGTTAGCGCATACAACAATTCAAAACAGTCCCCACAAGTCCTCAACATGAATGCATAGAAGAGATACAAGCAAGAATCATTACGCTCTATGAAAATTATAAGTGTTGACGAGGCATTCGTTACTATGGATTGCATGAAACTTATGCCAAGAATTCGTTTAACGCGATTGTTTATAAGCAACCTCCACTACTTGTGAATATAAGTTCATAACAATTAGGTGAAACTCACTTATACTCTAGCGTCATATTCATGCATGAAAATTAAGCGCGCATTCTCAATAAACATACATAAATAAGTTATCAATCAAACGGTTAAACAAATTGAATCCACAACTTATGAAACGCAATTAGAAGTAATCAAATCAAAATGCAAGCATAAACATATATTTCGAATCCCCCCCCTAGCCAAGGGGGGTTTAGTTGAATTTAAACATTGGAATCAAAGAAACACCTAAACATTCCAACAACTCAAACTTGAATTGTATGAACGTTTAGGCCCTCTTCTCTTCCATTCCTCATTCGTACAAAACAAAGAGTATTGAAATTAAACATTGAAATCAAAGAAACACCTAAACATTCCAACAACTCAAACTTGAATTGTATGAACGTTTAGGCCCTCTTATCTTCCTCTTCGTTGTAGCACAAGGTCTAAGGATAGTTTGATGGTGTGAATGGTTTGGGGAGTGGTTGGAGTGGCTGCAATGGAGGAGAAAAGTGTTTTGGTGGCTGCTGCAAGGGTGTGGAGAGGTTTTGACGAATTTCTGGAATATGGAAGAGTGAATGAATGAGTATGAATGCAATGGATGCTTATTTATAGGTGAAATGGGGGGAACATGACAGCTAGGAGGGAATGTGGCTGCATGTGCAAGGGGACAATCTGAAAATGCATGTGAAAGCATGTGTTGGCTGCAATGATGAAATGGATGGGAGTGCATGTGGCTTAATTAATTAAAGGGAGTGCATGTGCAATGTTTTAAAGGATGGAATGCATGTGAATATAATGGAAATCTGATTTATTTGAAGATGCATGTGCAATGAAGTGGAATGACAGCTAGGTTATGATGATGAATGCATGTGGCTGATTTAATTGAATAGGAAGGCATGTGGATTTAATGGTTTAAAGGGTGAATGCATGTGGATGCATGTGTTGATGAATGGGATTGTGGAGTGGCTGGAATGATGAAAGAATAAAGGGTGCATGTGGGTTAATTAATTAAAGGGAGTGCATGTGCAATGTTGTTGTTGGTGCAATGATAGAGGAACAAGTGCATGTGAATGCATGGTGATAGCATGTGCACGGTTTTGGTTGGAATGATGGCAGATTGTGAAAACATGTGAATGCATGTGTTTGATGAATGATAAGTGGTGAATGATATGATAAGTGATAAGTGGTGAATGATAAGTAATGGGAGCATGTGAGGGAATGAATAATGAATGCATGTGTATGGTTTTGGGAGAAAGGTGGAGATGCACGGCATAAGGGAATTGGAAGGTTTAAATGTCCTAAAACTAAAGGGAACAAAGTTCCAACACTTTGGTCTTCAATTTCGTCCAACATTTTGGCGCCAAGCATAAGCTATCCATCCTTAGCCCAAAAGTGCTCCAAAAGTCTCCAAAATGCATCTTTTTGCTCCTTTAGCCCTTTGGACCTACAAACACACGAAAATAGCTTAAAGGACTAAAATAACTAAAGAAACATAACGTAAATGCACGAGAACAAGCCATTTAAGTCGCATGAATATGCTCCTATCAAATACCCCCACACTTATCTTTTGCTAGTCCTCGAGCAAAACAAAACAACAAAAGAACACGAAACTAGACAAAACGAACAAAACACAACCTGCACCTTCCAACAATCGTCTCACGGATTTCCAATGCACATGACAAGTTAAAAATCATTAGTCCCATAGATTTTAGTCATCTTCACACTTGAATACATTCTTAATCATAGTCACCACATACTAATTCACAATTAAGCATTTAAAACCATGTTTTGAATGTAGTAACATGCCTTAGAGAATTTGCTCAATTCCTTACTAGATGTACTTTCGTTTTTTTTACACAGATTTTCTGACTACACTCCCTACACTAGGTATATGTGAGAAGATTGATGTAAACATGTAGACGAACACTCACATATGTTATAACAAGGAAAGCATTTTCTGGAATTATTAACATGTATATATATGATCTCATGAATGGAATGCCACTACTTAGAACGAGAACCAGTGATTCCATAAGCTCATATCAATTCCAAACTCCACATTTTGAAACACATAACGATCAAGATAGAAGCATACGGGTTGAAACAGGGCTAAAGGTGTTTGGCTAACAAAGAAGGGATATGGAAAACAAAGGTTCTTAAAGAAATAGCGAGCAAAGCATTTGAATTAACGTAGAATTCACTTTTGAATGAAAACTCAATCTTTTGAACAACAAGGGGGAACAAACTCTTTTTCCTTTCTTTCTTTTCTTTTCTGTTTTTCTTTTTCATATGTTTTTCACAATTTTTTTTTTCTTTTTCTTTTGACTCTCAAAACATACATAAACACTTAAGAACAAAACATTCTCTCCCCCACACTCATTTTCTTTCATAATGTACTCAAAAGGAATTCATTTAAGTCATGCTCACTATCTTTTAAGAACAAAGGTGTGGACTGTCGTATACTAGGCTAGGTGAGGATAATGTGGTTAAACAAAGAATAAAGGCTAAACAAGGCTCAACGGGGTTAAAACTTACAACAAATACGAAATATGGGAAGTAAGGCTATTTGGCTATGGTGGCAACTACACAACTTCATCTTGATATATGTTATGCAATTCAATGTCATGCTTTGAATGAAACGGACATAAGTTCTAGCATTTAGTTCTATCATGATACAATTGCATTCTAAGTAGCAACCAAGCAAGGAATAATGAGATCATGCAACAACTTTAGAAAACAAAGAATCACAGAAAATAACTCTCCAAAGAAGGTAATGGCTCGAGTCTCACAGGGTTGTAGCGTTTGTTTGAGTTCCTTCCTTCAAGCATGTTACAAAAACGAATTTTTCTTTTATGATTGCATGTGAAGTCATACATTATAACCATATCCAAGCATATACCAAGAGTAAATCAAACTTTTCTCTATGTTTATAACTCTTTTTAACAGTCATGCAATTACAAACCAAATCCTTATCATTGTGTTGGAAGGTACCCTAAGACACAAACACACAAAAACGACTCAAAACACTCTTTTTAGGCTTTTTAAAACATGTTTTTCAACTTTTTATGTGATTTTCCAAGTTATAAAACAAAACATACTAAAAGCACTCTAAGACAACTTAAAAACACCTTAAAACAGCAAGGAACAACATTTGAAGTAATGGGTGATAAAATCCCCGGCAACGGCGCCAAAATTTGATACGAGATTTATACGCACACAAATCAAACCCTCTTTTTGACAATTGTAGTATAGATATAAGTAGGGATCGTTCTGGACCGGGGATTAGGAGGGATTGTTAACCACTTGGATTTGACTCAAAAACGTAAAATAACAATATGAAACACTATACTAGACTTAAAGAATGCAAAACTAAACTTTAAAACACTAAGACAAACCAAAAGACTCAAAACAACACAAACACACTCAAATCTGCCTAAAAACCACTTTCTGGGCAGATTTGAGCACAAACACAAATTTGGACGAAATTAAGTAATAACTTGACTCAAGAACGTAAAAACACAATATAAAACACTAAACTAACTCAAAGAATGTAAAACTAAACACTTAAAACATTAAAACAAACCAAAAGACTCAAACATCACCCAAAACACTCAAAACAGCCTTAAAATCACTTTCTGGGCAGTTTTGAGCACTTTGGTGAATTTGGACGAAATTGGGAAATAAAATGAATCAAAACACTTAAAAGCACAAACTAAATTGATTTCTAACTAAATTGGACATTAAAGTAAAGGGGGATTTAGATTTATACGAAAATTGAAATAACAAAACAAGTTAATAAACGAACAGATTGTAAAACGAATTTGATGGAATGGAATGAATGGATGATAGAATGGCTAAGGGGTTCATCTCCATACATGTTATACTTGCATAATAAAATGATTTCCAATTGCATTTCAATAAACCATGAAACTCAACACCCCGGGTTAACCGTGATGCACTAATTAACCTTCAAATCTTCCTAACGTTATTGAATTGGATGGGTTAGCGCATACAACAATTCAAAACAGTCCCCACAAGTCCTCAACATGAATGCATAGAAGAGATACAAGCAAGAATCATTACGCTCTATGAAAATTATAAGTGTTGACGAGGCATTCGTTACTATGGATTGCATGAAACTTATGCCAAGAATTCGTTTAACGCGATTGTTTATAAGCAACCTCCACTACTTGTGAATATAAGTTCATAACGATTAGGTGAAACTCACTTATATTCTAGCGTCATATTCATGCATGAAAATTAAGCGCGCATTCTCAATAAACATACATAAATAAGTTATCAATCAAACGGTTAAACAAATTGAATCCACAACTTATGAAACGCAATTAGAAGTAATCAAATCAAAATGCAAGCATAAACATATATTTCGAATCCCCCCCCTAGCCAAGGGGGGTTTAGTTGAATTTAAACATTGGAATCAAAGAAACACCTAAACATTCCAACAACTCAAACATGAATTGTATGAACGTTTAGGCCCTCTTCTCTTCCATTCCTCATTCGTACAAAACAAAGAGTATTGAAATTAAACATTGAAATCAAAGAAACACCTAAACATTCCAACAACTCAAACTTGAATTGTATGAACGTTTAGGCCCTCTTATCTTCCTCTTCGTTGTAGCACAAGGTCTAAGGATAGTTTGATGGTGTGAATGGTTTGGGGAGTGGTTGGAGTGGCTGCAATGGAGGAGAAAAGTGTTTTGGTGGCTGCTGCAAGGGTGTGGAGAGGTTTTGACGAATTTCTGGAATATGGAAGAGTGAATGAATGAGTATGAATGCAATGGATGCTTATTTATAGGTGAAATGGGGGGAACATGACAGCTAGGAGGGAATGTGGCTGCATGTGCAAGGGGACAATCTGAAAATGCATGTGAAAGCATGTGTTGGCTGCAATGATGAAATGGATGGGAGTGCATGTGGCTTAATTAATTAAAGGGAGTGCATGTGCAATGTTTTAAAGGATGGAATGCATGTGAATATAATGGAAATCTGATTTATTTGAAGATGCATGTGCAATGAAGTGGAATGACAGCTAGGTTATGATGATGAATGCATGTGGCTGATTTAATTGAATAGGAAGGCATGTGGATTTAATGGTTTAAAGGGTGAATGCATGTGGATGCATGTGTTGATGAATGGGATTGTGGAGTGGCTGGAATGATGAAAGAATAAAGGGTGCATGTGGGTTAATTAATTAAAGGGAGTGCATGTGCAATGTTGTTGTTGGTGCAATGATAGAGGAACAAGTGCATGTGAATGCATGGTGATAGCATGTGCACGGTTTTGGTTGGAATGATGGCAGATTGTGAAAACATGTGAATGCATGTGTTTGATGAATGATAAGTGGTGAATGATATGATAAGTGATAAGTGGTGAATGATAAGTAATGGGAGCATGTGAGGGAATGAATAATGAATGCATGTGTATGGTTTTGGGAGAAAGGTGGAGATGCACGGCATAAGGGAATTGGAAGGTTTAAATGTCCTAAAACTAAAGGGAACAAAGTTCCAACACTTTGGTCTTCAATTTCGTCCAACATTTTGGCGCCAAGCATAAGCTATCCATCCTTAGCCCAAAAGTGCTCCAAAAGTCTCCAAAATGCATCTTTTTGCTCCTTTAGCCCTTTGGACCTACAAACACACGAAAATAGCTTAAAGGACTAAAATAACTAAAGAAACATAACGTAAATGCACGAGAACAAGCCATTTAAGTCGCATGAATATGCTCCTATCAAATACCCCCACACTTATCTTTTGCTAGTCCTCGAGCAAAACAAAACAACAAAAGAACACGAAACTAGACAAAACGAACAAATCCAAGTGTTTTATATTGTGTTTTTACGTTTTTGAGTCAAATCCAAGTGATTAACAATCCCTCCTAATCCCCGATCCAGAACGATCCCTACTTATACTTATACTACAATTTGACGAAAAGAGGGTTTAATTTGTGTGCGTATAAATCACGCATCATTATAATCAAATTGTTATTGCCCCGGATGATCAAGAAAAGACCACTTTTACTTGTCCCTTTGGAACGTTTCCATATCGACGCATGCCATTCGGTTTGTGCAATGCTCCTGCCACGTTTCAAAGGTGTAAGGTTAGCATATTTTCTGATTATGTTGAGAGGATTATTGAAATATTCATGGATGACTTTAGTGTGTTTGGGGATTCTTTTTATCATTGTTTACATAATCTGACCTTAATTTTGAAACGTTGTGTTGAAACAAATCTTGTGCTTAATTGGGAAAAATGTCAGTTCATGGTTAAGCAAGGTATTGTTCTAGGACATATTATTTCTGAAAAAGGCATTGAAGTAGATAAATCTAAGGTAGACCTTGTTCGTCACTTACCCTCTCCAAATTCGGTTAGAGAGGTTCGTTCGTTTCTTAGTCATGCAGGTTTTTATAGGCGTTTCATAAAGGATTTCTCCAAGATTGCGCAGCCACTATGCCGATTGCTTCAAAAAGAGGTGGTTTTCGAGTTCAACGAGGCGTGTGAGAAAGCATTCAACCACCTCAAGGACCTCCTCACCACGGCACCAATCATCACTCCACCAGATTGGTCCATTCCCTTTGAGTTGATGTGTGATGCATCGGATTATGCCCTTAGAGCTGTTTTGGGCCAAAGGAAAAACAAACAGCCACATGTTATTTATTATGCTTCACACACTTTAAATGATGCTCAATTGAATTATTCTACAACCGAAAAAGAACTTTTGGCGGTTGTATTTGCATTAGATAAGTTTAGATCATATTTAATTGGTACTAAAGTAATTGTTTTCACTGACCATGCAGCCTTGAAGTATCGTCTCACCAAAAAGGAGGCCAAACCAAGGCTCATTCGTTGGATGCTCCTACTTCAAGAATTCGACATTGAAATTAGGGACAAGAAGGGATGTGAAAATGTGGTGGCTGACCACCTAAGTCGAATGGTGCGTGAAGAAGAGGACCTTCCGATTTTAGAAACGTTTCCGGATGAACAACTTCTGTCCGTTGAGGTAAGTACCCCTTGGGATGCCGATTTGGTTAATTTTTTGGTGTCTAAGCAAGTTCCTAACACCTTAAGCAAGGCTCAACGTGATAAATTAAAAAAGGATGCACGTTTTTATGTTTGGGACGACCCTTATTTGTGGAAAATATGCCCGGATCAGATTGTGCGTCGTTGTGTTCTTGAATCTTAATTTAATTCCATTTTGAGTTTTTGCCATACATATGCATGTGGTGGACACTTTGGCACACAACGCACAGCGTTTAAGGTTCTTGAAAGTGGTTTTTATTGGCCTACATTGTTTAGAGATACTAGGTCTTTTTGCTTAACATGTGATCGATGTCAAAAGACCGGAAGTTTAGGCCAAAGAGACCAAATGCCGCAAACCCCAATCCTTCTTGTTGAAATCTTTGATGTTTGGGGTATTGATTTTATGGGTCCTTTCCCTATGTCTTTTGGTTTTACTTACATTTTACTTGCCGTTGATTATGTGTCAAAGTGGGTGGAAGCTAAAGCTACCCGAACTAACGATTCTAGAGTTGTTGGAGATTTTGTAAAATCTAACATTTTCTCTAGATTTGGGATGCCTCGAGTGCTCATAAGCGATGGTGGGTCTCATTTTTGCAACCGCACCATTGCGGCATTGCTCAAGAAGTATAACGTGATGCATAAGGTTTCCACACCTTATCACCCCCAAACAAGTGGCCAAGCCGAAGTTTCAAATCGAGAAATAAAGCAAATCCTGGAAAAGACCGTTGGGCCAAATAGAAAAGATTGGAGCTTGAGGTTGGAGGATGCATTGTGGGCGTATCGAATGGCTTACAAAACGCCCATTGGTATGTCCCCATTTCGGCTAGTCTATGGCAAGCCATGCCATCTACCCGTGGAGCTTGAACACAAGGCACATTGGGCGGTCAAGACCTTCAATATGGATGTGGACACGATTGGAAACCATAGGAAGCTACAATTGAGCGAGCTTGAAGAGATTAGGCATGAGGCGTATGAGAATGCCCGGATTTACAAGGAGAAGACCAAGGCCGTCCATGACAAGATGATTAGAGGCAAAAACTTCTCAATCGGGCAGAAAGTGTTGTTATTCAATTCCCGTTTTCGATTATTCCCCGGTAAGTGATAGGAGCATATTCATGCGACTTAAATGGCTTGTTCTCGTGCATTTACGTTATGTTTCTTTAGTTATTTTAGTACTTTAAGCTATTTTCGTGTGTTTGTAGGTCCAAAGGGCTAAAGGAGCAAAAAGATGCATTTTGGAGACTTTTGGAGCACTTTTGGGCTAAGGATGGATAGCTTATGCTTGGAGCCAAAGTGTTGGACGAAATTGAAGACCTAATTGAAGACCAAAGTGTTGGAACCTTGTTCCCTTTAGTTTTAGGACATTTAAACCGTTCCTATATCCTTAGCCGTGCATAACATTCCAACATTCCACTCTTTCATTTCAGCCACACTACCACTTATCACTTATCATTCACCACATATCATTCACCACTTATCATATCATTCACTTATCACTTATCATATCATTCACTTATCTTATCATTCAACACTTATCATATCATTCACTTATCTTATCATTCACCACTTATCATATCATTCACTTATCACTTATCATACTCATAACCATCAGATTTCCATCATATTCACATGCATTCCATCCTTTAAAACATTGCACATGCATCCATAATCATTCATTCCAGCCATAGCACATGCACTCCCTTTAATTAATTCATCCTAGCTGTCAAAGCACATGCACTCCCACCCTTTAATCACATGCATAAATCAGCCACATGCATCTCCCATCACCATTTCAGATTTCCACCAAGTTCCTAGCTGTCATGTTCCCTCCATTTCACCTATAAATAAGCATCCATTGCGTTCATTCTCATACATTCTTCCATTTCAGAAATTCACCCATTCCCACATCAAAACTGCTCTTTGGCCGTGAGTTCCCTATTAATCCAAACACCACCAGAAATCCAACCATTCCCCATCCCTCCAAAACACTTCACACTATCCCAAAACTCACCTTAGACCTTGTGATACAACAACGAGGAAGAGAAGAGTGCCTAAACGTTCATACAATTCAAGTTTGAGTTGTTGGAATGTTTAGGTGTTTCTTTGATTTCAAAGTTATGAGGAACTAAACCCCCCTTGGCTAGGGGGGGATTCGAAATATATGTTTATGCTTGCATTTTGATTTGATTACTTCTAATTGCGTTTCATAAGTTGTGGATTCAATTTGTTTAACCGTTTGATTGATAACTTATTTATGTATGTTTATTAAGAATGCGTGCTTAATTTTCATGCATGAATATGACGCTAGAATATAAGTGAGTTTCACCTAATCGTTATGAACTTATATTCACAAGTAGTGGAGGTTGCTTATAAACAATCGCGTTAAACGAATTCTTGGCATAAGTTTCATGCGTATTCCATAGTAACGAATGCCTCGTCAACACTTATAATTTTCATAGAGCGTAATGATTCTTGCTTGTATCTCTATTATGCAATCATGTAGGGGACTTGTGGGGAATGTTTTGGGTTGTCGTATGCAATCATCCAATTCAATAACGTTAGGAAGATTTGAAAGTTAATTTAAGCGGACCTAATTAACTTGGAGCGTTGAGAATTCATGGTTTATTGAAATGCAATTGGAAATCTTTTTATTATGCAAGTGTATGTTGATGTATATTTCCTTCTTAATGCTAGAATATATTTAGTATAATGGCATAAGTAAGGGTGTCGAATCCACATGGACTAATTGGACCTATGTAATCACTTGTTTTGCAAGAACTCTATGAAATGAATCAAACTAATCAAATTGAGCAGATTTGTTGTTGTTACTTAAAAGCATAAATAAAAGAAGTAAACACAACTAAATGAATCAACAACCAATATAATGAGATAGTATCAATGGAAATGAAACTAGGGATTCGATTTCACCATTGCTCAACTAAGTCCATGTTTGTCAAGTTAGTTTATACTCATTCATCTACCTATTTCTTGAGTTTGTTTCACTTGGATATGATCAACCATATGATGTGTGGATTTGATCAAATGTCTCTAATCATGAACCTAATTGTGATGTGCAACTTTGGTTCATAATCAAGATTATGTAATGTACAAGAAACTTTCATAAAACCAAAGGGAGTAATTCGGCAGGATGTGTGCTAAACACTCCCTTCATTCATTCACATATCTACCAAGATTATGCATGATGTGTGCTTTAATCTTGGCTACACAACTTAGTGATTAATTCAAATGATGATCAAACATTAAAATCAACATACTAAGTCACCATTAAAACAGAAAATGAAACAAGAAATAGATGGACAAAATGAGCATTCTAACTTAATTACATGGCAAACTTTGCAAGGTTACATCGAATCCCTAGAGGAGGATTAGTTACAATTCATGTTTACAAAAGATTTAACATAAACATACACAACATGAATGAACATAGAATGAAGTAGAAGGAACCCTTGAAGCAAAACTGATGTTGAATTCCTTGAAGAGTGCCTTCGGTGTTGGAGCTCCCAAATGTGATTGTAAATGAGGGTGGAGAAACTAATTTCGAATGGTTTCTCTGAGTGGTGCATAAATGGAGAGAAATGGACAGTTTCTGTGAAAGTGTGAGAGTGTCGAATGCAATGGAATGGAGAGGGGGAATGAGAGTGAATGGTGGACAGAAATTTAGAGCAAGAATGGTGTGTCTTGGAATGGATCCGAGAGAGTGAGTGAGTGAGTCTTCTGGACAGAAAATGGATTGTGTGTTAATGGACTGAATGAAGAAGAACACTTGCGGATGGGAAAGGGAGAGAATGTGTAAAATGCAATGGAATCCGAGAGAATGAGTGAGTGGACAGAAATATGGAGTGAAATGGAGTGTGTGTGATCCCCCACTGATCCGAGTGAGCAATCCCCCTGGTTTGGTGAATTTTTCAATGAGTCTAATGATGGGGAGACAATCAGATTGGATCTACCATTTGTTTAACTCAGATGGCAGTGCATAAGTGATGGAATGATGGGTTTCTGAGGTAGTGGGCGCATGGTATGGACAAGATCTGCAAGTTTGTGTTTTGTTTAATCAAAATGCATGTGGAATGTCTGCAAGCATGAAGTGGATAACCTGAAATTGGTTATAAAACTCTGGGAATGGCAGAAAGCTCACGGCATGGGCATTAAGGAGATGGAATGGCATGGAATGTTTAATTGAAGTGCATGTGGATTTCTGCAAAGAGAAGTGAAGAAGGGAAATGGAATGCACGGGTCAGGTTGTGGACATGCATGTGAGGGATGTTTTGGGTGTTAAAACATGGAATCTGCACGGAATGGATGTTATCATGCATGTGATTGCATGTTTGGTGTTTAGAAGTGTATAATCTGATGGGATGATATGGGAACACACGGCCAAGGTTGTGACATGCATGTGAATGCATGTTTTGGTGTTGGAACCACATAATTGACTTCAATGTTTTTGCCTTGTTTAAAATCACCCAATATGGCCGAATTACATCACATTCCTTCATTTGCCTTCCAATTGATCTTATTACACCTTGGCTGCACACTAACACAAAACAATGTAAAACGCGACTAGTTTAATCCAAAACAATCACAAAGACACCAAATACAGAAGATATAAATGCATGCAAAATGTGACTTATCAGTGTACATGTATGGAGATGAACCCCTTGGCTATTCTATCATCCATTCATTCCATTTCATCAATTTCATATTTACATTCTGTTTTAATTGCAATTTGTTCATTTAATTTAATTTCGTATAAACCTAAATCCCCCTTTACTTTAATGTCAAATTAGTTAGAAATCAATTTAGTTTGTGTTTTTAAGAGTCTTGAGTCAAGTTACAACTTAATTTCGTCCAAATTTGTGTTTATACTCAAAACTGCCCAGAAAGTGGTTTTTAGGCAGATTTGAGTGTGTTTGTGTTGTTTTGAGTCTTTTGGTTTTGTTTGAGTGTTTTAAAGTTTAGTTTTGCATTCTTTGAGTCTAGTATAGTGTTTTATATTGTGTTTTTATGTTTTTGAGTCAAATCCAAGTGATTAACAATCCCTCCTATTCCCCGGTCCAGAACGATCCCTACTTATATACTTATACTACAATTGTCAAAAAGAGGGTTTAATTTGTGTGCGTTTAATTCTCGCATCAGTAAGTTATGTTCCAAGTGGGTTGGTCCATTTGTTATCACTAATGTTTTTGTGCATGGTGCAGTCCAAATACAAAGTTTGAAAACTGGACAAGAGTTCAAGGTGAATGGCCATAGGTTGAAACCCTACTACAAGAACTTTGTTGAGCATGTTGTGGAGGAGATCCCATTGCATGCCGTGGGCTCCAATGGGGAATGAGCATACCATCGTCCGGCTGCAAGACGTTAAAGCAAGCGCTTCGTGGGAGGCAACCCATGCAATCACCAAGGAGAGGATGGCATTTACACTCCATAACCAGATTTGCGTCCCTAACCTCTTCTCTTTGTTATTTACATTCTGCCATGCTTAGTGTGTTTAGTTGCGGTTTGTGTGTTTACTTTTGTTTGGTGTGATTTTAGGCTTGAAACATTGAGGACAATGTTTGATTTAAGTGTGGGGGGGTAACTAATGTTGTTAATGCAAATTCGTGGGATTTTATCACCCATAACTTCCAATGTTGTTCCTTGCTGTTTTAGAGTGTTTTAGTGTGTGTTGATGTGATATATAATAGCACACAAATTAAACCCTCTTTTTGACAATTGTAGTATAGATATAAGTAGGGATCGTTCTAGGCCGGGGATTAGGAGGGATTGCTAATCTACTCTAAACTGACTCAAAAACATAAAACTAAACTTAAAAACAATTAAATAAACTCAAAAGACTCTTCACTAAACTTATATGACTCAAAACAAACTTAAAAGACTCAAAACAACATAAAACAATAAAAAAAGACTCAAACTAGACTCTAAGACTCAACTTGGACGAAAATAGGTTTGGTTTTGACTCAAAACACTCAAAAACACTAATTATGACAGATTTGACACAACTAAATAAAGGGGATTGGGTTTTTGACGAATTTAAGATAAAAACAAGTAACTAAAAGACTTGAATAGGATTTGGACGAATTTGGGAAAAACGATTGATGATTAGATAGCTAGAGGATTCTTCTCCACACATGACACACTTGCATACAAATTGATTTCCAGTTGCTTTTCCGATAAACCATGAACCTCAACACCCCAGATTAACCGTGACATCACTAATTAACCCTCAGATTTTCCTTAAGTTATTGGATTGGATGACATCATACGACAACCCAAAGCATTCTTCAAAAGTCCCCTACATGACATCATAATAGAGATACAATCAAAGATCATTACGTTCTATGAAAATCATAAGTATTGACAAAGCACTTGTAACTATGACATCATGATACTCATGCTAGGAATT
The DNA here is from genome assembly GCF_963583255.1 of Pyrus communis. Taxonomy (NCBI): domain Eukaryota; kingdom Viridiplantae; phylum Streptophyta; class Magnoliopsida; order Rosales; family Rosaceae; genus Pyrus; species Pyrus communis. Next base: position 11,148,296 of record NC_084815.1, read on the forward strand.
TACTTAACATGATTGTGAAAACAACCTTAACTACTTGTGAATATAAGTTTGTAACGATTATGTGAAACTCCCTTATATTCTAGCCCCAAATTCATGCATGCAAACTAAGTGTGCACCCTTAATCAACAAACAAGAATAAGTTATCCATCAAACGGTTAAGTAAATTGCATTCATAAATAACAACTGGAATTAATCAATTCATATTGCAAATATAATCATGGTTTCAAAGTCTCCCCTAGCCAAAACAAAATTAGTTCCTCATGTTTACAACAAAACAAAGAGAATATAAATTAAACATTGAAAACAAAGATTGACTACACCTAGAAACGCTCCAGGTGACTCCTTCTTCCTTCCTTGCTGCCAACAATGGGGATTTGTGTGAATTTAGGCTCTTGAGGTGTGGTGGATGGTGTGGTGTGAATTTGTGGTAGAGAGTGGTGGTTTTTGAGTGTTGTGGCATCAAGTATTTATAGGGTGAAGGGGAGGCACGAATTTGGGCTGAAAAGGAGAGGAATTAGGACTCCAAATCACCAAAGAACAAGGATACTTTCAATTAGATTCCAAGGAGGACAAGGAATGGTCCTTGTGGCAGATTCTAGAACTTCTAGAAGGGTTACATGTGGCATAAACTTAATGCACGAAAATAGGGCTTCTAGAACTTGATATTTAGGTGATTTAATGTGAAAAGGAGTCCTCTTTGAAGTTGGAATTAAGGTAGGAAAAGATTAGGATAGGATAGGATAAGATAAGGTTGGATAAGGTTTGGATAAGATAAGGAAATTTGGATAAGGTTCCTTATTTCTTGCTCTTTCCTTATCTTCTTTGCATTTGGACTTCTTTCTCCAGATTTGTAGCCTTTCCTAGCCCTTCTTGACTTCAATTTCGTCCATCCACATTGCTCCATAGTTAAGCTATCCAATCCATGCCCAAAACTGCTCCATTTAGCTTCAAAATGCCCTTTCTTGCTACTTTTGCCATTAGGACCTAAAAACATACGAAAATAGCATAAAAGACTAAAATAAATAGTAATTAACTCGCTAAATGAAAGGAAACAACATAACTAAGTAGCATAAATATGCTCCTATCATGTGTTGACTTAAAAATCCGAAAAACCCATAAAAAATTGAAAAATTGTTTTAAAAAACCCAAAAAGAGTTGTTTTTGTGTGTTTGTTTGTGTCGTAGGTCACCTTCCAACGCAATGATGAGGATTTGGTTTTTAATTGCATGATGGTTAAAGAAAGTTACAAACATGGATGGACGTTTGATATACTCTTTGGTTTATGCTTGGTTGTAGTTATAGTTTACGAATTCACATGTAATCACAAAAGATAAAATCAGTTTTTGTAACACGCTTGAAGGAAGGAACTTAAACAAACGCTACATCCCTGAGAGACTTGAGCCTAAACGTTTATTTGGAGAGTTATTAATCTGTGCATCATTGTTTTCTAAAGTCGTTGCATGATCTCATTATTCTTTGCTTGGTTACTACTTAGAAGGCGTTTCATCACTTAGTTCCAAATGCTAGAACTCATGCCCATTTCATTCAAAGCATGTTATTGAATTGCATAACACATATTCAAGATGAAGTTGTGTAGTGACCACCATCAAAGCCAAATAGCCGTGTGCCCTTCACTCATTTTGTGTTTAAGTTTAACCCCATTGAGCCGTGTTAGCCCATGTTCGTTGTTAACCCATATTATCCTCACCGAGCCTAGATTAGGACCACCCATACCCTTGTTCTTGAAGCATAGTAAGCATGACTAGAAAAATGAATTCCTTTTGATTAATGTGTTGCAGAAAATAAGTGTGGCGGAAGGATTATTGATGTGAGTTTATGTGCCATAGGCACGGCTAAAAAAAAAAAGAAGTCATGAAAAAGAAAAAAAAAATGTGTGAAAAAGAAAAAAAAAAGAAAAGGAGTTGAAAATAAGTGAGAATGAACTCACAAGTGTTGGTTGTTGAAGAAAGGGTCCAAAAAGTTGAATATGGCCCTAAGTTTTGTGTGACTTCCCCTTGGGTGTTCAAAGTTGATTTTTGCGTTCTAAGGGAATTCTAAGTGTCTAATTCATTACTTTGCTCACTATTGCTTAAAGAACTTTTGTTTATCCCTATCTTTCCTTGTTAGCCAATACCCCAAGCCCCGTTACAACCCTTAACTTCTATCTTGCATTTCAATTGTGGAGTTTGAATTTGGTATGAGCATATGGTGTCACTGGTTCTCGCATCTAAGTAGTAGCATTCCATTCATGAGATCATATCTAAACACGTTTAATTACTCCAGAAATTGCTTTCTTTGTTATAACGTATGTGAGTACTAGTTTTTCATGTTTACATCAATCTTCTCACATATAACTATTGTAGGGTGTGTAGTCAGAAAATCTGAGTGAAAATTGAGTTCATAACTAGTGAGGAATTGAGGGAATTCTCTAAGGCATGTTACTACATTCAAAATGTGTTTTAATTGATTAAATGGGAACTAGTGAATGGTGACTATGATTAAGTATGTGCTCAAGGGGAAGGAAGACTAAAAGCTATGTGAGTAATGATCTTTGAGATGTCATGTTTCATTGGAAATCCCTGAGGCAAACGTTGGAAGGTTTAGGTTTTGTTTTGTTTGTTTTGTTTTGTCTTATTTTCTTTAGTTGTTTTGTTTTGCTCGAGGACTAGCAAAAGTTAAGTGTGGGGGAATTTGATAGGAGCATATTCATGCGACTTAATTAGCTTGTTCTCGTGCATTTATGTTGTGTTTCCTTAGTTATTTTAGTGTTTAAAGTCACTTTTGTGCATTTTCAGATTATAAAGCCAAAGTGTGCAAGAAGATGCAAATTGGAGTCTTTTGGAGCAAAAGAGGAATGAATGAGTTGAAGACTTCAAGAAACGATGAATTCCTACTCCAATGATGAATTCCTACTCCAACGAGGATTCCTACTTCAACAAGGATTCCTACTTGAAGTAGGAAAGTTAACCCTAGGTTTCCCGATTTGGTAACCTTTCCTAATCTTAAACGTCTGCATTTTCTAGCCACTTTGAAGGCCTTGTAGGCACTTTAGGACACAAAACAAAGGCCCTAGCCCCCTTAAACCTCTTTGCCGTGCCTTTCCCCTAATTCCCTTCCCTTACCGTGCAAGTGGGGGGCAATTTTGTCCTAGGTTATGCACTTAAAACACATGCTCCTAACCCTAGCCGCACCTTGCAGCCACTCTCTCTTTAATTTCTGAACTTAAACCTATTTCCCTTCCAAATAAACCCTAGCCGCACCTATTAATCAATTCCCTTGTAATTTCTGATTTTATTTCCTAATTCTAGCAGCCTTTGACTTAATTTTAATTAACCAAAATAAGCTAGGGTTTTATTTCTGAAATCATATATATTTTAAACCCTAGCCGCACCCTAGGATTCTCTATTCATTCATTCTTCCATAATTCAGCCACAAAATCCTTTTTAGCCGCACCCTAGGTTTGAACTTTTCATTCATTCATCATCCCATCTCAGCCGTGCCTATTATTTCACCCTAGACACTTAAAACATTAAACCAAACCAAAAGACTCAAACATCACCCAAAACACTCAAAACTGCCTTAAAATCACTTTCTGGGCAGTTTTGAGCACTTTGGTGAATCTGGACGAAATTGGGAAATAAAATGAATCAAAACACTTAAAAGCACAAACTAAATTGATTTCTAACTAAATTGGACATTAAAGTAAAGGGGGATTTAGATTTATACGAAAATTGAAATAACAAAACAAGTTAATAAACTAAACAGATTGTAAAACGAATTTGATGGAATGGAATGAATGGATGATAGAATGCCTAAGGGGTTCATCTCCATACATGTTATACTTGCATAATAAAATGATTTCCAATTGCATTTCAATAAACTATGATACTCAACACCCCAAGTTAACCGTGATGCACTAATTAACCTTCAAATCTTCCTAACGTTATTGAATTGGATGATGCATGCGACAATTCAAAACATTCCCCACAAGTCCTCAACATGAATGCATAGAAGAGGTACAAGCAAGAATCATTATGCTCTATGAAAATTATAAGTGTTGACGAGGCATTCGTTACTATGGATTGCATGAAACTTATGCCAAAAATTCATTTAACGCGATTGTTTATAAGCAACCTCCACGACTTGTGAATATAAGTTCATAACTATTAGGTGAAACTCACTTATATTCTAGCGTCATATTCATGCATGAAAATTAAGCGTGCACTCTCAATAAACATACATAAATAAGTTATCAATCAAACGGTTAAACAAATTGAATCCACAACTTATAAAACGCAATTAGAAGTATTCAAATCAAAATGCAAGCATAAACATATATTCGAATCACCCCTTAACCAAGGGGGTTTAGTTCCTCATGGTACAAAACAAAGAGAATCAAAGAAACACCTAAACATTCCAACAACTCAAACTTGAATTGTATGAACGTTTAGGCCCTCTTATCTTCCATTCCTCATTCGTACAAAACAAAGAGTATTGAAATTAAACATTGAAATCAAAGAAACACCTAAACATTCCAACAACTCAAACTTGAATTGTATGAACGTTTAGGCACTCTTCTCTTCCTCTTCGTTGTAGCACAAGGTCTAAGGATAGTTTGATGGTGTGAATGGTTTGGGTAGTGGTGGAGGAATGGAAGGATGGTGTTTGGATTTGTAGGGAAGACTCACGGCACAAAGGGGGTGGTTTGATGGTCTACATTTCTGCAATGGATGAGTTTATGGAAGAGTGTTTGGAATGGGTGAATTTCTGGCACAAAGGCCTTATTTCTGTGGTGAATGGATTGTGTATGAATGAGAATGAATGAATGAGTATTTATAGGTGAAATGGGGGGAACATGACAGCTAGGTTGCATGTGCTAATGCTTGTGTGTGCATGTGAAATCTGCCAAGATGCATGTGAAAGTGTATGAAATGCAATCTGAAATGGGATAGCATGTGGGTGAATGTGTGGCTGCAATGATGAAGTGAATGCATGTGTTGAATGATTAAAGTGCATGTGCAATGTTTTAAAGGATGGAATGATGGAGGAACAAGTGCATGTGAATGCATGGTGATAGCATGTGCACGGTTTTGGTTGGAATGATGGCAGATTGTGAAAACATGTGAATGCATGTGTTTGATGAATGATAAGTGGTGAATGATATGATAAGTGATAAGTGGTGAATGATAAGTGATGAATGATGATATGATAAGTGATAAGTGGTGAATGATAAGTGATGAATGATAAGTGGTGAATGATATGATAAGTGGTGAATGATAAGTGATATGATATGTGATTATGATAAGTAATGGGAGCATGTGAGGGAATGAATAATGAATGCATGTGTATGGTTTTGGGAGAAAGGTGGAGATGCACGGCATAAGGGAATTGGAAAGGTTTAAATGTCCTAAAACTAAAGGGAACAAAGTTCCAACACTTTGGTCTTCAATTTCGTCCAACATTTTGGCGCCAAGCATAAGCTATCCATCCTTAGCCCAAAAGTGCTCCAAAAGTCTCCAAAATGCATCTTTTTGCTCCTTTAGCCCTTTGGACCTATAAACACACGAAAATAGCTTAAAGGACTAAAATAACTAAAGAAACATGACGTAAATGCACGAGAACAAGCCATTTAAGTCGCATGAATATGCTCCTATCATGCACGCTTAGTTTTCATGCATGAATATGATGCTAGAATATAAGTGAGTTTCACCTAATAGTTACAAACTTATATTCACAAGTAGTGGAGGTTGCTTATTGATAGGAGCATATTCATGCGACTTAAATGGCTTGTTCTCGTGCATTTACGTTATGTTTCTTTAGTTATTTTAGTACTTTAAGCTATTTTCGTGTGTTTGTAGGTCCAAAGGGCTAAAGGAGCAAAAAGATGCATTTTGGAGACTTTTGGAGCACTTTTGGGCTAAGGATGGATAGCTTATGCTTGGCGCCAAAATGTTGGACGAAATTGAAGACCAAAGTGTTGGAACCTTGTTCCCTTTAGTTTTAGGACATTTAAACCTTTCCAATTCCCTTATGCCGTGCATCTCCACCTTTCTCCCAAAATGATGCGAGATTTATACGCACACAAATTAAACCCTCTTTTTATCAATTGTAGTATATGTATAAGTAGGGATCGTTCTGGACCGGGGATTAGGAGGGAATGCAAATCTCTTGGAAACTGACTCAAAAACGTAAAATAAAGTTTAAAACACTAAACTAGACTCAAAGAATGCAAAATTAAAGTTTAAAACACTAAGACAAACCAAAAACTCAAAATGCTTTAAAAAAAAACACAAACTAAAATGATTTCTAACTAAATTGACATTAAAGTAAAGGGGGATTTAAGTTTATACGAAATTAAATTAAATGAACAAATTAAAACAGAATGTAAATATGGAATTGATGAAATGGAATGAATGGATGATAGAATAGCTAAGGGGTTCATCTCCATACATGTTACACTTGCATAATAAAAAGATTTCCAATTGCATTTCAACAAATCATTAATTCTCAACGCCCCGGGTCAATTAGGTCCGCTTAAATTAACCGTCAAGTTTTCCTTAAGTTAATGAATTGGATGGGTTAGCGCAACGCAATTCACAACATTCTCCAAAAGTCCTTTACGTGAAAAGCACAATAAAGATACAATCAAAAATCATTAAGCATCATGAAAACTTTAAGTGTTGACGAGGCATTCGTTACTATGGAATACGCATGAAACTTATGCCAAGAATTCATTTAACGCGATTGTTTATAAGCAACCTCCACTACTTGTGAATATAAGTTCGTAACTATTAGGTGAAACTCACTTATATTCTAGCGTCATATTCATGCATGAAAATTAAGTGTACACTCTCAATAAACATACATAAATAAGTTATCAATCAAACGGTTAAACAAATTGAACCACAACTTATGAAACGCAATTAGAAGTAATCAAATCAAAATGCAAGCATAAACATTTATTTCGAATCACCCCCTAGCTAAAGGGGGTTTTAGTTCCTCATTACGTTGAAATCAAAGAAACACCTAAACATTCCAACAACTCAAACTTGAATTGTATGAACGTTTAGGCACTCTTCTCTTCCATTCCTTATACGTACAAAACAAAGAGAATTAAAATGAAACATTGAAATCAAAGAATCACCTAAACATTCCAACAACTCAAACTTGAATTGTATGAACGTTTAGGTCCTCTTCTCTTCCTCGTTGTTGTAGCACAAGGTCTAAGGTGAGGTTTGGGGGATTATGGAAATGTGGAATGGAGTGAGGAGTGATGGAAATGGAAAGATGGTTTTGGATTCTAAGGGGACTCACCGCAAAGAGAAGGAATGGAAGTGTTTGTGGTGTGTTGTGTATGAAATGAGATGTCATTTTTGTGTATGAATGCATGGGTTTTTATAGGGGGAATGGGAGAATATGTGGGTGATTGTTTAAGAGTGAATGTGGTTGTTATGATTGAGAGTGCATGTGGATGAAATAATGATGGAAAAAGAGCTAGGTTGTTGGTGTGTGAATGCATGTGTTGAATTGGTGGTGCAATGATGAAAGAGTAAGTGCATGTGTGTGTGAATGGTGGTGCAATGATGAAAGAGTAAGTGCATGTGTGTGTGAATGGTGAATGGTGGTGCAATGATGAAAGAATAAGTGCATGTGTGTGTGAATGGTGGTAGCTAGGGTGAATTATGATGAATGCATGTGGAATAAAGATGGAGAAGGTGGTGTAATGATGAAGGAGTAAGTGCATGTGTGTGTATGTTTTGTTTGTTGGTTAAAGCTTGTGTTTGCATGTGAATGTTGTTTGTGTGAAGTGTGTGTGAATGTGCATGTGTTTTAAAGAATGAATGGTGGTATAATGATGAAGTGTGATGAGTGATAAGTGTATGATATGTTGAGTGATATGTTGAGTGGTAAGTGAATGATAAGATAAGTGATAAGTGAATGATATGTTGAGTGATAAATGAATGATATGTTGAGTGATAAGATAAGTGGTTATTGATATGTAGATGAATGAATGATATGATAAGTAATAAATGAATGATAAGTGGTTATTGATATGTAGATGAATGAATGATATGATAAGTAATAAATGAATGATATGTGGTGATGATAAGATAAGTGTATGATATGATAAGTGGTGAATGAAGGAGTGGAATGTTGGAATGTTATGCACGACTAAGGATATAGGAAAGGTTTAAATATCCTAAAACTAAAGGGAACAAGGTTCCAACACTTTGGTCTTCAATTAGGTTTTCAATTTCGTCCAACACTTTGGCTCCAAGCATAAGCTTTCCATCCTTAGCCCAAAAGTGCTCCAAACGTCTCCAAAATGCATCTTTTTGCTCCTTTAGCCCTTTTGGCCTACAAACACACGAAAATAGCTTAAAGTACTAAAATAACTAAAGAAACATAATGTAAATGCACGAGAACAAGCCATTTAAGTCGCATGAATATGCTCCTATCAAATACCCCCACACTTATCTTTTGCTAGTCCTCGAGCAAAACAAAACAAAAGAAACCAGAAACAAAACAAAACGAACAAGTAAAACACAACCTAAACCTTCCAACAAACGTCTCAGGGATTTCCAAAGCACATGACAAGTTAAAAATCATTATTCCCACAGATTTTAGCCATCATTACACTTAAGTACATTCTTAATCATAGTCACCACATACTAGTTCACAATTAAACATTTAAAACACATTTCGAATGCAGTAACATGCCTTAGAGAAATTGCTCAAATCCTTACAAGATATGCACTCGTTTTTCACACAGATTTTCTGACTACACACCCTACACTAGTTATATGTGAGAAGATTGATGTAAACATGTAGACGAACACTCACATATGTTATAACAAGGAAAGCATTTTCTGGATTTACGATAATGACATGAATATGATCTCATGAATGGAATGCTACTACTTAGAATGAGAACCAGTGATTCCATAAGCTCATATCAATTTCAAACTCCACATTATTGAACACATAACGATCAAGATAGAAGTCAAAGGGGTGTAACGGGGCTAAAGGTGTTGGCTAACAATGAAAGGTGAAGGATAAACAAACATTCTTAAAGCAATAGTGAGCAAAGTATTGAATTAGGCACTTAGAATTCCCTTAAGAACGCAGAAGTCAACTTTGAACACCCAAGGGAAAGTCACACAAAACTTAGGGCCATATTCAACTTTTTTGGACCCTTTCTTCAACCATCAACGCTCGTGAGTTCATTCTTACTTATTTTCACTCCTTTTTTTTTTTTTTTCTTTTTTTTTTTTTTTTTTTCTTTTTTTTCTTTTGAATCTCAAAACATACATATAAACGTAAGAACAAACTTTTACTCCCCCACACTCATTTTCTAGCATAATGTACTCAAAAGGAATTCATTTTAGTCATGCTCACTATCAATTAAGAACAAGGGTGTGGACTGTCCTACACTAGGCTAGGTGAGGATAATGTGGGTAAACAAAGAATAAAGGCTAAACAAGGCTCAACGGGGGTAAAACTTACAACATATACGAAATATGGGAAGTAAGGCTATTTGGCTATGGTGGCAACTACACAACTTCATCTTGATATATGTTATGCAATTCAATGTCATGCTTTGAATGAAATGGATATAAGTTCTAGCATTTAGTTCTATCATGATACAATTGCATTCTAAGTAGCAGCCAAGCAAGGAATAATGAGATCATGCAACAACTTTTAGAAAACAAAGAATCACAGAAAATAACTCTCCAAAGAAGGTAATGGCTCGAGTCTCACAGGGTTGTAGCGTTTGTTTGAGTTCCTTCCTTCAAGCATGTTACAAAAACGAATTTTTCTTTTATGATTGCATGTGAAGTCATACATTATAACCATAACTAAGCATAAACCAAGAGTAAATCAAACTTTTCTCTATGTTTATAACTCTTTTTAACAGTCATGCAATTACAAACCAAATCCTTATCATTGTGTTGGAAGGTACCCTAAGACACAAACTCACAAAAACGACTCAAAACACTCTTTTTAGGCTTTTCAAAACAATTTTTCAAATTTTTATGTGCTTTTCGGAGTTATAAAAACAAAACATACTAAAACACTCTAAAACAACTTAAAAACACCTTAAAACAGCAAGGAACAACATTTGAAGTTATGGGTGATAAAATCCCACGAATTTGCATTAACAACATTAGTTACCCCCCTACACTTAAATCAAACATTGTCCTCAATGTTTTAAGCATAGATTCACACAAAACATAAGTAAACACACAAACAACAACTAAACATACTAAACATGGCAGAATGTAATTAACAAAGAGAAGAGTTTAGGGACGCAAATCTGGTTATGGAGTGTAAATTCCCTCTTCTCTTTGTTGATTGCATTGAGGCTTGATCTTGATGATTCCACAGGCTTACTCTCGAACTGGTTTCCGCCCATCGTTGATTTTCCTTTGTGCTACTTCTTGAACTGGGCAGCAGGATGGTTCATTTGGTCTCCCCCGAAGGTCTGAGCATACCCTTTTGGTCTGTTTCTTTGTTCAATCTTTCCAATTCGTATTGAAAAGGGTTGGAGGATAACTCAGCCTATGTTTGTCTCCACATGCTTCAATGTATCATTTTCACTTGCCTTACTCGCTCCCCTTTGCAGAAGTGGTCCCTTCTCCGGAAGTGTATCAACCGTTGAAGATGACTACTCGAGAGCAACGCTAGGTAAGCAATCAGGAATAGATTCCAGGCAGTTGGCTCCAGAACGGAAGACTGACTCCAAATGCCGGCTGATTGCTTCGTTTACTTTGCCATGCGAGTAAGAACAAGGACAAAGAAAAAGACAGGGAAAGAGCATGATATGAGATACTTTTGCTTTTGACCTTGATGATATGAGATACCTTTGCTTTTGAAGAAGCGGTGAATGAATCAGCACATGTATTTGTTGTGCTGTTTCCTCCTGGGTCATCTGTACTCCAGACATCTGGTATCATCTTTGGGGAAGAAGAAAGAATTGAGTATTTCGAAAGGCTTTGCTGGGAGTGCGCCCTCAGAGGTGAGGGAGAGTTGGGCATTTTCTTCAGGTTTGCCCTGCCATAAAAGACGAAGGTCGACATATATAGAGATAATAGCAAGTGGTGGTACTTTTTACCTTTGTCGACAAACGTTTTGATCCCGCAACTCCGGCTTTTTGAAATAGTGGCGCCTCTTCGATCTTTGAATTCGCCTCTTCGATTTCTGAGCAGGCGCCCCTTCGATTTCTGAACGACGCCCCTTTGCTTTCTGAACGACACGTGGTAGTGCAGATGCGGCTCCTTTTGACAAAGCTACACGCGTTTTCTGAAAAGCAGAGAAAGCGTCGCCGAACTTTGCGCTTGTCGGCTAAAGAGGTGTAGTTGCAATGATGGCCTCCACGTGTTTTCAGCTTTGTCAGATATCTTTTGACAAAGTTGAACGCGTCTTCAGAAAAGCCGAGAAAGCGTCGCCTAAATTACGCCGGAAATTCCGGCTTTTTGAATTGGTGGACGCGTCTTCTGAAAAGCCGAGAACGCGTCGCCTTGGCTTTTTTATTGAGCTATCGATCACCACAACAAACACACTCTGAAGAACTCCCATTCTTGAAAATCGACTCCGACCCTTTGAAAATTTACTCCATCAACCCCTATCTTTGAACACCTTTGAAAAAATGGCAAACTCATCGAACCTTAGCTTGGAATTGAGCCTTAGCAGTGATACGGGCGCGCCGCGTCAAGGTAACGTATGGCGCCCTTCTTTTTTATCTTCTAACGGTCCTCTTTCAGGTGAAGACTCTGTGATGCAGGACGCCACAACAGCTACAATAGTAGCTAGGAACCTCCTCACTCCAAAAGATAGTAGGCTGCTGTCAGGACGGTCTGATGAGTTGGCCGTTCAAGAGTCCCTCGCACTTAGTGTTCAGTGTGCGAGCTCTGTGTCCAACATGGGCCTACGCCTGCTTGCCCGCTCTCGTCAGGTGGAATCGTTGATGGCAGAGGTGGAAAGACTTAAGCAAGAGATCCAGCAGCTTAAGTACGAGAATAGAAGTTTGCATGTGCTTGCAAATAACTATTCGTCGGGGATGAAGAGGAAGCTTGATGAGCTGCAAGAATCTGAGGGTCGAATTCACAGTGACCGTCAAAGGCTTGCGGCTTGTCTCCAGAGGCACCTTTTTCTGGGTCATCCAGCGCTTGGCCAAGTATTGAGGCCTGGAATGCTCTAGCTCCGATGCCTCCCGCTTCTATGCCTCCCGCTTCTGCGCCTTCCGCTTCTGCGCCTCGTAGTGGGGCTTCACGTAAACAACCTTTGTGAAGCTCCACCTTTCTCCATGTTTAGTATCTTTCTTTCTTTTCTTTTTTTTTCTTTTTTATTTTTTTATTTTTTTTATTTTTTATTAACATAAATAAAATCAAACGGCATGGAATTTATCTTTGAATGGGCGGTGATACTTGAAATGATCCGGTAATAGTTTAAATTCCAGATTGGGTGCCTGAATCATTAACCACATGTTAGTATAAAAGAAAATTGAAATTCGGGGAGGCGGCTTACCTGTGTGCTCCAAAATGAACTCCAGAATAAACACCCCTTCGAAAGTTATGACTTGTCCCGTGTCATAAAATCCAACTTCCTTGGGAATTGTGGTTTCAAATTTGTCCTCTTTGATGCCTTCTACATCTTCTCCAGCCACTACCTTCTCTTGAATCATTCTTCTTGGTGTACAAAGTCCTTTGAAGAATTCAACACCATCTAAAACTTGCTGTGTTGCACCAAGAATTGGAATAGCATTTTGCACCTTTGGGAAGGCTTCCACGATGTCCTTTTTACTCTCTTCTTGGTTGGGAATCAAAAACCTACTAGGAAAAGGGACATTGGGTGGAATAACATCAGAATAACATGGAATTGGGACGTCCTTACTGGTGGTGGGTGGTTTAGAGGGCTTAGGGGGCTGCGGCAAGGGTTGTTCTACCCTTGCCGTGTGCATGTCTTCTTCCTCCTCCTCAATTAGCAGCTCTTCATCCACTTCTAGGCTATGTTTGGACATTTTTAGGTCAGCTCCAACCTCCATAGCACTTCCCAAAGTGATAGCATTATGGATTTCAAAATCTTCCTTCGAGTTTTCAATAGTTGAGTTGGAAAGTTCACTTTGCTCTTGAATTTGTTTCATGAACTCCATAATCTGCCCAAATTGCTCGTCCAATTTACCCAACTTCTTATCTTGATTTTGTTCGTCCTGCGTCAAAGAGGTTAGTAATTGAAAATTTTTATCATTATCCATGGACATACTTGAACTTGATTGGAATTGTTGTGGGGGAGGTTGTGGTGGCTGCATAGGTGTTGTATTGAACTCCTCATATGGTTGCCAATATGCTTCTTGTTGAGCCTCCTTGGCTTGATTTTGTGACCCCTGCGCCAAAGAATTTATTTCATTAAGAATTTGAATATAATCTATTGGCGAACTTGAATTTAATTGAGCATATTGCATATGAAGTTGTGGTGGCTGCATAGGTCTTGAATAGAACTCCTCATATGGTTGCCAATATGCTTCACGTTGAACTTGTTGATCTTCCCACCATATAGAGTTTGAATGATCCCTCCAATCTCTTTGTGGACATTGATTGGCTTGAAATCCTTGCCTATATGAAGCACCAAATGTAGGGACACTCTGCATTGTGGTCCTTTCGGCATACGGCGACAATTTAGAAGTAAGATTTGCCAATTGAGCTTGAATGCTAGCAAAATCCATATCTTACTTCTCTAGTACCTAAAATCAGAGAACTAAATCAAAAATCAAAAGTAACAACAAACAAAGAAAACAACACTAAGTTAGAAACTAAAACGAAAACAACTAAACCAAAAAAAAAAAAAAAAAAAAAAAGAAAAGAACCAAGGGATTAGCAAAGTTGCTAATCCCCGGCAACGGCGCCAAAATTTGATGCGAGATTTATACGCACACAAATTAAACCCTCTTTTTATCAATTGTAGTATATGTATAAGTAGGGATCGTTCTGGACCGGGGATTAGGAGGGAATGCAAATCTCTTGGAAACTGACTCAAAAACGTAAAATAAAGTTTAAAACACTAAACTAGACTCAAAGAATGCAAAATTAAAGTTTAAAACACTAAGACAAACCAAAAACTCAAAATGCTTTAAAAAAAACACAAACTAAAATGATTTCTAACTAAATTGACATTAAAGTAAAGGGGGATTTAAGTTTATACGAAATTAAATTAAATGAACAAATTAAAACAGAATGTAAATATGGAATTGATGAAATGGAATGAATGGATGATAGAATAGCTAAGGGGTTCATCTCCATACATGTTACACTTGCATAATAAAAAGATTTCCAATTGCATTTCAACAAATCATTAATTCTCAACGCCCCGGGTCAATTAGGTCCGCTTAAATTAACCGTCAAGTTTTCCTTAAGTTAATGAATTGGATGGGTTAGCGCAACGCAATTCACAACATTCTCCAAAAGTCCTTTACGTGAAAAGCACAATAAAGATACAATCAAAAATCATTAAGCATCATGAAAACTTTAAGTGTTGACGAGGCATTCGTTACTATGGAATACGCATGAAACTTATGCCAAGAATTCATTTAACGCGATTGTTTATAAGCAACCTCCACTACTTGTGAATATAAGTTCGTAACTATTAGGTGAAACTCACTTATATTCTAGCGTCATATTCATGCATGAAAATTAAGTGTACACTCTCAATAAACATACATAAATAAGTTATCAATCAAACGGTTAAACAAATTGAACCACAACTTATGAAACGCAATTAGAAGTAATCAAATCAAAATGCAAGCATAAACATTTATTTCGAATCACCCCCTAGCTAAAGGGGGTTTTAGTTCCTCATTACGTTGAAATCAAAGAAACACCTAAACATTCCAACAACTCAAACTTGAATTGTATGAACGTTTAGGCACTCTTCTCTTCCATTCCTTATACGTACAAAACAAAGAGAATTAAAATGAAACATTGAAATCAAAGAATCACCTAAACATTCCAACAACTCAAACTTGAATTGTATGAACGTTTAGGTCCTCTTCTCTTCCTCGTTGTTGTAGCACAAGGTCTAAGGTGAGGTTTGGGGGATTATGGAAATGTGGAATGGAGTGAGGAGTGATGGAAATGGAAAGATGGTTTTGGATTCTAAGGGGACTCACCGCAAAGAGAAGGAATGGAAGTGTTTGTGGTGTGTTGTGTATGAAATGAGATGTCATTTTTGTGTATGAATGCATGGGTTTTTATAGGGGGAATGGGAGAATATGTGGGTGATTGTTTAAGAGTGAATGTGGTTGTTATGATTGAGAGTGCATGTGGATGAAATAATGATGGAAAAAGAGCTAGGTTGTTGGTGTGTGAATGCATGTGTTGAATTGGTGGTGCAATGATGAAAGAGTAAGTGCATGTGTGTGTGAATGGTGGTGCAATGATGAAAGAGTAAGTGCATGTGTGTGTGAATGGTGAATGGTGGTGCAATGATGAAAGAATAAGTGCATGTGTGTGTGAATGGTGGTAGCTAGGGTGAATTATGATGAATGCATGTGGAATAAAGATGGAGAAGGTGGTGTAATGATGAAGGAGTAAGTGCATGTGTGTGTATGTTTTGTTTGTTGGTTAAAGCTTGTGTTTGCATGTGAATGTTGTTTGTGTGAAGTGTGTGTGAATGTGCATGTGTTTTAAAGAATGAATGGTGGTATAATGATGAAGTGTGATGAGTGATAAGTGTATGATATGTTGAGTGGTAAGTGAATGATAAGATAAGTGATAAGTGAATGATATGTTGAGTGATAAATGAATGATATGTTGAGTGATAAGATAAGTGGTTATTGATATGTAGATGAATGAATGATATGATAAGTAATAAATGAATGATAAGTGGTTATTGATATGTAGATGAATGAATGATATGATAAGTAATAAATGAATGATATGTGGTGATGATAAGATAAGTGTATGATATGATAAGTGGTGAATGAAGGAGTGGAATGTTGGAATGTTATGCACGACTAAGGATATAGGAAAGGTTTAAATATCCTAAAACTAAAGGGAACAAGGTTCCAACACTTTGGTCTTCAATTAGGTTTTCAATTTCGTCCAACACTTTGGCTCCAAGCATAAGCTTTCCATCCTTAGCCCAAAAGTGCTCCAAACGTCTCCAAAATGCATCTTTTTGCTCCTTTAGCCCTTTTGGCCTACAAACACACGAAAATAGCTTAAAGTACTAAAATAACTAAAGAAACATAATGTAAATGCACGAGAACAAGCCATTTAAGTCGCATGAATATGCTCCTATCACAAAACCATACACATGCATTCATTATTCATTCTCTCACATGCTCCCATTACATATCATATCACTTATCACTTATCATAATCACTTATCATATCACTTATCACTTATCACTCATCACTTATCACTCATCACTTATCTTATCATTCACCACTTATCATATCATACACTCAATCACTTATCACTTATCACATATCATTCACCACTTATCATATCATACACTCAATCACTTATCACTTATCATCATCACTCTAGCTTTAATTCACATGCACATTCACTCACCACAAACATTTCACATGCACTTGTTCCTCCATTAAATCAGCCACATGCACTTCCCACTCATCATAACCTAGCTGCACAAGCCACCCCACATGTCCCTTTAATCATTCAAACATGCACTCCCATTAATTAAACCATGCAGCCACACCTTCACCCACATGCACCATTCAAACATACGCCCAAACACCACCAGAAATCATCATTGCCGTGGGTACCTATCCCATTTCAGATTGTCATTCCACTTCATTGCACATGCATCTTCATAATTCAACACATGCATTCATTATTTATTTACTTTGCATCCTTTAATTTAATCACATGCACATTCAAACAAACACATTCATTCCAGCCATACCTTGCATTTTCAGATTGTTCCTCCATCATTGCACCACAATGCAGCCACATGCACTTGTTCCTCTAACATTTCAGCCACTTGCACTCCCATTCTCTCCCAAAACCGTGCACATGCATTCTCCTTGCATTTCCAGCTATTCCACATGCTATTTCAGCCACATGCACTCATAATCATTCAACCAACTTTGCACATGCATTCATCATCATAACCTAGCTGTCATGTTCCCCCCATTTCACCTATAAATAAGCATCCATTGCATTCATTCTCATTCACATCCATTCACCACAGAAATAAGGCCTTTGTGCCAGAAATTCACCCATTCCAAACACTCTTCCATAAACTCATCCATTGCAGAAATGTAGACCATCAAACTCCCTTGTGCCGTGCTCTCCCTTACAATCCAAACACCATCCTTCCATTCCTCCACCACTACCCAAACCATTCACACCATCAAACTATCCTTAGACCTTGTGCTACAACGAAGAGGAAGATAAGAGTGCCTAAACGTTCATACAATTCAAGTTTGAGTTGTTGGAATGTTTAGGTGTTTCTTTGATTTCTATGTTTAATTTCAATACTCTTTGTTTTGTACGAATGAGGCATGGAAGAGAAGAGTGCCTAAACGTTCATACAATTCAAGTTTGAGTTGTTGGAATGTTTAGGTGTTTCTTTGATTCTCTTTGTTTTGTACCATGAGGAACTAAACCCCCCTTGGTTAGGGGGTGATTCGAATATATGTTTATGCTTGCATTTTGATTTGAATACTTCTAATTGCGTTTCATAAGTTGTGGATTCAATTCGTTTAACTGTTTGATTGATAACTTATTTATGTATGTTTATTGAGATTGCAAGCTTAATTTTCATGCATGAATATGACGCTAGAATATAAGTGAGTTTCACCTAATCGTTATGAACTTATATTCACAAGTAGTGGAGGTTGCTTATAAACAATCGCGTTAAACGAATTCTTGGCATAAGTTTCATGCGTATTCCATAGTAACGAATGCCTCGTCAACACTTATAATTTTCATAGAGCGTAATGATTCTTGCTTGTATCTCTTCTATGCATTCATGTTGAGGACTTGTGGGGAATGTTTTGAATTGTTGTATGCGTTAACCCATCCAATTCAATAACGTTAGGAAGATTTGAAGGTTAATTAGTGCATCACGGTTAACCCGGGGTGTTGAGTTTCATGGTTTATTGAAATGCAATTAGAAATCATTTTATTATGCAAGTATAACATGTATGGAGATGAATCCCTTAGCCATTCTATCATCCATCCATTCATTCCATCAAATTCGTTTTACAATCTGTTTCGTTTATTAACTTGTTTTGTTATTTCAATTTTCGTATAAATCTAAATCCCCCTTTACTTTAATGTCCAATTTAGTTAGAAATCAATTTAGTTTGTGCTTTTAAGTGTTTTGATTCATTTTATTTCCCAATTTCGTCCAAATTCACCAAAGTGCTCAAACAAGTAAAACACAACCTAAACCTTCCAACAATCGTCTCAGGGATTTCCAATGCACATGACATGTTAAAAATCTTTATTCCCACAGATTTTAGCCATCTTTACACTTAAGTACATTCTTACTCATAGTCGCCACATACTAGTTCGCATTTAAGCATTTAAAACACATTTCGAATGTAGTAACATGCCTTAGAGAATTTCCTCAATTCCTTACTAGAATGCACTCTATTTTCACACAGATTTTCTGACTACACACCCTACACTAGTTATATGTGAGAGATTGATGTAAACATGAAAGACTAGTATCTCACATATGTTATAACAAAGAAAGCAATTTCTGGATTTACGATAATGACATGAATATGATCTCATGAATGGAATGCTACTACTTAGAATGAGAACCAGTGATTCCATAAGCTCATATCAATTCCAAACTCCACATTATTGAACACATAACGATCAAGATAGAAGTCAAAGGGGTGTAACGGGGCTAGGTATTGGCTAACAATGAAAGGTGAAGGATAAACAAAGGTTCTTAAAGCGATAGGAAGCAAAGTAATGAAATTGACACCTAAACTCACTTTTAATGGCAGAAATCAACTTTTAAACACTAGGGAAGATTCATGCACAATTAGGGTCAAATTCACTCTTTTGGACCCTTCCTTCAATAACCAATACTTGTGAGATCATTCTCACTTATTTTTCAACTTTTTTTCTTTCTTTTCTACACTTTTCTAATTTCATTTTATTTTTCCTAGAATTTTTTTTTTTTTTCTTTTTCTTTATTTCATTCTTTGGCCGTGCCCTATTATCTTCCCCCACACTTATTTTCTGCAATATATTGATCAAAAGGAGTTCATTCTAAGTCATGCTTCACTATCCTTTAAGAACAAGGGTATGGAAAGTCCTAATCTAAGCTAGGTGAGGATAATGTGGTTAACAAAGAAAATAAGCTTGAAAAGGCTAAAAAGGGGTAATCCTACAATACATGTGAAAAGGGATAGGCTTTTTGGCTTTGGTTTGACTAACAACTTCATCTTATTGTATGTTATGCAATCAATATCATGCTTTGAATGAATTGGGCATGAGTTCTAGTATTTGGAACTATAATGAAATGCATTCCAAGTAGCAACCAAGCAAAGAATGATGAGATCATGCAACGACTTTAGAAAACAAGGAATCGCAGAATTATACTCTCCAAAGAACGTTATAGGCTCAAGTCTCACAAGGATGACACATTTCAGTCATTCATACACACTCTTCCATTTCAGAATGTAGACCATCAAACTCCCTTGTGTCGTGCTCTCCCTTACAATCCAAACACCATCCTTCCATTTTCACCATTCCCCAAACCATTCACACCATCAAACTATCCTTAGACCTTGTGCTACAATGAAGAGGAAGAGAAGAGTGTCTAAACGTTCATACAATTCAAGTTTGAGTTGTTGGAATGTTTAGGTGTTTCTTTGATTTCTATGTTTAATTTCAATACTCTTTGGTTTGTACGAATGAGGCATGGAAGAGAAGAGGACCTAAACGTTCATACAATTCAAGTTTGAGTTGTTGGAATGTTTAGGTGTTTCTTTGATTCTCTTTGTTTTGTACCATGAGGAACTAAAACCCCCTTGGCTAGGGGGTAATTCGAAATATATGTTTATGCTTGCATTTTGATTTGATTACTTCTAATTGCGTTTCATAAGTTGTGGATTCAATTCGTTTAACTGTTTGATTGATAACTTATTTATGTATGTCTATTGAGAGTGCACACTTAATTTTCATGCATGAATATGACGCTAGAATATAAGTGAGTTTCACCTAATAGTTACGAACTTATATTCACAAGTAGTGGAGGTTGCTTATAAACAATCGCGTTAAACGAATTCTTGGCATAAGTTTCATGCGTATTCCATAGTAACGAATGCCTCGTCAACACTTACAATTTTCATAGAGCGTAATGATTCTTGCTTGTATCTCTATTATGCAATCATGTAGGGGACTTGTGGGGAATGTTTTGGGTTGTCGTATGCAATCATCCAATTCAATAACGTTAGGAAGATTTGAAGGTTAATTTAAGCGGATCTAATTAACTTGGAGTGTTGAGAATTAATGGTTTATTGAAACGCAATTGGAAATCTTTTTATTATGCAAGTATAACATATGTGGAGATGAACCCCGTAGCTAACTTTCCATCAATTTGTTCTTTCTTTTCTTTTTCTGTTTTCATGTTTAATTTAACTTGTTGTTCAATTATGTTAAACTTGTGGAACTAATTTCTTTTTAGTTAGAGGCGAATTTGAAGCCATGGACATATGTTGGTTATGATTTGATTTACTCCAGTTATGAATTCATGAACTTTAGATGTGGTTTACTTTTCTGTTTTGATTAAGAACTTGTTTATGTATGTGGGTTGAGGGTCGACACTTAATTTGCATGCCTAAACTTGATGCTAGGATATAAGGGAATTTCACCTAATCGTTATGAACTTATATTCATGAGTAGTAAAAATCGCTAGTCACGATTGTGTTTAGTAAACCCTAGGCTGGATTAACATGCGTATTCCATAGTTATGAATGCCTAGTCGATGTTTATGATTTCCGTTGAACTTAATGATCTTTGTTGAATGTCTCTATCATGCGTATTCCATAGTTAGGGACTTTGATTAGGAATAATTTGGTTGTAATGCGTATTCCATTCAATCCAATGAATCTAGGGAAATCTGAAAGTTAGTTTAAGCGGACCTAATTAACTTGGAGCATTGTCATTCATCGTTTGTTGAAGTCATAACTGGGAATCAAATTATATGCATATGTTCATGTGTGGATAAGGAACCCTCTAACTAGTTTCTCATCATTCTATTTCATCAATTTCGTTTTTACAATCTGTTTTAATTAGAATCTGTGCATTTAGTTTAATTTTGTCCAAAACTCAATCCCCCTTTACTTTATTGTCCAATTTAGTTAGAAAGTGTCTTAGTTTATGTTTCTAAGTGTTTTGATTCAAGTTATTACACAAATTCGTCCAAATTCACCAAAGTGCTCAAAACTGCCCAGAAAGTGTTTTTAAGGCAGTTTTGAATGTGTGCCGCACCTAGCCTTCTAGAACTCCCTAAATCCTAGCCGAAATTCCTATTCCCAATCCCACTTGATTTCTACCTTGAATTGACCCTTTTTCAATAGGATTAGGCAATCATTTTCCTTCACTAAGTGTGCCAAACTAGCCTATATAAGCAGCCCTTGCCGCACCATTTAGTTCACCACCCCCCCTTCACACAACATTCATACATTCCTTCAGAAATCAACCCTTTGCCGAGACCTTGCAACCACCCATCCATCATTCCCCTACTTCCACACCTCCATCCCAACCTCCATACACCACCATCAACCCTTGCCACACTCCCCATCCCTCCTAAACACTACCCTACCATCACACATCCATTCCTCCATACAAATACCACCCAAAAACCTGTCCTTAGACCTTGTGCCGCAACAAAGAGGAGGAGAAGAGGGCTTGGACGTTCATGCAAGTCAAGTTCGAGTTGCTGGAGTTTTTAGGTGTTTCCTCTCCTTTGATTTTAATGTTTAAATTTACTTCCCTTGGCTAAGGGGGGATTCGAAACCATGATCATGCTTGCTATATGATTTGATTACCTCTAATTGCGTTTCATAAGTTGTGAATTCAATTCACTTATCTATTTGAATTAAACTGATTTGTGTGTGTTGGTTGAGAGTGCACGCTTAATTATCATGCATATATCTAATGCTAGGATATAAGGAAGTTTCACCTAATCGTTACAAACTTATATTCACAAGTAGTAAAAGTTGATGATCTCAATTGCGTTAAGTAAATTCTTGGCATAAGTTTCATGCAATTCATAGTAACGAGTGCTTCGTCAATGCTTATGGTTTTCAAAGAACTTAATGATTCTTGCTTGTATCTCTATTATGCAATTCATGTAGGGAACTTGTGGGGAATGCTTTGGGTTGTCGTATGCAATCATCCAATTCAATAACGTTAGGAAAATCTGAGGGTTAATTAGTGCAATTCACGGTTAATTTGTGGCGTTGAGAATTCATGGTTTATTGAGAAGCAATTAGAAATCGTCTTGTGTGCAATATGGCATGTGTGGAGATGAACCCCTTAGCTAGCCTTCATTCCATTCATTAAATCCAAATTCGTTTTAAAATCTGTTCGTTTTACAAAGTTTTAAGTTTTGTTTTCAAATTCGTCAAAATCAAAATCCCCCTTTACTTGGAGTGTCAAATTAGTTAGAAATCAATTTAGTTTGTGTTTTTAAAGTATCTTGAGTCAAGTTATAACTATTTTCGTCCAAATTCTTCTCTAGTGCTCAAAACTGCTCAAAAAGTAGTTTTAAGGCAGTTTTGAGTGTTTTCTTGCTGTTTTGAGTCTTTTGGTTTGTCTTAGTGTTTTAAACTTTAGTTTTGCATTCCTTGGGTCTAGTTTGGTGTTTTATATTGTGTTTTTACGATTTTGAGTCAAATCCAAGTGATTAACAATCCCTCCTAATCCCCGGTCCAGAACGATCCCTACTTACATTCTTCACTACAATTGATAAAAAGAGGGTTTAATTTGCGTGCGTATAATTCTCACATCAGTGCTATTATTTGTTCTCACCTGCCAAGACAAGGACAGAGAAAGCAATATGTCGGAATCTCCACTCAAACTTGCGCTGCCACCAAGAAGTGAGGGTCCATTCAAATGCAAGGTTTGCATTCAACTCCTGCATCAGAGGACAAATACTACAAGAGAAGATGCTAAACCTGCATAAGGAAATACCACTTCTGCAAATGGAGCAAGTAAGGCAAGTGAAAATGATACATCGAAGCATGTGGAGACAAGCACAACAAATATATGTGCTGATTCATTCGCTGCTTCTTCGAAAGCAAAGGTATCTCATATCATGCTCTTTCCCTGTTTTTTTCTTTGCCCTTGTTCTTACTCGCATGGCAAAGTGAAAGAAGCAATCAGCCGGCACTTGGAGTCAGTCTTCCGATCTGGAACCGACTGCCTGGAATCTATTCCCTGGTTGCTTACCTAGCGTTGCTCTCAAGTAGTCATCTTCAACGGTTGATACACTTCCAGAGAAGGGACCACTTCTGCAAAGGGGAGCAAGTAAGGCAAGTGAAAATGATACATTAAAGCATGTGGAGACAAGCAACAACTGCATATGTTGAGCTATCCTCTAACCCTCTTCAATACGAATTGGAGAGATTGAACAAAGAAACAGAAAAAAAAAGTAAAGCTCAGACCTTCGGGGGAGACCAAAAGAATCCTGCTGCCCAGTTCAAGAGTAGCACAAAGGAAAATCAACGATTGGAGGAAACCAGAAAATCTTCCAGTCGAACTCAAGATCAAGCCTCAATGGCCTTTGAAGAAATTTCCAGCCCAGTTCAAGACTAAGCCTGTGGAAAAACAACGATTGGAGGAAACCAGAAAATCTTCCAGTCGAACTCAAGATCAAACCTCAATGGCCCTCGAAGAAATTTCCAGCCCAATTCAAGATCAAGCCTCGACGACCCTTGGGTTGACATCTACATTAAGGGACTTCAAAACGCATCTTCTACACGTGACAAGCACATGTCTATGACGCGCTGATGCGAGATTTATACGCACACAAATTAAACCCTCTTTTTGTCAAATTGTAGTAAGTATGCAAGTAGGGATCGTTCTGGACCGGGGATTAGGAGGGATTGTTAACCACTTGGATTTGACTCAAAAACGTAAAATAACAATATGAAACACTATACTAGACTCAAAGAATGCAAAACTAAACTTTAAAACACTAAGACAAACCAAAAGACTCAAAACAACACAAACACACTCAAATCTGCCTAAAAACCACTTTCTGGGCAGATTTGAGCACAAACACAAATTTGGACGAAATTAAGTAATAACTTGACTCAAGAACGTAAAAACACAATATAAAACACTAAACTAACTCAAAGAATGTAAAACTAAACACTTAAAACATTAAAACAAACCAAAAGACTCAAACATCACCCAAAACACTCAAAACTGCCTTAAAATCACTTTCTGGGCAGTTTTGAGCACTTTGGTGAATTTGGACGAAATTGGGAAATAAAATGAATCAAAACACTCATAAACACAAACTAAGACACTTTCTAACTAAATTAGACAATAAAGTAAAGGGGGATTGAGTTTTGGACGAAATTAAATTAAATGTACAGATTCAAATTAAAACAGATAGTAAAGATGAATTTGATGGAATAGAATGAATGGATGATAGAATGGTTAAGGGGTTCATCTCCATACATGTTATACTTGCATAATAAAATGATTTCCAATTGCATTTCAATAAACCATGAAACTCAACACCCCGGGTTAACCGTGATGCACTAATTAACCTTCAAATCTTCCTAACGTTATTGAATTGGATGGGTTAGCGCATACAACAATTCAAAACATTCCCCACAAGTCCTCAACATGAATGCATAGAAGAGATACAAGCAAGAATCATTACGCTCTATGAAAATTATAAGTGTTGACGAGGCATTCGTTACTATGGATTGCATGAAACTTATGCCAAGAATTTGTTTAACGCGATTGTTTATAAGCAACCTCCACTACTTGTGAATATAAGTTCATAACGATTAGGTGAAACTTACTTATATTCTAGCGTCATATTCATGCATGAAAATTAAGCGCGCATTCTCAATAAACATACATAAATAAGTTATCAATCAAACGGTTAAACAAATTGAATCCACAACTTATGAAACGCAATTAGAAGTATTCAAATCAAAATGCAAGCATAAACATATATTCGAATCACCCCCTAACCAAGGGGGGTTTAGTTCCTCATGGTACAAAACAAAGAGAATCAAAGAAACACCTAAACATTCCAACAACTCAAACTTGAATTGTATGAACGTTTAGACCCTCTTATCATCCATTCCTCATTCGTACAAAACAAAGAGCATTGAAATTAAACATTGAAATCAAAGAAACACCTAAACATTCCAACAACTCAAACTTGAATTGTATGAACGTTTAGGCACTCTTCTCTTCCTCTTCGTTGTAGCACAAGGTCTAGGGATAGTTTGATGGTGTGAATGGTTTGGGGAGTGGTGGAATATGGAAGGATGGTGTTTGGATTGTAAGGGAGTGGTGCCTCAAGGCCACGGCACCAAGGGCAGTTTGTGATGGTCTACATTCTGAAAATGGAAGGGTTTGTGTTGTGGTATGTACAATGGATGAATTTCTGAAATGGAGGAGTGAATTGTGTATGAATGAGAATGAATGAATGAGTATTTATAGGTGAAATGGGGGGAACATGACAGCTAGGAACTTGGTGGAAATCTGAAATGGTGATGGGAGATGCATGTGCTGTTTGTGCATGTGATTAAAGGGTGGAAATGCATGTGCTTTGACAGAAATGAAAGGGAATGCACGGTTTTGGTTGATTTCTGGTGGTTGTGAGGTGGAAATCTAGGTGGAAATGCATGTGGATTAAAGCTATGTGAATGATTAAGGTGAATGTGCATGAGTGCATGTGAAATCTGCCAAGATGCATGTGTTATGAAGTGGATTTTCTGCAAAGCAAGGTGAATGTGCATGTGATTAAATTAAAAGATGGAATGCATGTGAATATGATGGAAATCTGATTTATTTGAAGATGCATGTGCAATGAAGTGGAATGACAGCTAGGTTATGATGATGAATGCATGTGGCTGATTTAATTGAATAGGAAAGCATGTGAAATGTTTGTGGTGAGTGAATGTGCATGTGAATTAAAGCTAAAGTGATGATGATAAGTGATAAGTGATAAGTGATATGATATGTGGTTATGATGTGATAAGTGGTTATGATAAGTGATAAGTGATAAGTGATATGATAAAGTGATGATGATAAGTGATAAGTGATATGATATGTGGTTATGATAAGTAATGGGAGCATTTGGGTTAATTAATGAAGGAAATGCATGTGCAATGACAATGTGTTAGAATGGATGTGTGTTATGCATGGCATGATTGGGATTAGGAAAGGTTTAAATGTCCTAAAACTAAAGAGAACAAGGTTCCAACACTTTGGCTCCAATTAGGTCTTCAATTTCGTCCAACACTTTGGCTCCAAGCATAAGCTATCCATCCTTAGCCCAAAAGTGCTCCAAAAATCTCCAAAATGCATCTTTTTGCTCCTTTAGCCCTTTGGACCTACAAACACACGAAAATAGCTTAAAGTACTAAAATAACTAAAGAAACATAACGTAAATGCACGAGAACAAGCCATTTAAGTCGCATGAATATGCTCCTATCAAATACCCCCACACTTATCTTTTGCTAGTCCTCGAGCAAAACAAAACAAAAGAAATAAAAAACAAAACGACACTGAACAAGAAAAACACAACCTAAACCTTCCAACAATCGTCTCAAGGATTTCCAATGCACATGACAAGTTAAAAATCATTAGTTCCATAGATTTTAGTCATCTTCACACTTAAGTACATTCTTAATCATAGTCACCACATATTATTTCACAATTAAGCATTTAAAACCATGTTTTGAATGTAGTAACATGCCTTAGAGAATTTGCTCAAATCCTTACAAGATATGCACTCGTTTTTCACACAGATTTTCTGACTACACTCCCTACACTAAGTTATATGTGAGAAGATTGATGTAAATATGAATTCTAACACTCACATATGTTATATCAAAGAAAGCATTTTCTGGATTTACGACAATGACATGAATATGATCTCATGAATTGAATGCTACTACTTAGAACGAGAACCAGTGATTCCATAAGCTCATATCAATTCCAAACTCCACATTATTGAACACATAACGATCAAGATAGAAGTCAAAGGTTGTAACGGGGCTTGGGGAGTTGGCTAACAATGAAAGGATAGGGAAAACAAACGTTCTTTAAGCAATAGTGAGCAAAGTATTGAATTAGGCACTTAGAATTCCCTTTTGAATGAAAACTCAACTTTTGAACAACAAGGGGGAACAAGCTCTTTTTTTTTTCTTTCTTTCTTTCTTTTCTTTTCTGTTTTTTTTCTTTTTCATATGTTTTTCAGAATTTTTTCTTTTCTTTTGACTCTCAAAACATACATAAACGCTTAAGAACAAAACATTCTCTCCCCCACACTCATTTTCTTTCATAATGTACTCAAAAGGAATTCATTTAAGTCATGCTCACTATCTTTTAAGAACAAGGGTGTGGACAGTCCTAAACTAGGCTAGGTTAGGATAATGTGGGTTAACAATGAATAAAGGCTAAACAAAGCTCAACGGGGTTAAAACTTACAACAAATACGAAAAATGGGAAGTAAGGCTATTTGGCTATGGTGGCAACTACTCAACTTCATCTTGATATATGTTATGCAATTCAATGTCAAGCTTTGAATGAAACGGATATAAGTTCTAGCATTTAGTTCTATCATGATACAATTGCATTCTAAGTAGCAACCAAGCAAGGAATAATGAGATCATGCAACAACTTTAGAAAACAAAGAATCACAGAAAATAACTCTCCAAAGAAAGTAATGGCTCGAGTCTCATAGGGATGTAGCGTTTGTTTGAGTTCCTTCCTTCAAGCATGTTACAAAAACGAATTTTTCTTTTATGATTGCATGTGAAGTCATACATTATAACCATATCCAAGCATATACCAAGAGTAAATCAAACTTTTCTCTATGTTTATAACTCTTTTTAACCGTCATGCAATTACAAACCAAATCCTTATCATTGTGTTGGAAGGTACCCTAAGACACAAACACACAAAAACGATTCAAAACACTCTTTTTAGGCTTTTTAAAACATGTTTTTCAAATTTTTATGTGATTTTCAGAGTTATAAAAACAAAACATACTAAAACACTCTAAAACAACTTAAAAACACCTTAAAACAGCAAGGAACAACATTTGAAGTTATGGGTGATAAAATCCCACGAATTTGCATTAACAACATTAGTTACCCCCCCCACACTTAAATCAAACATTGTCCTCAATGTTTTAAGCATAGATTCACACAAAATATAAGTAAATACACAAAAAGCACTTAAACATACTAAACATGGCTGAATGTAATTAACAAAGAGAAGAGTTTAGGGACGCAAATCTGGTTATGGAGTGTAAATTCCCTCTTCTCCTTGGTGATTGCATTGAGGCTTTGATCTTTGTGATTCCACAGGCTTACTCTTGAACTGGGCTGGATGATTCTTTTGGTCTCCTCCACTTGTTGATTTTCCTTTGTGCTACTGGGCTGGAGGATTCTTTTGGTCTTCCCCGAAGGTCTGAGCTTACCCCTTTGGTCTGTTTCTTTGTTCAATCTTTCCAATTCGTATTGAAAAGGGTTGGAGGATAACTCAGCCTATGTTTGTCTCCACATGCTTCAATGTATCATTTTCCCTTGCCTTACTCGCTCCCCTTTGCAGAAGTGGTCCCTTCTCCGGAAGTGTATCAACCGTTGAAGATGACTACTCGAGAGCAACGCTAGGTAAGCAATCAGGAATAGATTCCAGGCAGTTGGCTCCAGAGTGGAAGACTGACTCCAAGTGCCGGCTGATTGCTTCTTTTACTTTGCCATGCGAGTAAGAACAAGGACAAAGAAAAAGACAGGGAAAGAGCATGATATGAGATACTTTTGCTTTTGACCTTGATGATATGAGATACCTTTGCTTTTGAAGAAGCGGTGAATGAATCAGCACACTTCAATCCGCCGTTTCCTCCTGGGTCATATGTACTCCATGCATCTGGTATCATCTTTGGGGAAGAAGAAAGAATTGAGTATTTCGAAAGGCTTTGCTGAGAGTGCACCCTCAGAGGTGAGGGAGAGTTGGGCATTTTCTTCAGGTCTGCCTTGCCATAAAAGACGAAGGTCGACATATATAGAGATAATATCAAGTGGTGGTACTGTGTTTTTACCCTTGTCGACAAATGTCTCTTCGATATCTGAACGACGCCTCTTCGATTTCTGAGCAGGCGCCCTTTCGATTTCTGAACGACGCCCCTTTGCTTTCTGAACGACACGTAGTAGTGCGTATGCGGCTCCTTTTGACAAAGCTGCACGCGTTTTCTGAAAAGCAGAGAAAGCTTTGCCGAACTTTGCGCTTGTCGGCTAAAGATGTGTAGTTGCGATGATGGCCTCCACGTGTTTTCAGCTTTGTCAGAAATCTTTTGCCAAAGTTGAACGCGTCTTCTGAAAAGCCGAGAACGCGTCGCCTAAATTACGCCGGAAATTCCGGCTTTTTGAATTGGTGGACGCGTCGCCTTGGCTTCTTATAGAGCTATCGATCACCACAACAAACACACTCTGAAGAATTCCCATTCTTGAAAATCGACTCCGACCCTTTGAAAATTTACTCCATCCCTTCTCTTTGAACATTTTTGAAAAATGGCAAACTCATCGAACCTTAGCTTGGAATTGAGCCTTAGCAGTGATACGAACGCGCCGCGTCAAGGTAACGTATGGCGCCCTTCTTTCTTATCTTCTAATGGTCTTCTTACAGGTGAAGACTCCGTGATGCAGGACGCCACAACAGCTACAATAGTAGCTAGGAACCTCCTCACTCCAAAAGATAGTAGGCTGCTGTCAGGACGGTCCGATGAGTTGGCCGTTCAAGAGTCCCTCGCACTTAGTGTTCAGTGTGCGAGCTCTGTGTCCAACATGGGCCAACGCCTGCTTGCCCGCTCCCGTCAGGTGGAATCATTGATGGCGGAGGTGGAAAGTCTTAAGCAAGAGATCCAGCAGCTTAAGTACGAGAATAGAAGTTTGCACGTGCTTGCCAACAACTATTCGACGGGCATGAAGAGGAAGCTTGATGAGCTGCAAGAGTCTGAAGGTCGGATTCACAGTGACCGTCAAAGGTTTTCGTCTTTCCTTCAGAGGCAACTTTTTCCTGGCTCATCCAGCGCTTGGCCAAGTCTTGAGGCCTGGAATGCTCTAGCTCCGATGCCTCCCGCTCCGATGCCTTCCACTCCGATGCCTTCCGCTCCGATGCCTTCCGCTCCGATGCCTTCCGCTTCGACGCCTCGTAGTGGGGCTTCACGTAAACAACCTTTGTGAAGCACCACCTTTCTCCATGTTTAGTATTTTATTTAATATATGATTTTTTTTTTTTTTTTTTTTTTTTTTTTTTGCATTGGGTTGCCTCCCAAGTAGCGCTTTCTTTTACGTCTTGCAGCCGGACGAAGAACCCAATCACTCCAGGATATGTTCACGAATCGGATGAGAACTCCGAGTCATAAACAAGTACCTAAAACAAGAAACAAAACAAGATTAAGAATCTGGAATAAAATAAAAACAAATGAAAATAAAACAATCCAAGGGATTAGCAAATTTTCTAATCCCCGGCAACGGCGCCAAAATTTGATGCGAGATTTATACGCACACAAATTAAACCCTCTTTTTGTCAAATTGTAGTAAGTATGCAAGTAGGGATCGTTCTGGACCGGGGATTAGGAGGGATTGTTAACCACTTGGATTTGACTCAAAAACGTAAAATAACAATATGAAACACTATACTAGACTCAAAGAATGCAAAACTAAACTTTAAAACACTAAGACAAACCAAAAGACTCAAACATCACCCAAAACACTCAAAACTGCCTTAAAATCACTTTCTGGGCAGTTTTGAGCACTTTGGTGAATTTGGACGAAATTGGGAAATAAAATGAATCAAAACACTCATAAATACAAACTAAGACACTTTCTAACTAAATTAGACAATAAAGTAAAGGGGGATTGAGTTTTGGACGAAATTAAATTAAATGTACAGATTCAAATTAAAACAGATAGTAAAGATGAATTTGATGGAATAGAATGAATGGATGATAGAATGGTTAAGGGGTTCATCTCCATACATGTTATACTTGCATAATAAAATGATTTCCAATTGCATTTCAATAAACCATGAAACTCAACACCCCGGGTTAACCGTGATGCACTAATTAACCTTCAAATCTTCCTAACGTTATTGAATTGGATGGGTTAGCGCATACAACAATTCAAAACATTCCCCACAAGTCCTCAACATGAATGCATAGAAGAGATACAAGCAAGAATCATTACGCTCTATGAAAATTATAAGTGTTGACGAGGCATTCGTTACTATGGATTGCATGAAACTTATGCCAAGAATTTGTTTAACGCGATTGTTTATAAGCAACCTCCACTACTTGTGAATATAAGTTCATAACGATTAGGTGAAACTTACTTATATTCTAGCGTCATATTCATGCATGAAAATTAAGCGCGCATTCTCAATAAACATACATAAATAAGTTATCAATCAAACGGTTAAACAAATTGAATCCACAACTTATGAAACGCAATTAGAAGTATTCAAATCAAAATGCAAGCATAAACATATATTCGAATCACCCCCTAACCAAGGGGGGTTTAGTTCCTCATGGTACAAAACAAAGAGAATCAAAGAAACACCTAAACATTCCAACAACTCGAACTTGAATTGTATGAACGTTTAGACCCTCTTATCATCCATTCCTCATTCGTACAAAACAAAGAGCATTGAAATTAAACATTGAAATCAAAGAAACACCTAAACATTCCAACAACTCAAACTTGAATTGTATGAACGTTTAGGCACTCTTCTCTTCCTCTTCGTTGTAGCACAAGGTCTAGGGATAGTTTGATGGTGTGAATGGTTTGGGGAGTGGTGGAATATGGAAGGATGGTGTTTGGATTGTAAGGGAGTGGTGCCTCAAGGCCACGGCACCAAGGGCAGTTTGTGATGGTCTACATTCTGAAAATGGAAGGGTTTGTGTTGTGGTATGTACAATGGATGAATTTCTGAAATGGAGGAGTGAATTGTGTATGAATGAGAATGAATGAATGAGTATTTATAGGTGAAATGGGGGGAACATGACAGCTAGGAACTTGGTGGAAATCTGAAATGGTGATGGGAGATGCATGTGCTGTTTGTGCATGTGATTAAAGGGTGGAAATGCATGTGCTTTGACAGAAATGAAAGGGAATGCACGGTTTTGGTTGATTTCTGGTGGTTGTGAGGTGGAAATCTAGGTGGAAATGCATGTGGATTAAAGCTATGTGAATGATTAAGGTGAATGTGCATGAGTGCATGTGAAATCTGCCAAGATGCATGTGTTATGAAGTGGATTTTCTGCAAAGCAAGGTGAATGTGCATGTGATTAAATTAAAAGATGGAATGCATGTGAATATGATGGAAATCTGATTTATTTGAAGATGCATGTGCAATGAAGTGGAATGACAGCTAGGTTATGATGATGAATGCATGTGGCTGATTTAATTGAATAGGAAAGCATGTGAAATGTTTGTGGTGAGTGAATGTGCATGTGAATTAAAGCTAAAGTGATGATGATAAGTGATAAGTGATAAGTGATATGATATGTGGTTATGATGTGATAAGTGGTTATGATAAGTGATAAGTGATAAGTGATATGATAAAGTGATGATGATAAGTGATAAGTGATATGATATGTGGTTATGATAAGTAATGGGAGCATTTGGGTTAATTAATGAAGGAAATGCATGTGCAATGACAATGTGTTAGAATGGATGTGTGTTATGCATGGCATGATTGGGATTAGGAAAGGTTTAAATGTCCTAAAACTAAAGAGAACAAGGTTCCAACACTTTGGCTCCAATTAGGTCTTCAATTTCGTCCAACACTTTGGCTCCAAGCATAAGCTATCCATCCTTAGCCCAAAAGTGCTCCAAAAATCTCCAAAATGCATCTTTTTGCTCCTTTAGCCCTTTGGACCTACAAACACACGAAAATAGCTTAAAGTACTAAAATAACTAAAGAAACATAACGTAAATGCACGAGAACAAGCCATTTAAGTCGCATGAATATGCTCCTATCACGCGCCTTGAAGTGGGGGCATTTGTAGACATCGAAATTTCAGTAAAACAAATGTTCACCAACGCATTAAAGTTTTGACATGTCAGGGCATACATGGCATACGCCACGTGTGGTACAAATTGTACACATGGCATGTGACTCAACAAAATAGGAAGAAATACCCTTGGATGATTAAACAAGTTTTTTTCTTCTCAATTTGGGCAATGACAAGGTAAGCACATTTCAATCCATAGAGGATCAAAACAAGTTTTTCTTCTCATGTTGGGCAATGACAAGGCAAGCACACTTCAATCCATTACGGATCAAAGCAAGTTTTTCTCATTTGGGCAATGACAAAGCATACACATTTCAAGTTTAAAATGGTGTTAAGTGGGAAATTAGGCCATAAGTTAGACCACTTCAAGTTTAAAATGGTATTAAGTGGGAAATTAGGCCATAAGTTACACCACTTCAATTTCAATATTGCATTAAGTGGGAAAATTAGGCAATGGTGCTTGGAAAGGAAAAAAATATTTTGTGGTGGTGATTCATTCTCAAAGCCTATAAATAGGCTTCTCCATCAAGGTATCAAGCATCAAGGAATTCACAAATACATTTCTCTACTCCAAAATTAGAAGAGAATTCCCCAAATCCTTGAAGCTTTGAAACTCCAAAGCTTCCAACCATCCAAATTCCCAAGAATTCCGAAGGATCAAGAAAGCTCTCTTCGTTCTTCGTTAAATCCTCTTTCAAGATCAAGCCCCGACGGCCCTTGAAGAAAGTGTTCATCCGTTCATCCTAAGCATAAGCCCCCAACGGCCCTTTGGATCAACAACCTCAACAAATCCACACATCCAATCGTTCTTCAAGATTAAGCCCAAAAGCCCTTGAAGATCCGCTCATCCATCAACCTTCAAGATCAAGCCCAAAAGCCCTTGAAGAAATCCACACAACCATTATTCAAGATCAAGCCCCGACGGCCCTTGAAGAAAGTGTTCATCGTTCATCCTAAGATCAAGCCCCAACGGCCCCTTGGATCAGCAGCACAAACAAATCCACACATCCAATCGTTCTTCAAGACTAAGCCCAAAAGCCCTTGAAGATCTGCTCATCCATCAACCTTCAAGATCAAGCCCAAAAGCCCTTGAAGAAATCCATACACCCATTCTTCAAGATCAAGCCCACTGCCCCTTGAAGATCCGTTCATCAACTGTTCATCCTTAGATCAAGCCCCGACGGCCCTTTGGATCAACAACTCATCCACAAACCTACACCCTACGAAGATAGAATCAGAGGACCAAATTTGAGAGAGATCGTAACCCCAAAATCATAAACACAAAAATATTATTTTGTACACGTATTCTTGTCTCTTGTTTCAAGGAATCTTTCGTGTTCACCAAATTTGGCACGCCCAGTGGGACATCTCTACCTCTCATCTCTATCCTCAAATCATCGAAAAACGCAAATGGCATCAAGAAAGGATCAAGCTGTTCCTGCAATCAAAGCAAAGAACAAGAACATCATCGCCGCAAGTGGTGATATTTCGGGCACCATAACCCGAAGTAAGGCAAGAGCTCTTTTTGCCGCGGCTTCCACCCCTGCATTAACTCTGTCAAAGGAACAAGAGCACCTGAGGCACGAGCCTGTGATCACCCTAGCCTCGTTAAGGGCATCAAGAGGGGAAAGCCTGAGGAAATACTCAGAGTCCCTACTCTCCGACGCTGATTCGAGCGGCAGTACAACCATGCAAGTCATGACCACTAGAGTAACTTCAATCGAGGAGCAGCTAGCTCAGATGAATGAAGCAATCGCAAAGCTCACACGGACTGCAGAGGAGAAAAACTTGCAAACCGCCGGACTCATCAACCGTCTGGAGGCACAACATGGCCTCAAAATGAAACCAAGCTCTCTTCCAACTAAGAAGACCGAAGAAGGCTTTAACCCAAATGCCTACGAACTCATGTCAAAGGCTAGGCATGACTTTGCTTCCTCTTCAAATCTTGAAAAGAAGGTTTCAAACACCGTCAATGACAAAGATCGTGACCTCACCGAGACTCAAAAGAAGTTGAAAGAGCATGATTACGGAGTTGACAACAACAAAGCTGGACTTGGCTTCACACCAAATACACCCGTGAAGATTTCAAGCAAGGTGAAGAAAGCTAGCGCTCAACACATCAGCGTGAGCATTGAACAAGACCAAAAAGAGCCTAAACCCGCCCCTCGGACGTCGGTCTTCGATAGGATGAGCCATTCAAGCTCCAGAATTTCAGTGCTTAATCGCATTGGTAGTCAAGGCCGAACCTCTGTCTTCAAGAGGCTTAACGCGCCAACATCCCAAAGCTCTGTTTTTGAAAGGTTGTTAAAGCCTAAGAAACAAAGCAACACAGCTATCTCTCCTCTGCGACGATCAGCTTCGGAAAGATTTGAAGATAATGAGAAGCCTTGTGGAAAGAGGAAGACAACACCAAAGGAAGAAAAGTTCGATGGGTTAGCAGAAAAAGGTGACGTTCGAAGCTTGATTCCTTCCCCCACACTCATTTTCTTGCATAATGTAACTCAAAAGGAATTCATTTAAGTCATGCTCACTATCTTTTAAGAACAAGGGTGTGGACAGTCCTAAACTAGGCTAGGTGAGGATAATGTGGGTAAACAAAGAATAAAGGCTAAACAAGGCTCAACGAGGTTAAAACTTACAACAAATACGAAATATGGGAAGTAAGGCTATTTGGCTATGGTGGCAACTACACAACTTCATCTTGATATATGTTATGCAATTCAATGTCATGCTTTGAATGAAACGGATATAAGTTCTAGCATTTAGTTCTATCATGATACAATTGCATTCTAAGTAGCAACCAAGCAAGGAATAATGAGATCATGCAGCAACTTTAGAAAACAAAGAATCACAGATTATAACTCTCCAAAGAAGGTAATGGCTCGAGTCTCACAGGGTTGTAGCGTTTGTTTGAGTTCCTTCCTTCAAGGCATGTTACAAAAACGAATTTTTCTTTTATGATTGCATGTGAAGTCATACATTACAACCATAACCAAGCATAAACCAAGAGTAAATCAAACTTTTCTCTATGTTTATAACTCTTTTTAACAATCATGCAATTACAAACCAAATCCTTATCATTGTGTTGGAAGGTACCCTAAGACACAAACACACAAAAATGACTCAAAACACTCTTTTTAGGCTTTTCAAAACAATTTTTTTTTAAAGTTTTTATGGTATTTTCGGAGTTATAAAAACAAAACATACTAAAACACTCTAAAACAACTTAAAAACACCTTAAAACAGCAAGGAAGAACATTTGAAGTAATGGGTGATAAAATCCCACGAATTTGCATTAAATATACTTAGTTACCCCCCCACACTTAAATCAAACATTGTCCTCAATGTTTTAAGCATAGATTCACACAAAAAATAAGTAAACACACAAAAAGCAACTAAACATACTAAACATGGCAGAATGTAACTAACAAAGAGAAGAGTTTAGGGACGCAAATCTGGTTATGCAGTGTAAATTCCATCTTCTCCTTGTTGAATGCATGGGTTGATCTTGGTGATTCCACAGGCTTAATCTTGAACTGGTTTCCTCCCATCGTTGATTTTCCACAGGCTACTCTTGAACTGGGCTGGAGGATTCTTTTGGTCTCCTCCACTCGTTGATTTTCCTTTGTGCTACTCTTGAACTGGTGATAGGAGCATATTCATGCGACTTAAATGGCTTGTTCTCGTGCATTTACGTTATGTTTCTTTAGTTATTTTAGTCCTTTATGCTTCTTTTGTGTGTTTTCAGGTTCTAAGGGCAAAGTATGCAAAAGGATGCCTTTTGGAGCCTTTTGGAGCAAATTAGAGATTGGAATGGATATCATATGCTTGGAGCCAAGAGGATGGACGAAATTGAAGGATTCCTAATCCATTGCAGCCACATGCACATTCAATCATTCACACCAAAACCTTGCACATGCTTTCCCATTTCATTATTCATTCACTTTGCAGCCACCATTCACTCTTTAATCCACATGCATTCATCATCATTCACCCTAGCTTTAATTCACATGCAAACACATTCATTTTCAGCACCAAACACCATCATTGACATGCACTCCCATTTTCTCCCAAAACATTGCACATGCATTCATAATCATTCACACCTTGCAGCCACTCCACATGCATTTCCAGCTTTCCACCAACCTCCTAGCTGTCATATTCCCTCTTTTTCACCTATAAATAAACATCCATTGCAGCCACATGCATTCCCCCTTTAATCCACATGCTCTCCCATTTCAGATTGCATTCCCACTCACCACAAATCAGCCACATGCATTTTGCCTTTCATCATTGCATCACAAATCAGCCACATGCACTTTTCCTTTCATCATTGCACCACAAATCAGCCACATGCACATTCACCCCTTTCTCCACCTATAAATAAGCATCCATTGCAGCCACAAAACTCATTCCCATATTCAGAAATTCTCATATTCATTCTTCCATTTCAGAAATTCACCCATTCACACATCAAAACTGCCCTTTGGCCGTGAGTTCTGATAGGAGCATATTCATGCGACTTAAATGGCTTGTTCTCGTGCATTTACGTTATGTTTCTCTAGTTATTTTAGTCCTTTATGCTTCTTTTGTGTGTTTTCAAGTTCTAAGGGCAAGGTATGCAAAAGGATGCCTTTTGGAGCCTTTTGGAGCAAATTAGAGATTGGAATGGATATCATATGCTTGGAGCCAAGAGGATGGACGAAATTAAAGACTTGAAGTAGGAAAGTTAAATCCTAAAAGACCTCATGTTTAAGCATCATTGAAGACTCCTACGCATTTTAGAACACAAAAACAACATTCCTTGCAACCTTAGGACATTGTCGTGTGTTTCCTTGTGTCTCCCTTCCTTGCCATGCAAGGAAGGGCTTTGTTCCCTATTTTAAACACTTAAAGCATTCACTTATCATATCATTCACTTTTTATAAGCATTCACTTATCAAACCATTCACTTATCACTTATCACTTCCATTCACTTATCACTCACCACATATCATTCATTTATCACTTATCATATCATTCACTTATCACTTAACATATCATACACTTATCATAATCATTCACTTATCACTTATCATAATCATTCACTTATTCTTTCATCATTCAACCACCAATTCAACACATGCATCTTCAAACATATCAACCCTACAAGCACATGCTCCCCCTAATCCATTGCCGTGCCTTCCTCAACCATTTCAGCCACATTATTCCACTTTGCCTTTCATCATTGCACCACAAATCAATCAACACATGCATTCCCTTCACATTCACCCACATGCACATTTAATCATTCATTTCCCAACTCAATACCGTGCATTTCACTCCCATTTCCAGCATGCATTCACATGCATTTTCAGCACCTACACACCTACATTCCACATGCATAACCAACCTAGTGTCACTCCCATTCATTCCCTTTAATCATTCCCCTTTAAGTTATGTTTTTATTTCCTAACCCTACATGCATTATTTATTAGCATCTTCACATGCATTCCCTTCACATTCACCCACATGCACATTCAAATCAACACATGCACCCTTTAATTCATTTAACACATATAATCATTCAGCCATGCCGTGGCCTACACACACATGCATCCTGAAATCCTCTTTGCCGTGGCCTTCATTCCCATTTCCAACATCTTCACATGCATTTCCAGCTTTCACATGTCTTCACATTCATTTCCAAACAACAATCACTTCAAATGCCATGCATTCACATGCATTTTCAGCACCTACACACTACACACACATGCAATTTCAGCACCAACAAGCATCATTGCCGTGTACCCCTTATGCATTTCCAGCTTTCACATGCTTTCCTAACTATTTTCCATCATTAATTAGCCACTTGCATCCTAAACAAACAACCATATACATCTCCATTCCTCCTATAAAAACCCTTGCATTCTCATTCATTTGTCATTCATTCACTCCCCACTCCATCTCTCCATTTCTCACACCACAACTAACACAAACACTTCCCCTTAGAATCCAAAACCGTGAGTCCCCCTTCCACCATTCCTCATCCATTTCCATAATTCCCCAAACCTCACCTTAGACCTTGTGCTACAACAACGAGGAAGATAAGAGGGCCTAAACGTTCATACAATTCAAGTTTGAGTTGTTGGAATGTTTAGGTGTTTCTTTGATTTCAAAGTTTAAATTCAATTCTCTTTGTTTTGTACGTATGAGGAATGGAAGAGAAGAATGCCTAAACGTTCATACAATTCAAGTTTGAGTTGTTGGAATGTTTAGGTGTTTCTTTGATTTCAAAGTTATGAGGAACTAAAAACCCCCTTTAGCTAGGGGGTGATTCGAAACTATGTTTATGTTTGCATTATGAATTGATTAACTTTCGTTGGAATTTCATAAGTTGTTGATTCAATTTGTTTAACCGTTTGATTGATAACTTATTTATGTATGTTTATTAAGAATGCGCGCTTAATTTTCATGCACGAATATGACGCTAGAATATAAGTGAGTTTCACCTAATCGTTATGAACTTATATTCACAAGTAGTGGAGGTTGCTTATAAACAATCGCGTTAAATGAATTCTTGGCACGAGTTTCATGCTCATCATAGTAACGAATGCCTCGTCAACACTTATAGTTTTCATAATGCTTAATGATCTTTGATTGTATCTTTATTGTGCTGTTCACGTAAAGGACTTTTGGAGAATGTTGTGAATTGCGTTGCGCTAACCCATCCAATTCATTAACTTAAGGAAAACTTGACGGTTAATTTAAGCGGACCTAATTAACCCGGAGTGTTGAGTTTCATAATTTATCGAAAGACCAACTGAGAATCAATTTTTTATTATGCAAGTGTAACATGTGTGGAGAAGAACCCCTTGGCTATTCCATCATCCATATTTTCATCACATTCATATTTACGTTTTGCCTTTAATTACAATTTGTGCAATTTAATTAATTTCCTCAAATCAAACCCCCCCTTTACTTTCTTGTTCTTTAGTGCTTAGAAATCAATTTAGTTTGTGTTTTTAAAGCATTTTGAGTCTTTTGGTTTGTCTTAGTGTTTTAACATTTAGTTTCACATTCCTTGAGTCTAGTTTAGTGTTTTATATTGTTTTTACGTTTTTGAGTCAGTTTCCAAGAGATTAACAATCCCTCCTAATCCCCGGTCCAGAACGATCCCTACTTATATACATATACTACAATTTGACGAAAAGAGGGTTTAATTTGTGTGCGTATAATTCACGCATCAAGTTCCCTATTAATCCAAACACCACCAGAAATTCAGCCATTCCACCACTCCCCAAACCATTCACACCATCAAACTATCCTTAGACCTTGTGCTACAACGAAGAGGAAGATAAGAGGGCCTAAACGTTCATACAATTCAAGTTTGAGTTGTTGGAATGCTTAGGTGTTTCTTTGATTTCAATGTTTAATTTCAATACTCTTTGTTTTGTACGAATGAGGAATGGAAGAGAAGAGGGCCTAAACGTTCATACAATTCAAGTTCGAGTTGTTGGAATGTTTAGGTGTTTCTTTGATTCTCTTTGTTTTGTACGTATGAGGAACTAAACCCCCCTAGGCTAGGGGGGGATTTGAAATATATGTTTATGCTTGCATTTTGATTTGATTACTTCTAACTGCGTTTCATAAGTTGTGGATTCAATTTGTTTAACTGTTTGATTGATAACTGATGCGAGATTTATACGCACACAAATTAAACCCTCTTTTCGTCAAATTGTAGTATATGTATAAGTAGGGATCGTTCTGGACCGGGGATTAGGAGGGATTGTTAATCACTTGGATTTGACTCAAAAACGTAAAAACGTAATATAAAACACTAAACTAGACTCAAAGAATGTAAAACTAAACTTTAAAACACTAAAACAAACCAAAAGACTCAAACAGTACCCAAAGCACTCGAAACTGCCTTAAAAACACTTTCTGGGCAGTTTTGAGCACCTTGAGTACTTTGGACGAATTTGGCAAACAAAAAGAAACAAAACACTTAAAAACACAAACTAAATGTATTTCTAACTAATCTAACACTTTAAAATAAATGGGGGATTGGTTTTGGATGAATTTAAACTAAATGCACAGATTCTAATTAAAACAAATTATAAAAACGAAATTGATAAAATAGAATGATGAAAAACTAGTTAGAGGGTTCCTTATCCACACATGAACATAAGCATATAATTTGACTCCCAGTTATGACTTCGACAAACGATGAATGACAATGCTCCAAGTTAATTAGGTTCGCTTAAACTAACTTTCAGATTTCCCTAGATTCATTGGATTGAATGGGATACGCATTACAACCAAATTATTCCTAATCAAAGTCCCTAACCATGGAATACGCATGATAGAGACATTCAACAAAGATCATTAAGTTCAACGGAAATCATAAACATCGACTAGGCATTCATAACTATGGAATACGCATGTTAATCCAGCCTAGGGTTTACTAAACACAATCGTAACTAGCGATCTTTACTACTCATGAATATAAGTTCATAACGATTAGGTGAAATTCCCTTATATCCTAGCATCAAGTTTAGGCATGCAAATTAAGTGTCGACCCTCAACCCACATACATAAACAAGTTCTTAATCAAAACAGAAAAGTAAACCACATCTAAAGTTCATGAATTCATAACTGGAGTAAATCAAATCATAACCAACATATGTCCATGGCTTCAAATTCGCCTCTAACTAAAAAGAAATTAGTTTCACATGTTTAATATAATTGAACAACAAGTTAAATTAAACTTGAAAACAGAAAC
Source organism: Pyrus communis (assembly GCF_963583255.1). NCBI lineage: Eukaryota > Viridiplantae > Streptophyta > Magnoliopsida > Rosales > Rosaceae > Pyrus > Pyrus communis. Next base: position 11,190,343 of record NC_084815.1, read on the forward strand.
AAAAGAAGAAAGAATAAATTGATGGAATTGAATGGATGGAAAGTTAGCTACGGGGTTCATCTCCACAAATGTTACACTTGCATAATAAAAAGATTTCCAATTGCATTTCAATAAATTATGAAACTCATCACCCCGGGTCAATTAGGTCCGCTTAAATTAACCGTCAAGTTTTCCTTAAGTTAATGAATTGGATGGGTTAACGCAACGCAATTCACTACATTCTCCAAAAGTCCTTTACGTGAACAGCACAATAAAGATACAATCAAAGATCATTAAGCATTATGAAAACTATAAGTGTTGACAAGGCATTCGTTACTATGATGAGCATGAAACTCGTGCCAAGAATTCATTTAACGCGATTGTTTATAAGCAACCTCCACTACTTGTGAATATAAGTTCATAACGATTAGGTGAAACTCACTTATATTCTAGCGTCATATTCATGCATGAAAATTAAGCGCGCATTCTCAATAAACATACATAAATAAGTTATCAATCAAACGGTTAAACAAATTGAATCCACAACTTATGAAATGCAATTAGAAGTAATCAAATCAAAATGCAAGCATAAACATATATTTCGAATTTCCTCATAACTTTGAAATCAAAGAAACACCTAAACATTCCAACAACTCAAACTTGAATTGTATGAACGTTTAGGCACTCTTCTCTTCCATTCCTCATACGTACAAAACAAAGAGAATTGAATTTAAACATTGAAATCAAAGAAACACCTAAACATTCCAACAACTCAAACTTGAATTGTATGAACGTTTAGGCACTCTTCTCTTCCTCGTTGTTGTAGTACAAGGTCTAAGGAGATGTTTGATAGTGTGAATGGTTTGGGGAGTGGTAGAGGAATGGAAGAGGAGTTGTGGAGATGGAAGGATGGTGTTTGGATTGTAAGGGAGAGTCACGGCACAAAGATGGTTCGATGGTCTACATTTCTGCAATGGATGAGTGAATATGGAAGAGTGTATGAATGAGTGTGTATTATGAATGAGAATGCAAGGGTTTTTATAGGAGGAATGGAGGTGTATATGGCTGTTTGTTTAAGCATGCATGTGGATGGTTAATGATGAAAAACAGCTAGGAAAGCATGTGAAAGCTGGAATTGCATGTGTGTGCATGTGAAATCTGCCAAGATGGGGGAAAATATGGAAAATGGAAGTGTATGAATGTGCACGGCTAGGTGGAGTGTGTAAGGGAATATGTGGTGGATGATTAAAGTGCATGTGTTGACTGAATTGTTTGTAGATGCATGTGCAATGATGGAGAGTTTGCATGTGGAATAATGATCAAATAGTGAGGGGATCTCACGGCAAGGATGTGGATTTTCTGTAAATGCAAGGCATGGCTGGAATGATTGTGTTTGTTTGAATGTGCATGTGATTAAATTAAAGGATGCAAAGTAAATGAATAATGAATGCATGTGTTGATTTATGAAGATGCATGTGCAATGAAGTGGAATGACAATCTGAAATGGGATAGGAACCCACGGCAAGGATGAAGAAATGATTATGAATGCATGTGTTGAATGATTTCTTGGTGAGGGATGTGGAAGATTGCATGTGGATTAAAGGGGTGTGAATGATTATGGGATGCTGGAAATCTGGAGGAGGAGCCACGGCAATGATGATTTCTTGCTGGAAATGCATGTGAATGTATGGCTTTTGAAGTGATTGTTGTTGGAAATGAATGTGAAGGCATGTGAAAGCTGGAAATGGAAGGTAGGCCACGGCATGGATGTGTTTTGGTGTAAATGTGGCTGAATGGTTTAATTAATGGGAGTGTGCATGTTTGAATGATTAAAGGGACATGTGGGGTGGCTGGAACAAAGGGGGAAGCACGGCATGGGTTGTTGTTGAATGATTATGGGTGCATGTGGGTGGAAATGCATGTGAATTAAAGGTGTTGTGTTAGGTGATGGGTGCATGTTAAGTGATAAGTGATAAGTGATGATGATATGATATGTGGTTATGATAAGTGGTAAGTGGTGATGATAAGTAATGATATGTGGGAGTGTGGCTGAAATGAAGGAGTGGAATGTTGGAATGTTATGCACGGCTAAGGAAATTGGAAAGGTTTAAATGTCCTAAAACTAAAGGGAACAAGGTTCCAACACTTTGGTCTTCAATTTCGTCCAACACATTGGCGCCAAGCATAAGCTATCCATCCTTAGCCCAAAAGTGCTCCAAAAGTCTCCAAAATGCATCTTTTTGCTCCTTTAGCCCTTTGGACCTACAAACACACGAAAATAGCTTAAAGTACTAAAATAACTAAAGAAACATAACGTAAATGCACGAGAACAAGCCATTTAAGTCGCATGAATATGCTCCTATCAATAACTTATTTATGTATGTTTATTGAGAGTGCACACTTAATTTTCATGCATGAATATGACGCTAGAATATAAGTGAGTTTCACCTAATAGTTACGAACTTATATTCACAAGTAGTGGAGGTTGCTTATAAACAATCGCGTTAAACGAATTCTTGGCATAAGTTTCATGCGTATTCCATAGTAACGAATGCCTCGTCAACACTTATAATTTTCATAGAGCGTAATGATTCTTGCTTGTATCTCTATTATGCAATCATGTAGGGGACTTGTGGGGAATGTTTTGGGTTGTCGTATGCAATCATCCAATTCAATAACGTTAGGAAGATTTGAAAGTTAATTTAAGCGGATCTAATTAACTTGGAGCATTGAGAATTCATGGTTTATTGAAATGCAATTGGAAATCATTTTATTATGCAAGTGTAACATGTGTGGAGATGAACCCCTTACCTAGCATTCATCCATACTTTCATCATATTCATATTTACATTTTGCTTTAATTACAATCTGTTCAAGTAGTTTTAATTTCGTCAAAACCTAAATCCCCCTTTACTTTAATGTCCAATTTAGTTAGAAAGTGTCTTAGTTTATGTTTCTAAGTGTTTTGATTAAATTTATTACACAAATTCGTCCAAATTCACCAAAGTGCTCAAAACTGGCCAGAAAGTGTTTTTAAGGCAGTTTTGAGTGTTTTGGGTGATGTTTGAGTCTTTTGGTTTGTTTTAGTGTTTTAAAGTTTAGTTTTGCATTCTTTGAGTCTAGTATAGTGTTTTATATTGTGTTCTTACGTTTTTGAGTCAAATCCAAGTGATTAACAATCCCTCCTAATCCCCGGTCCAGAACGATCCCTACTTACATACTTACTACAATTGATAAAAAGAGGGTTTAATTTGTGTGCGTTTAAAATCACGCATCAACTGGGCAGCAGGAATTCTTTTGGTCTCCCCCGAAGGTCTGTGCTTCCTCCTTTTATCTGTTTCTTTGTTCAATCTTTCCAATTCGTATTGAAGAGGGTTAGAGGATAGCTCAGCATATGCAGTTGTTGCTTGTCTCCACATGCTTCAATGTATCATTTTCACTTGCCTTACTTGCTCCGTTGAAGATGACTACTCGAGAGCAACGGTAAGCAACCAGGAATAGATTCCAGGCAGTTGGCTCCAGATCGAAAGACTGACTCCAAGTGCCGGCTGATTGCTTCTTTCACTTTGCCATGCGAGTAAGAACAAGGACAAAGAAAAAGACAGGGAAAGAGCATGATATGAGATACTTTTGCTTTTGACCTTGATGATATGAGATACCTTTGCTTTTGAAGAAGCGGTGAATGAATCAGCACATGCTTCAATCTGCCGTTTCCTCCTGGGTCATCTGTACTCCAGGCATCTGGTATCATCTTTGGGGAAGAAGAAAAAAAAATGAGTAGTTCGAAAGGCTTTGCTGGGAGTGCGCCCTCAGAGGTGAGGAAGAGTTGGGCAATTTCTTCAGGTCTGCCTTGCCATAAAAGATGAAGGTCGACATATATAGAGATAATAACAAGTGGTGGTACTGTTCTTTTACCCTTGTCGACAAACGTTTTGATCCCGCAAATCCGGCTTTTTGAAATAGTGGCGCCTCTTCGATTTCTGAACGACGCCTCTTCGATTTCTGAACGACGCCCCTTCGATTTCTGAACGACGCCCCTTCGCTTTCTGAACGACACGTAGTAGTGCGGATGCGGCTCCTTTTGACAAAGCTGCACGCGTTTTCTGAAAAGCAGAGAAAGCGTCGCCGAACTTTACGCAGGAAATTCCGGCTTTTTGAATCGGTGGACGCGTCGCCTTGACTTTTTATAGAGGAATTGATCACCACCAACAAACACACTCTGAAGATTGCCCATTCTTGAAAATCGACTCCGGCCCTTTGAGAATTAACTCCATCCACCCCTTCTCTTTGAACACCTTTGAAAAATGACTAACTCATCGAACCTTTGCTTAGATTTGAGTCTCAGCAGCGATCCGGTTGCGCCCCGTCAAGGTAATGTATGGCGCCCTTCTTTTTTATCTTCTAACGGTCCTCTTACAGGTGAAGACTCCATGATGACGGATGCAACAACAGCTACGATAGTAGCTAGGAACCTCCTCACTCCTAAGGATAGTAGGCTGCTTTCAGGACGGTCCGATGAGTTGGCCGTTCAAGAGTCCCTCGCTCTCAGTGTTCAGTGTGCAGGCTCTGTGTCCAGCATGGGCCAACGCCTACTTGCTCGCTCCCGTCAGGTTGAATCGTTGATGGCAGAGGTGGAAAGTCTCAAGCAAGAGATCAAGCAGCTGAAGTATGAGAATAGAAGTTTGCACGTTCTTGCAAACAACTATTCTTCGGGCATGAAGAGGAAGCTTGATGAGCTGCAAGAATCTGAAGGTCGAATTCAAAGTGACCGTCAAAGGCTTGCGGCTTTCTTCCAGAGGCACATTTTTCCTGGGTCATCTAGCGTTCCACCAAGTATTGTGGCCTTGAATGATCTAGCTCCGATGCTTCCCGCTTCGATGCCTCCTGCTTCGATGCCTCCTGCTCCGATGCCTTCCGCTCCGATGCCTCCTGCTTCTAGAGTTGTGCCACGTAGTGGGGCTTCACGTAAACAACCTTTGTGAAAGTTACATTCTTTTATTTTATTTTATTTTATTTATTTATTTATTTTTTTTAAATTAAACGGCATGGTATTTATCTTTGAATGGAAGGTGATACTTGAAATGATCCGGTAATGGTTTAAATTCAAGATTGGATGCCTGAATCATTAACAACATATTAGTATAAAAGAAAATTGAAATTCGGGGAGGCGGCTTACCTGTGTGCTCTGATATGAACTCAAGAATAAACACCCCTTCTTTGAACATTGTAGGACCAGAAAATCCAACTTGTTTGGGAATTGTTGTCTCAAGTATATCCTTTTTAACGAATTCATGATATTCCATACTTTGCACCTTTGGAAGGGCTTCCAAGATGTCTTCTTCACTTTCTTCTTCCTTGGAATTCATGAACCTGCAAGGAATAGTGATATTAGGTGGAATGGGGTTAGAACTAATTAAATTTGGAACAACCTTACTTGAATTAGATGGCGTAGGAGCAATAGGTGCCTCCGGTAAAGGTGTTTCCACCCTTTCCGTGGGTTGGGTGTATTCCTCTTCCTTGTGATTTGATTTTGATGGTTGAGGGTCCGTTCCAACCTCCTTGTCACTTCTCAACATGATTTCCTTGGCAGTTTCAAATTCTCCCTTCGGATTTGCAATGGTTGAACTATGGAGTTCGCCTTGGTCTCGAAACTGTCCTACGAACTCCGCGATCTGCCCAATTTTCTTTTCCAAGTAGTCCAACCTTTTTCTTGATTTTCCCTCTCTTTGCTTTGAGTTAGGATTCCCTGCGTCAAAGTAGTAAGTAATTGAAAAATCTTATCATTATCACTTGAATTACCTACAATGCTTTGGGCAGGTTGTGGTGGCTGCATAGGTGTTGAATAGAATTCCTCATATGGCGGCCAATATCCTTCTTCTTGAACATGTTGAGGTTCCCACCACATAGAAGTTGAATGATCACTCCAATCCGAATTGTAAGTATTGGAAAACAAGTTATTCCTTGATTGAAGATCAAATGTACCAACGCTTTGCATTTGGGACCTTTCCATGAGCTGTGACAAAAGAGAAGCATTATCAAGTGCTTGAAATCAACAAACAAAACACAAATCAAAAACTAAAACTAAAATACATAACAGAAACGAACAATCCAAGAGATTAGCAAATTTGCTAATCCCCGGCAGCGGCGCCAAAATTTGATGCGAGAATTATACGCACACAAATTAAACCCTCTTTTTATCAATTGTAGTAAGTATGTAAGTAGGGATCGTTCTGGACCGGGGATTAGGAGGGATTGCAAATCTCTTGGAAACTGACTTAAAAACGTAAGAACACAATATAAAACACTATACTAGACTCAAAGAATGCAAAACTAAACTTTAAAACACTAAAACAAACCAAAAGACTCAAACATCACCCAAAACACTCAAAACTGCCTAAAAACCACTTTCTGGGCAGTTTTGAGTATAAACACAAATTCGGACGAAATTAAGTTGTAACTTGACTCAAGACTCTTAAAAACACAAACTAAATTGATTTCTAACTAATTTGACATTAAAGTAAAGGGGGATTTAGGTTTATACGAAATTAAATTAAATGAACAAATTGTAATTAAAGCAGAATGTAAATATGAAATTGATGAAATGGAATGAATGGATGATAGAATAGCTGAGGGGTTCATCTCCATACATGTTACACTTGCATAATAAAATGATTTCCAATTGCGTTTCAATAAATCATTAATTCTCAACACCCCAAGTTAACCGTGATGCACTAATTAACCTTCAAATCTTCCTAACGTTATTGAATTGGATGATTGCATACGACAACCCAAAACATTCCCCACAAGTCCCCTACATGATTGCATAATAGAGATACAAGCAAGAATCATTACGCTCTATGAAGATTATAAGTTTTGACGAGGCATTCGTTACTATGGAATACGCATGAAACTTATGCCAAGAATTCGTTTAACGCGATTGTTTATAAGCAACCTCCACTACTTGTGAATATAAGTTCGTAACTATTAGGTGAAACTCACTTATATTCTAGCGTCATATTCATGCATGAAAATTAAGCGTGCACTCTCAATAAACATACATAAATAAGTTATCAATCAAACGGTTAAACAAATTGAATCCACAACTTATGAAACGCAATTAGAAGTAATCAAATCAAAATGCAAGCATAAACATATATTTCGAATCCCCCCCTAGCCAAGGGGGGTTTAGTTCCTCATACGTACAAAACAAAGAGAATCAAGGAAACACCTAAACATTCCAACAACTCAAACTTGAATTGTATGAACGTTTAGGCCCTCTTCTCTTCCATTCCTCATTCGTACAAAACAAAGAGTATTGAAATTAAACATTGAAATCAAAGAAACACCTAAACATTCCAACAACTCAAACTTGAATTGTATGAACGTTTAGGCCCTCTTATCTTCCTCTTCGTTGTAGCACAAGGTCTAAGGATAGTTTGATGGTGTGAATGGTTTGGGGAGTGGTGGAATGGCTGAATTTCTAGTGGTGTTTGGATTAATAGGGAACTCACGGCCAAAGGGCAGTTTTGATGTGTGAATGGGTGAATTTCTGAAATGGAAGAATGAATGAATGTTGTGTGAAGTGTGTATGGTTTTTATAGGGAGATGGATAGATGGGAGAGGGAACATGACAGCTAGGTTGGTTTTTATAGGGAACATGTGCAAATGCTGGAAATCTGATGGGAACTCACGGCAAGGTTGGATAATGAATGTGTGATGGTGTGATTGAATGATTAAAGTGCATGTGGGTGGAAATGCATGTGGAATGGCTGATTGTGGTGCAATGATAATGTCTTGTGGCTGAAATGATGAAGTGGGATGGCTGAAATGCACGGCAAAGTGTTGTAATTTCTGCAATGGTTGCAATGATGAAATGGATGGGAGTGCATGTGGCTTGGGTGCATGTGTGATGTGTGAATGTGGTTGAATGATTAAGTGGCTGAATTGGATTAAAGAATGGGAATGCTAGGTTGGAAATGCATGTGGGTTAAAGGTAGATTGAAGGTGGTTTGCACGGCAAAGAGGAAGTGAATGTGGCTGATTTGATTTATGGAAGATGCATGTGCAATGAAGTGGAATGACAGCTAGGTTATGATGATGATTGCATGTGAGTTAAAATGCATGTGCAATGGCTGAAATGTGTTGAATATGCACGGCAAAGGAAGTGGATTTTCTGCAAATGCAAGGTCAATGTGCATGGCTGGAATGATTGTGTTTGCATGTGAATTAAAGCTATATGTGGCTGCAATGATGAAATGGATGGGAGTGCATGTGGCTTGGGTGCATGTGGAGTGGCTTTGAAGTGATTGCTGAAAATGAATGTGAAATGAAATGATAATGTTTTGCACGGCTAGGTGTTGTGTGATGCGAGATTTATACGCATATAAATTAAACCCTCTTTTCGTCAAATTGTAGTATATGTATAAGTAGGGATCGTTCTGGACCGGAGATTAGGAGGGATTGTTAATCACTTGGAAACCGACTCAAAAATGTAAAAACGTAATATAAAACACTAAACTAGACTCAAAGAATGTAAAACTAAACTTTAAAACACTAAAACAAATCAAAAGACTCAAAATAGCACAAAACACACTCAAATCTGCCTAAAAACCACTTTCTGGGCAGATTTGAGTACAAACACAACTTTGGACGAAATTAAGTTATGACTTGACTCAAGACTCTTAAAAACACAAACTAAATGTAGTTCTAACTAATCTAACACTTTAAAATAAATGGGGGATTGGTTTTGACGAATTTAAAACAAAAACAAAAACTTGGAAACAAAACAGATTGTACAAACGAAATTGATGGAATAGAATGATGAAAAACTAGTTAGAGGGTTCCTTATCCACACATGAACATAAGCATATAATTTGACTCCCAGTTATGACTTCAACAAACGATGAATGACAATGCTCCAAGTTAATTAGGTTCGCTTAAATTAACTTTCAGATTTCCCTAGATTCATTGGATTGAATGGGATACGCATTACAACCAAATTATTCCTAATCAAAGTCCCTAACATGGAATACGCATGATAGAGACATTCAACAAAGATCATTAAGTTCAACGGAAATCATAAACATCGACTAGGCATTCATAACTATGGAATACGCATGGTAATCCAGCCTAGGGTTTACTAAACACAATCGTGACTAGCGATTTTTACTACTCATGAATATAAGTTCATAACGATTAGGTGAAATTCCCTTATATCCTAGCATCAAGTTTAGGCATGCAAATTAAGTGTCGACCCTCAACCCACATACATAAACAAGTTCTTAATCAAAACAAAAAAGTAACCCACATCTAAAGTTCATGAATTCATAACTGGAGTAAATCAAATCATAACCAACATATGTCCATGGCTTCAAATTCACCTCTAACTAAGAAGAAATTAGTTCCACATGTTTAACATAATTGAACAACAAGTTAAATTAAACATGAAAACAGAAACAAGAAAAGAAAGAACAAATTGATGAAATTGAATGGATGGAAAGTTAGCTACGGGGTTCATCTCCACACATGTTACACTTGCATATAATATTGATTCTCAGTTGGTCTTTCAATAAATTATGAAACTCAACGCCCCGGGTCAATTAGGTCCGCTTAAATTAACCGTCAAGTTTTCCTTAAGTTAATGAATTGGATGGGCACTCTTCTGTTCAATCAAACGGTTAAACAAATTGAATCCACAACTTATGAAATTCCAACCAAAGATAATCAATTCATATTGCAAGCATAAACATGTATTTCGAATCACCTCATAACTTTGAAATCAAAGAAACACCTAAACATTCCAACAACTCAAACTTGAATTGTATGAACGTTTAGGCACTCTTCTGTTCCATTCCTCATACGTCCAAAACAAAGAGAATTGAATTTAAACTTTGAAATCAAAGAAACACCTAAACATTCCAACAACTCAAACTTGAATTGTATGAACGTTTAGGCCCTCTTATCTTCCTCGTTGTTGTAGCACAAGGTCTAAGGTGAGTTTGATGGTGTGAATGGTTTGGGGAGTGGTGAAAATGGAAGGATGGTGTTTGGATTGTAAGGGAGAGTTACAGCAAGGGTGGTGTTATGGTCTACATTCTGAAATGGAGAGTGAATGAATTGAAATGTGTATGAATGCTTATTTATAGGTGAAATGGGGGAACATGACAGCTAGGTTGCATGTGCAAATGCTGGAAAACTGATGGGAATTCACGGCAAGGTTGGAAATGCATGTGTGATGGTGTGTGTATGTGCTGGAATGGTGTGTGTATGCGCTGGAATGGTATGGGTTGTACACGGCATTGGCTTTGTTTTTGATGATTTTCTGGCTGCATGATGAAGAGTTAATAAATAATGCATGTAGGTGGCTGCAATGATGAAAAGTGAATGCTGGAAATGCATGTGAAGGTGCTGGAAATGGGAATGAAGGCCACGACAAAGGTGTTTTCTTGCTGGAAATGCATGTGAGTGCATGGCATTTGAAATGATTGTTGTTTGGAAATGAATGTGAAGGCATGTGAAAGCTGGAAATTGCATGTGAAGATGCTGGAAATGGGAATGAAGGCCACGGCAAAGGCTTGTTGTTGAAGGGAATGCATGTGATTTAAAGCTAGAGTGATGATGATGAATGCATGTGCTTTGACAGGAAATGAAGGAGATAATGCACGGTTTTGAGAGGAATTGTGCTGAAAATGAATTAAAGGATGCATGTGAATTATTTATGAAGGGAATGCATGTGCAATGAAGTGGATTTTCTGATTATGAATGTGTTTGCATGTGCACGGTTTTAGGGAGAAAGGTGGATGAATGTGCACGTGCAAGGTTGTTGTTGTGATAAGTGATAAGTGTATGGTTATGATAAGTGTATGATAAGGTAAGTGAATGATATGATAAGTGGTGAATGATATGTGGTGAATGATATGTGATAAGTGGTGAATGATATGTGATAAGTGGTGAATGATATGATAAGTGGTGAATGATATGTGGTGAATGTGGGAGTGTGGCTGAAATGAAGGAGTGGAATGTTGGAATGTTATGCACGGCTAAGGATATAGGAAAGGTTTAAATGTCCTAAAACTAAAGGGAACAAGGTTCCAACACTTTGGTCTTCAATTAGGTCTTCAATTTCGTCCAACACTTTGGCTCCAAGCATAAGCTATCCATCCTTAGCCCAAAAGTGCTCCAAAAGTCTCCAAAATGCATCTTTTTGCTTCTTTAGCCCTTTGGACCTATAAACACACGAAAATAGCTTAAAGTACTAAAATAACTAAAGAAACATAACGTAAATGCACGAGAACAAGCCATTTAAGTCGCATGAATATGCTCCTATCAAATACCCCCACACTTATCTTTTGCTAGTCCTCGAGCAAAACAAAACAACAAAAGAACACGAAACTAGACAAAACGAACAAAACACCACCTACACCTTCCAACAATCGTCTCACGGATTTCCAAAGCACATGACAAGTTAAAAATCATTATTCCCACAGATTTTAGCCATCATTACACTTAAGTACATTCTTAATCATAGTCACCACATACTAGTTCACAATTAAGCATTTAAAACCATGTTTTGAATGTAGTAACATGCCTTAGAGAATTCCCTCAATTCCTTACTAGAATGCACTCTATTTTCACACAGATTTTCTGACTACACACTCTACACTAGTTATATGTGAGAGATTGATGTAAACATGAAAGACTAGTATCTCACATATGTTATAACAAAGAAAGCATTTTCTGGATTTACGATAATGACATGAATATGATCTCATGAATGGAATGCTACTACTTAGAATGAGAACCAGTGATTCCATAAGCTCATATCAATTCGAAACTCCACATTTTGAAACACATAACACTCAAGATAGAAGTCAAAGGGTTGTAACGGGGCTAGGGTATTGGCTAACAATGAAAGGTATCATGATAGGAGCATATTCATGCGACTTAAATGGCTTGTTCTCGTGCATTTACGTTATGTTTCTTTAGTTATTTTAGTACTTTAAGCTATTTTCGTGTGTTTGTAGGTCCAAAGGGCTAAAGGAGCAAAAAGATGCATTTTGGAGACTTTTGGAGCACTTTTGGGCTAAGGATGGATAGCTTATGCTTGGAGCCAAAGTGTTGGACGAAATTGAAGACCTAATTGAAGACCAAAGTGTTGGAACCTTGTTCCCTTTAGTTTTAGGACATTTAAACCTTTCCTAATCCCATTCATCAACACATGCATCCACATGCATTCACCCTTTAAACCATTAAATCCACATGCTTTCCTATTCAATTAAATCAGCCACATGCATTCATCATCATAACCTAGCTGTCATTCCACTTCATTGCACATGCATCTTCAAATAAATCAGCCATTCCACATGCATATTCAACCTAGCTGTCATTGCACATGCATTCACTCTTTAATTCACATGCATTTACTCTTTAATTCACATGCAAAACATCCCATTCCATCTCCCATTTCAGATTGCATTCCATAATCATTCACTCACCTTTAATCCACATGCATCTTCCATAAATCAAATCAGCCACATTCACCACCACATTCACTCACCACAAACATTCCACATGCATTCATCAACATATCTAGTTGTCACTCACATGCATTTCCTTCATCATTTCCAACCCACATGTCCCTTTAATCATTCAAACATACACCCATTCACCACCAGAAATCATCCTTGCCATGAGTTCCCATCAGATTTCCATCATATTCACATGCATTCCATCCTTTAAAACATTGCACATGCACTCCCTTTAATTAATTAAGCCACATGCACTCCCATCCATTTCATCATTGCAGCCAACACATGCTTTCACATGCATTTTCAGATTGTCCCCTTGCACATGCAGCCACTTATTCAAAGCACATGCATTTCCACCCTTTAATCACATGCATAAATCAGCCACATGCATCTCCCATCACCATTCCAGATTTCCACCACCCTCCTAGCTGTCATGTTCCCCCCATTTCACCTATAAATAACCCTTCATTGCAGCCACAAAGGGGGGGATCCATTCACCACAGAAATAAGGCCTTTGTGCCAGAAATTCATCCATTCCATAAACACTTCCATTCCATTGTACATACCACCAACACTTCCCCCTTTGTGCCGTGAGTTTCCCTTACAATCCAAACACCATCCTTCCATTTTCACCACTCCCCAAACCATTCACACCATCAAACTATCCTTAGACCTTGTGCTACAACGAAGAGGAAGAGAAGAGTGCCTAAACGTTCATACAATTCAAGTTTGAGTTGTTGGAATGTTTAGGTGTTTCTTTGATTTCAATGTTAATTTCAATACTCTTTGTTTTGTACGTATGAGGAATGGAAGAGAAGAGTGCCTAAACGTTCATACAATTCAAGTTTGAGTTGTTGGAATGTTTAGGTGTTTCTTTGATTTCAAAGTTATGAGGAAATTCGAAATATATGTTTATGCTTGCATTTTGATTTGATTACTTCTAATTGCGTTTCATAAGTTGTGATTCAATTTGTTTAACCGTTTGATTGATAACTTATTTATGTATGTTTATTGAGAGTGCACGCTTAATTTTCATGCATGAATATGACGCTAGAATATAAGTGAGTTTCACCTAATAGTTACGAACTTATATTCACAAGTAGTGGAGGTTGCTTATAAACAATCATGTTAAACGAATTCTTGGCATAAGTTTCATGCGTATTCCATAGTAACGAATGCCTCGTCAACACTTATAATTTTCATAGAGTGTAATGATTCTTGCTTGTATCTCTATTATGCAATCATGTAGGGGACTTGTGGGGAATGTTTTGAATTGTTGTATGCGCTAACCCATCCAATTCAATAACGTTAGGAAGATTTGAAGGTTAATTAGTGCATCACGGTTAACTTGGGGTGTTGAGAATTCATGGTTTATTGAAATGCAATTGGAAATCATTTTATTATGCAAGTATAACATGTATGGAGATGAACCCCTTAGCCATTCTATCATCCATTCATTCCATTCCATCAAATTCGTTTTACAATCTGTTTCGTTTATTAACTTGTTTTGTTATTTCAATTTTCGTATAATTCTAAATCCCCCTTTACTTTAATGTCCAATTTAGTTAGAAATAAATTTAGTTTGTGCTTTTAAGTGTTTTGATTCATTTTATTTCCCAATTTCGTCCAAATTTGTGTTTGTGCTCAAATCTGCCCAGAAAGTGGTTTTTAGGCAGATTTGAGTGTGTTTGTGTTGTTTTGAGTCTTTTGGTTTGTCTTAGTGTTTTAAAGTTTAGTTTTGCATTCTTTGAGTCTAGTATAGTGTTTCATATTGTTATTTTACGTTTTTGAGTCAAATCCAAGTGGTTAACAATCCCTCCTAATCCCCGGTCTAGAACGATCCCTACTTATACATATACTACAATTGTCAAAAAGAGGGTTTAGTTTGTGTGCGTATAAATCACGCATCATATCACAAACATTCTTAAAGCAATAGTGAGCAAAGTATTGAATTAGGCACTTAGAATTCCCTTAAGAACGCAGAAGTCAACTTTGAACACCCAAGGGAAAGTCACACAAAACTTAGGGCCATTTTCAACTTTTTGGACCCTTTCTTCAACCATCAACGCTCGTGAGTTCATTCTTACTTATTTTCACTTTTTTTTTTCTTTTCTTCTTCTTTTTCTTTTGAATCTCAAAACATACATATAAACGTAAGAACAAACTTTTACTCCCCCACACTCATTTTCTTGCATAATGTAACTCAAAAGGAATTCATTTAAGTCATGCTCACTATACTTTAAGAACAAGGGTATAGGAAAGTCCTACTCTAGGCTAGGTAAGGGGTGATGTGGTTAGCAAAGAAAGTAGGCTAAACGAGGCTCAACGGGGTTAAAACTAATATATACGAAATATGGGAAGTAAGGCTATTTGGCTATGGTGGCAACAACTTCATCTTGATATATATTATGCAATTCAATGTCATGCTTTGAATGAAACGGATATAAGTTCTAGCATTTAGTTCTATCATGATACAATTGCATTCTAAGTAGCAACCAAGCAAGGAATAATGAGATCATGCAACAACTTTAGAAAACAAAGAATCACAGAAAATAACTCTCCAAAGAAGGTAATGGCTCGAGTCTCACAGGGTTGTAGCGTTTGTTTGAGTTCCTTCCTTCAAGCATGTTACAAAAACGAATTTTTCTTTTATGATTGCATGTGCAGTCATACATTATAACCATAACCAAGCATATACCAAGAGTAAATCAAACTTTCATCCATGTTTATAACTCTCTTTAACAGTCATGCAATTACAAACCAAATCCTTGTCATTTTGTTGGAAGGTACCCTAAGACACAAACACACAAAAACGACTCAAAACACTCTTTTTAGGCTTTTCAAAACATGTTTTTCAAATTTTTATGTGATTTTCGGGGTTATAAAACAAAACACTCTAAAACAACTTAAAAACACCTTAAAACAGCAAGGAACAACATTAGAAGTTATGGTGGATTAAACCCTACGAATTTGCATCAAAACACTTTAGTTACCCCCCCCACACTTAAATCAAACATTGTCCTCAATGTTTTAAGCATAGATTCACACAAAACATAAGTAAACACACAAAAAGCATTTAAACATACTAAACACGGTAGAATGTAATTAACAAAGAGAAGAGTTTAGGGACGCAAATCTGGTTATGGAGTGTAAATTCCCTCTTCTCCTTGGTGATTGCATTGAGGCATTGATCTTGATGATTCCACTGGCATACTCTTGAACTGGGCTGCATGATTCTTTTGGGGTCCTCCACTTGTTGATTTTCCTTTGTGCTACTGGGCTGGAGGATTCTTTTGGTCTTCCCCGAAGGTCTGAGCTTACCCCTTTGGTCTGTTTCTTTGTTCAATCTTTCCAATTCGTATTGAAAAGGGTTGGAGGATAACTCAGCCTATGTTTGTCTCCACATGCTTCAATGTATCATTTTCACTTGCCTTACTCGCTCCCCTTTGCAGAAGTGGTCCCTTCTCCGGAAGTGTATCAACCGTTGAAGATGACTACTCGAGAGCAACGCTAGGTAAGCAATCAGGAATAGATTCCAGGCAGTTGGCTCCAGATCGGAAGACTGACTCCAAGTGCCGGCTGATTGCTTCTTTTACTTTGCCATGCGAGTAAGAACAAGGACAAAGAAAAAGACAGGGAAAAAGCATGATATGAGATACTTTTGCTTTTGACCTTGATGATATGAGATACCTTTGCTTTTGAAGAAGCGGTGAATGAATCAGCACACTTCAATCTGCCGATTCCTCCTGGGTCATCTGTACTCCAGGCATCCGGTATCTTTTGGTTTGTTTTAGTGTTTTAAAGTTTAGTTTTACATTCTTTGAGTCTAGTTTAGTGTTTTATATTACGTTTTTACGTTTGTGATTCAATTTGTTACATAAATTCGTCCAAAGTACTCAAAGTGCTCAAAACTGCCCAGAAAGTGATTTTAAGGCAGTTTTGAGTGTTTTGGGTAATGTTTGAGTCTTTTGGTTTGTTTTAGTGTTTTAAAGTTTAGTTTTGCATTCCTTGAGTCTAGTATAGTGTTTCATATTGTTATTTTACGTTTTTGAGTCAAATCCAAGTGGTTAACAATCCCTCCTAATCCCCGGTCCAGAACGATCCCTACTTATACTTATACTACAATTGACAAAAAGAGGGTTTAATTTGTGTGCGTATAAATCACGCATCAAATTTTGGCGCCGTTGCCGGGGATTAGAAAATTTGCTAATCCCTTGGATTGTTTTATTTTCGTTTGTTTTTATTTTTCCAGATTCTTAATTTTGTTTTGTTTCTTGTTTTAGGTACTAGTTCATGCCTCGGAGTTCTCATCCGATTCGTGAACATATCCTGGAATGATTGGGTTCTTCGTCCGGCTGCAAGACGTAAAAGAAAGCGCTACTTGGGAGGCAACCCAATGCACTGAATAAAACAAAGCATGTTCATAAAAAAAAAAAAAAAAAAAAAAAAAAGATACTAAACATGGAGAAAGGTGGAGCTTCACAAAGGTTGTTTACGTGAAGCCCCACTACGAGGCGCAGAAGCGGAAGGCATAGAAGCAGAAGGCATAGAAGCGGGAGGCATCGGAGCTAGAGCATTCCAGGCCTCAATACTTGGCCAAGCGCTGGATGACCTAGGAAAAAGGTGCCTCTGGAGATAAGCCGCAAGCCTTTGACGGTCACTTTGGATTCGACCCTCAGATTCGTGCAGCTCATCAAGCTTCCTCTTCATCCCCGACGAATAGTTATTTGCAAGCACATGCAAACTTCTATTCTCGTACTTAAGCTGCTGGATCTCTTGCTTAAGTCTTTCCACCTCTGCCATCAATGATTCCACCTGACGGGACCGAGCAAGCAGGCGTTGGCCCATGTTGGACACAGAACTCGCACACTGAACACTAAGTGCGAGGGACTATTGAACGGCCAACTCATCGGACCGTCCTGACAGCAGCCTACTATCTTTTGGAGTGAGGAGGTTCTTAGCTACTATTGTAGCTGTTGTGGCGTCCTGCATCACGGAGTCTTCACCTGTAAGAAGACCGTTAGAAGATAAAAAAGAAGGGCGCCATACGTTACCTTGACGCGGCGCGCCCGTATCACTGCTAAGGCTCAATTCCAAGCTAAGGTTCGATGAGTTTGCCATTTTTCAAAAGTGTTCAAAGAGAAGGGATGGAGTTAAATTTCAAAGGGCCGGAGTCGATTTTCAAGAATGGGAAATCTTCAAAGTGTGTTTGTTGTGGTGATCGATAGCTCAATAAAAAAGCCAAAGCGACGCGTCCACCGATTCAAAAAGCCGGAATTTCCGGCGTAATTTAGGCAACGCTTTCTCGGCTTTTCAGAAGACGCGTTCAACTTTGTCAAAAGATTTCTTCTTTTCAGACAACACGTGGAGGCCATCACCGCAACTACACATCTTTAGCCGACAAGCGCAAAGTTCGGCGACACTTTCGCTGCTTTTCAGAAAACGCGTGCAGCTTTGTCAAAAGGAGCCGCATCCGCACTACCACGTGTCGTTCAGAAAGCAAAGGGGCGCCTGCTCAGAAATCGAAGAGGCGTCATTCAGAAATCGAAGAGGCGCCACTATTTCAAAAAGCCGGATTTGCGGGATCAAAACGTTTGTCGACAAGGGTAAAAGAACAATACCACCACTTGATATTATCTCTATATATGTCGACCTTCGTCTTTTATGGCAAGGCAAACCTGAAGAAAAATGCCCAACTCTCCCTCACCTCTGAGGGCGCACTCCCAGCAAAGCCTTTCGAAAGACTCAATTCTTTCTTCTTCCCCAAAGATGATACCAGATGCCTGGAGTACATATGACCCAGGAGGAAACAGCACAACAAATACATGTGCTGATTCATTCACCGCTTCTTCAAAAGCAAAGGTATCTCATATCATAAAGGTCAAAAGCAAAAGTATCTCATATCATGCTCTTTCCCTGTCTTTTTCTTTGTCCTTGTTCTTACTCGCATGGCAAAGTAAAAGAAGCAATCAGCCGGCACTTGGAGTCAATCTTCCGATCTGGAGCCAACTGCCTGGAATCTATTCCTGATTGCTTACCTAGCGTTGCTCTCGAGTAGTCATCTTCAACGGTTGATACACTTCCAGAGAAGGGACCACTTCTGCAAAGGGGAGCGAGTAAGGCAAGTGAAAATGATACATTGAAGCATGTGGAGACAAACTTAGGCTGTGTTATCCTCCAACCCTTTTCAATACGAATTGGAAAGATTGAACAAAGAAACAGACCAAAGGAGTAAGCTCAGACCTTCGGGGGAGACCAAAAGAATCCTGCTGCCCAGATCAAGAGTAGCACAAAGGAAAATCAATGATGGGCGGAAACCAGTTCAAGAGTAAGCCTGTGGAGTCACTATGATCAAAGCCTCAATGCAATTACCAAGGAGAAGAGGGAATTTACACTCCATAACCAAATTTGCGTCCCTAAAACTCTTCTCTTTGTTAATTACATTCTGCCATGTTTAGTATGTTTAGTTGCTTTTTGTGTGTTTACTTATGTTTTGTGTGAATCTATGCTTAAAACATTGAGGACAATGTTTGATGTAAGTGTGGGGGGGGTAACTAAGTATATTTAATGCAAATTCGTGGGATTTTATCACCCATAACTTCAAATGTTGTTCCTTGCTGTTTTAAGGTGTTTTTAAGTTGTTTTGGAGTGTTTCAGTATGTTTTGTTTTTATAACTCCGAAAATCACATAAAAATTTGAAAAACATGTTTTAAAAAGCCTAAAAAGAGTGTTTTGAGTCGTTTTTGTGTGTTTGTGTCTTAGGGTACCTTCCAACACAATGATAAGGATTTGGTTTGTAATTGCATGACGGTTAAAAAGAGTTATAAACATAGAGAAAAGTTTGATTTACTCTTGGTATATGCTTGGATATGGTTATAATGTATGACTTCACATGCAATCATAAAAGAAAAATTCGTTTTTGTAACATGCTTGAAGGAAGGAACTCAAACAAACGCTACATCCCTGTGAGACTCGAGCCATTACTTTCTTTGGAGAGTTATTTTCTGTGATTCTTTGTTTTCTAAAGTTGTTGCATGATCTCATTATTTCTTGCTTGGTTGCTACTTAGAATGCAATTGTATCATGATAGAACTAAATGCTAGAACTTATATCCGTTTCATTCAAAGCATGACATTGAGTTGCATAACATATATCAAGATGAAGTTGTGTAGTTGCCACCATAGCCAAATAGCCTTACTTCCCATATTTCGTATATATTAGTTTTAACCTCGTTGAGCCTCGTTTAGCCTATTTTCTTTGCTAACCACATCACCCCTTACCTAGCCTAGAGTAGGACTTTCCTATACCCTTGTTCTTGAAGTATACTGAGCATGACTTAAATGAATTCATTTTGATTAATATGTTGCAGAAAATAAGTGTGGGGGAAGGGATTTTTGTGTGTATGTATGTGCCTAAGTCTTAAAGGAGGCACGGGAAAAAGAAAAAAAAAATGTGAGAAAAAGAAGAAGAAAAGAAAGAAAAAGAGTGAAAATAAGTGAGAATGGACTCACAAGTGTGATTGTTGAAGAAGTTGACTTCTGCGTTCTAAAGGGAATTCTAAGTGCCTAATTCAATACTTTGCTCACTATTGCTTAAAGAACATTTGTTTTCCCTATCCTTTCTTTGTTAGCCAAACACCTTTAGCCCCGTTTCAACCCTTATGCTTCTATCTTGATCGTTATGTGTTCAATAATGTGGAGTTTGGAATTGATATGAGCTTATGGAATCACTGGTTCTCGTTCTAAGTAGTAGCATTCCATTCATGAGATCATATATATACATGTTAATATTTCCAGAAAATGCTTTCCTTGTTATAACATATGTGAGTGTTCGTCTACATGTTTACATCAATCTTCTCACATATACCTAGTGTAGGGTGTGTAGTCAGAAAATCTGTGTGAAAAACGAGTGCATATCTTGTAAGGATTTGAGCAAATTCTCTAAGGCATGTTACTACATTCAAAACATAGTTTTAAATGCTTAATTGTGAAATAATATGTGGTGACTATGAGTAAGAATGTACTTAAGTGTGAAGATGACAAAAATCTATGGGACTAATGATTTTTAACTTGTCATGTGCATTGGAAATCCGTGAGACGATTGTTGGAAGGTGTAGGTTGTGTTTTGTTCGTTTTGTCTAGTTTCGTGTTCTTTTGTTGTTTTGTTTTGCTCGAGGACTAGCAAAAGATAAGTGTGGGGGCATTTGATAGGAGCATATTCATGCGACTTAAATGGCTTGTTCTCGTGCATTTACGTTATGTTTCTTTAGTTATTTTAGTCCTTTATGCTTCTTTTGTGTGTTTTCAGGTTCTAAGGGCAAAGTATGCAAAAGGATGCCTTTTGGAGCCTTTTGGAGCAAATTAGAGATTGGAATGGATATCATATGCTTGGAGCCAAGAGGATGGACGAAATTGAAGGATTCCTCCTCCATTGCAGCCACATGCACATTCAATCATTCACACCAAAACCTTGCACATGCTTTCCCATTTCATTATTCATTCACCTTGCAGCCACTCCACATGCATTTCTAGCTTTTCCTTTGCATTCCCCCTTTAATCACCACATGCATCCACTCACCAAGAAATCATTCATTCCACATGCACCCAAAACACCACCAGAAATCATCATTGCCATTGTTCCTCCATCATTGCACCACAATGCAGCCACATGCACTTGTTCCTCTAACATTTCAGCCACTTGCACTCCCATTCTCTCCCAAAACCGTGCACATGCCTTCTCCTTGCATTTCCAGCCATTCCACATGCTATTTCAGCCACATGCACTCATAATCATTCAACCAACATGTGCACATGCAACCTAGCTGTCATGTTCCCCCCATTTCACCTATAAATACTCATTCATACACTCTTCCACAAAGACTCATCCATTCACCACAGAAATAAGGCCTTTGTGCCAGAAATTCATCCATTCCAAACACTCTTCCATAGACTCTTCCATATTCCAGAAATTCGTCAAAACCTCTCCACACCCTTGCAGCAGCCACCAAAACACTTTTCTCCTCCATTGCAGCCACTCCAACCACTCCCCAAACCATTCACACCATCAAACTATCCTTAGACCTTGTGCTACAACGAAGAGGAAGATAAGAGGGCCTAAACGTTCATACAATTCAAGTTTGAGTTGTTGGAATGTTTAGGTGTTTCTTTGATTTCAATGTTTAATTTCAATACTCTTTGTTTTGTACGAATGAGGAATGGAAGAGAAGAGGGCCTAAACGTTCATACAATTCAAGTTTGAGTTGTTGGAATGTTTAGGCGTTTCTTTGATTCCAATGTTTAAATTCAGCTAAACCCCCCCTTTGCTAGGGGGGGATTCGAAATAAATGTTTATGCTTGCATTTTGATTTGATTACTTCTAATTGCGTTTCATAAGTTGTGGATTCAATTTGTTTAACTATTTGATTGATAACTTATTTATGTATGTTTATTGAGAGTGCACACTTAATTTTCATGCATGAATTTGACGCTAGAATATAAGTGAGTTTCACCTAATAGTTACAAACTTATATTCACAAGTAGTGGAGGTTGCTTATAAACAATCGCGTTAAACGAATTCTTGGCATAAGTTTCATGCAATCATAGTAACGAATGCCCCGTCAACACTTATAATTTTCATAGAACGTAATGATTCTTGCTTGTATCTCTATTATGCAATCATGTAGGGGACTTGTGGGGAATGTTTTGGGTTGTCGTATGCAATCATCCAATTCAATAACGTTAGGAAGATTTGAAGGTTAATTAGTGCATCACGGTTAACTTGGGGTGTTGAGAATTAATGATTTATTGAAATGCAATTGGAAATCGTTTTATTATGCAAGTATAACATGTATGGAGATGAACCCCTTAGCTAGCCTTCATTCCATTCATTCTATCACATTCACATTTACATTTTGCTTTAATTTACAATCTGTACATTTTAGTTTAATTTCGTATAAACCTAAATCCCCCTTTACTTTAATGTCAAATTAGTTAGAAATACATTTAGTTTGTGTTTATAAGTGTTTTGTTTCATTTTGTTTCCCAAATTCGTCCAAAGTACTCAAGGTGCTCAAAACTGCCCAGAAAGTGTTTTTAAGGCAGTTTCGAGTGCTTTGGGTACTGTTTGAGTCTTTTGGTTTGTTTTAGTGTTTTAAAGTTTAGTTTTACATTCTTTGAGTCTAGTTTAGTGTTTTATATTACGTTTTTACGTTTGTGATTCAATTTGTTACATAAATTCGTCCAAAGTACTCAAAGTGCTCAAAACTGCCCAGAAAGTGATTTTAAGGCAGTTTTGAGTGTTTTGGGTAATGTTTGAGTCTTTTGGTTTGTTTTAGTGTTTTAAAGTTTAGTTTTGCATTCCTTGAGTCTAGTATAGTGTTTCATATTGTTATTTTACGTTTTTGAGTCAAATCCAAGTGGTTAACAATCCCTCCTAATCCCCGGTCCAGAACGATCCCTACTTATACTTATACTACAATTGACAAAAAGAGGGTTTAATTTGTGTGCGTATAAATCACGCATCAAATTTTGGCGCCGTTGCCGGGGATTAGAAAATTTGCTAATCCCTTGGATTGTTTTATTTTCGTTTGTTTTTATTTTTCCAGATTCTTAATTTTGTTTTGTTTCTTGTTTTAGGTACTAGTTCATGCCTCGGAGTTCTCATCCGATTCGTGAACATATCCTGGAATGATTGGGTTCTTCGTCCGGCTGCAAGACGTAAAAGAAAGCGCTACTTGGGAGGCAACCCAATGCACTGAATAAAAACAAAGCATGTTCATTCAAAGCGCTACATGGATGATAAGAGGGCCTAAACGTTCATACAATTCAAGTTTGAGTTGTTGGAATGTTTAGGTGTTTCTTTGATTCTCTTTGTTTTGTACCATGAGGAACTAAACTCCCCCTTGGTTGGGGGGTGATTCGAATATATGTTTATGCTTGCATTTTGATTTGATTACTTCTAATTGCGTTTCATAAGTTGTGATTCAATTTGTTTAACCGTTTTATTGATAACTTATTTATGTATGTTTATTGAGAGTGCATGCTTAATTTTCATGCATGAATATGACGCTAGAATATAAGTGAGTTTCACCTAATAGTTACGAACTTATATTCATAAGTAGTAGAGGTTGCTTATAAACAATCGCGTTAAACGAATTCTTGGCAAGAGTTTCATGCATTCATAGTAACGAATGCCTCGTCAACACTTATAATTTTCATAGAGCGTAATGATTCTTGCTTGTACCTCTTCTATGCATTCATGTTGAGGACTTGTGGGGAATGTTTTGAATTGTCGCATGCATCATCCAATTCAATAACGTTAGGAAGATTTGAAGGTTAATTAGTGCATCACGGTTAACTTGGGGTGTTGAGAATTCATGGTTTATTGAAATGCAATTGGAAATCATTTTATTATGCAAGTATAACATGTATGGAGATGAACCCCTTGGCTAGCATCCATCCATTCATTCCATTTCATCACATTCATATATACTATCTGTCTTAATTCGAATCTGTACATTTTATTTAATTTCGTATAAAACTCAATCCCCCTTTACTTTATTGTCCAATTTAGTAGAAAGTGTTTTAGTTTATGTTTATAAGTGTTTTGATTCATTTTGTTACATAATTTCGTCCAAATTCACCAAAGTGCTCAAAACTGCCCAGAAAGTGATTTTAAGGCAGTTTTGAGTGTTTTGGGTGATGTTTGAGTCTTTTGGTTTGTTTTAATGTTTTAAGTGTTTAGTTTTACATTCTTTGAGTTAGTTTAGTGTTTTATATTGTGTTTTTACGTTCTTGAGTCAAGTTATTACTTAATTTCGTCCAAATTTGTGGTTTTGCTCAAATCTGCCCAGAAAGTGGTTTTTAGGCAGATTTGAGTGTGTTTGTGTTGTTTTGAGTCTTTTGGTTTGTTTTAGTGTTTTAAAGTTTAGTTTTGCATTCTTTGAGTCTAGTATAGTGTTTTATATTGTTATTTTACGTTTGAATCAAGCCATAATCTTAAATTCGTCCAACATTGGGTTTAAGGTCAGAAACTGCCTAGTTAGTGTTTTTAGGCAGTTTTGAGTCTTTTGAACTTGTTTTGAGTCCTTTGAGTCTTTGTGAACGTTTTTAACTTTGTTTTTATGTTTTTGAGTCAAATCCAAGTGATTAACAATCCCTCCTAATCCCCGGTCCAGAACGATCCCTACTTATACTTATACTACAATTGTCAAAAAGAGGGTTTAATTTGTGTGCGTATAAATCTCGCATCAAATTTTTGGCGCCGTTGCCGGGGATTAGAAAATTTGCTAATCCCTTGGATTGTTTTATTTTTGTTTGTTTTTATTCCAGATTCTTAATCTTGTTTTGTTTCTTGTTTTAGGTACTAGTTTATGACTCGGAGTTCTCATCCGATTCGTGAACATATCCTGGAGTGATTGGGTTCTTCGTCCGGCTGCAAGACGTAAAAGAAAGCGCTACTTGGGAGGCAACCCAATGAACTGAAAAAAAAAAAAAAAAAAAAAAAATTTCATTTATTAAATAAAATACTAAACATGGAGAAAGGTGGTGCTTCACAAAGGTTGTTTACGTGAAGCCCCACTACGAGGCGTCGAAGCAGAAGGCTTTGAAGCAGAAGGCATTGGAGCGGAAGGCATTGAAGCGGAAGGCATTGGAGTGGAAGGCATCGGAACGGGAGGCATCGGAGCTAGAGCATTCCAGGCCTCAATACTTGGCCAAGCGCTGGATGAGCCAGGAAAAAAGTGCCTCTGGAGGAAAGACGAAAACCTTTGACGGTCACTGTGAATTCGACCTTCAGACTCTTGCAGCTCATCAAGCTTCCTCTTCATGCCCGTCGAATAGTTGTTGGCAAGCACGTGCAAACTTCTATTCTCGTACTTAAGCTGCTGGATCTCTTGCTTAAGACTTTCCACCTCTGCCATCAATGATTCCACCTGACGGGAGCGGGCAAGCAGGCGTTGGCCCATGTTGGACACAGAACTCGCACACTGAACACTAAGTGCGAGGGACTCTTGAACGGCCAACTCATCGGACCGTCCTGACAGCAGCCTACTATCTTTTGGAGTGAGGAGGTTCTTAGCTACTATTGTAGCTGTTGTGGCGTCCTGCATCACGGAGTCTTCACCTGTAAGAAGACCGTTAGAAGATAAAACAGAAGGGCGCCATACGTTACCTTGACGCGGCGCGCCCGTATCACTGCTAAGGCTCAATTCCAAGCTAAGGTTCGATGAGTTTGCCATTTTTCAAAAGTGTTCAAAGAGAAGGGATGAAGTTAAATTTCAAAGGGCCCGAGTCGATTTTCAAGAATGGGAAATCTTCAGAGTGTGTTTGTTGTGGTGATCGATAGCTCAATAAAAAAGCCAAAGCGACGCGTCCACCGATTCAAAAAGCCGGAATTTCCGGCGTAATTTAGGCAACGCTTTCTCGGCTTTTCAGAAGACGCGTTCAACTTTGTCAAAAGATTTCTTCTTTTCAGACAACACGTGGAGGCCATCACCGCAACTACACATCTTTAGCCGACAAGCGCAAAGTTCGGCGACACTTTCGCTGCTTTTCAGAAAACGCGTGCAGCTTTGTCAAAAGGAGCCGCATCCGCACTACTACGTGTCGTTCAGAAAGCAAAGGGGCGCCTGCTCATAAATCGAAGAGGCGTCATTCAGAAATCGAAGAGGCGCCACTATTTCAAAAAGCCGGATTTGCGGGATCAAAACGTTTGTCGACAAGGGTAAAAGAACAATACCACCACTTGATATTATCTCTATATATGTCGACCTTCGTCTTTTATGGCAAGGCAAACCTGAAGAAAAATGCCCAACTCTCCCTCACCTCTGAGGGCGCACTCCCAGCAAAGCCTTTCGAAAGACTCAATTCTTTCTTCTTCCCCAAAGATGATACCAGATGCCTGGAGTACATATGACCCAGGAGGAAACAGCACAACAAATACATGTGCTGATTCATTCACCGCTTCTTCAAAAGCAAAGGTATCTCATATCATAAAGGTCAAAAGCAAAAGTATCTCATATCATGCTCTTTCCCTGTCTTTTTCTTTGTCCTTGTTCTTACTCGCATGGCAAAGTAAAAGAAGCAATCAGCCGGCACTTGGAGTCAATCTTCCGATCTGGAGCCAACTGCCTGGAATCTATTCCTGATTGCTTACCTAGCGTTGCTCTCGAGTAGTCATCTTCAACGGTTGATACACTTCCGGAGAAGGGACCACTTCTGCAAAGGGGAGCGAGTAAGGCAAGTGAAAATGATACATTGAAGCATGTGGAGACAAACATAGGCTGAGTTATCCTCCAACCCTTTTCAATACGAATTGGAAAGATTGAACAAAGAAACAGACCAAAGGGGTAAGCTCAGACCTTCGGGGAAGACCAAAAGAATCCTGCTGCCCAGTTCAACAGTAGCACAAAGGAAAATCAATGATGGGCGGAAACCAGTTCAAGAGTAAGCCTGTGGAGTCACTATGATCAAAGCCTCAATGCAATTACCAAGGAGAAAAGGGAATTTACACTCCATAACCAGATTTGCGTCCCTAAACTCTTCTCTTTGTTAATTACATTCTGCCATGTTTAGTATGTTTAAATTGCTTTTTGTGTGATTACTTATGCTTAAAACATTGAGGACAATGTTTGATTTAAGTGTGGGGGGGGTAACTAAGTATATTAAATGCAAATTCGTGGGATTTTATCACCCATAACTTCAAATGTTGTTCCTTGCTGTTTTAAGGTGTTTTTAAGTTGTTTTAGAGTGTTTTAGTATGTTTTGTTTTTATAACTCCGAAAATCACATAAAAATTTGAAAAACATGTTTTAAAAAGCCTAAAAAGAGTGTTTTGAGTCGTTTTGTGTGTTTGTGTCTTAGGGTACCTTCCAGCACAATGATAAGGATTTGGTTTGTAATTGCATGACGGTTAAAAAGAGTTATAAACATAGAGAAAAGTTTGATTTACTCTTGGTATATGCTTGGATATGGTTATAATGTATGACTTCACATGCAATCACAAAAGAAAAATTCGTTTTTGTAACATGCTTGACGGAAGGAACTCAAACAAACGCTACATCCCTGTGAGACTCGAGCCATTACTTTCTTTGGAGAGTTATTTTCTGTGATTCTTTGTTTTCTAAAGTTGTTGCATGATCTCATTATTTCTTGCTTGGTTGCTACTTAGAATGCAATTGTATCATGATAGAACTAAATGCTAGAACTTATATCCGTTTCATTCAAAGCATGACATTGCTTTCTGAACGACACGTAGTAGTGCGGATGCGGCTCCTTTTGACAAAGCTGCACGCGTTTTCTGAAAAGCAGAGAAAGCGTCGCCGGACTTTGCGCTTGTCGGCTAAAGATGTGTAGTTGCGATGATGGCCTCCACGTGTTTTCTGAAAAGAAGAAATCTTTTGACAAAGTTGAACACGTCTTCTGAAAAGCCGAGATAGCGTCGCCAAAATTACGCCGGAAATTCCGGCTTTTTGAATCGGTGGACGCGTCGCCTTGGCTTCTTATAGAGGTATCGATCACCGCCAACATACACAGTCTGAAGAATTCCCATTCTTGAACATCGTCTCCGGCCCTTTGAAATTTTAACTCCATCCACCCCTTCTCTTTGAACACTTTTGAAAAATGGCAAACCCATCGAACCTTAGCTTAGAATTGAGTCTCAGCAGTGAAACGGGCGCGCCGCGTCAAGGTAACATATGGCGCCCTTCTTTCTTATCTTCTAACGGTCCTCTTTCAGGTGAAGACTCTGTGATGCGGGACGCCACAACAGCTACAATAGTAGCTAGGAACCTCCTCACTCCAAAAGATAGTAGGCTGCTGTCAGGACGGTCCGATGAGTTGGCCGTTCAAGAGTCCCTCGCTCTTAGTGTTCAGTGTGCGAGTTTTGTGTCCAACATGGGCCAACGCCTACTTGCCCACTCCCGTCAGGTGGAATCATTGATGGTGGAGGTGGAAAGTCTTAAGCAGGAGATCCAGCAGCTTAAGTACGAGAATAGAAGTTTGCATGTACTTGCAAATAACTATTCGTCGGGCATGAAGAGGAAGCTTGATGAGCTGCAAGAATCCGAGGGTCGAATTCAAAGTGACCGTCAAAGGCTTGCGGCTTATGTCCAGAGGCACCTTTTTCCTGGGTCATCCAGCGCTTGGCCAAGTATTGAGGCCTGGAATGCTCTAGCTCCGATGCCTCCCGCTTCGATGCCTCCCGCTTCTATGCCTTCCGCTTCAATGCCTCCCGCTTCTACGCCTCGTAGTGGGGCTTCACGTAGACAACCTCTATGAAGGCTCCATCTTTCTCCATGTTTAGTATCTTTTTTTTTTTTTTTTTTTTTAGAATGCATGCTTTGTTTTATTCAATGCATTGGGTTGCCTCCCAAGTAGCGCTTTCTTTTACGTCTTGCAGCCGGACGAAGAACCCAATCACTCCAGGATATGTTTACAAATCGGATGAGAACTCCGAGTCATAAACTAGTACCTAAAACAAGAAACAAAACAAGATTAAGAATCTGGAATAAAATAAAAAGAACAAACGAAAATAAAACAATCCAAGGGATTAGCAAATTTTCTAATCCCCGGCAACGGCGCCAAAATTTGATGCGAGATTTATACGCACACAAATTAAACCCTCTTTTCGTCAAATTGTAGTATATGTATAAGTAGGGATCGTTCTGGACCGGGGATTAGGAGGGATTGTTAATCACTTGGAAACTGACTCAAAAACGTAAAAACGTAATATAAAACACTAAACTAGACTGACACACCCCGACCGAGATCGGAGCGTGCTGGCCGTCACACGAAGGTGACGTAGCCATGTGCACGTGCGGAAGCTAACAAGGTAGTAGTATGAAAGTACGAATAATTAAAAACTAGCATACAAGGTACTAATACAAGTGCTAGTAAGTGAGATACAAATTCAGAGCAGGTCTAAAGCAGTCCAAACAAAAACGACAACAGCAGTACGCCCGAAGGCGACCCTACAATGGGGAGTGTCTGTCAGAAACGCCGGAAAGCCCTCAAGGGAAACCACTGCAACGGCTAAGCAACTAGAACCTGGAGGGGCGCAAAACAAAAGCGTGAGTGGGCAAAAACAAAGCTCTTTGAAAACCATTTAGCAAAAATACATTCTAACCCCTCGCCGTAAAACCTGTATACTTCCCAGAAAATAACATATGTACGTATGTATAGATATGCCCAACATGCTCAAGATATGCCATGTCAAAACCTCGTAATGAAATGTATGTGCTCAGGTATGAATCATATCAATAACATAACATCTGGCAGCCGGAGTCACCTAACGTGACCTGTACGGTTGCATATAGAGCTCAATCTCAAACTCAGCAACTGAACCTGCCCACAAGTCGGAACCACTCTAGGTGGTCTGTACGACAGGCCTGGGTGTAATACATATATACGCTCTAGTGCTACGATCACGTGAAGGCTGTGCGAATAATCGCGGGTCACCTACGAGTCGGAACCACCTAATGTGGTCTGTACGACAGGCCTATGCACCTAACTTGGATCCAAGTTGAGCGTGTGGTGCGGGAGGTGATGCGGGATTTATACGCGCACAAATTAAACCCTCTTTTTGACAATTGTAGTATAAGTATAAGTAGGGATCGTTCTGGACCGGGGATTAGGAGGGATTGTTAATCACTTGGATTTGACTCAAAAACGTAAAAACGTAATAATAAACACTAAACTAGACTCAAAGAATGTAAAACTAAACTTTAAAACACTAAGACAAACCAAAGACTCAAAATGCTTTTAAAAACACAAACTAAAATGATTTCTAACTAAATTGACATTAAAGTAAATGGGGATTTAAGTTTATACGAAATTAAATTAAATGAACAAATTAAAACAGAATGTAAATATGAAATTGATGAAATAGAATGGATGAATGCTAGCTAAGGGGGTCATCTCCACATATGTTACAATTGCATAATAAAAAGATTTCCAATTACATTTCAATAAATTATGAAACTCATCACCCCGGGTTAATTAGGTCCGCTTAAATTAACCGTCAAGTTTTCCTTAAGTTAATGAATTGGATGGGTTAGCGCAACGCAATTCACAACATTCTCCAAAAGTCCTTTACGTGAACAGCACAATAAAGATACAATCAAAGATCATTAAGCATTATGAAAACTATAAGTGTTGACGAGGCATTCGTTACTATGATGAGCATGAAACTCGTGCCAAGAATTCATTTAACGCGATTGTTTATAAGCAACCTCCACTACTTGTGAATATAAGTTCATAACGATTAGGTGAAAATCACTTATATTCTAGCGTCATATTCATGCATGAAAATTAAGCGCGTATTCTTAATAAACATACATAAATAAGTTATCAATCAAACGGTTAAACAAAATGAATCAACAACTTATGAAATGCAATTAGAAGTAATCAAATCAAAATGCAAGCATAAACATATATTTCGAATCACCCCCTAGCTAAAGGGGGTTTAGTTTATTATAACTTTGAAATCAAAGAAATACCTAAACATTCCAACAACTCAAACTTGAATTGTATGAACGTTTAGGCACTCTTCTCTTCCATTCCTCATACGTACAAACAAAGAGAATTGAATTTAAACATTGAAATCAAAGAAACACCTAAACATTCCAACAACTCAAACTTGAATTGTATGAACGTTTAGGCACTCTTCTCTTCCTCGTTGTTGTAGCACAAGGTCTAAGGATAGTTTGATGGTGTGAATGGTTTGGGGAGTGGTGTTTGGATTAATAGGGAAATGGAAAAATGGTGTTTGGATTACAAGGGAAATGGAAAAATGGTGTGTTGTGTATGAAATGAGATGTCCATGAATGAATGAATGCAAAGGTATTTATAGGAGTAGTGGAGGGAACATATGGCTATGTCATTTGTAGGTGAAGTAGGTGGATGTTGTAGGTGAAGTGGATGTTGTAGGTGAAGTAGGTGGATGTTGTAGGTGAAGTGGATGTTGTAGGTGAAGTAGGTGGATGTTGTAGGTGAAGTGGGTGGATGTTGTAGGTGAAGTAGGTGGATGTTGTAGGTGAAGTGGGTGGATGTTGTAGGTGAAGTAGGTGGATGTTATGTTAAGTGATAAGTGATAAGTGATATGATATGTGGTTATGATATGATAAGTGGTTAAGTGGTGATGATAAGTGATAAGTGATTAAGTGATATGATATGTGGTGATGATAAGTGATAAGTGCATGTGGGTTAACTAATGAAGGAAATGCATGTGCAATGACAATGTGTTAGAATGGATGTGTGTTATGCATGGCATGATTGGGATTAGGAAAGGTTTAGATGTCCTAAAACTAAAAAGAACAAGGTTCCAACACTTTGGCTCCAATTAGGTCTTCAATTTCGTCCAACACTTTGGCTTCAAGCATAAGCTATCCGTCCTTAGCCCAAAAGTGCTCCAAAAGTCTCCAAAATGCATCTTTTTGCTCCTTTAGCCCTTTGGACCTACAAACACACGAAAATAGCTTAAAGTACTAAAATAACTAAAGAAACATAACGTAAATGTACGAGAACAAGCCATTTAAGTCGCATAAATATGCTCCTATCAAATACCCCCACACTTAGCTTTTGCTAGTCCTCGAGCAAAACAGAAAAACAAAACAAAAAGAACAAAACACAACCTACACCTTCCAACAATCGTATCAGGGACTTCCAATGCACATGACAAGTTAAAAATCATTATTCTCACAGATTTGAGCCATCTTTACACTTAAGTACATTCTTAATCATAGTCACCACATACTAGTTCACAATTAAGCATTTAAAACCATGTTTTGAATGTAGTAACATGCCTTAGAGAATTCCCTCAATTTCTTACTAGATGTACTCTCGTTTTTCACACAGATTTTCTGACTACACACCCTGCACTAGGTATATGTGAGAAGATTGATGTAAACATGTAGACGAACACTCACATATGTTATAATAAGGAAAGCATTTTCTGGAGTTAATAAGCATGTTTAGATATGATCTCATGAATGGAATGCTACTACTTAGACGCGAGAACCAGTGACACCATAAGCTCATACCAAGTTCAAACTCCACAATTGAAATACATAACACTCAATATAGAAGTCAAGGGTTGTAACGGGGCTTGGGGTAATTGGCTAAAAATGAAAGGTAAGGATAACAAACGTTCTTCAAGCAATAGTGAGCAAAGTATTGAATTAGGCACTTAGAATTTCCTTTAGAATGCAGAAGTCAACTTTGATCACCCAAGGGGGAATTACACAGAACTTAGGGCCATATTCATTTTTTTTTGGACCCTTTCTTCAACCATCAACGCTCGTGAGTTCATTTTCACTTATTTTCATTTTTTTTTTTAAGCTCTTTTTTCTTTCTTTCTTTCTTTTTTTTTTTTTTTTTTTTTTTTTTCTTTTTTTTTTCTTTTCTTTTGAATCTCAAAACATAAACACTTAAACATTCTCTCCCCCACACTTATTTTCTTTCATAATGTAACTCAAAAGGAATTCAATTAAGTCATGCTCACTATCTTTTAAGAACAAGGGTGGGGATTGTCCTAAACTAGGCTAGGTGAGGAAAATGTGGGTAAACAAAGAATAAAGGCTAAACAAGGCTCAACGGGGTTAAAACTTACAACATATACGAAGTATGGGAAGTAAGGCTATTTGGCTATGGTGGTGGTCACTACACAACTTCTTCTTGAATATGTGTTATGCAAATCAATAACATGCTTTGAATGAAATGGGCATGAGTTCTAGCATTTAGTTCTATCATGATACAATTGCATTCTAAGTAGCAACCAAGCAAGGAATAATGAGATCATGCAACAACTTTAGAAAATAAAGAATCACAAAAAATAACTCTCCAAAGAAAGTAATGGCTCGAGTCTCACAGGGATGTAGCGTTTGTTTGAGTTTCTTCCTTCAAGCATGTTACAAAAACGAATTTTTCTTTTATGATTGCATGTGAAGTCATACATTATAACCATAACCAAGCATATACCAAGAGTAAATCAAACTTTTCTCTATGTTTATAACTCTTTCTAACCGTCATGCAATTATAAACCAAATCCTTATCATTGTGTTGGAAGGTACCCTAAGACACAAACACACAAAAACGACTTTTAAAACAACTCTTTTTGGGTTTTTCAAAACAAATTTTCAAATTTTTATGGGATTTTCGAATTATAAAACAAAACACACTAAAACACTCTAAAACAACTTAAAAACACCTTAAAACAGCAAGGAACAACATTAGAAGTTATGGTGGATAAAACCCTACGAATTTGCATCAAAACACTTTAGTTACCCCCCCACACTTAAATCAAACATTGTCCTCAATGTTTTAAGCATAGATTCACACAAAACATAAGTAAACACACAAAAAGCAACTAAACATTTTAAACATGGCATAATGTAATTAACAAAAAGAAGAGTTTAGGGACGCAAATCTGGTTATGGAGTGTAAATTCCCTCTTCTCCTTGGTGATTGCATTGAGGCTTTGATCTTTGTGATTCCACAGGCTTACTCTTGAACTGGTTTCTGCCCATCGTTGATTTTCCTTTGTGCTACTTCTTGAACTGGGCAGCATGATGGTTCTTTTGGTT
The DNA here is from genome assembly GCF_963583255.1 of Pyrus communis. Classification (NCBI taxonomy): domain Eukaryota; kingdom Viridiplantae; phylum Streptophyta; class Magnoliopsida; order Rosales; family Rosaceae; genus Pyrus; species Pyrus communis. The sequence continues at coordinate 11,224,430 of NC_084815.1, forward strand.
TCCCCCGAAGGTCTGAGCTTCCTCCTGTTATCTGTTTCTTTGTTCAATCTTTGCAGGAGTGGTCCCTTCTCTGGAAGTGTATCAACTGTTGAAGATGACTACTCGAGAGCAACGCTAGGTAAGCAATCAGGAATAGATTCCAGGCAGTTGGCTCCAGATCGGAAGACTGACTCCAAGTGCCGGCTGATTGCTTCTTTTACTTTGCCATGCAAGTAAGAACAAGGACAAAGAAAAAGACAGGGAAAGAGCATGATATGAGATACTTTTGCTTTTGACCTTGATGATATGAGATACCTTTGCTTTGAAGAAGCGGTGAATGAATCAGCACATGCTTCAATCTGCCGTTTCCTCCTGGGTCATATGTACTCCAGGCATCTGGTATCATCTTTGGGGAAGAAGAAAGAATTGAGTATTTTGAAAGGCTTTGCTGGGAGTGCGCCCTCAGAGGTGAGGGAGAGTTGGGCATTTTCTTCAGGTTTGCCCTGCCATAAAAGACGAAGGTCGACATATATAGAGATAATATCAAGTGGTGGTACTTTTTACCCTTGTCGACAAACGTTTTGATCCCGCAAATCCGGCTCTTTGAAATAGTGGCGCCTCTTCGATCTTTGAATACGCCTCTTCGATTTCTGAGCAGGCGCCCCTTCGATTTCTGAATGACGCCCCTTCGCTTTCTGAACGACACGTGGTAGTGCAGATGCGGCTCCTTTTGACAAAGCTGCACGCGTCTTCTGAAAAGCAGAGAAAGCGTCGCCGAACTTTGCGCTTGTCGGCTAAAGATGTGTAGATGCGATGATGGCCTCCACGTGTTTTCAGCTTTGTCAGAAATCTTTTGACAAAGTTGAACGCGTTTTCTGAAAAGCCGAGGGAGCGTCACCTAAATTACGCCGGAAAATCCGGCTCTTTGAATCGGTGGACGCGTCGTCTTGGCTTTTTATAGAGCTATCAATCACCCCAACACACACACTCTGAAGATTTCCCATTCCTGAAACTCGACTCCGGCCCTTTGTGAAATTTTAACTCCATCCACCCCTTCTCTTTGAACACTTTTGAAAAAAAATGGCAAACTCATCGAACCTTAGCTTAGATTTGAGTCTCAGCAGCGATCCGGTTGCGCCCCGTCAAGGTAATGTATGGCGCCCTTCTTTTTTATCTTCTAACGGTCCTCTTTCAGGTGAAGACTCTGTGATGCAGGACGCCACAACAGCTACAATAGTAGCTAAAAACCTCCTCACTCCAAAAGATAGTAGGCTGCTATCAGGACGGTCCGATGAGTTGGCCGTTCAAGAGTCCCTCGCACTTAGTGTTCAGTGTGCGAGTTCTGTGTCCAACATGGGCCAACGCCTGCTTGCTCGGTCCCGCCAAGTGGAATCGTTGATGGCCGAGGTGGAAAGACTTAAGCAAGAGATCCAGCAGCTTAAGTACGAGAATAGAAGTTTGCATGTGCTTGCAAATAACTATTCGTCGGGGATGAAGAGGAAGCTTGATGAGCTGCAAGAATCTGAGGGTCGAATTCACAGTGACCGTCAAAGGCTTGCGTCTTATCTCCAGAGGCACCTTTTTCCTGGGTCATCCAGCGCTTGGCCAAGTATTGAGGCCTGGAATGCTCTAGCTCCGATGCCTCCCGCTCCGATGGCTTCCGCTCCGATGCCTCCCGCTTCTATGCCTTCTGCTTCTATGCCTTCCGCTTCTGCGCCTCGTAGTGGGGCTTCACGCAAACAACCTTTGTGAAGCTCCACCTTTCTCCATGTTTAGTATCTTTCTTTCTCTTTTTTTTTTTTTTATTATTTTTTTTTATTAACATAAATAAAATCAAACGGCATGGAATTGGTCCTTGAATGGAAGGTGATACTTGAAGTGAACCGGCAATGGTTTGAATTCTAGTGTAGGTGCCTGATTCATAAAAAACAGCAAGTTAGTATAAAATGTAAAGGAATTTGAAAAAAACTTACTTGTTTTGTCCGACAAGAACTCAATGACAAACACCACTCCTTTGAAAGTTTCAGGGATATTGGACTTGGCCAGATTGCAAGTGATGGTTATGACTTGTCCAATGTCATCAAATTTAACTTCTTTGGATTTTGTGGTTTCAAGAACGTCCTCTTTGATGAATTCATGACATTCCCTACTTGTCACCTTTGAAAGGGCTTCCAAGATGTCTTTTTCACCTTCTTCTTCCTTGGAAGTCATGAATCTGCAAGGAATAGGGATACTTGTTGGAACGGGGTTAAAAATAATGAAATTTGGAACAACCATACCTGTATTAGATGGCATAGGAGCATTAGGTGCCTCCGGTAAAGGTGTTTCCACCCTTTCCGTGGGTTGGGTGTATTCCTCTTCCTTGTGATTTGATTTTGATGGTTGAGGGTCCGTTCCAACCTCCTTGTCACTTCTCAACATGATTTCCTTGGCAGTTTCAAATTCTCCCTTCGGATTTGCAATGGTTGAACTAGGGAGTTCGCCTTGGTCTCGAAACTGTCCTACGAACTCCGCGATCTGCCCAATTTGCTTATCCAAGTGGTCCAACCTTTGTGGTGGCTGCATAGGCGTTGAATAGAACTCCTCATATGGCTGCCAATATCCTTCTTGTTGAGCCTCATTGTCTTGAATCTGTGAGCCCTGCACCAAACAAATTAATTCATTAAGCTTTTGATTATAATCTATTGACGAACTTGAGTTTGGTTGGGCATATTGAATATGAGGTTGTGGTGGCTGCCAATATCCTCCTTGTTGAGCATTTTGAGGTTCCCACCACATAGAGTTTGAATGATCACTCCAATCCGAATTGTAAGTATTGGAAAACACGTTATTCCTTGATTGAAGATTAGATATATCAACTCTTTGCATTTGGGACCTTTCCATGAGCTGTGACAAAAGAGAAGCGTTATCAAGTGCCATGTTGTTCTTAACAAACAAAACACAAATAAAAACTAAATCTAAAAGACAATACAGAAACAAACAATCCAAGGGATTAGCAAATTTTCTAATCCCCGGCAACGGCGCCAAAATTTGATGCGGGATTTATACGCGCACAAATTAAACCCTCTTTTTGACAATTGTAGTATAAGTATAAGTAGGGATCGTTCTGGACCGGGGATTAGGAGGGATTGTTAATCACTTGGATTTGACTCAAAAACGTAAAAACGTAATAATAAACACTAAACTAGACTCAAAGAATGTAAAACTAAACTTTAAAACACTAAGACAAACCAAAGACTCAAAATGCTTTTAAAAACACAAACTAAAATGATTTCTAACTAAATTGACATTAAAGTAAATGGGGATTTAAGTTTATACGAAATTAAATTAAATGAACAAATTAAAACAGAATGTAAATATGAAATTGATGAAATAGAATGGATGAATGCTAGCTAAGGGGGTCATCTCCACATATGTTACAATTGCATAATAAAAAGATTTCCAATTACATTTCAATAAATTATGAAACTCATCACCCCGGGTTAATTAGGTCCGCTTAAATTAACCGTCAAGTTTTCCTTAAGTTAATGAATTGGATGGGTTAGCGCAACGCAATTCACAACATTCTCCAAAAGTCCTTTACGTGAACAGCACAATAAAGATACAATCAAAGATCATTAAGCATTATGAAAACTATAAGTGTTGACGAGGCATTCGTTACTATGATGAGCATGAAACTCGTGCCAAGAATTCATTTAACGCGATTGTTTATAAGCAACCTCCACTACTTGTGAATATAAGTTCATAACGATTAGGTGAAAATCACTTATATTCTAGCGTCATATTCATGCATGAAAATTAAGCGCGTATTCTTAATAAACATACATAAATAAGTTATCAATCAAACGGTTAAACAAAATGAATCAACAACTTATGAAATGCAATTAGAAGTAATCAAATCAAAATGCAAGCATAAACATATATTTCGAATCACCCCCTAGCTAAAGGGGGTTTAGTTTATTATAACTTTGAAATCAAAGAAATACCTAAACATTCCAACAACTCAAACTTGAATTGTATGAACGTTTAGGCACTCTTCTCTTCCATTCCTCATACGTACAAACAAAGAGAATTGAATTTAAACATTGAAATCAAAGAAACACCTAAACATTCCAACAACTCAAACTTGAATTGTATGAACGTTTAGGCACTCTTCTCTTCCTCGTTGTTGTAGCACAAGGTCTAAGGATAGTTTGATGGTGTGAATGGTTTGGGGAGTGGTGTTTGGATTAATAGGGAAATGGAAAAATGGTGTTTGGATTACAAGGGAAATGGAAAAATGGTGTGTTGTGTATGAAATGAGATGTCCATGAATGAATGAATGCAAAGGTATTTATAGGAGTAGTGGAGGGAACATATGGCTATGTCATTTGTAGGTGAAGTAGGTGGATGTTGTAGGTGAAGTGGATGTTGTAGGTGAAGTAGGTGGATGTTGTAGGTGAAGTGGATGTTGTAGGTGAAGTAGGTGGATGTTGTAGGTGAAGTGGGTGGATGTTGTAGGTGAAGTAGGTGGATGTTATGTTAAGTGATAAGTGATAAGTGATATGATATGTGGTTATGATATGATAAGTGGTTAAGTGGTGATGATAAGTGATAAGTGATTAAGTGATATGATATGTGGTGATGATAAGTGATAAGTGCATGTGGGTTAACTAATGAAGGAAATGCATGTGCAATGACAATGTGTTAGAATGGATGTGTGTTATGCATGGCATGATTGGGATTAGGAAAGGTTTAGATGTCCTAAAACTAAAAAGAACAAGGTTCCAACACTTTGGCTCCAATTAGGTCTTCAATTTCGTCCAACACTTTGGCTTCAAGCATAAGCTATCCGTCCTTAGCCCAAAAGTGCTCCAAAAGTCTCCAAAATGCATCTTTTTGCTCCTTTAGCCCTTTGGACCTACAAACACACGAAAATAGCTTAAAGTACTAAAATAACTAAAGAAACATAACGTAAATGTACGAGAACAAGCCATTTAAGTCGCATAAATATGCTCCTATCAGGAGGTGAACATCACGTGAAGGACTGTACCCTGCTCTAGGCGGGAGCACTAACACCGGAGGTGCAGGTTATGAGCTCTCTAGGTCTCTCAAACTACTGCTGAAAGTAAATATGATTACCACTTACCTGGCACTTACTTGTGCGTGCACAACACCCAATATGCATATATATGTATGCCACTACTAATGCATGCAATGATGCATAAACGATAATAATAACATGCATGGCATAAGGTAAATAACCCTTTTTAATTCAATTTCTGGGAATATAAATGTATATAGGTATATACGGAAAACAAAAGCCCACTCACTGGTATGTAGAAGGGTCGTAGCCCCCCTGCCTCGCGTGTGCACGCTCGTCCTCGGGGTACGTGTCACCTAAATGCGAAACAACTATAAAAACGTTAACTTTAAAGCACATAACTAACTTCTCGTAATAACTTCTCATACATTGCTCAAAATGGACAAATGAATATACCAACGTGCTCTACACAACTTCAAGATCACAACCATAATTTTAAAATAATTTTCCTCCGCCGCACGCGCCCCCACGCGCCGGCCAAGGCACGGACCTACGCGCCCCCCACGCGCGGCCACGTGCCCTGCACAGTGACGGTGTCAACAGACGCCGTCAGGAATATTCCGTTAAACTGACGGAATATTCCGTTAAACCTAACTGACGCCGTCACTGCCGTTAGGAATATTCCGTTAAACCTAACGGAATATTCTCCTTTCTTCTCCGATCTACTCTCGCCGGACTCCGATCGCCGGAAAACTGGGAAAAGTTTAAACTCACTATTCTCCTTCGTTTCTCAACCATTTTCTATGATTCTTGGACCAAAAGAAAGCCCTAAACTAGTAGAATCACGTTATACAACTTTTAAAAGCTAAAAACCACGCGATCATACCTGTCTCAAAACTCAAAACTCGGCCAACTTCGAACCAAGCCTTCCCGACATCCAATTTTGTCCAACGAGCTACTCCGACGCTCCTTAGGACCTCACTAAGACACCTACGAGCTCAGAAATCCCAAAAACTCAATGTATAATTTTTGCATGAACAGTACTCAAATCGGCCATTGTTGAAGCGACGTGAAAACGAAGTATTTCTCACCTGAAAATGGTATGTCTGAGCTCGCCTCGACCTCACGAGTTGAATGGTGTCCTTGGTTTCCTCGATCTGCGATGGTTTGGGTGGTTTTGGTGGTTGTCCGTACGTATGGTGATAACGGGAAGGAAGAGAGAGACACGGGGGAGAGAGACAGAGGGAGGGGAGAGTGTGTGTGTGTGTGGTCCAACACATGCCACACCACACAAAACACCCACAACGTGACAAAAAAATGAACTAGGGGCAATAAGGTAATTTCACACGTGCGTTATAATAATCCCCGGACGGGATGTCACAACCTTCCCACCTTAAAAGAATTTCGTCCCGAAATTCAAAACAACCCAGTAACAACCCCTAGTGGTCAAAGAACAATCGAGGATACAAATCCCTCATCCGATCTTCTGTCTCCCACGTAGCTTCCTCGACTGAATGATTCCTCCACAGAACCTTCACTAAATTCACCGTCTTGTTCCTCAGAACTTTCTCTTTCCAATCGATGATCGTCACCGGTTCCTCGTCATACGTCAAATCCGGATTAATCTCTAACGGTTGAGGAGGTATCACGTGAGATGGATCAGCAACATAGTGTCGGAGCATAGACACGTGAAAAATATTATGCACTCTAGCCAACTCCGGTGGCAACTCCAACCTGTAAGCTACCTCACCAACTCGTTCTGTGACCATGTATGGTCCGATGTATCTGGGACTCAACTTCCCCTTTTTCCCAAATCGTACGACACCTCTCCACGGTGAAAGCTTCAGAAATACCCAGTCTCCGACATCATATGTTCTGTCCGTAGCATGCCGATCCGCTAGACTCTTCTGCCTGTCCTGGGCTGCTTTCAGGTTAGACTTGATCACCTGAACATTCTGAGTAGTCTCCTCGACAATCTCTGGACCTATTAAAACTCTTTCGCCAACCTCTGACCAACACAATGGTGTGCGACAAGCTCTGCCATACAAGGCCTCAAATGGCGCCATGCCAATGCTCGAATGAAAACTGTTGTTGTAAGCAAATTCCATCAAATCCAACCGCTGGTGCCAAGCGTCACCAAACTGCAACACCGAAGCTCGCATCATATCCTCCAAAGTCTGAATAGTTCTCTCTGACTGTCCGTCTGTCTGTGGATGATACGCCGTACTGTAAAGTAATCTCGTGCCCAAAGCTTCCTGGAAAGCTACCCAAAATTTCGATGTAAATCGTGGATCTCGATCCGAAACAATACTCACTGGGACACCATGATACTTCACCACCTTCGAGATGAACAACTCTGCTAAACGGCTCAAAGAGTACTTCTCTCTCACTGGAATAAAATGAGCCGATTTCGTGAGTCGATCAACGATCACCCAAATGCCGTCAAAGCCATTTTGTGTACGTGGCAACTTGTACACAAAATCCATGGTGATATTTTCCCATTTCCACTCCGGAACGGGAAGCGGCTGCAACAACCCAAACGGCTTCTTCCTCTCTGCTTTAACCTGCTGACACACAGCACACCTGCTTACATACTCGGCTATCTCCCTCTTCATACCCGGCCAATAATAAAATGGTCGAATGGTATGATACATTTTAGTAGCACCTGGATGCATGGCGTAAGCCGAGATATGTGCTTCATCCAGAATTTCTTTCTTTAATTCCACACTGTTAGGCACGTACATTCTACCCTCTAGCATCAACATGCCATCCGAATCACGAACTCTGAGGTCTCGCCTCCTTCCTTGCTCTCGAGCTTGAATAAGTTCTTGAGTCTCCTGATCAGCTACCTGAACTTCAAGCACCCGATCAACAAGTATCGGTCTAACTTGGAAATTAGCAAGTAGCGCCACTTCTCGATCTTCGGCTTCTAGCCTTACTCCCGTAGCATGCAAGTCCACCAAAAGAGGAACACGACTAGCGTACAACGCATTAATGCGGCCCTGCGACTTCCTGCTAAGTGCATCAGCCACTACGTTCGCACGACCAGGATGATAATCAATCATGCAATCGTAATCGCTGAGCAACTCTAACCACCTCCGCTGACGAAGATTTAGTTCCTTCTGAGTAAAAAGATACTGGAGACTCTTGTGATCTGTAAAGATCCTGCACTTCTCTCCGTAAAGGTAGTGTCTCCACAACTTCAATGTAAAAATGATAGCAGCCAACTCCAAATCATGTGTAGGGTAATTCATCTCATGAGGTTTCAATTGTCGCGAAGCATAAGCAATCACCCTACCATGCTGCATCAATACACATCCCAGACCATTCAAGGAAGCATCGCTATAAACCTCGAAATCACCACTATCGTCTGGGAGTGCCAAAACAGGTGCATGAGTGAGACAATGCTTCAACCTCTGGAAACTCTGCTCACACCTATCATCCCACTCAAATTTAACATCCTTCCTCGTTAACCTCGTTGTTGATGTAATATTCCTTCCTAATGCTAGAATATGTTTAGTATAATGGCATAAGTAAGGGTGTCGAATCCACAGGGACTAATTGGACCTATGTAACTACTTGTTTGCAAGAAATCTAAGAAATGAATCAAACTAATCAAATTGAGCAGATTTGTTGTTGTTACTTAAAAACATAAATAAAAGAAGTAAACACAACTAAATGAATCAACAACCAATATAACGAGATAGTATCAATGGAAATGAAACTAGGGATTCGATTTCACCATTGCTTAATTAGATCCATGTTTGTCAAGTTAGTTTATACTCATCCATCTACCTATTTCTTGAGTTTGTTTCACTTGGATATGATCAACCATATGATGTGTGGATTTGATCAAATGTCTCTAATCATGAACCTAATTGTGATGTGCAACTTTGGTTCATAATCAAGATTATGTAATGTACAAGAAACTTTCATAAAACCAAAGGGAGTAACTCGGCAGGATGTGTGCTAAACACTCCCTTCATTCATTCACATATCTACCAAGATTATGCATGATGTGTGCTTTAATCTTGGCTACACAACTTAGTGATTAATTCAAATGATGATCAAACATTAAAATCAATACATTAAGTCACCATTAAAACAGAAAATGAAACAAGAAATAGATGGACAAAATGAGCATTCTAACTTAATTACATGGCAAACTTTGCAAGGTTACATCGAATCCCTAGAGAAAGATTAGTTACAATTCATGTTTACAGAATGTTTAACATAAAGATACACAACATGAATGAACATAGAATTAAGTAGAAGGGACCCTTGAAGCAAAACTGATGTTGAATTCCTTGAAGAGTGCCTTCGGTGTTGGTGCTCCCAAATGTGTTTGTAAATGAGGGTGGAGAAACTTATGTCGAATGGTTTCTGTGAGTGGTGCATAAATGGAGAGAAATGGACAGTTTTTGTGAAAGGGAGAGAGTGTCGAATGAAAATGGAATGGAGAGGGAGAATGAGAGTGAATGGTGGGCAGAAAATGGAGCAAAATGGTGTATGTAATGGAATGGATCCGAGAGAGAGATTAGTGAGTGTTATGGACAGAAAATGGAGTGTAATAGGCTGTGTGTGATCCCCCCTGATCTGAGTCCGAAAATCCCTAAGTCTTGGTGCATTTCTGAATGAGTCTAATGATGGAGAGACAATCAGATTGGATCTACCATTTGTTTAACTCAGATGGCAGAGCATATTTCAGTTGGAATGATGGATTTCTGGCATGATACCTGCAAAGCATGGACATAATCTGCAAAGGTGTGGTTTATTTAATCAAGATGCATGTGCAATGTCTGCAAAGAGAAGTGAATAACCAGAAATTGGTTATAAAATTCTGGGAATGGCAGAAAGCTCACGGCATGGGCAAGAAAGGGGATGGAAATGCAAAGGTGATGTGTTTCGGTGGTGGAAGTGCATCAAGGAGCAGGACAAGGTCTGCAAGTATGTGGATATTTAATCCAAGAAACATGTGCAAAGTCTGCCACAAAGGGGGTGAACAATCTGAAACTTGGTTAGAATAATTTTGACATGGGAATGGAAGTGCACGGGTCAGGTTGTGGACATGCATGTGAATGCATGTTTTGATGTTTTAGAAGTGCATAATCTGACTTGCAATCACATGGGAGTGCACGGAATGGACTGATTGAGTTGGAAATGCAAAGGGAGCTCGGCAAAGTGTTTGAACATGCATGTGAATGCATGTTTTGGTGTTAGAACCTCCCAATCTGAATTCAATCTTTTTGCCTTGTTTAGCTTCACCCAAAGTGACTCCAATGCACCACTTCCTGTTTAGAACCATCTAATGTGGTCGAATTACACCCTTGGCTGCACACTAACACAAAACAATGTAAAACGCAACTAGTTTAATCCAAAACATCACAAAGACGCCAAATAAGGGAGATATAGATGCATGCAAAATATGACTTATCACTCGTCAACGGCAAGGCGATCACCGAAAAATCCTTAACGAATCTCCGATAATACCCTGCCAAACCAAGGAAACTTCTCACCTTGGTGACGGTTCGCGGTTGCTCCCAACTCTCTACCGCTGCAACCTTCTGAGGGTCAACCAAAATACCCTGAGCAGAAATGATGTGCCCCAAGAACGCAACTTGATCTAACCAGAACTGGCACTTGCTAAACTTAGCATATAGCTGGTGTTCCCTCAGCCTCTTCAACACCAAGGTAAGATGTCGAACGTGCTCCGCCTTTGACTTAGAATACACCAGAATATCGTCAATGAAGACAATAACAAATCTATCCAAGTAGGGCTGGAACACCCGATTCATCAAATCCATGAAGGCGGCTGGTGCATTCGTCAACCCAAAACCCAAATGGCATAACCAGAAACTCGTAATGACCGTAACGAGTCCTGAACGCCGTCTTAGGGACATCATCCCTACTGATCTTCAGCTGATAGTAACCAGACCTCAAGTCTATCTTAGAAAACACACAAGCACCTCTCAGCTGATCGAACAAATCATCGATACGCGGCAACGGATAACGGTTTTTAATCGTCACCCGATTGAGTTGCCTGTAGTCGATGCACAGCCTCAAAGTTCCATCCTTCTTCCTCACAAACAGAACTGGAGCGCCCCAAGGCGAAGTGCTAGGCTGAATAAATCCTTTATCCACTAACTCCTGCAACTGAACCTTCAATTCCCTTAACTCCGCGGGAGCCATACGATAAGGAGTTAAAGAAATAGGATTAGTACCTGGAAGCAATTCAATAGTGAACTCCACGTCTCGATCTGGGGGTAAACCAGGTAAATCCTCGGGAAATACATCAGGGAAGTGTCTGACCACTCTCACATCCTCAACTCTGTTAGAAACAACTTCATCTAGCACTACGTGAGCCAGATACCCCTGACAACCCTTAGTTAACAACTTTTTCGCTCGCAGCGCTGAAATAACGCCATATCTCACCCCACTCTGCTCACCCACAAAAGTAACCACAGGTAGTCCAGGTCGGTGAAACGTAACTACTTTCCCGTAACAGTCAATGTTGGCACGATAGAAATGTAACCAATCCGTGCCCAGAATCACATCAAAGTCCACAATATCTAACGGGATAAGGTCGGCTGACAGAGCAACACCCTCTACGATCACCGGACATCCTGGGTACACACAATCTACAACGCAACTCTCTCCTCTAGGCATAACAAATTCTAAATCATACCCTAGAGGTGTGGGGCGAGGTTGCGTCACTTGAGCAAACGTATGAGAAATTACGGAATGTGTAGCTCCACAATCAATTAAGACTCTAGTAAAACAACCAAGAATGTTCAACGTACCCATAATCAAGTCTGGGTTGTTCTGAGCGTCCTACAGAGAAATATTGTGAAGACGCCCCTGTCCCTGCTGATGCCCGCCGCGGCCTCTGCTCGCCTGAACGCCGCGTCCTTGAGCACCACGCCCCTGACTGGGCTGACCCGACTGTCTCGAAGACCCTGCACTGCTAGTGGCAATCTCTCCCTGCTGATACTGTCTTCCCTGATACCAATGTGAACCACCCGCTGGAGCTGGAGGATATGGCATATAGCCGCCTGAATACTGGGGATAGCCACCCTGGGAATAGGGATCCTGAGTGTGCTGATACTGCCCCGGAGCATAAGGGACAGCATCACCCTGATAGTGGTAAGCACCACCTCGACCCGTCTGGCCGTAACTACTAGGACCCTGGATCTGCTGGAGTGGAGCAGGTGGTGGCATAAAGGTCTGCTATGGTTTCTGCTGCTGCTGACCCTGGGGACAATTCGCCGCTCTATGTCCCACCTGTCCACACGTGAAGCAACCACTGCTACCACGTCTACACTCGCCGAAATGCCGGTTGTTACACCTACGGCAAACTGGGGCTCTGCCTCGCCCACCATCGCCCTGCCTCTGGCCTCTAGCGCCACCAGAAAATCTACCCCCACGACCCTGTCCAGTGGCACTGAAGCCACCACTCGAAGAACTAGAACTAGCTTCACCTCTCTTGAAGTTCTGAGTCTGACGGGGCCCGAGCGATGCCTGACCTTTGCCTTTGTCATCTTTCTTCTGGTTGCCGTCCTTCTCTTCATCAGTATCGCTCGACATATTCTCGGAGTCCTCGATCCTCAACAGTATCTCATAGAAGTCCCGGTAAGTCTCGCTGTGGACTGTAGACGCCATAGAACGCCACTTCTTATTGGTGCCCAAACGGAAAAGACGGAGCATCTCCGCCGGGTTACCAGCGACATCAGGATGGTAACGAGACAAGTCCGTAAACTTGCGATAGTACTCATTCGCCGACATCTTCCGCTGTTTCAGTTCGGAAAACTCTTGCTTCTTTCTATCGATGTACTCAGGGGGCACATACCTTCTCCTAAACAACTCCGTAAAAACATTCCAATCAGTCCTCTGATCCGGAGCCAACCTACGAAGCTCCTGCTCCCACCAAGCTGCCGACTCCGTATCCAGAAACCATGCGGTCATCTCGACCCACCTCTCCATAGGCAAGTTCCCCTGATTATGCAGCACACGGAAAGTCTTCTCTATGTGTTCTAGCCAGCGCTCTGCGCCCTCATGCCCCTCACTGCCCTTAAACTTATCCAACTTCAGATTGTACATAATCTCCAGAGGAGTCCTCTGGGGAGGGCGCATCACTGACTGAAGGGCTGCAGCAAAAGCTTCCCCCAACTGAGTAATATCGGGGAAACTAGGCTCAGAAGAGCGACGGGGTTCCCGACGAGGCGGCATAGTTCTGACAGAAGACAACAAAATCATTAGAATACTCACAAGGACACAGGACTGCCAATCCTATGCTCTGATACCAAACTGACACACCCCGACCGAGATCGGAGCGTGCTGGCCGTCACACGAAGGTGACGTAGCCATGTGCACGTGCGGAAGCTAACAAGGTAGTAGTATGAAAGTACGAATAATTAAAAACTAGCATACAAGGTACTAATACAAGTGCTAGTAAGTGAGATACAAATTCAGAGCAGGTCTAAAGCAGTCCAAACAAAAACGACAACAGCAGTACGCCCGAAGACGACCCTACAATGGGGAGTGTCTGTCAGAAATGCCGGAAAGCCCTCAAGGGAAACCACCGCAACGGCTAAGCAACTAGAACCTGGAGGGGCGCAAAACAAAAGCGTGAGTGGGCAAAAACAAAGCTCTTTGAAAACCATTTAGCAAAAATACATTCTAACCCCTCGCCGTAAAACCTGTATACTTCCCAGAAAATAACATATGTACGTATGTATAGATATGCCCAACATGTGTACGACAGGCCTGGGTGTAATACATATATACGCTCTAGTGCTACGATCACGTGAAGGCTGTGCGAATAATCGCGGGTCACCTACGAGTCGGAACCACCTAATGTGGTCTGTACGACAGGCCTATGCACCTAACTTGGATCCAAGCTGAGCGTGTGGTGCGGGAGGTGAACATCACGTGAAGGACTGTGCCCTACTCTGGGCGGGAGCACTAACATCGGAGGTGCAGGTTATGAGCTCTCTAGGTCTCTCAAACTACTGCTGAAAGTAAATATGATTACCACTTACCTGGCACTTACCTGTGCGTCCACAGCACCCAATATGCATATATATGTATGCCACTACTAATGCATGCAATGATGCATAAACGATAATAATAACATGCATGGCATAAGGTAAATAACCCTTTTTAATTCAATTTCTGGGAATATAAATGTATATAGGTATATACGGAAAACAAAAGCCCACTCATTGGTATGTAGAAGGGTCGTAGCCCCCCTGCCTCGCGTGTGCACGCTCGTCCTCGGGGTACGTGTCACCTAAATGCGAAACAACTATAAAAACGTTAACTTTAAAGCACATAACTAACTTCTCGTAATAACTTCTCATACATTGCTCAAAATGGACAAATGAATATATCAACGTGCTCTACACAACTTCAAGATCACAACCATAATTTTAAAATAATTTTCCTCCGCCGCACGCGCCCCCACGCGCCGGCCAAGGCACGGACCTACGCACCCCCCACGCGCGGCCACGTGCCCTGCACAGTGACGGTGTCAACAGACGCCGTCAGGAATATTCCGTTAAACTGACGGAATATTCCGTTAAACCTAACTGACGCCGTCACTGCCGTTAGGAATATTCCGTTAAACCTAACGGAATATTCTCCTTTCTTCTCCGATCTATGATAGGAGCATATTCATGCGACTTAAATGGCTTGTTCTCGTGCATTTACGTTATGTTTCTTTAGTTATTTTAGTACTTTAAGCTATTTTCGTGTGTTTATAGGTCCAAAGGGCTAAAGGAGCAAAAAGATGCATTTTGGAGACTTTTGGAGCACTTTTGGGCTAAGGATGGATAGCTTATGCTTGGAGCCAAAGTGTTGGACGAAATTGAAGACCTAATTGAAGACCAAAGTGTTGGAACCTTGTTCTCTTTAGTTTTAGGACATTAAAAACCTTTCCTAATCCCAATCATGCCATGCATAACACACATCCATTCTAACACATTGTCATTGCACATGCATTTCCTTCATTAGTTAATTCACATGCTCCATACTTATCATCACCACTCATTACTTATCACATATCATCACCACTTATCACTTATCATTCACCACTTATCATATCATACATTCATTTACCACTTATCATATCATACACTTATCACTTATCACTCATAATCATCTACAACATCCACCTACTTCACCTACAACATCCACCTAATTCACCTACAACATCCACCTACTTCACCTACAACATCCACCTACTTCACCTACAAATGACATAGCCATATGTTCCCTCCACTACTCCTATAAATACCCTTGCATTCATTCATTCATGGACATCTCATTTTCATACACAACACACCACAAACACATCCCTTTCTCTCTTAGCCGTGAGCTTCCCATCTCTCCCCTTATAATCCAAAAACCATTTTTCCATTCCCCTTCCACTTCTCCACCACTCCTTTTCCATTCCACACTTCCATCCCCCAAACCAATTATCCCTAGACCTTATGCTACAATAAAGAGGAAGAGAAGAGGGCCTAAACGTTCATACAATTCAAGTTTGAGTTGTTGGAATGTTTAGGCGTTTCTTTGATTTCAATGTTTAATTTCAATTCTCTTTGTTTTGTATGAGGAACTAAACCCCCCTTTAGCTAGGGGGGGATTCGAAATATATGTTTATGCTTGCATTTTGATTTGATTACTTCTAATTGCGTTTCATAAGTTGTGGATTCAATGTGTTTAACCGTTTGATCGATAACTTATTTATGTATGTTTATTAAGAATGCGCGCTTAATTTTCATGCATGAATATGACGCTAGAATATAAGTGAGTTTCACCTAATCGTTATGAACTTATATTCACAAGTAGTGGAGGTTGCTTATAAACAATCGCGTTAAACGAATTCTTGGCATAAGTTTCATGCAATCATAGTAACGAATGCCTCGTCAACACTTATAGTTTTCATGATGCTTAATGATTCTTGCTTGTTTCTCTATTATGCAATTCATGTAGGGAACTTGTGAGGAATGCTTTGGGTTGTCGTATGCAATCATCCAATTCATTAACTTAAGGAAAACTTGACGGTTAATTTAAGCGGACCTAATTAACCCGGGGTGTTGAGAATTCATGGTTTATTGAAGTGCAATTGGAAATCATTTTATTATGCAAGTGTAACATGTATGGAGATGAACCCCTTAGCTAGCCATACCATCCATTCATTTCCGTCAATTTCAAATTTACAATTTGTTTTCTTTACAATCTATCCATTTTAGTTTAAATTCGTCCAAAATCAATCCCCCCATATTTCGTTTAAGTCTTAGTCTTAATCTTTCTTATTTTTAGTTTTGAATTCTTCGAGTTTAGTATAGCATTTTAGTTTGTGTTTTTAAAAGCATTTTGAGTCTTTTGATTTGTTTTAGTGTTTTAAAGTTTAGTTTTACATTCTTTGAGTCTAGTTTAGTGTTTTATATTATGTTTTTACGTTTTTAAGTCAAATCCAAGTGATTAACAATCCCTCCTAATCCCCGGTCCAGAACGATCCCTACTTGCACCTATACTACAATTGATAAAAAGAGGGTTTAATTTGTGTGCGTATAAACCACGCATCAAATTTTGGCGCCGTGGCCGGGGATTAGCAAATTTGCTAATCTCTTGGATTGTTCGTTTCTATTATGTATTTTAGTTTTAGTTTTTGAATTTTGTTTTGTTTGTTGAATTCAAGTACTAAAGAAGAACAACATGGCACTTGATAATGCTTCTCTTTTGTCACAGCTCATGGAAAGGTCCCAAATGCAAAGCATTGATATATTTGATCTTCAATCAAGGAATAACGTGTTTTCCAATACTTACAATTCGGATTGGAGTGATCATTCAAACTCTATGTGGTGGGAACCTCAAAATGCTCAACAAGGAGGATATTGGCAGCCACCACAACCTCATATTCAATATGCCCAACCAAATTTAAGTTCGTCAATAAATTATAACCAAAAGCTTGATGAATTAATTTGTTTGGTGCAGGGCTTACAAAATCAAGACAATGAGGCTCAACTAGAAGGATATTGGCAGCCGTATGAGGAGTTCTATTCAACGCCTATGCAGCCACCACAACCTGCCCAAAGTAATGTAGGTAATTCAAATGATAATGATACGATTTTTCAATTACTTACTACTCTGGAAAAGCAAATTGGGCAGATAGCGGAGTTCGAAGGACAATTTTGCGACCAAGGCGAACTCCCTAGTTCAACCATTGCAAATCAGAAGGGAGAATTTGAAACTGTCAAGGAAATCATGTTGAGAAGTGACAAGGAGGTTGGAACGGACCCTCAACCATCAAAATCAAATCACAAGGAAGAGGAATACACCCAACCCACGGAAAGGGTGGAAACACCTTTACCGGAGGCTCCTATTGCTCCTATGCCATCTAATACAGGTATGGTTGTTCCAAATTTCATTATTTTTAACCCTATTCCTTGCAGATTCATGACTTCCAAGGAAGAAGAAGGTGAAAAAGACATCTTGGAAGCCC
Source organism: Pyrus communis (assembly GCF_963583255.1). Classification (NCBI taxonomy): domain Eukaryota; kingdom Viridiplantae; phylum Streptophyta; class Magnoliopsida; order Rosales; family Rosaceae; genus Pyrus; species Pyrus communis. Next base: position 11,241,940 of record NC_084815.1, read on the forward strand.
TTCCAAAGATGACAAGTAGGGAATGTCATGAATCCATCAAAGAGGACGTTCTTGAAACCACAAAATCCAAAGAAGTTAAATTTGATGACATTGGACAAGTAATAACCATCACTTGCAATCTGGCCAAGTCCAATATCCCTGAAACTTTCAAAGGAGTGGTATTTGTCATTGAGTTCTTGTCGGACAAAACAAGTAAGTATTTTTTTTTCCAAATTCCATTAGATTTTATACTAACTTGCTATTTTTTTTGAATCAGGCACCTACACTAGAATTCAAACCAATGCCGGTTCACTTCAAGTATCACCTTCCATTCAAGGACCAATTCCATGCCGTTTGACTTTATTTATGTTAATAAAAATAAAAATAAAAACAAAAATAAAAAAATTTAAAAAAAAAAATAAGGATGCTAAACATGGAGAAAGGTGGAGCTTCACAAAGGTTGTTTGCGTGAAGTCCCACTACGAGGCGCAGAAGCGGAAGGCGCAGAAGCGGGAGGCATAGAAGCGGGAGGCATCGAAGCGGAAGGCATCGGAGCGGAAGGCATCGGAGCTAGAGCATTCCAGGCCTCAATACTTGGCCAAGCGCTGGATGACCCAGGAAAAAGGTGCCTCTGGAGATAAGACACAAGCCTTTGACGGTCACTGTGAATTCGACCCTCAGATTCTTGCAGCTCATCAAGCTTCCTCTTCATCCCCGACGAATAGTTATTTGCAAGCACATGCAAACTTCTATTCTCGTACTTAAGCTGCTGGATCTCTTGCTTAAGTCTTTCCACCTCTGCCATCAACGATTCCACCTGACGGGAGCGGGCAAGCAGGCGTAGGCCCATGTTGGACACATAGCTCGCACACTGAACACTAAGTGCGAGGGACTCTTGAACGGCCAACTCATCGGACCGTCCTGACAGCAGCCTACTATCTTTTGGAGTGAGGAGGTTTTTAGCTACTATTGTAGCTGTTGTGGCGTCCTGCATCACAGAGTCTTCACCTGAAAGAGGACCGTTAGAAGATAAAAAAGAAGGGCGCCATACATTACCTTGACGGGGCGCAACCGGATCGCTGCTGAGACTCAAATCTAAGCTAAGGTTCGATGAGTTTGCCATTTTTTTCAAAAGTGTTCAAAGAGAAAGGGTGGATGGAGTTAAAAATTTCACAAAGGGCCGGAGTCGAGTTTCAGGAATGGGAAATCTTCAGAGTGTGTATGTTGGCGGTGATCGATAGCTCTATAAAATGCCAAGGCGACCCGTCCACCGATTCAAAGAGCCGGATTTTCCGGCGTAAGTTAGGCGACGCTCCCTCGGCTTTTCAGAAAACGCGTTCAACTTTGTCAAAAGATTTCTGACAAAGCTGAAAACACGTGGAGGCCATCATCGCAACTACACGTCTTTAGCCGACAAGCGCAAAGTTCGGCGACGCTTTCTCTGCTTTTCAGAAAACGCGTGCAGCTTTGTCAAAAGGAGCCGCATCTGCACTACCACGTGTCGTTCAGAAAGAGAAGGGGCGTCGTTCAGAAATCGAAGGGGCGCCTGCTCAGAAATCGAAGAGGCGTATTCAAAGATCGAAGAGGCGCCACTATTTCAAAAAGCCGGAATTGCGGGATCAAAACGTTTGTCGACAAGGGTAAAAAGTACCACCACTTGATATTATCTCTATATATGTCGACCTTCGTCTTTTATGGCAGGGCAAACCTGAAGAAAATGCCCAACTCTCCCTCACCTCTGAGGGCGCACTCCCAGCAAAGCCTTTCAAAATACTCAATTCTTTCTTCTTCCCCAAAGATGATACCAGATGCCTGGGGTACATATGACCCAGGAGGAAACGGCGGATTGAAGCATGTGCTGATTCATTCACCGCTTCTTCAAAGCAAAGGTATCTCATATCATCAAGGTCAAAAGCAAAAGTATCTCATATCATGCTCTTTCCCTGTCTTTTTCTTTGTCCTTGTTCTTACTCGCATGGCAAAGTAAAAAAAGCAATCAGCCGGCACTTGGAGTCAATCTTCCGATCTGGAGCCAACTGCCTGGAATCTATTCCTGATTGCTTACCTAGCGTTGCTCTCGAGTAGTCATCTTCAACGGTTGATACACTTCCGGAGAAGGGACCACTTCTGCAAAGGGGAGCGAGTAAGGCAAGTGAAAATGATACATTGAAGCATGTGGAGACAAACATAGGCTGAGTTATCCTCCAACCCTTTTCAATACGAATTGGAAAGATTGAACAAAGAAACAGACCAAAAGGGTAAGCTCAGACCTTCGGGGGAGACCAAAAGAACCATCCTGCTGCCCAGTTCAAGAAGTAGCACAAAGGAAAATCAATGATGGGCGGAAACCAGTTCGAGAGTAAGCCTGTGGAATCATCAAGATCAAGCCTCAATGCAATCAACAAAGAGAAGAGGGAATTTACACTCCATAACCAGATTTGCGTCCCTAAACTCTTCTCTTTGTTAATTACATTCTGCCATGTTTAGTATGTTTAGTTGTTGTTTGTGTGTTTACTTATGTTTTGTGTGAATCTATGCTTAAAACATTGAGGACAATGTTTGATTTAAGTGTGGGGGGGGTAACTAAGTATGTTGATGCAAATTCGTTGAATTTTATCACCCATAACTTCAAGTGTTGTTCCTTGCTGTTTTAAATGTTTTTAAGGTGTTTTTAAACTGTTTTAGCGTATTTTGTTTTATAACTCCGAAAATCACATAAAAATTTGAAAAACATTTTTTTGAAAAGCCTAAAAAGAGTGTTTTGAGTTGTTTTTGTGTCTTAGGGAACCTTCCAACGTTATGATGAGGATTTGGTTTGTAATTGCATGACTGTTAAAAAGAGTTATATACATAGAGAAAAGTTTGATTTACTCTTGGTTTATGCTTAGTTATGGTTATAATGTATGACTTCACATGCAATCATAAAAGAAAAATACGTTTTTGTAACATGCTTGAAGGAAGGAACTCAAACAAACGCTACAACCCTGTGAGACTCGAGCCATTACCTTCTTTGGAGAGTTATTTTCTGTGATTCTTTGTTTTCTAAAGTTGTTGAATGATCTCATTATTCCTTGCTTGGTTGCTACTTAGAATGCAATTGTATCATGATAGAACTAAATGCTAGAACTTATATCCGTTTCATTCAAAGCATGATATTGAGTTGCATAACATATATCAAGATGAAGTTGTGTAGTTGCCACCATAGCCAAATAGCCTTACTTCCCATATTTCGTATATATTGTAAGTCTTAACACCGTTGAGCCTCGTTTAACCTATTTTCTTTGCTAACCATATCACCCCTTACCTAGCCTAGATTAGGACCATCCGTACCCTTGTTCTTAAAAGATAGTGAGCATGACTTAAATGAATTCCTTTTGAGTACATTTTGCAAGAAAATGAGTGTGGGGGAGTAAAAGTTTGTTCTTAAGTTTGTATGTTTTGAGAGTCAAAAGAAAAAAAAAAAAAAAAAAAAAAAATTGTGAAAAACATATGAAAAAGAAAAACAGAAAAGAAGAGAAAAGAAAGAAAGAAAAAAAAAAAAAAAAAAGAGCTTGTTCCCCCTTGTTGTTCAAAAGTTGAGTTTTCATTCAAAAGTGAATTCTACGTTAATTCAAATGCTTTGCTCGCTATTTCTTTAAGAACCTTTGTTTTCCATATACCTTCTTTGTTAGCCAAACACCTTTAGCCCCGTTACACCCCTTTGACTTCTATCTTGATCGTTATGTGTTCAATAATGTGGAGTTTGAAATTGATATGAGCTTATGGAATCACTGGTTCTCATTCTAAGTAGTAGCATTCCATTCATGAGATCATATTCATGTCATTATCGTAAATCCAGAAAATGTTTTCCTTGTTATAACATATGTGAGTGTTCGTCTACATGTTTACATCAATCTTCTCACATATAACTAGTGTAGGGTGTGTAGTCAGAAAATCTGTGTGAAAAACGAGTGCATATCTTGTAAGGATTTGAGCAATTTCTCTAAGGCATGTTACTACATTCGAAATGTGTTTTAAATGCTTAATTGTGAACTAGTATGTGGTGACTATGATTAAGAATGTACTTAAGTGTAATGATGGCAAAAATCTGTGGGAATGATGATTTTTAACTTGTCATGTGCTTTGGAAATCCCTAAGACGGTTGTTGGAAGGTTTAGGTTGTGTTTTACTTGTTTTGTTTCGTTTGGTTTTGTTTTGTTTTTCTTTCTGTTTTGCTCGAGGACTAGCAAAAGATAAGTGTGGGGGTATTTGATAGGAGCATATTCATGCGACTTAAATGGCTTGTTCTCGTGCATTTACGTTATGTTTCTTTAGTTATTTTAGTACTTTAAGCTATTTTCGTGTGTTTATAGGTCCAAAGGGCTAAAGGAGCAAAAAGATGCATTTTGGAGACTTTTGGAGCACTTTTGGGCTAAGGATGGATAGCTTATGCTTGGAGCCAAAGTGTTGGACGAAATTGAAGACCTAATTGAAGACCAAAGTGTTGGAACCTTGTTCTCTTTAGTTTTAGGACATTTAAAACCTTTCCTAATCCCAATCATGCCATGCATAACACACATCCATTCTAACACATTGTCATTGCACATGCATTTCCTTCATTAGTTAATTCACATGCTCCATACTTATCATCACCACTCATTACTTATCACATATCATCACCACTTATCACTTATCATTCACCACTTATCATATCATACATTCATTTACCACTTATCATATCATACATTCATTTATCACTTATCATAATCATTCACTTATCACTTAACATATCATACACTTATCACTTATCACTCATAATCATCTACAACATCCACCTACTTCACCTACAACATCCACCTACTTCACCTACAACATCCACCTAATTCACCTACAACATCCACCTACTTCACCTACAACATCCACCTACTTCACCTACAACATCCACCTACTTCACCTACAAATGACATAGCCATATGTTCCCTCCACTACTCCTATAAATACCCTTGCATTCATTCATTCATGGACATCTCATTTTCATACACAACACACCACAAACACATCCCTTTCTCTCTTAGCCGTGAGCTTCCCATCTCTCCCCTTATAATCCAAAAACCATTTTTCCATTCCCCTTCCACTTCTCCACCACTCCTTTTCCATTCCACACTTCCATCCCCCAAACCAATTATCCCTAGACCTTATGCTACAATAAAGAGGAAGAGAAGAGGGCCTAAACGTTCATACAATTCAAGTTTGAGTTGTTGGAATGTTTAGGCGTTTCTTTGATTTCAATGTTTAATTTCAATTCTCTTTGTTTTGTATGAGGAACTAAACCCCCCTTTAGCTAGGGGGGGATTCGAAATATATGTTTATGCTTGCATTTTGATTTGATTACTTCTAATTGCGTTTCATAAGTTGTGGATTCAATTTGTTTAACCGTTTGATCGATAACTTATTTATGTATGTTTATTAAGAATGCGCGCTTAATTTTCATGCATGAATATGACGCTAGAATATAAGTGAGTTTCACCTAATCGTTATGAACTTATATTCACAAGTAGTGGAGGTTGCTTATAAACAATCGCGTTAAACGAATTCTTGGCATAAGTTTCATGCAATCATAGTAACGAATGCCTCGTCAACACTTATAGTTTTCATGATGCTTAATGATTCTTGCTTGTTTCTCTATTATGCAATTCATGTAGGGAACTTGTGAGGAATGCTTTGGGTTGTCGTATGCAATCATCCAATTCATTAACTTAAGGAAAACTTGACGGTTAATTTAAGCGGACCTAATTAACCCGGGGTGTTGAGAATTCATGGTTTATTGAAGTGCAATTGGAAATCATTTTATTATGCAAGTGTAACATATATGGAGATGAACCCCTTAGCTAGCCATTCCATCCATTCATTTCCGTCAATTTCATATTTACAATTTGTTTTCTTTACAATATATCCATTTTAGTTTAAATTCGTCCAAAATCAATCCCCCCATATTTCGTTTAAGTCTTAGTCTTAATCTTTCTTATTTTTAGTTTTGAATTCTTCGAGTTTAGTATAGCATTTTAGTTTGTGTTTTTAAAAGCATTTTGAGTCTTTTGATTTGTTTTAGTGTTTTAAAGTTTAGTTTTACATTCTTTGAGTCTAGTTTAGTGTTTTATATTATGTTTTTACGTTTTTAAGTCAAATCCAAGTGATTAACAATCCCTCCTAATCCCCGGTCCAGAACGATCCCTACTTGCACCTATACTACAATTGATAAAAAGAGGGTTTAATTTGTGTGCGTATAAACCACGCATCAATCTACTCTCGCCGGACTCCGGTCGCCGGAAAACTGGGAAAAGTTTAAACTCACTATTCTCCTTCGTTTCTCAACCATTTTCTATGATTCTTGGACCAAAAGAAAGCCCTAAACTAGTAGAATCACGTTATACAACTTTTAAAAGCTATAAACCACGCGATCATACCTGTCTCAAAACTCAAAACTCGGCCAACTTCGAACCAAGCCTTCCCGACGTCCAATTTTGTCCAACGAGCTACTCCGACGCTCCTTAGGACCTCACTAAGACACCTACGAGCTCAGAAATCCCAAAAACTCAATGTATAATTTTTGCATGAACAGTACTCAAATCGGCCATTGTTGAATCGACGTGAAAACGAAGTATTTCTCACCTGAAAATGGTATGTCTGAGCTCGCCTCGACCTCACGAGTTGAATGGTGTCCTTGGTTTCCTCGATCTGCGATGGTTTGGGTAGTTTTGGTGGTTGTCCGTACGTATGGTGATAACGGGAAGGAAGAGAGAGACACGGGGGAGAGAGACAGAGGGAGGGGAGAGTGACTGTGTGTGTGTGTGGTCCAACACATGCCACACCACACAAAACACCCACAACGTGACAAAAAAATGAACTAGGGGCAATAAGGTAATTTCACATGTGCGTTATAATAATCCCGGGACGGGATGTCACATAGACTCAAAGAATGTAAAACTAAACTTTAAAACACTAAAACAAATCAAAAGCCTCAAAATAGCACAAAACACACTCAAATCTGCCTAAAAACCACTTTCTGGGCAGATTTGAGTACAAACACAACTTTGGACGAAATTAAGTTATGACTTGACTCAAGACTCTTAAAAACACAAACTAAATGTAATTCTAACTAATCTAACACTTTAAAATAAATGGGGGATTGGTTTTCACGAATTTAAAACTAAAACAAAAACTTGGAAACAAAACAGATTGTACAAACGAAATTGATGGAATAGAATGATGAAAAACTAGTTAGAGGGTTCCTTATCCACACATGAACATAAGCATATAATTTGACTCCCAGTTATGACTTCAACAAACGATGAATGACAATGCTCCAAGTTAATTAGGTTCGCTTAAATTAACTTTCAGATTTCCCTAGATTCATTGGATTGAATGGGATACGCATTACAACCAAATTATTCCTAATCAAAGTCCCTAACATGGAATACGCATGATAGAGACATTCAACAAAGATCATTAAGTTCAACGGAAATCATAAACATGGACTAGGCATTCATAACTATGGAATACGCATGTTAATCCAGCCTAGGGTTTACTAAACACAATCGTGACTAGCGATTTTTACTACTCATGAATATAAGTTCATAACGATTAGGTGAAATTCCCTTATATCCTAGCATCAAGTTTAGGCATGCAAATTAAGTGTCGACCCTCAACCCACATACATAAACAAGTTCTTAATCAAAACAGAAAAGTAACCCACATCTAAAGTTCATGAATTCATAACTGGAGTAAATCAAATCATAACCAACATATGTCCATGGCTTCAAATTCACCTCTAACTAAGAAGAAATTAGTTCCACATGTTTAACACAATTGAACAACAAGTTAAATTAAACATGAAAACAGAAACAAGAAAAGAAAGAACAAATTGATGGAATTGAATGGATGGAAAGTTAGCTACGGGGTTCATCTCCACACATGTTACACTTGCATATAATATTGATTCTCAGTTGGTCTTTTGATAAATTATGAAACTCAACGCCCCGGGTCAATTAGGTCCGCTTAAATTAACCGTCAAGTTTTCCTTAAGTTAATGAATTGGATGGGTTAGCGCAACGCAATTCACTACATTCTCCAAGAGTCCTTTACGTGAACAGCACAATAAAGATACAATCAAAGATCATTAAGCATTATGAAAACTATAAGTGTTGACGAGGCATTCGTTACTATGATGAGCATGAAACTCGTGCCAAGAATTCATTTAACGCGATTGTTTATAAGCAACCTCCACTACTTGTGAATATAAGTTCATAACGATTAGGTGAAACTCACTTATATTCTAGCGTCATATTCATGCATGAAAATTAAGCGCGCATTCTCAATAAACATACATAAATAAGTTATCAATCAAACGGTTAAACAAATTGAATCCACAACTTATGAAATTCCAACCAAAGATAATCAATTCATATTGCAAGCATAAACATGTATTTCGAATCACCTCATAACTTTGAAATCAAAGAAACACCTAAACATTCCAACAACTCAAACTTGAATTGTATGAACGTTTAGGCACTCTTCTCTTCCATTCCTCATACGTACAAAACAAAGAGAATTGAATTTAAACTTTGAAATCAAAGAAACACCTAAACATTCCAACAACTCAAACTTGAATTGTATGAACGTTTAGGCCCTCTTATCTTCCTCGTTGTTGTAGCACAAGGTCTAAGGTGAGTTTGATGGTGTGAATGGTTTGGGGAGTGGTGAAAATGGAAGGATGTGGATGTGATTTACTTAATTGATTTATTGAGAACTTGTTCTTGTGTGTTGATTAAGGATGCATACTTAGTTTTCATACATGAACTTGATGCTAGGATATAAGGAAATCTCACCTAATCGTTATGACCTTATATTCATAAGTAGTGGAAATCACTAGTCATGATTGTATTAAGTAAATTCTAGGCAAGAGTATCATGCAATTCATAGTTACGAATGCCTAGTCAATGCTTAGGGTTTTCGAAAAGCTTAATGATCTTTGATTTTATCTCTATTATGCAGTTCATGTAGGGAATTTGATAAGAATAATTTGATTGTCGATGCGTATTCCATCCAATTCAATGAAACTAGGAAAATCTGAGAGTTAATTTGTGCTTTTCACAATTAATTTGGGGCATTGTCATTCATGATTTAAAAGGAATAAAATCTAGAAATCAATTTATGTTACATATGTGCATGTGTGGAGAAGAACCCCCTAACTAGCCTTTTTCCCATTCAATTCACCCAGTTTAGTGCCTAATCTGTTTAAATTGCAATCTGTCCATTTTAATTAATTTCGTCAAAAACTAAATCCCCTTTTATTTTAGTGTCCAATTTAGTTAGAAAGTGTCTTAGTTTGTGTTTCTAAGTGTTTTGATTCAAGTTATTACCCAAATTCGTCCAAATTAGTGAAAGTGCTCAAAACTGCCCAGAAAGTGTTTTTAAGGCAGTTTTGAGTGTTTTGGTGCTGTTTTGAGTCTTTTGGTTTGTTTTAGTATTTTAAGTGTTTAGTTTTGCATTCTTTGAGTCTAGTTTAGTGTTGTAACCTTTGTTTTGTGTTTTTAAAGTCAGTTTAGAGTTGATTAGCATCCCTAGTTAATCCCCGGTTAGAACGATCCCTAATTGCATATATACTACAATTGTCACAAATAGGGTTTAATTTGTGTGTTAACATAATTTTCACATCAAATTTTGGCGCCGTTGCCGGGGATTAGCAAACTTGCTAATCCCTTGTGTTTGTGTCGAGTCAAAGTGTGTCTTAAGGTCAAGAGTCTAGTGTGTGTATTTGTTCTTTCTTTTTAATTTTGTGTTTGCCGTGACAAATCTGATTGCTTTTGTTTGTGTGCCGTGACCTATTCCTTGTTTTGGGTGTGTTTGCCGTGCTTCTAAGAGAGTTGCTAAATTGTTTTGCTTCATTGTTCTAGGTACAAGTGTATGACTTGTAGTTCTCACCCTGTTCGTCAGAATATCTTGGAGTTTGACGACGATTTTGAACGAACTTTGAGAAGAAAGAGGAAGCAACCAGAACCTAATCCACCTAGTTCTAGTTCTGAGGCCGAATCTGAGAAGGAAGAAGTGGAGGAAGAAGAACAAGTCATGGCGATGGAGAATCTAACAATCAAGGAGCTTTCTGCCTCGGGATTAGATAATGCCATGCCATTATGCATTCAATATCCTAGGGCGGCCCAAGGCAAGACCGATGAGTTCGAATTGAAGTCAAGCTTTCTGCATCATATTCCCAAGTACCATGGGCTGTCCATGGAAGATCCAAACAAGCATTTGAAGGAGTTTGAAGTTGTATGCTCAAGCATGACACCCATTAACGTTGATGGGAATATTTTGAAGATGAAGTCGATGCCCAAGGCAATACCCCGCGGCTGCCCAAGGCAAGACCGATGAAATCGAATTGAAGTCAAGCTTGTTGCACCACATTCCGAAATACCATGGGCTTTCCATGGAAGATCCCAACAAGCATCTCAAGGAGTTCGAGGTTGTTTGTTCGAGCATGACACCCATAAATGTCGATGGGAACATTCTGATGATGAAGGCTTTTCCATTCTCTCTTGTGGAAAAGGCTAAGGATTGGCTTTATGAATTGGCACCCGGGACCGTTACTTCTTGGGAGAGCATGAAGAGAGCGTTCTTGGAGAAGTTCTTCCCTACTTCAAGAGTCATTCTCTTGAGGAAGAAAATTTGCAGAATCCAACAAAGTCAAGGAGAATCTTTTCCGGCATACTACGAGCGTTTTAAAGCCCTTGTTGCATCATGTCCTCAACATCAAATGAAGGAGGAGCTTCTCCTTCAATACTTCTATGAGGGCCTTCTTCCCATTGAAAGGCAAATGCTCGATGCTTCGGCGGGAGGTGCATTGGTGGACAAAACTCCTATGGCAGCCAAGACCCTAATTGCAAACTGTGCTCTAAATGCACAACAATATGAAGGACTTGGGCAAAGGGACCCCTCACGGCAACACTTGAATGAGGTAAGTTCTCAATCCGATATTCAATCTTAGTTAGCTAATCTTACTTCTATTGTGTCTCAGATGGCCGAAGGGATGAAGATACAAGGACCGATTGTATGTGGTGTATGTTCTATCCAAGGACACCCTTCGGAAAGGTGCCCTCAATTGATTGAGAATGGGGGATGTGATGCGAGATTTATACGCACACAAATTAAACCCTCTTTTTATCAATTGTAGTAAGTATGTAAGTAGGGATCGTTCTGGACCGGGGATTAGGAGGGATTGTTAATCACTTGGATTTGACTAAAAAAAACGTAGAAACACAATATAAAACACTATACTAGACTCAAAGAATGCAAAACTAAACGTTAAAACACTAAGACAAACCAAAGGACTCAAAATGCTTTAAAAACACAAACTAAATTGATTTCTAACTAAATTGAACATTGAAGCAAAAGGGGGATTGAGGTTTGACGAAAATTGAAATAACGAAACAAGTTAATAAACTAGACAGAATGTAAATATGAAATTGATGAAATTATGGATGAATGCTAGCTAAGGGGTTCATCTCCATACATTTTACACTTGCATACAAGATTGATTCTCAGTTGGTCTTTCGATAAATTATGAAACTCAACGCCCCGGGTTAATTAGGTCCGCTTAAATTAACCGTCAAGTTTTCCTTAAGTTAATGAATTGGATGGGTTTGCGCAACGCAATTCACAACATTCTCCAAAAGTCCTTTACGTGAACAGCACAATAAAGATACAATCAAAGATCATTAAGCAACATGAAAACTATAAGTGTTGACGAGGCATTCGTTACTATGATGAGCATGAAACTCGTGCAAGAATTCATTTAACGCGATTGTTTATAAGCAACCTCCACTACTTGTGAATATAAGTTCATAACGATTAGGTGAAATTCACTTATATTCTAGCGTCATATTTATGCATGAAAATTAAGCGCGCATTCTTAATAAACATTCATAAATAAGTTATCAATCAAACGGTTAAACAAATTGAATCCACAACTTATGAAATTCCAACGAAAGTTAATCAATTCATATTGCAAATATAAACATAGTTTCGAATCACCCCCTAGCTAAAGGGGGTTTAGTTCCTCATAACTTTGAAATCAAAGAAACACCTAAACATTCCAACAACTCAAACTTGAATTGTATGAACGTTTAGGCACTCTTCTCTTCCATTCCTCATACATACAAAACAAAGAGAATTGAATTTAAACTTTGAAATCAAAGAAACACCTAAACATTCCAACAACTCAAACTTGAATTGTATGAACGTTTAGGCCCTCTTATCTTCCTCATTGTTGTAGCACAAGGTCTAAGGTGAGGTTTGGGGGATTATGGAAATGGATGAGGAGTGGTGGAAGGGGGACTCACGGTTTTGGATTCTAAGGGGAAGTGTTTGTGTTAGTTGTGGTGTGAGAAATGGAGAGATGGAATGGGGAGTGAATGAATGACAAATGAATGAGAATGCAAGGGTTTTTATAGGAGGAATGGAGGTGTATATGGCTGTTTGTTTAGGATGCAAGTGGCTAATTAATGATGGAAAACAGTTAGGAAAGCATGTGAAAGCTGGAAATGCATAAGGGGTACACGACAATGATGCTTGTTGGTGCTGAAATTGCATGTGTGTGAGGTGTGTAGGTGCTGAAAATGCATGTGAATGCATGGCATTTGAAGTGATTGTTGTTTGGAAATGAATGTGAAGACATGTGAAAGCTGGAAATGCATGTGAAGATGTTGGAAATGGGAATGAAGGCCACGGCAAAGGGGAAGTTTTTTGATTAATTAAAATGTGGATGCATGATGAAGAGTTAATAAATAATGCATGTAGGGTTAGGAAATAAAATCATAACTTAAAGGGGGATGATTAAAGGGTGCATGAGTGAATGATTGAATGTGCATGTGGGTGAATGTGAAGGGAATGCATGTGTTGATGAATGGGTTATGGATTTACACGGCTAAGAATGGCTGTTTTGATTGTGATGATGAATGCATGTTGAATTGGTGATGAATGTGCATGGCAAAGAATGGATTTGGCTGCAATGGTGTGTAATTGGGCTAGGTTTTAAGTGCATGAAATAGACCCAAATTGCTCCCCCTTGCATGGCAAGGAATGGTGTTTGTGTTAAGCCCATGGCAAGGTGAATGTAATTGGGTTAGGGCCATTGTTTTGTGTCCTCAAGTGCATACAAGGCCTTCGATTTCATCCAACACTTGGGCTCCAAGCATAAGCTATCCATCCTTAGCCCAATAGTGCTCCAAAAAGCCCCAAAACGCTCCACAATGCATCCTTTCGTCAAACACGTCCTATTATCCTAAAAACACACAAAAGAAGCATAAAGGACTAAAATAACTAAAGAAACATAACGTAAATGTACGAGAACTAGCCATTTAAGTAGCATGAATATGCTCCTATCAAATTCCCCCACACTTAGCTTTTGCTAGTCCTCGAGCAAAACAAAACAAAAGAAACCAAAAACAAAACAAAACGAACAAAACACAACCTACACCTTCCAACGTTGCCTCAGGGATTTCCAATGCACATGACAAGTTAAAAATCATTATTCTCACGGATTTTAGCCATCTTTACACTTAAGTACATTCTTAATCATAGTCACCACATACTAGTTCACAATTAAGCATTTAAAACACATTTCAAATGTAGTAACATGCTTTAGAGAATTTCCCCAATTCCTTACTAGAATGCACTCTATTTTCACACATATTTTCTGACTACACACCCTACACTAGTTATATGTGAGAAGATTGATGTAAACATGTAGACGAACACTCACATAAGTTGTAACAAGGAAAGCATTTTCTGGATTTACGATAATGACATGAATATGATCTCATGAATGGAATGCTACTACTTAGAATGAGAACCAGTGATTTCATAAGCTCATATCAATTCCAAACTCCACAAATTGAAACACATAACACTCAAGATAGAAGCATAAGGGTTGAAACGGAGCTAAAGGTGTTTGGCTAACAAAGAAGGGATATGGAAAACAAAGGTTCTTAAAGAAATAGCTAGCAAAGCATTTGAATTAATGTAGAATTCACTTTTGAATGAAAACTCAACTTTTGAACAAGGGGGAACAAGCTCTTTTTCCTTTCTTTCTTTTCTTTTCTGTTTTTCTTTTTCATATGTTTTTCACAATTTTTTTTTCTTTTCTTTTGACTCTCAAAACATACATAAACACTTAAGAACAAAACATTCTCTCCCCCACACTCATTTTCTTTCATAATGTAACTCAAAAGGAATTCATTTAAGTCATGCTCACTATCATTTAAGAACAAGGGTGTGGATTGTCCTAAACTAGGCTAGGTAAGGATAATGTGGGTTAACAAAGAATAAAGGCTAAACGAGGCTCAACGGGGTTAAAACTTACAACAAATACGAAATATGGGAAGTAAGGCTATTTGGTTATGGTGGCAACTACACAACTTCATCTTGATATATGTTGTGCAAATCAATGTCATGCTTTGAATGAAACGGATATAAGTTCTAGCATTTAGTTCTATCATGATACAATTGCATTCTAAGTAGCAACCAAGCAAGGAATGATGAGATCATGCAACGACTTTAGAAAACAAGAAATCACAGATTATAACTCTCCAAAGAAGGTAATGGCTCGAGTCTCACAGGGTTGTAGCGTTTGTTTGAGTTCCTTCCTTCAAGCATGTTACTAAAACGAATTTTTCTTTTATGATTGCATGTGAAGTCATACATTATAACCATAACCAAGCATATACCAAGAGTAAATCAAACTTTCATCCATGTTTATAATTCTCTTTAACAGTCATGCAATTACAAACCAAATCCTTTTCATTTTGTTGGAAGATACCCTAAGACACAAACACACAAAAACGACTCAAAACACTCTTTTTAGGCTTTTCAAAACATTTTTTTCAAATTTTTATGTGATTTTCGGAGTTATAAAACAAAACACGCTAAAACACTCTAAAACAATTTAAAAACACCTTAAAACAGCAAGGAACAACATTTGAAGTTATGGGTGATAAAATCCCACGAATTTGCATAAATATACTTAGTTACCCCCCCACACTTAAATCAAACATTGTCCTCAATGTTTTAAGCATAGATTCACACAAAACATAAGTAAACACACAAAAAGCAATTCAACATACTAAACATGGCAGAATGTAATTAACAAAGAGAAGAGTTTAGGGACGCAAATCTGGTTATGGAGTGTAAATTCCCTCTTCTCCTTGGTGATTGCATTGAGGCTTTGATCTTTGTGATTCCACAGGCTTACTGTTGAACTGGTTTCTGCCCATCGTTGATTTTCCTTTGTGCTACTTCTTGAACTGGGCAGCAGGATGGTTCTTTTGGTTTCCCCCGAAGGTCTGAGCTTCCTCCTTTTATCTGTTTCTTTGTTTAATCTTTGCAGGAATGGTCCCTTCTCTGGAAGTGTATCAACCGTTGAAGATGACTACTCGAGAGCAACGCTAGGTAAGCAATCAGGAATAGATTCCAGGCAGTTGGCTCCAGAACGGAAGACTGACTCCAAGTGCCGGCTGATTGCTTCTTTTACTTTGCCATGCGAGTAAGAACAAGGACAAAGAAAAAGACAGGGAAAGAGCATGATATGAGATACTTTTGCTTTTGACCTTGATGATATGAGATACCTTTGTGATAAGTCACATTTTGTATACGTTATATCTTCATTATTTGGCGTCTTTGTGATTGTTTTGGATTAAACTAGTTGCATTTTACCTTATTTGGTGTTAGTGTGCAGCAAGGGAGAAATTGGATCAATGGGAAGGCAAATGAAGTAAAAACATTCCAGAAAAGATGTGAAGTGTTAAGAAATGCAATTCGGCCATATTGGGTGATTCTAAACAAGGCAAAGTCATTGAAGTCAACTATGTGGTTCCAACACCAAAACATGCATTCATATGCATGTCACAACCTTGACCGTGTGTTCTCATGCAACCCCATCATTTTATGCACTTCTAAACACCAAACATACGGTCACATGCATGCTAACATCCAGTCCGTGCGTCCCATGCCATTCCAACTCCCTTTTGAGCCAAAAACATCCATTTCCATTACTTAATCCATTCAGCCACATCTTCACATGCATGATCCACATCCATTCCGTGCATTCCATTACATTTCTGCACTTCATCTTTGCAGAAATACACATGCACTTCAATTAAATAAAACCCATGCTTGCACCTTTCCCTTTTGTTATTCACCCATTATTCCAGAAAATCAATCATTCTTAGTCCATGCCGTGTGATCCCTTCTCCTTTCCAGATTTTTACAAAGCATTTTCTGGTGGTCCAAGTCACCTTTGCAGGTTCCACTCACTTGTGGCAGCAAGAGCATGTGCTTCTTTGAATACATTAACATTTCCTTGCAGATCATGTCCAGGCCGTGAGTCTACCATCTCAGAAACACAATCATTTCCATCACTTAAGCTCTGCCATCTGAGTTAAAAAAAGCCAAGATCCAATCTGATTTTTGGGGACAGATTCTTTTCCATAAAACAAGCCTCATTTGACACAACAAGTGGGCCGAAAGTTCCTTCTTCATTTTCAGTGCATTACACACTCTAAAACCTCCCCTATTTCACTCCATTCTCTGCCCATTTCTGTCCTAAGGGCAGAAACCATCCAAACCAAACCAATCTACTTCATCCGCACCACATTTGGAGAAGCAACACCAAGGAACTCTTCAAGGACTTCAACATCAGTTTTGCTTCAAGGGTTCATTCTTATCAATTCTATGTTCATTCATGTTTTATACTTTTATGTCAAATCTTTTGTAGACATGAATTGTAACTAAGCTTCCTCTAGGGATTCGATGTAACCTTGCAAAGTTTGCTATGTAATTAAGTTAGAATGCTCAGTTTGTCTACCTAGTTCTTGCTTCATTCTCTGTTATAATTGTGAATTTGTGAGTTGATTTGTATGCTTGATCTCCATTTGAGTTAACCACAAGTTATTTAGCCAAGATTAAAGCATACATCATGTCTAATATTGGTGGATTTGTGAATGAATGAAGGGAAAGCTTGGCAAACATCCTGCCGAGTGTTCCCTTTGGTTTAGTGAACGTTTCTTGTGCATTACATACTCTAGATTATGAACCAAAGTTGCACATCACAATTAGGTTCAAGATTAGAGACATTTGATCAAATCCACACATCATATGGTTGATCATATCCAAGTGAAACAAACTCAAGAAATTTGTAGATGAATGAGTATAAACCAACTTAACAAACATGGATTTAATTGAGCAATGGTGAAATCGAATCCCTAGTTTCATTTCCATTGATACTATCTCATTATATTGGTTGTTGATTCATTGATTTGTGTTTACTTCATTCTCTTATGCTTTCAAGTTACAACAACAAATCTGCATAGTTTGATTAGTTTGATTCAAATCTGCCTATTTAAGCAAAACAAGTAGTTACATAGGTCCAATCAGTCCCTGTGGATTCGACACCCTTGCTTGTGCCATTATACTAAATATATTCTAGCATTAGGAAGGAAATATTCATCAACAAAAATGGCGTCGTTGCCGGGGACTGATTTCAGTCCCTTGTAATTGCTTGTTTGCTTGTTTGCTATTTTGATTAGTGTCAAGGTTCATAACTTGTCAAATTGATAACTGGAAGTTGATTTAAGTTGCATACATTTCATGTGTGGAAAAGAATCCCTTAGCCATTCCATTATCCATTGGTTTACATCAACTTGCTTTACAATCTGATTTCGTTATAATCTGTCCATTTAATTGCATTTCGTCCAAATACAATTTCTCCCCATATTTGGTTAAGTTTTAGGCTTAGAATCTGTCTTATCTTGTGTTTTGAAGCATTTTGAGTCAAGCTCAAACCTAATTTTCGTCCAAAATTGAGTTTAGTGTCAAAACTGCCCAGTTTGTGTTTTTAGGCAGTTTTGGGAGTTTTTAGCTTGTTTTGAGTCTTGTGAATCTGTTTTGAGTCCCTTGAGTCCTTTCAAACGTTTTTAAGTTTATTTTTGTTCATTTCATTGTTGTTGCTAGTAGATTTTCATTCACACTTGTGTTATTTTATTTCAGGTAGTATATGTCAAATAAACTTGTTGAGTTAGGCCAAAGAATTGAACGGTTGAAGGGCCACACTTTGGACAACTTTGTGCCATCAAGTTCATCCTTTAACTGTGAGGAAGAGGAAGGGAATTCACCTAGTTCAACAAGTAAAGAATCTGAGCAATTTAATTGGGAAAGAGAAGAAGAGATGGCGGGCAACGAAGATGAACTTCGAGCTTTGGAGGACTTTGCTCAACCAATCATACCAAATTCACCTTCATGCATCTTGCTGCCCACAGAAGCTAGAAACTATGATCTCAAATCTTCACATTTTCATATGTTTCCCTCATTTTATGGCTTACCTAATGAAGACCCTTTAGCTCATATTAAAGAATTTTACAATGTTGTGAGTGGTTTACCTTTGCAGGGAGTGAGTGAAGCGAATTTGAGGATGAGAGTGTTTCCTTACACCTTGAAAGATAAGGCCAAGAGTTGGTTGATGACTCTAACACCAGGTTCCCTCACCACATGGGATGTCGTGGCTAAGAAGTTCTTGGAGAAGTTCTTTTCCACTCAAAAGACAGCCACATTAAGGGGACAAATCTTCAACTTCAAACAAGATGATGGAGAACCTTTCAATGAGTGTTGGGAGCGTTTTAAAGGCCTCTTGATACAATGTCCACACCATGGGTTACCTTTTCACTTACAAATGCAAATTTTCTATGATGGACTAACCCAAAATTGTCAATCAACTGTTGATAATGCAGCAGGTGGAGCATTGAAGAAAAAGAATGCTCAAGAGTCATATAACATTTATGAGATGTTGGGGTCTAATGCTCAACACAAAGATTTAAGGGGTAAGAAAGTTGGAGTCTATGAAACAAGTTCTAATCATGAGCTTTTATTGCAGGTAGCTAACCTAGAAAGGAAGCTTGAATCCGTGCTCAACATGGTGCCAAAAGCAAATGAAGTGTGTGCCATTTGCAACATACCAAGCCATCCTACTCACCAATGTCCATCTAGGGAGGCTTATCCCGAGTATGTTCAAGAGCAAGTGAACCTCATGAATTCTTACAACCAAAGACCAAGGAATGATATGTATTCCAATACATATAACCCGAGTTGGAGAGATCATCCCAACTTTCCATGGAAGAACAACAATCCAATCCAAAATTTCCAACCAAAACCTGCCACTACCCTTGAGGATACGGTTAAGTTGTTAGCCCAAAACACTTTGCAATTCCAACATTCCACAAATAGCACTCTCCAACAACATTCAGCAGCCCTAACCAAAATGGAGACACAATTGGGGCAGATTGCAGATGCTTTGAACCAAAGAGAGGTTGGGAAGTTTCCAAGCCAACCCGTGATACTCCAAAGGAACCAAGAGCAAGCCAAAGCAATCACTACACTTAGAAGTGGTAAGGTTATTGATAATAGAGTTGGCAATGAAGTTACTAATGAATATGATCATGTGAATGCAGGTGTCACTCAAGGAGACAATGAGAAATCAATTGAGGAACGAAGCCATGCCACTTCCTCACTAGAAGCACTAAATCTTCACAAGGCCGAGAAACCATACACTCCACCAATACCATTCCCTGGAAGACTTGCCAAGAGCAAGCAGGATAAGTCATTCAAAGAAATTTTTGATATACTAAGCAAAGTGAATGTTAACTTACCTTTGCTTGATGTCATTAGGAACATGCCGGCATATGGGAAGTTCTTCAAGGAGTTAAACAGCTACAAAAGGAAGTATGGACCACATGAGAAGGTAGTGGTGTCTGAGAATGTGAGTGCAGTTTTGCAAAGAAAACTTCCACCAAAGCTCAAGGATCCAGGAAGTTTCTCTATCAACATCACCATAGGGGACAAAAAAGTAGAGAAGGCAATGCTTGATTTGGGTGCTAGCATCAACTTAATGCCTTATTCAGTGTATCTTCAACTAGGTTTAGGAGATTTGAAAGCCACCACCATTTCATTACAACTTGCAGATAGATCCGTGAAATATCCAAGAGGTATAGTAGAAGATATTCTAGTTCAAGTTGATAAACTAATATTGCCTGCAGATTTTGTAGTGTTGGACATGGAAGAAGCTCCTATACATGATCGTGAGTGTTGGACATGGAAGAAGCTCCTATACATGATCGTGAGTTGCCAATATTGCTTGGGAGACCTTTCATGGCCACGCCCAAGACCATCATTGATGTGCAAAATGGACTCCTCACTATGACAGTGTTAGGAGAGACAGTTCAATTCAAAGTGTTTGAATCTCTTTCTCATCCTTCGTCATCTCTTGATTGTTATGCCATTGATATGCTTGATTCACTTGTATTCTCTAAGTTCTTGCAGGCACAATCGAATGAACCATTGCAAACTGTTTTGAGTCAATCTCAAGATGAGTTTGATGAGGAAGATGCACTCATGGAAGAAGTAGCTGCTTTGGAAGCATTAGCATTGTATCCTTTCAATGTTTCGCCTCGTTTTGAGCCTTTAGAATCATCAATGTCACATCTAACTCCTTCTACTATTAAAGCACCAAAACTTGAACTTAAACCACTTCCACCACATCTAAAATATGCATATCTAGCTGAATTTGAAACTCTTCCAATTATCATAGCCTCTGATCTCACCCCAAATGAAGAAGATAAACTAATTAGGGTGTTAAAAGAGTTCAAATCTGTTTTTGGTTGGTCTATTGCAGATATCAAGGGAATAAGCCCTACCATGTGCATGCATAGGATCCTTTTGGAGGAAGGAGCAAAATCAACCCGTGAGCCACAAAGAAGACTCAATCCACACATGAAGGAAGTTGTTAGGAATGAGGTGTTGAAATTGTTAGATGTGGGGATCATATATCCCATTTCTGATAGCAAATGGGTGAGTGCTATTCAGGTGGTGCCTAAGAAGGTGGGAATCACTGTAATGAGGAATGAAAACAATGAGCTTGTTCCCACAAAACCCACGGCCAGTTGGCGTGTTTGCACTGATTACAGGAAGTTTAATTCTAGCACTAGAAAAGATTACTTTCCTATGCCTTTCATAGATCAAATGCTTGAGAGATTGGCAGGTTACTCACATTATTGTTTTCTGGATGGATACTCAGGTTACAATCAAATTGCAATCGCTCCGGAGGATCAAGAGAAAACAACCTTTACTTGCCCCTTTGGCACATTTGCATACCGGAGAATGCCTTTTGGACTTTGCAATGCTCCAACAACATTCCAAAGATGTATGTTGGCAATCTTCTCTGACATGGTAGAAAGGTTCATTGAGGTATTTATGGATCACTTCTCAGTGTTTGGTTCTTCTTTTGACGAATGTCTTAACCATCTCTCCTTAGTACTTCAAAGATGTCAGGAAACAAATTTGGTTCTCAATTGGGAAAAGTGCCAATTTATGGTGAAACAAGGAATTGTGTTGGGGCATGTAATCTCTAGCAAAGGAATGGAGGTAGACAAAGCCAAAATTGACGTCATCACCAATATGGTAGCCCCCACCACTGTGAAGGGAGTAAGAAGTTTTTTGGGCCATGCGGGTTTTTATCGTCGTTTCATTAAGAACTTTTCAATGATCACTCGTCCATTATGCAATCTGTTAGCTAAAGATATTGTATTTCATTTTGATAAGGCTTGTATGGATGCATTCAATACTTTGAAAAATGAACTAACCTCGGCCCCTATTATTATGGCACCAGATTGGTCGTTACATTTTGAATTAATGTGTGATGCCTCTGACTATGCTGTTGGTGCAGTTTTAGGGCAAAGGGTGAACAAGCTTCCACATGTGATCTACTATGCAAGCCGGACTCTGCATGATGCTCAACTTAACTATTCCACAACTGAAAAGGAGTTGCTTGCTGTTGTTTTTGCCTTAGAAAAGTTTAGGTCATATCTTGTGGGATCTAAAGTTATTGTGTTTTCTGATCATGCAGCCATTAGGTATTTGATGACAAAGAAGGATGCTAAACCACGCTTGATTAGATGGATACTCTTACTACAAGAGTTTGACTTGGAAATTCGAGATAAGAAGGGCAATGATAATGTTGTGGCTGACCATTTGTCCAGGCTTAATGAAAACCATGGAGTTGGACAACCTTTGCCCCTAAATGAATCATTTCCAGATGAACAACTCTTTGTTGTTCAAGAACAAGAACCATGGTATGCGGATTTTGTTAATTATCTTGCTTGTGGTATAATGAGAAATGACCTTTCTTTTCAGGAAAGAAAGAAGTTCCTTGCCATGGTAAAGCACTACGTTTGGGACGAACCATATTTGTTTAAATATTGCCCTGATCAAATCATTAGGAGATGTGTCCCAGAGAGTGAGCAACAAAGCATCCTAACATTTAGCCACACATTGGCATGTGGAGGCCATTTTGGTGCCAAAAAGACGTCTCTAAAGGTGTTACAATCTGGTTTCTTTTGGCCTACTTTATTCAAAGATGCTTTTGATTTTTGTTCTAAGTGTGATAGGTGCCAGAAAATGGGGAACATTAGCCGAAGAAATGAGATGCCATTGAACAACATTTTGGTGGTGGAGCTATTTGATGTTTGGGGAATCGATTTCATGGGACCATTTCCATCCTCTTTTGGTTACTTATACATATTAGTGGCAGTGGATTACGTGTCCAAATGGGTTGAAGCCATTGCTACAAGAACTAATGATCATAAGGTTGTGTTGAATTTTCTTAAAGATGTGATTTTTTGTAGGTTTGGAACCCCAAGAGCTATTATTAGTGATGGTGGCAGCCATTTCTGCAACAAACCTTTTGAATCCTTGATGAAGAAGTACAACATCAACCACAAAGTGGCAACCCCGTACCATCCTCAAACCTCAGGACAAGTGGAGATTAGCAATAGGGAGATCAAGAACATTTTGATGAAGACTGTGAGCCCTACAAGGAAGGACTGGTCACTAAGGTTAAATGATGCACTATGGGCATATAGAACAGCATACAAGACCCCCATTGGCATGAGTCCTTATCGCCTTGTGTTTGGGAAAGCTTGTCATTTGCCAATGGAGCTTGAACACCGTGCATATTGGGCCATCAAGAAGTTCAACTTTGATTACAAGGATGCTGGAGTAGCAAGGAAGCTCCAACTTAATGAGTTGGAAGAGCTTAGAAATGAGGCATATGAGAATGCCAAAATCTACAAGGAACGGACTAAGCTCTATCATGACAAGGCCATCCTAAGGAGGGAGTTTCACCAAGGTATGAAAGTACTTTTGTATGACTCACGTTTGAGACTTTTTCCAGGAAAATTGAAGTCTAGGTGGGTGGGACCATTCAAAGTACTGCAAACATTTCCCCATAGAGCTGTGGAGATAGAGAACATGAAGAATGGCACTTCTTTTAAAGTCAATGGGCAGCGATTGAAACCATATTTGGAGAAAGTAGAGGAGGAGCCAGTGTATCAAGTTGTAGATTTTCTTGAGTTTACAACACCATGAACAAACTACCATGTCTTGCCTAGACATTAAATAAAGCGCTTGCTAGGAGGCAACCTAGTGTGGTTTGTGTTCTTTCCTTATTTTGTGTTTATGTTATTTCCATTCCATATTCTTTGCCTATTTACTTTGCATACAATTTTAAGCATCGAGGACAATGCTTAGGTTAGGTTTGGGGGTGTGGGATGGAAAGTTTGTGTTTGTATTTGTTTTATGTGTTAGTTTGGTTAAGAGTGTTTTGCTTTTATTTTGTTCAATTATGTGGGTTTGTTTTAGTTAAGTGTGCTTTGCTTACTAATATGAATGTACATGAGGGTTTTGTTTGAAAATAAACGATTGGGTTGCTATGAAAAAGTGTGCATCTTGTTGTCATGTATAAAGCTTTAACTCTTGGAATTATGATGATAGAGGTACCATACTTAAATTCTGGAAGAAGAATAGTGGAGACTACCCTAGTGAGTTATTTTGAGCCTAATTGCTTCTTTGAGAGGGTTTAAAGTGTTTCTACTCCTATCTTTTTCTTTCAATTTCACTCTAAATGATCTCATTACTTCTATTTTGTTTGGATACTAAGAATCATTCTCCTTTGCAGATACCATGTGTTTAGTGTCATTCAGGAATGAACTCAATGAGATGATGTTAGGCTATGCATGTTTAACTACTAAAAGGCTTAAATCCTACCCATTTGTGTGCTCCATTCACCCAACCAAACACTTTAGCCTAATTCTTTCATCACCCACACCATAATCTACCCATTCTAGCCCATTACAAGCCATACCTTATAGTTTGGGGAAATACCAATGTGATGAAAACTAAGGGCAGATTGAGTTATAAAGCAAGATTGTGGCGTGTACCGAGGGCACCTATGTTGAAAATGTTTCTAAAAAAAAAAAAAAAAAAAAGAGAAAAGAAAAAAAAAAAAAGAGGATCAAAGTGGATACAAATTCCAAATCGCCTAATTATAAAGCATAGGGCCTTGACGCCAAAAACAAAAGAAGACAAATGCCAGTGAAGAGCCTCAAAGACACTTTGGTATGCCCCAAACTCTAGCATTTCATATCAAGTCTTTCATAACCTATACCCTAAGCCTTGCATTACAACCTTGAGAAAGACCTAGCTGATCATTGAGGATGTATTCATGGGTGATGGTAAGTGTGTGTGTTATCTATATTCTTAGTATTTGATTCATTTCATGAGATCTACTCAGAAACTGTGCTTCCATTTCAGATTTCATATGTGAGAATTTTGATTTCCTTTACATAATTCCACTCATATATGTTGTTGAGAGAATAAACCTTAAGATCTCAGTGAAGACTTGAGTGGAAGCTGTGAGGAGTAGAGTTGAGGCGAAGTCTATCTTAAGCATTTGGGTATGGTGACCTTGAAGTTGTAAGACATTGAGAAATATCTTTATACGTTACAATTGATACGATTCTTTGAAGTGGCAAACTTTTGAGTTGAAAGAATGACAAAACCTTCATTAGTTCTTATTAGTTTGTTTAAAGCATGTTTTAACCAAATTGTTTGCAGTGTTTGTAGTTGTTTGTGGGTGTCATCACTGTAAACCTTCAGGAGACACAACTCCTCCAACTAGGGACACCTAGGGGTTCAAAGGCTTGTTGTGCATGCTCAGTGCAATCGTTTAGCCAGCGAAAGTGGTTTAGTTATATGTTTGTGTTTTTGTGTGTTTTAGTTTTAAGTTTGCTCGAGGACTAGCAAAAACCAGGTTTGGGGGTATTTGATAAGTCACATTTTGTATACGTTATATCTTCATTATTTGGCGTCTTTGTGATTGTTTTGGATTAAACTAGTTGCATTTTACCTTATTTGGTGTTAGTGTGCAGCAAGGGAGAAATTGGATCAATGGGAAGGCAAATGAAGTAAAAACATTCCAGAAAAGATGTGAAGTGTTAAGAAATGCAATTCGGCCATATTGGGTGATTCTAAACAAGGCAAAGTCATTGAAGTCAACTATGTGGTTCCAACACCAAAACATGCATTCATATGCATGTCACAACCTTGACCGTGTGTTCTCATGCAACCCCATCATTTTATGCACTTCTAAACACCAAACATACGGTCACATGCATGCTAACATCCAGTCCGTGCGTCCCATGCCATTCCAACTCCCTTTTGAGCCAAAAACATCCATTTCCATTACTTAATCCATTCAGCCACATCTTCACATGCATGATCCACATCCATTCCGTGCATTCCATTACATTTCTGCACTTCATCTTTGCAGAAATACACATGCACTTCAATTAAATAAAACCCATGCTTGCACCTTTCCCTTTTGTTATTCACCCATTATTCCAGAAAATCAATCATTCTTAGTCCATGCCGTGTGATCCCTTCTCCTTTCCAGATTTTTACAAAGCATTTTCTGGTGGTCCAAGTCACCTTTGCAGGTTCCACTCACTTGTGGCAGCAAGAGCATGTGCTTCTTTGAATACATTAACATTTCCTTGCAGATCATGTCCAGGCCGTGAGTCTACCATCTCAGAAACACAATCATTTCCATCACTTAAGCTCTGCCATCTGAGTTAAAAAAGCCAAGATCCAATCTGATTTTTGGGGACAGATTCTTTTCCATAAAACAAGCCTCATTTGACACAACAAGTGGGCCGAAAGTTCCTTCTTCATTTTCAGTGCATTACACACTCTAAAACCTCCCCTATTTCACTCCATTCTCTGCCCATTTCTGTCCTAAGGGCAGAAACCATCCAAACCAAACCAATCTACTTCATCCGCACCACATTTGGAGAAGCAACACCAAGGAACTCTTCAAGGACTTCAACATCAGTTTTGCTTCAAGGGTTCATTCTTATCAATTCTATGTTCATTCATGTTTTATACTTTTATGTCAAATCTTTTGTAGACATGAATTGTAACTAAGCTTCCTCTAGGGATTCGATGTAACCTTGCAAAGTTTGCTATGTAATTAAGTTAGAATGCTCAGTTTGTCTACCTAGTTCTTGCTTCATTCTCTGTTATAATTGTGAATTTGTGAGTTGATTTGTATGCTTGATCTCCATTTGAGTTAACCACAAGTTATTTAGCCAAGATTAAAGCATACATCATGTCTAATATTGGTGGATTTGTGAATGAATGAAGGGAAAGCTTGGCAAACATCATGCCGAGTGTTCCCTTTGGTTTAGTGAACGTTTCTTGTGCATTACATACTCTAGATTATGAACCAAAGTTGCACATCACAATTAGGTTCAAGATTAGAGACATTTGATCAAATCCACACATCATATGGTTGATCATATCCAAGTGAAACAAACTCAAGAAATTTGTAGATGAATGAGTATAAACCAATTTAACAAACATGGATTTAATTGAGCAATGGTGAAATCGAATCCCTAGTTTCATTTCCATTGATACTATCTCATTATATTGGTTGTTGATTCATTGATTTGTGTTTACTTCATTCTCTTATGCTTTCAAGTTACAACAACAAATCTGCATAGTTTGATTAGTTTGATTCAAATCTGCCTATTTAGACTAGTTTGATTCATTTCTTAGAGTTTTAAGCAAAACAAGTAGTTACATAGGTCCAATCAGTCCCTGTGGATTCGACATCCTTGCTTGTGCCATTATACTAAATATATTCTAGCATTAGGAAGGAAATATTCATCAACACTTTGCTTTTGAAGAAGCGGTGAATGAATCAGCATATTTCAATCCGCCGTTTCCTCCTGGGTCATCTGTACTCCAAGCATCTGGTATCATCTTTGGGGAAGAAGAAAGAATTGAGTATTTCGAAAGGCTTTGCTGGGAGTGCGCCCTCAGAGGTGAGGGAGAGTTGGGCATTTTCTTCAGGTTTGCCTTGCCATAAAAGACGAAGGTCGACATATATAGAGATAATATCACTTGGTGGTACTGTTCTTTTACCCTTGTCGACAAACGTTTTGATCCCGCAAATCCGGCTTTTAGAAATAGTGGCCACTCTTCGATTTCTGAGCAGGCGCCCCTTCGCTTTCTGAACGACACGTGGTAGTGCAGATGCGGCTCCTTTTGACAAAGCTGCACGCGTCTTCTGAAAAGCAGAGAAAGCGTCGCCGAACTTTGCGCTTGTCGGCTAAAGATGTGTAGTTGCGATGATGGCCTCCACGTGTTTTCAGCATTGTCAGAAATCTTTTGACAAAGTTGAACGCGTTTTCTGAAAAGCAGAGGGAGCGTCGCCTAACTTACGCCGGAAAATCCGGCTCTTTGAATCGGTGGACGCGTCTGATGCGAGATTTATACGCACACAAATTAAACCCTCTTTTCGTCAAATTGTAGTATATGTATAAGTAGGGATCGTTCTGGACCGGGGATTAGGAGGGATTGTTAACCACTTGGATTTGACTCAAAAACGTAAAATAACAATATGAAACACTATACTAGACTCAAAGAATGCAAAACTAAACTTTAAAACACTAAAACAAACCAAAAGACTCAAACATCACCCAAAACACTCAAAACTGCCTTAAAATCACTTTCTGGGCAGTTTTGAGCACTTTGGTGAATTTGGACGAAATTGGGAAATAAAATGAATCAAAACACTTAAAAGCACAAACTAAATTGATTTCTAACTAAATTGGACATTAAAGTAAAGGGGGATTTAGATTTATACGAAAATTGAAATAACAAAACAAGTTAATAAACAAAACAGATTGTAAAACGAATTTGATGGAATGAATGGATGGATGATAGAATGGCTAAGGGGTTCATCTCCATACATGTTAAACTTGCATAATAAAATGATTTCCAATTGCATTTCAATAAACCATGAAACTCAACACCCCGGGTTAACCGTGATGCACTAATTAACCTTCAAATCTTCCTAACGTTATTGAATTGGATGGGTTAGCGCATACAACAATTCAAAACATTCCCCACAAGTCCTCAACATGAATACATAGAAGAGATACAAGCAAGAATCATTACGCTCTATGAAAATTATAAGTGTTGACGAGGCATTCGTTACTATGGATTGCATGAAACTTATGCCAAGAATTTGTTTAACGCGATTGTTTATAAGCAACCTCCACTACTTGTGAATATAAGTTCATAACGATTAGGTGAAACTTACTTATATTCTAGCGTCATATTCATGCATGAAAATTAAGCGCGCATTCTCAATAAACATACATAAATAAGTTATCAATCAAACGGTTAAACAAATTGAATCCACAACTTATGAAACGCAATTAGAAGTATTCAAATCAAAATGCAAGCATAAACATATATTCGAATCACCCCCTAACCAAGGGGGGTTTAGTTCCTCATGGTACAAAACAAAGAGAATCAAAGAAACACCTAAACATTCCAACAACTCAAACTTGAATTGTATGAACGTTTAGGCCCTCTTATCTTCCATTCCTCATTCGTACAAAACAAAGAGCATTGAAATTAAACATTGAAATCAAAGAAACACCTAAACATTCCAACAACTCAAACTTGAATTGTATGAACGTTTAGGCACTCTTCTCTTCCTCTTCGTTGTGGCACAAGGTCTAAGGTGAGTTTGATGGTGTGAATGGTTTGGGGTGTGGTGTTTGGATTAATAGGGAAGGCACGGCACAAGGGTGGTTTGATGTCTACATTTCTGCAATGGATGAGTTTATGGAAGAGTGTTTGGAATGGATGAATTTCTGGCACAAAGGCCTTATTTCTGTGGTGAATGAATGAGAATGAATGAGAATGAATGCTTATTTATAGGTGAAATGGGGGGAACATGACAGCTAGGAGGGAATGTGGCTGCATGTTTGAATGATTAAAGGATGCATGTGGGTTGGATTTGCATGTGCAATGAATATGTGGCTGCATGTGCAAGGGGACAATCTGAAAATGCATGTGAAAGCATGTGTTGGCT
Organism: Pyrus communis; assembly: GCF_963583255.1. Classification (NCBI taxonomy): domain Eukaryota; kingdom Viridiplantae; phylum Streptophyta; class Magnoliopsida; order Rosales; family Rosaceae; genus Pyrus; species Pyrus communis. Next base: position 11,271,281 of record NC_084815.1, read on the forward strand.
GCAATGATGAAATGGATGGGAGTGCATGTGGCTTAATTAATTAAAGGGAGTGCATGTGCAATGTTTTAAAGGATGGAATGCATGTGAATATGATGGAAATCTGATATGGTGATGGGAGATGCATGTGGCTGATTTATGCATGTGAATGCATGTGGCTGCAATGGATTAGGAATCCTTCAATTTCGTCCATTCCTTTTGCTCCAAACATAAGCTATCCATTCCAAGTCCAATTTTGCTCCAAAATGCTCCAAAATGCATCTTTTTGCTTCCTTAGCCATATGAACCTAAAAACACACGAAAATGGCTTAAACGACTAAAACAACTATGAATTAACAATATAAATGCACGAAAACAAGCTAAGTAAGTCGCCTAAATATGCTTCTATCAGCGTCGCCTTGGCTTCTTATAGAGGTATCGATTACCGCCAACATACACACTCTGAAGAATTCCCATTCTTGAACATCGTCTCCGGCCCTTTGAAATTTTAACTCCATCCACCCCTTCTCTTTGAACACTTTTGAAAAATGGCAAACCCATCGAACCTTAGCTTAGAATTGAGCCTCAGCAGTGATACGGCCGCGCCGCGTCAAGGTAACGTATGGCGCCCTTCTTTCTTATCTTCTAACGGTCTTCTTACAGGTGAAGACTCCGTGATGCAGGACGCCACAACAGCTACAATAGTAGCTAGGAACCTCCTCACTCCAAAAGATAGTAGGCTGCTGTCAGGACGGTCCGATGAGTTGGCCGTTCAAGAGTCCCTCGCACTTAGTGTTCAGTGTGCGAGCTCTGTGTCCAACATGGGCCAACGCCTGCTTGCCCGCTCCCGTCAGGTGGAATCATTGATGGCAGAGGTGGAAAGTCTTAAGCAGGAGATCAAACAGCTTAAGTACGAGAATAGAAGTTTGCATGTGCTTGCAAATAACTATTCGGCGGGCATGAAGAGGAAGCTTGATGAGCTGCAAGAATCTGAAGGTCGGATTCAAAGTGACCGTCAAAAGCTTGCTGCTTATCTCCAGAGGCACCTTTTTCCTGGGTTATCCAGCGCTTGGCCAAGTATTGAGGCCTGGAATGCTCTAGCTCCGATGCCTCCCGCTTCTATGCCTTCCGCTCCTATGCCTTCCGCTCCGACGCCTCGTAGTGGGGCTTCACGCAAACAACCTCTGTGAAGGCTCCATCTTTCTCCATGTTTAGTATCTTCTTTTTTATTTTATTTAATATATGATTTTTTTTTTTTTTTTTAAACATAAATAAAATCAAACGGCATGGAATTGGTCCTTGAATGGAAGGTGATACTTGAAGTGAACCGGCATTGGTTTGAATTCTAGTGTAGGTGCCTGATTCATAAAAAACAGCAAGTTAGTATAAAATGTAATGGAATTTGGAAAAAATGACTTACTTGTTTTGTCTGACAAGAACTCAATGACAAACACCACTCCTTTGAAAGTTTCAGGGATATTGGACTTGGCCAGATTGCAAGTGATGGTTATGACTTGTCCAATGTCATCAAATTTAACTTCTTTGGATTTTGTGGTTTCAAGAACGTCCTCTTTGATGAATTCATGACATTCCCTACTTGTCACCTTTGGAAGGGCTTCCAAGATGTCTTTTTCACCTTCTTCTTCCTTGGAAGTCATGAATCTGCAAGGAATAGGGATATTTGTTGGAACGGGGTTAAAAATAATGAAATTTGGAACAACCATACCTGTATTAGATGGCATAGGAGCAATAGGTGCCTCCGGTAAAGGTGTTTCCACCCTTTCCGTGGGTTGGGTGTATTCCTCTTCCTTGTGATTTGATTTTGATGGTTGAGGGTCCGTTCCAACCTCCTTGTCACTTCTCAACATGATTTCCTTGGCAGTTTCAAATTCTCCCTTCGGATTTGCAATGGTTGAACTAGGGAGTTCGCCTTGGTCTCGAAACTGTCCTACGAACTCCGCGATCTGCCCAATTTGCTTTTCCAAATGGTCCAACCCTTGTGGTGGCTGCATAGGCGTTGAATAGAACTCCTCATATGGCTGCCAATATCCTTCTTGTTGAGCCTCATTGTCTTGATTTTGTGAGCCCTGCACCAAACAAATTAATTCATTAAGCTTTTGATTATAATTTATTGACGAACTTGAGTTTGGTTGGGCATATTGAATATGAGGTTGTGGTGGCTGCCAATATCCTCTTTGTTGAGCATTTTGAAGTTCCCACCACATAGAGTTTGAATGATCACTCCAATCTGAATTGTAAGTATTGGAAAACACGTTATTCCTTGATTGAAGATTAAATATATCAACTCTTTGCATTTGGGACCTTTCCATGAGCTGTGACAAAAGAGAGCCGTTATCAAGTGCCATGTTGTTCTTAACAAACAAAACACAAATAAAAAAAAACTAAATCTAAAAGACAATACAGAAACAAACAATCCAAGGGATTAGCAAATTTTCTAATCCCCGGCAACGGCGCGAAAATTTGATGCGAGATTTATACGCACACAAATTAAACCCTCTTTTTATCAATTGTAGTAAGTATGTAAGTAGGGATCGTTCTGGACCGGGGATTAGGAGGGATTGTTAATCACTTGGATTTGACTAAAAAAAACGTAGAAACACAATATAAAACACTATACTAGACTCAAAGAATGCAAAACTAAACGTTAAAACACTAAGACAAACCAAAGGACTCAAAATGCTTTAAAAACACAAACTAAATTGATTTCTAACTAAATTGAACATTGAAGCAAAAGGGGGATTGAGGTTTGACGAAAATTGAAATAACGAAACAAGTTAATAAACTAGACAGAATGTAAATATGAAATTGATGAAATTATGGTTGAATGCTAGCTAAGGGGTTCATCTCCATACATTTTACACTTGCATACAAGATTGATTCTCAGTTGGTCTTTCGATAAATTATGAAACTCAACGCCCCGGGTTAATTAGGTCCGCTTAAATTAACCGTCAAGTTTTCCTTAAGTTAATGAATTGGATGGGTTTGCGCAACGCAATTCACAACATTCTCCAAAAGTCCTTTACGTGAACAGCACAATAAAGATACAATCAAAGATCATTAAGCAACATGAAAACTATAAGTGTTGACGAGGCATTCGTTACTATGATGAGCATGAAACTCGTGCCAAGAATTCATTTAACGCGATTGTTTATAAGCAACCTCCACTACTTGTGAATATAAGTTCATAACGATTAGGTGAAACTTACTTATATTCTAGCGTCATATTCATGCATGAAAATTAAGCGCGCATTCTCAATAAACATACATAAATAAGTTATCAATCAAACGGTTAAACAAATTGAATCCACAACTTATGAAACGCAATTAGAAGTATTCAAATCAAAATGCAAGCATAAACATATATTCGAATCACCCCCTAACCAAGGGGGGTTTAGTTCCTCATGGTACAAAACAAAGAGAATCAAAGAAACACCTAAACATTCCAACAACTCAAACTTGAATTGTATGAACGTTTAGGCACTCTTCTCTTCCATTCCTCATACATACAAAACAAAGAGAATTGAATTTAAACTTTGAAATCAAAGAAACACCTAAACATTCCAACAACTCAAACTTGAATTGTATGAACGTTTAGGCCCTCTTATCTTCCTCGTTGTTGTAGCACAAGGTCTAAGGTGAGGTTTGGGGGATTATGGAAATGGATGAGGAGTGGTGGAAAGGGGACTCACGGTTTTGGATTCTAAGGGGAAGTGTTTGTGTTAGTTGTGGTGTGAGAAATGGAGAGATGGAATGGGGAGTGAATGAATGACAAATGAATGAGAATGCAAGGGTTTTTATAGGAGGAATGGAGATGTATATGGCTGTTTGTTTAGGATGCAAGTGGCTAATTAATGATGGAAAACAGTTAGGAAAGCATGTGAAAGCTGGAAATGCATAAGGGGTACACGGCAATGATGCTTGTTGGTGCTGAAATTGCATGTGTGTGAGGTGTGTAGGTGCTGAAAATGCATGTGAATGCATGGCATTTGAAGTGATTGTTGTTTGGAAATGAATGTGAAGACATGTGAAAGCTGGAAATGCATGTGAAGATGTTGGAAATGGGAATGAAGGCCACGGCAAAGGGGAAGTTTTTTGATTAATTAAAATGTGGATGCATGATGAAGAGTTAATAAATAATGCATGTAGGGTTAGGAAATAAAATCATAACTTAAAGGGGGATGATTAAAGGGTGCATGAGTGAATGATTGAATGTGCATGTGGGTGAATGTGAAGGGAATGCATGTGTTGATGAATGGGTTATGGATTTACATGGCTAAGAATGGCTGTTTTGATTGTGATGATGAATGCATGTTGAATTGGTGATGAATGTGCATGGCAAAGAATGGATTTGGCTGCAATGGTGTGTAATTGGGCTAGGTTTTAAGTGCATGAAATGGACCCAAATTGCTCCCCCTTGCATGGCAAGGAATGGTGTTTGTGTTAAGCCCATGGCAAGGTGAATGTAATTGGGTTAGGGCCATTGTTTTGTGTCCTCAAGTGCATACAAGGCCTTCAATTTCATCCAACACTTGGGCTCCAAGCATAAGCTATCCATCCTTAGCCCAATAGTGCTCCAAAAAGCCCCAAAACGCTCCACAATGCATCCTTTCGTCAAACACGTCCTATTATCCTGAAAACACACAAAAGAAGCATAAAGGACTAAAATAACTAAAGAAACATAACGTAAATGTACGAGAACTAGCCATTTAAGTAGCATGAATATGCTCCTATCAGGATGGGAGAGTGCAAATGCCATTGGATTTCCAAGCCACAATCAACCAAGGAATGATCCATAGTCCAACACATACAATCTGGGTTGGAGAGACCATCCAAACTTCAAGTGGAGGGAGCCTCAACAACCTCAACAACAAGGAGGCTTTAGACAACAACCCCCGGGGTTCTACACTAAGCCATTCTGCCCCAATCCAAACCAAGCACAACCTGCCCAAAACAATCAAGGTACGTCGTTGGACAATGAAACGCTTCTTAAGTTACTTACCAATTTGTCTCAGGGGCAAGAGAATCAAACCAAAGCCATGCAAAACCAAGACAAAAGGGTGGATCACTTGGAGAAACAAATTGGGCAGATTGCGGAGTTTGTAGGACAATTCCGAGACCAAGGCAAGCTCCCTAGCTCAACCATTGTCAATCCAAAGGGAGGGTTCGAATCTGCCAAGGCAATCATCTTGAGAAGTGGTAAGGAGGTCGGAACCACCCCAAGACCGTCCAAAACAAGTCAAGAAGAGGACGTGTTGCTGCAAGAAGAGGAGGAATGATAGGAGCATATTCATGCGACTTAAATGGCTTGTTCTCGTGCATTTACGTTATGTTTCTTTAGTTATTTTAGTACTTTAAGCTATTTTCGTGTGTTTGTAGGTCCAAAGGGCTAAAGGAGCAAAAACATGCATTTTGGAGACTTTTGGAGCACTTTTGGGCTAAGGATAGATAGCTTATGCTTGGAGCCAAAGTGTTAGACGAAATTGAAGACCTAATTGAAGACCAAAGTGTTGGAACCTTGTTCCCTTTAGTTTTAGGACATTTAAACCTTTCCTTTATCCTTAGCCGTGCATAACATTCCAACATTTCAATCACTTATCACACACCACATATCACTTATCACATATCATTCACTACTTATCATTCACCACTTATCACTAAACCAACTTTGCACATACATTCATCATAACCATGTCGTGCATCCCCTTTACATTTCAGCATATTCACATGCATTCCATCCTTTAAAACAACCCACATGCACTTTAATCATTCAATCACACATCACCCATTCCCCTTTGCCGTGCAAAACATGCACATCCAACACACCATTCACCCTAGTTCTAATCAGCCAACACATGCATTTACTCATTCAATCAAGAACTCCACATGCACAAACCTCTCATTGCCGTGGCTACCCATCCCAATTCCCCTTCTTTCCAACATAATTCACATGCATTTCAGATTGCATTCCCATTCTTTAATTCAACACAACCATGCACTCCACATGCATTTCCAACCTAATCACTCACCCACACAATCTGCCATCACTCACCACAAACAAGTCACATGCATTCATCAACATATCCTAGCTGTCAAAGCACATGCACACTCAACCTAATCATTCACATAGCTTTAATTCACATGCAAACACATTGCATTACCATTCACCACAGAAAAACACCATCATTGCCGAGCCTAATTGATGCGAGAATTTTACGCACACAAATTAAACCCTCTTTTCGTCAAATTGTAGTATATGTATAAGTAGGGATCGTTCTGGACCGGGGATTAGGAGGGATTGTTAACCACTTGGATTTGACTCAAAAACGTAAAATAACAATATGAAACACTATACTAGACTCAAAGAATGCAAAGCTAAACTTTAAAACACTAAGACAAACCAAAAGACTCAAAACAACACAAACACACTCAAATCTGCCTAAAAACCACTTTCTGGGCAGATTTGAGCACAAACACAAATTTGGACGAAATTAAGTAATAACTTGACTCAAGAACGTAAAAACACAATATAAAACAATAAACTAACTCAAAGAATGTAAAACTAAACACTTAAAACATTAAAACAAACCAAAAGACTCAAACATCACCCAAAACACTCAAAACTGCCTTAAAATCACTTTCTGGGCAGTTTTGAGCACTTTGGTGAATCTGGACGAAATTGGGAAATAAAATTAATCAAAACACTTCAAAGCACAAACTAAATTGATTTCTATAAATTGATTTCTAACTAAATTGGACATTAAAGTAAAGGGGGATTTAGATTTATACGAAAATTGAAATAACAAAACAAGTTAATAAACTAAACAGATTGTAAAACGAATTTGATTGAATGGAATGAATGGATGATAGAATGGCTAAGGGGTTCATCTCCATACATGTTATACTTGCATAATAAAATGATTTCCAATTGCATTTCAATAAACCATGAAACTCAACACCCCGGGTTAACCGTGATGCACTAATTAACCTTCAAATCTTCCTAACGTTATTGAATTGGATGGGTTAGCGCATACAACAATTCAAAACATTCCCCACAAGTCCTCAACATGAATGCATAGAAGAGATACAAGCAAGAATCATTACGCTCTATGAAAATTATAAGTGTTGACGAGGCATTCGTTACTATGGATTGCATGAAACTTATGCCAAGAATTCATTTAACGCGATTGTTTATAAGCAACCTCCACTACTTGTGAATATAAGTTCATAACGATTAGGTGAAACTCACTTATATTCTAGCGTCATATTCATGCATGAAAATTAAGTGTGCACTCTCAATGAACATACATAAATAAGTTATCAATCAAACAGTTAAACGAATTGAATCCACAACTTATGAAACGCAATTAGAAGTATTCAAATCAAAATGCAAGCATAAACATATATTTGAATCACCCCCTAACCAAGGGGGGTTTAGTTCCTCATGGTACAAAACAAAGAGAATCAAAGAAACACCTAAACATTCCAACAACTCAAACTTGAATTGTATGAACGTTTAGGCCCTCTTATCATCCATTCCTCATTCGTACAGAACAAAGAGCATTGAAATTAAACATTGAAATCAAAGAAACACCTAAACATTCCAACAACTCAAACTTGAATTGTATGAACGTTTAGGCACTCTTCTCTTCCTCTTCGTTGTGGCACAAGGTCTAAGGTGAGTTTGATGGTGTGAATGGTTTGGGGAGTGGTGTTTGGATTAATAGGGAAGGCACGGCTCAAGGGTGGTTTGATGTCTACATTTCTGCAATGGATGAGTTTATGGAAGAGTGTTTGGAATGGATGAATTTCTGGCACAAAGGCCTTATTTCTGTGGTGAATGGATGTGTATGAGAATGAATGCAATGGATGCTTATTTATAGGTGAAATGGGGGGAACATGACAGCTAGGTTATGATGATGAATGCATGTGCAAAGTTGGTTGAATGATTATGAGTGCATGTGGCTGAAATAGCATGTGGAATGGCTGGAAATGCAAGGAGAATGCATGTGCACGGTTTTGGGAGAGAATGGGAGTGCAAGTGGCTGAAATGTTAGAGGAACAAGTGCATGTGGCTGCATTGTGGTGCAATGATGGAGGAACAATCTGAAAATGCAAGGTATGGCTGGAATGATTGTGTTTGTTTGAATGTGCATGTGATTAAATTAAAGGATGCAAAGTAAATAAATAATGAATGCATGTGTTGAATTATGAAGATGCATGTGCAATGAAGTGGAATGACAATCTGAAATGGGATAGGTACCCACGGCAATGATGATTTCTGGTGGTGTTTGGGTGTATGTTTGAATGGTGCATGTGGGTGAAGGTGTGGCTGCATGGTTTAATTAATGGGAGTGCATGTTTGAATGATTAAAAGGACATGTGGGGTGGCTTGTGCAGCTAGGTTATGATGAGTGGGAAGTGCATGTGGCTGATTTAATGGAGGAACAAGTGCATGTGAAATGTTTGTGGTGAGTGAATGTGCATGTGAATTAAAGCTAGAGTGATGATGATAAGTGATAAGTGATTGAGTGTATGATATGATAAGTGGTGAATGATATGTGATAAGTGATTGAGTGTATGATATGATAAGTGGTGAATGATAAGATAAGTGATGAGTGATAAGTGATAAGTGATATGATATGTGATGATAAGTAATGATATGTGGGAGTGTGGCTGAAATGAAGGAGTGGAATGTTGGAATGTTATGCACGGCTAAGGAAATTGGAAAGGTTTAAATGTCCTAAAACTAAAGGAAACAAGGTTCCAACACTTTGGTCTTCAATTAGGTCTTCAATTTCGTCCAACACTTTGGCTCCAAGCATAAGCTATCCATCCTTAGCCCAAAAGTGCTCCAAAAGTCTCCAAAATGCATCTTTTTGCTCCTTTAGCCCTTTGGACCTACAAACACACGAAAATAGCTTAAAGTACTAAAATAACTAAAGAAACATAACGTAAATGCACGAGAACAAGCCATTTAAGTCGCATGAATATGCTCCTATCACTAATTCCCTTTGCATCCATTCCACATGCATTCACTTCATCATTGCAGCCACATTTCCACCCACATCCATTTAATTCACATGCTTTCACATGCATTTTCAGCCATGCACATTCACCTTGCATTTTCAGAAAATCCACTTCCTTTGCACATGCATTCATCATCATCACTCTAGTTTTAATTCACATGCATTTCAGATTTGCATTCCATTCATTCCACCCTTTAATCACATGCATTCCATCTTTGTTCCAGCAACCCACATGCACAATCCACTCCACAAACATCCCATGCCGTGCACATTCATTTTCACATGCATCTTGGCAGATTTCACATGCACACACATGCATTTTCAGCACCAACAACACTCATTGGCATGCACATTCACTCACCATACCATTCCAGCATTAGCACATGCAACCTAGCTGTCAAGTTCCCCCCATTTCACCTATAAATACTCATTCATTCACACTCATTCATACACATTCATTTCACAACAGAAATTGGTCCCTTGGGGCCGTGCCCTTCACAAAGTCCATCCATTCCATTCATAAACACTCATCCATTGCAGAAATGTAGACCATCAAACTCCCTTGTGCCGTGCTCTCCCTTACAATCCAAACACCATCCTTCCATTTTCACCACTACCCAAACCATTCACACCATCAAACTATCCTTAGACCTTGTGCTACAACGAAGAGGAAGAGAAGAGTGCCTAAACGTTCATACAATTCAAGTTTGAGTTGTTGGAATGTTTAGGTGTTTCTTTGATTTCAACGTTTAATTTCAATACTCTTTGTTTTGTACGAATGAGGAATGGAAGATAAGAGGGCCTAAACGTTCATACAATTCAAGTTTGAGTTGTTGGAATGTTTAGGTGTTTCTTTGATTTCAACGTTTAATTTCAATACTCTTTGTTTTGTACGAATGAGGAATGGAAGATAAGAGGGCCTAAACGTTCATACAATTCAAGTTTGAGTTGTTGGAATGTTTAGGTGTTTCTTTGATTCTCTTTGTTTTGTACCATGAGGAACTAAACCCCCCTTGGTTAGGAACTAAGCATATCTAAACATGCTTATTAACTCCAGAAATTGCTTCCTTTGAAATACATATATGTGAGTGTTCGTTTTTATGTTCACATCAATCTTCTCACATATAACTAGTTTAGGGTGTGTAGTCAGAAAATCTGAATGAAAATTGAGTGCATAACTAGTGAGGAATTGAGGGAATTCTCTAAGGCATGTTACTACATTCAAAACATGGTTTTAAATGCTTAATTGGGAACTAGTATGTGGTGACTATGATTAAGAATGTACTTAAGTGTAAAGATGACTAAAATCTATGGGAATGATGATTTTTAACATGTCATGTGATTTGGAAATCCCTGAGGCAAACGTTGGAAGGTTTAAAATTGTCTTTGGTTTGTTTTGTTTTGTTTCGTTTTGTTTTGTTTTTCTGTTTTGCTCGAGGACTAGCAAAAGCTAAGTGTGGGGGAATTTGATAGGAGCATATTCATGCGACTTAAATGGCTTGTTCTCGTGCATTTACGTTATGTTTCTCTAGTTATTTTAGTCCTTTATGCTTCTTTTGTGTGTTTTCAGGTTCTAAGGGCTTAGGGAGCAAGAAAGTGCATTTTGAGGCTATTTGGAGCATTTTTGGGCATGGATTGGATAGCTTAATCATGGAGCAAAGAGGATGGACGAAATTGAAGCCTTGTATGCTCTTTGGGACATAAAACAAAGGGCCTAGCCCAATCAAACAAATCCTTTGAGCCATGGAAAACCTCTAGCCCAATCAAACAATCCATCAAAGCCATGCAAAAAACACCAACACATGCACTCACATGCATTCACATGCATTTCAAGCACAAAACACCTTCAATGCCGTGACTTCCCCTTCATTCCAGCCATTCCACATGCAATTCCAACCTAACCCACATGCAACTCTTCATCATTGCACCACAAATCAGCCACTCATATGCATTCACACACACTTCACACAAACAACAAGTCTTTGCCGTGCCTTCCACACCAATTCCAGCTTTTCTTCATCATTGCAGCCACTTTGCCCTTTTATTTATGCATTAAACCTATTTCCTTTCCCTAAATTGCAACCACAATCCACACCTTTCCAACCTAGCTGCACCCTACATACATTAATTAGTCATTCTTTTCATATTGCACTCACATGCATTCACATGCATTTCAAGAAGCAAAACAACATTGTGCCGTGAGCTTCCCTTGCATTTTCAGCTTTCCTCCTTGCATTCACATGCATTTCCAACCTAGCATTCCATTCTTTAATCATTCCTAGCTGCCATTCACATGTTCTCCCATCCATTCTCTCCCTATAAAACCATGCATTGCATTCATACAATTCATTCATTCACTCCCCATTCCATCTCTCCATTTCTCACACCACAACTAACACAAACGCTTCCCCTTAGAATCCAAAACCGTGAGTCTCCCTTACAATCCAAACACCATCCTTCCATTTCCACCACTCCCCAAACCATTCACACCATCAAACTATCCCTAGACCTTGTGCTACAATGAAGAGGAAGAGAAGAGTGCCTAAACGTTCATACAATTCAAGTTTGAGTTGTTGGAATGTTTAGGTGTTTCTTTGATTTCAATGTTTAATTTCAATACTCTTTGTTTTGTACGAATGAGGAATGGAAGATAAGAGGGCCTAAACGTTCATACAATTCAAGTTTGAGTTGTTGGAATGTTTAGGTGTTTCTTTGATTCTCTTTGTTTTGTACCATGAGGAACTAAACCCCCCTTGGTTAGGGGGTGATTCGAATATATGTTTATGCTTGCATTTTGATTTGAATACTTCTAATTGCGTTTCATAAGTTGTGGATTCAATTTGTTTAACCGTTTGATTGATAACTTATTTATGTATGTTTATTGAGAATGCGCGCTTAATTTTCATGCATGAATATGACGCTAGAATATAAGTAAGTTTCACCTAATCGTTATGAACTTATATTCACAAGTAGTGGAGGTTGCTTATAAACAATCGCGTTAAACAAATTCTTGGCATAAGTTTCATGCAATCCATAGTAACGAATGCCTCGTCAACACTTATAATTTTCATAGAGCGTAATGATTCTTGCTTGTATCTCTTCTATGCATTCATGTTGAGGACTTGTGGGGAATGTTTTGAATTGTTGTATGCGCTAACCCATCCAATTCAATAACGTTAGGAAGATTTGAAGGTTAATTAGTGCATCACGGTTAACCCGGGGTGTTGAGTTTCATGGTTTATTGAAATGCAATTGGAAATCATTTTATTATGCAAGTATAACATGTATGGAGATGAACCCCTTAGCCATTCTATCATCCATCCATTCATTCCATCAAATTCGTTTTACAATCTGTTTGTTTCCAAGTTTCTGTTTTTATTTCAAGTTTCATTCAAAACCAATCCCCCATTTCTTTTAAAGTGTTAGATTAGTTAGAAATACATTTAGTTTGTGTTTATAAGTGTTTTGATTCATTTTATTTCCCAATTTCGTCCAAATTCACCAAAGTGCTCAAAACTGCCCAGAAAGTGATTTTAAGGCAGTTTTGAGTGTTTTGGGTGATGTTTGAGTCTTTTGGTTTGTTTTAATGTTTTAAGTGTTTAGTTTTACAGTCTTTGAGTTAGTTTAGTGTTTTATATTGTGTTTTTACGTTCTTGAGTCAAGTTATTACTTAATTTCGTCCAAATTTGTGTTTGTGCTCAAATCTGCCCAGAAAGTGGTTTTTAGGCAGATTTGAGTGTGTTTGTGTTGTTTTGAGTCTTTTGGTTTGTCTTAGTGTTTTAAAGTTTAGTTTTGCATTCTTTGAGTCTAGTATAGTGTTTCATATTGTTATTTTACGTTTTTGAGTCAAATCCAAGTGGTTAACAATCCCTCCTAATCCCCGGTCCAGAACGATCCCTACTTATACTTATACTACAATTGTCAAAAAGAGGGTTTAATTTATGCGCGTATAAATCTCGCACCAAGGAACAAGGAATGAAGGCCACGACAAGGGTGAAAGAAACTTTGCCGCAGCCGCCTCTTGTGCCAAAACCGTCCAACACGCCTAAGGTAAGTCCAAATTCGACTTTGTCAAGTTCTATTCCACTAAACGTGCCCTTTCCTAGCAGGTTTAGGCAATCAAAGAAGGAGGAGAGTGAAAAGGACATTTTGGAAACCTTTAGGAAAGTTCAAGTCAACATTCCGCTCCTTGATGCAATCAAGCAAGTCCCTAAGTATGCCAAGTTCTTAAAAGAGCTTTCCACAACGAGGAAGAGGATTTCAAACAAGGAGGTGGTCCAGGTAAGTGAGATTGTGTCTGCAGTGCTACAAAGGAAACTACCACCTAAATGCAAAGATCCGGGTAGTTTTACAATTCCTTGTGTTATTGGAAATACTAAGTTTGAACATGCTATGTTAGACTTAGGAGCGTCAATTAATGTCATGCCTTATTCAATTTATGCATCTATGAACTTAGGAGAGCTTAAAAATGATGGTGTGATTATTCAATTAGCCGATCGTTCTAATGCATATCCAAAAGGAGTTTTGGAAGATGTTTTGGTGCAGGTTAACAATTTAATTTTCCCAGCGGACTTTTATGTGCTTGACATGGAAGATTCGGCCCATTCTACCCCATTGCCGATCCTCCTTGGGAGACCTTTCATGAAAACGGCCCGCACCAAGATAGACGTGTTCAAGGGGACATTAACAATGGAATTTGATGGGGAAGTTATTGATTTCTGATAGGAGCATATTTAGGCGACTTAACTAGCTTATTCTTGTGCATTTGTGCTATTATTTCTTAGTTAATGTCGTATTACAACTCAATTTCGTGTGTTTGTAGGTCCTATGGGGTAAAGTATCAAGAAAGGGCATTTTGGTGCATTTTGGAGCTATTTTGGATACTATGTGGATAGCTTACATATGGGCTTAACATGGATGGACGAATTTGGACTTCAAGAAGTTGGAAATGTGATAAGAAGAGGAAGGAACTAAGCTAAGGACAAAGTGGATAAGGAAAGTGCAAGAAAAGAGGAAACATTATCCAAAACCTTATCCAACATTATCCAATTATCCAAAACATTATCCAAACCTTATCTCATCTTATCCTATCCAAACCTTATCATGTCTTAATCCTAATTGCAAAGGGACCTAAATGGATGATTCTAGAACCTATTTCTAGAAGCATCCTAGTCTAGAAGGCCCAAATCAGCCACAAAAACACAACCTACACCTTCCAACAATCGTCTCAGATTTCCAATGCACATGACATGTTAAAAATCATTATTCCCACAGATTTTAGCCATCTTTACACTTAAGTACATTCTTACTCATAGTCACCACATACTAGTTCACAATTAAGCATTTAAAACCATGATTTGAATGTAGTAACATGCCTTTAGAGAATTCCCTCAATTCCTTACTAGATGTACTCTCGTTTTTCACACAGATTTTCTGACTACACTCCCTACACTAGGTATATGTGAGAAGATTGATGTAAACATGTAGACGAACACTCACATATGTTATAACAAGGAAAGCATTTTCTGGAATTATTAACATGTATATATATGATCTCATGAATGGAATGCCACTACTTAGAACGAGAACCAGTGATTCCATAAGCTCATATCAATTCCAAACTCCACATTATTGAACACATAACGATCAAGATAGAAGTCAAAGGGGTGTAACGGGGCTAGGGTATTGGCTAACAATGAAAGGTGAAGGATAAACAAACATTCTTAAAGCAATAGCGAGCAAAGCATTTGAATTAACGTAGAATTCACTTTTGAATGAAAACTCAATCTTTTGAACAACAAGGGGGAACAAGCTCTTTTTCCTTTCTTTCTTTTCTTTTCTATTTTTCTTTTTCATATGTTTTTCACAATTTTTTTTTCTTTTCTTTTGACTCTCAAAACATACATAAACACTTAAGAACAAAACATTCTCTCCCCCACACTCATTTTCTTTCATAATGTACTCAAAAGGAATTCATTTAAGTCATGCTCACTATCTTTTAAGAACAAGGGTGTGGACTGTCCTATACTAGGCTAGGTGAGGATAATGTGGTTAAACAAAGAATAAAGGCTAAACAAGGCTCAACGGGGTTAAAACTTACAACAAATACGAAATATGGGAAGTAAGGCTATTTGGCTATGGTGGCAACTACATAACTTCATCTTGATATATGTTATGCAATTCAATGTCATGCTTTGAATGAAACGGATATAAGTTCTAGCATTTAGTTCTATCATGATACAATTGCATTCTAAGTAGCAACCAAGCAAGGAATAATGAGATCATTGATAGGAGCATATTCATGCGACTTAAATGGCTTGTTCTCGTGCATTTACGTTATGTTTCTTTAGTTATTTTAGTCCTTTAAGCTATTTTCGTGTGTTTGTAGGTCCAAAGGGCTAAAGGAGCAAAAAGATGCATTTTGGAGACTTTTGGAGCACTTTTGGGCTAAGGATGGATAGCTTATGCTTGACGCCAAAATGTTGGACGAAATTGAAGACCAAAGTGTTGAAACTTTGTTCCCTTTAGTTCTAGGACATTTAAACCTTTCCTTTATCCATTGCACATGCATTTCCAACCTAATCACTCACCCACACAATCTGCCATCATTCCAATCAAAACCGTGCACATGCTATCACCATGCTTTCACATGCATTTTCAGCCATGCACATTCACCTTGCATTTGCAGAAAATCCACTTCCTTTGCACATGCATTCATCATCATCACTCTAGTTTTAATTCACAAGCATTTCAGATTGCATTCCATTCATTCCACCCTTTAATCACATGCATTCCATCTTTGTTCCAGCAACCCACATGCACAATCCACTCCACAAAACATCCCATGCCGTGCACATTCATACACTTTCACATGCATCTTGGCAGATTTCACATGCACACACATGCATTTTCAGCACCAACAACACTCATTGCCATGCACATTCACTCACCATACCATTCCAGCATTAGCACATGCAACCTAGCTGTCATGTTCCCCCCATTTCACCTATAAATACTCATTCATTCACACTCATTCATAGACATTCATTTCACAACAAAAATTGGTCCCTTGGGGCCGTGCCTTTCACAAAGTCCATCCATTTCTTCCATAAACTCATCCATTGCAGAAATGTACACCATCAAACTCCCTTGTGCCGTGCTCTCCCTTACAATCCAAACACCATCCTTCCATTTCCACCACTCCTCTTCCATATCTCCACCACTCCCCAAACCATTCACACCATCAAACTCACCTTAGACCTTGTGCCACAACGAAGAGGAAGAGAAGAGTGCCTAAACGTTCATACAATTCAAGTTTGAGTTGTTGGAATGTTTAGGTGTTTCTTTGATTTCAATGTTTAATTTCAATGCTCTTTGTTTTGTACGAATGAGGAATGGATGATAAGAGGGCCTAAACGTTCATACAATTCAAGTTTGAGTTGTTGGAATGTTTAGGCGTTTCTTTGATTCTCTTTGTTTTGTACCATGAGGAACTAAACCCCCCTTGGTTAGGGGGTGATTCGAATATATGTTTATGCTTGCATTTTGATTTGAATACTTCTAATTGCGTTTCATAAGTTGTGGATTCAATTCGTTTAACTGTTTGATTGATAACTTATTTATGTATGTTCATTGAGAGTGCACACTTAATTTTCATGCATGAATATGACGCTAGAATATAAGTGAGTTTCACCTAATCGTTATGAACTTATATTCACAAGTAGTGGAGGTTGCTTATAAACAATCGCGTTAAATGAATTCTTGGGCATAAGTTTCATGCGTATTCCATAGTAACGAATGCCTCGTCAACACTTATAATTTTTATAGAGCGTAATGATTCTTGCTTGTATCTCTATTATGCAATCATGTAGGGGACTTGTGGGGAATGTTTTGAATTGTTGTATGCGCTAACCCATCCAATTCAATAACGTTAGGAAGATTTGAAGGTTAATTAGTGCATCACGGTTAACTTGGGGTGTTGAGTATCATAGTTTATTGAAATGCAATTGGAAATCATTTTATTATGCAAGTATAACATGTATGGAGATGAACCCCTTAGCCATTCTATCATCCATTCATTCCATTCCATCAAATTCGTTTTACAATCTGTTTAGTTTATTAACTTGTTTTGTTATTTCAATTTTCGTATAAATCTAAATCCCCCTTTACTTTAATGTCCAATTTAGTTAGAAATCAATTTAGTTTGTGCTTTTAAGTGTTTTGATTCATTTTATTTCCCAATTTCGTCCAGATTCACCAAAGTGCTCAAAACTGCCCAGAAAGTGATTTTAAGGCAGTTTTGAGTGTTTTGGGTGATGTTTGAGTCTTTTGGTTTGTTTTAATGTTTTAAGTGTTTAGTTTTACATTCTTTGAGTTAGTTTAGTGTTTTATATTGTGTTTTTACGTTCTTGAGTCAAGTTATTACTTAATTTCGTCCAAATTTGTGTTTGTGCTCAAATCTGCCCAGAAAGTGGTTTTTAGGCAGATTTGAGTGTGCTTGTGTTGTTTTGAGTCTTTTGGTTTGTCTTAGTGTTTTCAAGTTTAGCTTTGCATTCTTTGAGTCTAGTATAATGTTTCATATTGTTATTTTACGTTTTTGAGTCAAATCCAAGTGGTTAACAATCCCTCCTAATCCCCGGTCCAGAACGATCCCTACTTATACATATACTACAATTTGACGAAAAGAGGGTTTAATTTGTGTGCGTATAAATCTCGCATCAAATTTTGAAACAATCCAAGGGATTAGCAAATTTTCAAATTTTGGCGCCGTTGCCGGGGATTAGAAAATTTGCTAATCCCTTGGATTGTTTCAAAATTTGATGCGAGATTTATACGCACACAAATTAAACCCTCTTTTCGTCAAATTGTAGTATATGTATAAGTAGGGATCGTTCTTCCTAACGTTATTGAATTGGATGATGCATGCGACAATTCAAAACATTCCCCACAAGTCCTCAACATGAATGCATAGAAGAGGTACAAGCAAGAATCATTACGCTCTATGAAAATTATAAGTGTTGACGAGGCATTCGTTACTATGGATTGCATGAAACTTATGCCAAGAATTCATTTAACGCGATTGTTTATAAGCAACCTCCACTACTTGTGAATATAAGTTCATAACGATTAGGTGAAACTCACTTATATTCTAGCGTCATATTCATGCATGAAAATTAAGTGTGCACTCTCAATGAACATACATAAATAAGTTATCAATCAAACAGTTAAACGAATTGAATCCACAACTTATGAAACGCAATTAGAAGTATTCAAATCAAAATGCAAGCATAAACATATATTTCAAATTACCCCCTAGCCAAGGGGGGTTTAGTTCCTTATGATACAAAACAAAGAGAATCAAAGAAAGACCTAAACATTCCAACAACTCAAACTGGAATTGTATGAACGTTTAGGCACTCTTCTCTTCCATGCCTCATTCGTACAAAACAAAGAGTATTGAAATTAAACATAGAAATCAAAGAAACACCTAAACATTCCAACAACTCAAACTTGAATTGTATGAACGTTTAGGCACTCTTATCTTCCTCTTTGTTGTAACACAAGGTCTAAGGATAGTTTGATGGTGTGAATGGTTTGGGTAGTGGTGGAGGAATGGAAGGATGGTGTTTGGATTTGTAGGGAAGACTCACGGCACAAAGGTGGTTTGATGTCTACATTTCTGCAATGGATGAGTTTATGGAAGAGTGTTTGGAATGGATGAATTTCTGGCACAAAGGCCTTATTTCTGTGGTGAATGGATCTCCCCCTTTGTGGCTGCAATGAAGGGTTATTTATAGGTGAAATGGGGGGAACATGACAGCTAGGAGGGTGGTGGAAATCTGGAATGGTGATGGGAGATGCATGTGGCTGATTTATGCATGTGATTAAAGGGTGGAAATGCATGTGCTTTGAATAAGTGGCTGCATGTGCAAGGGAACAATCTGAAAATGCATGTGAAAGCATGTGGTGGCTGCAATGATGAAATGGATGGGAGTGCATGTGGCTTAATTAATTAAAGGGAGTGCATGTGCAATGTTTTAAAGGATGGAATGCATGTGAATATGATGGAAATCTGATGGGAACTCATGGCAAGGATGATTTCTGGTGGTGAATGGGTGTATGTTTGAATGATTAAAGGGACATGTGGGTTGGAAATGATGAAGGAAATGCATGTGAGTGACAACTAGATATGTTGATGAATGCATGTGGAATGTTTGTGGTGAGTGAATGTGGTGGTGAATGTGGCTGATTTGATTTATGGAAGATGCATGTGGATTAAAGGTGAGTGAATGATTATGGAATGCAATCTGAAATGGGAGATGGAATGGGATGTTTTGCATGTGAATTAAAGAGTGAATGCATGTGCAATGACAGCTAGGTTGAATATGCATGTGGAATGGCTGATTTATTTGAAGATGCATGTGCAATGAAGTGGAATGACAGCTAGGTTATGATGATGAATGCATGTGGCTGATTTAATTGAATAGGAAAGCATGTGGATTTAATGGTTTAAAGGGTGAATGCATGTGGATGCATGTGTTGATGAATGGGATTAGGAAAGGTTTAAATGTCCTAAAACTAAAGGGAACAAGGTTCCAACACTTTGGTCTTCAATTAGGTCTTCAATTTCGTCCAACACTTTGGCTCCAAGCATAAGCTATCCATCCTTAGCCCAAAAGTGCTCCAAAAGTCTCCAAAATGCATCTTTTTGCTCCTTTAGCCCTTTGGACCTACAAACACACGAAAATAGCTTAAAGTACTAAAATAACTAAAGAAACATAACATAAATGCACGAGAACAAGCCATTTAAGTCGCATGAATATGCTCCTATCAAATACCCCCACACTTATCTTTTGCTAGTCCTCGAGCAAAACAAAACAACAAAAGAACACGAAACTAGTCAAAACGAACAAAACACAACCTACACCTTCCAACAATCGTCTCACGGATTTCCAAAGCACATGACAAGTTAAAAATCATTATTCCCACAGATTTTAGCCATCTTTACATTTAAGTACATTCTTAATCATAGTCACCACATACTAGTTCACAATTAAGCATTTAAAACACATTTCGAATGTAGTAACATGCCTTAGAGAATTTCCTCAATTCCTTACTAGAATGCAGTCTATTTTCACACAGATTTTCTGACTACACACCCTACACTAGTTATATGTGAGAGATTGATGTAAACATGAAAGACTAGCATCTCACATATGTTATAACAAAGAAAGCATTTTCTGGATTTACGATAATGACATGAATATGATCTCATGAATGGAATGCTACTACTTAGAATGAGAACCAGGGATTCCATAAGCTCATATCAATTCCAAACTCCACATATTGAATACATAACATCAAGATAGAAGTTGAGGGTTGTAACGGGGCTAAGGGTAATGGTTTAACAAAGAAAGGTAAAGTAAAACAAAGGTTCTTAAAGAAATAGCGAGCAAAGCATTTGAATTAACTTAGAATTCACTTTTGAATGAAAACTCAACTTTTGAACAACAAGGGGGAACAAGCTCTTTTTTTTTTTTCTTTCTTTCTTTCTTTTCTTTTCTGTTTTTTTTCTTTTTCATATGTTTTTCAGAATTTTTTCTTTTCTTTTGACTCTCAAAACATACATAAACGCTTAAGAACAAAACATTCTCTCCCCCACACTCATTTTCTTTCATAATGTACTCAAAAGGAATTCATTTAGGTCATGCTCACTATCTTTTAAGAACAAGGGTGTGGACAGTCCTAAACTAGGCTAGGTTAGGATAATGTGGGTTAACAATGAATAAAGGCTAAACAAAGCTCAACGGGGTTAAAACTTACAACAAATACGAAAAATGGGAAGTAAGGCTATTTGGCTATGGTGGCAACTACACAACTTCATCTTCATATATGTTATGCAATTCAATGTCATGCTTTGAATGAAACGGATATAAGTTCTAGCATTTAGTTCTATCATGATACAATTGCATTCTAAGTAGCAACCAAGTAAGGAATAATGAGATCATGCAACAACTTTAGAAAACAAAGAATCACAGAAAATAACTCTCCAACGAAGGTAATGGCTCGAGTCTCACAGGGTTGTAGCGTTTGTTTGAGTTCCTTCCTTCAAGCATGTTACTAAAACGAATTTTTCTTTTATGATTGCATGTGAAGTCATACATTATAACCATAACCAAGCAAAAAAATATCAAGAGTAAATCAAACTTTTCTCTATGTTAATAACTCTTTTTAACCGTCATGCAATTACAAACCAAATCCTTATCATTGTGTTGGAAGGTATACTAAGACACAAACACACAAAAACGACTCAAAACACTCTTTTTAGGCTTTTTAACACACGTTTTTCAAATTTTTATGTGATTTTCGGAGTTATAAAAACAAAACAAACTAAAACACTCTAAAACATCTTAAAAACACCTTAAAACAGCAAGGAACAACATTTGAAGTTATGGGTGATAAAATCCCACGAATTTGCATCAAATATACTTAGTTACCCCCCCCACACTTAAATCAAACATTGTCCTCAATGTTTTAAGCATAGATTCACACAAAACATAAGTAAACACACAAAAAGCACTTAAACATACTAAACATGGCAGAATGTAATTAACAAAGAGAAGAGTTTAGGGACGCAAATCTGGTTATGGAGTGTAAATTCCATCTTCTCCTTGTTGATTGCAATGAGGCTTTGATCTTTGTGATTCCACAGGCTTATTCTTGAACTGGTTTCTGCCCATCGTTGATTTTCCTTTGTGCTACTTCTTGAACTGGGCAGCAGGATGGTTCTTTTGGTCTTCCCCGAAGGTCTGAGCTTACCCCTTTAGTCTGTTTCTTTGTTCAATCTTTCTAATTCGTATTGAAAAGGGTTGGAGGATAACTCAGCCTATGTTTGTCTCCACATGCTTCAATGTATCATTTTCACTTGCCTTACTCGCTCCCCTTTGCAGAAGTGGTCCCTTCTCCGGAAGTGTATCAACCGTTGAAGATGACTACTCGAGAGCAACGCTAGGTAAGCAATCAGGAATAGATTCCAGGCAGTTGGCTCCAGATCGGAAGATTGACTCCAAGTGCCGGCTGATTGCTTCTTTTACTTTGCCATGCGAGTAAGAACAAGGACAAAGAAAAAGACAGGGAAAGAGCATGATATGAGATATTTTTGCTTTTGACCTTTATGATATGAGATACCTTTGCTTTTGAAGAAGCGGTGAATGAATCAGCACATGTATTTGTTGTGCTGTTTCCTCCTAGGTCATATGTACTCCAGGCATCTGGTATCATCTTTGGGGAAGAAGAAAGAATTGAGTCTTTCGAAAGGCTTTGCTGGGAGTGCACCCTCAGAGGTGAGGGAGAGTTGGGCATTTTTCTTCAGGTTTGCCTTGCCATAAAAGACGAAGGTCGACATATATAGAGATAATATCAAGTGGTGGTATTGTTCTTTTACCCTTGTCGACAAACGTTTTGATCCCGCAAATCCGGCTTTTTGAAATAGTGGCGCCTCTTCGATTTCTGAGCAGGCGCCCCTTTGCTTTCTGAACGACACGTAGTAGTGCGGATGCGGCTCCTTTTGACAAAGCTGCACGCGTTTTCTGAAAAGCAGCGAAATTGTCGCCGAACTTTGCGCTTGTCGGCTAAAGATGTGTAGTTGCGGTGATGGCCTCCACGTGTTGTCTGAAAAGAAGAAATCTTTTGACAAAGTTGAACGCGTCTTCTGAAAAGCCGAGAAAGCGTTGCCTAAATTACGCCGGAAATTCCGGCTTTTTGAATCGGTGGACGCGTCGCTTTGGCTTTTTAATTGAGCTATCGATCACCACAACAAACACACTCTGAAGATTTCCCATTCTTGAAAATCGACTCCGGCCCTTTGAAATTTAACTCCATCCCTTCTCTTTGAACACTTTTGAAAAATGGCAAACTCATCGAACCTTAGCTTGGAATTGAGCCTTAGCAGTGATACGGGCGCGCCGCGTCAAGGTAACGTATGGCGCCCTTCTTTTTTATCTTCTAACGGTCTTCTTACAGGTGAAGACTCCGTGATGCAGGACGCCACAACAGCTACAATAGTAGCTAAGAACCTCCTCACTCCAAAAGATAGTAGGCTGCTGTCAGGACGGTCCGATGAGTTGGCCGTTCAAGAGTCCCTCGCACTTAGTGTTCAGTGTGCGTGTTCTGTGTCCAACATGGGCCAACGCCTGCTTGCTCGGTCCCGTCAGGTGGAATCATTGATGGCAGAGGTGGAAAGACTTAAGCAAGAGATCCAGCAGCTTAAGTACGAGAATAGAAGTTTGCATGTGCTTGCAAATAACTATTCGTCGGGGATGAAGAGGAAGCTTGATGAGCTGCACGAATCTGAGGGTCGAATCCAAAGTGACCGTCAAAGGCTTGCGGCTTATCTCCAGAGGCACCTTTTTCCTGGGTCATCCAGCGCTTGGCCAAGTATTGAGGCCTGGAATGCTCTAGCTCCGATGCCTCACGCTCCGATGGCTTCCGCTCCGATGCCTTCTGCTTCTATGCCTTCCGCTTCTGCGCCTCGTAGTGGGGCTTCACGTAAACAACCTTTGTGAAGCTCCCCCTTTCTCCATGTTTAGTATCTTTTTTTTTTTTTAATATATAAATTTTTTTTTTTTTTTTTTTTTTTTTTTTTTTTTTTTTTTAAACATGCTTTGTTTATTCAGTGCATTGGGTTGCCTCCCAAGTAGCGCTTTCTTTTACGTCTTGCAGCCGGACGAAGAACCCAATCATTCCAGGATATGTTCACGAATCGGATGAGAACTCCGAGGCATGAACTGGTACCTAAAACAAGAAACAAAACAAAATTAATAATCTGGAAAAATAAAAACAAACGAAAATAAAACAATCCAAGGGATTAGCAAATTTTCTAATCCCCAGCAACGGCGCCAAAATTTGATGCGAGATTCCATACATGTTATATCACACATTCACATTTACATTTTGCTTTAATTTGAATCTGTGCATTTTAGTTAATTTTCGTATAAATCTAAATCCCCCTTTACTTTAATGTCCAATTTAGTTAGAAAGTGTTTTAGTTTGTGTTTATGAGTGTTTTGATTCATTTTATTTCCCAATTTCGTCCAAATTCACCAAAGTGCTCAAAACTGCCCAGAAAGTGATTTTAAGGCAGTTTTGAGTGTTTTGGGTGATGTTTAAGTCTTTTGGTTTGTTTTAATGTTTTAAGTGATTAGTTTTACATTCTTTGAGTTAGTTTAGTGTTTTATATTGTGTTTTTACGTTCTTGAGTCAAGTTATTACTTAATTTCGTCCAAATTTGTGTTTGTGCTCAAATCTGCCCAGAAAGTGGTTTTTAGGCAGATTTGAGTGTGTTTGTGTTGTTTTGAGTCTTTTGGTTTGTCTTAGTGTTTTAAAGCTTAGTTTTGCATTCTTTGAGTCTAAGTTAGTATTTCATATTGTTATTTTACGTTTTTGAGTCAAATCCAAGTGGTTAACAATCCCTCCTAATCCCCGGTCTAGAACGATCCCTACTTATACATATACTACAATTTGACGAAAAGAGGGTTTAATTTGTGTGCGTATAAAATCTCGCATCAGTACCTTCCAACACAATGATAAGGATTTGGTTTATAATTGCATGACGGTTAGAAAGAGTTATAAACATAGAGAAAAGTTTGATTTACTCTTGGTATATGCTTGGTTATGGTTATAATGTATGACTTCACATGCAATCATAAAAGAAAAAAATTCGTTTTTGTAACATGCTTGAAGGAAGGAACTCAAACAAACGCTACAACCCTAAGAGACTTGAGCCTATAACGTTCTTTGGAGAGTATAATCTGTGATTTCTTGTTTTCTAAAGTTGTTGCATGATCTCATTATTCTTTGCTTGGTTACTACTTAGAAGGCGTTTCATCATATAGTTCCAAATGCTAGAACTCATGCCCATTTCATTCAAAGCATGTTATTGATTTGCATAACACATATTCAAGAAGAAGTTGTGTAGTGACCACCACCATAGCCAAATAGCCTTACTTCCCATACTTCGTATATGTTGTAAGTTTTAACCCCGTTGAGCCTTGTTTAGCCTTTATTCTTTGTTTACCCACATTTTCCTCACCTAGCCTAGTTTAGGACAATCCCGACCCTTGTTCTTAAAAGATAGTGAGCATGACTTAATTGAATTCCTTTTGAGTTACATTATGAAAGAAAATAAGTGTGGGGGAGAGAATGTTTAAGTGTTTATGTTTTGAGATTCAAAAGAAAAGAAAAAGAAAAGAAAAAAAAAAAAAAAAAAAAGAGAAAAGAAAGAAAGAAAGAAAAAAGAGCTTGAAAAAAAAAATGAAAGAATAAGTGATTGAAGAAAGGTTCCAAAACACCAATTCTGGGCGTAAATTGTCTAAATTCTCCCTTTTTGTTCAAAAGTTGAGTTTTCATTCAAAAGTGAATTCTAAGTTGATTCAAATGCTTTGCTCACTATTTCTTTAAGAACCTTTGTTTTCCATATCCCTTCTTTGTTATCCACATACCCCAAGCCCCGTTACAACCCTTGATTTCTATCTTGAGTGTTGTGTATTTCAATTTGTGGAGTTTGAACTTGGTATGAGCATATGGTGTCACTGGTTCTCCCGTCTAAGTAGTAGCATTCCATTCATGAGATCATACCTAAACATGCTTATTAACTCCAGAATTTGCTTCCTTTGAAATACATATATGTGAGTGTTCATTTTTATGTTTACATCAATCTTCTCACATATAACTAGTATAGGGTGTGTAGTCAGAAAATCTGTGTGAAAAACGAGTGCATATCTTGTAAGGAATTGAGCAAATTCTCTAAGGCATGTTACTACATTCGAAAACATGGTTTTAAATGCTTAATTGTGAAATAGTATGTGGTGACTATGATTAAGAATGTACTCAAGTGTGAAGATGACTAAAATCTATGGGACTAATGATTTTTAACTTGTCATGTGCATTGGAAATCCGTGAGACGATTGTTGGAAGGTGTAGGTTGTGTTTTGTTCGTTTTGTCTAGTTTCGTTTCTCTTGTTGTTTTGTTTTGCTCGAGGACTAGCAAAAGATAAGTGTGGGGGTATTTGATAGGAGCATATTCATGCAACTTAAATGGCTTGTTCTCGTGCATTTACGTTATGTTTCTTTAGTTATTTTAGTCCTTTAAGCTATTTTCGTGTGTTTGTAGGTCCAAAGGGCTAAAGGAGCAAAAAGATGCATTTTGGAGACTTTTGGAGCACTTTTGGGCTAAGGATGGATAGCTTATGCTTGGCGCCAAAATGTTGGACGAAATTGAAGACCAAAGTGTTGAAACTTTGTTCCCTTTAGTTCTAGGACATTTAAACCTTTCCTTTATCCATTGCACATGCATTTCCAACCTAATCACTCACCCACACAATCTGCCATCATTCCAATCAAAACCGTGCACATGCTATCACCATGCTTTCACATGCATTTTCAGCCATGCACATTCACCTTGCATTTGCAGAAAATCCACTTCCTTTGCACATGCATTCATCATCATCACTCTAGTTTTAATTCACAAGCATTTCAGATTGCATTCCATTCATTGCACCCTTTAATCACATGCATTACATCTTTGTTCCAGCAACCCACATGCACAATCCACTCCACAAAACATCCCATGCCGTGCACATTCATACACTTTCACATGCATCTTGGCAGATTTCACATGCACACACATGCATTTTCAGCACCAACAACACTCATTGCCATGCACATTCACTCACCATACCATTCCAGCATTAGCACATGCAACCTAGCTGTCATGTTCCCCCCATTTCACCTATAAATACTCATTCATTCACACTCATTCATAGACATTCATTTCACAACAAAAATTGGTCCCTTGGGGCCGTGCCTTTCACAAAGTCCATCCATTTCTTCCATAAACTCATCCATTGCAGAAATGTACACCATCAAACTCCCTTGTGCCGTGCTCTCCCTTACAATCCAAACACCATCCTTCCATTTCCACCACTCCTCTTCCATATCTCCACCACTCCCCAAACCATTCACACCATCAAACTCACCTTAGACCTTGTGCCACAACGAAGAGGAAGAGAAGAGTGCCTAAACGTTCATACAATTCAAGTTTGAGTTGTTGGAATGTTTAGGTGTTTCTTTGATTTCAATGTTTAATTTCAATGCTCTTTGTTTTGTACGAATGAGGAATGGATGATAAGAGGGCCTAAACGTTCATACAATTCAAGTTTGAGTTGTTGGAATGTTTAGGCGTTTCTTTGATTCTCTTTGTTTTGTACCATGAGGAACTAAACCCCCCTTGGTTAGGGGGTGATTCGAATATATGTTTATGCTTGCATTTTGATTTGAATACTTCTAATTGCGTTTCATAAGTTGTGGATTCAATTCGTTTAACTGTTTGATTGATAACTTATTTATGTATGTTCATTGAGAATGCGCGCTTAATTTTCATGCATGAATATGACGCTAGAATATAAGTAAGTTTCACCTAATCGTTATGAACTTATATTCACAAGTAGTGGAGGTTGCTTATAAACAATCGCGTTAAACAAATTCTTGGCATAAGTTTCATGCAATCCATAGTAACGAATGCCTCGTCAACACTTATAATTTTCATAGAGCGTAATGATTCTTGCTTGTATCTCTTCTATGCATTCATGTTGAGGACTTGTGGGGAATGTTTTGAATTGTTGTATGCGCTAACCCATCCAATTCAATAACGTTAGGAAGATTTGAAGGTTAATTAGTGCATCACGGTTAACCCGGGGTGTTGAGTTTCATAGTTTATTGAAATGCAATTGGAAATCATTTTATTATGCAAGTATAACATGTATGGAGATGAACCCCTTAGCCATTCTATCATCCATTCATTCCATTCCATCAAATTCGTTTTACAATCTGTTTAGTTTATTAACTTGTTTTGTTATTTCAATTTTCGTATAAATCTAAATCCCCCTTTACTTTAATGTCCAATTTAGTTAGAAATCAATTTAGTTTGTGCTTTTAAGTGTTTTGATTCATTTTATTTCCCAATTTCGTCCAGATTCACCAAAGTGCTCAAAACTGCCCAGAAAGTGATTTTAAGGCAGTTTTGAGTGTTTTGGGTGATGTTTGAGTCTTTTGGTTTGTTTTAATGTTTTAAGTGTTTAGTTTTACATTCTTTGAGTTAGTTTAGTGTTTTATATTGTGTTTTTACGTTCTTGAGTCAAGTTATTACTTAATTTCGTCCAAATTTGTGTTTGTGCTCAAATCTGCCCAGAAAGTGGTTTTTAGGCAGATTTGAGTGTGCTTGTGTTGTTTTGAGTCTTTTGGTTTGTCTTAGTGTTTTAAAGTTTAGCTTTGCATTCTTTGAGTCTAGTATAGTGTTTCACATTGTTATTTTACGCACAAAAAATTAATATTTTTTAGGAATTTAAGGCGGAAATGGACGTATTTTTTTCTTTTAATAAATATCTATTTTGTACATTTCAATTTGAATTAGGAACTCCGCGTACAAGTGGTAAGTCATTAACTACTCAAATCCAAGTGGTTAATGATAGGAGCATATTTATGCGACTTAAATGGCTTGTTCTCGTACATTTACGTTATGTTTCTTTAGTTATTTTAGTACTTTAAGCTATTTTCGTGTGTTTGTAGGTCCAAAGGGCTAAAGGAGCAAAAAGATGCATTTTGGAGACTTTTGGAGCACTTTTGGGCTAAGGACGGATAGCTTATGCTTGAAGCCAAAGTGTTGGACGAAATTGAAGACCTAATTGGAGCCAAAGTGTTGGAACCTTGTTCTCTTTAGTTTTAGGACATTTAAACCTTTCCTAATCGCAATCATGCCATGCATAACACACATCCATTCTAACACATTGTCATTGCACATGCATTTCCTTCATTAGTTAAACCACATATCATATCACTTAATCACTTATCACTTATCATCACCACTTAACCACTTATCATATCATAACCACATATCATATCACTTATCACTTATCACTTAACATATCATCCACCTACTTCACCTACAACATCCACCTACTTCACCTACAACATCCACTTCACCTACAACATCCACCTACTTCACCTACAACATCCACCTACTTCACCTACAACCTCCACTTACTTCACCAACCTCACACACTTACTTCACCTACAAATGACATAGCCATATGTTCCCTCCACTACTCCTATAAATACCCTTGCATTCATTCATTCAGGAACATCTCATTTCATACACAACACACCATTTTTCCATTTCCCTTGTAATCCAAACACCACTCCCCAAACCATTCCCCCAAATCAAACTATCCTTAGACCTTGTGCTACAACAACGAGGAAGAGAAGAGTGCCTAAACGTTCATACAATTCAAGTTTGAGTTGTTGGAATGTTTAGGTGTTTCTTTGATTTCAATGTTTAAATTCAATTCTCTTTGTTTGTACGTATGAGGAATGGAAGAGAAGAGTGCCTAAACGTTCATACAATTCAAGTTTGAGTTGTTGGAATGTTTAGGTATTTCTTTGATTTCAAAGTTATAATAAACTAAACCCCCTTTAGCTAGGGGGTGATTCGAAATATATGTTTATGCTTGCATTTTGATTTGATTACTTCTAATTGCATTTCATAAGTTGTTGATTCAATTTGTTTAACCGTTTGATTGATAACTTATTTATGTATGTTTATTAAGAATGCGCGCTTAATTTTCATGCATGAATATGACGCTAGAATATAAGTGATTTTCACCTAATCGTTATGAACTTATATTCACAAGTAGTGGAGGTTGCTTATAAACAATCGCGTTAAATGAATTCTTGGCACGAGTTTCATGCTCATCATAGTAACGAATGCCTCGTCAACACTTATAGTTTTCATAATGCTTAATGATCTTTGATTGTATCTTTATTGTGCTGTTCACGTAAAGGACTTTTGGAGAATGTTGTGAATTGCGTTGCGCTAACCCATCCAATTCATTAACTTAAGGAAAACTTGACGGTTAATTTAAGCGGACCTAATTAACCCGGGTTGATGAGTTTCATAATTTATTGAAATGTAATTGGAAATCTTTTTATTATGCAAGTGTAACATATGTGGCGAGATGACCCCCTTAGCTATTCTATCATCCATTCATTCCATTTCATCAATTTCATATTTACATTCTGTTTTAATTTGTTCATTTAATTTAATTTCGTATAAACTTAAATCCTCCTTTACTTTAATGTCAATTTAGTTAGAAATCATTTTAGTTTGTGTTTTTAAAAGCATTTTGAGTTTTTGGTTTGTTTTAGAGTTTTAAAGTTTAGTTTTACATTCTTTGAGTCTAATTTAGTGTTTTATATTGCGTTTTTACGTTTTTGAGTCAGTTTCCAAGAGATTAACAATCCCTCCTAATCCCCGGTCCAGAACGATCCCTACTTGCACCTATACTACAAATTGACAAAAAGAGGGTTTAATTTGTGTGCGTATAAATCTCGCATCAAATTTTGGCGCCGTTGCCGGGGATTAGAAAATTTGCTAATCCCTTGGATTGTTTGTTTCTGTATTGTCTTTTAGATTTAGTTTTTATTTGTGTTTTGTTTGTTAAGAACAACATGGCACTTGATAACGCTTCTCTTTTGTCACAGCTCATGGAAAGGTCCCAAATGCAAAGAGTTGATATATCTAATCTTCGATCAAGGAATAATGTGTTTTCCAATACTTACAATTCGGATTGGAGTGATCATTCAAACTCTATGTGGTGGGAACCTCAAAATGCTCAACAAGGAGGATATTGGCAGCCACCACAACCTCATATTCAATATGCCCAACCAAACTCAAGTTCGTCAATAGATTATAATCAAAAGCTTAATGAATTAATTTGTTTGGTGCAGGGCTCACAAAATCAAGACAATGAGGCTCAACAAGAAGGATATTGGCAGCCATATGAGGAGTTCTATTCAACGCCTATGCAGCCACCACAAAGGTTGGACCACTTGGATAAGCAAATTGGGCAGATCGCGGAGTTCGTAGGACAGTTTCGAGACCAAGGCGAACTCCCTAGTTCAAACATTGTAAATCCGAAGGGAGGATTTGAAGCACCTTTGCCGGAAGCACTTATTGCTCCTACGCCATCTAATTCAAGTAAGGTTGTTCCAATTAGTTCTAACCCCATTCCACCTAATATCCCTATTCCTTGCAGATTCATGACTTCCAAGGAAGAAGAAGGTGAAAAAGACATCTTGGAAGCCCTTTCAAAGGTGACAAGTAGGGAATGTCATGAATTCATCAAAGAGGACGTTCTTGAAACCACAAAATCCAAAGAAGTTAAATTTGATGACATTGGACAAGTCATAACCATCACTTGCAATCTGGCCAAGTCCAATATCCCTGAAACTTTCAAAGGAGTGGTGTTTGTCATTGAGTTCTTGTCGGACAAAACAAGTAAGTTTTTTTCAAATTCCTTTACATTTTATACTAACTTGCTGTTTTTTATGAATCAGGCACCTACACTAGAGTTCAAACCATTGCCGGTTCACTTCAAGTATCACCTTCCATTCAAGGACCAATTCCATGCCGTTTGATTTTATTTATGTTAATAAAAAAAAAATAAAAAAATAAAAAAAAAATAAAAAAAAAAGAAGAGAAAGAAAGATACTAAACATGGAGAAAGGTGGAGCTTCACAAAGGTTGTTTGCGTGAAGCCCCACTACGAGGCGCAGAAGCGGAAGGCATAGAAGCGGGAGGCATAGAAGCGGGAAGCATCGGAGCGGAAGCCATCGGAGCGGGAGGCATCGGAGCTAGAGCAGTCCAGGCCTCAATACTTGGCCAAGCGCTGGATGACCCAGGAAAAAGGTGCCTCTGGAGATAAGACGCAAGCCTTTGACGGTCACTGTGAATTCGACCCTCAGATTCTTGCAGCTCATCAAGCTTCCTCTTCATCCCCGACGAATAGTTATTTGCAAGCACATGCAAACTTCTATTCTCGTACTTAAGCTGCTGGATCTCTTGCTTAAGTCTTTCCACCTCTGCCATCAACGATTCCACTTGGCGGGACCGAGCAAGCAGGCGTTGGCCCATGTTGGACACAGAACTCGCACACTGAACACTAAGTGCGAGGGACTCTTGAACGGCCAACTCATCGGACCGTCCTGACAGCAGCCTACTATCTTTTGGAGTGAGGAGGTTTTTAGCTACTATTGTAGCTGTTGTGGCGTCCTGCATCACAGAGTCTTCACCTGAAAGAGGACCGTTAGAAGATAAAAAAGAAGGGCGCCATACATTACCTTGACGGGGCGCAACCGGATCGCTGCTGAGACTCAAATCTAAGCTAAGGTTCGATGAGTTTGCCATTTTTTTCAAAAGTGTTCAAAGAGAAGGGGTGGATGGAGTTAAAATTTCACAAAGGGCCGGAGTCGAGTTTCAGGAATGGGAAATCTTCAGAGTGTGTGTGTTGGGGTGATTGATAGCTCTATAAAAAGCCAAGACGACGCGTCAACCGATTCAAAGAGCCGGATTTTCCGGCGTAATTTAGGCGACGCTCCCTCGGCTTTTCAGAAAACGCGTTCAACTTTGTCAAAAGATTTCTGACAAAGCTGAAAACACGTGGAGGCCATCATCGCATCTACACATCTTTAGCCGACAAGCGCAAAGTTCGGCGACGCTTTCTCTGCTTTTCAGAAGACGCGTGCAGCTTTGTCAAAAGGAGCCGCATCTGTACTACCACGTGTCGTTCAGAAAGCGAAGGGGCGTCGTTCAGAAATCGAAGGGGCGCCTGCTCAGAAATCGAAGAGGCGTATTCAAAGATCGAAGAGGCGCCACTATTTCAAAGAGCTGGATTTGCGGGATCAAAACGTTTGTCGACAAGGGTAAAAAGTACCATCACTTGATATTATCTCTATATATGTCGACCTTCGTCTTTTATGGCAGGGCAAACCTGAAGAAAATGCCCAACTCTCCCTCACCTCTGAGGGCGCACTCCCAGCAAAGCCTTTCAAAATACTCAATTCTTTCTTCTTCCCCAAAGATGATACCAGATGCCTGGAGTACATATGACCCAGGAGGAAACGGCGGATTGAAGCATGTGCTGATTCATTCACCGCTTCTTCAAAGCAAAGGTATCTCATATCATCAAGGTCAAAAGCAAAAGCATCTCATATCATGCTCTTTCCCTGTCTTTTTCTTTGTCCTTGTTCTTACTTGCATGGCAAAGTAAAAGAAGCAATCAGCCGGCACTTGGAGTCAGTCTTCCGATCTGGAGCCAACTGCCTGGAATCTATTCCTGATTGCTTACCTAGCGTTGCTCTCGAGTAGTCATCTTCAACGGTTGTTACTCTTCCAGAGAAGGGACCACTCCTGCAAAGATTGAACAAAGAAACAGATAACAGGAGGAAGGTCAGACCTTCGGGGAAACCAAAAGAACCATCCTGCTGCCCAGTTCAAGAAGTAGCACAAAGGAAAATCAACGATGGGCAGAAACCAGTTCAAGAGTAAGCCTGTGGAATCACAAAGATCAAAGCCTCAATGCAATCACCAAGGAGAAGAGGGAATTTACACTCCATAACCAGATTTGCGTCCCTAAACTCTTCTCTTTGTTAATTACATTATGCCATGTTTAATATGTTTAGTTGCTTTTTGTGTGTTTACTTATGTTTTGTGTGAATCTATGCTTAAAACATTGAGGACAATGTTTGATTTAAGTGTGGGGGGGTAACTAAAGTGTTTTGATGAAAATTCGTAGGGTTTTATCCACCATAACTTCAAATGTTGTTCCTTGCTGTTTTAAGGTGTTTTTAAGTTGTTTTAGAGTGTTTTAGTGTGTTTTGTTTTATAATTCGAAAATCCCATAAAAATTTGAAAAATTGTTTTGAAAAACCCAAAAAGAGTTGTTTTAAGAGTCATTTTTGTGTGTTTGTGTCTTAGGGTACCTTCCAACACAATGATAAGGATTTGGTTTATAATTGCATGACGGTTAGGAAGAGTTATAAACATAGAGAAAAGTTTGATTTACTCTTGGTATATGCTTGGTTATGGTTATAATGTATGACTTCACATGCAATCATAAAAGAAAAAAATTCGTTTTTGTAACATGCTTGAAGGAAGGAACTCAAACAAACGCTACAACCCTGAGAGACTTGAGCCTATAACGTTCTTTGGAGAGTATAATCTGTGATTTCTTGTTTTCTAAAGTCGTTGCATGATCTCATTATTCTTTGCTTGGTTACTACTTAGAAGGCGTTTCATCATATAGTTCCAAATGCTAGAACTCATGCCCATTTCATTCAAAGCATGTTATTGATTTGCATAACACATATTCAAGAAGAAGTTGTGTAGTGACCACCACCATAGCCAAATAGCCTTACTTCCCATACTTCGTATATGTTGTAAGTTTTAACCCCGTTGAGCCTCGTTTTGCCTTTATTCCTTGTTTACCCACATCACCCCTTACCTAGCTTAGAGTAGGACTTTCTTATACCCTTGTTCTTAAAGTTTAGTGAGCATGACTTAAATGAATTCCTTTTGAGTTACATTATGCAAGAAAATGAGTGTGGGGGAGTAAAAGTTTGTTCTTACGTTTATATGTATGTTTTGAGATTCAAAAGAAAAAGAAGAAAAGAAAAAAAAAAAAAAAAAAAAAAGGAGTGAAAATAAGTAAGAATGAACTCACGAGCGTTGATGGTTGAAGAAAGGGTCCAAAAAGTTGAATATGGCCCTAAGTTTTGTGTGATTTTCCCTTGGGTGTTCAAAGTTGATTTCTGCGTTCTTAAGGGAATTCTAAGTGCCTAATTCAATACTTTGCTCACTATTGCTTTAAGAATGTTTGTTTATCCTTCACCTTTCATTGTTAGCCAATACCCTAGCCCCGTTACTACCCTTTGACTTCTATATTGAGTGTTATGTATTTCAATTGTGGAGTTTGAACTTGGTATGAGCTTATGGTGTCACTGGTTCTCGCGTCTAAGTAGTAGCATTCCATTCATGAGATCATATCTAAACATGCTTATTAACTCCAGAAAATGCTTTCCTTATTATAACATATGTGAGTGTTCGTCTACATGTTTACATCAATCTTCTCACATATACCTAGTATAGGGTGTGTAGTCAGAAAATCTGTGTGAAAAACGAGAGTGCATCTAGTAAGAAATTGAGGGAATTCTCTAAAGGCATGTTACTACATTTGAAATGTGTTTTAATTGCTTAATTGTGAACTAGTATGTGGTGACTATGATTAAGAATGTACTTAAGTGTAAAGATGGCTCAAATCTGTGAGAATAATGATTTTTAACTTGTCATGTGCATTGGAAGTCCCTGATACGATTGTTGGAAGGTGTAGGTTGTGTTTTGTTCTTTTTGTTTTGTTTTTCTGTTTTGCTCGAGGACTAGCAAAAGCTAAGTGTGGGGGTATTTGATAGGAGCATATTTATGCGACTTAAATGGCTTGTTCTCGTACATTTACGTTATGTTTCTTTAGTTATTTTAGTACTTTAAGCTATTTTCGTGTGTTTGTAGGTCCAAAGGGCTAAAGGAGCAAAAAGATGCATTTTGGAGACTTTTGGAGCACTTTTGGGCTAAGGACGGATAGCTTATGCTTGAAGCCAAAGTGTTGGACGAAATTGAAGACCTAATTGGAGCCAAAGTGTTGGAACCTTGTTCTCTTTAGTTTTAGGACATTTAAACCTTTCCTAATCGCAATCATGCCATGCATAACACACATCCATTCTAACACATTGTCATTGCACATGCATTTCCTTCATTAGTTAAACCACATATCATATCACTTAATCACTTATCACTTATCATCACCACTTAACCACTTATCATATCATAACCACATATCATATCACTTATCACTTATCACTTAACATATCATCCACCTACTTCACCTACAACATCCACCTACTTCACCTACAACATCCACTTCACCTACAACATCCACCTACTTCACCTACAACATCCACCTACTTCACCTACAACCTCCACTTACTTCACCAACCTCACACACTTACTTCACCTACAAATGACATAGCCATATGTTCCCTCCACTACTCCTATAAATACCCTTGCATTCATTCATTCAGGAACATCTCATTTCATACACAACACACCATTTTTCCATTTCCCTTGTAATCCAAACACCACTCCCCAAACCATTCCCCCAAATCAAACTATCCTTAGACCTTGTGCTACAACAACGAGGAAGAGAAGAGTGCCTAAACGTTCATACAATTCAAGTTTGAGTTGTTGGAATGTTTAGGTGTTTCTTTGATTTCAATGTTTAAATTCAATTCTCTTTGTTTGTACGTATGAGGAATGGAAGAGAAGAGTGCCTAAACGTTCATACAATTCAAGTTTGAGTTGTTGGAATGTTTAGGTATTTCTTTGATTTCAAAGTTATAATAAACTAAACCCCCTTTAGCTAGGGGGTGATTCGAAATATATGTTTATGCTTGCATTTTGATTTGATTACTTCTAATTGCATTTCATAAGTTGTTGATTCAATTTGTTTAACCGTTTGATTGATAACTTATTTATGTATGTTTATTAAGAATGCGCGCTTAATTTTCATGCATGAATATGACGCTAGAATATAAGTGATTTTCACCTAATCGTTATGAACTTATATTCACAAGTAGTGGAGGTTGCTTATAAACAATCGCGTTAAATGAATTCTTGGCACGAGTTTCATGCTCATCATAGTAACGAATGCCTCGTCAACACTTATAGTTTTCATAATGCTTAATGATCTTTGATTGTATCTTTATTGTGCTGTTCACGTAAAGGACTTTTGGAGAATGTTGTGAATTGCGTTGCGCTAACCCATCCAATTCATTAACTTAAGGAAAACTTGACGGTTAATTTAAGCGGACCTAATTAACCCGGGTTGATGAGTTTCATAATTTATTGAAATGTAATTGGAAATCTTTTTATTATGCAAGTGTAACATATGTGGCGAGATGACCCCCTTAGCTATTCTATCATCCATTCATTCCATTTCATCAATTTCATATTTACATTCTGTTTTAATTTGTTCATTTAATTTAATTTCGTATAAACTTAAATCCTCCTTTACTTTAATGTCAATTTAGTTAGAAATCATTTTAGTTTGTGTTTTTAAAAGCATTTTGAGTTTTTGGTTTGTTTTAGAGTTTTAAAGTTTAGTTTTACATTCTTTGAGTCTAATTTAGTGTTTTATATTGCGTTTTTACGTTTTTGAGTCAGTTTCCAAGAGATTAACAATCCCTCCTAATCCCCGGTCCAGAACGATCCCTACTTGCACCTATACTACAAATTGACAAAAAGAGGGTTTAATTTGTGTGCGTATAAATCTCGCATCAGTTAACAATCCCTCCTAATCCCCGGTCTAGAACGATCCCTACTTATACATATACTACAATTTGACGAAAAGAGGGTTTAATTTGTGTGCGTATAAATCACGCATCACCAAACCATTCACACCATCAAACTATCCTTAGACCTTGTGCTACAACGAAGAGGAAGATAAGAGGGCCTAAACGTTCATACAATTCAAATTTGAGTTGTTGGAATGTTTAGGTGTTTCTTTGATTTCAATGTTTAATTTCAATGCTCTTTGTTTTGTACGAATGAGGAATGGATGATAAGAGGGCCTAAACGTTCATACAATTCAAGTTTGAGTTGTTGGAATGTTTAGGCGTTTCTTTGATTCTCTTTGTTTTGTACCATGAGGAACTAAACCCCCCTTGGTTAGGGGGTGATTCGAATATATGTTTATGCTTGCATTTTGATTTGAATACTTCTAATTGCGTTTCATAAGTTGTGGATTCAATTCGTTTAACTGTTTGATTGATAACTTATTTATGTATGTTCATTGAGAGTGCACACTTAATTTTCATGCATGAATATGACGCTAGAATATAAGTGAGTTTCACCTAATCGTTATGAACTTATATTCACAAGTAGTGGAGGTTGCTTATAAACAATCGCGTTAAATGAATTCTTGGCATAAGTTTCATGCAATCCATAGTAACGAATGCCTCGTCAACACTTATAATTTTCATAGAGCGTAATGATTCTTGCTTGTACCTCTTCTATGCATTCATGTTGAGGACTTGTGGGGAATGTTTTGAATTGTCGCATGCATCATCCAATTCAATAACGTTAGGAAGATTTGAAGGTTAATTAGTGCATCACGGTTAACTTGGGGTGTTGAGTATCATAGTTTATTGAAATGCAATTGGAAATCATTTTATTATGCAAGTATAACATGTATGGAGATGAACCCCTTAGCCATTCTATCATCCATTCATTCCATTCCATCAAATTCGTTTTACAATCTGTTTAGTTTATTAATTTGTTTTGTTATTTCAATTTTCGTATAAATCTAAATCCCCCTTTACTTTAATGTCCAATTTAGTTAGAAATCAATTTAGTTTGTGCTTTTAAGTGTTTTGATTCATTTTATTTCCCAATTTCGTCCAGATTCACCAAAGTGCTCAAAACTGCCCAGAAAGTGATTTTAAGGCAGTTTTGAGTGTTTTGGGTGATGTTTGAGTCTTTTGGTTTGTTTTAATGTTTTAAGTGTTTAGTTTTACAATCTTTAAGTTAGTTTAGTGTTTTATATTGTGTTTTTACGTTCTTGAGTCAAGTTATTACTTAATTTCGTCCAAATTTGTGTTTGTGCTCAAATCTGCCCAGAAAGTGGTTTTTAGGCAGATTTGAGTGTGTTTGTGTTGTTTTGAGTCTTTTGGTTTGTCTTAGTGTTTTAAAGTTTAGTTTTGAATTCTTTGAGTCTAGTATAGTGTTTCATATTGTTATTTTACGTTTTTGAGTCAAATCCAAGTGGTTAACAATCCCTCCTAATCCCCGGTCCAGAACGATCCCTACTTATACATATACTACAATTTGACGAAAAGAGGGTTTAATTTGTGTGCGTATAAATTCCCGCATCAAATTTTGGCGCCGTTGCCGGGGATTAGCAACTTTGCTAATCCTTTGGATTGTTATTTTCGTTTTGTTTTTAGTTTTTGATTTGTGTTTTATTTGTTGAATTCAAGTACTAGAGAAGAACAACATGGCACTTGATAATGCTTCTCTTTTGTCACAGCTCATGGAACAGTCCCAAATGCAAAACGTTGATATATTTGATCTTCAATCAAGGAATAACGTGTTTTCCAATACTTACAATTCAGATTGGAGTGATCATTCAAACTCTATGTGGTGGGAAGCTCAACATGTTCAAGAAGAAGGATATTGGCAGCCACCACAACCTCATATTCAATATGCCCGACCAAATTCAAGTTCGTCAATAGATTATAATCAAAAGCTTAATGAATTAATTTGTTTGGTGCAGGGCTCACAAAATCCAAGAGATTAGCAAATTTGCTAATCCCCGGCAACGGCGCCAAAATTTGATGCGAGATTTATACGCACACAAATTAAACCCTCTTTTTGTCAATTGTAGTAAGTATGTAAGTAGGGATCGTTCTTAACCGGGGATTAGGAGGGATTGCAAATCACTTGGAAACTGACTCAAAAACGTAAAATAAAGTTTAAAACACTAAACTAGACTCAAAGAATGCGAAACTAAATGCTTGAAACACTAAAACAAACCAAAAGACTCAAACATCACCCAAAACACTCAAAACTGCCTTAAAAACACTTTCTGGGCAGTTTTGAGCACTTTGGTGAATTTGGACGAATTTGTGAAACAAATTGAATCAAAACACTTATAAACACAAACTAATACACTTTCTAACTAAATTGGACATTAAAGTAAAGGGGGATTTAGGATTTGACGAAAATTGAAATAACGAAACAAGTTAATAAACTAGACAGAATGTAAATATGAAATTGATGAAATGGAATGAATGGATGATAGAATAGCTAAGGGGTTCATCTCCATACATGTTACACTTGCATAATAAAACGATTTCCAATTGCATTTCAATAAACCATTAATTCTCAACGCTCCAAGTTAATTAGGTCCGCTTAAATTAACTTTCAAATCTTCCTAACGTTATTGAATTGGATGATTGCATACGACAACCCAAAACATTCCCCACAAGTCCCCTACATGATTGCATAATAGAGATACAAGCAAGAATCATTATGCTCTATGAAAATTATAAGTGTTGACGAGGCATTCGTTACTATGGAATACGCATGAAACTTATGCCAAAAATGCGTTTAACGCGATTGTTTATAAGCAACCTCCACTACTTGCGAATATAAGTTCGTACCTATTAGGTGAAACTCACTTATATTCTAGCGTCATATTCATGCATGAAAATTAAGCGCGTATTCTCAATAAACATACATAAATAAGTTATCAATCAAACGGTTAAACAAATTGAATCCACAACTTATGAAACGCAATTAGAAGTAATCAAATCAAAATGCAAGCATAAACATATATTTCGAATCCCCCCCTAGCCAAGGGGGGGTTTAGTTCCTCATAACTTTGAAATCAAAGAAACACCTAAACATTCCAACAACTCCACCTGACGGGAGCGGGCAAGCAGGCGTTGGCCCATGTTGGACACAGAACTCGCACACTGAACACTAAGTGCGAGGGACTCTTGAACGGCCAACTCATCGGACCGTCCTGACAGCAGCCTACTATCTTTTGGAGTGAGGAGGTTCCTAGCTATTATTGTAGCTGTTGTGGCGTCCTGCATCACGGAGTCTTCACCTGTGAGAGGACCGTTAGAAGATAAGAAAGAAGGGCGCCATACGTTACCTTGACGCGGCGCGCCCGTATCACTGCTAAGGCTCAATTCCAAGCTAAGGTTCGATGGGTTTGCCATTTTTCAAAAGTGTTCAAAGAGAAGGGGTGGATGGAGTTAAATTTCAAAGGGCCGGAGACGATGTTCAAGAATGGGAATTCTTCAGAGTGTGTTTGTTGTGGTGATCGATAGCTCTATAAAAAAAAGCCAAGGCGACGCGTCCACCGATTCAAAAAGCCGGAATTTCCTGCGGAAGTTCGGCGACGCTTTCTCTGCTTTTCAGAAAACGCGTTCAACTTTGTCAAAAGTTCACGTGGAGGTCATCATCGCAGCTACACTTTTGCCGACAAGCGTAAA
Organism: Pyrus communis; assembly: GCF_963583255.1. Lineage (NCBI taxonomy): Eukaryota > Viridiplantae > Streptophyta > Magnoliopsida > Rosales > Rosaceae > Pyrus > Pyrus communis. The sequence goes on from NC_084815.1 coordinate 11,312,311, forward strand.
TTTCGGCGACGCTTTCTCTGCTTTTCAGAAAACGCGTGCGACTTTGTCAAAAGAGCTCTGACAGAGCCGCATCCGCACTACCACGTGTCGTTCAGAAAGTGAAGGGGCGCCTGTGCAGAAATCGAAGGGGCGTCCGTTCAGAAATCGAAGAGTCGTTTGCTCAGAAATTGAAGAGACGTTTGTCGACAAGGGTAAAAGAACAGTACCACCACTTGATATTATCTCTATATATGTCGACCTTCATCTTTTATGGCAAAGCAAACCTGAAGAAAATGTCCAACTCTTCCGCACCTCTGAGGGCGCTCTCCCAGCAACGCCTTTTGAAATACTCAATTTTTTCTCCCCCAAAGAAGATACCAGAAACCTGGAGTACAAATAAGGCAGAAGGAAACGGTCGATCGAAGCATGTGGAGACAACCACAACAAATACATGTGCTGCTTCATTCGCCGTTTCTTCAAAAGCAAAGGTATCTCATATCATCAAGGTCTAAAGCAAAAGTATCTCATATCATGCTCTTTCCCTGTCCTTTTCTTTGTCCTTGTTCTTACTCGCATGGCAAGGTGAAAGAAGCAATCAGCCGGCACTTGGAGTCAGTCTTCCGATCTGGAGCCAACTGCCTGGAATCTGTTCCTGATTGCTTACCTAGCGTTGCTCTCGAGTAGTCATCTTCAACGGTTGATACACTTCCAGAGAAGGGACCACTTCTGCAAAGGGGAGCGAGTAAGGCAAGTGAAAATGATACATTGAAGCATGTGGAGACAAACATAGGCTGAGTTATACTCCAACCCTTTTCAATACGAATTGGAAAGATTGAACAAAGAAACAGACCAAAGGAGTAAGCTCAGACCTTCGGGGGAGACCAAAAGAATCCTGCTGCCCATTTCAAGAGTAGCACAAAGGAAAATCAACGATGAGAGGAACCCCTGTGGAATCAACAACATCAAGCCTCATTGCAATCAACAAGGAGAAGATGGAATTTACACTCCATAACCAGATTTGCGTCCCTAAACTCTTCTCTTTGTTAATTACATTCTGCCATGTTTACTATGTTTAAGTGCTTTTTGTGTGTTTACTTATGTTTTGTGTGAATCTATGCTTAAAACATTGAGGAAAATGTTTGATTTAAGTGTGGGGGGGTAACTAAGTATGTTGATGCAAACTCGTTGGATTTTATCACCCATAACTTCAAATGTTGTTCCTTACTGTTTTAAGGTGTTTTTAAGTTGTTTTAGAGTGTTTTAGTATGTTTTGTTTTTATAACTCCAAAAATCACATAAAAATTTGAAAAACATGTTTTAAAAAGCCTAAAAAGAGTGTTTTGAGTCGTTTTTGTGTGTTTGTGTCTTAGGGTACCTTCCAACACAATGATAAGGATTTGGTTTGTAATTGCATGACGGTTAAAAAGAGTTATAAACATAGAGAAAAGTTTGATTTACTCTTGGTATATGCTTGGTTATGGTTATAATGTATGACTTCACATGCAATCATAAAAGAAAAATTCATTTTTGTAACATGCTTGAAGGAAGGAACTCAAACAAACGCTACATCCCTGTGAGACTCGAGCCATTACTTTCTTTGGAGAGTTATTTTCTGTGATTCTTTGTTTTCTAAAGTTGTTGCATGATCTCATTATTCCTTGCTTGGTTGCTACTTAGAATGCAATTGTATCATGATAGAACTAAATGCTAGAACTTATATCCGTTTCATTCAAAGCATGACATTGAATTGCATAATATATATCAAGATGAAGTTGTTGCCACCATAGCCAAATAGCCTTACTTCCCATATTTCGTATATATTAGTTTTAACCCCGTTGAGCCTCGTTTAGCCTATTTTCTTTGCTAACCAAATCACCCTTTACCTAACCTAGAGTAGGACTTTCCTATACCCTTGTTCTTGAAGTATACTGAGCATGACTTAAAAGAATTCCTTTTGATTAATATGTTGCAGAAAATAAGTGTGGGGGAAGGGATTTTTGTGTGTATGTATGTGCCTAAGTCTTAAAGGAGGCACGGGGAAAAAGAAAAAAAAAATGTGAGAAAAAGAAGAAGAAAAGAAAGAAAAAGAGTGAAAATAAGTGAGAATGGACTCACAAGTGTGATTGTTGAAGAAAGGGCCCAAAAGGTTTGAATATGGCCCTAAGTTTTGTGTGACTTCCCCTTGGGTGTTCAAAGTTGACTTCTGCGTTCTAAAGGGAATTCTAAGTGCCTAATTCAATACTTTGCTCACTATTGCTTAAAGAACGTTTGTTTTCCCTATCCTTTCATTGTTAGCCAACTCCCCAAGCCCCGTTACAACCTTTGACTTCTATCTTGATCGTTATGTGTTCAATAATGTGGAGTTTGGAATTGATATGAGCTTATGGACTCACTGGTTCTCGTTCTAAGTAGTAGCATTTCATTCATGAGATCATATATATACATGTTAATAATTCCAGAAAATGCTTTCCTTGTTATAACATATGTGAGTGTTCGTCTACATGTTTACATCAATCTTCTCACATATACCTAGTGTAGGGAGTGTAGTCAGAAAATCTGTGTGAAAAACGAGTGCATATCTTGTAAGGATTTGAGCAAATTCTCTAAGGCATGTTACTACATTCAAAACATGGTTTTAAATGCTTAATGGTGAAATAATATGTGGTGACTATGAGTAAGAATGTACTTAAGTGTGAAGATGACAAAAATCTATGGGACTAATGATAGGAGCATTTTTATGCGACTTAATTGGCTTGTTCTCATGCATTTATGTTGTTTTTCCTTAGTTAGTTTAAGTGTTTAAAGTCATTTTCGTGCAATTTCAGGTTTTAGTGTCAAAGTATGCAAAAAGAAGCAATTTGGAGCATTCTAGAGCATTTTTGGGCCAAGATTGGATAGTGCAAGCATGGAGGCATGAGGATGGACGAATTTGAAGGCTTGAATTCAGTTAGGGAGCTGCAAGGGGGCCTAAAAAAACCTTATTTCTAGAAGGCTTTATCTATTCACACATGGTGCCTAATTCCTAGCTTGTCTCCTAGCCGTCCTAGCTTGTTTACTAGCCGTCCTAGCTTGTCACTAGCCGTCCTTCCTTGTCTCCTAGCCGTCACTAGCCGTCCTACCTTGTCTCCTAGCCGTCCTAGCTTGTCTCCTAGCCGTCCTAGCTTGTCACTAGCCGTCCTACCTTGTCTCCTAGCCGTCACTAGCCGTCCTACCTTGTCTCCTAGCCGTCCTATCTTGTCTCCTACCTTGTCCAAGCTACACACATATATCCTTTAAGTGTTTCATGTATAGAATTTCTGGTACAAAAAAAACCTTTTGGTTTCAACTAAGTTCAAAACCTTTCCTAGCCCTATAAATAAGGCTTTGCAGCAAGGCACTTGGGGAATCACTCATTCACCCAATTTTCGTCCATTCATCTAGCCACACCACTCTACACATCCTAAAATCCTAGAAACACAATTCCAGCCAAACACTACACCTTGCCATGCCTATCCTCCATCCAATTCCATAATCCCTGATCCTAAAACACATCCCAACCATCTCATCCACCTTTGTGCCGTAGCAAGGAGAAAGAAGGAAGGACTCTTGGATGCTCAAGCTTCGTCGTTGGTGCATTCTAGGTGTAATTCGTTTTATGATTTCAATGTTTAATTTATTTTCCTTTCATTTTGCTATGAACATGAGTGGCTAAACCCCTATTGGTTAGGGGTGATTTCGAAGCCATAACTATGTGTGCAAGTTGATTTGATAAATTCCAGTTATGAGTTCTTGAATCGTGAATGCAATTGGCTTAACTGTGCGAGTAATAACGTATTTGTGTTTGTTAATTAGGGGTCGACACTTAATTGGCTTGCATGAATATGATGCTAGAATATAAGTTTGTTTCACATAATTGTCACACACTTATATTCACAAGTAGTGAAGATTGCTAGTCACAATCGCGTTAAGTTCAATTCCTAGCATAAGTGTCATGATGTCATAGTCACAAGTGCTTTGTTAATGCTTATAGTTTTCATTGAACGTAATGATCTTTGATTGTATCTTTATTATGATGTAAGGAACTTTTGAAGAATGCTTTGGGTTGTCGTATGATGTCATCCAATTCAATAACACAAGGGAAACTTGAGAATTAACTAGTGATGTCACGGTTAATTTGGGGCATTGTCATTCATAATTCTATGAAGGAATAACTGGAAATCAAGTCATTTGCATACTTGTCATGTGTGGAGAAAGAACCCCTAACTAGTCCATCATCCATTAAAAACCCCAAAAACGTTTCAAGATCAGTTTTACTTTGCAATCTGTTTTCTCAACTTTAATTTCGTCCAAATCAAATTCCCCCTTTACTTTGAAGTCTCAATTTAGTTAGAAATTGTTTTGGTTCATGTTTTTAAGTGTTTTGAGTCAAGTTTTCAACCAATTTCGTCCAAATTAGTGTAGGTGCTCAAAACTGCCCAGAAAGTGGTTTTTAGGCAGTTTTGAGTCTTCTAGTTGCTGTTTTGAGTTTTTGTTTTGTTTTAGTGTTTTAACTTTGGTTTTTCATTCTTTGAGTCCAAATTAGTGTTTTTAACTTTGTTTTGGAGTTCTTAGGTCAGTTTTCAAGAGTTTAGCAATCCCTCCTAATCCCCGGTTTTGAACGATCCCTACTTATATACTTTGCTACAATTGTCAGAAGAGGGTTTAAATTGTGTGCTTAATATATTTCGCATCAAATTTTTGGCGCCGTTGCCGGGGATTAGCAACTTTGCTAAATCCCTTGGATTGTTTTTGTTTCATTTATTTCACTTTGTTTCTGATTTTGTTGTAGTTTCTGACCTATTTTTGTTTCTTGTTTTTTTAGGTACTAGTGCATGACGCGGAGTTCTCAAACTGTGCAAGCACATATCTTAGACTTTAACGACGATTTTGAACGTGATTTGAGAAGAAAGAGGAGGCATCCCGAACGTAGTGAACCTAGTTCAAGTTCAGAGGCCGAATCTGAGTTTGAAGAAGTGGAAGAAGAAGTTATGGCAGCGGACAATCGGACCATTAAAGAACTTTCGGCCTCAGGGTTGGCCAATGCCGCACCATTATGCATTCAATACCCCGCGGCTGCCCAAGGCAAGACCGATGAATTCGAGTTGAAGTCAAGCTTGTTGCACCACATTCCTAAATACCATGGGCTTTCCATGGAAGATCCAAACAAGCATCTTAAAGAGTTTGAAGTAGTTTGTTCAAGCATGACTCCCGTCAATGTTGACGGAAGTATTTTGAAGATGAAAGCTTTTCCGTTCTCTTTAATGGATAAAGCTAAGGATTGGTTATACGAGTTGGCTCCTGGCACTGTCACTTCATGGGAGAGTATGAAAAGAGCGTTTTTGGAGAAGTTTTTCCCAACTTCTCGCATCATTCTTCTTCGTAAAAAAATAAGTGGAATTCAACAAGATGAAGGTGAGTCTTTTCCTGCATACTATGAACGTTTTAAATCACTTGTTGCTTCTTGTCCACAGCATCAGATGAAGGAGGAGCTACTTTTGCAATACTTCTACGAGGGCCTCCTACCATTAGAACGTCAAATGCTCGATGCCTCGGCAGGTGGAGCATTAGTGGACAAAACACCTATGGCTGCCAAGACCTTGATTTCTAATCGAGCGTTGAACGATCAACAATACGAAGGAGTAGGCCAAAGAGGACCCCCACGGCAACATGTTCATGAGGTAAGTTCTACTTCCGACATTAATTCACAAGTGGCTAATCTTACTTCTATTGTGTCTCAGTTGGCCGAGGGCATGAAGATGCAAGGACCAATTGTATGTGGCGTATGTTCTATGCATGGACATGCCTCTGAAAAATGTCCACAGTTGATTGAAAATGGTGGATGGGAAAGCGCCAATGCAATTGGGTTTCAAGGCCAAAACCAACCAAGGAACGATCCTTATTCCAACACATATAATCCCGGTTGGAGAGACCACCCAAATTTCAAATGGAGGGAGCCCCAACAATCTCAAAACCAAGGAGGCTTTAGGCAACAACCCCCTGGGTTCTTTCCCAAAACCTACGGCCCACCCCAAAATCAAGCCCAATCCGGCCCAAGTGCCTCAGGTACGTCTCTTGACAATGATGCACTTCTTAAGATACTAACTAAGTTGTCTAATGGGCAGGACGATCAAGCTAAGGCTATGCAAAACCAAGACAAAAGGGTGGATCAATTGGAGAAACAAATGGGGCAAATTGCCGAGTTTATGGGGCAGTTTCGTGAACAAGGAAAGCTCCCTAGTTCCACCGTTCCAAATCCAAAGGGAAGCTTCGAAAGTGCAAAGGCCATAACCTTGAGAAGTGGAAAAGAGATTGGGGCAGATCCTACACCATCACAATTAGGTCCCAAAGGTGATGAAAACTTGCAAATTGAAGAGGAAGAATCAAGCAAACCCACGGCAAAGGTGGGAGAGTCTTTGCCGCAAGTTCCTAGTGCCCCAAAACTGTCTAATTCGGCCAAAAAGGGTAAGAATGTGTCAAATTCGGTTTCTACTAATGCTTTTCCTTCGAATGCTCCTTTTCCTAGTAGGTTTATGCAAACAAGGAAGGAAGAAGCTGAAAAGGACATCCTTGAGACATTTAGGAAAGTTCAAGTGAACATACCCTTGTTGGATGCAATCAAGCAAGTCCCTAGATACGCCAAGTTTTTGAAGAAGTTGTGCACCACTAGGAAGAGGATGTCGACCAAGGAAGTGGTAAAAGTAGGTGAGAATGTGTCCGCCATCTTGCAACGCAAACTACCTCCCAAATGCAAAGATCCGGGTAGTTTCACCATTCCTTGTGTTATAGGTAACACTAGATTTGAATCTGCCATGCTTGACTTAGGTGCTTCTATAAATGTTATGCCATATTCCATATATGCATCTATGAACCTAGGAGCATTGAAAAAGGATGGTGTTATCATACAATTGGCCGATAGATCTAATGCCTATCCAAAGGGAGTTTTGGAAGATGTTTTGGTGCAGGTTAATCATTTGATCTTTCCGGCGGATTTCTATATCCTTGAGATGGATGAATCGGATCATGCACCCTCGCTGCCCATTCTACTTGGAAGGCCATTCATGAAAACGGCCCGGACTAAGATTGACGTGTTTAATGGAACTTTGTCCATGGAATTTGATGGGGAAGTTGTTAATTTCAATCTTTCCGATTCTATTAAGTATCCTAGTGAAGATCATTCATGTTTCTCTATTGATATTGTTGACTCTTTGGCGCAGGGATACCTTGAAGATTTGAATGATGATATGCTTGAAAAAGTCATTACAAGTGGTGTAGAAGTCAAAACCAAGGGAGCAACATCCGTGCAACCCCACGGCACAAATACACTATCCTATGCCGTGCCTCCTAGTGAGGATTTTCTTGAAGTAGTTGCTGCCCTTGAGTCATCACCAATACATGATGGTAAGTTTCCTAACAAAGAGTCCATTCCCATTTCGACTAACAAGTTGCTTCCATCCATAATTCAGGCACCTATCCTTGAACTCAAACCTTTGCCAAGCCATTTGAAGTACATTTTCTTGGGAAAAAATGAGACACTGCCTGCCATCATATCATCATCCCTCACGGCACAAGAGGAGGAAAAACTCATGCATGTGTTGAAGGAGTACAAATCTGCCCTAGGATGGACATTGGCCGATATCAAAGGTATAAGCCCCACAACTTGTATGCATCACATATTTCTTGAGGAGGGGACCAAACCAACTAGAGAGGCTCAACGCCGTCTTAACCCTCCAATGATGGAAGTTGTGAAAAAGGAGATAATCAAACTTCTTGATTGTGGAGTCATTTATCCTATCTCCGATAGTCGTTGGGTTTCACCTATCCAATGTGTGCCTAAGAAATCCGGAGTGACGGTTGTGGAGAATGCCGAGAATGAGCTTGTACCCATGAGAATCCAAACCGGTTGGCATGTATGCATCGATTATAGGAAGATAAATGCCACCACAAGGAAGGACCACTTCCCATTGCCGTTCCTAGATCAAATGTTGGAAAGGTTAGCGGGTCATTCTTTTTATTGCTTTCTTGATGGATATTCAGGTTATAATCAAATTGTCATTGCCCCGGATGATCAAGAAAAGACCACTTTTACTTGTCCCTTTGGAACATTTGCATATCGACGCATGCCATTTGGTTTGTGCAATGCCCCTGCCACGTTTCAAAGGTGTATGGTAAGCATATTTTCTGATTATGTTGAAAGGATTATTGAGATATTCATGGATGACTTTAGTGTTTTTGGTGATTCTTTTGATAAATGCTTGGATAATCTCACTTTAATCTTGAAACGTTGTGTTGAAACAAACCTTGTTTTAAATTGGGAAAAATGCCATTTTATGGTTAAACAAGGTATTGTTTTGGGTCATATAATCTCTAAAAAAGGAATTGAAGTTGATAAGTCTAAAGTAGATCTTGTACGCTACTTACCCTCTCCTACTTCGGTTAGAGAGGTTCGTTCTTTTCTTGGTCATGCAGGATTCTATAGACGATTTATCAAGGACTTTTCCAAGATTGCACAACCCCTATGCCGCCTCCTCCAAAAAGATGTGTCTTTTGAGTTCAACGAGGCATGCGAGAAGTCATTCAAGCATCTCAAAGAGCTCCTAACCACGGCACCCATCATAACTCCCCCGGATTGGTCCATTCCATTTGAATTGATGTGTGATGCCTCGGATTATGCACTTGGGGCTGTTTTGGGTCAAAGGAAAAATAAACAGTCACATGTTATTTATTATGCTTCCCGCACTTTAAATGATGCTCAATTGAATTATTCTACAACCGAAAAAGAACTCTTGGCGGTTGTATTTGCTTTAGATAAGTTTAGATCATATCTTATTGGCACTAAAGTAATTGTTTTCACTGACCATGCAGCCTTGAAGTATCTTTTCACCAAAAAGGAGGCCAAACCAAGGCTCATTCGTTGGATGCTCCTACTTCAAGAGTTCGATATTGAAATTAGGGACAAGAAAGGTTGTGAAAACGTGGTGGCTGACCACTTGAGTAGATTGGTGCGTGAAGAAGAATCCCTCCCCATTTCTGAGACGTTTCCGGATGAACAACTTCTGTCCATTGAGGTAAGTACCCCTTGGTATGCCGATTTGGTCAATTTCTTGGTGACTAAGCAAGTTCCTAACACCCTAAGCAAGGTCCAACGTGATAAATTGATACATGATGCAAGATTTTATGTGTGGGATGATCCATATCTATGGAAATATTGCCCAGATCAGATTATTAGAAGATGTGTGCCAACTTCTGATTTTAACTCAATTCTAGCATTTTGTCATTCTTATGCGTGTGGAGGCCATTTTGGTACCCAAAGGACAGCTCGTAAAGTGTTAGAATCTGGTTTTTATTGGCCTACATTGTTCAAAGATGCTAGAATGTTTTGCTTAACATGTGATAGATGTCAAAGAACAGGTTCTATTGGTGCAAAAGACCAAATGCCGCAAACACCCATCTTCAATGTTGAAATCTTTGATGTTTGGGGTATTGATTTCATGGGTCCTTTTCCTTCTTCATTTGGTTTCACTTATATTTTGCTTGCGGTTGATTATGTTTCTAAATGGGTAGAAGCAAAAGCTACCCGTACTAACGATTCTAGAGTGGTTTCAGATTTCATCAAGACTAACATTTTCTCTAGATTTGGGATGCCGCGGGTATTTATAAGTGATGGAGGTTCACATTTCTGCAATAGGACCATTGAGGCACTCTTCAAGAAGTACAATGTCAAGCATAAGGTTTCAACACCTTATCACCCACAAACAAGTGGCCAAGCTGAAGTATCAAATAGAGAGGTCAAGCAAATCTTGGAGAAGACCGTGGGGCCTAACCGGAAGGATTGGAGCATGCGTTTAGACGATGCACTATGGGCATATCGCACTGCCTACAAAACACCCCTAGGGATGTCTCCATTTCGGCTAGTTTATGGAAAACCTTGTCACTTACCCGTGGAGCTAGAGCATAAGGCACATTGGGCCATCAAAACGTTCAATTTGGACTTAGATGATGCTGGAATACATCGGAAGCTCCAATTGAATGAGCTTGAGGAACTAAGGAATGAAGCCTACGAGAATGCCCGCATTTACAAGAAAAAGACGAAGGCGTTTCATGACAAGATGATTAGGGGCAAAACCTTCACAATTGGGCAGAAAGTTTTACTTTTTAATTCTCGTCTACGTTTATTTCCCGGAAAGTTACGTTCTAAATGGATTGGACCTTTTGTTGTTACTAATGTTTTTCCACATGGTGCAGTTCAAGTCCAAAGCTTAAGGAATGGGGTGGAATTCAAGGTCAACGGACATAGATTGAAGCCATATTATGAGAATGCCGTGGGGCAGGTTGTGGAGGAGATCTCACTCCATGCCGTGGGCACCAATGATGCCTGAACGTGTTCTTCGTCCGGCTGCAAGACGTTAAAGAAAGCGCTACTTGGGAGGCAACCCATGCCATTCAACAAAGGAAGACCTAGAAAGCACTCCAATTCCAAATTTGCGTTCCTAAACCCTTCTCTTTGTTGATTCTTTCTAATCTGCCTATTTAGTTGTTTTACTTGCTGTTTGTGTGTTTCTTTGTGTGATTCTATGCTTAAAACATTGAGGACAATGTTTGATTTAAGTGTGGGGGGGTAACTAAGTGTTTTTCATGCAAATTCGTGGGATTTTATCACCCATTATTTCAAAACTTGTTCCTTGCTGTTTTTAAGTGTTTTTAAGCAGTTTTGGTGTGTTTTAGTATGTTTTGAAGTAAAAATCCGAAAATCAAAGAAAAATTTGAAAAATTTGTTTTAAAAAACCCAAAAAAGAGTTGTTTTTGTGTGTTTGTTTGTGTCTTAGGGTACCTTCCAACACAATGATGAGGATTTGGTTTTTAAATACATGGCTGTTAAAGAGAGTGATTAACATGGATGAAAGTTTGATTTACTCTATGTTTATGCTTGGTTGTGGTTATAACTTATGAATTCACATGCAATCATAAAAGAAAAAAATCAGTTTTTGTAACATGCTTGAAGGAAGGAACTCAAATTAACGCTACAACCTTGTGAGACTTGAACCTAAACGTTTATTTGGAGAGTTAAAATCTGTGCATTCTTTGTTTTCTAAAATCGTTGCATGATCTCATTATTCTTTGCTTGGTTGCTACTTAGAAGGCGTTTCATCATTTAGTTCCAAACACTAGAAGTCATGCCCATTTCATTCAAGCATGGTATTGATTAGCATAACACATTTTCAAGATGAAGTTGTGTAGTGACCACCACTTTAGCCAAAAAGCCGTGTGCCCTACTCCATTATATGTTTAGGTGTTAACCCCATTGAGCCTTGTTTAGCCTTTTCTTTGTTAACCCACATTACCCTCACCTAGCCTAGATTAGGACTATCCATACCCTCGTTCTTAAAGTATAGTAAGCATGATTCAAATGGAATTCCTTTATGGCAGAAACCAAGTGTGGGGGAAGTAGAAAGAAAAGAAAAGAAAAATTCGTAAAAAAAAAAAAAAAGTATGAAAAGAGTTGAACAACATGAGAAAAAGAGTTCCAAGGTGTTGTTTGTTGAAGAAAGGGTCCAAAAAGTTGAATTCGGCCCCAAGAAGTTGTTTAAAGTCTTCCCCTTGTGTTTTTAAGTTAATTTCTGCAAACTAAGTGAATTCTAAGTCTTAATTTCATTACTTTGCTTACTAATGCTTGAAGTAACGTTTGTTTTCCCTATCCTTTCTTTGTTAACCAATACCCCAAGCCCCGTTGCAACCCTTAAACTTCTATCTTGAGTGTTATGTGTTTCAATTTGTTGAGTTTGAATTTGGTATGAGTGATGCGAGATTTATACGCACACAAATTAACCCTCTTTTCGTCAAATTGTAGTATATGTATAAGTAGGGATCGTTCTAGACCGGGGATTAGGAGGGATTGTTAATCACTTGGATTTGACTCAAAAACATAAAAACACAATATAAAACACTAAACTAGACTCAAAGAATGTAAAACTAAAGTTTAAAACACTAAAACAAACCAAAAGACTCAAAACAACACAAACACACTCAAATCTGCCTAAAAACCACTTTCTGGGCAGATTTGAGCACAAACACAAATTTGGACGAATTTGTTTAACAAATTGAATCAAAACACTTATAAACACAAACTAAAAGTATTTCTAACTAATCTAACACTTTAAAATAGATGGGGATTGAGGTTTGGACGAAAATAAACTAAATGGACAGATTCTAATTAAAACAGATTATAAAAACGAAATTGACGAAATGGAATGAATGGATGATAGAATAGCTAAGGGGTTCATCTCCATACATGTTACACTTGCATAATAAAAAGATTTCCAATTGCATTTTAATAAATTATGAAACTCATCACCCCGGGTCAATTAGGTCCGCTTAAATTAACCGTCAAGTTTTCCTTAAGTTAATGAATTGGATGGGTTAGCGCAACGCAATTCACTACATTCTCCAAAAGTCCTTTACGTGAACAGCACAATAAAGATACAATCAAAGATCATTAAGTATTATGAAAACTATAAGTGTTGACGAGGCATTCGTTACTATGATGAGCATGAAACTCGTGCCAAGAATTCTTTTAACGCGATTGTTTATAAGCAGCCTCCACTACTTGTGAATATAAGTTCATAACGATTAGGTGAAACTCACTTATATTCTAGCGTCATATTCATGCATGAAAATTAAGCGCGCATTCTCAATAACATACATAAATAAGTTATCAATCAAACGGTTAAACAAATTGAATTCACAACTTATGAAACGCAATTAGAAGTAATCAAATCAAAATGCAAGCATAAACATTTATTTCGAATCACCCCCTAGCTAAAGGGGGTTTTAGTTCCTCATTACGTTGAAATCAAAGAAACACCTAAACATTCCAACAACTCAAACTTGAATTGTATGAACGTTTAGGCACTCTTCTCTTCCATTCCTCATACGTACAAAACAAAGAGAATTGAATTTAAACTTTGAAATCAAAGAAACACCTAAACATTCCAACAACTCAAACTTGAATTGTATGAACGTTTAGGCCCTCTTATCTTCCTCGTTGTTGTAGCACAAGGTCTAAGGTGAGGTTTGGGGGATTATGGAAATGGTAGAGGAGTGGTGTTTGGATTATAAGGGAAGGGGGACTCACGGCTAAAGAAGGTGGAGAGTGAATGTGGTGTGTTGTGTATGAAAATGAGATGTTTTTGAATGAATGAATGCAAGGGTATTTATAGGAGTAGTGGAGGGAACATATGGCTATGTCATTTGTAGGTGAAGTAGGTGGATGTTGTAGGTGAAGTAGGTGGATGTTGTAGGTGAAGTGGATGTTGTAGGTGAAGTAGGTGGATGTTGTAGGTGAAGTAGGTGGATGTTGTAGGTGAAGTGGGTGGATGTTGTAGGTGAAGTAGGTGGATGTTATGTTAAGTGATAAGTGATAAGTGATATGATATGTGGTTATGATATGATAAGTGGTTAAGTGGTGATGATAAGTGATAAGTGATTAAGTGATATGATATGTGGTGATGATAAGTGATAAGTGCATGTGGGTTAACTAATGAAGGAAATGCATGTGCAATGACAATGTGTTAGAATGGATGTGTGTTATGCATGGCATGATTGGGATTAGGAAAGGTTTAAATGTCCTAAAACTAAAGAGAACAAGGTTCCAACACTTTGGCTCCAATTAGGTCTTCAATTTCGTCCAACACTTTGGCTTCAAGCATAAGCTATCCGTCCTTAGCCCAAAAGTGCTCCAAAAGTCTCCAAAATGCATCTTTTTGCTCCTTTAGCCCTTTGGACCTACAAACACACGAAAATAGCTTAAAGTACTAAAATAACTAAAGAAACATAACGTAAATGTACGAGAACAAGCCATTTAAGTCGCATAAATATGCTCCTATCAAATACCCCCACACTTAGCTTTTGCTAGTCCTCGAGCAAAACAGAAAAACAAAACAAAAAGAACAAAACACAACCTACACCTTCCAACAATCGTATCAGGGACTTCCAATGCACATGACAAGTTAAAAATCATTATTCTCACAGATTTGAGCCATCTTTACACTTAAGTACATTCTTAATCATAGTCACCACATACTAGTTCACAATTAAGCATTTAAAACCATGTTTTGAATGTAGTAACATGCCTTAGAGAATTCCCTCAATTTCTTACTAGATGTACTCTCGTTTTTCACACAGATTTTCTGACTACACACCCTACACTAGGTATATGTGAGAAGATTGATGTAAACATGTAGACGAACACTCACATATGTTATAATAAGGAAAGCATTTTCTGGAGTTAATAAGCATGTTTAGATATGATCTCATGAATGGAATGCTACTACTTAGACGCGAGAACCAGTGACACCATAAGCTCATACCAAGTTCAAACTCCACAATTGAAATACATAACACTCAATATAGAAGTCAAGGGTTGTAACGGGGCTTGGGGTAATTGGCTAAAAATGAAAGGTAAGGATAACAAACGTTCTTCAAGCAATAGTGAGCAAAGTATTGAATTAGGCACTTAGAATTTCCTTTAGAATGCAGAAGTCAACTTTGATCACCCAAGGGGGAATTACACAGAACTTAGGGCCATATTCAATTTTTTTTTTTTGGACCCTTTCTTCAACCATCAACGCTCGTGAGTTCATTTTCACTTATTTTCATTTTTTTTTTAAGCTCTTTTTTCTTTTTTTTTTCTTTTTTTTTTTTTTTTCTTGTCTTTTTCTTTTCTTTTGAATCTCAAAACATAAACACTTAAACATTCTCTCCCCCACACTTATTTTCTTTCATAATGTAACTCAAAAGGAATTCAATTAAGTCATGCTCACTATCTTTTAAGAACAAGGGTGGGGATTGTCCTAAACTAGGCTAGGTGAGGAAAATGTGGGTAAACAAAGAATAAAGGCTAAACAAGGCTCAACGGGGTTAAAACTTACAACATATACGAAGTATGGGAAGTAAGGCTATTTGGCTATGGTGGTGGTCACTACACAACTTCTTCTTGAATATGTGTTATGCAAATCAATAACATGCTTTGAATGAAATGGGCATGAGTTCTAGCATTTAGTTCTATCATGATACAATTGCATTCTAAGTAGCAACCAAGCAAGGAATAATGAGATCATGCAACAACTTTAGAAAATAAAGAATCACAGAAAATAACTCTCCAAAGAAAGTAATGGCTCGAGTCTCACAGGGATGTAGCGTTTGTTTGAGTTTCTTCCTTCAAGCATGTTACAAAAACGAATTTTTCTTTTATGATTGCATGTGAAGTCATACATTATAACCATAACCAAGCATATACCAAGAGTAAATCAAACTTTTCTCTATGTTTATAACTCTTTCTAACCGTCATGCAATTATAAACCAAATCCTTATCATTGTGTTGGAAGGTACCCTAAGACACAAACACACAAAAACGACTTTTAAAACAACTCTTTTTGGGTTTTTCAAAACAATTTTTCAAATTTTTATGGGATTTTCGAATTATAAAACAAAACACACTAAAACACTCTAAAACAACTTAAAAACACCTTAAAACAGCAAGGAACAACATTAGAAGTTATGGTGGATAAAACCCTACGAATTTGCATCAAAACACTTTAGTTACCCCCCCACACTTAAATCAAACATTGTCCTCAATGTTTTAAGCATAGATTCACACAAAACTTAAGTAAACACACAAAAAGCAACTAAACATTTTAAACATGGCATAATGTAATTAACAAAGAGAAGAGTTTAGGGACGCAAATCTGGTTATGGAGTGTAAATTCCCTCTTCTCCTTGGTGATTGCATTGAGGCTTTGATCTTTGTGATTCCACAGGCTTACTCTTGAACTGGTTTCCGCCCATCGTTGATTTTCCTTTGTGCTACTCTTGAACTGGGCAGCAGGATTCCCTTTAGTGTCTCCCCCGAAGGTCTGAGCTTACCCCTTTTATCTGTTTCTTTGTTCAATCTTTGTAGGAGTGGTCCCTTCTCTGGAAGTGTATCAACCGTTGAAGATGACTACTCGAGAGCAACGCTAGGTAAGCAATCAGGAATAGATTCCAGGCAGTCGGCTCCAGATCGGAAGACTGGCTCCAAGTGCCGGCTGATTGCTTCTTTTACTTTGCCATGCAAGTAAGAACAAGGACAAAGAAAAAGACAGGGAAAGAGCATGATATGAGATACTTTTGCTTTTGACCTTGATGATATGAGATACCTTTGCTTTTGAAGAAGCGGTGAATGAATCAGCACATGTATTTGTTGTGCTGTTTCCTCCTGGGTCATCTGTACTCCAGGCATCTGGTATCATCTTTGGGGAAGAAAAAATTGAGTATTTCGAAAGGCTTTGCTGGGAGTGCGCCCTCAGAGGTGAGGGAGAGTTGGGCATTTTCTTCAGGTTTGCCCTGCCATAAAAGACGAAGGTCGACATATATAGAGATAATAGCAAGTGTTGGTACTTTTTACCCTTGTCGACAAACGTTTTGATCCCGCAAATCCGGCTTTTTGAAATAGTGGCGCCTCTTCGATCTTTGAATACGCCTCTTCGATTTCTGAGTAGGCGCCCCTTCGATTTCTGAACGACGCCCCTTCTCTTTGAATGACACGTGGTAGTGCAGATGCGGCTCCTTTTGACAAAGCTGCACGCGTTTTCTGAAAAGCAGAGAAAGCGTCGCCGAACTTTGCGCTTGTCGGCTAAAGATGTGTAGTTACGATGATGGCCTCCACGTGTTTTCTGAAAAGAAGAAATCTTTTGACAAAAGTTGAACACGTCTTCTGAAAAGCCGAGAACGCGTCGCCTAAATTACGCCGGAAATTCCGGCTTCTTGAATCGGTGGACGCGTCGCCTTGGCTTTTATAGAGCTATCGATCACCACAACAAACACACTCTGAAGAATTCCCATTCTTGAAAATCGACTCCGGCCCTTTGAGAATTAACTCCATCCGCCCCTCTCTTTGAACACTTTTGAAAAAAAATGGCAAACTCATCGAACCTTAGCTTAGATTTGAGTCTCAGCAGCGATCCGGTTGCGCCCCGTCAAGGTAATGTATGGCGCCCTTCTTTTTTATCTTCTAACGGTCCTCTTTCAGGTGAAGACTCTGTGATGCAGGACGCCACAACAGCTACAATAGTAGCTAAAAACCTCCTCACTCCAAAAGATAGTAGGCTGCTGTCAGGACGGTCCGATGAGTTGGCCGTTCAAGAGTCCCTCGCACTTAGTGTTCAGTGTGCGAGTTCTGTGTCCAACATGGGCCAACGCCTGCTTGCTCGGTCCCGCCAAGTGGAATCGTTGATGGCAGAGGTGGAAAGACTTAAGCAAGAGATCCAGCAGCTTAAGTACGAGAATAGAAGTTTGCATGTGCTTGCAAATAACTATTCGTCGGGGATGAAGAGGAAGCTTGATGAGCTGCAAGAATCTGAGGGTCGAATTCACAGTGACCGTCAAAGGCTTGCGTCTTATCTCCAGAGGCACCTTTTTCCTGGGTCATCCAGCGCTTGGCCAAGTATTGAGGCCTGGAATGCTCTAGCTCCGATGCCTCCAGCTCCGATGCCTTCCGCTCCTATGTCTTTAGCCCCGATGCCTTCCGTCCCGATGTCTTCCGTCCCGATGCCTTCCGCTTCAAGAGTTTTGCCACGTAGTGGGTCTTTAAGTAAACAACCTTTGTGAAGCCTCCATCGTTCTGCCATGTTTTTTTTTTTTTTTTTTTTTTTCAAAATGCATTGGGTTGCCTCCCAAGTAGCGCTTTCTTTTACGTCTTGCAGCCGGACGAAGAACCCAATCACTCCAGGATACGTTCATGAATCGGATGAGAACTCCGAGTCATAAACTAGTACCTAGAACAAGAAACAAAATAACATAAGAATCTGGAATAAAATAAAAACAAACGAAAATAAAACAATCCAAGGGATTAGCAAATTTTCTAATCCCCGGCAACGGCGCCAAAATTTGATGCGAGATTTATACGCACACAAATTAACCCTCTTTTCGTCAAATTGTAGTATATGTATAAGTAGGGATCGTTCTAGACCGGGGATTAGGAGGGATTGTTAATCACTTGGATTTGACTCAAAAACATAAAAACACAATATAAAACACTAAACTAGACTCAAAGAATGTAAAACTAAAGTTTAAAACACTAAAACAAACCAAAAGACTCAAAACAACACAAACACACTCAAATCTGCCTAAAAACCACTTTCTGGGCAGATTTGAGCACAAACACAAATTTGGACGAATTTGTTTAACAAATTGAATCAAAACACTTATAAACACAAACTAAAAGTATTTCTAACTAATCTAACACTTTAAAATAGATGGGGATTGAGGTTTGGACGAAAATAAACTAAATGGACAGATTCTAATTAAAACAGATTATAAAAACGAAATTGACGAAATGGAATGAATGGATGATAGAATAGCTAAGGGGTTCATCTCCATACATGTTACACTTGCATAATAAAAAGATTTCCAATTGCATTTTAATAAATTATGAAACTCATCACCCCGGGTCAATTAGGTCCGCTTAAATTAACCGTCAAGTTTTCCTTAAGTTAATGAATTGGATGGGTTAGCGCAACGCAATTCACTACATTCTCCAAATGTCCTTTACGTGAACAGCACAATAAAGATACAATCAAAGATCATTAAGTATTATGAAAACTATAAGTGTTGACGAGGCATTCGTTACTATGATGAGCATGAAACTCGTGCCAAGAATTCTTTTAACGCGATTGTTTATAAGCAACCTCCACTACTTGTGAATATAAGTTCATAACGATTAGGTGAAACTCACTTATATTCTAGCGTCATATTCATGCATGAAAATTAAGCGCGCATTCTCAATAACATACATAAATAAGTTATCAATCAAACGGTTAAACAAATTGAATTCACAACTTATGAAACGCAATTAGAAGTAATCAAATCAAAATGCAAGCATAAACATTTATTTCGAATCACCCCCTAGCCAAAGGGGGTTTTAGTTCCTCATTACGTTGAAATCAAAGAAACACCTAAACATTCCAACAACTCAAACTTGAATTGTATGAACGTTTAGGCACTCTTCTCTTCCATTCCTCATACGTACAAAACAAAGAGAATTGAATTTAAACTTTGAAATCAAAGAAACACCTAAACATTCCAACAACTCAAACTTGAATTGTATGAACGTTTAGGCCCTCTTATCTTCCTCGTTGTTGTAGCACAAGGTCTAAGGTGAGGTTTGGGGGATTATGGAAATGGTAGAGGAGTGGTGTTTGGATTATAAGGGAAGGGGGACTCACGGCTAAAGAAGGTGGAGAGTGAATGTGGTGTGTTGTGTATGAAAATGAGATGTTTTTGAATGAATGAATGCAAGGGTATTTATAGGAGTAGTGGAGGGAACATATGGCTATGTCATTTGTAGGTGAAGTAGGTGGATGTTGTAGGTGAAGTAGGTGGATGTTGTAGGTGAAGTGGATGTTGTAGGTGAAGTAGGTGGATGTTGTAGGTGAAGTAGGTGGATGTTGTAGGTGAAGTGGGTGGATGTTGTAGGTGAAGTAGGTGGATGTTATGTTAAGTGATAAGTGATAAGTGATATGATATGTGGTTATGATATGATAAGTGGTTAAGTGGTGATGATAAGTGATAAGTGATTAAGTGATATGATATGTGGTGATGATAAGTGATAAGTGCATGTGGGTTAACTAATGAAGGAAATGCATGTGCAATGACAATGTGTTAGAATGGCTGTGTGTTATGCATGGCGTGATTGGGATTAGGAAAGGTTTAAATGTCCTAAAACTAAAGAGAACAAGGTTCCAACACTTTGGCTCCAATTAGGTCTTCAATTTCGTCCAACACTTTGGCTTCAAGCATAAGCTATCCGTCCTTAGCCCAAAAGTGCTCCAAAAGTCTCCAAAATGCATCTTTTTGCTCCTTTAGCCCTTTGGACCTACAAACACACGAAAATAGCTTAAAGTACTAAAATAACTAAAGAAACATAACGTAAATGTACGAGAACAAGCCATTTAAGTCGCATAAATATGCTCCTATCAATGAGCATATGGTGTCACTGGTTCTCGCATCTAAGTAGTAGCATTCCATTCATGAGATCATATCTAAACATGCCTATTAAATCCGGAAATTGCGTTCTTTGTGATACATATATGTGAGCATTCGTTTTTATATCCACATCAATTCTCTCACATATGACTAGTATAGGGTGTGTAGTTAGAAAATCTGAGTGAAAATAGAGTGCAAATCTATTAAGGATAGAAGGAATTCTCTAAGGCATGTTACTACATTCAAAACATTGTTTTAATTGGTTAATTGTGAACTAGTAAGTAGTGACTATGATTAAGCATGTGCTTAAGTGTTAAATTGACTCAAATCTGTGGGAATGATAATCTTTAACATGTCATGTGCATTGGAAATCCCTGAGGCAAACGTTGGAAGGTTTAGATTTTGTTTGTTTGTTTTGTCTTGTTTTATTTCTTTGTTTTGCTCGAGGACTAGCAAAAGCTAAGTGTGGGGGAACTTGATAGGAGCATTTTTATGCGACTTAATTGGCTTGTTCTCATGCATTTATGTTGTTTTTCCTTAGTTAGTTTAAGTGTTTAAAGTCATTTTCGTGCAATTTCAGGTTTTAGTGTCAAAGTATGCAAAAAGAAGCAATTTGGAGCATTCTAGAGCATTTTTGGGCCAAGATTGGATAGTGCAAGCATGGAGGCATGAGGATGGACGAATTTGAAGGCTTGAATTCAGTTAGGGAGCTGCAAGGGGGCCTAAAAAAACCTTATTTCTAGAAGGCTTTATCTATTCACACATGGTGCCTAATTCCTAGCTTGTCTCCTAGCCGTCCTAGCTTGTTTACTAGCCGTCCTAGCTTGTCACTAGCCGTCCTACCTTGTCTCCTAGCCGTCACTAGCCGTCCTACCTTGTCTCCTAGCCGTCCTAGCTTGTCTCCTAGCCGTCCTAGCTTGTCACTAGCCGTCCTACCTTGTCTCCTAGCCGTCACTAGCCGTCCTACCTTGTCTCCTAGCCGTCCTATCTTGTCTCCTACCTTGTCCAAGCTACACACATATATCCTTTAAGTGTTTCATGTATAGAATTTCTGGTACAAAAAAAACCTTTTGGTTTCAACTAAGTTCAAAACCTTTCCTAGCCCTATAAATAAGGCTTTGCAGCAAGGCACTTGGGGAATCACTCATTCACCCAATTTTCGTCCATTCATCTAGCCACACCACTCTACACATCCTAAAATCCTAGAAACACAATTCCAGCCAAACACTACACCTTGCCATGCCTATCCTCCATCCAATTCCATAATCCCTGATCCTAAAACACATCCCAACCATCCCATCCACCTTTGTGCCGTAGCAAGGAGAAAGAAGGAAGGACTCTTGGATGCTCAAGCTTCGTCGTTGGTGCATTCTAGGTGTAATTCGTTTTATGATTTCAATGTTTAATTTATTTTCCTTTCATTTTGCTATGAACATGAGTGGCTAAACCCCTATTGGTTAGGGGTGATTTCGAAGCCATAACTATGTGTGCAAGTTGATTTGATAAATTCCAGTTATGAGTTCTTGAATCGTGAATGCAATTGGCTTAACTGTGCGAGTAATAACGTATTTGTGTTTGTTAATTAGGGGTCGACACTTAATTGGCTTGCATGAATATGATGCTAGAATATAAGTTTGTTTCACATAATTGTCACACACTTATATTCACAAGTAGTGAAGATTGCTAGTCACAATCGCGTTAAGTTCAATTCCTAGCATAAGTGTCATGATGTCATAGTCACAAGTGCTTTGTTAATGCTTATAGTTTTCATTGAACGTAATGATCTTTGATTGTATCTTTATTATGATGTCATGTAAGGAACTTTTGAAGAATGCTTTGGGTTGTCGTATGATGTCATCCAATTCAATAACACAAGGGAAACTTGAGAATTAACTAGTGATGTCACGGTTAATTTGGGGCATTGTCATTCATAATTCTATGAAGGAATAACTGGAAATCAAGTCATTTGCATACTTGTCATGTGTGGAGAAAGAACCCCTAACTAGTCCATCATCCATTAAAAACCCCAAAAACGTTTCAAGATCAGTTTTACTTTGCAATCTGTTTTCTCAACTTTAATTTCGTCCAAATCAAATTCCCCCTTTACTTTGAAGTCTCAATTTAGTTAGAAATTGTTTTGGTTCATGTTTTTAAGTGTTTTGAGTCAAGTTTTCAACCAATTTCGTCCAAATTAGTGTAGGTGCTCAAAACTGCCCAGAAAGTGGTTTTTAGGCAGTTTTGAGTCTTCTAGTTGCTGTTTTGAGTTTTTGTTTTGTTTTAGTGTTTTAACTTTGGTTTTTCATTCTTTGAGTCCAAATTAGTGTTTTTAACTTTGTTTTGGAGTTCTTAGGTCAGTTTTCAAGAGTTTAGCAATCCCTCCTAATCCCCGGTTTTGAACGATCCCTACTTACATACTTTGCTACAATTGTCAGAAGAGGGTTTAAATTGTGTGCTTAATATATTTCGCATCAACTAATGATTTTTAACTTGTCATGTGCATTGGAAATCCCTGAAACGATTGTTGGAAGGTTTAGGTTGAGTTTTTCTTGTTTAGTGTCGTTTTGTTTTTGGTTTCTTTTGTTTTGTTTTGCTCGAGGACTAGCAAAAGATAAGTGTGGGGGTATTTGATAGGAGCATATTCATGCGACTTAAATGGCTTGTTCTCGTGCATTTACGTTATGTTTCTTTAGTTATTTTAGTACTTTAAGCTATTTTCGTGTGTTTGTAGGTCCAAAGGGCTAAAGGAGCAAAAAGATGCATTTTGGAGACTTTTGGAGCACTTTTGGGCTAAGGATGGATAGCTTATGCTTGGAGCCAAAGTGTTGGACGAATTTGAAGACCTTATTGAAGACCAAAGTGTTGGAACCTTGTTCCCTTTAGTTTTAGGACATTTAAACCTTTCCAATTTCCTTAGCCGTGCATAACATTCCAACATTCCACTCCTTCATTTCAGCCACACTCCCACATATCATTACTTATCATCACATATCATATCACTTATCACTTATCACTCATCACTTATCTTATCATTCACCACTTATCATATCATACACTCAATCACTTATCACATATCACTTATCACTTATCATCATCACTCTAGCTTTAATTCACATGCACATTCACTCACCACAAACATTTCACATGCACTTGTTCCTCCATTAAATTAGCCACATGCACTTCCCACTCATCATAACCTAGCTGCACAAGCCACCCCACATGTCCCTTTAATCATTCAAACATGCACTCCCATTAATTAAACCATGCAGCCACAGCTTCACCCACATGCACCATTCAAACATACACCCAAACACCACCAGAAATCATCATTGTCGTGGGTACCTATCCCATTTCAGATTGTCATTCCACTTCATTGCACATGCATCTTCATAATTCAACACATGCATTCATTATTTATTTACTTTGCATCCTTTAATTTAATCACATGCACATTCAAATAAACACAATCATTCCAGCCATACCTTGCATTTTCAGATTGTTCCTCCATCATTGCACCACAATGCAGCCACATGCACTTGTTCCTCTAACATTTCAGCCACTTGCACTCCCATTCTCTCCCGAAACCATACACATGCATTCATTATTCATTCCCTCACATGCTCCCATTACTTATCATAATCACATATCATATCACTTATCATTCACCACTTATCATTCATCACTTATCATTCACCACTTATCACTTATCATATCATTCACCACTTATCATTCATCACTTATCATTCACCACTTATCACTTATCATATCATTCACCACTTATCATTCATCAAACACATGCATTCACATGTTTTCACAATCTGCCATCATTCCAACCAAAACCGTGCACATGCTATCACCATGCATTCACATGCACTTGTTCCTCCATCATTCCATCCTTTAAAACATTGCACATGCACTTTAATCATTCAACACATGCATTCACTTCATCATTGCAGCCACACATTCACCCACATGCTATCCCATTTCAGATTGCATTTCATACACTTTCACACACAAGCATTAGCACATGCAACCTAGCTGTCATGTTCCCCCCATTTCACCTATAAATACTCATTCATTCATTCTCATTCATACACATTCATTTCACAACAGAAATTGGTCCCTTAGGGCCGTGCCCTTCACAAAGTCCATCCATTCCATTCATAAACTCATCCATTGCAGAAATGTAGACCATCAAACCATCTTTGTGCCGTGCTCTCCCTTACAATCCAAACACCATCCTTCCATTTCCACCACTCCCCAAACCATTCACACCATCAAACTATCCCTAGACCTTGTGCTACAACGAAGAGGAAGAGAAGAGTGCCTAAACGTTCATACAATTCAAGTTTGAGTTGTTGGAATGTTTAGGTGTTTCTTTGATTTCAACGTTTAATTTCAATACTCTTTGTTTTGTACGAATGAGGAATGGAAGATAAGAGGGCCTAAACATTCATACAATTCAAGTTTGAGTTGTTGGAATGTTTAGGTGTTTCTTTGATTCTCTTTGTTTTGTACCATGAGGAACTAAACCCCCCTTGGTTAGGGGGTGATTCGAATATATGTTTATGCTTGCATTTTGATTTGATTACTTCTAATTGCGTTTCATAAGTGTGGATTCAATTCGTTTAACTGTTTGATTGATAACTTATTTATGTATGTTTATTGAGAGTGCACACTTAATTTTCATGCATGAATATGACGCTAGAATATAAGTGAGTTTCACCTAATAGTTACGAACTTATATTCACAAGTAGTGGAGGTTGCTTATAAACAATCGCGTTAAACAAATTCTTGGCATAAGTTTCATGCGTATTCCATAGTAACGAATGCCTCGTCAACACTTATAATTTTCATAGAGCGTAATGATTCTTGCTTGTACCTCTTCTATGCAATCATGTTGAGGACTTGTGGGGAATGTTTTGAATTGTTGTATGCGCTAACCCATCCAATTCAATAACGTTAGGAAGATTTGAAGGTTAATTAGTGCATCACGGTTAACCCGGGGTGTTGAGTTTCATGGTTTATTGAAATGCAATTGGAAATCATTTTATTATGCAAGTGTAACATATGTGAAGATGAACCCCTTAGCTAGCATTCATTCATTTCAATTCCATTCAATTCTATCACACATTCACATTTACATTTTGCTTTAATTTACAATCTGTGCAATTTAATTTAATTTCGTATAAACCTCAATCCCCCTTTACTTTATTGTCCAATTTAGTTAGAAAGTATCTTAGTTTATGTTTCTAAGTGTTTTGATTCAATTTATTTCCCAATTTCGTCCAAATTCACCAAAGTGCTCCCAGAAAGTGATTTTAAGGCAGTTTTGAGTGTTTTGGGTGATGTTTGAGTCTTTTGGTTTGTTTTAATGTTTTAAGTGTTTAGTTTTACATTCTTTGAGTTAGTTTAGTGTTTTATATTGTGTTTTTACGTTCTTGAGTCAAGTTATTACTTAATTTCGTCCAAATTTGTGTTTGTGTTCAAATCTGCCCAGAAAGTGGTTTTTAGGCAGATTTGAGTGTGTTTGTGTTGTTTTGAGTCTTTTGGTTTGTCTTAGTGTTTTAAAGTTTAGTTTTACATTCTTTGAGTCTAGTTTAGTGTTTTATATTACGTTTTTACGTTTTTGAGTCAAATCCAAGTGAGTAACAATCCCTCCTAATCCCCGGTCCAGAACGATCCCTACTTGCACCTATACTACAATTGTCAAAAAGAGGGTTTAATTTGTGTGCGTATAAATCTCGCATCAGGAGTGAATGATTGAATGCATGTGGCTGATTTATGAAGAGTGAATGCATGTGGCTGATAGGTATGAATGATTATGGTTGCATGTGGGTGGAAATGCATGTGGAATTAAAACTAGAGTGAATGATGATGAATGCATGGGGATTAAAGAGAGAGAATGTGGTGTAATGATGAAGTGGAATAAGTGCATGTGGATGTGGCTGATTTGATTTATGGAAGATGCGTGTGGATTAAAGATGAGTGAATGATTATGGGTGCATGTGGATGAATGTGCATGTGCAAGGTTGTTGTTGTGATAAGTGATAAGTGTATGATATGATAAGTGAATGATATGATAAGTGAATGATATGATAAGTGGATGATAAGATAAGTGAATGATATGATAAGTGGATGATATGATAAGTGGTGAATGATATGTAATGATATGTGGGAGTGTGGCTGAAATGAAGGAGTGGAATGTTGGAATGTTATGCACGGCTAAGGATATAGGAAAGGTTTAAATGTCCTAAAACTAAAGGGAACAAGGTTCCAACACTTTGGTCTTCAATTAGGTCTTCAATTTCGTCCAACACTTTGGCTCCAAGCATAAGCTATCCATCCTAAGCCCAAAAGTGCTCCAAAAGTCTCCAAAATGCATCTTTTTGCTCCTTTAGCCCTTTGGACCTACAAACACACGAAAATAGCTTAAAGTACTAAAATAACTAAAGAAACATAACGTAAATGCACGAGAACAAGCCATTTAAGTCGCATGAATATGCTCCTATCACCTAACCCTAATCTACTTAACCCTAGGACTATATAAGCATAAAATCAGCCAAAATTTCGTACACCCCCTTATGCTATTCAGAAACCCTTGTGCTGCACCTCTATTCTCCATTCTAAGCCTCCACAAACCTCCCTACACATCCATACACTACTGCCGCACCCTTCCCCACCATAATTAACCATCCTCCATCCCTCTAAACACGAAAACACCATCAAAAACCCCCAATTCCATCATCCACACTTTGTGCCGCAAGTTCTAGGGAGGAGAAGAAGTGCCGCAAGCAATCTACAACCATTGGAGATTTTCAGAGTTCTTTCTTCCCTTGTTTCGTTTCCATGTTTATTTTAATTTGCTTTTCAATTGTTATGAACATGTGTAACTAAGTTTTTCTTAGTTAGGGGTGAATTCGAAACTATGGGCATATGTTTTATATGATTTGATTTCCTCCAGATTTTGTTTCTTGAATTGTGGATGTGATTTACTTAATTGATTTATTGAGAACTTGTTCTTGTGTGTTGATTAAGGATGCATACTTAGTTTTCATACATGAATTTGATGCTAGGATATAAGGAAATTTCACCTAATCGTTATGACCTTATATTCATAAGTAGTGGAAATCACTAGTCATGATTGTATTAAGTAGATTCTAGGCAAGAGTATCATGCAATTCATAGTTACGAATGCCTAGTCAATTGATGCGAGATTTATACGCACACAAATTAAACCCTCTTTTTGACAATTGTAGTACAAGTATAAGTAGGGATCGTTCTGGACCGGGGATTAGGAGGGATTGTTAACCACTTGGATTTGACTCAAAAACGTAAAATAACAATATGAAACACTATACTAGACTCAAAGAATGCAAAACTAAACTTTAAAACACTAAGACAAACCAAAAGACTCAAACATCACCCAAAACACTCAAAACTGCCTTAAAATCACTTTCTGGGCAGTTTTGAGCACTTTGGTGAATTTGGACGAAATTGGGAAATAAAATGAATCAAAACACTCATAAACACAAACTAAAACACTTTCTAACTAAATTGGACATTAAAGTAAAGGGGGATTTAGATTTATACGAAAATTAACTAAAATGCACAGATTCAAATTAAAGCAAAATGTAAATGTGAATGTGTGATAGAATTTGAATGGAATGAAGGCTAGCTAAGGGGTTCATCTCCATACATGTTATACTTGCATAATAAAATGATTTCCAATTGCATTTCAATAAACCATGAAACTCAACACCCTGGGTTAACCGTGATGCACTAATTAACCTTCAAATCTTCCTAACGTTATTGAATTGGATGGGTTAGCGCATACAACAATTCAAAACATTCCCCACAAGTCCTCAACATGAATGCATAGAAGAGGTACAAGCAAGAATCATTACGCTCTATGAAAATTATAAGTGTTGACGAGGCATTCGTTACTATGGAATACGCATGAAACTTATGCCAAGAATTTGTTTAACGCGATTGTTTATAAGCAACCTCCACTACTTGTGAATATAAGTTCGTAACTATTAGGTGAAACTCACTTATATTCTAGCGTCATATTCATGCATGAAAATTAAGTGTGCACTCTCAATGAACATACATAAATAAGTTATCAATCAAACAGTTAAACGAATTGAATCCACAACTTATGAAACGCAATTAGAAGTATTCAAATCAAAATGCAAGCATAAACATATATTTGAATCACCCCCTAACCAAGGGGGGTTTAGTTCCTCATGGTACAAAACAAAGAGAATCAAAGAAACACCTAAACATTCCAACAACTCAAACTTGAATTGTATGAACGTTTAGGCCCTCTTATCATCCATTCCTCATTCGTACAAAACAAAGAGCATTGAAATCAAAGAAACACCTAAACATTCCAACAACTCAAACTTGAATTGTATGAACGTTTAGGCACTCTTCTCTTCCTCTTCGTTGTGGCACAAGGTCTAAGGTGAGTTTGATGGTGTGAATGGTTTGGGGAGTGGTGTTTGGATTAATAGGGAAGGCACGGCACAAGGGTGGTTTGATGTCTACATTTCTGCAATGGATGAGTTTATGGAAGAGTGTTGGGAATGGATGAATTTCTGGCACAAAGGCCTTATTTCTGTGGTGAATGGATGAGTATGAATGCAATGGATGCTTATTTATAGGTGAAATGGGGGGAACATGACAGCTAGGAGGGAATGTGGCTGCATGTGCAAGGGGACAATCTGAAAATGCATGTGAAAGCATGTGTTGGCTGCAATGATGAAATGGATGGGAGTGCATGTGGCTTAATTAATTAAAGGGAGTGCATGTGCAATGTTTTAAAGGATGGAATGCATGTGAATATGATGGAAATCTGATTTATTTGAAGATGCATGTGCAATGAAGTGGAATGACAGCTAGGTTATGATGATGAATGCATGTGGCTGATTTAATTGAATAGGAAGGCATGTGGATTTAATGGTTTAAAGGGTGAATGCATGTGGATGCATGTGTTGATGAATGGGATTGTGGAGTGGCTGGAATGATGAAAGAATAAAGGGTGCATGTGGGTTAATTAATTAAAGGGAGTGCATGTGCAATGTTGTTGTTGGTGCAATGATGGAGGAACAAGTGCATGTGAATGCATGGTGATAGCATGTGCACAGTTTTGGTTGGAATGATGGCAGATTGTGAAAACATGTGAATGCATGTGTTTGATGAATGATAAGTGGTGAATGATATGATAAGTGATAAGTGGTGAATGATAAGTGATGAATGATAAGTGGTGAATGATATGATAAGTGATAAGTGGTGAATGATAAGTGATGAATGATAAGTAATGGGAGCATGTGAGGGAATGAATAATGAATGCATGTGTATGGTTTTGGGAGAAAGGTGGAGATGCACGGCATAAGGGAATTGGAAGGTTTAAATGTCCTAAAACTAAAGGGAACAAAGTTCCAACACTTTGGTCTTCAATTTCGTCCAACATTTTGGCGCCAAGCATAAGTTATCCATCCTTAGCCCAAAAGTGCTCCAAAAGTCTCCAAAATGCATCTTTTTGCTCCTTTAGCCCTTTGGACCTACAAACACACGAAAATAGCTTAAAGGACTAAAATAACTAAAGAAACATAACGTAAATGCACGAGAACAAGCCATTTAAGTCGCATGAATATGCTCCTATCATCAATGCTTAGGGTTTTCAAAAAGCTTAATGATCTTTGATTTTATCTCTATTATGCAGTTCATATAGGGAATTTGATAAGAATAATTTGATTGTCGATGCGTATTCCATCCAATTCAATGAAACTAGGAAAATCTGAGAGTTAATTTGTGCTTTTCACAATTAATTTGGGGCATTGTCATTCATGGTTTAAAAGGAATAAAATCTGGAAATCAATTTATGTTACATATGTGCATGTGTGGAGAAGAACCCCCTAACTAGCCTTTTTCCCATTCAATTCACCTAGTTTAGTGCCTAATCTGTTTAAATTGCAATCTGTCCATTTTAATTAATTTCGTCAAAAACTAAATCCCCCTTTACTTTAGTGTCCAATTTAGTTAGAAAGTGTCTTAGTTTGTGTTTCTAAGTGTTTTGATTCAAGTTATTACCCAAATTCGTCCAAATTAGTGAAAGTGCTCAAAACTGCCCAGAAAGTGTTTTTAAGGCAGTTTTGAGTGTTTTGGTGCTGTTTTGAGTCTTTTGGTTTGTTTTAGTGTTTTAAGTGTTTAGTTTTGCATTCTTTGAGTCTAGTTTAGTGTTTTAACCTTTGTTTTGTGTTTTTAAAGTCAGTTTAGAGTTGATTAGCATCCCTAGTTAATCCCCGGTTAGAACGATCCCTACTTGCATATATACTACAATTGTCACAAATAGGGTTTAATTTGTGTGTTAACATAATTTCACATCAATTTCAATCTTTCTGAAACTATAAAATACCCTAAAGATGATCATTCTTGTTTTTCTATTGATATATTTGATTCATTGGCGCAAGATTATCTTGACTCCTTGGAGAGGGACCCCCTTGAAACGACCATTACCAAAGGAATGGGACTTCAAACCGAAGGGGTAGGAGAGGATAAAACCCACGGCATGCATGTGGAATTCCATGCCATCCCTACATGTGAAGATGAGGCCGAGATGGTTGTTGCCCTTGAGTCATTGCCACAACACTTTGGTAAGCCTCCAAACCCAATTCCAATTCCTGTTTCTACTAACAAGTTGTTACCTTCAGTGATTCAGGCACCCATTCTTGAGCTTAAACCATTGCCGGATCATTTGAAATATGTCTATTTGGGAGAGAATGAGACGTTGCCCGTCATAGTTTCCTCATCCCTCACGTCAATGGAGGAGGAGAAATTGATTCGGGTGTTGAAAGAGCACAAAACGGCCATAGGATGGACCTTGGCCGACATCAAGGGTATTTGATGCGAGATTTATACGCACACAAATTAAACCCTCTTTTCGTCAAATTGTAGTATATGTATAAGTAGGGATCGTTCTGGACCGGGGATTAGGAGGGATTGCAAATCACTTGGAAACTGACTCAAAAACGTAAAAACACAAAATAAATGTATTTCTAACTAATCTAACACTTTAAAATAAATGGGGGATTGGTTTTGGATGAATTTAAACTAAAACAGAAACTTGGAAACAGATTATAAAAACGAAATTGATAAAATAGAATGATGAAAAACTAGTTAGAGGGTTCCTTATCCACACATGAACATAAGCATATAATTTGACTCCCAGTTATGACTTCAACAAACGATGAATGACAATGCTCCAAGTTAATTAGGTCCGCTTAAATTAACTTTCAGATTTCCCTAGATTCATTGGATTGGATGATTGCATACGACAATCCAAAGCATTCCTAATCAAAGTCCCTAACCATGGAATACGCATGATAGAGACATTTAACAAAGATCATTAAGTTCAACGGAAATCATAAACATTGACTAGGCATTCATAACTATGGAAAACGCATGTTAATCCAGCCTAGGGTTTACTAAACACAATCGTGACTAGCGATTTTTACTACTCATGAATATAAGTTCATAACGATTGGGTGAAATTCCCTTATATCCAAGCATCAAGTTTAGGCATGCAAATTAAGTGTCGACCCTCAACCCACATACATAAACAAGTTCTTAATCAAAACAGAAAAGTAAACCACATCTAAAGTTCATGAGTTCATAACTGGAGTAAATCAAATCATAACCAACATATGTCCATGGCTTCAAATTCGCCTCTAACTAAAAGAAATTAGTTTCACATGTTTAACATAATTGAACAACAAGTTAAATTAAACATCTCCAAGAAAAGAAAGAACAAATGGATGGAAAGTTAGCTACGGGGTTCATCTCCACATATGTTATACTTGCATAATAAAATGATTTCCAATTGCGTTTCAATAAATCATTAATTCTCAACTCCCCAAGTTAACCGTGATGCACTAATTAACCTTCAAATCTTCCTAACGTTATTGAATTGGATGATTGCATACGACAACCCAAAACATTCCCCACAAGTCCCCTACATGATTGCATAATAGAGATACAAGCAAGAATCATTACGCTCTATGATAGAAGCATATTTAGGCGACTTACTTAGCTTGTTTTCGTGCATTTATATTGTTAATTCATAGTTGTTTTAGTCGTTTAAGCCATTTTCGTGTGTTTTTAGGTTCATATGGCTAAGGAAGCAAAAAGATGCATTTTGGAGCATTTTGGAGTAAAATTGGACTTGGAATGGATAGCTTATGTTTGGAGCAAAAAGAATGGACGAAATTGAAGGATTCCTAATCCATTGCAGCCACATGCATTCACATGCATAAATCAGCCACATGCATCTCCCATCACCATATCAGATTTCCATCATATTCACATGCATTCCATCCTTTAAAACATTGCACATGCACTCCCTTTAATTAATTAAGCCACATGCACTCCCATCCATTTCATCATTGCAGCCAACACATGCTTTCACATGCATTTTCAGATTGTCCCCTTGCACATGCAGCCACATATTCATTGCACATGCAATTCCAACCCACATGCATCCTTTAATCATTCAAACATGCAGCCACATTCCCTCCTAGCTGTCATGTTCCCCCCATTTCACCTATAAATAAGCATTCATTCTCATACATTCTCATTCATTCTTCCACATTTCAGAAAATCATCCATTCACACCAAGAAACATCCCCTTGGCCGTGAGTTTCCCTACAAATCCAAACACCACTCCTCTTTCATTTCCATCACTCCCCAAACCATTCACACCATCAAACTATCCTTAGACCTTGTGCTACAATAAAGAGGAAGAGAAGAGGGCCTAAACGTTCATACAATTCAAGTTTGAGTTGTTGGAATGTTTAGGTGTTTCTTTGATTTCAATGTTTAAATTCAATTCTCTTTGTTTTGTATGTTTGAGGAATGGAAGAAAAGAGTGCTTAAACGTTCATACAATTCAAGTTTGAGTTGTTGGAATGTTTAGGTGTTTCTTTGATTTCAATGTTATGAAGAACTAAACCCCCCTTAGCTAGGGGGTGATTCGAAATATATGTTTATACTTGCATTTTGATGTGATTACTTCTAATTACGTTTCATAAGTTGTGAATTCAATTTGTTTAACTGTTTTATTGATAACCTATTTATGTATGTTTATTGAGAGTGCACGCTTAATTTTCATGCATGAATATGACGCTAGAATATAAGTGAGTTTCACCTAATAGTTATGAACTTATATTCACAAGTAGTGGAGGTTGCTTATAAACAATCGCGTTAAATAAATTCTTGGCATAAGTTTCATGCAATCATAGTAACGAATGCCTCGTCAACACTTATAGTTTTCAAAGAACTTAATGATTCTTGCTTGTATCTCTATTATGCAATTCATGTAGGGAACTTGTGGGGAATGCTTTGGGTTGTCGTATGCAATCATCCAATTCATTAACTTAAGGAAAACTTGACGGTTAATTTAAGCGGACCTAATTAACCCGGGGTGTTGAGAATTCATGGTTTATTGAAATGCAATTGGAAATCGTTTTATTATGCAAGTGTAACATGTGTGGAGATGAACCCCTTAGCTAGCATTCATCCATACTTTTCATCATATTCATATTTACATTCTGCTTTAATTACAATCTGTCCATTTAATTTAATTTCGTCAAAACCGTAATCCCCCTTTACTTTAGTGTCCAATTTAGTTAGAAAGTGTCTTAGTTTGTGTTTATAAGTGTTTTGATTCAATTTGTTACACAAATTCGTCCAAATTCGCCAAGTGCTCAAAACTGCCCAGAAAGTGATTTTAAGGCAGTTTTGAGTGTTTTGGGTGATGTTTGAGTCTTTTGGTTTGTCTTAGTGTTTTAAAGTTTAGTTTTGCATTCTTTGAGTCTAGTATAGTGTTTTATATTGTTATTTTATGTTTTTGAGTCAAATCCAAGTGGTTAACAATCCCTCCTAATCCCCGGTCTAGAACGATCCCTACTTATAAATATACTACAATTTGACGAAAAGAGGGTTTAATTTGTGTGCGTATAAATCCCGCATCACTCTATGAAGATTATAAGTGTTGACGAGGCATTCGTTACTATGATTGCATGAAACTTATGCCAAGAATTCGTTTAACGCGATTGTTTATAAGCAACCTCCACTACTTGTGAATATAAGTTCATAACGATTAGGTGAAACTCACTTATATTCTAGCGTCATATTCATGCATGAAAATTAAGTGTGCACTCTTAATAAACATACATAAATAAGTTATCAATCAAATAGTTAAACAAATTGAATCCACAACTTATGAAACGCAATTAGAATTAATCAAATCAAAATGCAAGCATAAACATATATTTCGAATCCCCCCCTAGCCAAGGGGGGTTTAGTTCCTCATACAAAACAAAGAGAATTAAAATTAAACATTGAAATCAAAGAAACACCTAAACATTCCAACAACTCAAACTTGAATTGTATGAACGTTTAGGCCCTCTTCTCTTCCTCTTTATTGTAGCATAAGGTCTAAGGGATGTTGTTGGTGTGTTGAATGGATTGGGGAATGATTGAAATGGAAGAGGAATGGTGTTTGGATTATAAGGGAGAGATGGGAAGCCACGGCAAAGGAAGTTTGGTGGTGTGTTGTGTATGAAATGAGATGATATTGAATGAATGAATGCAAAGGTATTTATAGGAGTAATGGAGGGAACATGACAGCTAGGAGGTGGGTGGAAATGTGGCTGCAAGTTTGGTGAATGATTATGAGTGAATGCATGTGAATGTGGCTAGGTTGGAAAGCTGGAAATCTGAAAATGCAAATGGGAATGCTGAAATGCAAAGGTGGCCACGGTTTTGAGTGTGTTTTGTGTTGGAAATGCATGTGAATGCATGTGAATGTTGTTTGTGTGAAGTGTGTGTGGGTTAAAGAGTGAATGGTGGTGTAATGATGAAGTGTGATGGTTGAAAATGTCAAGGGAAATGCATGTGATTGCACGGCAAAGAATTTCAGGATGCATGTGTGTTGGTGTGTTGTATGATTGTTTTGTGGTTGAATGATTAAGTGGCTGAATTAAAGAATGGGAGTGCATGTGGCTTAGGTGGTGTAATGATGAAGTGGGAATTGAAAGAATGTGGTTGGAAAGTGGAAGGGAAGGCACGGCACAAAGGGGGAAGTGTTGGAAATGCATGTGATGCATGCCAATGTTGTCTTTTGGTGCATGTGTGTGTTGAATGGTGTCCTTTAATTATGCACGGTTTAGGGCTGTTAAGGGGAGAGAAATGGGAGTGAATGTGGCTTAATGATGAAGGGGGAAAGCTTGGAAAGCATGTGGCAAGGTTGGTTGCATGATGATGATGCATGTGAGTTGAAATGCATATGTTTAAATGGTTGAAATGTGTAGATGATTATGAGTATGATAAGTGATAAGTGAATGATGTATTAAGTGATAAATGAATGATATGTTAAGTGATAAATGAATGATATGTGGTGAGTGATAAGTGAATGGAAGTGATAAGTGATAAGTGAATGGAAGTGATAAGTGAATGGTTTGATAAGTGAATGATATGATAAGTGAATGCTTATAATAAGTGAATGATATGATAAGTGAATGCTTTAAGTGTTTAAAATAGGGAACAAAGCCCTTCCTTGCATGGCAAGGAAGGGAGACACAAGGAAACACACGACAATGTCCTAAGGTTGCAAGGAATGTTGTTTTTGTGTTCTAAAATGCGTAGGAGTCTTCAATGATGCTTAAACATGAGGTCTTTTAGGATTTAACTTTCCTACTTCAAGTCTTTAATTTCGTCCATCCTCTTGGCTCCAAGCATATGATATCCATTCCAATCTCTAATTTGCTCCAAAAGGCTCCAAAAGGCATCCTTTTGCATACCTTGCCCTTAGAACCTGAAAACACACAAAAGAAGCATAAAGGACTAAAATAACTAGAGAAACATAACGTAAATGCACGAGAACAAGCCATTTAAGTCGCATGAATATGCTCCTATCAGTATTAGTCCTACAACTTGCATGCATCGCATGCTTCTAGAGGAGGGGGCTAAACCAACTAGAGAGGCTCAACCCTCCAATGATGGAAGTTGTGAAAAAGGAGATTATCAAGCTTCTAGATTGTGGGGTGATCTATCCTATCTCGGATAGCCGTTGGGTTTCACCGGTTCAAGTTGTGCCTAAGAAATCCGGAGTAACTGTGGTGAAGAATGCCGAGAATGAGCTTGTGCCAACTCGTATCCAAACAGGTTGGAGAGTGTGCATTGACTATAGGAAGCTTAACGCCACCACAAGGAAAGATCACTTCCCTTTGCCATTCATTGATCAAATGCTTGAAAGGTTAGCCGGTCATTCTTTTTATTATTTTCTTGGTGGTTATTCGGGATATAATCAAATTGTTATAGCTCCAGATGATCAAGAAAAGACTACTTTTACTTGTCCATTTGGCACTTTTGCTTATCGTCGAATGCCATTTGGTTTATGTAATGCACCAGCCACCTTTCAAAGATGCATGGTAAGTATCTTTTCAGATTTTGTAGAAAAGATTATTGAAATTTTCATGGATGATTTTAGCGTGTTTGGTGATTCGTTTGATGATTGTTTAGATAATCTCACATTAATCTTAAAACGATGCATTGAAACTAACCTTGTTTTAAATTGGGAAAAATGTCATTTTATGGTAAAACAAGGAATAGTTCTAGGACATATTATTTCGGCCAAGGGTATTGAAGTGGATAAATCCAAAATAGATCTTGTACGCTACTTACCCTCTCCTACTTCGGTTAGAGAGGTTGATAGGAGCATATTCATGCGACTTAAATGGCTTGTTCTCGTGCATTTACGTTATGTTTCTTTAGTTATTTTAGTCCTTTAAGCTATTTTCGTGTGTTTGTAGGTCCAAAGGGCTAAAAGAGCAAAAAGATGCATTTTGGAGACTTTTGGAGCACTTTTGGGCTAAGGATGGATAGCTTATGCTTGGCGCCAAAATGTTGGACGAAATTGAAGACCAAAGTGTTGGAACTTTGTTCCCTTTAGTTTTAGGACATTTAAACCTTCCAATTCCCTTATGCCGTGCATCTCCACCTTTCTCCCAAAACCATACACATGCATTCATTATTCATTCCCTCACATGCTCCCATTACTTATCATTCATCACTTATCATTCACCACTTATCACTTATCATATCATTCACCACTTATCATTCATCAAACACATGCATTCACATGTTTTCACAATCTGCCATCATTCCAACCAAAACCGTGCACATGCTATCACCATGCATTCACATGCACTTGTTCCTCTATCATTGCACCAACAACAACATTGCACATGCACTCCCTTTAATTAATTAACCCACATGCACCCTTTATTCTTTCATCATTCCAGCCACTCCACAATCCCATTCATCAACACATGCATCCACCTGCATTCACCCTTTAAACCATTAAATCCACATGCCTTCCTATTCAATTAAATCAGCCACATGCATTCATCATCATAACCTAGCTGTCATTCCACTTCATTGCACATGCATCTTCAAATAAATCAGATTTCCATTATATTCACATGCATTCCATCCTTTAAAACATTGCACATGCACTCCCTTTAATTAATTAAGCCACATGCACTCCCATCCATTTCATCATTGCAGCCAACACATGCTTTCACATGCATTTTCAGATTGTCCCCTTGCACATGCAGCCACATTCCCTCCTAGCTGTCATGTTCCCCCCATTTCACCTATAAATAAGCATCCATTGCATTCATACTTATTCATTCACTCTTCCATATTCCAGAAATTCGTCAAAACCTCTCCACACCCTTGCAGCAGCCACCAAAACACTTTTCTCCTCCATTGCAGCCACTCCAACCACTCCCCAAACCATTCACACCATCAAACTATCCTTAGACCTTGTGCTACAACGAAGAGGAAGATAAGAGGGCCTAAACGTTCATACAATTCAAGTTTGAGTTGTTGGAATGTTTAGGTGTTTCTTTGATTTCAATGTTTAATTTCAATACTCTTTGTTTTGTACGAATGAGGAATGGAAGAGAAGAGGGCCTAAACGTTCATACAATTCAAGTTTGAGTTGTTGGAATGTTTAGGTGTTTCTTTGATTCCAATGTTTAAATTCAACTAAACCCCCCTTGGCTAGGGGGGGGATTCGAAATATATGTTTATGCTTGCATTTTGATTTGATTACTTCTAATTGCGTTTCATAAGTTGTGGATTCAATTTGTTTAACCGTTTGATTGATAACTTATTTATGTATGTTTATTGAGAATGCGCGCTTAATTTTCATGCATGAATATGACGCTAGAATATAAGTGAGTTTCACCTAATCGTTATGAACTTATATTCACAAGTAGTGGAGGTTGCTTATAAACAATCGCGTTAAACGAATTCTTGGCATAAGTTTCATGCAATCCATAGTAACGAATGCCTCGTCAACACTTATAATTTTCATAGAGCGTAATGATTCTTGCTTGTATCTCTTCTATGCATTCATGTTGAGGACTTGTGGGGAATGTTTTGAATTGTTGTATGCGCTAACCCATCCAATTCAATAATGTTAGGAAGATTTGAAGGTTAATTAGTGCATCACGGTTAACCCGGGGTGTTGAGTTTCATGGTTTATTGAAATGCAATTGGAAATCATTTTATTATGCAAGTATAACATGTATGGAGATGAACCCCTTAGCCATTCTATCATCCATTCATTCCATTCCATCAAATTCGTTTTACAATCTGTTTCGTTTATTAACTTGTTTTGTTATTTCAATTTTCGTATAAATCTAAATCCCCCTTTACTTTAATGTCCAATTTAGTTAGAAATCAATTTAGTTTGTGCTTTTAAGTGTTTTGATTCATTTTATTTCCCAATTTCGTCCAGATTCACCAAAGTGCTCAAAACTGCCCAAAAAGTGATTTTAAGGCAGTTTTGAGTGTTTTGGGTGATGTTTGAGTCTTTTGGTTTGTTTTAATGTTTTAAGTGTTTAGTTTTACATTCTTTGAGTTAGTTTAGTGTTTTATATTGTGTTTTTACGTTCTTGAGTCAAGTTATTACTTAATTTCGTCCAAATTTGTATTTGTGCTCAAATCTGCCCAGAAAGTGGTTTTTAGGCAGATTTGAGTGTGTTTGTGTTGTTTTGAGTCTTTTGGTTTGTCTTAGTGTTTTAAAGTTTAGTTTTGCATTCTTTGAGTCTAGTATAGTGTTTCATATTGTTATTTTACGTTTTTGAGTCAAATCCAAGTGGTTAACAATCCCTCCTAATCCCCGGTCCAGAACGATCCCTACTTGCATACTTACTACAATTTGACAAAAAGAGGGTTTAATTTGTGTGCGTATAAATCACGCATCAGAGGTTCGTTCTTTTCTTGGACATGCAGGATTTTATAGGCGATTCATCAAAAACTTTTCTAAGATTTCCCAACCCCTATGCCGACTTCTCCAAAAGGAGGTGCCATTCAAGTTCGACGAGGAATGTGAGAAGGCCTTCAAACACCTAAAGGAGAAGCTTACTTCGGCCCCTATCATAGTTCCACCAGATTGGACCCTTCCTTTTAAGCTTATGTGTGATGCCTCAGATTATGCATTAGGAGCTGTTTTAGGCCAATGGAAGAACAAGCAGCCGTATGTCATATACTATGCATCTCGGACCCTAAATGATGCTCAATTGAACTACTCCACAACGGAAAAAGAACTTCTTGCTGTTGTTTTTGCTTTAGATAAGTTTCGTTCTTATTTACTTGGTACTAAAGTTATAATCTATTCTGATCATGCAGCATTGAAGTACTTACTTACGAAGAAGGAGGCCAAACCAAGACTTATTCGTTGGATGCTCCTACTTCAAGAGTTCGACATCGAAATCCGGGACAAGAAAGGAAGTGAAAACGTGGTGGCTGACCACTTAAGCCGTTCGGTGCATGAGGAGGATGCCGTGCCTATCCCAGAGACATTCCCAGATGAGCAGTTGATGCGAGATTTATACGCACACAAATTATACCCTCTTTTTATCAATTGTAGTAAGTATGTAAGTAGGGATCGTTCTTAACCGGGGATTAGGAGGGATTGCAAATCACTTGGAAACTGACTTAAAAACGTAAAATAAAGTTTAAAACACTCAACTAGACTCAAAGAATGCGAAACTAAACGCCTAAAACACTAAAACAAACCAAAAGGCTCAAACATCACCCAAAACACTCAAAACTGCATTAAAAACACTTTCTGGGCAGTTTTGAGCACTTTGGTGAATTTGGACGAATTTGTGTAATAAATTGAATCAAAACACTTATAAACACAAACTAAGACACTTTCTAACTAAATTGGACACTAAAGTAAAGGGGGATTTTGTCTTGATGAGATTTGAAATAACGAAACAAGATAACAAACTAGGCAGATTGTAAAAACGAATTTCTTAAAAACAAGATAATGGATGGATTAGTTAGAGGTCCATTCTCCACACATGACACATTTGTATATGAATCGATTCTCCAATTGCTTTTCATTAACTATGATGCTCAACACCCCAAGTTAACCGTGATGCACTAATTAACTCTCAAATTTTCCTTATGTTATTGAATTGGATGATGCATGCGACAATTCAAATCATTCTCCAATGGTTCTCAACATGAATGCATAGAAGAGATACAATGAGAGATCATGATGCTCTATGAAAATTATAAGTGTTGACGAGGCAATTGTAACTATGAATGCATGATACTCTTGCCAAGAATTCAATTAACGCGGTTGTGACTAGTGATGCGAGATTTACTTGACACTCAAATTAAACCCTCGTTTGACAATTGTAGTAGAATGGATAAGTGAGGGATCGTTCTAGACCGGGGATTAGGAGGGAATGCAAATCTCTTGGAAACTGACTCAAAAACGTAAAATAAAGTTTAAAACACTAAACTAGACTCAAAGAATGCAAAATTAAAGTTTAAAACACTAAGACAAACCAAAATCTCAAAATGCTTTAAAAAAACACAAACTAAAATGATTTCTAACTAAATTGACATTAAAGTAAAGGGGGATTTAAGTTTATACGAAATTAAATTAAATGAACAAATTAAAACAGAATGTAAATATGGAATTGATGAAATGGAATGAATGGATGATAGAATAGCTAAAGGGTTCATCTCCATACATGTTACACTTGCATAATAAAAAAATTTCCAATTGCATTTCAACAAATCATTAATTCTCAACGCCCCGGGTCAATTAGGTCCGCTTAAATTAACCGTCAAGTTTTCCTTAAGTTAATGAATTGGATGGGTTAGCGCAACGCAATTCACAACATTCTCCAAAAGTCCTTTACGTGAAAAGCACAATAAAGATACAATCAAAAATCATTAAGCATCATGAAAACTTTAAGTGTTGACGAGGCATTCGTTACTATGGAATACGCATGAAACTTATACCAAGAATTCATTTAACGCGATTGTTTATAAGCAACCTCCACTACTTGTGAATATAAGTTCGTAACTATTAGGTGAAACTCACTTATATTCTAGCGTCATATTCATGCATGAAAATTAAGTGTACACTCTCAATAAACATACATAAATAAGTTATCAATCAAACGGTTAAACAAATTGAACCACAACTTATGAAACGCAATTAGAAGTAATCAAATCAAAATGCAAGCATAAACATTTATTTCGAATCACCCCCTAGCTAAAGGGGGTTTTAGTTCCTCATTACGTTGAAATCAAAGAAACACCTAAACATTCCAACAACTCAAACTTGAATTGTATGAACGTTTAGGCACTCTTCTCTTCCATTCCTTATACGTACAAAACAAAGAGAATTAAAATGAAACATTGAAATCAAAGAATCACCTAAACATTCCAACAACTCAAACTTGAATTGTATGAACGTTTAGGTCCTCTTCTCTTCCTCGTTGTTGTAGCACAAGGTCTAAGGTGAGGTTTGGGGGATTATGGAAATGTGGAATGGAGTGAGGAGTGATGGAAATGGAAAGATGGTTTTGGATTCTAAGGGGACTCACGGCAAAGAGAAGGAATGGAAGTGTTTGTGGTGTGTTGTGTATGAAATGAGATGATGAGAATTGAGGTGTAATGGATGCTTATTTATAGGTGAATGAAGGAAGGAAAGAGGGAATATTGTAGCTAGGAGGGAATGAATGAATATGGGTGCATGTGATTGGAATAATGAAGGGGGAATGTATGTAATAAAATAGCTAGGAAAAGTTGTGGAAAGCTGGAATTTCAAAGGGGATCCCACGGCATGGATGTTGTTTGAATGTGTAAAGTGTGTGTGAATGCATGTGAAGATGCTAATAAATAATGCATGTAGGGTTAGGAAATAAAATCATAACTTAAAGGGGGATGATTAAAGGGTGTTGAAAGGTTTGAAATGCATGTGTAATGTTGGAAAGGGATTGGGAATGCACGGCTTTGGGGAAAGAATGAGTGGATGTGCAAATGTGTTTTAATTAATGAAAGTGTTTGGAGAATGAATGCAATGATGAAGAGTGAATAAAGAATGCATGTAGGGTTAGCTAGGTTGGCTTTGTTTGGGTGCATGTGTGTTAATGGTGGTTTTGCATGTGAATTGATGGATTGTTTTTGATGGAATTGATGGTTCTTTGCATGGCTATAAGGGAGAGAATAAGAGAGAATGGGCTAGGCCCTTTGTTTTATGTCCAAAGTGAATACAAGGCCTTCAAATTCGTCCATCCTCTTGGCTCCATGGATAAGCTATCCAATCCATGCCCAAAAATGCTCCAAATGGCCTCAAAATGCACTTTCTTGCTCCCTAAGCCCTTAGAACCTGAAAACACACAAAAGAAGCATAAAGAACTAAAATAACTAAAGAAACATAACGTAAATGTACGAGAACAAGCCATTTAAGTCGCATGAATATGCTCCTATCAACTAGCAACCTTCACTACTCATGTTTATAAACTTGTGACGATTAGGTGAAACTCGTTTATAAACTAGCATCGAGTTTATGCATGAAGACTAAGTATGCATCCCTAATCAACATACAAAAACAAGTTTTTAATAAACATGATAATTGAATTACAATCACAACCTA
Organism: Pyrus communis; assembly: GCF_963583255.1. Lineage (NCBI taxonomy): Eukaryota > Viridiplantae > Streptophyta > Magnoliopsida > Rosales > Rosaceae > Pyrus > Pyrus communis. Next base: position 11,355,371 of record NC_084815.1, read on the forward strand.
ACAAATCACAATTGGAAGAAATCAATTCATATTTCAAACATGTTCATGGCTTCAAACTTTCCCCTAACATTAATAGGGGTTTAGCCACTCATGATTACAACAAACTTAGAGAGTAATAACAAAGTAAACATTGAAATCAAGGAAAGGAAGTACACCTAAAAATTCCAACAACTCAAACTTGAATTGTATGAACGTTTAGGCCTCTTCTCCTCTTTGTTGTTGCGGCACAAGGGGTTTTGGTGAGTTTTGGGGGTTATGGATGATGTAGAATGATGTGTTTAGGGTAGGGATGGATGTAGGGGAAGGCAAGGAGTGTTTTTGGGCAGAAAATATGAAGATGTTTGAGTCTTTAAGTGTTTTGATTCATTTTATTTCCCAATTTCGTCCAAATTCACCAAAGTGCTCAAAACTGCGCAGAAAGTGATTTTAAGGCAGTTTTGAGTGTTTTGGGTGATGTTTGAGTCTTTTGGTTTGTTTTAATGTTTTAAGTGTTTAGTTTTACATTCTTTGAGTTAGTTTAGTGTTTTATATTGTGTTTTTACGTTCTTGAGTCAAGTTATTACTTAATTTCGTCCAAATTTGTGTTTGTGCTCAAATCTGCCCAGAAAGTGGTTTTTAGGCAGATTTGAGTGTGTTTGTGTTGTTTTGAGTCTTTTGGTTTGTCTTAGTGTTTTAAAGTTTAGTTTTGCATTCTTTGAGTCTAGTATAGTGTTTCATATTGTTATTTTACGTTTTTGAGTCAAATCCAAGTGGTTAACAATCCCTCCTAATCCCCGGTCCAGAACGATCCCTACTTGCATACTTACTACAATTTGACAAAAAGAGGGTTTAATTTGTGTGCGTATAAATCACGCATCAAATTTTGGCGCCGTTGCCGGGGATTAGCAAATTTGCTAATCTCTTGGATTATTTGTTTCTGTTATGTATTTTAGTTTTAGTTTTTGATTTTTGTTTTGTTTGTTGAATTCAAATACTAGAGAAGAACAACATGGCACTTGATAATGCTTCTCTTTTGTCACAGCTCATGGAAAGGTCTCAAATGCAAAGTGTTGATATATTTGATCTTCAATCAAGGAATAACGTGTTTTCCAATACTTACAGTTCAGATTGGAGTGATCATTCAAACTCTATGTGGTGGGAACCTCAACATGTTCAAGAAGAAGGATATTGGCAGCCATATGAGGAGTTCTATTCAAGACCTATACACCCACCACAACCTCATATTCAATATGCCCAACCAAATTTAAGTTCGTCAATAGATTATAATCAAAAGCTTAACGAATTAATTTGTTTGGTGCAGGGCTCACAAAATCAAGACAATGAGGCTCGACAAGAAGAAAAAAGGTTGGACCACTTGGAAAAGCAAATTGGGCAGATAGCGGAGTTCGTAGGACAATTTTGCGACCAAGGCAAACTCCCTAGTTCAACCATTGTAAATCCGAAGGGAGGATTTGAAGCACCTTTGTCAGAAGCACTTATTGCTCCTACGCCATCTAATTCAAGTAAGGTTGTTCCAATTAGTTCTAACCCCATTCCAACAAATATCCCTATTCCTTGCAGGTTCATCAATTCCAAGGAAGAAGAAAGTGAAAAAGACATCTTGGAAGCCCTTCCAAAGGTGCAAAGTAGGGAATGTCATGAATTCATCAAAGAGGACGTTCTTGAAACCACAAAATCCAAAGAAGTTAAATTTGATGACATTGGACAAGTCATAACCATCACTTGCAATCTGGCCAAGTCCAATATCCCTGAAACTTTGAAAGGAGTGATGTTTGTCATTGAGTTCTTATCGGATAAAACAAGTAAGTTTTTTTTTCCAAATTCCATTACATTTTATACTAACTTGCTGTTTTTTATGAATCAGGCACCTACACTAGAATTCAAACCAATGCCGGTTCACTTCAAGTATCACCTTCCATTTGATAGGAGCATATTTACGCACCTTAGTTTAGGAGCATATTCATGAGACTTAAATGGCTTGTTCTCGTGCATTTACGTTATGTTTCTTTAGTTATTTTAGTACTTTAAGCTATTTTCGTGTGTTTGTAGGTCTAAAGGGCTAAAGGAGCAAAAAGATGCATTTTGGAGACTTTTGGAGCACTTTTGGGCTAAGGATGGATAGCTTATGCTTGGAGCCAAAGTGTTGGACGAAAATTGAAGACCTAATTGAAGACCAAAGTGTTGGAACCTTGTTCCCTTTAGTTTTAGGACATTTAAGCCTTTCCAATTCCCTTATCACATGCATTCATTATTCATTCCCTCACATGCTTCCATTACTTATCATCACCACTTATCACTTATCATAACCACTTATCATCACCTATCACTTATCACTTATCACTTATCACATATCATTCACCACATATCATTCACCACTTATCTTATCAACCACTTATCATATCATTCACTTATCTTATCAATCACTTATCATATCATACACTTAATTAATTAACCCACATGCATCCATCACCCAACACTTCCCTTGTGCCGTGCATACCCTCATTCTTTCATCATTTCAGCCACTTCATCATTCCATCAGATTTCACAACCTAAGTCACATGTGCATTCATCCACCTTTCTCCCAAAAAGCTTTGCACATGCATTCACTCACCACAAACAAGTCACATGCATTCATCGACATATCTAGCTGTCATTCACATGCATTCCATCTTTTAATTTAATCACATGCACATTCACCTTGCATTTGCAGAAAATCCACTTCATAACACATGCATCTTGGCAGATTTCACATGCACTCATGCACATTCACCTTAATCATTCACATAGCTTTAGTCCACATGCATTTCCACCTAGATTTCCACCTCACAACCACCAGAAATCAACCAAAACCGTGCATTCCCTTTCATTTCTGTCAAAGCACATGCATTTCCACCCTTTAATCACATGCACAAACAGCCACATGCATCTCCCATCACCATTTCAGATTTCCACCAAGTTCCTAGCTGTCATGTTCCCCCCATTTCACCTATAAATACTCATTCATTCATTCTCATTCATACACAATCCATTCACCATAGAAATAAGGCCTTTGTGCCAGAAATTCACCCATTCCAAACACTCTTCCATAAACTCATCCATTGCAGAAATGTAGACCATCAAACCACCCCCTTTGTGCCGTAGTCTTCCCTACAAATCCAAACACCATCCTTCCATTCCTCCACCACTCCCCAAACCATTTACACCATCAAACTATCCTTAGACCTTGTGCTACAACGAAGAGGAAGAGAAGAGTGCCTAAACGTTCATACAATTCAAGTTTGAGTTGTTGGAATGTTTAGGTGTTTCTTTGATTTCAATGTTTAATTTCAATGCTCTTTGTTTTGTACGAATGAGGAATGGATGATAAGAGGGCCTAAACGTTCATACAATTCAAGTTTGAGTTGTTGGAATGTTTAGGTGTTTCTTTGATTCTCTTTGTTTTGTACCATGAGGAACTAAACTCCCCCTTGGTTGGGGGGTGATTCGAATATATGTTTATGCTTGCATTTTGATTTGATTACTTCTAATTGCGTTTCATAAGTTGTGATTCAATTTGTTTAACCGTTTTATTGATAACTTATTTATGTATGTTTATTGAGAGTGCACGCTTAATTTTCATGCATGAATATGACGCTAGAATATAAGTGAGTTTCACCTAATAGTTACGAACTTATATTCATAAGTAGTGGAGGTTGCTTATAAACAATCGCGTTAAACGAATTCTTGGCAAGAGTTTCATGCATTCATAGTAACGAATGCCTCGTCAACACTTATAATTTTCATAGAGCGTAATGATTCTTGCTTGTACCTCTTCTATGCATTCATGTTGAGGACTTGTGGGGAATGTTTTGAATTGTCGCATGCATCATCCAATTCAATAACGTTAGGAAGATTTGAAGGTTAATTAGTGCATCACGGTTAACTTGGGGTGTTGAGAATTCATGGTTTATTGAAATGCAATTGGAAATCATTTTATTATGCAAGTATAACATGTATGGAGATGAACCCCTTGGCTAGCATCCATCCATTCATTCCATTTCATCACATTCATATATACTATCTGTCTTAATTCGAATCTGTACATTTTATTTAATTTCGTATAAAACTCAATCCCCCTTTACTTTATTGTCCAATTTAGTAGAAAGTGTTTTAGTTTATGTTTATAAGTGTTTTGATTCATTTTGTTACATAATTTCGTCCAAATTCACCAAGGTGCTCAAAACTGCCCAGAAAGTGATTTTAAGGCAGTTTTGAGTGTTTTGGGTGATGTTTGAGTCTTTTGGTTTGTTTTAATGTTTTAAGTGTTTAGTTTTACATTCTTTGAGTTAGTTTAGTGTTTTATATTGTGTTTTTACGTTCTTGAGTCAAGTTATTACTTAATTTCGTCCAAATTTGTGGTTTTGCTCAAATCTGCCCAGAAAGTGGTTTTTAGGCAGATTTGAGTGTGTTTGTGTTGTTTTGAGTCTTTTGGTTTGTCTTAGTGTTTTAAAGTTTAGTTTTGCATTCTTTGAGTCTAGTATAGTGTTTCATATTGTTATTTTACGTTTTTGAGTCAAATCCAAGTGGTTAACAATCCCTCCTAATCCCCGGTCCAGAACGATCCCTACTTATACATATACTACAATTTGACGAAAAGAGGGTTTAATTTGTGTGCGTATAAATCTCGCATCAGTTTGTCATTGAGTTCTTATCGGACAAAACAAGTAAGTTTTTTTTTCCAAATTCCATTACATTTTATACTAACTTGCTGTTTTTTATGAATCAGGCACCTACACTAGAATTCAAACCAATGCCGGTTCACTTCAAGTATCACCTTCCATTCAAGGACCAATTCCATGCCGTTTGATTTTATTTAAAAAAAAAAAAAAAAAAAAAAAATTTATTAAATAAAATACTAAAGATGGAGCTTCATAAAGGTTGTTTACGTGAAGCCCCACTACGAGGCTTTGAAGCAGAAGGCATCGGAGCGGAAGGCATTGGAGCGGAAGGCATCGGAGCGGAAGACACTGGAGCGGAAGGCATCGGAGCGAGAGGCATCGGAGCTAGAGCATTCCAGGCCTCAATACTTGGCCAAACGCTGGATGATCCAGGAAAAAGGTGCCTCTGGAGGAAAGACGAAAACCTTTGACGGTCACTGTGAATCCGACCTTCAGACTCTTGCAGCTCATCAAGCTTCCTCTTCATGCCCGTCGAATAGTTGTTTGCAAGCACGTGCAAACTTCTATTCTCGTACTTAAGCTGCTGGATCTCCTGCTTGAGACTTTCCACCTCTGCCATCAATGATTCCACCTGACGGGAGCGGGCAAGCAGGCGTTGGCCCATGTTGGACACAGAACTCGCACACCGAACACTAAGTGCGAGGGACTCTTGAACGGCCAACTCATCGGACCGTCCTGACAGCAGCCTACTATCTTTTGGAGTGAGGAGGTTCCTAGCTACTATTATAGCTGTTGTGGCGTCCTGCATCACAGAGTCTTCACCTGTAAGAAGACCGTTAGAAGATAAGAAAGAAGGGCGCCATACGTTACCTTGACGCGGCGCGCCCGTATCACTGCTAAGGCTCAATTCCAAGCTAAGGTTCGATGAGTTTGCCATTTTTTTCAAAAGTGTTCAAAGAGAAGGGGTGGAATTAAATTTCAAAGGGCCGGAGTCGATTTTCAAGAATGGGAAGTTTTCAGAGTGTGTTTGTTGTGGTGATCGATAGCTCTATAAAAAGCCAAGGCGACGCGTCCACCGATTCAAAAAGCCGGAATTTCCGGCGTAATTTAGGCGACGTTTTCTCGGCTTTTCAGAGGACGCGTTCAACTTTGTCAAAAGATTTCTTCTTTTCAGACAACACGTGGAGGCCATCATCGCAACTACACATCTTTAGCCGACAAGCGCAAAGTTCGGCGACGCTTTCTCTGCTTTTCAGAAAACGCGTGCAGCTTTGTCAAAAGGAGCCGCATCAGCATTACTACGTGTCGTTCAGAAAGCAAAGGGGCGTCGTTCAGAAATCGAAGGGGCACCTGCTCAGAAATCAAAGAGGCGTCGTTCAGAAATCGAAGAGACATTTGTCGACAAGGGTAAAAGAACAGTACCACCACTTGATATTATCTCTATATATGTCGACCTTCGTCTTTTATGGCAAGGCAAACCTGAAGAAAATGCCCAACTCTCCCTCACCTCTGAGGGCGCACTCCCTGAAAAGCGTTTCGAAATACTCAATTCTTTCTTCTTCCCCAAAGATGATACCAGATGCCTGGAGTACAGATGACCCAGGAGGAAACGGCGGATTGAAGTATGCTGATTCATTCACCGCTTCTTCAAAAGCAAAGGTATCTCATATCATCAAGGTCAAAAGCAAAAGTATCTCATATCATGCTCTTTCCCTGTCTTTTTCTTTGTCCTTGTTCTTACTCGCATGGCAAAGTAAAAGAAGCAATCAGTCGGCACTTGGAGTCAGTCTTCCGATCTGGAGCCAACTGCCTGGAATCTATTCCTGATTGCTTACCTAGCGTTGCTCTCGAGTAGTCATCTTCAACGGTTGATAAACTTCCGGAGAAGGGACCACTTCTGCAATGGGGAGCGAGTAAGGCAAGTGAAAATGATACATTGAAGCATGTGGAGACAAACATAGGCTGAGTTATCCTCCAACCCTTTTCAATACGAATTGGAAAGATTGAACAAAGAAACAGACCAAAGGGGTAAGCTCAGACCTTCGGGGAAGACCAAAAGAATCCTCTAGCCCAGTAGCACAAAGGAAAATCAACAAGTGGAGGAGACCCAAAAGAATCCTGCTGCCCAGTTCAAGAGTAGCACAAAGGAAAATCAACGATGGGCAGAAACCAGTTCAAGAGAAAGCCTGTGGAATCACCAAGATCAATGCCTCAATGCAATTACCAAGGAGAAGATGGAATTTACACTCCATAACCAGATTTGCGTCCCTAAACTCTTCTCTTTGTTAAGTGACATTCTGCCATGTTTAGTATGTTTAGTTGCTTTTTGTGTGTTTACTTATGTTTTGTGTGAATCTATGCTTAAAACATTGAGGACAATGTTTGATTTAAGTGTGGGGGGGGGGGGGGGTAACTAAGTATATTTAATGCAAATTCGTGGGATTTTATCACCCATTACTTCAAATGTTGTTCCTTGCTGTTTTAAGGTGTTTTTAAGTTGTCTTAGAGTGTTTTTAGTATGTTTTGTTTTATAACTTCGAAAATCACATAAAAAGTTGAAAAACATGTTTTAAAAAGCCTAAAAAGAGTGTTTTGAGTCGTTTTTGTGTGTTTGTGTCTTAGGGTACCTTCCAACACAATGATAAGGATTTGGTTTGTACTTGCATGACTGTTAAAAAGAGTTATAAACATAGAGAAAAGTTTGATTTACTCTTGGTATATGCTTGGATATGGTTATAATGTATGACTTCACATGCAATCATAAAAGAAAAATTCGTTTTTGTAACATGCTTGAAGGAAGGAACTCAAACAAACGCTACAACCCTGTGAGACTCGAGCCATTACCTTCTTTGGAGAGTTATTTTCTGTGATTCTTTGTTTTCTAAAGTTGTTGCATGATCTCATTATTCCTTGCTTGGTTGCTACTTAGAATGCAATTGTATCATGATAGAACTAAATGCTAGAACTTATATCCGTTTCATTCAAAGCATGACATTGAATTGCATAACATATATCAAGATGAAGTTGTGTAGTTGCCACCATAGCCAAATAGCCTTACTTCCCATATTTCGTATTTGTTGTAAGTTTTAACCCCGTTGAGCCTTGTTTAGCCTTTATTCTTTGTTTAACCACATTATCCTCACCTAGCCTAGTATAGGACAGTCCACACCCTTGTTCTTAAAAGATAGTGAGCATGACTTAAATGAATTCCTTTTGAGTACATTATGAAAGAAAATGAGTGTGGGGGAGAGAATGTTTTGTTCTTAAGTGTTTATGTATGTTTTGAGAGTCAAAAGAAAAAGAAAAAAAAAATTGTGAAAAACATATGAAAAAGAAAAACAGAAAAGAAAAGAAAGAAAGGAAAAAGAGTTTGTTCCCCCTTGTTGTTCAAAAGATTGAGTTTTCATTCAAAAGTGAATTCTACGTTAATTCAAATGCTTTGCTCGCTATTTCTTTAAGAACCTTTGTTTTCCATATCCCTTCTTTGTTAGCCAAACACCTTTAGCCCCGTTTCAACCCGTATGCTTCTATCTTGATCGTTATGTGTTTCAAAATGTGGAGTTTGGAATTGATATGAGCTTATGGAATCACTGGTTCTCGTTCTAAGTAGTGGCATTCCATTCATGAGATCATATATATACATGTTAATAATTCCAGAAAATGCTTTCCTTGTTATAACATATGTGAGTGTTCGTCTACATGTTTACATCAATCTTCTCACATATACCTAGTGTAGGGAGTGTAGTCAGAAAATCTGTGTAAAAAAAACGAGAGTACATCTAGTAAGGAATTGAGCAAATTCTCTAAGGCATGTTACTACATTCAAAACATGGTTTTAAATGCTTAATTGTGAATTAGTATGTGGTGACTATGATTAAGAATGTATTCAAGTGTGAAGATGACTAAAATCTATGGGACTAATGATTTTTAACTTGTCATGTGCATTGGAAATCCGTGAGACGATTGTTGGAAGGTGTAGGTTGTGTTTTGTTCGTTTTGTCTAGTTTCGTGTTCTTTTGTTGTTTTGTTTTGCTCGAGGACTAGCAAAAGATAAGTGTGGGGGTATTTGATAGGAGCATATTCATGCGACTTAAATGGCTTGTTCTCGTGCATTTACGTTATGTTTCTTTAGTTATTTTAGTCCTTTAAGCTATTTTCGTGTGTTTGTAGGTCCAAAGGGCTAAAAGAGCAAAAAGATGCATTTTGGAGACTTTTGGAGCACTTTTGGGCTAAGGATGGATAGCTTATGCTTGGCGCCAAAATGTTGGACGAAATTGAAGACCAAAGTGTTGGAACTTTGTTCCCTTTAGTTTTAGGACATTTAAACCTTCCAATTCCCTTATGCCGTGCATCTCCACCTTTCTCCCAAAACCATACACATGCATTCATTATTCATTCCCTCACATGCTCCCATTACTTATCATTCATCACTTATCATTCACCACTTATCACTTATCATATCATTCACCACTTATCATTCATCAAACACATGCATTCACATGTTTTCACAATCTGCCATCATTCCAACCAAAACCGTGCACATGCTATCACCATGCATTCACATGCACTTGTTCTTCTATCATTGCACCAACAACAACATTGCACATGCACTCCCTTTAATTAATTAACCCACATGCACCCTTTATTCTTTCATCATTCCAGCCACTCCACAATCCCATTCATCAACACATGCATCCACCTGCATTCACCCTTTAAACCATTAAATCCACATGCCTTCCTATTCAATTAAATCAGCCACATGCATTCATCATCATAACCTAGCTGTCATTCCACTTCATTGCACATGCATCTTCAAATAAATCAGATTTCCATTATATTCACATGCATTCCATCCTTTAAAACATTGCACATGCACTCCCTTTAATTAATTAAGCCACATGCACTCCCATCCATTTCATCATTGCAGCCAACACATGCTTTCACATGCATTTTCAGATTGTCCCCTTGCACATGCAGCCACATTCCCTCCTAGCTGTCATGTTCCCCCCATTTCACCTATAAATAAGCATCCATTGCATTCATACTTATTCATTCACTCTTCCATATTCCAGAAATTCGTCAAAACCTCTCCACACCCTTGCAGCAGCCACCAAAACACTTTTCTCCTCCATTGCAGCCACTCCAACCACTCCCCAAACCATTCACACCATCAAACTATCCTTAGACCTTGTGCTACAACGAAGAGGAAGATAAGAGGGCCTAAACGTTCATACAATTCAAGTTTGAGTTGTTGGAATGTTTAGGTGTTTCTTTGATTTCAATGTTTAATTTCAATACTCTTTGTTTTGTACGAATGAGGAATGGAAGAGAAGAGGGCCTAAACGTTCATACAATTCAAGTTTGAGTTGTTGGAATGTTTAGGTGTTTCTTTGATTCCAATGTTTAAATTCAACTAAACCCCCCTTGGCTAGGGGGGGGATTCGAAATATATGTTTATGCTTGCATTTTGATTTGATTACTTCTAATTGCGTTTCATAAGTTGTGGATTCAATTTGTTTAACCGTTTGATTGATAACTTATTTATGTATGTTTATTGAGAATGCGCGCTTAATTTTCATGCATGAATATGACGCTAGAATATAAGTGAGTTTCACCTAATCGTTATGAACTTATATTCACAAGTAGTGGAGGTTGCTTATAAACAATCGCGTTAAACGAATTCTTGGCATAAGTTTCATGCAATCCATAGTAACGAATGCCTCGTCAACACTTATAATTTTCATAGAGCGTAATGATTCTTGCTTGTATCTCTTCTATGCATTCATGTTGAGGACTTGTGGGGAATGTTTTGAATTGTTGTATGCGCTAACCCATCCAATTCAATAATGTTAGGAAGATTTGAAGGTTAATTAGTGCATCACGGTTAACCCGGGGTGTTGAGTTTCATGGTTTATTGAAATGCAATTGGAAATCATTTTATTATGCAAGTATAACATGTATGGAGATGAACCCCTTAGCCATTCTATCATCCATTCATTCCATTCCATCAAATTCGTTTTACAATCTGTTTCGTTTATTAACTTGTTTTGTTATTTCAATTTTCGTATAAATCTAAATCCCCCTTTACTTTAATGTCCAATTTAGTTAGAAATCAATTTAGTTTGTGCTTTTAAGTGTTTTGATTCATTTTATTTCCCAATTTCGTCCAGATTCACCAAAGTGCTCAAAACTGCCCAAAAAGTGATTTTAAGGCAGTTTTGAGTGTTTTGGGTGATGTTTGAGTCTTTTGGTTTGTTTTAATGTTTTAAGTGTTTAGTTTTACATTCTTTGAGTTAGTTTAGTGTTTTATATTGTGTTTTTACGTTCTTGAGTCAAGTTATTACTTAATTTCGTCCAAATTTGTATTTGTGCTCAAATCTGCCCAGAAAGTGGTTTTTAGGCAGATTTGAGTGTGTTTGTGTTGTTTTGAGTCTTTTGGTTTGTCTTAGTGTTTTAAAGTTTAGTTTTGCATTCTTTGAGTCTAGTATAGTGTTTCATATTGTTATTTTACGTTTTTGAGTCAAATCCAAGTGGTTAACAATCCCTCCTAATCCCCGGTCCAGAACGATCCCTACTTGCATACTTACTACAATTTGACAAAAAGAGGGTTTAATTTGTGTGCGTATAAATCACGCATCAGGGGTTCGTTCTTTTCTTGGACATGCAGGATTTTATAGGCGATTCATCAAAAACTTTTCTAAGATTTCCCAACCCCTATGCCGACTTCTCCAAAAGGAGGTGCCATTCAAGTTCGACGAGGAATGTGAGAAGGCCTTCAAACACCTAAAGGAGAAGCTTACTTCGGCCCCTATCATAGTTCCACCAGATTGGACCCTTCCTTTTAAGCTTATGTGTGATGCCTCAGATTATGCATTAGGAGCTGTTTTAGGCCAATGGAAGAACAAGCAGCCGTATGTCATATACTATGCATCTCGGACCCTAAATGATGCTCAATTGAACTACTCCACAACGGAAAAAGAACTTCTTGCTGTTGTTTTTGCTTTAGATAAGTTTCGTTCTTATTTACTTGGTACTAAAGTTATAATCTATTCTGATCATGCAGCATTGAAGTACTTACTTACGAAGAAGGAGGCCAAACCAAGACTTATTCGTTGGATGCTCCTACTTCAAGAGTTCGACATCGAAATCCGGGACAAGAAAGGAAGTGAAAACGTGGTGGCTGACCACATAAGCCGTTCGGTGCATGAGGAGGATGCCGTGCCTATCCCAGAGACATTCCCAGATGAGCAGTTGATGCGAGATTTATACGCACACAAATTATACCCTCTTTTTATCAATTGTAGTAAGTATGTAAGTAGGGATCGTTCTTAACCGGGGATTAGGAGGGATTGCAAATCACTTGGAAACTGACTTAAAAACGTAAAATAAAGTTTAAAACACTCAACTAGACTCAAAGAATGCGAAACTAAACGCCTAAAACACTAAAACAAACCAAAAGGCTCAAACATCACCCAAAACACTCAAAACTGCATTAAAAACACTTTCTGGGCAGTTTTGAGCACTTTGGTGAATTTGGACGAATTTGTGTAATAAATTGAATCAAAACACTTATAAACACAAACTAAGACACTTTCTAACTAAATTGGACACTAAAGTAAAGGGGGATTTTGTCTTGATGAGATTTGAAATAACGAAACAAGATAACAAACTAGGCAGATTGTAAAAACGAATTTCTTAAAAACAAGATAATGGATGGATTAGTTAGAGGTCCATTCTCCACACATGACACATTTGTATATGAATCGATTCTCCAATTGCTTTTCATTAACTATGATGCTCAACACCCCAAGTTAACCGTGATGCACTAATTAACTCTCAAATTTTCCTTATGTTATTGAATTGGATGATGCATGCGACAATTCAAATCATTCTCCAATGGTTCTCAACATGAATGCATAGAAGAGATACAATGAGAGATCATGATGCTCTATGAAAATTATAAGTGTTGACGAGGCAATTGTAACTATGAATGCATGATACTCTTGCCAAGAATTCAATTAACGCGGTTGTGACTAGCAACCTTCACTACTCATGTTTATAAACTTGTGACGATTAGGTGAAACTCGTTTATAAACTAGCATCGAGTTTATGCATGAAGACTAAGTATGCATCCCTAATCAACATACAAAAACAAGTTTTTAATAAACATGATAATTGAATTACAATCACAACTTAACAAATCACAATTGGAAGAAATCAATTCATATTTCAAACATGTTCATGGCTTCAAACTTTCCCCTAACTAATTAGGGGTTTAGCCACTCATGATTACAACAAACTTAGAGAGTAATAACAAAGTAAACATTGAAATCAAGGAAAGGAAGTACACCTAAAAATTCCAACAACTCAAACTTGAATTGTATGAACGTTTAGGCCTCTTCTCCTCTTTGTTGTTGCGGCACAAGGGGTTTTGGTGAGTTTTGGGGGTTATGGATGATGTAGAATGATGTGTTTAGGGTAGGGATGGATGTAGGGGAAGGCAAGGAGTGTTTTTGGGCAGAAAATATGAAGAATGGTGAAGTATGGCAGTGTTAGAGAGAGGGAATGAATTTCTAGCGTGAATGAATGTGTATATGAGATGGTTTTCTGAATATGGAAGAGTTAGTGATTTGTGGCTGCAATGGATGCTTATTTATAGGTGAAAAAGAGGGAACATGACAGCTAGGAACTTGGTGGAAAGCTGGAAATGCATGTGGAGTGGCTGAAATTGTAAGGGGAATGCATGTGGAAATGATAGAATGTGTTGATGTGCAATGATGAATTGGGATGGCTGAAAATCTGGAGTGGGAGTGCATGTGGGTGTTTGGTGGCTGAAATGATGAAGGGGGAAGTGCATGTGGCTGCAATGGTAAAGGATGGGAGTGCATGTGGCTGCAATGGTAAAGGATGGGAGTGCATGTGGCTGCAATGGTAAAGGATTGTGGTGCAATGATGAAAGAACAAGTGCATGTGGCTGAATTGGTGGTGAATGATTATGAATGATTATGAATGCATGTGGATAAAAGAGGGGATATGGCTGCAAGGTTAAAGGGCTAAGGTTTAAGTACATAGAATGGGCCTAAAATAGGGTGGTTTGCATGGCAAGGGAAGGGGAGAAGGGATAAGCCATGGCAAGGTTATCTAATTGGGCTAGGGCCATTGTTTTGTGTCCTAAAGTGCCTCAATTTCGTCCAACACCTTGGCTCCAAACATAAGCTATCCATTCCAAGCCCAATTTTGCTCCAAAATGCTCCAAAATGCACCTTTTTGCTTCCTTAGCCATATGAACCTAGAAACACACGAAAATGGCATAAAGGACTAAAATAACTAAAGAAACATAACGTAAATGCACGAGAACAAGCCATTTAAGTCGCATGAATATGCTCCTATCAAATTCCCCCACACTTAGCTTTTGCTAGTCCTCGAGCAAAACAAAACGAAAGAAACTAAAAACAAACCAAAACACATTCTAAACCTTCCCACATGTATCTCAGGGATTTCAAACGAACATGACACAATATAGAACATCATTCCCACGACATTTAGCTTACTTTACACTTCAACAAACACTTAATCATAGTTACCACTTATTATTTCAAATTTAATCAATTAAAACAACATTTTGAATGTAGTAACATGCCTTAGAGAATTCCCTCAATTCCTTACTAGAATGCACTCAATTTTCACACAGATTCTCTAACTCCACACCCTACACTAGGTATATGTGAGGAGATTGATGAAAATATGAATTCTAACACTCACATATGTTATATCAAAGATAGCATTTTCTGGATTTATGACAATGACATGAATATGATCTCATGAATGAAATGCTACTACTTAGAATGAGAACCAGTGATTCCATATGCTCATACCAAATTCAAACTCCACAAATTGAACACATAACATCAAGATAGAAGTTGAGGGTTGTAACGGGGCTAAGGGTAATGGTTTAACAAAGAAAGGTAAAGCAAAACAAAGGTTCTTAAAGTAATAGGAAGCGAAGTAATGAAATTGACACTTAAACTCACTTTTAATAACAGAAATCAACTTTTAAACACAAGGGAAGATTCATGCAACAACTAGGGTCAAATTCACTCTTTTGGACCCTTCCTTCAATAACCAATACTTGTGAGATCATTCTCACTTATTTTTCAACTCTTTTTCTTTCTTTTCAACACTTTTCTATTTTCTTTTTTATTTTTCCACGAATTTTTTTCTTTTTTTCTTTTTTTTTTTTTCTTTATTTCATTCTTTGGCCGTGCCCTATTATCTTCCCCCACACTTATTTTCTGCAATATATTGATCAAAAGGAGTTCATTCTAAGTCATGCTTCACTATCCTTTAAGAACAAGGGTATGGAAAGTCCTAATCTAGGCTAGGTAAGGATAATGTGGCTAACAAAGAAAATAAGCTTGAAAAGGCTCAAAAAGGGGTAATCCTACAATACATGTGAAAAGGGATAGGCTTTTTGGCTTTGGCTTGACTAACAACTTCATCTTATTGTATGTTATGCAATCAATATCATGCTTTGAATGAAATGGGCATGAGTTCTAGTATTTGGAACTATAATGACATGCATTCCAAGTAGCAGCCAAGCAAAGAATAATGAGATCATGCATCGACTTAAGAAAACAAAAAATCACAGATTATACTCTCCAAAGAACGTTATAGGCTCAAGTCTCTCAAGGATGTAGCTTTAGTTTGAGTTTCTTCCTTCAAGCATGTTACAAAAACTGATTTTCTCTTTGTAATTACATGTGAATTCATAAGCTATAACCATAACCAAGCATAAACCAAAGCATAAATCAACTTCCAGCCATGTTTACAACATTCTTTAATAGTCATGACATTAAAAACCAAATCCTCATCATTGTGTTGGAAGGTGACCTAAGACACAAACAAACACACAAAAACAACTTTAAAACAACTCTTTTTGGGTTTTTCAAAACTGTTTTGTAATTGTTTTTTAAATTTTCGGATTTTCTGAACAAAAGGCATGAAAACACTTCAAAACACTCTAAAAACACTTAAAAACACCTTAAAACAGCAAGGAACAACATTTGAAGTTATGGGAGATAAAATCCCACGAATTTGCATCAAATAAACTTAGTTACCTCCCCACACTTAAATCAAACATTGTCCTCAATGTTTCAAGCATAGACTCACACAATTAACAAACAAACAAACAAAACAACAACTAAACAACCTAACATGGCAGAAACGAAGTAGCAACAAAGAGAAGAGTTTAGGAACGCAAATCTGGAATTGGAGTGCTTTCTAGGTCTTCCTTTGTTGAATGCATGGGTTGCCTCCCAAGTAGCGCTTGCTTTAATGTCGTACAGCCGGACGAAGAACTCAATCACTCCAGATTGTAGCCCACGGCACCCAAGGGAAGCTCTTCCACAACATGCTCCACAAAGTTCTCATAGTATGGCTTCAATCTATGTCCGTTCACCTTGAACTCGTGGCCACTTTTTAAGCTTTGGACTTGGACTGCACCATGAGGAAAAACATTAGTAACAACAAGAGGTCCAATCCATTTAGAACGTAACTTACCAGGGAATAACCGAAGTCTTGAATCAAAAAGCAACACTTTCTGCCCCTTGGAGAACGTTTTGGTACGAAGCATCTTATCATGATAAGCCTTCGTCTTGTCCTTGTAGATGCGAGCATTCTCGTAAGCCTCGTTCCTAATCTCCTCAAGTTCATCTAATTGGAGCTTCCTATGAACTCCAGCAGCGTCTATGTCCAAATTGAAGGTTTTCACAGCCCAATGTGCCTTGTGCTCTAACTCAACGGGCAAATGACATGGCTTACCATATATAAGCCGAAAAGGTGACATGCCAAGGGGAGTTTTGTAAGCCGTACGATAGGCCCACAATGCATCGTCCAAGCGCAAACTCCAATCTCTTCTTGAGGGTCCCACGGTTTTCTCTAGGACTTGTTTGATCTCCCTATTTGAAACCTCCGCTTGCCCATTAGTTTGAGGGTGATAAGGTGTGGAAACCTTATGAGTAACGTTGTACTTCTTGAGCAAAGCTTCAATGGTGCGGTTACGAAAGTGAGAACCCCCATCACTAATTAAAACTCGTGGCATCCCAAACTTAGCAAAAATATTAGATTTCACAAAATCTGCAACAACCTTAGAATCGTTAGTACGGGTGGCTTTGGCTTCCACCCATTTGGAAACATAATCGACAGCTAGCAAGATATAAGTGAAACCAAAAGATGGAGGGAAGGGGCCCATGAAATCAATACCCCAAACATCAAAAATTTCCACAAAGGAGAGAGATTGTTGCGGCATTTGGTCCTTAGGCCCTATGTTACCTGTTCTTTGACACTTATCGCATGTTAAACAAAACATTTTAGCATCTTTAAAGAGAGTAGGCCAATAAAATCCAGATTGTAACACCTTTAGGGCTGTCCTTTGGGTGCCAAAATGTCCCCCACATGCATAAGTATGGCAGAATGTAAGAATGGAATTAAATTCAGATTCGGGCACACGTCTACGCACAATCTGATCTGGGCAGAATTTCCATAAATATGGATCATCCCAAACATAAAAACGTGCATCATGAACAAGTTTATCACGTTGGAACTTGTTTAGGGTACTAGGAACTTGCTTAGACACCAAGAAATTGACCAAATCGGCATACCAAGGGGTTCTTACCTCAATGGACAGAAGTTGCTCGTCCGGAAACGTTTCTAAAATGGGGGTGGACTCTTCCTCACGCACCATTCTACTTAGGTGGTCAGCCACCACGTTTTCACACCCTTTCTTGTCTCGGATTTCAAGATCGAACTCTTGAAGTAGGAGCATCCAACGAATGAGTCTTGGCTTAGCCTCCTTTTTGGTGAGAAGATACTTCAAGGCTACATGGTCAGTGAAAACAATTACTTTAGTACCAAGAAGATATGATCTAAACTTATCTAATGCAAATACAATAGCCAAGAGTTCTTTTTCGGTTGTGGAATAATTAAGTTGAGCATCATTCAACGTCCGTGAGGCGTAGTAGATGACATGCGGCCTCTTGTCCTTTCTTTGTCCTACAACTGCTCCTAAAGCATAGTCGGACGAATCACACATAAGCTCGAACGGGAGGCTCCAATCCGGGGGAACAATAATGGGTGCCGTGGTCAACAACTCCTTGAGTTGGTTGAATGATGCCGTGCACTCCTTAGTGAATTCAAACGCCACTTCTTTTTGTAGGAGACGGCATAGTGGTTGTGCAATTTTAGAAAAATCCTTGATAAATCGTCTATAGAATCCTGCATGGCCAAGAAAAGAACGGACCTCTCTAACCGAAGTAGGAGAGGGTAAGTGACGTATAAGATCTATTTTAGACTTATCAACTTCAATTCCTTTTTCAGAGATGATATGACCCAAAACTATACCTTGTTTAACCATAAAATGACATTTTTCCCAATTCAAAACAAGGTTAGTTTCCATGCATCTTTTCAAGATTAAAGTGAGATTATGCAAACAAGCATCAAATGAGTCTCCAAACACACTAAAATCGTCCATAAATACTTCAATTATCTTTTCAACATAATCAGAGAAGATACTTACCATGCATCGTTGGAAAGTGGCCGGTGCATTGCATAAACCAAATGGCATACGACGATATGCAAAAGTACCAAATGGACAAGTAAAGGTGGTCTTTTCTTGATCATCCGGCGCTATGACAATTTGATTGTAACCTGAATAACCATCAAGAAAGCAATAAAAAGAATGACCGGCTAACCTTTCAAGCATTTGATCAATGAATGGTAAAGGGAAGTGATATTTCCTTGTTGCGGCATTTAGCTTCCTATAGTCAATGCACACCCTCCAACCGGTTTGAATGCGTGTAGGCACAAGTTCATCTTCTTCATTCTTCACCACAGTGACTCCGGACTTTTTGGGAACCACTTGGACCGGTGAAACCCAACAACTATCCGAGATGGGATAGATGACGCCACAATCTAGTAACTTGATGATTTCCTTCTTCACTACTTCCATCATTGGTGGGTTGAGTCGACGTTGGGCTTCCCTTGATGGTTTGGCGCCTTCTTCCATGAGAATTCGATGCATGCACGTGGTAGGGCTTATACCCTTGATATCGGCCAAAGTCCACCCAATGGCTGTTTTGTGCTCTTTGAGAACCCTCACCAACTTCTCCTCCTCTTGTTCCGTGAGTGATGAAGCTATAATGACGGGCAATGTGTCTTTCTCTCCCAAAAACACATACTTCAAGTGATTTGGCAACGGTTTGAACTCAAGGGTAGGTGGTTGTTCTATAGAAGGAAGCAACTTATTAGTTGAAATTGGAATGGAAATTGGACTAGGGGACTTACCTTGGAGCCGTGGCAATGACTCTAGGGCTGCCACGGTCTCTATTACATCTTCATCAAAGGCCACGGCATAATTGTTCATTTGTATGCCGTGGGTTGCTATGGTGCTATTCATGTGACCCTTCGTTTCCATGCCATTTGTAATGACCGTTTCAAGTGCATCGCCATGTAATTGATCAAGGTGTGCCTGCGCCAAAGAATCAAGAATATCAATAGAGAAACATGAGTGATCATCTTTAGGAAATCTCATAGTTTCAGAAATATTAAAATCAATCACTTCCCCATCGAATTCCATTGTTAAAGTGCCTTTAAACACGTCTATCTTAGTTCGGGCTGTCTTCATGAATGGCCTCCCAAGAAGAATCGGCAAGGATGGAGCATGGGTGGTTTCCTCCATTTCAAGGACATAGAAATCCGCCGGGAAGATCAAATTATTCACCTGCACTAAGACATCTTCCAATACGCCCTTTGGATAGGCATTAGATCTATCGGCCAACTGAATAATCACACCATCATTTTTCAAGTCACCAAGGTTCATTGAAGCATAAATAGAGTATGGCATGACGTTGATTGAAGCTCCTAAGTCTAACATAGCATGTTCGAACTTAGTTTGACCAATAATACAAGGGATTGTAAAGCTACCTGGATCTTTGCACTTTGGTGGTAACTTTCTTTGTAAAACAGCGGAAACGTTCTCACTTACCCTTACTACCTCTTTATGTGACGCCCTCTTCCTTGTAGTGCACAATTCCTTTAAGAACTTAGCGTATTTGGGCACTTGCTTTATGGCATCTAGGAGCGGGATATTGACTTGAACTTTCCTAAACGTCTCAAGAATGTCCTTCTCATGCTCCTCCTTCTTTGTTTGCAAAAATCTGTGAGGAAAAGGCACGTTTAGTGGAATAGAACTTGACAAAGTCGAATTTGGACTTACCTTAGGCGTGTTGGACGGTTTTGGCACAATAGGGGGCTGCGGCAAAGTTTCTTTCACCCTTGCCGTGGCCTTCTTTGCTTGTTCCTCCTCTTCTTGCAGCAACATGTCCTTTTCTTGACTTGTTTTGGATGGCCTTGAGGTGGTTCCGACCTCCTTACCACTACTCAACATGATTGCCTTGGCAGATTCGCACCCTCCCCTTGGATTGACAACGGTTGAGCTAGGGAGCTTGCCTTTGTCTCGGAATTGTCCTACAAATTCCGCAATCTGCCCAATTTGTTTCTCCAAGTGATCCACCCATTTGTCTTGGTTTTGCATGGCTTTGGTTTGATCCTCTTGCCCATGAGACAAATTGGTAAGTAATTTAAGAAGTGTTTCATTTCCCAACGACGTACCTTGATTGTTTTGGGCAGGTTGTGCTTGGTTTGGATTGGGGCCGAATAGCTTGGTGTAGAACCCCGGGGGTTGTTGTCTAAAGCCTCCTTGTTATTGAGGTTGTTGAGGTTCCCTCCACTTGAAGTTTGGATGGTCTCTCCAACCCGGATTGTATGTGTTGGAATATGGATCATTCCTTGGTTGATTGTGGCTCGGAAATCCAATGGCATTTGCACTCTCCCATCCCCCATTCTCAATCAATTGAGGGCATTTTTCCGAAGGGTGTCCTTGGATAGAACATACACCACATACAATCGGTCCTTGTATCTTCATTCCTTCGGCCATCTGAGACACAATAGAAGTAAGATTAGCTATCTGAGATTGAATATCGGATTGAGAACTTACCTCATTCAAGTGTTGCCGTGGGGGGTCCCTTTGCCCAAGTCCTTCATATTGTTGTGCATTTAGAGCACGGTTTGCAATTAGGGTCTTGGCTGACATAGGAGTTTTGTCCACCAATGCACCTCCCGCCGAAGCATCGAGCATTTGCCTTTCAATGGGAAGAAGGCCCTCATAGAAATATTGAAGGAGAAGCTCCTCCTTCATTTGATGTTGAGGACATGATGCAACAAGGGCTTTAAAACGCTTGTAGTATGCTGGAAAAGATTCTCCTTCACTTTGTTGGATTCCGCTAATTTTCTTCCTCAAGAGAATGACTCTTGAAGTAGGGAAGAACTTCTCCAAGAACGCTCTCTTCATGCTCTCCCAAGAAGTAACGGTCCCGGGTGCCAATTCATAAAGCCAATCCTTAGCCTTTTCCACAAGAGAGAATGGAAAAGCTTTCATCATTAGAATGTTCCCATCGACATTTATGGGTGTCATGCTCGAACAAACAACCTCGAACTCCTTGAGATGCTTGTTGGGATCTTCCATGGAAAGCCCATGGTATTTCGGAATGTGGTGCAACAAGCTTGACTTCAACTCGAATTCATCGGTCTTGCCTTGGGCTGCCGCGGGGTATTGAATGCATAATGGTGTGGCATTGGTCAACCCCGAGGCCGAAAGCTCTTTAATGGTCCGATTGTCCGCTGCCATAACTTCTTCTTCCACACTTTCAAACTCAGATTCGGCCTCTGAACTTGAACTAGGTTCACTAGGTTCGGGATGCCTCCTCTTTCTTCTCAAATCACGTTCAAAATCGTCGTTAAATTCCAAGATATGTGCATGCACAGTTTGAGAACTCCGCGTCATGCACTAGTACCTAAACCAAGAAAACAAAACAAAATAAGAAAACTAGGTAAATTACACTAAAAACATACGGCAAAAACACAAGGGATTAGCAATTTTGCTAATCCCCGGCAACGGCGCCAAAATTTGATGCGAGATTTATACGCACACAAATTATACCCTCTTTTTATCAATTGTAGTAAGTATGTAAGTAGGGATCGTTCTTAACCGGGGATTAGGAGGGATTGCAAATCACTTGGAAACTGACTTAAAAACGTAAAATAAAGTTTAAAACACTCAACTAGACTCAAAGAATGCGAAACTAAACGCCTAAAACACTAAAACAAGCCAAAAGGCTCAAACATCACCCAAAACACTCAAAACTGCATTAAAAACACTTTCTGGGCAGTTTTGAGCACTTTGGTGAATTTGGACGAATTTGTGTAATAAATTGAATCAAAACACTTATAAACACAAACTAAGACACTTTCTAACTAAATTGGACACTAAAGTAAAGGGGGATTTTGTCTTGATGAGATTTGAAATAACGAAACAAGATAACAAACTAGGCAGATTGTAAAAACGAATTTCTTAAAAACAAGATAATGGATGGATTAGTTAGAGGTCCATTCTCCACACATGACACATTTGTATATGAATCGATTCTCCAATTGCTTTTCATTAACTATGATGCTCAACACCCCAAGTTAACCGTGATGCACTAATTAACTCTCAAATTTTCCTTATGTTATTGAATTGGATGATGCATGCGACAATTCAAATCATTCTCCAATGGTTCTCAACATGAATGCATAGAAGAGATACAATGAGAGATCATGATGCTCTATGAAAATTATAAGTGTTGACGAGGCAATTGTAACTATGAATGCATGATACTCTTGCCAAGAATTCAATTAACGCGGTTGTGACTAGCAACCTTCACTACTCATGTTTATAAACTTGTGACGATTAGGTGAAACTCGTTTATAAACTAGCATCGAGTTTATGCATGAAGACTAAGTATGCATCCCTAATCAACATACAAAAACAAGTTTTTAATAAACATGATAATTGAATTACAATCACAACTTAACAAATCACAATTGGAAGAAATCAATTCATATTTCAAACATGTTCATGGCTTCAAACTTTCCCCTAACTAATTAGGGGTTTAGCCACTCATGATTACAACAAACTTAGAGAGTAATAACAAAGTAAACATTGAAATCAAGGAAAGGAAGTACACCTAAAAATTCCAACAACTCAAACTTGAATTGTATGAACGTTTAGGCCTCTTCTCCTCCTCTTTGTTGTTACGGCACAAGGGGTTTTGGTGAGTTTTGGGGGTTATGGATGATGTAGAATGATGTGTTTAGGGTAGGGATGGATGTAGGGGAAGGCAAGGAGTGTTTTTGGGCAGAAAATATGAAGAATGGTGAAGTATGGCAGTGTTAGAGAGAGGGAATGAATTTCTAGCGTGAATGAATGTGTATATGAGATGGTTTTCTGAATATGGAAGAGTTAGTGATTTGTGGCTGCAATGGATGCTTATTTATAGGTGAAAAAGAGGGAACATGACAGCTAGGAACTTGGTGGAAAGCTGGAAATGCATGTGGAGTGGCTGAAATTGTAAGGGGAATGCATGTGGAAATGATAGAATGTGTTGATGTGCAATGATGAATTGGGATGGCTGAAAATCTGGAGTGGGAGTGCATGTGGGTGTTTGGTGGCTGAAATGATGAAGGGGGAAGTGCATGTGGCTGCAATGGTAAAGGATGGGAGTGCATGTGGCTGCAATGGTAAAGGATGGGAGTGCATGTGGCTGCAATGGTAAAGGATTGTGGTGCAATGATGAAAGAACAAGTGCATGTGGCTGAATTGGTGGTGAATGATTATGAATGATTATGAATGCATGTGGATAAAAGAGGGGATATGGCTGCAAGGTTAAAGGGCTAAGGTTTAAGTACATAGAATGGGCCTAAAATAGGGTGGTTTGCATGGCAAGGGAAGGGGAGAAGGGATAAGCCATGGCAAGGTTATCTAATTGGGCTAGGGCCATTGTTTTGTGTCCTAAAGTGCCTCAATTTCGTCCAACACCTTGGCTCCAAACATAAGCTATCCATTCCAAGCCCAATTTTGCTCCAAAATGCTCCAAAATGCACCTTTTTGCTTCCTTAGCCATATGAACCTAGAAACACACGAAAATGGCATAAAGGACTAAAATAACTAAAGAAACATAACGTAAATGCACGAGAACAAGCCATTTAAGTCGCATGAATATGCTCCTATCAGCAGTTGTTGTCCATCGAGGTAAGTGCACCATGGTATGCCGATTTAGTGAACTATTTAGTGTCTAAACAAGTTCCAAGCACCCTAAACAAGCAACAAAGTGATAAACTTAAAAAGGATGCACGTTTTTATGTGTGGGATGACCCATATTTGTGGAAATATTGCCCTGATCGGATTTTACGTAGGTGTGTTCATGAAACGGAGTTTAATTCAATTTTAACTTTCTGTCACACTTATGTATGTGGGGGTCATTTTGGCACTCAAAGAACAGCACATAAAGTTTTAGAATGTGGATTTTATTGGCCTACTATATTTAAGGATGCTAGAACTTTTTGTGTGACTTGTGATCGTTGCCAAAGAACGGGCAATATAGGTGCCAAAGACCAAATGCTGCAGCATCCCATTTTTTCTGTCGAAATCTTTGATGTTTGGGGCATTGATTTTATGGGTCCTTTTCCTTCATCTTATGGTTGTGTTTATATTTTACTTGCGGTTGATTATGTTTCGAAATGGGTGGAAGCTAAAGCCACCCGTACTAATGATTCCAAAGTGGTTGCAGAATTTGTAAAAACTAACATATTTGCAAGATTTGGAATGCCAAGGGTTCTTATAAGTGATGGAGGCTCTCACTTTTGTAATCGGACCATAGAGGCGTTGCTCAAGAAGTACAATGTCACACATAAGGTGGCAACACCTTATCATCCTCAAACAAGTGGGCAAGCCGAGGTTTCTAATCGAGAAATCAAGCAGATTTTAGAAGAGACTGTTGGGCCAACGCGGAAGGATTGGAGCTTGCATTTGAATGACGCGTTGTGGGCATATCGTACCGCCTACAAAACACCAATTGGAATGTCTCCATTTCGGCTCATTTATGGGAAACCATGCCATCTTCCCGTTGAATTGGAGCATAAAGCACATTGGGCCGTAAAGACATTCAATTTGGACATTGATGCCGCTGGAGTTCATAGGAAGCTTCAATTGAATGAGCTGGAGGAGATAAGGAATGAGGCGCATGAGAACGCGCGCATTTACAAAGAGAAAACAAAGGCTTACCATGACAGGATGATTCGAAGCAAGACATTCTCAATAGGGTAGAAAGTGTTACTTTTCAATTCTCGCCTTCGCTTGTTCCTAGGTAAGTTACGTTCTAAATGGATAGGTCCTTTTGTTATTACTAATGTCTTTCCTCATGGTGCAGTCCAAATTCAAAGCTTGAAGACGGGACATGAATTTAAAGTGAATGGACACCGTTTGAAGCCCTACTACGACAATTTCAAGGAGCATACCGTGGAGGACATACCCCTCCATGCCGTGAGCCCTAGTAAAGATTAAAATGAGGTATCGTCCGGCTGGAAGACGTTAAAGCAAGCGCTTCTTGGGAGGCAACCTGATAGAAGCATATTTAGGCGACTTACTTAGCTTGTTTTTGTGCATTTATATTGTTAATTCATAGTTGTTTTAGTCGTTTAAGCCATTTTCGTGTGTTTTTAGGTTCATATGGCTAAGGAAGCAAAAAGATGCATTTTGGAGCATTTTGGAGCAAAATTGGACTTGGAATGGATAGCTTATGTTTGGAGCAAAAGGAATGGACGAAATTGAAGGATTCCTAATCCATTGCAGCCACATGCATTCACATGCATAAATCAGCCACATGCATCTCCTATCACCATATCAGATTTCCATCATATTCACATGCATTCCATCCTTTAAAACATTGCACATGCACTCCCTTTAATTAATTAAGCCACATGCACTCCCATCCATTTCATCATTGCAGCCAACACATGCTTTCACATGCATTTTCAGATTGTCCCCTTGCACATGCAGCCACATATTCATTGCACATGCAATTTCAACCCACATGCATCCTTTAATCATTCAAACATGCAGCCACATTCCCTCCTAGCTGTCATGTTCCCCCCATTTCACCTATAAATAAGCATTCATTCTCATTCATTCTCATTCACTCTTCCATATTCCAGAAATTCGTCAAAACCTCTCCACACCCTTGCAGCAGCCACCAAAACACTTTTCTCCTCCATTGCAGCCACTCCAACCACTCCCCAAACCATTCACACCATCAAACTATCCTTAGACCTTGTGCTACAACGAAGAGGAAGATAAGAGGGTCTAAACGTTCATACAATTCAAGTTTGAGTTGTTGGAATGTTTAGGTGTTTCTTTGATTTCAATGTTTAATTTCAATACTCTTTGTTTTGTACGAATGAGGAATGGATGATAAGAGGGCCTAAACGTTCATACAATTCAAGTTTGAGTTGTTGGAATGTTTAGGCGTTTCTTTGATTCTCTTCGTTTTGTACCATGAGGAACTAAACCCCCCTTGGTTAGGGGGTGATTCGAATATATGTTTATGCTTGCATTTTGATTTGAATACTTCTAATTGCGTTTCATAAGTTGTGGATTCAATTCGTTTAACTGTTTGATTGATAACTTATTTATGTATGTTCATTGAGAGTGCACACTTAATTTTCATGCATGAATATGACGCTAGAATATAAGTGAGTTTCACCTAATAGTTACGAACTTATATTCACAAGTAGTGGAGGTTGCTTATAAACAATCGCGTTAAATGAATTCTTGGCATAAGTTTCATGCAATCCATAGTAACGAATGCCTCGTCAACACTTATAATTTTCATAGAGCGTAATGATTCTTGCTTGTACCTCTTCTATGCATTCATGTTGAGGACTTGTGGGGAATGTTTTGAATTGTCGCATGCATCATCCAATTCAATAACGTTAGGAAGATTTGAAGGTTAATTAGTGCATCACGGTTAACTTGGGGTGTTGAGTATCATAGTTTATTGAAATGCAATTGGAAATCATTTTATTATGCAAGTATAACATGTATGGAGATGAACCCCTTAGCCATTCTATCATCCATTCATTCCATTCCATCAAATTCGTTTTACAATCTGTTTAGTTTATTAACTTGTTTTGTTATTTCAATTTTCGTATAAATCTAAATCCCCCTTTACTTTAATGTCCAATTTAGTTAGAAATCAATTTAGTTTGTGCTTTTAAGTGTTTTGATTCATTTTATTTCCCAATTTCGTCCAGATTCACCAAAGTGCTCAAAACTGCCCAGAAAGTGATTTTTAGGCAGTTTTGAGTGTTTTGGGTGATGTTTGAGTCTTTTGGTTTGTTTTAATGTTTTAAGTGTTTAGTTTTACATTCTTTAAGTTAGTTTAGTGTTTTATATTGTGTTTTTACGTTCTTGAGTCAAGTTATTACTTAATTTCGTCCAAATTTGTGTTTGTGCTCAAATCTGCCCAGAAAGTGGTTTTTAGGCAGATTTGAGTGTGTTTGTGTTGTTTTGAGTCTTTTGGTTTGTCTTAGTGTTTTAAAGTTTAGTTTTGAATTCTTTGAGTCTAGTATAGTGTTTCATATTGTTATTTTACGTTTTTGAGTCAAATCCAAGTGGTTAACAATCCCTCCTAATCCCCGGTCCAGAACGATCCCTACTTATACATATACTACAATTTGACGAAAAGAGGGTTTAATTTGTGTGCGTATAAATCCCGCATCACAACCCATGTGTTCGAACGAGGAGATGATGGAACTCTAGCTCCACAACCAGATTTGCGTTCCTAAACCCTACTCTTTATTGCTTTTACCTTGCCATGCTTGTCATGTGTTAGTTGCGTTATTTGTTTATTTGCTTGTGAGTCTATGCTTAAAACATTGAGGACAATGTTTGGTTTAAGTGTGGGGGGGGGGGGGGGGGTAAACAAGTTGTTTTTACATGAAAATTCGTTGGATTTTATCACCTATACTTCTAAAGTTGTTTTTCACTGTTTTTAAGTGTTTTTAGTGTGTTTTGAAGTATTTTTATGTGTCTTAATCAGAAAATCCGAAAAATTTGAAAAAAAAAATCGAAAAAAGTGTTTGAAAAACCCAAAAGAGTTGTTTTTAGAGTCGTTTTTGTTTTTATGTTTGTTTGTGTCTTAGGGTACCTTCCAACACAATGATGAGGATTTGGTTTTTAATTGCATGACTATTAAAGAAAGTTACAAACATGGATGGAAGTTTGATATGCTCTTGGTTTATGCTTAGTTGTAGTCGACATTTACGAATTCACATGTAATCACAAAAGAAAAAAAACAGTTTTTGTAACATGCTTGAAGGAAGAAACTCAAACTAACGCTACAACCTTGAGAGACTTGAGCCTAAACATTCTTTGGAGAGTTATTAATCTTGATTTCTTGTTTTCTAAAGTCGTTGCATGATCTCATTATTCTTTGCTTGGTTGCTACTTAGAATGCGTTTCATCACTATAGTTCCAAATACTAGAACTCATACCCGTTTCATTCAAAGCATGAAATTGATTAGCATAACAAATAACAAGATGAAGTTGTGTAGTAGTCACCACCATAGCCAAATAGCCGAATCCACCCTTGTCATTTGTATTGTAGGTTTAAACCCCTTTGAGCCTTATTTAGCCTATTTTCTTGTTAACCACATCATCCTTACCTAGCCTAGAATAGGACTTTCCATACCTTTGTTCTTAAAGTATAGTGGAGCATAACTTAGAAGGAATTCCTTTTTGAGTGACATTATTGCAGAAAACAAGTGTGGGGGAAGGGATTTTTGTGTGTATGTGTGTGCCTAAGTCTTAAAAGAAGCACGGGGAAAAAAAAAAAAAAAAAAAAAGAAAAACGAAAGAAAAAAAAATTTTGTGAAAAAGAAGAAAAAGAAGAAAAAGAAGAAAAAGAAGAAGAAAAGAAAATAAGTGAGAATGAACTCACAAGTGTTGGTTGTTGAAGAAAGGGTCCAAAAAGTTGAATATGGCCCTAAGTTTGTGTGACTTCCCCTTGGTTGTTCAAGGGTGATTGTTGCGTTCTAAAGGGAATTCTAAGTGCCTAATTCATTACTTTGCTCACTATTGCTTTAAGAACGTTTGTTTCCTTTACCTTCCCTTGTTAGCCAATACCTTAGCCCCGTTACAACCCTTTTGACTTCTATCTTGATTGTTATGTGTTTCAATATGTGGAGTTTAAAATTGGTTTGAGCATATGGTATCCCTGGTTCTAGCGTCTAAGTAGTGGCATTCCGTTCATGAGATCATATACAAATACATGTTAATAATTCCAGAAATTGCTTTCCTTGTTATAACATGTGTAGGGAGTGTAGTCAGAAAATCTGTGTAAAAATAGAGAGTATATCTTGTGAGGAATTGAGGGATTCTCTAAGGCATGTTACTACATACAAAATCAGGTTTTAATTGGTGAAATGCGAGCTAGTGAGTGGTAACTATGATTAAGTATGTGCTCGAGGGTAGGGATAACTGATAGGAGCATATTTATGCGACTTAATTGGCTTGTTCTCGTGCATTTTACGTTGTGTTTCCTTAGTTATTCTAGTCCTTTATGCTTCGTTTGTGTGTTTTTAGGTTCATATGGCTAAGGAAGCAAAATGGTGCATTTTGGAGTCTTCTGGAGCACTTTTGGGCTAAAGATGGATAGCTTATGCTTGGTGCCAAAGTGTTGGACGAAATTCAAGACGAAGTGAGCCTAGAATCGAAGGAAGAAGGAGGAATCAAGAATTGGAAACCAGTTTCCATTATGAAGAGTTCCTATTTTTGAAGGGTTTCCAATTGTGCAAGTTTCCAAATAATGTTGGTTGCCTAAATCACATGTTCTAGAAGCCCTAGACATGTCCTAAATTGTGCCGCACCTCACCTTCCTTTTCTCTCCAAAAATCTGCAAGATTATGTCACAATCCCTTTCTTAAAAGTCTTAGCCGCACCTTACCTTCCCTTTCACCCAAAATCTGCAAGTTTAATTGCACTTTCCCTTTCTTTTTCTCCCTTTGCCGCAAGACTTAGCCTTTTTCCCCTAATTCCTGATTTCAATTACCTATTCTAAAGGGATTTAACTTAATTCCTGATTCTTAGAATTGATTTAGGGAATGAAACACTTACCTATTTCTTAAAAGCCTTGCCGTGCACCTCCATTAATCTTTCCTCTTCCTTGCCGTGCAAGGGAGATGATTCTTTCTTATTTCATTGCATTTAAACACATTCCTTTTGTGTTTAATTCCTTTGCCGCAACTTTTAGGTAGTTTCCTTCACTTTTCTGATTCGATTTCCTATTTCTAAAAGCTTTTGACTTAAATTCTGATTACCTAAATAACCTAGGGTTTTAATTCCTGAAATCCTATTAATAAACCTCCTTGTTGCAGCCACAAAACATTCATTCATTCACCATTCACGCCAGAAATTCATCCCTTCCCTCTAACACATCCATACTTCACCATTCTCCATATTTTCTGCACAAAACTTCCTTTGCCGTCCCCTACATCCATCCCTACCCTAAACACATCATTCTACATCATCCATAACCCCCTAAACTCACAAAAAACTTCTTGTGCCGCAGTAATTAGGAGAGGAAGGAGGCCTTGAACGTTTCATGCTTGCAGATTGGGGCATTCTTAGGTGTACTTCGTTCTTGTTTTCAATGTTTACTTTGTTATTAATCTCTAAGTTTGCTGTAATCATGAGTGGCTAAACCCCTAATTAGTTAGGGGAAAGTTTGAAGCCATGAACATGTTTGAAATATGAATTGATTTCTTCCAATTGTGATTTGTTAATTTGTGATTGCAATTCAATTATCTGTTTATTAAAAACTTGTTCTTGTATGTTGATTAAGGATGCATACTTAGTTTTCATGCATGAACTTGATGCTAGTTTATAAACAAGTTTCACCTAATCGTCACAAGTTTATAAACATGAGTAGTGAAGGTTGCTAGTCCCAACCGCGTTAATTGAATTCTTGGCAAGAGTATCATGCATTCATAGTTACAATTGCCTCGTCAACACTTATGATTTTCATGGAGCATAATGCTCTCTCACTGTATCTCTTCTATGCATTCATGTTGAGGACTGTTGGAGAATGATTTGAATTGTCGCATGCATCATCCAATTCAATGACATAAGGAAATCTGATGGTTAATTAGTGCATCACGGTTAACTTGGGGTGTTGAGCATCATAGTTAGTGAAAAGCAATTGGAAAGTCGATTCATATACAAATATGTCATGTGTGGAGAATGGACCTCTAACTAATCCATCCATCATCTTGTTTTCAAAATTCGTTTTACAATCTGTCTAGTTTTATAACTTGTTTTGTTATTTCAATTTTCGTCAAATCAAAACCCCCCTTTACTTTCTTGTTCTATAGTGTTTAGAATCTGTTTAGTTTGTGTTTTAAAGTGTTTTAAATCAACCTATAATCTTAAATTCGTCCAAAATTGTGTTTAGGGTCAGAAACTGCCTATTTAGTGTTTTTAGGCAGTTTTGAGTCTTTTGAACCTGTTTTGAGTCCTCTGAGTCTTTGAGAACGTTTTTAATTTTGTTTTTATGTTTTTAAGTTAGTTTAGAGGTTTTAGCAAGCCCTCCTAATCCCTGGTCTTGAACGATCCCTACTTGCATCCTTACTACAATTTGACAACAAGAGGGTTAATTTGTGTGCTTAACTATTTTCGCATCAAATTTTGGCGTCGTTGCCGGGGATTAGCAACTTTGCTAATCCCTCGTTAATTCTTTTATTTCTTTTTCATATATTTTTGTTTTAAGTTACTGACCTTATTCTTGTTTTTGTTTCTAGGGTCCTAGTTTATGACTAGGAGTTCAAAACCTGTTCGTGAGCACATCCTTGACTTTGACGACGATTTTGAGCGGACCTTGAGGAAGCAAAAGAGTCCACAAAACCCTAACCCCCCGTCTCCTAGCTCTACATCTGAGTTTGACAAAGGAGGTGAGGAAGGAGAGGCCACGGCACAGTTTGTGGAGGAAGTACAAACCATGGCCATGGACAATCGAACCATCAAAGAGCTCTCTACCTCAGGTATGGACAATGCCGTTCCTTTATGCATACAATACCCCACATCAGCTCAAGGTAAGACGGACAAATTTGAACTTAAGTCTAGTTTATTACATCATATTCCTAAATTCCATGGGCTGTCCATGGAAGATCCTGATAGGACCATATTCATGCGACTTAAATGGCTTGTTCTCGTGCATTTACGTTATGTTTCTCTAGTTATTTTAGTCCTTTATGCTTCTTTTGTGTGTTTTCAGGTTCTAAGGGCAAGGTATGCAAAAGAATGCCTTTTGGAGCCTTTTGGAGCAAATTAGAGATTGGAATGGATATCATATGCTTGGAGCCAAGAGGATGGACGAAATTAAAGACTTGAAGTAGGAAAGTTAAATCCTAAAAGACCTCATGTTTAAGCATCATTGAAGACTCCTACGCATTTTAGAACACAAAAACAACATTCCTTGCAACCTTAGGACATTGTCGTGTGTTTCCTTGTGTCCCCCTTCCTTGCCATGCAAGGAAGGGCTTTGTTCCCTATTTTAAACACTTAAAGCATTCACTTATCATATCATTCACTTATCACTCACCACATATCATTCATTTATCACTTATCACTTCCACTCACTTATCACTTATCAAACCATTCACTTATCACTTCCATTCACTTATCACTTATCACTTCCATTCACTTATCACTCACCACATATCATTCATTTATCACTTAACATATCATTCACTTATCACTTATCATACTCATAATCATCTACACATTTCAACCATTTAAACACATGCATTCACACACATGCACATCATTCATTCTTCTTCCTAGCCGTGCATCCCCTTAGCCATTTCCAACCACATTCTTCCACTTCCCACTTCATCATTACACCACCTAACACACATGCACTCCCATCCATTTCATCATTGCATTCATCACCAAAGAACCAACAACAAAACCGTGCATTACTCATCAATTCCAGCCACATTCCACATGTTTTCACAACCTAATTCACATGCACATTCAGCCACCTTTCTCCCAAAAACAGTGCACATGCATTCATTATTCATTCACTTTGCATTCCCTTTGCAATTACACCCCACATGTCCATTTAATCATTCAACCACATTCCCATTAACCACAAAACAAATCACACAACACACCAACACACATGCATCCTGAAATTCTTTGCCTTGCAATCACATGCATTTCCCTTGACATTTTCAGCCATCACACTTCATCATTACACCACCATTCACTCTTTAACCCACACACACTTCACACAAACAACATTCACATGCATTCACATGCATTTCCAACACAAAACACACTCAAAACCGTGGCCACCTTTGCATTTCAGCATTCCCATTTGCATTTTCAGATTTCCAGCTTTCCAACCTAGCCACATTCACATGCATTCACTCATAATCATTCACCAAACTTGCAGCCACATTTCCACCCACCTCCTAGCTGTCATGTTCCCTCCATTACTCCTATAAATACCCTTGCATTCATTCATTCAAAGAACATCTCATTCCATTGTAGATACCACAACACAAACACTCCATTCCTTCTCTAGCCGTGAGTTTCTCTCCATTTTCTGCACCATTTTCTCCACCACTCCTCACCTATTTCCATAATTCCTTTTCCATTCCACACTTCCATCCCCCAAACCAATTATCCCTAGACCTTATGCTACAATAAAGAGGAAGAGAAGAGGGCCTAAACGTTCATACAATTCAAGTTTGAGTTGTTGGAATGTTTAGGCGTTTCTTTGATTTCAATGTTTAATTTCAATTCTCTTTGTTTTGTATGAGGAACTAAACCCCCCTTTAGCTAGGGGGGGATTCGAAATATATGTTTATGCTTGCATTTTGATTTGATCACTTCTAATTGCGTTTCATAAGTTGTGGATTCAATTTGTTTAACCGTTTGATTGATAACTTATTTATGTATGTTTATTAAGAATGCGCGCTTAATTTTCATGCATGAATATGACGCTAGAATATAAGTGAGTTTCACCTAATCGTTATGAACTTATATTCACAACTAGTGGAGGTTGCTTATAAACAATCGTGTTAAACGAATTCTTGGCATAAGTTTCATGCAATCATAGTAACGAATGCCTCGTCAACACTTATAGTTTTCATGATGCTTAATGATTCTTGCTTGTTTCTCTATTATGCAATTCATGTAGGGAACTTGTGAGGAATGCTTTGGGTTGTCGTATGCAATCATCCAATTCATTAACTTAAGGAAAACTTGACGGTTAATTTAAGCGGACCTAATTAACCCGGGGTGTTGAGAATTCATGGTTTATTGAAATGCAATTGGAAACCATTTTATTATGCAAGTGTAACATGTATGGAGATGAACCCCTTAGCTAGCCATACCATCCATTCATTTCCGTCAATTTCATATTTACAATTTGTTTTCTTTACAATCTATCCATTTTAGTTTAAATTCGTCCAAAATCAATCCCCCCCATATTTCGTTTAAGTCTTAGTCTTAATCTTTCTTATTTTTAGTTTTGCATTCTTTGAGTCTAAGTTAGTATTTCATATTGTTATTTTACGTTCTTGAGTCAGTTTCCAAGAGATTTGCAATCCCTCCTAATCCCCGGTCCAGAACGATCCCTACTTATACTTATACTACAAATCGACAAAAAGAGGGTTTAATTTGTGTGCGTATAAATCTCGCATCAGATCCTAACAAACATCTTAAGGAATTTGAAGTAGTTTGCTCAAGTATGACACCCATCAATGTGGATGGAAGTATTTTGAAGATGAAAGCCTTTCCATTCTCACTTATGGACAAGGCCAAAGATTGGTTATTTGAATTGGCCCCCGGAACTGTCAATTCTTGGGAAAGTATGAAACGTGCATTCTTAGAGAAATTATTTCCCACTGCAAAGATCAGTCTCTTGAGGAAACGAATTAGTGGCATCCAACAAAATCAAGGTGAGTCGTTTCCATCTTATTATGAACGTTTTAAATCACTTGTTGCTTCATGTCCACAACATCAAATGAAGGAGGAGCTGCTCATTTAATATTTCTACGAGGGACTCCTTCCCATGGAACGCCAATGCTAGATGCCTCGGCGGGTGGTGCATTAGTGGACAAGACTCTGTTGGATGCCAAAACTCTAATTGCAAACCGAGCACACAATGCACAACAATACGAAGGCGTGGGACAAAGGGATAACCCACGGCCACAACTGAATGAGGTAAGTTCTTCATCCGATATTCAATCTCAATTAGCTAACCTTACTTCTATTGTGTCTCAGATGGCCGAAGGTATGAAGATCCAAGGACCAATGGTGTGTGGAGTATGTTCTATTCAAGGACATGTTTCTGACAAGTGTCCTCAACTTATTGAGAATGGTGGATGGGAGGCCGCGAATGTAATTGGATTTCAAAGCCAAAATCAACCAAGGAACGATCCATATTCCAACACCTACAATCCCGGTTGGAGAGATCACCCAAACTTCAAGTGGAGGGAACCACAACAACCCCAATCACAAGGAAGCTTTAGGCAACAACCTCCGGGCTTCTACAACAAGCCATACGCACCCA
The DNA here is from genome assembly GCF_963583255.1 of Pyrus communis. NCBI lineage: Eukaryota > Viridiplantae > Streptophyta > Magnoliopsida > Rosales > Rosaceae > Pyrus > Pyrus communis. Next base: position 11,390,601 of record NC_084815.1, read on the forward strand.
CACAAGCACCTCCACAATCTGCCCAAACAAGTTCAGGTAACACTTTAGACAATGATACACTTCTTAAATTACTAACTAACTTGCCTCAGGGGCAAGAAAATCAAGCCAAGGCAATGCAAAACAATGATAAAAGGGTGGATCATTTGGAGAAACAAATTGGGCAGATTGCAGATTTTGTAGGGAAATTTCGAGACCAAGGCCAACTCCCTAGTTCTACCATTCCAAATCCAAAAGGAGGGTTCGAAAGTGCAAAAGCCATAGTGTTGAGAAGTGGAAAAGAAGTTGGGGCAGGTTCTTGATGCGAGATTTATACGCACACAAATTAAACCCTCTTTTCGTCAAATTGTAGTATATGTATAAGTAGGGATCGTTCTGGACCGGGGATTAGGAGGGATTGTTAATCACTTGGATTTGACTCAAAAACGTAAAATAACAATATGAAACACTATACTAGACTCAAAGAATGCAAAACTAAACTTTAAAATACTAAGACAAACCAAAAGACTCAAAACAACACAAACACACTCAAATCTGCCTAAAAACCACTTTCTGGGCAGATTTGAGCACAAACACAAATTTGGACGAAATTAAGTAATAACTTGACTCAAGAACGTAAAAACACAATATAAAACACTAAACTAACTCAAAGAATGTAAAACTAAACACTTAAAACATTAAAACAAACCAAAAGACTCAAAACAACACAAACACACTCAAATCTGCCTAAAAACCACTTTCTGGGCAGATTTGAGCACAAACACAAATTTGGACGAAATTAAGTAATAACTTGACTCAAGAACGTAAAAACACAATATAAAACACTAAACTAACTTAAAGAATGTAAAACTAAACACTTAAAACATTAAAACAAACCAAAAGACTCAAACATCACCCAAAACACTCAAAACTGCCTAAAAATCACTTTCTGGGCAGTTTTGAGCAGTTTGGTGAATCTGGACGAAATTGGGAAATAAAATGAATCAAAACACTTAAAAGCACAAACTAAATTGATTTCTAACTAAATTGGACATTAAAGTAAAGGGGGATTTAGATTTATACGAAAATTGAAATAACAAAACAAGTTAATAAACTAAACAGATTGTAAAACGAATTTGATGGAATGGAATGAATGGATGATAGAATGGCTAAGGGGTTCATCTCCATACATGTTATACTTGCATAATAAAATGATTTCCAATTGCATTTCAATAAACTATGATACTCAACACCCCGGGTTAACCGTGATGCACTAATTAACCTTCAAATCTTCCTAACGTTATTGAATTGGATGGGTTAGCGCATACAACAATTCAAAACATTCCCCACAAGTCCTCAACATGAATGCATAGAAGAGGTACAAGCAAGAATCATTACGCTCTATGAAAATTATAAGTGTTGACGAGGCATTCGTTACTATGGAATACGCATGAAACTTATGCCAAGAATTTGTTTAACGCGATTGTTTATAAGCAACCTCCACTACTTGTGAATATAAGTTCGTAACTATTAGGTGAAACTCACTTATATTCTAGCGTCATATTCATGCATGAAAATTAAGTGTGCACTCTCAATAAACATACATAAATAAGTTATCAATCAAACAGTTTAACGAATTGAATCCACACTTATGAAATGCAATTAGAAGTAATCAAATCAAAATGCAAGCATAAACATATATTTGAATCAGCCCCTAACCAAGGGGGGGTTTAGTTCCTCATGGTACAAAACAAAGAGAATCAAAGAAACACCTAAACATTCCAACAACTCAAACTTGAATTGTATGAACGTTTAGGCCCTCTTATCTTCCATTCCTCATTCGTACAAAACAAAGAGTATTGAAATTAAACGTTGAACTCAAAGAAACACCTAAACATTCCAACAACTCAAAATTGAATTGTATGAACGTTTTGGCACTCTTCTCTTCCTCTTCGTTGTAGCACAAGGTCTAGGGATAGTTTGATGGTGTGAATGGTTTGGGGAGTGGTGGAAATGGAAGGATGGTGATTTTCTGAATATGGACGAATTTTTCAAATGGAAGAGTGTATGGAAGAATGTATGAGAATTTCTGAATATGGGAATGGATGTGTTTCTGGCACAAAGGCCTTATTTCTGTGGTGAATGGATGTGTTTGAATGAGTGTGAATGAATGAGTATTTATAGGTGAAATGGGGGGAACATGACAGCTAGGTTGCATGTGCACATGTTGGTTGAATGATTATGAGTGCATGTGGCTGAAATAGCATGTGGAATGGCTGGAAATGCAAGGAGAAGGCATGTGCACGGTTTTGGGAGAGAATGGGAGTGCAAGTGGCTGAAATGTTAGAGGAACAAGTGCATGTGGCTGCATTGTGGTGCAATGATGGAGGAACAATCTGAAAATGCAAGGTATGGCTGGAATGATTGTGTTTGTTTGAATGTGCATGTGATTAAATTAAAGGATGCAAAGTAAATAAATAATGAATGCATGTGTTGAATTATGAAGATGCATGTGCAATGAAGTGGAATGACAATCTGAAATGGGATAGGTACCCACGGCAATGATGATTTCTGGTGGTGTTTTGGGTGCATGTGGAATGAATGATTTCTTGGTGAGTGGATGCATGTGTTGATTAAAGGGGGAATGCAAAGGAAAAGCTAGAAATGCATGTGGAGTGGCTGCAAGGTGAATGAATAATGAAATGGGAAAGCATGTGCAAGGTTTTGGTGTGAATGATTGAATGTGCATGTGGCTGCAATGGAGGAGGAATCCTTCAATTTCGTCCATCCTCTTGGCTCCAAGCATATGATATCCATTCCAATCTCTAATTTGCTCCAAAAGGCTCCAAAAGGCATCCTTTTGCATACTTTGCCCTTAGAACCTGAAAACACACAAAAGAAGCATAAAGGACTAAAATAACTAAAGAAACATAACGTAAATGCACGAGAACAAGCCATTTAAGTCGCATGAATATGCTCCTATCAGTTCTTCATCAAAAACAGGTCACAAAGAGGATGAAAAACTGCACTTTGAAGAGGGGGAAGCACCCAAACCCACGACAAGGGTGGAACTCCCTTTGCCGCCAGTTTCTAGTGCACCTAAACCACCCAATCTGTCCAATAAAGGTAAGAATGTGTCAAATTCAGTTCCTACTAATGTTTTTCCTTCGAATGTTCCTTTTCCTAGTAGGTTCATGCAAACAAAGAAGGAGGAAGCTAAAAAAGATATTCTAGAGACATTTAGGAAAGTTCAAGTTAACATACCTCTTTTGGATGCAATCAAGCAAGTTCCACGCTATGCCAAGTTTTTGAAGGAGTTGTGCACCACTAGGAAGAGGATTTTGACCAAGGAGGTTGTCAAGGTAGGTGAAAATGTCTCTGCTATCTTGCAACGAAAACTACCCCCAAAATGCAAAGATCCAGGTAGTTTTACAATTCCTTGTGTCATTGGTAATATTCGCTTTGAATCTGCCATGCTAGACTTAGGTGCCTCTATAAATGTTATGCCATACTCAATTTATTCATCTATGAATTTAGGAGCATTGAAAAATGATGGTGTAATCATACAATTGGCCAATAGATCTAACGCCTATCCAAAGGGAGTTTTGGAAGATGTTTTAGTGCAGGTTAATCATTTAATCTTCCCGGCGGATTTCTATGTTCTTGACATGGATGAATCGGATCATGCCACTTCCTTACCCATCCTCCTTGGAAGGCCATTCATGAAAACGGCCCGGACCAAGATTGACGTGTTTAATGGAACTTTGTCCATGGAATTTGATGGGGAAGTTATTAATTTCAATCTTTCTGATTCTATTAAGTACCCTAGTGAGGACCATTCATGTTTCTCTATTGATATAATTGATTCTTTGGCGCAGGAATATCTTGACGATTTGAATGACGATGCGCTTGAAAAAGCCATTACAAGAGGCATGGAATGCAACAACGAGGAGGTAACACCTAGGTTAACCCACGACACACCTAGATCACACTATGCCGTGCCCCCTAGTGAGGAAGTTAGGGAGATGGTTGCTGCCTTTGAGTTGTTTGCCTACGCATGATGGTAAGTTTCCTAATCGTGAGTCAATTCCTATTTTGACTAACAAGTTGCTTCCATCCATCATTCAGGCACCCGTCCTCGAACTAAAACCATTACCTAGCCATTTGAAGTACATTTTCTTGGGAGAAAATGAGACCCTACCTGCCATCATCTCCTCATCCCTCATGGCCCAAGAAGAGGAGAAACTAGTTCATGTTTTGAGAGAGTTCAAATCTGCCCTAGGATGGACATTGGCCGATATCAAAGGTATAAGCCCTACAACGTGCATGCATCACATATTTCTTGAGGAGGGGGCCAAACCAACTAGAGAGGCTCAATGCCGTCTTAACCCTCCGATGATGGAAGTTGTGAAAAAGGAGATAATCAAACTTCTAGATTGTGGAGTCATCTATCCAATCTCGGATAGTAAGTGGGTTTCGCCCGTGCAATGCGTTCCAAAGAAGTCCGGAGTGACTGTGGTTGCAAATGCCAAGAATGAGCTTGTTCCTATGCGCATTCAAACTGGTTGGAGGGTGTGCATCGACTATAGGAAGCTAAATGCCACCACAAGGAATGACCACTTCCCATTGCCATTCATTGACCAAATGCTTGAAAGGTTAGCGGGTTATGCTTTCTATTGTTTTCTTGATGGTTACTCTGGTTATAATCAAATTGTCATAGCACCCGAGGACCAAGAAAAAACAACTTTCACCTGCCCTTTTGGTACATTTGCATATCGTCGCATGCCTTTTGGTTTATGTAATGCACCTGCCACATTTCAAAGATGCATGATGAGCATATTTTCTGATTATGTTGAGAATATCATTGAAGTTTTTATGGATGATTTCAGTGTCTTTGGTAATTCTTTTGATGGTTGCTTGCATAATCTTAGTTTGATTCTAAAACGTTGCGTTGAAACTAACCTTGTTCTTAACTGGGAAAAGTGTCATTTCATGGTTAAACAAGGCATAGTTTTAGGTCATATTATCTCTGAAAACGGCATTGAAGTTGATAAATCCAAAATAGATCTTGTACGTCACTTACTGATGCGAGATTTATACGCACACAAATTAAACCCTCTTTTTATCAATTGTAGTATATGTATAAGTAGGGATCGTTCTGGACCGGGGATTAGGAGGGATTGTTAACCACTTGGATTTGACTCAAAAACGTAAAATAACAATATGAAACACTATACTAGACTCAAAGAATTCAAAACTAAACTTTAAAACACTAAGACAAACCAAAAGACTCAAAACAACACAAACACACTCAAATCTGCCTAAAAACCACTTTCTGGGCAGATTTGAGCACAAACACAAATTTGGACGAAATTAAGTAATAACTTGACTCAAGAACGTAAAAACACAATATAAAACACTAAACTAACTTAAAGATTGTAAAACTAAACACTTAAAACATTAAAACAAACCAAAAGACTCAAACATCATCCAAAACACTCAAAACTGCCTTAAAATCACTTTCTGGGCAGTTTTGAGCACTTTGGTGAATCTGGACGAAATTGGGAAATAAAATGAATCAAAACACTTAAAAGCACAAACTAAATTGATTTCTAACTAAATTGGACATTAAAGTAAAGGGGGATTTAGATTTATACGAAAATTGAAATAACAAAACAAGTTAATAAACTAAACAGATTGTAAAACGAATTTGATGGAATGGAATGAATGGATGATAGAATGGCTAAGGGGTTCATCTCCATACATGTTATACTTGCATAATAAAATGATTTCCAATTGCATTTCAATAAACTATGATACTCAACACCCCAAGTTAACCGTGATGCACTAATTGACCTTCAAATCTTCCTAACGTTATTGAATTGGATGATGCATGCGACAATTCAAAACATTCCCCACAAGTCCTCAACATGAATGCATAGAAGAGGTACAAGCAAGAATCATTACGCTCTATGAAAATTATAAGTGTTGACGAGGCATTCGTTACTATGGATTGCATGAAACTTATGCCAAGAATTCATTTAACGCGATTGTTTATAAGCAACCTCCATTACTTGTGAATATAAGTTCATAACGATTAGGTGAAACTCACTTATATTCTAGCGTCATATTCATGCATGAAAATTAAGTGTGCACTCTCAATGAACATACATAAATAAGTTATCAATCAAACAGTTAAACGAATTGAATCCACAACTTATGAAACGCAATTAGAAGTATTCAAGTCAAAATGCAAGCATAAACATATATTCGAATCACCCCCTAACCAAAGGGGGTTTAGTTCCTCATGGTACAAAACAAAGAGAATCAAAGAAACGCCTAAACATTCCAACAACTCAAACTTGAATTGTATGAACGTTTAGGCCCTCTTATCATCCATTCCTCATTCGTACAAAACAAAGAGCATTGAAATTAAACATTGAAATCAAAGAAACACCTAAACATTCCAACAACTCAAACTTGAATTGTATGAACATTTAGGCACTCTTCTCTTCCTCTTCGTTGTGGCACAAGGTCTAAGGTGAGTTTGATGGTGTGAATGGTTTGGGGAGTGGTGGAGATATGGAAGAGGAGTGGTGGAAATGGAAGGATGGTGTTTGGATTGTAAGGGAGAGCACGACACAAGGGAGTTTGATGGTCTACATTTCTGCAATGGATGAGTTTATGGAAGAAATGGATGGACTTTGTGAAAGGGACGGCCCCAAGGGACCAATTTCTGTTGTGAAATGAATGTGAATGAATGAGTATTTATAGGTGAAATGGGGGGAACATGACAGCTAGGTTGCATGTGCACATGTTGGTTGAATGATTATGAGTGCATGTGGCTGAAATAGCATGTGGAATGGCTGGAAATGCAAGGAGAAGGCATGTGCACGGTTTTGGGAGAGAATGGGAGTGCAAGTGGCTGAAATGTTAGAGGAACAAGTGCATGTGGTTGCATTGTGGTGCAATGATGGAGGAACAATCTGAAAATGCAAGGTATGGCTGGAATGATTATGTTTGTTTGAATGTGCATGTGATTAAGACCTGGTTTGGTACTGAGGTGATTCTGAAAAAAGCTGCTATCAAAAAAAGCTGGGAGCTGCTTTTGTGTTTGGTAAACACTCAGCTTCAGCTTTTTTTCACAGTTTTGGATGAAAAAAAGCCAAAAACAAGAAGCTGCAAAACCTAGCTTTGAAAAACCGGCTTTTTTTCACATCTGTTTTACATAAAAGTTTACCAAACACTCTAATACTGCTTTTTTTTTTTTCAAAAGCACTTTTACAAAAAAGTTTACCAAACACTCTGCTGCTTTATTTCACAGCTGCTTATTCTCAAAGCACAGCAGAAGCAGCTTTTTTTCAAAGCACAGCAATACCAAACCAGCCCTAAATTAAAGGATGCAAAGTAAATAAATAATGAATGCATGTGTTGAATTATGAAGATGCATGTGCAATGAAGTGGAATGACAATCTGAAATGGGATAGGTACCCACGGCAATGATGATTTCTGGTGGTGTTTTGGGTGCATGTGGAATGAATGATTTCTTGGTGAGTGGATGCATGTGTTGATTAAAGGGGGAATGCAAAGGAAAAGCTAGAAATGCATGTGGAGTGGCTGCAAGGTGAATGAATAATGAAATGGGAAAGCATGTGCAAGGTTTTGGTGTGAATGATTGAATGTGCATGTGGCTGCAATGGAGGAGGAATCCTTCAATTTCGTCCATCCTCTTGGCTCCAAGCATATGATATCCATTCCAATCTCTAATTTGCTCCAAAAGGCTCCAAAAGGCATCCTTTTGCATACTTTGCCCTTAGAACCTGAAAACACACAAAAAAGCATAAAGGACTAAAATAACTAAAGAAACATAACGTAAATGCACGAGAACAAGCCATTTAAGTCGCATGAATATGCTCCTATCACTTACCCTCTCCAACTTCGGTTAGAGAGGTTCGTTCTTTTCTTGGCCATGCAGGATTCTATCGTAGGTTTATCAAAGATTTCTCAAAAGTTGCACAACCTTTTTGCCGTCTCCTACAAAAAGAAGTGGCGTTTGAATTCACCAAGGAATGCATGGCTTCATTCAATCACCTTAAAGAGTTGTTGACCACGGCACCAATCATTGTTCCACCTGATTGGAGCCTCCCGTTTGAGTTAATGTGTGACGCCTCGGATTATGCTCTAGGGGCTGTTTTAGGGCAAAGGAAAGACAAGAGGCCGCATGTCATCTACTGTGCCTCACGGACGTTGAATGATGCCCAAATGAATTATTCCACAACCGAAAAAGAACTCTTGGCTATTGTATTTGCATTAGATGAGTTTAGATCATATCTTCTTGGTACTAAAGTAATTGTTTTCACTGACCATGCAGCCTTGAAGTATGTTCTCACAAAAAAGGAGGCTAAGCCAAGACTCATTCGTTGGATGCTCCTACTTCAAGAGTTCGATCTTGAAATTCGAGACAAGAAAGGATGTGAAAACGTGGTGGCTGACCACCTTAGCCGAATGATAGGTAAAGAAGAGTCCATTCCCATCTCCGAGACATTCCCGGATGAGCAACTTCTGTCTATTGAGGTAAGAACCCCTTGGTATGCCGATTTGGTCAATTTCTTGGTGTCTAAGCAAGTTCCTAGTACCCTAAACAAGTTCCAACGTGATAAACTTGTTCATGATGCACGTTTTTATGTTTGGGATGATCCATATTTATGGAAATTCTGCCCAGATCAGATTGTGCGTAGATGTGTGCCCGAATCTGAATTTAATTTCATTCTTACATTCTGCCATACTTATGCATGTGGGGGACATTTTGGCACCCAAAGGACAGCCCTCAAGGTGTTACAATCTAGATTTTATTGGCCTAATCTCTTTAAAGATGCTAAAATGTTTTGTTTAACATGTGATAAGTGTCAAAGAACAGGTAACATAGGGCCTAAGGACCAAATGCCGCAGCAATCTCTCTCTTTTGTAGAAATTTTTGATGTTTGGGGTATTGATTTCATGGGCCCCTTCCCTCTATCTTTTGGTTTCACTTACATCTTGCTAGCTATCGATTATGTTTCCAAATGGGCGGAAGCCAAAGCCACCCGTACTAACGATTCTAAGGTTGTTGCAGATTTTGTGAAATCTAATATTTTTGCTAGGTTTGGGATGCCATGAGTTTTAATAAGTGATGGGGGTTCCCACTTTTATAACCGCACCATTGAAGCTTTGCTCAAGAAGTACAACGTTACGCATAAGGTTTCAACACCTTATCACCCTCAAACTAATGGGCAAGCTGAGGTTTCAAATAGGGAGATCAAACAAGTCCTAGAGAAAACTGTGGGACCCTCAAGAAGAGATTAGAGTTTGCGCTTGGACGATGCATTGTGGGCCTATCGTACGGCTTACAAAACTCCCCTTGGCATGTCACCTTTTCGGCTTATCTATGGTAAGCCATGTCATTTGCCCGTTGAGTTAGAGCACAAGGCACATTGGGCTGTGAAAACCTTCAATATGGACATAGACGCTGCTGGAGTTCATAGAAAGCTCCAATTAGATGAACTTGAGGAGATTAGGAACGAGGCTTACGAGAATGGTCACCTCTACAAAGACAAGACGAAGGCTTATCATGATAAGATGCTTCGTACCAAAACGTTCTCCAAGGGGCAGAAAGTGTTGCTTTTTGATTCAAGACTTTGGTTTTTCCCTGGTAAGTTACGTTCTAAATGGATTGGACCTCTTGTTGTTACTAATGTTTTTCCTCATGGTGCAGTCCAAGTCCAAAGCTTAAAAAGTGGCCAAGAGTTCAAGGTAAATGGGCATCGATTGAAGCCATACTATGAGAACTTTGTGGAGCATGTTATGGAAGAGCTTCCCTTGCATGCCGTGGGTTCCAACTTGGAGTGAAAGTGTTCTTCGTCCAGCTGCACGACGTTAAAGCAAGCGCTATGTGGGAGGCAACCCATCCATTCAACAAAGGGAGCCCTAGGAATCCCCCACATTCCAGATTTGCGGTCCTCAAACCCTTCTCTTTGTTGATTGTTTCTAATCTGCCATGTTATGTTGTTTAGTTGCTGTTTGCATATTTACTTGTGTTTTGTGTGAATTTATGTTTAGAACATTGAGGACAATGTTTGATTTAAGTGTGGGGGGGGGGGGGGGGGGGTAACTAAGTATATTTGATGCAAATTCGTGGGATTCTATCACCCATAACTTCAAGTGTTGTTCCTTGCTGTTTTAAAGTGTTTTTAAGCTGTTTTAGAGTGTTTTAGTGTGTTTTGTTTTATAACTCCGAAAATCACATAAAAATTTGAAAAACATGTTTTGAAAAACCTAAAAAGAGTGTTGTGAGTCGTTTTTGTGTGTTTGTGTCTTAGGGTACCTTCCAACACAATGATGAGGATTTGGTTTGTAATTGCATGACTATTAAAAAGAGTTATAAACATGGAGAAAAGTTTGATTTACTCTTGGTATATGCTTGGTTATGGTTATAATGTATGACTTCACACGCAATCATAAAAGAAAAATTCGTTTTTGTAACATGCTTGAAGGAAGGAACTCAAACAAACGCTACAACTTTGTGAGACTTGAGCCTAAACGTTATTTGGAGAGTTAAAATCTGTGCATTATTGCTTTCTAAGGTCGTTGCATGATCTCATTATTCTTTGCTTGGTTACTACTTAGAAGGTGTTTCATCATATAGTTCCAAATGCTAGAACTCATGCCCATTTCATTCAAAGCATGTTATTGATTTGCATAACACATATTCAAGAAGAAGTTGTGTAGTGACCACCACCAAAGCCAAATTGCCGTGTATCTGATGCGTGATTTATACGCACACAAATTAAACCCTCTTTTTATCAATTGTAGTATAGGTGCAAGTAGGGATCGTTCTGGACCGGGGATTAGGAGGGATTGCAAATCACTTGGAAACTGGCTCAAAAACGTAAAATAAAGTTAAAAACGTTCACAAAGACTCAAAGGACTCAAAACAAGTTCAAAAGACTCAAAACTGCCTAAAAACACTAACTAGGCAGTTTCTGACCTTAAACCCAATGTTGGACGAATTTAAGATTATGGTTTGATTCAAACGTAAAAATACAATATGAAACACTATACTAGACTCAAGGAATGCAAAACTAAACTTTAAAACACTAAAACAAATCAAAAGACTCAAACATCACCCAAAACACTCAAAACTGCCTTAAAATCACTTTCTGGGCAGTTTTGAGCACTTTGGTGAATTTGGACGAATTTATGTAACAAATTTAATCACAACACTTATAAACACAAACTAAATTGATTTCTAACTAATTCGACAAGAAAGTAAAGGGGGATTTTGGTTTTGACGAATTTAAAGTAAAAGAACAGATTGTAAGTAAAAACAGATAGTAAAGATGAATGTGATGAAATGGAATGAATGGATGATAGAATAGCTAAGGGGTTCATCTCCACACATGTTACACTTGCATAATAAAATGAATTCCAATTGCATTTCAATAAATCATTAATTCTCAACACTCCAAGTTAATTAGGTCCGCTTAAATTAACTTTCAAATCTTCCTAACGTTATTGGATTGGATGATTGCATACGACAACCCAAAACATTCCCCACAAGTCCTCTACATGATTGCATAATAGAGATACAAGCAAGAATCATTACGCTCTATGAAAATTATAAGTGTTGACGAGGCATTCGTTACTATGGAATACGCATGAAACTTATGCCAAGAATTCATTTAACGCGATTGTTTATAAGCAACCTCCACTACTTGTGAATATAAGTTCGTAACTATTAGGTGAAACTCACTTATATTCTAGCGTCATATTCATGCATGAAAATTAAGCGCGCATTCTCAATAAACATATATAAATAAGTTATCAATCAAACGGTTAAACAAATTGAATCCACAACTTATGAAACGCAATTAGAAGTAATCAAATCAAAATGCAAGCATAAACATATATTTCGAATCCCCCCCTAGCCAAGGGGGGGGGGTTTAGTTCCTCATAACTTTGAAATCAAAGAAACACCTAAACATTCCAACAACTCAAACTTGAATTGTATGAACGTTTAGGCACTCTTCTCTTCCATTCCTCATACGTACAAAACAAGGATAATTGAATTTAAACATTGAGATCAAAGAAACACCTAAACATTCCAACAGCTCAAACTTGAATTGTATGAACGTTTAGGCACTCTTCTCTTCCTCGTTGTTGTATCACAAGGTCTAAGGTGTGTTTTGGGATAGTGTGAAGTGTTTTGGAGGGATGGGGAGTGGTTGGAGTGGTGTTTTGGATGATTTTCTGAATATGGACGAATTTATGAGAATGAATGTATGAGAATTTCTGAATATGGGAATGAGTTTTGTGGCTGCAATGGGTGCTTATTTATAGGTGGAGAAAGGGGTGAATGTGCATGTGGCTGATTTGTGGTGCAATGATGAAAGGAAATGTGCATGTGGCTGATTTGTGGTGCAATGATGAAAGGAAAAGTGCATGTGGCTGATTTGTGATGCAATGATGAAAGGCAAAATGCATGTGGCTGATTTGTGGTGAGTGGGAATGCAATCTGAAATGGGAGAGCATGTGGATTAAAGGGGGAATGCATGTGGCTGCAATGGATGAATGATTATCAATGCATGTGCAATGTTTTGGGAGAAAATGGGAGTGCATGTCAATGATGGTGTTTGGTGCTGAAAATGAATGTGTTTGCATGTGAATTAAAGCTAGGGTGAATGATGATGAATGCATGTGGATTAAAGAGTGAATGGTGGCTGCAAAGTGAATGAATAATGAAATGGGAAAGCATGTGCAAGGTTTTGGTGTGAATGATTGAATGTGCATGTGGCTGCAATGGATTAGGAATCCTTCAATTTCGTCCATTCCTTTTGCTCCAAACATAAGCTATCCATTCCAAGTCCAATTTTGCTCCAAAATGCTCCAAAATGCATCTTTTTGCTTCCTTAGCCATATGAACCTAAAAACACACGAAAATGGCTTAAACTACTAAAACAACTATGAATTAACAATATAAATGTACGAAAACAAGCTAAGTAAGTCGCCTAAATATGCTCCTATCAGTATCCTACTTCATTATATGTTTAAGTTAACCCTGTTGAGCCTTGTTTAGCCTTTATTCTTTGTTAACCCACATTATCCTCACCTAGCCTAGTTTAGAACAGTCCATACCCTTGTTCTTAAAAGATAGTGAGCATGACTTAAATGAATTCCTTTTGAGTTACATTATGCAAGAAAATGAGTGTGGGGGAGGGAATGTTTGTTCTTAAGTTTATATGTATGCTTTGAGATTCAAAAGAAAAGAAAAAGTTGTGAAAAACGAATGAAAAAGAAAAACAGAAAAGAAAAGAAAGAAAGAAAGGAAAAAGAGCTTGAAAAGATGTAAGAATGAGTGATTAAGTGTTGAATGTTGAAGAAAGGGTCCAAAACACCAAATCTGGCCCTAAATTGTCTAAATTTCCCCTTTTTGTTCAAAAGTTGAGTTTTCATTCAAAAGTGAATTCTAAGTTGAATCAAATGCGTTGCTCACTATTTCTTTAAGAACCTTTGTTTTCTATATCCCTTCTTTGTTAGCCAAACACCCCAAGCCCCATTACAACCCTCGACTTCAATCTTGAGTGTTATGTGTTTCAATTTGTGGAGTTTGAATTTGGTATGAGCATATGGTGTCACTGGTTCTCGCGTCTAAGTAGTAGCATTCCATTCATGAGATCATATCTAAACATGCTTATCAACTCCAGAAATTGCTTTCTTTGTGATACATATATGTGAGTGTTCGTTTTCATGTTTACATCAATCTTCTCACATATAACTAGATTAGGGTGTGTAGTTAGAAAATCTGAGTGAAAATTGAGTGCATATCTTGTAAGGAATTGAGCAAATTCTCTAAGGCATGTTACTACATTCAAAACATGGTTTTAAATGCTTAATTGTGAACTAGTATGTGGTGACTATGATTAAGTATGTGCTCAAGTGTAAAGATGACTAAAATCTGTGGAGATAATGAATTTTAACATGTTATGTGCATTGGAAATCCCTGAGGCAAATGTTGGAAGGTTTAGGTTGTGTTTTGTTCGTTTTGTCTAGTTTCGTGTTCTTTTGTTGTTTTGTTTTGCTCGAGGACTAGCAAAAGCTAAGTGTGGGGGAATTTGATAGGAGCATATTTATCCAACTTAATTGGCTTGTTCTCGTGCATTTACATTGTGTTTCCTTAGTTATTCTAGTCCTTTATGCTTCGTTTGTGTGTTTTTAGGTTCATATGGCTAAGGAAGAAAAATTGTGCATTTTGGAGTCTTCTGGAGCACTTTTGGGCTAAAGATGGATAGCTTATGCTTGGTACCAAAGTATTGGACGAAATTAAAGACCAAGTGAGCCTAGAATCGAAGGAAGAAAGAGGAATCAAGAATTGGAAACCAGTTTCCATTATGAAGAGTTTCTATTTTTGAAGGGTTTCCAATTGTGCAAGTTTCCAAATAATGTTGGTTGCCTAAATCACATGTTCTAGAAGCCCTAGACACGTCCTAAATTGTGCTGCACCTCACCTTCCTTTTCTCTCCAAAAATCTGCAAGATTATGTCACAATCCCTTTCTTAAAAGTCTTAGCCGCACCTTACCTTCCCTTTCACCCAAAATCTGCAAGTTTAATTGCACTTTCCCTTTCTTTTTCTCCCTTTGCCGCAAGACTTAGCCTTTTTCCCCTAATTCCTGATTTCAATTACCTATTCTAAAGGGATTTAACTTAATTCCTGATTCTTAGAATTGATTTAGGGAATGAAATACTTACCTATTTCTTAAAAGCCTTGCCGTGCACCTCCATTGACCTTTCCTCTTCCTTGCCGTGCAAGGGAGATGATTCTTTCTTATTTCATTGCATTTAAACACATTCCTTTTGTGTTTAATTCCTTTGCCGCAACTTTTAGGTAGTTTCCTTCACTTTTCTGATTTGATTTCCTATTTCTAAAAGCTTTTGACTTAAATTCTGATTACCTAAATAACCTAGGGTTTTAATTCCTGAAATCCTATTAATAAACCTCCTTGTTGCAGCCACAAAACATTCATTCATTCACCATTCACGCCAGAAATTCATCCCTTCCCTCTAACACATCCATACTTCACCATTCTCCATATTTTCTGCACAAAACATCCTTTGCCGTCCCCTACATCCATCCCTACCCTAAACACATCATTCTACATCATCCATAACCCCCTAAACTCACCAAAAACTTCTTGTGCCGCAGCAATTAGGAGAGGAAGGAGGCCTTGAACGTTTCATGCTTGCAGATTGGGGCGTTCTTAGGTGTACTTCGTTCTTGTTTTCAATGTTTACTTTGTTATTAATCTCTGAGTTTGCTGTAATCATGAGTGGCTAAACCCCTAATTAGTTAGGGGAAAGTTTGAAGCCATGAACATGTTTGAAATATGAATTGATTTCTTCCAATTGTGATTTGTTAGTTTGTGATTGCAATTCAATTATCTGTTTATTAAAAACTTGTTCTTGTATGTTGATTAAGGATGCATACTTAGTTTTCATGCATGAACTTGATGCTAGTTTATAAACAAGTTTCACCTAATCGTCACAAGTTTATAAACATGAGTAGTGAAGGTTGCTAGTCATAACCGCGTTAATTGAATTCTTGGCAAGAGTATCATGCATTCATTGTTACAATTGCCTCGTCAACACTTATGATTTTCATGGAGCATAATGATCTCTCACTGTATCTCTTCTATGCATTCATGTTGAGGACCGTTGGAGAATGATTTGAATTGTCGCATGCATCATCCAATTCAATGACATAAGGAAATCTGATGGTTAATTAGTGCATCACGGTTAACTTGGGGTGTTGAGCATCATAGTTAGTGAAAAGCAAATCCATCCATCATCTTGTTTTCAAAATTCGTTTTACAATCTGTCTAGTTTTATAACTTGTTTTGTTATTTCAATTTTCGTCAAATCAAAACCCCCCTTTACTTTCTTGTTCTATAGTGTTTAGTTTGTGTTTTAAAGTGTTTTAAATCAACCTATAATCTTAAATTCGTCCAAAATTGTGTTTAGGGTCAGAAACTGCCTATTTAGTGTTTTTAGGCAGTTTTGAGTCTTTTGAACCTGTTTTGAATCCTTTGAGTCTTTGAGAACGTTTTTAATTTTTTTTTTTTATGTTTTTAAGTTAGTTTAGAGGTTTTAGCAAGCCCTCCTAATCCCCGGTCTTGAACGATCCCTACTTGCATCCTTACTACAATTTGACAACAAGAGGGTTAATTTGTGTGCTTAACTATTTTCGCATCAATAACTAAAATCTATGGGAGTGATGATCTTGAATATGTCATGTTGCATTGGAAATCCCTGAGGCAAACGTTGGAAGGTTTAGAGTTATGTTTTGTTTCTTTTGTTTATTTGTTTTGTTCGAGGACTAGCAAAAGATAAGTGTGGGAGAATTTGATAGGAGCATATTTAGGCGACTTAACTAGCTTATTCTTGTGCATTTGTGTTATTATTTCTTAGTTAAGGTCATATTACAACTCAATTTCGTGTGTTTGTAGGTCCTATGGGGTAAAGTATCAAGAAAGGGCATTTTGGTGCATTTTGGAGCTATTTTGGACACTATGTGGATAGCTTACATATGGGCTAACATGGATGGACGAATTTGGACTTCAAGAAGTTGGAAATGTGATAAGAAGAGGAAGGAACTAAGCTAAGGACAAAGTGGATAAGGAGGGAGCTCAAAAGAGGAAACATTATCCAAACCTTATCTCATCTGATCCTATCCAAACCTTATCATGTCTTAATCCTAATTGCAAGGGGACCTAAATGGATGATTCTAGAACCTATTTCTAGAAGCATCCTATTCTAGAAGGCCTAAATCTGCCACAAAACCTATTCTTTCTAGAAACCCTAGAAAAGTGGCGCCCCAAACCTATTCTAGAAGGCTTTGCCTTGCCTTGCAAGCCAAGTAACCCTCTCCCCTAAATCTGCCGCACCTTCCTAGGCCCAATGCCTTTGGGATTCTGATTTCCAAGGCCTAATCCTTGTGGATTTGGGTATACAAATCCTTTTATAAAGCTATGTGGGCCAAAACCTCCTCCTAAGTGGATTAGATTAACCATAGCCGAACCCTAGGGCCCTAGTCCACTAAATCTGTTAAGCCTAACCCTAATCTACTTAACCCTAGGACTATATAAACTTAAATTCAGCCAAAAATTCGTACCACCCCCTTATGCTAATCAGAAACCCTTGTGCCGCACCTCCATTCTCCATTCTAAGCCTCCATACACCTCCCTACACATCCATACACTTCTGCCGCACCCTTCCCCACCATAATCAACCATCCTCCATCCCTCTAAACAAGGAAACACCATCCAAAACCCCCAATTCCATCACCCACACTTTGTGCCGCAAGTCCTAGGGAGAAGAAGGAGCACCGTGGCTTCCATAGGAGAAGGACCATCTTGTGCCGCAAGCAATCTACATCCATTGGAGATTTTCAGAGTTCTTTCTTCCCTTGTTTCGTTTCCATGTTTATTTTAATCTGCTTTTCAATTGTTATGAACATGTGTAACTAAGTTTTTCTTAGTTAGGGGTGAATTCGAAACCATGGGCATATGTTTTATATGATTTGATTTCCTCCAGATTTTGTTTCTTGAATTGTGGATGTGATTTACTTAATTGATTTATTGAGAACTTTTTCTTGTGTGTTGATTAAGGATGCATACTTAGTTTTCATACATGAACTTGATGCTAGGATATAAGGAAATCTCACCTAATCGTTATGACCTTATATTCATAAGTAGTGGAAATCACTAGTCATGATTGTATTAAGTAAATTCTAGGCAAGAGTATCATGCAATTCATAGTTACGAATGCCTAGTCAATGCTTAGGGTTTTCAAAAAGCTTAATGATCTTTGATTTTATCTCTATTATGCAGTTCATATAGGGAATTTGATAAGAATAATTTGATTGTCGATGCGTATTCCATCCAATTCAATGAAACTAGGAAAATCTGAGAGTTAATTTGTGCTTTTCACAATTAATTTGGGGCATTGTTGACACACCCCGACCGAGATCAGGGCGTGCTGGCCGTCACTCGAAGGTGACGTAGCCATGTGCGCGTGCGGAAGCTAATTAAGAAGGTAATATAAAAGTACTAATAATTAAAAACCTAATAACATACAAAGTACTAGTGTATGTGATAGAAGCATATTTAGGCGACTTACTTAGCTTGTTTTCGTGCATTTATATTGTTAATTCATAGTTGTTTTAGTCGTTTAAGCCATTTTCGTGTGTTTTTAGGTTCATATGGCTAAGGAAGCAAAAAGATGCATTTTGGAGCAAAATTGGACTTGGAATGGATAGCTTATGTTTGGAGCAAAAGGAATGGACGAAATTGAAGGATTCCTAATCCATTGCAGCCACATGCATTCACATGCATAAATCAGCCACATGCATCTCCCATCACCATATCAGATTTCCATCATATTCACATGCATTCCATCCTTTAAAACATTGCACATGCACCCAAGCCACATGCACTCCCATCCATTTCATCATTTCAGCCACAAGACATTATCATTGCACCACAATCAGCCATTGCACATGCATTTCCACCCACATGCACTTTAATCATTCAATCACACCATCACACATTCATTCCCCTTTGTGCCATGAGTTCCCATCAGAAAATCCACTTCCTTTCACATGCATTCATCATCATTAACCACACCTTGCAGCCACATGCATCTTGGCAGATTTCACATGCACACACATGCAATTCTAGCTTTCACATGCTTTCCTAGCTGTCATGTTCCCCCCATTTCATCTATAAATAAGCATCCATTGCATTCATTCTCATTCACACTCATTCATAGACAATTTCAGTCACAAACTCTTCCATTTCAGAATGTAGACATCAAACATCCTTGCTGTGCTCTCCCTTACAATCCAAACACCATCCTTCCATTTTCACCACTACCCAAACCATTCACACCATCAAACTATCCTTAGACCTTGTGCTGCAACGAAGAGGAAGATAAGAGTGCCTAAACGTTCATACAATTCAAGTTTGAGTTGTTGGAATGTTTAGGTGTTTCTTTGATTTCTATGTTTAATTTCAATACTCTTTGTTTTGTACGAATGAGGCATGGAAGAGAAGAGTGCCTAAACGTTCATACAATTCAAGTTTGAGTTGTTGGAATGTTTAGGTGTTTCTTTGATTCTCTTTGTTTTGTATCATAAGGAACTAAACCCCCCTTGGCTAGGGGGTAATTTGAAATATATGTTTATGCTTGCATTTTGATTTGATTACTTCTAATTGCGTTTCATAAGTTGTGATTCAATTTGTTTAACCGTTTTATTGATAACTTATTTATGTATGTTTATTGAGAGTGCACGCTTAATTTTCATGCATGAATATGACGCTAGAATATAAGTGAGTTTCACCTAATAGTTACGAACTTATATTCATAAGTAGTGGAGGTTGCTTATAAACAATCGCGTTAAACGAATTCTTGGCAAGAGTTTCATGCATTCATAGTAACGAATGCCTCGTCAACACTTATAATTTTCATAGAGCGTAATGATTCTTGCTTGTACCTCTTCTATGCATTCATGTTGAGGACTTGTGGGGAATGTTTTGAATTGTCGCATGCATCATCCAATTCAATAACGTTAGGAAGATTTGAAGGTTAATTAGTGCATCACGGTTAACTTGGGGTGTTGAGAATTCATGGTTTATTGAAATGCAATTGGAAATCATTTAGTATGCAAGTATAACATGTATGGAGATGAACCCCTTGGCTAGCATCCATCCATTCATTCCATTTCATCACATTCATATATACTATCTGTCTTAATTCGAATCTGTACATTTTATTTAATTTCGTATAAAACTCAATCCCCCTTTACTTTATTGTCCAATTTAGTAGAAAGTGTTTTAGTTTATGTTTATAAGTGTTTTGATTCATTTTGTTACATAATTTCGTCCAAATTCACCAAAGTGCTCAAAACTGCCCAGAAAGTGATTTTAAGGCAGTTTTGAGTGTTTTGGGTGATGTTTGAGTCTTTTGGTTTGTTTTAATGTTTTAAGTGTTTAGTTTTACATTCTTTGAGTTAGTTTAGTGTTTTATATTGTGTTTTTACGTTCTTGAGTCAATTTATTACTTAATTTCGTCCAAATTTGTGGTTTTGCTCAAATCTGCCCAGAAAGTGGTTTTTAGGCAGATTTGAGTGTGTTTGTGTTGTTTTGAGTCTTTTGGTTTGTCTTAGTGTTTTAAAGTTTAGTTTTGCATTCTTTGAGTCTAGTATAGTGTTTCATATTGTTATTTTACGTTTTTGAGTCAAATCCAAGTGGTTAACAATCCCTCCTAATCCCCGGTCCAGAACGATCCCTACTTGCACCTATACTACAATTGTCAAAAAGAGGGTTTAATTTGTGTGCGTATAAATCACGCATCAAATTTTGGCGCCGTTGCCGGGGATTAGCAAATTTGCTAATCCCTTGGATTGTTTTATTTTTGTTTGTTTTTATTCCAGATTCTTAACCAGTGTTTTGTTTCTTGTTTTAGGTACTAGTTCATGACTCGGAGTTCTCATCCGATTCGTGAACATATCCTGGAGTGATTGGGTTCTTCGTCCGGCTGCAAGACGTAAAAGAAAGCGCTACTTGGGAGGCAACCCAATGCACTGAAAAAAAAAAAAAAAAAAAAAAAAAAAAAAAAAATTTCATATATTAAATAAAATACTAAACATGGAGAAAGATGGAGCTTCACAAAGGTTGTTTACGTGAAGCCCCACTACGAGGCGTCGGAGCGGAAGGCATAGTAGAGGAAGGCATCGAAGCGGAAGGCTTTGAAGCAGAAGGCATCGGAGCGGAAGGCATCGAAGCAGAAGGCATCGGAGCGGAAGGCATCGGAGCGGGAGGCATCGGAGCTAGAGCATTCCAGGCCTCAATACTTGGCCAAGCGCTGGATGAGCCAGGAAAAAGGTGCCTCTGGAGGAAAGACGAAAACCTTTGACGGTCACTGTCAATCCGACCTTCAGACTCTTGCAGCTCATCAAGCTTCCTCTTCATGCCCGTCGAATAGTTGTTGGCAAGCACATGCAAACTTCTATTCTCGTACTTAAGCTGCTGGATCTCCTGCTTAAGACTTTCCACCTCTGCCATCAATGATTCCACCTGACGGGAGCGGGCAAGCAGGCGTTGGCCCATGTTGGACACAGAACTCGCACACTGAACACTAAGTGCGAGGGACTCTTGAACGGCCAACTCATCGGACCGTCCTGACAGCAGCCTACTATCTTTTGGAGTGAGGAGGTTCCTAGCTACTATTGTAGCTGTTGTGGCGTCCTGCATCACGGAGTCTTCACCTGTAAGAAGACCGTTAGACGATAAGAAAGAAGGGCGCCATACGTTACCTTGACGCGGCGCGCCCGTATCACTGCTAAGGCTCAATTCCAAGCTAAGGTTCGATGAGTTTGCCATTTTTCAAAAGTGTTAAAAGAAAAGGGATGGAGTTAAATTTCAAAGGGCCGGAGTCGATTTTCAAGAATGGGAAATCTTCAGAGTGTGTTTGTTGTGGTGATCGATAGCTCTATAAAAGCCAAGGCGACGCGTCCACCGATTCAAGAAGCCGGAATTTCCGGCGTAATTTAGGCGACGCTTTCTCGGCTTTTCAGAAGGCGCGTTCAAATTTGTCAAAAGATTTCTTCTTTTCAGACAACACGTGGAGGCCATCATCACAACTACACATCTTTAGCCGACAAGCGCAAAGTTCGGCGACGCTTTCTCTGCTTTTCAGAAAACGCGTGCAGCTTTGTCAAAAGGAGCCGCATCCGCACTACTACGTGTCGTTCAGAAAGCAAAGGGGCGTCGTTCAGAAATCGAAGGGGCGCCTGCTCAGAAATCGAAGAGGCGTCGTTCAGATATCGAAGAGACATTTGTCGACAAGGGTAAAAGAACAATACCATCACTTGATATTATCTCTATATATGTCGACCTTCGTCTTTTATGGCAAGGCAAACCTGAAGAAAAATGCCCAACTCTCCCTCACCTCTGAGGGCGCACTCCCAGCAAAGCCTCTTGAAATACTCAATTTTTTCTCCCCCAAAGAAGATACCAGAAACCTGGAGTACAAATGAGGCAGAAGGAAACGGTCGATCGAAGCATGTGGAGGCAACCACAACAAATACATGTGCTGCTTCATTCGCCGTTTCTTCAAAAGCAAAGGTATCTCATATCATCAAGGTCTAAAGCAAAAGTATCTCATATCATGCTCTTTCCCTGTCTTTTTCTTTGTCCTTGTTCTTACTCGCATGGCAAAGTGAAAGAAGCAATCAGCCGGCACTTGGAGTCAGTCTTCCGAGTTGGAGCCAACTGCCTGGAATCCATTCCTGATTGCTTACCTAGCGTTGCTCTCAAGTAGTCATCTTCAACGGTTGATACACTTCCAGAGAAGGGACCACTTCTGCAAAAGGGAGCGAGTAAGGCAAGTGAAAATGATACATTGAAGCATGTGGAGACAAACTTAGGCTGAGTTATCCTCCAACCCTTTTCAATACGAATTGGAAAGATTGAACAAAGAAACAGATAAAAGGAGGAAGCTCAGACCTTCGGGGGAGACCAAAAGAATCCTGCTGCCCAGTTCAAGAGTAGCACAAAGGAAAATCAATGATGGGCGGAAACCAGTTCGAGAGTAAGCCTGTGGAATCATCAAGATCAAGCCTCAATGCAATCAACAAAGAGAAGATGGAATTTCACTCCATAACCAGATTTGCGTCCCTAAACTCTTCTCTTTGTTAATTACATTCTGCCATGTTTAGTATGTTTAAATTGCTTTTTGTGTGTTTACTTATGTTTTGTGTGAATCTATGCTTAAAACATTGAGGACAATGTTTGATTTAAGTGTGGGGGGTTAAACAAGCAGTTTTTGATACAAATTCGTGGGATTTTATCACCCATAACTTCAAATGTTGTTCCTTGCTGTTTTAAGGTGTTTTTAAGTTGTTTTAGAGTGTTTTAGTATGTTTTGTTTTTATAACTCCGAAAATCACATAAAAATTTGAAAAACATGTTTTAAAAAGCCTAAAAAGAGTGTTTTGAGTCGTTTTTGTGTGTTTGTGTCTTAGGGTACCTTCCAACACAATGATAAGGATTTGGTTTGTAATTGCATGACGGTTAAAAAGAGTTATAAACATAGAGAAAAGTTTGATTTACTCTTGGTATATTCTTGGTTATGGTTATAATGTATGACTTCACATGCAATCATAAAAGAAAAATTCGTTTTTGTAACATGCTTGAAGGAAGGAACTCAAACAAACGCTACATCCCTGTGAGATTCGAGCCATTACTTTCTTTGGAGAGTTATTTTCTGTGATTCTTTGTTTTCTAAAGTTGTTGTATGATCTCATTATTCCTTGCTTGGTTGCTACTTAGAATGCAATTGTATCATGATAGAACTAAATGCTAGAACTTATATCCGTTTCATTCAAAGCATGATATTGATTGCATAACATACAATAAGATGAAGTTGTTAGTCAAGCCAAAGCCAAAAAGCCTATCCCTTTTCACATGTATTGTAGGATTACCCCTTTTGAGCCTTTTCAAGCTTATTTTCTTTGTTAACCCCTTGTTCTTAAAGGATAGTGAAGCATGACTTAGAATGAACTCCTTTTGATCAATATACTGCAGAAAATAAGTGTGGGGGAAGATAATAGGGCACGGCCAAAGAATGAAATAAAGAAAAAAAAAAAAAAAAAAAAAGAGTTGAAAAATAAGTGAGAATGATATCACAAGCATTGGTTATTGAAGGAAGGGTCCAAAAGAGTGAATTTGACCCTAGTTGTTGCATGAATCTTCCCTTGTGTTTAAAAGTTGATTTCTGCCATTAAAAGTGAGTTTAAGTGTCAATTTCAATACTTCGCTTCCTATTACTTTAAGAACCTTTGTTTTACTTTACCTTTCTTTGTTAAACCATTACCCTTAGCCCCGTTACAACCCTCAACTTCTATCTTGATGTTATGTATTCAATATGTGGAGTTTGGAATTGATATGAGCTTATGGAATCACTGGTTCTCATTCTAAGTAGTAGCATTCCATTCATGAGATCATATTCATATCATTATCGTAAATCCAGAAAATGCTTTCTTTGATATAACATATGTGAGTGTTAGAATTCATATTTACATCAATCTTCTCACATATAACTAGTGTAGGGTGTGTAGTCAGAAAATCTGTGTGAAAATAGAGTGCATTCTTGTAAGGATTTGAGCAAATTCTCTAAGGCATGTTACTACATTCAAAACATGGTTTTAAATGCTTAATTGTGAAATAGTATGTGGTGACTATGATTAAGAATGTACTTAAGTGTAAAGATGGCTAAAATCTGTGGGAATAATGATTTTTAACTTGTCATGTGCATTGGAAATCCCTGAGACGATTGTTGGAAGGTATAGGTTGTGTTTTGTTCGTTTTGTTTTGTTTTCGGTTTCTTTTGTTTTGTTTTGCTCGAGGACTAGCAAAAGCTAAGTGTGGGGGAATTTGATAGAAGCATATTTAGGCGACTTACTTAGCTTGTTTTCGTGCATTTATATGGTTAATTCATAGTTGTTTTAGTCGTTTAAGCCATTTTCGTGTGTTTTTAGGTTCATATGGCTAAGGAAGCAAAAAGATGCATTTTGGAGCAAAATTGGACTTGGAATGGATAGCTTATGTTTGGAGCAAAAGGAATGGACGAAATTGAAGGATTCCTAATCCATTGCAGCCACATGCATTCACATGCATAAATCAGCCACATGCATCTCCCATCACCATATCAGATTTCCATCATATTCACATGCATTCCATCCTTTAAAACATTGCACATGCACCCAAGCCACATGCACTCCCATCCATTTCATCATTTCAGCCACAAGACATTATCATTGCACCACAATCAGCCATTGCACATGCATTTCCACCCACATGCACTTTAATCATTCAATCACACCATCACACATTCATTCCCCTTTGTGCCATGAGTTCCCATCAGAAAATCCACTTCCTTTCACATGCATTCATCATCATTAACCACACCTTGCAGCCACATGCATCTTGGCAGATTTCACATGCACACACATGCAATTCTAGCTTTCACATGCTTTCCTAGCTGTCATGTTCCCCCCATTTCATCTATAAATAAGCATCCATTGCATTCATTCTCATTCACACTCATTCATAGACAATTTCAGTCACAAACTCTTCCATTTCAGAATGTAGACATCAAACATCCTTGCTGTGCTCTCCCTTACAATCCAAACACCATCCTTCCATTTTCACCACTACCCAAACCATTCACACCATCAAACTATCCTTAGACCTTGTGCTGCAACGAAGAGGAAGATAAGAGTGCCTAAACGTTCATACAATTCAATTTTGAGTTGTTGGAATGTTTAGGTGTTTCTTTGATTTCAACGTTTAATTTCAATACTCTTTGTTTTGTACGAATGAGGAATGGAAGATAAGAGGGCCTAAACGTTCATACAATTCAAGTTTGAGTTGTTGGAATGTTTAGGTGTTTCTTTGATTCTCTTTGTTTTGTATCATAAGGAACTAAACCCCCCTTGGCTAGGGGGTAATTTGAAATATATGTTTATGCTTGCATTTTGATTTGATTACTTCTAATTGCGTTTCATAAGTTGTGATTCAATTTGTTTAACCGTTTTATTGATAACTTATTTATGTATGTTTATTGAGAGTGCACGCTTAATTTTCATGCATGAATATGACGCTAGAATATAAGTGAGTTTCACCTAATAGTTACGAACTTATATTCATAAGTAGTGGAGGTTGCTTATAAACAATCGCGTTAAACGAATTCTTGGCAAGAGTTTCATGCATTCATAGTAACGAATGCCTCGTCAACACTTATAATTTTCATAGAGCGTAATGATTCTTGCTTGTACCTCTTCTATGCATTCATGTTGAGGACTTGTGGGGAATGTTTTGAATTGTCGCATGCATCATCCAATTCAATAACGTTAGGAAGATTTGAAGGTTAATTAGTGCATCACGGTTAACTTGGGGTGTTGAGAATTCATGGTTTATTGAAATGCAATTGGAAATCATTTAGTATGCAAGTATAACATGTATGGAGATGAACCCCTTGGCTAGCATCCATCCATTCATTCCATTTCATCACATTCATATATACTATCTGTCTTAATTCGAATCTGTACATTTTATTTAATTTCGTATAAAACTCAATCCCCCTTTACTTTATTGTCCAATTTAGTAGAAAGTGTTTTAGTTTATGTTTATAAGTGTTTTGATTCATTTTGTTACATAATTTCGTCCAAATTCACCAAAGTGCTCAAAACTGCCCAGAAAGTGATTTTAAGGCAGTTTTGAGTGTTTTGGGTGATGTTTGAGTCTTTTGGTTTGTTTTAATGTTTTAAGTGTTTAGTTTTACATTCTTTGAGTTAGTTTAGTGTTTTATATTGTGTTTTTACGTTCTTGAGTCAATTTATTACTTAATTTCGTCCAAATTTGTGGTTTTGCTCAAATCTGCCCAGAAAGTGGTTTTTAGGCAGATTTGAGTGTGTTTGTGTTGTTTTGAGTCTTTTGGTTTGTCTTAGTGTTTTAAAGTTTAGTTTTGCATTCTTTGAGTCTAGTATAGTGTTTCATATTGTTATTTTACGTTTTTGAGTCAAATCCAAGTGGTTAACAATCCCTCCTAATCCCCGGTCCAGAACGATCCCTACTTGCACCTATACTACAATTGTCAAAAAGAGGGTTTAATTTGTGTGCGTATAAATCACGCATCAGTATGTGAGACACAATTCAGAGCAAGTCTACAACAGTCCAAAAGGAAAAGATACGACATATGTACACCCGAAGGTGACCCTACAATGGTGAATGTCTGTCAGAAATTGCCGGGACGCCCTCTGGGATAAACCACCGAACCTTCTAGACCACTAGAACCTGGAGGGGCGCAAAAACAAAAGCGTGAGTGGGCAAAAACAAAGTTCTTTGAAAACTCTTTAGCAAAACACATTCTAACCCCTCGTCGTAAAACCTGTATACTTCCCAGAAAATGAACATATATACGTATGTATAGATATGTCAATCATGCTCCACATATGCCATTCATGCTCACAATATGCCATTCATGCTTTGCAATATGCCATTCATGCTTGAGAATATGCCATTACAGAATATCATAATCAATTATAAATGCTCAAGCGTAATTCACATCGAATATATATAATCTGGCAGCCGGGAGTCACCTAACGTGACCTGTACGGCTGAATCTAGAGCTCCACTCTCAACTCAATAACTGAATCTGCACACGAGTCGGAACCACCTAACGTGGTCTGTACGACAAGCTGGGTGTATTATATATATGTATGCTCTAGTGCTACGATCACGTGAAGCTGTGCGATAATCGCGGGTCACCTACAAGTCGGAACCACCTAATGTGGTCTGTACGACAGGCTTGCACCTATCTTGGATCCAAGGCGAGCATGCGGTGCTGGTGAACATACACGTGAAGGCTGTGCTCTGGCCCTGGGCGGGAGCACTAACACCGGGGGTGCAGATTATGAGCTCTCTAAACCTCTCGAACTACCATTGCATAATAAACAGGAAAGCATAACCACATGAATACCGCTTACCTGGCACTTACCTGTGCGTCCACAGCACCAAATACACATTTATATATATGTATGCCAATTACCAATGCACGTGATGATGCGTAAACAATATTCAAATGATGCATGGCATAAAACATATAACCTTTTCTATTCTATTTCTGGGAATTTATATGTATATAGGTATATACGGAAAACAAAAGCCCACTCACTGATAATTAGAAGGGTCGTAGCCCCCTTGCCTCGAGTGTGTACGCTCGTCCTCGGAGAACGAATCACCTATACGCGACAAAGTTACGAAAACATTAATTTAAAAGCACCTAAACAACTTCTCGTAATAACTTCTCATTCATTGCTCAAATTGGACAATTGAATATACCAACGTGACCTACACAACCTCAGGATCACGTCCATATTTTTAGAAAAATTTTTGGACCACGCACGCGCCCCCACGCGCCTGAACACGCACGGACCTACGCGCCCCCACGCGCGGCCCACGTGCACTGCACACTGACGGCGTCAGTTGACGCCGTCAGGAATATTCCGTTAACTGACAGAATATTCCGTCAAATCTAACCGGATTCTATCACTGCCGTTAGGAATATTCCGTTAGACTTAACGGAATATTCCTCTTTCTTCTCCGGCGAACCTCCGGCGCCGGCGACGGCGCCGGAAAACTGGGAAAATTTCTAACTTTGTTTTCTCCTTCGTTTTTCAACCAAATTTCACGTTCTTTATACCAAAATGAAGCTTAGGACTAGTAGAATCACGTTAGACTAGTTTTAAGGCCTAAAAATCAAGGAATCTCACCTGCAACAACGATCCAAGTTCGGCCAACTTTGCACAGGACGATCCCGACGTCCAAATTTGTCCAACGAACCACTCCGAGGCTCCTTGGGACCTCAGAAACACATCTACAAGCTTAGAAATTCCAAAAACAAGCTAGTTTAGGTTTGCATGAACAGTGTTCAAATCGGACCTCGTGATATCGACGTGAAAATGGTGTTTTCCTTACCTGAAAATGGTACCACTGGACTCCTCTCAGCTCCACGAACACGATGGTGGTCTTGGTTTCTCGATTGGTGAAGATTTGAGTAGGTTTGTGTGAGTGTGTGTGGTGGTGTGTGAGTGTGTGTGGTCCTACAACACCACACTACACAAAACTAATCTGATAAAAACGAATTAGGGGGTAAAATCGTAATTCCCATGTACGTTAAAATGAAATGTGGGACGGGATGTTACAATTGTCATTCATGATTTAAAAGGAATAAAATCTAGAAATCAATTTATGTTACATATGTGCATGTGTGGAGAAGAACCCCCTAACTAGCCTTTTTCCCATTCAATTCACCTAGTTTAGTGCCTAATCTGTTTAAATTGCAATCTGTCCATTTTAATTAATTTCGTCAAAAACTAAATCCCCCTTTACTTTAGTGTCCAATTTAGTTAGAAAGTGTCTTAGTTTGTGTTTCTAAGTGTTTTAATTCAAGTTATTACCCAAATTCGTCCAAATTAGTGAAAGTGCCCAGAAAGTGTTTTTAAGGCAGTTTTGAGTGTTTTGGTGCTGTTTTGAGTCTTTTGGTTTGTTTTAGTGTTTTAAGTGTTTAGTTTTGCATTCTTTGAGTCTAGTTTAGTGTTGTAACCTTTGTTTTGTGTTTTTAAAGTCAGTTTAGAGTTGATTAGCATCCCTAGTTAATCCCCGGTTAGAACGATCCCTACTTGCATATATACTACAATTGTCACAAATAGGGTTTAATTTGTGTGTTAACATAATTTTCACATCAGTTTGGCTTAAGTGTGGGGGGTTAAACAAAGTGTTTTTCATAAAAAAATTCGTGGGATTTTATCACCTATCATTTCTAAAGTTATTTTTCACTGTTTTTAAGTGTTTTTATGTGTCTTAAACAGAAAATCCGAAAATTTTAAAAAAAGAAAAAATTGAAAAAGAGTGTTTTAAAAACCCAAAAAGAGTTGTTTTTAGAGTCGTTTTGTTAGGATACCTTCCAACACAATGATGAGGATTTGGTTTTTAATTGCATGACTATTAAAGAAAGTTACGAACATGGATGGAAGTTTGATATGCTCTTTGGTTTATGCCTGGTTATAGTTGACATGTACGAATTCACATGTAATCACAAAATAAAAAAAATCAGTTTTTGAAACATGCTTGATAGGAGCATATTTAGGCGACTTACTTAGCTTGTTTTCATGCATTTATGTTGTTAGATCATAGTTGTTTTAGTAGTTTAAGCCATTTTCGTGTGTTTTTAGGTTCATATGGCTAAGGAAGCAAAAAGGTGCATTTTGGAGCAAAATTGGGCTTGGAATGGATAGCTTATGTTTGGAGCAAAAGGAATGGACGAAATTGAAGACCTAATGAAGTTAGGATTCCTAATCACAAGAGGATTCCTAATCAAATAAGGAATCCTAGTCAAAGAAGGTTTCCTACTTGAAGTAGGAAAGTTAAGCCAAGGTTTCCTATTTTGGTTTAATCTTTCCTAATCCTTAAGGACTCCATATTTCAGCAATATCAAAGGATCCTACCTATTCTAGGTCACAAAACTTGCAACCTTAAGCCATGCCGTGTGTCCCCTTATGTTTCCCTTCCTTGCCGTGCAAGGAAGGTCTTTGTTTCCTATTCTAACTACTTAAACACCTTCCTTTTTCATACCAATCTCAGCCATAACTCACATACCCTTTTATATTCCTAAATCCTTGCCTAAATTCAGAAATAAAAGACATTCCCTTTCTCTCTAACCTTTGCCGCAAGTCACATTCCTATTCCTTTCAATTTCTGATTTTTTGTTTCCTATTCTTCAAAGATTTAGAATTAATTCCTTTCCTAAACTAAGTAATAAAGCCTTTAGGTCTTTTCTTCCTTTTAAATACCCTTGTGCCGCAACCTTATGGACCTAATCCCCCCTTCCACACAACCTGCCTTCTTTCACAAACACATCCAGCCTTGCCGCAGCTTTCCATCCAAATTTCCACCATCCCTCGACTTCCAAACCTTCGTCCAAACCACCCTACACCACCATACCTCCATAAACCCAACTTAAACCCAGAAATTCATCCATAAAACAACCTTAGCACTTGTGCCGTGACCTAGCAAAGAAGAGGAGAATGAAGACGAAGCCTTGGACGTTTATACATTCGAGTTGGAGTGTTGGAACGCTTCTAGGTGTAATCTATCTTTTGTTTTCAATGTTTAATTCTAATTTCCTTTGTTTTGTTATGAACATGAGAGGCTAAACTTGCTTTAGCCTTGATGCGAAATATATAAGCACACAAATTAAAACCCTGTTTTGACAATTGTAGTATATGTATAAGTAGGGATCGTTCTAAACCGGGGATTAGGAGGGATTGCTAAATCACTTGGAAACTGACTCAAAAACGTAAAACAAAGGTTAACACACTAAACTAGACTCAAAGAATGCAAAACTAAACAATAAAAACACTAAAACAAACCAAAAGACTCAAAACAGCCCCAAAACACTCAAAACTGCCTTAAAAACACAATCTGGGCAGTTTTGAGCACTTACACTAATTTGGACGAATTTGGGTGATAAATTGAATCAAAACACTTAGAAACACAAACTAAGACACTTCCTAACTAAATTGGACACTAAAGTAAAGGGGGATTTAGTTTTTGACGAAATCAAATAAAATGCACAGATTGTAATTAAAACAGATTGTAAAGATGGATTTGATGAAAATATGGATGGAATGCTAGCCAGAAGGTTCTTCTCCACACATGTCACACTTGCATACAAGATGATTTTCAGTTGGTCTTTCGATGAATTATGAAACTCAACACCCCGGGTTAATTATGTCCGCTTAAATTAACCTTCAAGTTTTCCTTAAGTTAATGAATTGGATGGGACAACGCATACACAATTCAAAACATTCTCCAAAAGTCCTTTACGTGAAAAGCACAATAAAGATACAATCAAAGATCATTAAGCAACATGAAAACTATAAGTGTTGACGAGGCATTCGTTACTATGATGAGCATGAAACTAGTGCCAAGAATTCATTTAACGCGATTGTTTATAAGCAACCTCCACTACTTGTGAATATAAGTTTGTAACTATTAGGTGAAACTCACTTATATTCTAGCGTCATATTCATGCATGAAAGCTGATAGGAGCATATTCATGCAACTTAAATGGCTTGTTCTTGATGCGTGATTTATACGCACACAAACTAAACCCTCTTTTTGACAATTGTAGTATATGTATAAGTAGGGATCGTTCTAGACCGGGGATTAGGAGGGATTGTTAACCACTTGGATTTGACTCAAAAACGTAAAATAACAATATGAAACACTATACTAGACTCAAAGAATGCAAAACTAAACTTTAAAACACTAAGACAAACCAAAAGACTCAAAACAACACAAACACACTCAAATCTGCCTAAAAACCACTTTCTGGCCAGATTTGAGCACAAACACAAATTTGGACGAAATTGGGAAATAAAATGAATCAAAACACTTAAAAGCACAAACTAAATTGATTTCTAACTAAATTGGACATTAAAGTAAAGGGGGATTTAGAATTATACGAAAATTGAAATAACAAAACAAGTTAATTAACGAAACAGATTGTAAAACGAATTTGATGGAATGGAATGAATGGATGATAGAATGGCTAAGGGGTTCATCTCCATACATGTTATACTTGCATAATAAAATGATTTCCAATTGCATTTCAATAAACCATGAATTCTCAACACCCCAAGTTAACCGTGATGCACTAATTAACCTTCAAATCTTCCTAACGTTATTGAATTGGATGGGTTAGCGCATACAACAATTCAAAACATTCCCCACAAGTCCCCTACATGATTGCATAATAGAGATACAAGCAAGAATCATTACGCTCTATGAAAATTATAAGTGTTGACGAGGCATTCGTTACTATGGAATACGCATGAAACTTATGCCAAGAATTCGTTTAACACGATTGTTTATAAGCAACCTCCACTACTTGTGAATATAAGTTCGTAACTATTAGGTGAAACTCACTTATATTCTAGCGTCATATTCATGCATGAAAATTAAGCGTGCACTCTCAATAAACATACATAAATAAGTTATTGATAGGAGCATATTGATGCGACTTAAATGGCTTGTTCTCGTGCATTTACGTTATGTTTCTTTAGTTATTTTAGTCCTTTATGCTTCTTTTGTGTGTTTTCAGGTTCTAAGGGCAAAGTATGCAAAAGGATGCCTTTTGGAGCCTTTTGGAGCAAATTAGAGATTGGAATGGATATCATATGCTTGGAGCCAAGAGGATGGACGAAATTGAAGGATTCCTCCTCCATTGCAGCCACATGCACATTCAATCATTCACACCAAAACCTTGCACATGCTTTCCCATTTCATTATTCATTCACCTTGCAGCCACTCCACATGCATTTCTAGCTTTTCCTTTGCATTCCCCCTTTAATCAACACATGCATCCACTCACCAAGAAATCATTCATTCCACATGCACCCAAAACACCACCAGAAATCATCATTGCCGTGGGTACCTATCCCATTTCAGATTGTCATTCCACTTCATTGCACATGCATCTTCATAATTCAACACATGCATTCATTATTTATTTACTTTGCATCCTTTAATTTAATCACATGCACATTCAAACAAACACAATCATTCCAGCCATACCTTGCATTTTCAGATTGTTCCTCCATCATTGCACCACAATGCAGCCACATGCACTTGTTCCTCTAACATTTCAGCCACTTGCACTCCCATTCTCTCCCAAAACCGTGCACATGCATTCTCCTTGCATTTCCAGCCATTCCACATGCTATTTCAGCCACATGCACTCATAATCATTCAACCAACTTTGCACATGCATTCATCATCATAACCTAGCTGTCATGTTCCCCCCATTTCACCTATAAATAAGCATCCATTGCATTCATTCTCATTGACATCCATTCACCACAGAAATAAGGCCTTTGTGCCAGAAATTCATCCATTCATAAACACTCATCCATTGCAGAAATGTAGACCATCAAACTCCCTTGTGCCGTGCTCTCCCTTACAATCCAAACACCATCCTTCCATTTCCACCACTCCCCAAACCATTTACACCATTAAACTATCCCTAGAACTTGTGCTACAACGAAGAGGAAGAGAAGAGTGCCTAAACGTTCATACAATTCAAGTTTGAGTTGTTGGAATGTTTAGGTGTTTCTTTGATTTCAACGTTTAATTTCAATACTCTTTGTTTTGTACGAATGAGGAATGGAAGATAAGAGGGCCTAAACGTTCATACAATTCAAGTTTGAGTTGTTGGAATGTTTAGGTGTTTCTTTGATTCTCTTTGTTTTGTACCATGAGGAACTAAACCCCCCTTGGTTAGGGGGTGATTCGAATATATGTTTATGCTTGCATTTTGATTTGATTACTTCTAATTGCGTTTCATAAGTGTGGATTCAATTCGTTTAACTGTTTGATTGATAACTTATTTATGCATGTTTATTGAGAGTGCACACTTAATTTTCATGCATGAATATGACGCTAGAATATAAGTGAGTTTCACCTAATAGTTACGAACTTATATTCACAAGTAGTGGAGGTTGCTTATAAACAATCGCGTTAAACAAATTCTTGGCATAAGTTTCATGCGTATTCCATAGTAACGAATGCCTCGTCAACACTTATAATTTTCATAGAGCGTAATGATTCTTGCTTGTACCTCTTCTATGCATTCATGTTGAGGACTTGTGGGGAATGTTTTGAATTGTTGTATGCGCTAACCCATCCAATTCAATAACGTTAGGAAGATTTGAAGGTTAATTAGTGCATCACGGTTAACCCGGGGTGTTGAGTTTCATGGTTTATTGAAATGCAATTGGAAATCATTTTATTATGCAAGTGTAACATATGTGAAGATGAACCCCTTAGCTAGCATTCATTCATTTCAATTCCATTCAATTCTATCACACATTCACATTTACATTTTGCTTTAATTTACAATCTGTGCAATTTAATTTAATTTCGTATAACCCTCAATCCCCCTTTACTTTATTGTCCAATTTAGTTAGAAAGTGTCTTAGTTTATGTTTCTAAGTGTTTTGATTCAATTTATTTCCCAATTTCGTCCAAATTCACCAAAGTGCTCAAAACTGCCCAGAAAGTGATTTTAAGGCAGTTTTGAGTGTTTTGGGTGATGTTTGAGTCTTTTGGTTTGTTTTAATGTTTTAAGTGTTTAGTTTTACATTCTTTGAGTTAGTTTAGTGTTTTATATTGTGTTTTTACGTTCTTGAGTCAAGTTATTACATAAATTCGTCCAAATTTGTGTTTGTGCTCAAATCTGCCCAGAAAGTGGTTTTTAGGCAGATTTGAGTGTGTTTGTGTTGTTTTGAGTCTTTTGGTTTGTCTTAATGTTTTAAAGCTTAGTTTTGCATTCTTTGAGTCTAAGTTAGTATTTCATATTGTTATTTTACGTTTTTGAGTCAAATCCAAGTGGTTAACAATCCCTCGTAATCCCCGGTCTAGAACGATCCCTACTTATACATATACTACAATTTGACGAAAAGAGGGTTTAATTTGTGTGCGTATAAATCTCTCATCAGTTATCAATCAACGGTTAAACAAATTGAATCACAACTTATGAAACGCAATTAGAAGTATTCAAATCAAAATGCAAGCATAAACATATATTTCGAATTTCCTCATAACTTTGAAATCAAAGAAACACCTAAACATTCCAACAACTCAAACTTGAATTGTATGAACGTTTAGGCACTCTTCTCTTCCATTCCTCATGCGTACAAAACAAAGAGTATTGAAATTAACATTGAAATCAAAGAAACACCTAAACATTCCAACAACTCAAACTTGAATTGTATGAACGTTTAGGCACTCTTCTCTTCCTCTTCGTTGTAGCACAAGGTCTAAGGATAGTTTGATGGTGTGAATGGTTTTTGGAGTGGTGAAAATGGAAGGATGGTGTTTGGATTGTAAGGGAAACTCACGGCACAAAGGGGGAAGTGTTGGTGGTATGTACAATGGAATGGAAGTGTTTATGGAATGGATGAATTTCTGGCACAAAGGCCTTATTTCTGTGGTGAATGGATCCCCCCCTTTTGATGCGTGATTTATACGCACACAAATTAAACCCTCTTTTCGTCAAATTGTAGTATATGTATAAGTAGGGATCGTTCTGGACCGGGGATTAGGAGGGATTGTTAACCACTTGGATTTGACTCAAAAACGTAAAATAACAATATGAAACACTATACTAGACTCAAAGAATTCAAAACTAAACTTTAAAACACTAAGACAAACCAAAAGACTCAAAACAACACAAACACACTCAAATCTGCCTAAAAACCACTTTCTGGGCAGATTTGAGCACAAACACAAATTTGAACGAAATTAAGTAATAACTTGACTCAAGAACGTAAAAACACAATATAAAACACTAAACTAACTTAAAGAATGTAAAACTAAACACTTAAAACATTAAAACAAACCAAAAGACTCAAACATCACCCAAAACACTCAAAACTGCCTTAAAATCACTTTCTGGGCAGTTTTGAGCACTTTGGTGAATCTGGACGAAATTGGGAAATAAAATGAATCAAAACACTTAAAAGCACAAACTAAATGTATTTCTAACTAATTTGAACATTAAAGTAAAGGGGGATTTAGATTTATACGAAAATTGAAATAACAAAACAAGTTAATAAACTAAACAGATTGTAAAACGAATTTGATGGAATGGAATGAATGGATGATAGAATGGCTAAGGGGTTCATCTCCATACATGTTATACTTGCATAATAAAATGATTTCCAATTGCATTTCAATAAACTATGATACTCAACACCCCAAGTTAACCGTGATGCACTAATTAACCTTCAAATCTTCCTAATGTTATTGAATTGGATGATGCATGCGACAATTCAAAACATTCCCCACAAGTCCTCAACATGAATGCATAGAAGAGGTACAAGCAAGAATCATTACGCTCTATGAAAATTATAAGTGTTGACGAGGCATTCGTTACTATGGATTGCATGAAACTTATGCCAAGAATTCATTTAACGCGATTGTTTATAAGCAACCTCCACTACTTGTGAATATAAGTTCATAACGATTAGGTGAAACTCACTTATATTCTAGCGTCATATTCATGCATGAAAATTAAGTGTGCACTCTCAATGAACATACATAAATAAGTTATCAATCAAACAGTTAAACGAATTGAATCCACAACTTATGAAACGCAATTAGAAGTATTCAAATCAAAATGCAAGCATAAACATATATTCGAATCACCCCCTAACCAAGGGGGGTTTAGTTGAATTTAAACATTGGAATCAAAGAAACACCTAAACATTCCAACAACTCAAACTTGAATTGTATGAACGTTTAGGCCCTCTTCTCTTCCATTCCTCATTCGTACAAAACAAAGAGTATTGAAATTAAACATTGAAATCAAAGAAACACCTAAACATTCCAACAACTCAAACTTGAATTGTATGAACGTTTAGGCCCTCTTATCTTCCTCTTCGTTGTAGCACAAGGTCTAAGGATAGTTTGATGGTGTGAATGGTTTGGGGAGTGGTTGGAGTGGCTGCAATGGAGGAGAAAAGTGTTTTGGTGGCTGCTGCAAGGGTGTGGAGAGGTTTTGACGAATTTCTGGAATATGGAAGAGTGAATGAGAATGAATGAGAATGAATGCTTATTTATAGGTGAAATGGGGGGAACATGACAGCTAGGAGGGAATGTGGCTGCATATTTGAATGATTAAAGGATGCATGTGGGTTGAAATTGCATGTGCAATGAATATGTGGCTGCATGTGCAAGGGGACAATCTGAAAATGCATGTGAAAGCATGTGTTGGCTGCAATGATGAAATGGATGGGAGTGCATGTGGCTTAATTAATTAAAGGGAGTGCATGTGCAATGTTTTAAAGGATGGAATGCATGTGAATATGATGGAAATCTGATGGGAACTCATGGCAAGGATGATTTCTGGTGGTGAATGGGTGTATGTTTGAATGATTAAAGGGACATGTGGGTTGGAAATGATGAAGGAAATGCATGTGAGTGACAACTAAATATGTTGATGAATGCATGTGGAATGTTTGTGGTGAGTGAATGTGGTGGTGAATGTGGCTGATTTGATTTATGGAATGCAATCTGAAATGGGAGATGGAATGGGATGTTTTGCATGTGAATTAAAGAGTAAATGCATGTGAATTAAAGAGTGAATGCATGTGCAATGACAGCTAGGTTGAATATGCATGTGGAATGGCTGATTTATTTGAAGATGCATGTGCAATGAAGTGGAATGACAGCTAGGTTAT
The DNA here is from genome assembly GCF_963583255.1 of Pyrus communis. Classification (NCBI taxonomy): domain Eukaryota; kingdom Viridiplantae; phylum Streptophyta; class Magnoliopsida; order Rosales; family Rosaceae; genus Pyrus; species Pyrus communis. The sequence continues at coordinate 11,428,535 of NC_084815.1, forward strand.
GATGATGAATGCATGTGGCTGATTTAATTGAATAGGAAAACATGTGGATTTAATGGTTTAAAGGGTGAATGCATGTGGATGCATGTGTTGATGAATGGGCTTAGGAAAGGTTTAAATGTCCTAAAACTAAAGGGAACAAGGTTCCAACACTTTGGTCTTCAATTAGGTCTTCAATTTCGTCCAACACTTTGGCTCCAAGCATAAGCTATCCATCCTTAGCCCAAAAGTGCTCCAAAAGTCTCCAAAATGCATCTTTTTGCTCCTTTAGCCCTTTGGACCTACAAACACACGAAAATAGCTTAAAGTACTAAAATAACTAAAGAAACATAACGTAAATGCACGAGAACTGATAGGAGCATATTCATGCGACTTAAATGGCTTGTTCTCGTGCATTTACGTTATGTTTCTTTAGTTATTTTAGTACTTTAAGCTATTTTCGTGTGTTTGTAGGTCCAAAGGGCTAAAGGAGCAAAAAGATGCATTTTGGAGACTTTTGGAGCACTTTTGGGCTAAGGATGGATAGCTTATGCTTGGAGCCAAAGTGTTGGACGAAATTGAAGACCTAATTGAAGACCAAAGTGTTGGAACCTTGTTCCCTTTAGTTTTAGGACATTTAAACCTTTCCTATATCCTTAGCCGTGCATAACATTCCAACATTCCACTCCTTCATTTCAGCCACACTCCCACATATCATTACTTATCAGCACCACTTATCACTTATCATAATCACATATCATACACTTATCATCACCACTTATCACTTATCATAATCACATATCATTACTTATCATCACCACTTATCACCTAACACAAAACCTTGCAGCCACATCCATTCCACTTCATTGCACATGCATCTTCATCCACCACACATTCCAGCCCATTCCTACACATGTGCCGTGCATCTCCACAATCCCATTCATCAACATATGCATTCACATGCTTTCACAACCTAATTCACATGCACATTCATCCACCTTTCTCCCTAAAACCGTGCACATGCAAACACATTCATAGTCAGAAAATCACTCATTGCCGTGCACATTCACTCACCACAAACATTCCACATGCATTCATCAACATATCTAGTTGTCACTCACATGCATTCCATCCTTTAAAACATTGCACATGCATCTTCAATTAAATCAGCCACATGCATTCAATCATTCCCAAACAAAGCCAATGCCGTGCACAACCCTTACAATTCCCCTAATCATTCACATGCATCCACTTCATCATATCAACACATTTCAGCCATTCCACATGCATTTCAACTCACATGCACTCATCATCATAACCTAGCTGTCATTCCACTTCATTGCACATGCATCTTCAATTAAATCAGCCACATGCATCATTTCACAACCTAATTCACATGCAAACACAATCTGCCATCATTCACACAAAACACCATCATTGCCGTGCACATTCACCTTCATTTCCAGATTGTCCCCTTGCACATGCAGCCACATATTCATTGCACATGCATTTCCAACCCACATGCATCCTTTAATCATTCAAACATGCAGCCACATTCCCTCCTAGCTGTCATGTTCCCCCCATTTCACCTATAAATAAGCATCCATTGCATTCATTCTCATGAACTCTTCCATATTCAGAATGTAGACCATCAAACTCCCTTGTGCCGTGCTCTCCCTTACAATCCAAACACCATCCTTCCATTTTCACCACTCGCCAAACCATTCACACCATCAAACTATCGTTAGACCTTGTGCTACAACGAAGAGGAAGATAAGAGGGCCTAAACGTTCATACAATTCAAGTCTGAGTTGTTGGAATGTTTAGGTGTTTCTTTGATTTCAATGTTTAATTTCAATTCTCTTTGTTTTGTACCATGAGGAACTAAAACCCCCTTGGCTAGGGGGTAATTCGAAATATATGTTTATGCTTGCATTTTGATTTGATTACTTCTAATTGCGTTTCATAAGTTGTGGATTCAATTCGTTTAACTGTTTAATTGATAACTTATTTATGTATGTTTATTGAGAGTGCACACTTAATTTTCATGCATGAATATGATGCTAGAATATAAGTGAGTTTCACCTAATAGTTACGAACTTATATTCACAAGTAGTGGAGGTTGCTTATAAACAATCGCGTTAAACAAATTCTTGGCATAAGTTTCATGCGTATTCCATAGTAACGAATGCCTCGTCAACACTTATAATTTTCATAGAGCGTAATGATTCTTGCTTGTATCTCTATTATGCAATCATGTAGGGGACTTGTGGGGAATGTTTTGGGTTGTCGTATGCAATCATCCAATTCAATAACGTTAGGAAGATTTGAAAGTTAATTTAAGCGGATCTAATTAACTTGGAGCGTTGAGAATTAATGGTTTATTGAAATGCAATTGGAAATCATTTTATTATGCAAGTATAACATATGTGGAGATGAACCCCATAGCTAACTTTCCATCCATTCAATTCCATCAATTAGTTCTTTCTTTTCTTGTTTCTGTTTTCATGTTTAATTTAACTTGTTGTTCAATTATGTTAAACATGTGGAACTAATTTCTTTTTAGTTAGAGGCGAATTTGAAGCCATGGACATATGTTGGTTATGATTTGATTTACTCCAGTTATGAATTCATGAACTTTAGATGTGGTTTACTTTTCTGTTTTGATTAAGAACTTGTTTATGTATGTGGGTTGAGGGTCGACACTTAATTTGCATGCCTAAACTTGATGCTAGGATATAAGGGAATTTCACCTAATCGTTATGAACTTATATTCATGAGTAGTAAAAATCGCTAGTCACGATTGTGTTTAGTAAACCCTAGGCTGGATTAACATGCGTATTCCATAGTTATGAATGCCTAGTCGATGTTTATGATTTCCGTTGAACTTAATGATCTTTGTTGAATGTCTCTATCATGCGTATTCCATGGTTAGGGACTTCGATTAGGAATAATTTGGTTGTAATGCGTATTCCATTCAATCCAATGAATCTAGGGAAATCTGAAAGTTAGTTTAAGCGGACCTAATTAACTTGGAGCATTGTCATTCATCGTTTGTTGAAGTCATAAATGGGAATCAAATTATATGCATATGTTCATGTGTGGATAAGGAACCCTCTAACTAGCTTTCTCATCATTTTATTTCATTAATTTCGTTTTTACAATCTGTTTTGTTTCCAAGTTTCTGTTTTAGTTTTAAATTCGTCAAAATCAATCCCCCATTTATCTTAAAGTGTTAGATTAGTTAGAAATACGTTTAGTTTGTGTTTATAAGTGTTTTGATTCATTTTGTTTCCCAAATTCGTCCAAAGTACTCAAGGTGCTCAAAACTGCCCAGAAAGTGTTTTTAAGGCAGTTTCGAGTGCTTTGGGTACTGTTTGAGTCTTTTGGTTTGTTTTAGTGTTTTAAAGTTTAGTTTTGCAATATTTGAGTCTAGTATAGTGTTTTATATTGTGTTTTTACGTTTTTGAGTCAAATCCAAGTGATTAACAATCCCTCCTAATCCCCGGTCCAGAACGATCCCTACTTATACATATACTACAAATGACAAAAAGAGGGTTTAATTTGTGTGCGTATAAATCACGCATCAAAAGCTAAGCATGCACTCTCAATAAATATACATGATGCGAAATATATTAAGCACACAAATTAAACCCTCTTCTGACAATTGTAGCAAAGTATGTAAGTAGGGATCGTTCAAAACCGGGGATTAGGAGGGATTGCTAAACTCTTGAAAACTGACCTAAGAACTCCAAAACAAAGTTAAAAACACTAATTTGGACTCAAAGAATGAAAAACCAAGGTTAAAACACTAAAACAAAACAAAAACTCAAAACAGCAACTAGAAGACTCAAAACTGCCTAAAAACCACTTTCTGGGCAGTTTTGAGCACCTACACTAATTTGGACGAATTTGGTTGAAAACTTGACTCAAAACACTTAAAAACATGAACCAAAACAATTTCTAACTAAATTGAGACTTCAAAGTAAAGGGGGATTTGATTTGGACGAAATTAAAGTTGAGAAAACAGATTGCAAAGTAAAACTGATTTTGAAATGTTTTTGGGGTTTTTAATGGATGATGGACTAGTTAGGGGTTCTTTCTCCACACATGACAAGTATGCAAATGACTCGATTTCCAGTTATTCCTTCATAGAATTATGAATGACAATGCCCCAAATTAACCGTGACATCACTAGTGAATTCTCAAGTTTTCCTTGTGTTATTGAATTGGATGACATCATACGACAACCCAAAGCATTCTTCAAAAGTTCCTTACATGACATCATAATAAAGATACAATCAAAGATCATTACGTTCAATGAAAACTATAAGCATTGACAAAGCACTTGTGACTATGACATCATGACACTTATGCTAGGAATTGAACTTAACGCGATTGTGACTAGCAACCTTCACTACTTGTGAATATAAGTGTGTGACAATTATGTGAAACAAACTTATATTCTAGCATCATATTCATGCAAGCCAATTAAGTGTCGACCCCTAATTAACAAACACAAATACGTTATTACTCGCACAGTTAAGCCAATTGCATTCACGATTCAAGAACTCATAACTGGAATTTATCAAATCAACTTGCACACATAGTTATGGCTTCGAAATCACCCCTAACCAATAGGGGTTTAGCCACTCATGTTCATAGCAAAATGAAAGGAAAATAAATTAAACATTGAAATCATAAAACGAATTACACCTAGAATGCACCAACGACGAAGCTTGAGCATCCAAGAGTCTTTCCTTCTTTCTCCTTGCTACGGCACAAAGGTGGATGGGATGGTTGGGATGTGTTTTAGGATCAGGGATTATGGAATTGGATGGAGGATAGGCACGGCAAGGTGTAGTGTTTGGCTGGAATTGTGTTTTTAGGATTTTAGGATGTGTAGAGTGGTGTGGCTAGATGAATGGACGAAAATTGGGTGAATGAGTGATCCCCCCAAGTGCCTTGCTGCAAAGACTTATTTATAGGGCTAGGAAAGGTTTTGAACTTAGTTGAAACCAAAAGGTTTTTTGTACCAGAAATTCTATACATGAAACACTTAAAGGATATATGTGTGTAGCTTGGACAAGGTAGGAGACAAGATAGGACGGCTAGGAGACAAGGTAGGACGGCTAGTGACGGCTAGGAGACAAGGTAGGACGGCTAGTGACAAGCTAGGACGGCTAGTAGACAAGGTAGGACGGCTAGTAGACAAGGTAGGACGGCTAGTGACAAGCTAGGACGGCTAGGAGACAAGCTAGGACGGCTAGGAGACAAGCTAGGACGGCTAGTGACGGCTAGGAGACAAGGTAGGACGGCTAGTGACAAGCTAGGACGGCTAGTAGACAAGGTAGGACGGCTAGTGACAAGCTAGGACGGCTAGGAGACAAGCTAGGACGGCTAGGAGACAAGCTAGAAATTAGGCACCATGTGTGAATAGATAAAGCCTTCTAGAAATAAGGTTTTTTTAGGCCCCCTTGCAGCTCCCTAACTGAATTCAAGCCTTCAAATTCGTCCATCCTCATGCCTCCATGCTTGCACTATCCAATCTTGGCCCAAAAATGCTCTAGAATGCTCCAAATTGCTTCTTTTTGCATACTTTGACACTAAAACCTGAAATTGCACGAAAATGACTTTAAACACTTAAACTAACTAAGGAAAAACAACATAAATGCATGAGAACAAGCCAATTAAGTCGCATAAAAATGCTCCTATCAATACACAAATAAGTTATTGATAGGGGCATATTTATGCACCTTAGTTTAGCTTGTTCTTGTGCATTTATAGTGTTTTTCCTTAGTAAAGTAGTCTTTTAAGCTAGTTTTATGTATTTTCAGGATTTAAGGGCAAAGTATGCAAAATGATGCATTTTGGAGCCTTTTGGAGCGAATTAGAGCTTGGAATGGATATCATATGCTTGGAGCCAAGAGGATGGACGAAATTGAAGACTTGAAGATGATGATTCCTACTTGAGCAAGTGATGCGTGATTTATACGCACACAAATTAAACCCTCTTTTGACAATTGTAGTATAAGTATAAGTAGGGATCGTTCTGGACCGGGGATTAGGAGGGATTGCAAATCTCTTGACTCAAATAAATAAAACTAACTTTTAAAACACTAAGACAAACTAAAAGACTCAAAGAATTCAAAAATACTTTAAAACATAAACTAAACAGATTCTAAGCACTAAAGAACAAGAAAGTAAAGGGGGGGTTTGATTTGACGAAATTAACTAAATTGCACAAATTGTAATTAAAGGCAAAACGTAAATATAAATATGATGAAAATATGGATGATGGAATAGCCAAGGGGTTCTTCTCCACACATGTTACACTTGCATACAAGATTGATTCTCAGTTGGTCTTTCGATAAATTATGAAACTCAACACTCCGGGTTAATTAGGTCCGCTTAAATTAACCGTCAAGTTTTCCTTAAGTTAATGAATTGGATGGGTTAGCGCAACGCAATTCACCACATTCTCCAAAAGTCCTTTACGTGAAAAGCACAATAAAGATACAATCAAAGATTATTAAGCATTATGAAAACTATAAGTGTTGACGAGGCATTCGTTACTATGGAATACGCATGAAACTTATGCCAAGAATTCATTTAACGCGATTGTTTATAAGCAACCTCCACTACTTGTGAATATAAGTTCATAACGATTAGGTGAAACTCACTTATATTCTAGCGTCATATTCATGCATGAAAATTAAGCGCGCATTCTTAATAAACATACATAAATAAGTTATCAATCAAACGGTTAAACAAATTGAATCAACAACTTATGAAATTCCAACGAAAGTTAATCAATTCATATTGCAAATATAAACATAGTTTTGAATCACCCCCTAGCTAAAGGGGGGTTTATTTCCTCATAACTTTGAAATTAAAGAAACACCTAAACATTCCAACAACTCAAACTTGAATTGTATGAACGTTTAGGCACTCTTCTCTTCCATTCCTCATACGTACAAAACAAAGAGAATTGAATTTAAACTTTGAAATCAAAGAAACACCTAAACATTCCAACAACTCAAACTTGAATTGTATGAACGTTTAGGCCCTCTTATCTTCCTCGTTATTGTAGCACAAGGTCTAAGGTGAGGTTTGGGGGATTATGGAAATGGTAGAGGAGTGGTGGAAATGGAAGCAATGGAGGAGAAGTGGAAGGGGGACTCACGGTTTTGGATTCTGATGCGATATTTATACGCACACAAACTAAACCCTCTTTTTGTCAAATTGTAGTATAAGTATAAGTAGGGATCGTTCTGGACCGGGGATTAGGAGGGATTGTTAATCACTTGGATTTGACTTAAAAACGTAAAAACATAATATAAAACACTAAACTAGACTCAAAGAATGTAAAACTAAACTTTAAAACACTAAAACAAATCAAAAGACTCAAAATGCTTTTAAAAACACAAACTAAAATGCTATACTAAACTCGAAGAATTCAAAATTAAAAATAAGAAAGATTAAGACTAAGACTTTAAACGAAATATGGGGGGATTGATTTTGGACGAATTTAAACTAAAATGGATAGATTGTAAAGAAAACAAATTGTAAATATGAAATTGACGGAAATGAATGGATGGTATGGCTAGCTAAGGGGTTCTTCTCCACACATGTTACACTTGCATAATAAAAAGATTTCCAATTGCATTTCAATAAATTATTAATTCTCAACTCCCCAAGTTAACCGTGATGCACTAATTAACCTTCAAATCTTCCTAACGTTATTGAATTGGATGATTGCATACGACAACCCAAAACATTCCCCACAAGTCCCCTACATGATTGCATAATAGAGATACAAGCAAGAATCATTACGCTCTATGAAGATTATAAGTGTTGACGAGGCATTCGTTACTATGATTGCATGAAACTTATGCCAAGAATTCGTTTAACGCGATTGTTTATAAGCAACCTCCACTACTTGTGAATATAAGTTCATAACGATTAGGTGAAACTCACTTATATTCTAGCGTCATATTCATGCATGAAAATTAAGTGTGCACTCTTAATAAACATACATAAATAAGTTATCAATCAAATAGTTAAACAAATTGAATCCACAACTTATGAAACGCAATTAGAATTAATCAAATCAAAATGCAAGCATAAACATATATTTCGAATCCCCCCCTAGCCAAGGGGGGTTTAGTTCCTCATACAAAACAAAGAGAATTAAAATTAAACATTGAAATCAAAGAAACACCTAAACATTCCAACAACTCAAACTTGAATTGTATGAACGTTTAGGCCCTCTTCTCTTCCTCTTTATTGTAGCATAAGGTCTAAGGGATGTTGTTGGTGTGTTGAATGGATTGGGGAATGATTGAAATGGAAGAGGAATGGTGTAGAAGTGGAAGGGGAATGGAAAAATGGTGTTTGGATTATAAGGGGAGAGATGGGAAGCTCACGGCTAGGGAAGGGAGAATGTGTTTGTAATGTGTTGTGTATGAAATGAGATGATTTGAATGATGGGAATGCAAGGGTATTTATAGGAGGAGTGGAGATTGATGCGAGATTTATACGCACACAAATTAAACCCTCTTTTTATCAATTGTAGTAAGTATGTAAGTAGGGATCGTTCTGGACCGGGGATTAGGAGGGATTGTTAATCACTTGGATTTGACTTAAAAACGTAAAAACATAATATAAAACACTAAACTAGACTCAAAGAATGTAAAACTAAACTTTAAAACACTAAAACAAATCAAAAGACTCAAAATGCTTTTAAAAACACAAACTAAAATGCTATACTAAACTCGAAGAATTCAAAACTAAAAATAAGAAAGATTAAGACTAAGACTTAAACGAAATATGGGGGGATTGATTTTGGACGAATTTAAACTAAAATGGATAGATTGTAAAGAAAACAAATTGTAAATATGAAATTGACGGAAATGAATGGATGGTATGGCTAGCTAAGGGGTTCATCTCCATACATGTTACACTTGCATAATAAAATGATTTCCAATTGCATTTCAATAAACCATGAATTCTCAACACCCCGGGTTAATTAGGTCCGCTTAAATTAACCGTCAAGTTTTCCTTAAGTTAATGAATTGGATGATTGCATACGACAACCCAAAGCATTCCTCACAAGTTCCCTACATGAATTGCATAATAGAGAAACAAGCAAGAATCATTAAGCATCATGAAAACTATAAGTGTTGACGAGGCATTCGTTACTATGATTGCATGAAACTTATGCCAAGAATTCGTTTAACGCGATTGTTTATAAGCAACCTTCACTACTTGTGAATATAAGTTCATAACGATTAGGTGAAACTCACTTATATTCTAGCGTCATATTCATGCATGAAAATTAAGCGCGCATTCTTAATAAACATACATAAATAAGTTATCAATCAAACGGTTAAACAAATTGAATCCACAACTTATGAAACGCAATTAGAAGTAATCAAATCAAAATGCAAGCATAAACATATATTTCGAATCCCCCCCTAGCTAAAGGGGGGTTTAGTTCCTCATACAAAACAAAGAGAATTGAAATTAAACATTGAAATCAAAGAAACGCCTAAACATTCCAACAACTCAAACTTGAATTGTATGAACGTTTAGGCCCTCTTCTCTTCCTCTTTATTGTAGCATAAGGTCTAGGGATAATTGGTTTGGGGGATGGAAGTGTGGAATGGAGTGAGGAGTGATGGAAATGGAAAGATGGTTTTGGATTCTAAGGGGACTCACGGCAAAGAGAAGGAATGGAAGTGTTTGTGGTGTGTTGTGTATGAAATGAGATGGAGTGGGGAGTGAATGTGGCTTAATGATGAAGGGGGAAAGCTTGGAAAGCATGTGGCAAGGTTGGTTGCATGATGATGATGCATGTGAGTTGAAATGCATATGTTTAAATGGTTGAAATGTGTAGATGATTATGAGTATGATAAGTGATAAGTGAATGATGTATTAAGTGATAAATGAATGATATGTTAAGTGATAAATGAATGATATGTTAAGTGATAAATGAATGATATGTGGTGAGTGATAAATGAATGATATGTTAAGTGATAAATGAATGATATGTGGTGAGTGATAAGTGAATGGAAGTGATAAGTGATAAGTGAATGGAAGTGATCAGTGATAAGTGAATGGAAGTGATAAGTGAATGGTTTGATAAGTGAATGCTTATAATAAGTGAATGATATGATAAGTGAATGATTTAAGGGTTTAAAATAGGGAACAAAGCCCTTCCTTGCATGGCAAGGAAGGGAGACACAAGGAAACACACGACAATGTCCTAAGGCTGCAAGGAATGTTGTTTTTGTGTTCTAAAATGCGTAGGAGTCTTCAATGATGCTTAAACATGAGGTCTTTTAGGATTTAACTTTCCTACTTCAAGTCTTTAATTTCGTCCATCCTCTTGGCTCCAAGCATATGATATCCATTCCAATCTCTAATTTGCTCCAAAAGGCTCCAAAAGGCATCCTTTTGCATACCTTGCCCTTAGAACCTGAAAACACACAAAAGAAGCATAAAGGACTAAAATAACTAGAGAAACATAACGTAAATGCACGAGAACAAGCCATTTAAGTCGCATGAATATGCTCCTATCAAATACCCCCACACTTATCTTTTGCTAGTCCTCGAGCAAAACAGAAAGAAAAACAAAACAAAACCAAACGAAACAAAACAAGTAAAACACAACCTAAACCTTCCAACAACCGTCTTAGGGATTTCCAATGCACATGACACGTTAAAAATCATCATTCCCACAGATTTTAGTCATCTTCACACTTAAGTACATTCTTAATCATAGTCACCATATACTAGTTCACAATTAAGCATTTAAAACCATGTTTTGAATGTAGTAACATGCCTTAGAGAAATTGCTCAAATCCTTACAAGATATGCACTCGTTTTTCACACAGATTTTCTGACTACACACCCTACACTAGTTATATGTGAGAAGATTGATGTAAACATGTAGACGAACACTCACATATGTTATAACAAGGAAAGCATTTTCTGGATTTACGATAATGACATGAATATGATCTCATGAATGGAATGCTACTACTTAGAATGAGAACCAGTGATTCCATAAGCTCATATCAATTTCAAACTCCACATTATTGAACACATAACGATCAAGATAGAAGTCAAAGGGGTGTAACGGGGCTAAAGGTGTTTGGCTAACAAAGAAGGTATATGGAAAACAAAGGTTCTTAAAGAAATAGCGAGCAAAGCATTTGAATTAACGTAGAATTCACTTTTGAATGAAAACTCAACTTTTGAACAACAAGGGGGAACAAGCTCTTTTTTTTTTTTTTTTTTTCTTTCTTTCTTTTCTCTTCTTTTCTGTTTTTCTTTTTCATATGTTTTTCACAATTTTTTTTTTTCTTCTTTTCTTTTGACTCTCAAAACATACAAACTTAAGAACAAACTTTTACTCCCCCACACTCATTTTCTTGCAAAATGTACTCAAAAGGAATTCATTTAAGTCATGCTCACTATCTTTTAAGAACAAGGGTACGGATGGTCCTAATCTAGGCTAGGTAAGGGGTGATATGGTTAGCAAAGAAAATAGGTTAAACGAGGCTCAACGGTGTTAAGACTTACAATATATACGAAATATGGGAAGTAAGGCTATTTGGCTATGGTGGCAACTACACAACTTCATCTTGATATATGTTATGCAACTCAATATCATGCTTTGAATGAAACGGATATAAGTTCTAGCATTTAGTTCTATCATGATACAATTGCATTCTAAGTAGCAACCAAGCAAGGAATAACGAGATCATTCAACAACTTTAGAAAACAAAGAATCACAGAAAATAACTCTCCAAAGAAGGTAATGGCTCGAGTCTCACAGGGTTGTAGCGTTTGTTTGAGTTCCTTTGTCACATCCCGGTCTCCCACCTTGAAGATATTGTCCGCTTTGGCATTCCCTCTGGACTATGTCGCAGCAGAGCTACCGCACGGTTTTGTTCGTGTGGCCGAGTGTTAGTCCGCAGACCACATCTCCCACCACAAAAGGCCTCTTCAAAGTTGAAGCACCAGGCATGGATATATAAGGCCCAAAGACCACGCCCTCACGGGCGATGTGGGATACTACAATCCACCCCCCTTAGGGAGTCCGACGTCCTCGTCGGCACACCACGACCATGAGTCTGGCTCTGATACCAAATTGTCACATCCCGGTCTCCCACCTTGAAGATATTGTCCGCTTTGGCATTCCCTCTGGACTATGTCGCAGCAGAGCTACCGCACGGTTTTGTTCGTGTGGCCGAGTGTTAGTCCGCAGACCACATCTCCCACCACAAAAGGCCTCTTCAAAGTTGAAGCACCAGGCATGGATATATAAGGCCCAAAGACCACGCCCTCACGGGCGATGTGGGATACTACATCCTTCCTTCAAGCATGTTACAAAAACGAATTTTTCTTTTATGATTGCATGTGAAGTCATACATTATAACCATAACTAAGCATAAACCAAGAGTAAATCAAACTTTTCTCTATGTTTATAACTCTTTTTAACAGTCATGCAATTACAAACCAAATCCTTATCATTGTGTTGGAAGGTACCCTAAGACACAAACTCACAAAAACGACTCAAAACACTCTTTTTAGGCTTTTCAAAACAATTTTTCAAATTTTTATGTGCTTTTCGGAGTTATAAAAACAAAACATACTAAAACACTCTAAAACAACTTAAAAACACCTTAAAACAGCAAGGAACAACATTTGAAGTTATGGGTGATAAAATCCCACGAATTTGCATTAACAACATTAGTTACCCCCCCACATTTAAATCAAACATTGTCCTCAATGTTTTAAGCATAGATTCACACAAAACATAAGTAATCACACAAACAACAACTAAACATACTAAACATGGCAGAATGTAATTAACAAAGAGAAGAGTTTAGGGACGCAAATCTGGTTATGGAGTGTAAATTCCCTCTTCTCTTTGTTGATTGCATTGAGGCTTGATCTTGATGATTCCACAGGCTTACTCTCGAACTGGTTTCCGCCCATCATTGATTTTCCTTTGTGCTACTTCTTGAACTGGGCAGCAGGATGGTTCTTTTGGTCTCCCCCGAAGGTCTGAGCATACCCTTTTGGTCTGTTTCTTTGTTCAATCTTTCCAATTCGTATTGAAAAGGGTTGGAGGATAACTCAGCCTATGTTTGTCTCCACATGCTTCAATGTATCATTTTCACTTGCCTTACTCGCTCCCCTTTGCAGAAGTGGTCCCTTCTCCGGAAGTGTATCAACCGTTGAAGATGACTACTCGAGAGCAACGCTAGGTAAGCAATCAGGAATAGATTCCAGGCAGTTGGCTCCAGATCGGAAGATTGACTCCAAGTGCCGGCTGATTGCTTCTTTTACTTTGCCATGCGAGTAAGAACAAGGACAAAGAAAAAGACAGGGAAAGAGCATGATATGAGATACTTTTGCTTTTGACCTTGATGATATGAGATACCTTTGCTTTGAAGAAGCGGTGGATGAATCAGCACATGCTTCAATCCGCCGTTTCCTCCTGGGTCATATGTACTCCAGGCATCTGGTATCATCTTTGGGGAAGAAGAAAGAATTGAGTATTTTGAAAGGCCTTGCTGGGAGTGCGCCCTCAGAGGTGAGGGAGAGTTGGGCATTTTCTTCAGGTTTGCCCTGCCATAAAAGACGAAGGTCGACATATATAGAGATAATATCAAGTGGTGGTACTTTTTACCCTTGTCGACAAACGTTTTGATCCCGCAATTCCGGCTTTTTGAAATAGTGGCGCCTCTTCGATCTTTGAATACGCCTCTTCGATTTCTGAGCAGGCGCCCCTTCGATTTCTGAACGACGCCCCTTCGCTTTCTGAACGACACGTGGTAGTGCAGATGCGACTCCTTTTGACAAAGCTGCACGCGTCTTCTGAAAAGCAGAGAAAGCGTCGCCGAACTTTGCGCTTGTCGGCTAAAGATATGTAGTTGCGGTGATGGCCTCCACGTGTTGTCTGAAAAGAAGAAATCTTTTGACAAAGTTGAACGCGTCTTCTGAAAAGCAGAGAAAGCGTCGCCAAAATTACGTCGGAAATTCCGGCTTTTTGAATCGGTGGACGCGTCGCCTTGGCTTTTTTATTGAGCTATCGATCACCACAACAAACACACTCTGAAGATTTCCCATTCCTGAAACTCGACTCCGGCCCTTTGTGAAATTTTTAACTCCATCCACCCCTTCTCTTTGAACACTTTTTGAAAAAAATGGCAAACTCATCGAACCTTAGCTTAGATTTGAGTCTCAGCAGCGATCCGGTTGCGCCCCGTCAAGGTAATGTATGGCGCCCTTCTTTTTTATCTTCTAACGGTCCTCTTTCAGGTGAAGACTCTGTGATGCAGGATGCCACAACAGCTACAATAGTAGCTAAAAACCTCCTCACTCCAAAAGATAGTAGGCTGCTGTCAGGACGGTCCGATGAGTTGGCCGTTCAAGAGTCCCTCGCACTTAGTGTTCAGTGTGCGAGCTCTGTGTCCAACATGGGCCTACGCCTGCTTGCCCGCTCCCGTCAGGTGGAATCGTTGATGGCAGAGGTGGAAAGACTTAAGCAAGAGATCCAGCAGCTTAAGTACGAGAATAGAAGTTTGCATGTGCTTGCAAATAACTATTCGTCGGGGATGAAGAGGAAGCTTGATGAGCTGCAAGAATCTGAGGGTCGAATTCACAGTGACCGTCAAAGGCTTGCGTCTTATCTCCAGAGGCACCTTTTTCCTGGGTCATCCAGCGCTTGGCCAAGTATTGAGGCTTGGAATGCTCTAGCTCCGATGCCTCCCGCTCCGATGCCTTCCGCTTCGATGCCTCCCGCTTCTATGCCTCCCGCTTCTGCGCCTTCCGCTTCTGCGCCTCGTAGTGGGACTTCACGCAAACAACCTTTGTGAAGCTCCACCTTTCTCCATGTTTAGTATCTTTCTTTTTTTCTTTTTTTTTTTTTTTTTTTTTTTTTTTTTTTTTTTTTATTAACATAAATAAAATCAAACGGCATGGAATTGGTCCTTGAATGGAAGGTGATAATTGAAGTGAACCGGCATTGGTTTGAATTCTAGTGTAGGTGCCTGATTCAAAAAAAATAGCAAGTTAGTATAAAATCTAATGGAATTTGGAAAAAAATACTTACTTGTTTTGTCCGACAAGAACTCAATGACAAATACCACTCCTTTGAAAGTTTCAGGGATATTGGACTTGGCCAGATTGCAAGTGATGGTTATTACTTGTCCAATGTCATCAAATTTAACTTCTTTGGATTTTGTGGTTTCAAGAACGTCCTCTTTGATGGGTTCATGACATTCCCTACTTGTCACCTTTGGAAGGGCTTCCAAGATGTCTTTTTCACCTTCTTCTTCCTTGGAAGTCATGAATCTGCAAGGAATAGGGTTAAAAATAATGAAATTTGGAACAACCATACCTGTATTAGATGGCATAGGAGCAATAGGAGCCTCCGGTAAAGGTGTTTCCACCCTTTCCGTGGGTTGGGTGTATTCCTCTTCCTTGTGATTTGATTTTGATGGTTGAGGGTCCGTTCCAACCTCCTTGTCACTTCTCAACATGATTTCCTTGGCAGTTTCAAATTCTCCCTTCTGATTTGCAATGGTTGAACTAGGGAGTTCGCCTTGGCCGCAAAATTGTCCTTCGAACTCCGCTATCTGCCCAATTTGCTTTTCCAGAGTAGTAAGTAATTGAAAAATCGTATCATTATCATTTGAATTACCTACATTACTTTGGGCAGGTTGTGGTGGCTGCATAGGCGTTGAATAGAACTCCTCATACGGCTGCCAATATCCTTCTTGTTGAGCCTCATTGTCTTGATTTTGTAAGCCCTGCACCAAACAAATTAATTCATCAAGCTTTTGGTTATAATTTATTGACGAACTTAAATTTGGTTGGGCATATTGAATATGAGGTTGTGGTGGCTGCCAATATCCTCCTTGTTGAGCATTTTGTTGTGGCTCCCTCCATTTGAAGTTTGGATGGTCCCTCCATCCGGCATTGTAAGTGTTCGAGTATGGGTTGTTTTGATTTTGTCCTTGGAAACCAATTGCATTGGCAGATTCCCACCCACCATTCTCGATTAGTTGAGGGCACTTGTCGGATGGATGCCCTTGAATTGAGCACACGCCACAGACTTGGTGTTCTTGTGCTTTTGGACCAATCACAACCTGAGAAACAAGAGAAGTAAGATTAGCAAGTTGTGATTGAATTTCAGAAATAGCACTCACCTCATTTACACTTTGTTGCCGTGGGGCTTCCCTTTGGCCCACTCCTTCATATTGTTGAGCGTTGAGCGCTCGGTTGGCTATGAGAACCTTGGCATCCCTTGGTGTTTTGTCCACCAATGCTCCTCCCGCTGATGCATCAAGCATTTGACGTTCGATAGGAAGGAGGCCCTCATAGAAATATTGAAGGAGAAGTTCCTCCTTCATTTGATGTTGAGGACATGAAGCTACAAGGCCCTTGAAGCGCTCATAATAAGCCGGGAATGTCTCACCATGATTCTGTTGAATACCACTAATTTTCTTCCGTAGGAGAATCACTCTCGAAGTAGGGAAGAATTTCTCCAAGAAAGCACGCTTCATACTCTCCCACGAAGTCACAGTTCCCGGGGCTAGTTCGTAGAGCCAATCTTTGGCCTTGTCCATAAGTGAAAATGGAAAGGCCTTCATCTTCAATATACTCCCATCCACATTGACGGGGGTCATGCTCGAACAAACCACCTCGAACTCCTTCAAGTGTTTGTTGGGGTCTTCCATAGACAAGCCATGGAACTTCGGAATATGGTGTAACAAACTGGATTTGAGTTCAAATTCATCGGTCTTGCCTTGGGCAGCCGTGGGGTATTGGATACAAAGAGGCAATGCATTATCCAGACCCGAGGCCGAAAGCTCCTTGATGGTTCTATTATCTGCTGCCATGGCTTGTTCTTCTTCAAAAATCTGATCCGTGGGCTTTTCTTCTACACCTACTTCGTCTTCTTCAAGCCCAGGTTGTGGTGGAGGTTGTGGTGGCTCTTGTTGACTCCTCGTTCTCCTCAAAGTGCGTTCAAAATCACCGTCAAAGTCGGAGATGTTCTCTATAATAGGCCGAGAGCTACGAGTCATACACAGTACCTAAAAAAAAACAAGGAAACAAACAAACTAAGAATTTGAAATAAGAATGCACGAAAAACAAAATATAAAAATAAAGACAAAGGATTAGCAAAGTTGCTAATCCCCGGCAACGGCGCCAAAATTTGATGCGAGATTTATACGCACACAAATTAAACCCTCTTTTTATCAATTGTAGTAAGTATGTAAGTAGGGATCGTTCTGGACCGGGGATTAGGAGGGATTGTTAATCACTTGGATTTGACTTAAAAACGTAAAAACATAATATAAAACACTAAACTAGACTCAAAGAATGTAAAACTAAACTTTAAAACACTAAAACAAATCAAAAGACTCAAAATGCTTTTAAAAACACAAACTAAAATGCTATACTAAACTCGAAGAATTCAAAACTAAAAATAAGAAAGATTAAGACTAAGACTTAAACGAAATATGGGGGGATTGATTTTGGACGAATTTAAACTAAAATGGATAGATTGTAAAGAAAACAAATTGTAAATATGAAATTGACGGAAATGAATGGATGGTATGGCTAGCTAAGGGGTTCATCTCCATACATGTTACACTTGCATAATAAAATGATTTCCAATTGCATTTCAATAAACCATGAATTCTCAACACCCCGGGTTAATTAGGTCCGCTTAAATTAACCGTCAAGTTTTCCTTAAGTTAATGAATTGGATGATTGCATACGACAAACCAAAGCATTCCTCACAAGTTCCCTACATGAATTGCATAATAGAGAAACAAGCAAGAATCATTAAGCATCATGAAAACTATAAGTGTTGACGAGGCATTCGTTACGATGATTGCATGAAACTTATGCCAAGAATTCGTTTAACGCGATTGTTTATAAGCAACCTTCACTACTTGTGAATATAAGTTCATAACGATTAGGTGAAACTCACTTATATTCTAGCGTCATATTCATGCATGAAAATTAAGCGCGCATTCTTAATAAACATACATAAATAAGTTATCAATCAAACGGTTAAACAAATTGAATCCACAACTTATGAAACGCAATTAGAAGTAATCAAATCAAAATGCAAGCATAAACATATATTTCGAATCCCCCCTAGCTAAAGGGGGGTTTAGTTCCTCATACAAAACAAAGAGAATTGAAATTAAACATTGAAATCAAAGAAACGCCTAAACATTCCAACAACTCAAACTTGAATTGTATGAACGTTTAGGCCCTCTTCTCTTCCTCTTTATTGTAGCATAAGGTCTAGGGATAATTGGTTTGGGGGATGGAAGTGTGGAATGGAGTGAGGAGTGATGGAAATGGAAAGATGGTTTTGGATTCTAAGGGGACTCACGGCAAAGAGAAGGAATGGAAGTGTTTGTGGTGTGTTGTGTATGAAATGAGATGGAGTGGGGAGTGAATGTGGCTTAATGATGAAGGGGGAAAGCTTGGAAAGCATGTGGCAAGGTTGGTTGCATGATGATGATGCATGTGAGTTGAAATGCATATGTTTAAATGGTTGAAATGTGTAGATGATTATGAGTATGATAAGTGATAAGTGAATGATGTATTAAGTGATAAATGAATGATATGTTAAGTGATAAATGAATGATATGTTAAGTGATAAATGAATGATATGTGGTGAGTGATAAATGAATGATATGTTAAGTGATAAATGAATGATATGTGGTGAGTGATAAGTGAATGGAAGTGATAAGTGATAAGTGAATGGAAGTGATAAGTGATAAGTGAATGGAAGTGATAAGTGAATGGTTTGATAAGTGAATGATATGATAAGTGAATGCTTATAATAAGTGAATGATATGATAAGTGAATGATTTAAGGGTTTAAAATAGGGAACAAAGCCCTTCCTTGCATGGCAAGGAAGGGAGACACAAGGAAACACACGACAATGTCCTAAGGCTGCAAGGAATGTTGTTTTTGTGTTCTAAAATGCGTAGGAGTCTTCAATGATGCTTAAACATGAGGTCTTTTAGGATTTAACTTTCCTACTTCAAGTCTTTAATTTCGTCCATCCTCTTGGCTCCAAGCATATGATATCCATTCCAATCTCTAATTTGCTCCAAAAGGCTCCAAAAGGCATCCTTTTGCATACCTTGCCCTTAGAACCTGAAAACACACAAAAGAAGCATAAAGGACTAAAATAACTAGAGAAACATAACGTAAATGCACGAGAACAAGCCATTTAAGTCGCATGAATATGCTCCTATCAGAGATGTATATGGCTATTTGTTTAAGGTGTTTGTGTGGAGGAATGATGAAGGGGGAATGTATGTAATAAAACAACTAGGAAAAGTTATGGAAAGCTGGAAATAAGCTGGAAATAAATGTGTTTGCATGAGAAATAAAGCTAATGGTGAATGAATGTGAATGCATGTGAATTAAAGAAGGAATGTTTGTTTGGAAATGAATGTGAAGACATGTGAAAGCTGGAAATGCATGTGAAAATGTTGGAAATGGGAATGAAGGTCACGGCAAAGGTTGGAGAATTGATTATGGATGCATGTGTTGAATGATTTCTTGGTGAGGGATGTGGAGTGGTTGAATGTGGTGCAATGATAATGTTTTGTGGCTGAATTGGTGGTGGAATTATGATGGGAGTGCATATGATTAAAGAGTGGGAGTGCATGTGGGTGAATGTGAAGGGAATGCATGTGTTGATGACTAGGTTAGTGGGTGGAAATCTGAAAATGGCATAAGGGAATGGGAGCTCACGGTTTTGAGTTGTTTGTTTGTGTGAAGTGTGTGTGAATGCATGTGAAGATGCTAATAAATAATGCATGTAGGGTTAGGAAATAAAATCATAACTTAAAGGGAGATGATTAAAGGGTGTTGAAAGGTTTGAAATGCATGTGTTGAATTGGTGGTTGAATGATGAAAGAATAAGTGAATGATTATGATAAGTGATAAGTGAATGATTATGATAAGTGTATGATATGTTAAGTGATAAATGAATGATATGTTAAGTGATAAATGAATGATATGTGGTGAGTGATAAGTGAATGGAAGTGATAAGTGATAAGTGAATGGAAGTGATAAGTGATAAGTGAATGGAAGTGATAAGTGAATGGTTTGATAAGTGAATGATATGATAAGTGAATGCTTATAATAAGTGAATGATATGATAAATGAATGCTTTAAGTGTTTAAAATAGGGAACAAAGCCCTTCCTTGCATGGCAAGGAAGGGAGACACAAGGAAACACACGACAATGTCCTAAGGTTGCAAGGAATGTTGTTTTTGTGTTCTAAAATGCGTAGGAGTCTTCAATGATGCTTAAACATGAGGTCTTTTAGGATTTAACTTTCCTACTTCAAGTCTTTAATTTCGTCCATCCTCTTGGCTCCAAGCATATGATATCCATTCCAATCTCTAATTTGCTCCAAAAGGCTCCAAAAGGCATCCTTTTGCATACCTTGCCCTTAGAACCTGAAAACACACAAAAGAAGCATAAAGGACTAAAATAACTAGAGAAACATAACGTAAATGCACGAGAACAAGCCATTTAAGTCGCATGAATATGCTCCTATCAGATTCTAAGGGGAAGTGTTTGTGTTAGTTGTGGTGTGAGAAATGGAGATGGAGTGGGGAGTGAATGAATGACAAATGAATGAAGTGTGTGTGGTTTATATAGGGAGAGAATGGGTGAGAATGTGGCTGCAATGCATGTGAAAAACAGCTAGGAAAGTGGGTGGAAAGCTGGAATTGCACAAGGGGAATGCTGGAAAGCCAAGGGAACCCACGGCATTGAAGGTTTTGGTGCATGTGTTGGCTGATTTGTTTGTTGGGAAAAGCTTGTGAAAGCATGTGAATGTTGTTTGTGTGAAGTGTGTGTGAATGCATGTGGATTAAAGAGTGAATGATGGCTGAAATAATGATGGAAAATAGCTAGGAAAAGTATGGAATGCATGTGAAATGTAAAGGGAAAAACTGGAAATGGGAATGAAGGCCACGGTATTGAGTTGGGAAATGAATGATTAAATGTGCATGTGGGTGAATGTGAAGGGAATGCATGTGTTGATTGATTTGGTGTGAGGAGGTTTTTAGCTACTATTGTAGCTGTTGTGGCGTCCTGCATCACAGAGTCTTCACCTGAAAGAGGACCGTTAGAAGATAAAAAAGAAGGGCGCCATACATTACCTTGACGCGGCGCGCCCGTATCACTGCTAAGGCTCAATTCCAAGCTAAGGTTCGATGAGTTTGCCATTTTTTTCAAAGGTGTTCAAAGATAGGGGTTGATGGAGTAAATTTTCAAAGGGTCGGAGTCGATTTTCAAGAATGGGAATTCTTCAGAGTGTGTTTGTTGTGGTGATCGATAGCTCTATAAGAAGCCAAGGCGACGCGTCCACCAATTCAAAAAGCTGCAATTTCCGGCGTAATTTAGGCGACGCGTTCTCTGCTTTTCAGAAGACGCGTTCAACTTTGTCAAAAGATTTCTGACAAAGCTGAAAACACGTGGAGGCCATCATCGCAACTACACATCTTTAGCCGACAAGCGCAAAGTTCGGCGACGCTTTCTCTGCTTTTCAGAAAACGCGTGCAGCTTTGTCAAAAGGAGCCGCATCTGCACTACCACGTGTCGTTCAGAAAGCGAAGGGGCGTCGTTCAGAAATCGAAGGGGCGCCTGCTCAGAAATCGAAGAGGCGTATTCAAAGATCGAAGAGGCGCCACTATTTCAAAAAGCCAGAGTTGCGGGATCAAAACGTTTGTCGACAAAGGTAAAAAGTACCACCACTTGCTATTATCTCTATATATGTCGACCTTCGTCTTTTATGGCAGGGAAAACCTGAAGAAATTGCCCAACTCTCCCTCACCTCTGAGGGCGCACTCCCAGCAAAGCCTTTCGAAATACTCAATTCTTTCTTCTTCCCCAAAGATGATACCAGATGCCTGGAGTAAAGATGACCCAGGAGGAAATACATGTGCAGATTCATGCACCGCTTCTTCAAAAGCAAAGGTATCTCATATCATCAAGGTCAAAAGCAAAAGTATCTCATATCATGCTCTTTCCCTGTCTTTTTCTTTGTCCTTGTTCTTACTCGCATGGCAAAGTAAAAGAAGCAATCAGCCGGCACTTGGAGTCAGTCTTCCGATCTGGAGCCAACTGCCTGGAATCTATTCCTGATTGCTTACCTAGCGTTGCTCTCGAGTAGTCATCTTCAACGGTTGATACACTTCCGGAGAAGGGACCACTTCTGCAAAGGGGAGCGAGTAAGGCAAGTGAAAATGATACATTGAAGCATGTGGAGACAAACATAGGCTGAGTTATCCTCCAACCCTTTTCAATACGAATTGGAAAGATTGAACAAAGAAACAGACCAAAAGGGTAAGCTCAGACCTTCGAGGGAGACCAAAGGAACCATCCTGCTGCCCAGTTCAAGAAGTAGCACAAAGGAAAATCAACGATGGGCAGAAACCAGTTCAAGAATAAGCCTGTGGAATCACAAAGATCAAAAGCCTCAATGCAATTACCAAGGAGAAGATGGAATTTACACTCTATAACCAGATTTGCATCTCTAAACTCTTCTCTTTGTTAATTACATTATGCCATGTTTAGTATGTTTAAGTGCTTTTTATGTATTTACTTATGCTTTGTGTGAATCTATGCTTAAAACATTGAGGACAATGTTTGATTTAAGTGTGGGGGGGTAATGATGCGTGATTTACTTGACACTCAAATTAAACCCTCGTTTGACAATTGTAGTAGAATGGATAAGTGAGAGATCGTTCTAGACCGGGGATTAGGAGGGCTTGCAAATCTCTTGGAAACTGACTCAAAAACGTAAAATAAAGTTTAAAACACTAAACTAGACTCAAAGAATGCAAAATTAAAGTTTAAAACACTAAGACAAACCAAAAACTCAAAATGCTTTAAAAACACAAACTAAATTGAATTCTAACTAAAATGAACATTAAAGCAAAAGGGGGATTGAGGTTTTTACGAAAATTGAAATAACGAAACAAGTTAATAAACTAGACAGAATGTAAATATGAAATTTATGGATGAATGCTAGCTAAGGGGTTCATCTCCATACATGTTACACTTGCATACAAGATTGATTCTCAGTTGGTCTTTCGATAAATTATGAAACTCAACGCCCCGGGTTAATTAGGTCCGCTTAAATTAACCGTCAAGTTCTCCTTAAGTTAATGAATTGGATGGGTTAGCGCAACGCAATTCACCACATTCTCCAAAAGTCCTTTACGTGAAAAGCACAATAAAGATACAATCAAAGATCATTAAGCATTATGAAAACTATAAGTGTTGACGAGGCATTCGTTACTATGGAATACGCATGAAACTTATGCCAAGAATTCGTTTAACGCGATTGTTTATAAGCAACCTCCACTACTTGTGAATATAAGTTCATAACGATTAGGTGAAATTCACTTATATTCTAGCGTCATATTTATGCATGAAAATTAAGCGCGCATTCTTAATAAACATTCATAAATAAGTTATCAATCAAACGGTTAAACAAATTGAATTCAAAACTTATGAAATTCCAACGAAAGGTAATCAAATCAAAATGCAAGTATAAACATTTATTTCGAATCACCCCCTAGCTAAAGGGGGGGTTTATTTCCTCATAACTTTGAAATTAAAGAAACACCTAAACATTCCAACAACTCAAACTTGAATTGTATGAACGTTTAGGCACTCTTCTCTTCCATTCCTTATACGTACAAAACAAAGAATTGAATTTAAACTTTGAAATCAAAGAAACACCTAAACATTCCAACAACTCAAACTTGAATTGTATGAACGTTTAGGCCCTCTTATCTTCCTCGTTGTTGTAGCACAAGGTCTAAGGTGAGGTTTGGGGGATTATGGAAATGGTAGAGGAGTGGTTTGGAGGGTTGGGAAGTGGTGGAAATGGAAAGATGGTTTTGGATTCTAAGGGGACTCACGGCAAAGAGAAGGAATGGAAGTGTTTGTGGTGTGTTGTGTTGTGAATGAGATATTTTGAATGATGGGAATGCAAGGGTACTTATAGGAGGAGTGGAGATGTATATGGCTATTTGTTTAAGGTGTTTGTGTGGAGGAATGATGGAGAATTGCATGTGGAATGGCTGCAATGATGAAAGAATAAGTGAATGATTATGATAAGTGTATAAGTGAATGATTATGATAAGTGTATGATATGTTAAGTGATAAATGAATGATATGTTAAGTGATAAATGAATGATATGTGGTGAGTGATAAGTGAATGGAAGTGATAAGTGATAAGTGAATGGAAGTGATAAGTGAATGGTTTGATAAGTGAATGATATGATAAGTGAATGCTTATAATAAGTGAATGATATGATAAATGAATGCTTTAAGTGTTTAAAATAGGGAACAAAGCCCTTCCTTGCATGGCAAGGAAGGGAGACACAAGGAAACACACGACAATGTCCTAAGGTTGCAAGGAATGCTGTTTTTGTGTTCTAAAATGCGTAGGAGTCTTCAATGATGCTTAAACATGAGGTCTTTTAGGATTTAACTTTCCTACTTCAAGTCTTTAATTTCGTCCATCCTCTTGGCTCCAAGCATATGATATACATTCCAATCTCTAATTTGCTCCAAAAGGCTCCAAAAGGCATCCTTTTGCATACCTTGCCCTTAGAACCTGAAAACACACAAAAGAAGCATAAAGGACTAAAATAACTAGAGAAACATAACGTAAATGCACGAGAACAAGCCATTTAAGTCGCATGAATATGCTCCTATCAAATACCCCCACACTTATCTTTTGCTAGTCCTCGAGCAAAACAGAAAGAAAAACAAAACAAAACCAAACGAAACAAAACAAGTAAAACACAACCTAAACCTTCCAACAACCGTCTTAGGGATTTCCAATGCACATGACACGTTAAAAATCATCATTCCCACAGATTTTAGTCATCTTCACACTTAAGTACATTCTTAATCATAGTCACCATATACTAGTTCACAATTAAGCATTTAAAACCATGTTTTGAATGTAGTAACATGCCTTAGAGAAATTGCTCAAATCCTTACAAGATATACACTCGTTTTTCACACAGATTTTCTGACTACACACCCTACACTAGTTATATGTGAGAAGATTGATGTAAACATGTAGACGAACGCTCACATATGTTATAACAAGGAAAGCATTTTCTGGATTTACGATAATGACATGAATATGATCTCATGAATGGAATGCTACTACTTAGAATGAGAACCAGTGATTCCATAAGCTCATATCAATTTCAAACTCCACATTATTGAACACATAACGATCAAGATAGAAGTCAAAGGGGTGTAACGGGGCTAAAGGTGTTTGGCTAACAAAGAAGGTATATGGAAAACAAAGGTTCTTAAAGAAATAGCGAGCAAAGCATTTGAATTAACGTAGAATTCACTTTTGAATGAAAACTCAACTTTTGAACAACAAGGGGGAACAAGCTCTTTTTTTTTTTTTTTTTTTTTTCTTTCTTTCTTTTCTCTTCTTTTCTGTTTTTCTTTTTCATATGCTTTTCACAAATTTTTTTTTCTTCTTTTCTTTTGACTCTCAAAACATACAAACTTAAGAACAAACTTTTACTCCCCCACACTCATTTTCTTGCAAAATGTACTCAAAAGGAATTCATTTAAGTCATGCTCACTATCTTTTAAGAACAAGGGTACGGATGGTCCTAATCTAGGCTAGGTAAGGGGTGATATGGTTAGCAAAGAAAATAGGTTAAACGAGGCTCAACGGTGTTAAGACTTACAATATATACGAAATATGGGAAGTAAGGCTATTTGGCTATGGTGGCAACTACACAACTTCATCTTGATATATGTTATGCAACTCAATATCATGCTTTGAATGAAACGGATATAAGTTCTAGCATTTAGTTCTATCATGATACAATTGCATTCTAAGTAGCAACCAAGCAAGGAATAATGAGATCATTCAACAACTTTAGAAAACAAAGAATCACAGAAAATAACTCTCCAAAGAAGGTAATGGCTCGAGTCTCACAGGGTTGTAGCGTTTGTTTGAGTTCCTTCCTTCAAGCATGTTACAAAAACGAATTTTTCTTTTATGATTGCATGTGAAGTCATACATTATAACCATAACTAAGCATAAACCAAGAGTAAATCAAACTTTTCTCTATGTTTATGACTCTTTTTAACAGTCATGCAATTACAAACCAAATCCTTATCATTGTGTTGGAAGGTACCCTAAGACACAAACTCACAAAAACGACTCAAAACACTCTTTTTAGGCTTTTCAAAACAATTTTTCAAATTTTTATGTGCTTTTCGGAGTTATAAAAACAAAACATACTAAAACACTCTAAAACAACTTAAAAACACCTTAAAACAGCAAGGAACAACATTTGAAGTTATGGGTGATAAAATCCCACGAATTTGCATTAACAACATTAGTTACCCCCCCACATTTAAATCAAACATTGTCCTCAATGTTTTAAGCATAGATTCACACAAAACATAAGTAATCACACAAACAACAACTAAACATACTAAACATGGCAGAATGTAATTAACAAAGAGAAGAGTTTAGGGACGCAAATCTGGTTATGGAGTGTAAATTCCCTCTTCTCTTTGTTGATTGCATTGAGGCTTGATCTTGATGATTCCACAGGCTTACTCTTGAACTGGTTTCTGCCCATTGTTGATTTTCCTTTGTGCTACTTCTTGAACTGGGCAGCAGGATGGTTCTTTTGGTCTCCCCCGAAGGTCTGAGCTTGCCCTTTTGGTCTGTTTCTTTGTTCAATCTTTCCAATTCGTATTGAAAAGGGTTGGAGGATAACTCAGCCTATGTTTGTCTCCACATGCTTCAATGTATCATTTTCACTTGCCTTACTCGCTCCCCTTTGCAGAAGTGGTCCCTTCTCCGGAAGTGTATCAACCGTTGAAGATGACTACTCGAGAGCAACGCTAGGTAAGCAATCAGGAATGGATTCCAGGCAGTTGGCTCCAGATCGGAAGATTGACTCCAAGTGCCGGCTGATTGCTTCTTTTACTTTGCCATGCGAGTAAGAACAAGGACAAAGAAAAAGACAGGGAAAGAGCATGATATGAGATACTTTTGCTTTTGACCTTGATGATATGAGATACCTTTGCTTTTGAAGAAGCGGTGGATGAATCAGCACATGCTTCAATCCGCCGTTTCCTCCTGGGTCATATGTACTCCAGGCATCTGGTATCATCTTTGGGGAAGAAGAAAGAATTGAGTATTTCGAAAGGCTTGGCTGGGAGTGCACCCTCAGAGGTGAGGGAGAGTTGGGCATTTTCTTCAGGTTTGCCCTGCCATAAAAGACGAAGGTCGACATATATAGAGATAATATCAAGTGGTGGTACTTTTTACCCTTGTCGACAAACGTTTTGATCCCGCAATTCCGGCTTTTTGAAATAGTGGCGCCTCTTCGATCTTTGAATACGCCTCTTCGATTTCTGAGCAGGCGCCCCTTCGATTTCTGAACGACGCCCCTTCGCTTTCTGAACGACACGTGGTAGTGCAGATGCGGCTCCTTTTGACAAAGCTGCACGCGTTTTCTGAAAAGCAGAGAAAGCGTCGCCGAACTTTGCGCTTGTCGGCTAAAGATGTGTAGTTGCGATGATGGCCTCCACGTGTTTTCAGCTTTGTCAGAAATCTTTTGCCAAAGTTGAACGCGTCTTCTGAAAAGCCGAGAACGCGTCGCCTAAATTACGCCGGAAATTCCGGCTTTTTGAATTGGTGGACGCGTCGCCTTGGCTTCTTATAGAGCTATCGATCACCACAACAAACACACTCTGAAGAATTCCCATTCTTGAAAATCGACTCCGACCCTTTGAAAATTTACTCCATCAACCCCTATCTTTGAACACCTTTGAAAAAAAAAGCAAACTCATCGAACCTTAGCTTGGAATTGAGCCTTAGCAGTGATACGGGCGCGCCGCGTCAAGGTAATGTATGGCGCCCTTCTTTTTTATCTTCTAACGGTCCTCTTTCAGGTGAAGACTCGGTGATGCAGGACGCCACAACAGCTACAATAGTAGCTAAAAACCTCCTCACACCAAAAGATAGTAGGCTGCTGTCAGGACGGTCTGATGAGTTGGCCGTTCAAGAGTCCCTCGCACTTAGTGTTCAGTGTGCGAGCTCTGTGTCCAACATGGGCCTACGCCTGCTTGCCCGCTCTCGTCAGGTGGAATCGTTGATGGCAGAGGTGGAAAGACTTAAGCAAGAGATCCAGCAGCTTAAGTACGAGAATAGAAGTTTGCATGTGCTTGCAAATAACTATTCGTCGGGGATGAAAAGGAAGCTTGATGAGCTGCAAGAATCTGAGGGTCGAATTCACAGTGACCGTCAAAGGCTTGCGTCTTATCTCCAGAGGCACCTTTTTCCTGGGTCATCCAGCGCTTGGCCAAGTATTGAGGCCTGGAATGCTCTAGCTCCGATGCCTCCCGCTCCGATGGCTTCCGCTCCGATGCCTCCCGCTTCTATGCCTCCCGCTTCTGCGCCTTCCGCTTCTGCGCCTCGTAGTGGGGCTTCACGTAAACAACCTTTGTGAAGCTCCACCTTTCTCCATGTTTAGTATCTTTCTTTCAAATTTTTTTTTTTTCTTTTTTTTTTTTATTAACATAAATAAAATCAAACGGCATGGAATTTATCTTTGAATGGGCGGTGATACTTGAAATGATCCGATAATAGTTTAAATTCCATTTTGGGTGCCTGAATCATTAACCACATGTTAGTATAAAAGAAAATTGAAATTCGGGGAGGCGGCTTACCTGTGTGCTCCAAAATGAACTCCAGAATAAACACCCCTTCGAAAGTTATGACTTGTCCCGTGTCATAAAATCCAACTTCCTTGGGAATTGTGGTTTCAAATTTGTCCTCTTTGATGCCTTCTACATCTTCTCCAGCCACTACCTTCTCTTGAATCATTCTTCTTGGTGTACAAAGTCCTTTGAAGAATTCAACACCATCTAAAACTTGCTGTGTTGCACCAAGAATTTGAATAGCATTTTGCACCTTTGGGAAGGCTTCCACGATGTCCTTTTTACTCTCTTCTTGGTTGGGAATCAAAAACCTGCTAGGAAAAGGGACATTGGGTGGAATAACATCAAAATAACATGAAATTGGGACGTCCTTACTGGTGGTGGGTGGTTCAGAGGGCTTAGGGGGCTGCGGCAAGGGTTGTTCTACCCTTGCCGTGTGCATGTCTTCTTCCTCCTCCTCAATTAGCAGCTCTTCATCCACTTCTAGGCTATGTTTGGACATTTTTAGGTCAGCTCCAACCTCCATAGCACTTCCCAAAGTGATAGCATTATGGATTTCAAAATCTTCCTTCGAGTTTTCAATAGTTGAGTTGGAAAGTTCACTTTGCTCTTGAATTTGTTTCATGAACTCCATAATCTGCCCAAATTGCTCGTCCAATTTACCCAACTTCTTGTCTTGATTTTGTTCGTCCTGCGTCAAAGAGGTTAGTAATTGAAAATTTTTATCATTATCCATGGACATACTTGAACTTGATTGGAATTGTTGTGGGGGAGGTTGTGGTGGCTGCATAGGTGTTGTATTGAACTCCTCATATGGTTGCCAATATGCTTCTTGTTGAGCCTCCTTGGCTTGATTTTGTGACCCCTGCGCCAAAGAATTTATTTCATTAAGAATTTGAATATAATCTACTGGCGAACTTGAATTTAATTGAGCATATTGCATATGAAGTTGTGGTGGCTGCATAGGTCTTGAATAGAACTCCTCATATGGTTGCCAATATGCTTCACGTTGAACTTGTTGATCTTCCCACCATATAGAGTTTGAATGATCCCTCCAATCTCTTTGTGGACATTGATTGGCTTGAAATCCTTGCCTATATGAAGCACCAAATGTAGGGACACTCTGCATTATGGTCCTTTCGGCATACGGCGACAATTTAGAAGTAAGATTTGCCAATTGAGCTTGAATGCTAGCAAAATCCATATCTTACTTCTCTAGTACCTAAAAAGAAAGAGAACTAAATCAAAAATCAAAAGTAACAACAAACAAAGAAAACAACACTAAGTTAGAAACTAAAACGAAAACAACTAAACCAACCAAAAAAAAAAGAAAAGAACTAAGGGATTAGCAAAGTTGCTAATCCCCGGCAACGGCGCCAAAATTTGATGCGTGATTTACTTGACACTCAAATTAAACCCTCGTTTGACAATTGTAGTAGAATGGATAAGTGAGGGATCGTTCTAGACCGGGGATTAGGAGGGCTTGCAAATCTCTTGGAAACTGACTCAAAAACGTAAAATAAAGTTTAAAACACTAAACTAGACTCAAAGAATGCAAAATTAAAGTTTAAAACACTAAGACAAACCAAAAACTCAAAATGCTTTAAAAACACAAACTAAATTGAATTCTAACTAAAATGAACATTAAAGCAAAAGGGGGATTGAGGTTTTTACGAAAATTGAAATAACGAAACAAGTTAATAAACTAGACAGAATGTAAATATGAAATTTATGGATGAATGCTAGCTAAGGGGTTCATCTCCATACATGTTACACTTGCATACAAGATTGATTCTCAGTTGGTCTTTCGATAAATTATGAAACTCAACGCCCCGGGTTAATTAGGTCCGCTTAAATTAACCGTCAAGTTCTCCTTAAGTTAATGAATTGGATGGGTTAGCGCAACGCAATTCACCACATTCTCCAAAAGTCCTTTACGTGAAAAGCACAATAAAGATACAATCAAAGATCATTAAGCATTATGAAAACTATAAGTGTTGACGAGGCATTCGTTACTATGGAATACGCATGAAACTTATGCCAAGAATTCGTTTAACGCGATTGTTTATAAGCAACCTCCACTACTTGTGAATATAAGTTCATAACGATTAGGTGAAATTCACTTATATTCTAGCGTCATATTTATGCATGAAAATTAAGCGCGCATTCTTAATAAACATTCATAAATAAGTTATCAATCAAACGGTTAAACAAATTGAATTCAAAACTTATGAAATTCCAACGAAAGGTAATCAAATCAAAATGCAAGTATAAACATTTATTTCGAATCACCCCCTAGCTAAAGGGGGGGTTTATTTCCTCATAACTTTGAAATTAAAGAAACACCTAAACATTCCAACAACTCAAACTTGAATTGTATGAACGTTTAGGCACTCTTCTCTTCCATTCCTCATACGTACAAAACAAAGAGAATTGAATTTAAACTTTGAAATCAAAGAAACACCTAAACATTCCAACAACTCAAACTTGAATTGTATGAACGTTTAGGCCCTCTTATCTTCCTCGTTGTTGTAGCACAAGGTCTAAGGTGAGGTTT
This sequence comes from Pyrus communis, assembly GCF_963583255.1. Taxonomy (NCBI): domain Eukaryota; kingdom Viridiplantae; phylum Streptophyta; class Magnoliopsida; order Rosales; family Rosaceae; genus Pyrus; species Pyrus communis. Next base: position 11,459,901 of record NC_084815.1, read on the forward strand.
GGGGGATTATGGAAATGGTAGAGGAGTGGTTTGGAGGGTTGGGAAGTGGTGGAAATGGAAAGATGGTTTTGGATTCTAAGGGGACTCACGGCAAAGAGAAGGAATGGAAGTGTTTGTGGTGTGTTGTGTTGTGAATGAGATATTTTGAATGATGGGAATGCAAGGGTACTTATAGGAGGAGTGGAGATGTATATGGCTATTTGTTTAAGGTGTTTGTGTGGAGGAATGATGGAGAATTGCATCTGGAATGGCTGCAATGATGAAAGAATAAGTGAATGATTATGATAAGTGTATAAGTGAATGATTATGATAAGTGTATGATATGTTAAGTGATAAATGAATGATATGTTAAGTGATAAATGAATGATATGTGGTGAGTGATAAGTGAATGGAAGTGATAAGTGATAAGTGAATGGAAGTGATAAGTGAATGGTTTGATAAGTGAATGATATGATAAGTGAATGCTTATAATAAGTGAATGATATGATAAATGAATGCTTTAAGTGTTTAAAATAGGGAACAAAGCCCTTCCTTGCATGGCAAGGAAGGGAGACACAAGGAAACACACGACAATGTCCTAAGGTTGCAAGGAATGCTGTTTTTGTGTTCTAAAATGCGTAGGAGTCTTCAATGATGCTTAAACATGAGGTCTTTTAGGATTTAACTTTCCTACTTCAAGTCTTTAATTTCGTCCATCCTCTTGGCTCCAAGCATATGATATCCATTCCAATCTCTAATTTGCTCCAAAAGGCTCCAAAAGGCATCCTTTTGCATACCTTGCCCTTAGAACCTGAAAACACACAAAAGAAGCATAAAGGACTAAAATAACTAGAGAAACATAACGTAAATGCACGAGAACAAGCCATTTAAGTCGCATGAATATGCTCCTATCAGGTAACTAAGTATGTTGATGCAAATTCGTTGAATTTTATCACCCATAACTTCAAGTGTTGTTCCTTGCTGTTTTAAAAATGTTTTTAAAACTGTTTTAGTGTGTTTTGACTTAAAAATTCGAAAATCCCATAAAAATTTGAAAAATTGTCTTGAAAAACCCAAAAAGAGTTGTTTTAAAGTTGTTTTTGTGTGTTTGTGTCGTAGGTCACCTTCCAACACAATGATAAGGATTTGGTTTGTAATTGCATGACTGTTAAAAAGAGTTATAAACATGGAGAAAAGTTTGATTTACTCTTGGTATATGCTTAGTTATGGTTATAATGTATGACTTCACATGCAATCATAAAAGAAAAAAATTCGTTTTTGTAACATGCTTGAAAGAAGGAACTCAAACAAACGCTACAACCCTGAGAGACTTGAGCCTATAACGTTCTTTGGAGAGTATAATCTGTGATTCCTTGTTTTCTAAAGTCGTTGCATGATCTCATTATTCTTTGCTTGGTTACTACTTAGAAGGCGTTTCATCATATAGTTCCAAATGCTAGAACTCATGCCCATTTCATTCAAAGCATGTTATTGATTTGCATAACATATATCAAGATGAAGTTGTGTAGTTGCCACCATAGCCAAATAGCCTCACTTCCCATATTTCGTATTTGTTGTAAGTTTTAACCTCGTTGAGCCTTGTTTAGCCTCTATTCTTTGTTTACCCATATTTTCCTCACCTAGCCTAGTTTAGGACAATCCACACCCTTGTTCTTAAAAGATAGTGAGCATGACTTAAATGAATTCCTTTTGAGTTACATTATGCAAGAAAATGAGTGTGGGGGAAGGAATGCTTGTTCTTAAGTATGTTTGAGATTCAAAAGAAAAGAAAGATAGAAAGAAAAAAAAAAAAAAAAAAGAGAGCTTGAAAAAAAAAATGAAAGAATGAGTGATTGAAGAAAGGGTCCAAAAAGTGAATATGGCCCTAAGTTTTGTGTGACTTTCCCTTGGGTGTTCAAAGTTGACTTCTGCGTTCTTAAGGGAATTCTAAGTGCCTAATTCAATACTTTGCTCACTATTGCTTTAAGAATGTTTGTTTATCCTTCACCTTTCATTGTTATTCAATACCCTAGCCCCGTTACAACCCTTGACTTCTATCTTGAGTGTTATGTATTTCAATTGTGGAGTTTGAACTTGGTATGAGCTTATGGTGTCACTGGTTCTCGCGTCTAAGTAGTAGCATTCCATTCATGAGATCATATCTAAACATGCTTATTAACTCCAGAAATTGCTTCCTTTGAAATACATATATGTGAGTGTTCGTTTTTATGTTTACATCAATCTTCTCACATATAACTAGTTTAGGGTGTGTAGTCAGAAAATCTGAGTGAAAACTGAGTGCATATCTTGTAAGGATTTAAGCAAATTCTCTAAGGCATGTTACTACATTCAAAATATAGTTTTAAATGCTTAATTGTGAATTAGTATGTGGTGACTATGATTAAGTATGTACTTAAGTGTAAAGATGACTAAAATCTGTGGGAATGATGATTTTTAACGTGTCATGTGCATTGGAAATCCCTAAGACGGTTGTTGGAAGGTTTAGGTTGTGTTTTACTTATTTTGTTTCGTTTGGTTTTGTTTTGTTTTTCTTTCTGTTTTGCTCGAGGACTAGCAAAAGATAAGTGTGGGGGTATTTGATAGGAGCATATTCATGTGACTTAAATGGCTTGTTCTCGTGCATTTACGTTATGTTTCTCTAGTTATTTTAGTCCTTTATGCTTCTTTTGTGTGTTTTCAGGTTCTAAGGGCAAGGTATGCAAAAGGATGCCTTTTGGAGCCTTTTGGAGCAAATTAGAGATTGGAATGGATATCATATGCTTGGAGCCAAGAGGATGGACGAAATTAAAGACTTGAAGTAGGAAAGTTAAATCCTAAAAGACCTCATGTTTAAGCATCATTGAAGACTCCTACGCATTTTAGAACACAAAAACAACATTCCTTGCAACCTTAGGACATTGTCGTGTGTTTCCTTGTGTCTCCCTTCCTTGCCATGCAAGGAAGGGCTTTGTTCCCTATTTTAAACACTTAAAGCATTCATTTATCATATCATTCACTTATTATAAGCATTCACTTATCATATCATTCACTTATCAAACCATTCACTTATCACTTCCATTCACTTATCACTTATCACTTCCATTCACTTATCACTCACCACATATCATTCATTTATCACTTAACATATCATTCATTTATCACTTAACATATCATACACTTATCATAATCATTCACTTATTCTTTCATCATTCAACCACCAATTCAACACATGCATTTCAAACCTTTCAACACCCTTTAATCATCTCCCTTTAAGTTATGATTTTATTTCCTAACCCTACATGCATTATTTATTAGCATCTTCACATGCATTCACACACACTTCACACAAACAAACAACTCAAAACCGTGAGCTCCCATTCCCTTATGCCATTTTCAGATTTCCACCCACTAACCTAGTCATCAACACATGCATTCCCTTCACATTCACCCACATGCACTCCCACTCTTTAATCATATGCACTCCCATCATAATTCCACCACCAATTCAGCCACAAAACATTATCATTGCACCACATTCAACCACTCCACATCCCTCACCAAGAAACCATTCAACACACACATGCATCCTGAAATTCTTTGCCATGCAATCACATGCATTTCCCTTGACATTTTCAGCCATCACACTTCATCATTACACCACCATTCACTCTTTAACCCACACACACTTCACACAAACAACATTCACATGCATTCACATGCATTTCCAACACAAAACACACTCAAAACCGTGGCCACCTTTGCATTTCAGGATTCCCATTTGCATTTTCAGATTTCCAGCTTTCCCTTTTATTTTCCAGCTTTCATTCTTCATCATTGCAGCCATTCCACATGCAATTCTCCATCATTCCTCCACACAAACACCTTAAACAAATAGCCATATACATCTCCACTCCTCCTATAAATACCCTTGCATTCCCATCATTCAAAACATCTCATTTCATACACAACACACCACAAACACTTCCATTCCTTCTCTTTGCCGTGAGTCCCCTTAGAATCCAAAACAATCTTTCCATTTCCATCACTCCTCACTCCATTCCACATTTCCATAATCCCCCAAACCTCACCTTAGACCTTGTGCTACAACAACGAGGAAGAGAAGAGGACCTAAACGTTCATACAATTCAAGTTTGAGTTGTTGGAATGTTTAGGTGATTCTTTGATTTCAATGTTTCATTTTAATTCTCTTTGTTTTGTACGTATAAGGAATGGAAGAGAAGAGTGCCTAAACGTTCATACAATTCAAGTTTGAGTTGTTGGAATGTTTAGGTGTTTCTTTGATTTCAACGTAATGAGGAACTAAAACCCCCTTTAGCTAGGGGGTGATTCGAAATAAATGTTTATGCTTGCATTTTGATTTGATTACTTCTAATTGCGTTTCATAAGTTGTGGTTCAATTTGTTTAACCGTTTGATTGATAACTTATTTATGTATGTTTATTAAGAGTGTACACTTAATTTTCATGCATGAATATGACGCTAGAATATAAGTGAGTTTCACCTAATAGTTACGAACTTATATTCACAAGTAGTGGAGGTTGCTTATAAACAATCGCGTTAAATGAATTCTTGGCATAAGTTTCATGCGTATTCCATAGTAACGAATGCCTCGTCAACACTTAAAGTTTTCATGATGCTTAATGATTTTTGATTGTATCTTTATTGTGCTTTTCACGTAAAGGACTTTTGGAGAATGTTGTGAATTGCGTTGCGCTAACCCATCCAATTCATTAACTTAAGGAAAACTTGACGGTTAATTTAAGCGGACCTAATTGACCCGGGGCGTTGAGAATTAATGATTTGTTGAAATGCAATTGGAAATCTTTTTATTATGCAAGTGTAACATGTATGGAGATGAACCCCTTAGCTATTCTATCATCCATTCATTCCATTTCATCAATTCCATATTTACATTCTGTTTTAATTTGTTCATTTAATTTAATTTCGTATAAACTTAAATCCCCCTTTACTTTAATGTCAATTTAGTTAGAAATCATTTTAGTTTGTGTTTTTTAAAGCATTTTGAGTTTTTGGTTTGTCTTAGTGTTTTAAACTTTAAATTTTGCATTCTTTGAGTCTAGTTTAGTGTTTTAAACTTTATTTTACGTTTTTGAGTCAGTTTCCAAGAGATTAACAATCCCTCCTAATCCCCGGTCCAGAACGATCCCTACTTATACATATACTACAATTTGACGAAAAGAGGGTTTAATTTGTGCGCGTATAAATCTCGCATCACAATGCATGTGAAAAACAGCTAGGAAAGTGGGTGGAAAGCTGGAATTGCACAAGGGGAATGCTGGAAAGCCAAGGGAACCCACGGCATTGAAGGTTTTGGTGCATGTGTTGGCTGATTTGTTTGTTGGGAAAAGCTTGTGAAAGCATGTGAATGTTGTTTGTGTGAAGTGTGTGTGAATGCATGTGGATTAAAGAGTGAATGATGGCTGAAATAATGATGGAAAATAGCTAGGAAAAGTATGGAATGCATGTGAAATGTAAAGGGAAAAACTGGAAATGGGAATGAAGGCCACGGTATTGAGTTGGGAAATGAATGATTAAATGTGCATGTGGGTGAATGTGAAGGGAATGCATGTGTTGATTGATTTGTGGTGCAATGATGAAAGGCAAAGTGGAAGAATGTGGCTGAAATGGTTGAGGAATTATGCACGGCAATGGGTTGATTTTTGATGATTTAAAATGTTGATGCATGATGAAGAGTTAATAAATAATGCATGTAGGGTTAGCTAGGTTGTGTGATGATGAGTGTATGTGACATTGTTTTGTGACAAAGAATGGATAGGGTGAATGATTATGTGGCTACATGTTTGAATGATTAAAGTGCATGTGGGTTGATTGAATGAATGCAAAGTGAATGATTAATGAAATGGGAAAGCATGACCAAGGTGGAAATGTATGTGAAATGTTGGAAAGGGATTGGGAATGCACGGCTAGGAAGAAAGAATGAATGGATGTGCAAATGTGTTTTAATTAATGAAAGTGTTTGGAGAATGAATGCAATGATGAAGAGTGAATAAAGAATGCATGTAGGGTTAGCTAGGTTGGCTTTGTTTGGGTGCATGTGTGTTAATGGTGGTTTTGCATGTGAATTGATGGATTGTTTTTGATGGAATGGATGGTTCTTTGCATGGCTATAAGGGAGAGAATAAGAGAAAATGGGCTAGGCCCTTTGTTTTATGTCCAAAGTGAATACAAGGCCTTCAAATTCGTCCATCCTTTTGGCTCCATGGATAAGCTATCCAATCAATGCCCAAAAATGCTCCAAATGGCCTCAAAATGCACTTTCTTGCTCCCTAGGCCCTTAGAACCTGAAAACACACAAAAGAAGCATAAAGGACTAAAATAACTAGAGAAACATAACGTAAATGCACGAGAACAAGCCATTTAAGTCGCATGAATATGCTCCTATCAGCAAGGTTTCCTAGTTGAAGTAGGAAAGTCCCTAATGGAAGATGGTTTCCTAGTTGAATTAGGATTCCTAGTTAAAATGGGTTTCCTAGTTGAATTAGGATTCCTAGAAGAACAAAGTTTCCTACTCAAACAAGGTTTCCTACTCGAAGTAGGAAAGTTAAATCCCAATGGCCTCAAGTTGCAACAACAAAGAAGTTTTCCAAGTCCAAGAAGGAGAAGAATTCCAAGATGAAGAAGGATTAGCTTTCCTAATCCTAATGCACAAGGTTTTCAGCCACAAAGAGGAGTCCTAAACACTTTAGGACACCTTATCCTAATCCTACAGGGATGCCATGCACTTTACCTTATCTTGGAGGGTTTCTAGAAGCCTTAGATGCCCTATCCTATCTTTGCCGTGGGTTTTATCCAACTCCCCTTAGTTTTTAGGCTTTCTAGAAGCCCTAACATTATCCCTAAGAAGGTGCCATACCCTTATCTCTTTTTCCCTACAAATCTGGCACTTAAATCATGATTCTAGAAACCTTATCTTATCTCCTACAAAGGTGGCGCCCCAAATCCTTCTAGAAGTGCCAATTTCTGCCACAAAACACTTTGTTTCTAGAACCCTAAAAATCTGGCGCCTCTATTCCTTTTCCTTTGGGGTTTCCTACCTTCTAAATGGCCTATTCCTGATGGGTTTTGATTTCCTTGTCATCTTCAAATACTTAGTCCTTTTCCTTGCTGATTGAGAGGGATTTTGCACAATAAATAGACCCCCTTGCCGCACTAATTGATATTCATTCACTCCTCCACATTTAGAAATTCGCCAGAAATACATTCCCAACCCTTTGCCGTAGCCATCCTTCACAATTCTCCATATTTTCCCACCTTGCCGCACTCCCCATCCCTCCTAAACACTACCCTACCATCACACATCCATTCCTCCATACAAATACCACCCAAAACCTGTCCTTTGACCTTGTGCCGCAACAAAGAGGAGGAGAAGAGGGCTTGGACGTTCATGCAATTCAAGTTCGAGTTGCTGGAATTTTTAGGTGTTTCCTCTCCTTTGATTTCAATGGTTAAATTTACTTCTCTTTGTCTTGTACGTATGAGGAACTAAACCTCCCCCTTGGCTAGGGGGGGATTCGAAACCATGATCATGCTTGCTATATGATTTGATTACCTCTAATTGCGTTTCTTAAGTTGTGAATTCAATTCACTTATCTATTTGAATTAAACTGATTTGTGTGTGTTGGTTGAGAGTGCACGCTTAATTATCATGCGTAAATCTAATGCTAGGATATAAGGAAGTTTCACCTAATCGTTACAAACTTATATTCACAAGTAGTAAAAGTTGATGATCTCAATTGCGTTAAGTAAATTCTTGGCATAAGTTTCATGCAATTCATAGTAACGAGTGCTTCGTCAATGCTTATGGTTTTCAAAGAACTTAATGATTCTTGCTTGTATCTCTATTATGCAATTCATGTAGGGAACTTGTGGGCAATGCTTTGGGTTGTCGTATGCAATCATCCAATTCAATAACGTTAGGAAAATCTGAGGGTTAATTAGTGCAATTCACGGTTAATCTGGGGCGTTGAGAATTTGTTGATGTATATTTCCTTCTTAATGCTAGAATATATTTAGTATAATGGCATAAGTAAGGGTGTCGAATCCACAGGGACTAATTGGACCTATGTAATTACTTGTTTGCAAGAACTCTAAGAAATGAATCAAACTAAACAAACTAGGCAGATTTGGAAATGAATCAAACTAATCTAAATAGATAGATTTGTTGTTGTAACTTGAAAGCATGAGAAAATGAGGTAAACACAAATAAATGAATCAACAACTAATGTAATGGGATAGTATCAATGGAAATGAAACTAGGGATTCAGTTTCACCATTGCTCAAATAAGTCCATGTTTGTCAAGTTAGTTTGTACTCATTCATCTACCTATTTCTTGAGTTTGTTTCACTTGGATATGATCAACCGTATGATGTGTGGATTTGATCAAATGTCTCTAATCATGAACCTAATTGTGATGTGCAACTTTGGTTCATAATCAAGATTATGTAATGTACAAGAAACTTTCGTAAAACCAAAGGGAATAACTCGGCAGGATGTGTGCTAAACACTCCCTTCATTCATTCACATATCTACCAAGATTATGCATGATGTGTGTTCTAATCTTGGCTACACAACTTTGTGATTAATTCAAATGATGATCAAACATTAAAATCAACACACAAAGTCACCATTAAAACAGAAAATGAAACAAGAAATAGATGGACAAAATGAGCATTCTAACTTAATTACATGGCCAACTTTGCAAGGTTACATCGAATCCCTAGAGGAGGATTAGTTACAATTCATGTTTACAAAAGATTTATCATAAAAATATAAAACATGAATGAACATAGAATTAATAAGAATAAACCCTTGAAGCAAAACTGATTTTGAAGTCCTTGAGGAGTGGCCTTCGGGGTTGGTTCTCCAAGTATGGTGCAACTGAATTAGATCCACTTGGTATGTTTTCTGCAAAGGGGGGAGCAAATGGGCAGAGAATGGACAGAGAATAGGGTGAAATGGAGCGGCTATGGGTGAATAAAAATGGGATGAATGCCAAGGACAGTTTCTGTGAAAAAGGAGAGAATGTAGAATGCAATGGAAAAATGGAGAGAATGTATGTGTGTAATGGAATGAAATCCGAGAGAGAGGGAGAGTGAGTGTGTCCCTTGGTGAATTTCTGAATAAGGTTAGTGATGGAGAGACAATCAGATTGGATCTACCCTTTGTTTAACTCAGATGGCAGTGCATAAGTGATGGAATGATGGGTTTCTGAGGTAGTGGGCGCATGGCATGGACAAGATCTGCAAGTATGTGTTTTGTTTAATCAAAATGCATGTGTCCTTGCTGCAACGAGTGGAATCTGCCAAAAGTGAATTGGAGCACCAGAAAATGTTTATACAAATCTGAAAATGAGAAGAACACACGGCATGGAGAAAGGGATGGGTTTGATTTCTGAAATGGTGGCTGCAAGGAGTTACTTGTTTAATCACAATGCATGTGAATTTCTGTAAAGATGAAGTGTAGAAATGTAATGGAGTGCACGGAATGGATGTTTGTGCTTGTTGGTGTCAAAATGGCTGAAATGAATTAAGTGATGGAAATGGGATTGTGAGGAATCTGATTTGGTGCTAGAATTGCATCAAATGATGGGATGATATGGGAACACACGGCCAAGGTTGTGACATGCATGTGAATGCATGTTTTGATGTTGGAACCACATAGGTGACATCCATGTTTTTGCTTTGTTTAGAATCACCCAATATGGCTGAATTACATCTCTTAACACTTCACATCATTTCTGGAATGTTTTTACTTCATTTGCTTTCCCTTTGATCCAAATTCACCCTTGGCTGCACACTAACACCAAATAATGTAAAATGCAACTAGTTTAATCCAAAACAATCACAAAGACACCAAATAAGGAAGATATAAATGCATGCAAAATGTGACTTATCAAATACCCCCAAACCTGGTTTTTGCTAGTCCTCGAGCAAACTTAAAACTAAAACACACAAAACACAAACATCTAACTAAACCACTTTCGCTGGCTAAACGATTGCACTGAGCATGTGCAACAAGCCTTTGAACCCCTAGGTGTCCCTAGTTGGAGGAGTTGTGTCTCCTGAGGGTTTACAGTGATGACACCCACAAACATTTACAAAATCTGCAAACAACTTGGTTAAAACATGCTTTAAACAAACTAATAAGAACCAATGAAGATTTTGTCATTCATTCAACTCAAAAGATTTCCACTTCAAAGAATCGTATCAATTGTAACGTATAAAGATATTTCTCCATGTCTTACGACTTCAAAGTCACCATACCCAAATGCTTAAGATAGAATTCGCCTCAACTCTACTCCTCACAGCTTCCACTCAAGTTTTCACTCAGATCTTAAGGTTTAGTCTCTCAAAAACATATATGAGTGAAATTATGTAAAGGAAATCAAAATTCTCACATATGAAATCTGAAATGGAAGCACAGTTTCTGAGTAGATCTCATGAAATGAATCAAGTGCTAAGAATATAGATAACACACACACTTACCATCACCCATGAATACATCCTCAATGATCAGCTAGGTCTTTCTCAAGATTGTAATGTAAGGCTTAGGTTATAGGTTACGAGAGAAGTGATATGAAATACTAGAGCTTGGGGCATACCAAAGTGTTCTTGAGGATCATGCCCTTCACTTGCATTTGTTTTCTTTCTTCTTTGTTTTTGGCATCCAGGCCCTATGTCTTATAATGAGGAGCTTTGGAACTTGTATCCATTTTAATTCTCTTCTTTTTTTTTTTTTTTATAACCCCTTTTTTTTTTTTTTTAGAAGCATCTTCAACATAGGTGCCCTCGGTACATGCCACAATCTTGTTCTAAGCTCAATTTACCTTTAGTCTTCATCACCTTGGTATTCCCCAAACTATAAGGTATGGCTTGGTATGGGCTAGAATGGGTAGATTATGGTGTAGGTGATGAAAGAATTAGGCTAAAGTGTTTGGCTACAACAAGGGTGAATGGAGCACACAAATGGGTAGGATTTAAGCCTTTTAGTAGTTTAAACATGCATAGCCTAACATCATCTCATTGAGTTCATTCACGAATGATACTAAACACATGGTATCTGCAAAGGAGAATGATTCTTAGCATCCAAACGAAATAGAAGTAATGAGATCATTTAAAGTGAAAATGAAAGAAAAAGATAGGAGTAGAAACACTTTAAACCCTCTCAAAGAAGCAATTAGGCTCAAAATAACTCACTAGGGTAGTCTCCACTATTCTTCTTCCAGAATTTGAGTATGGTACCTCCATGATCATAATTTCAAGAGTTATAACTTTATAAATGACAATAAGATGCAACTCTTTTCCATAGCAACCCAATCGTTTGTTTTCAAGATAGTCCTCATATACATTCATATTAGCATGCAAAAACACTCATAACCAAAACTAACAACTCAAACAAACACAAACACAAGACAAACCTTCCAAACCATACCCCCAAACCTAACCTAAACATTGTCCTCGATGTTTAAAATTGTATGCAATGCAAGTAGGCAAAGAATATGGAATGGTATCAAAATAAACACAACATAAAGAAAGAACACAAACCACACTAGGTTGCCTCCTAGTAAGCGCTGTATTTAATGTCTAGGCAAGACATGGTAGCTTGTTCATGGTGTTGTAAATTCAAGAACATCCACGACTTGATACACTTGTTCCTCCTCTACTTTCTCCAAATATGGTTTCAATCGCTGCCCATTGACTTTAAAAGAAGTGCCATTCTTCATGTTCTCTATCTCCACAGCTCCATGGGGAAATGTTTGCAGCACTTTGAATGGTCCCACCCACCTAGACTTTAATTTTCCTGGAAAGAGTCTCAAACGTGAGTCAAACAAAAGTACTTTCATACCTTGGTGAAACTCCTTCCTTAGGATGGCCTTGTCATGATAGAGCTTAGTCTGTTCCTTGTAGATTTTGGCATTCTCATATGCCTCATTTCTAAGCTCTTCCAACTCATTAAGTTGGAGCTTCCTTGCTACTCCAGCATCCTTGTAATCAAAGTTGAACTTCTTGATGGCCCAATATGCACGGTGTTCAAGCTCCATTGGCAAATGACAAGCTTTCCCAAACACAAGGCGATAAGGACTCATGCCAATGGGGGTCTTGTATGCTGTTCTATATGCCCATAGTGCATCATTTAACCTCAATGACCAATCCTTCCTTGTAGGGCTCACAGTCTTCACCAAAATATTCTTGATCTCCCTATTGCTAATCTCCACTTGTCCTGAGGTCTGAGGATGGTACGGGGTTGCCACTTTGTGGTTGATGTTGTACTTCTTCATCAAGGATTCAAAAGGTTTGTTGCAGAAATGGCTGCCACCATCACTAATAATAGCTCTTGGGGTTCCAAACCTACAAAAAATCACATCTTTAAGAAAATTCAACACAACCTTATGATCATTAGTTCTTGTAGCAATGGCTTCAACCCATTTGGATACGTAATCCACTGCCACTAATATGTATAAGTAGCCAAAAGAGGATGGAAATGGTCCCATGAAATCGATTCCCCAAACATCAAAGAGTTCTACCACCAAAATGTTGTTCAATGGCATCTCATTTCTTCGGCTAATGTTCCCCATTTTCTGGCACCTATCACACTTAGAGCAAAAATCAAAAGCATCTTTGAATAAAGTAGGCCAAAAGAAACCAGATTGTAAAACCTTTAGAGATGTCTTTTTGGCACCAAATGGCCTCCACATGCCAATGTGTGGCTAAATGTTAGGATGCTTTGTTGCTCACTCTCTGGGACACATCTCCTAATGATTTGATCAGGGCAGTATTTAAACAAATATGGTTCGTCCCAAACGTAGTGCTTCACCATGGCAAGGAACTTCTTTCTTTCCTGAAAAGAAAGGTTATTTCTCATTATACCACAGGCAAGATAATTCACAAAGTCCGCATACCATGGTTCTTTTTCTTGAACAACAAAGAGTTGTTCATCTGGAAATGATTCATTTAGGGGCAAGGGTTGTCCCACTCCATGGTTTTCATTAAGCCTGGACAAATGGTCAGCCACAACATTATCACTGCCCTTCTTATCTCGAATTTCCAAGTCAAACTCTTGTAGTAAGAGTATCCATCTAATCAAGCGTGGTTTAGCATCCTTCTTTGTCATCAGATACCTAATGGCTGCATGATCAGAAAACACAATAACTTTAGATCCCACAAGATATGACCTAAACTTTTCTAAGGCGAAAACAACAGCAATCAACTCCTTTTCAGTTGTGGAATAGTTAAGTTGAGCATCATGCAGAGTCCTGCTTGCATAGTAGATCACATGTGGAAGCTTGTTCACCATTTGCCTTAAAACTGCACCAACAGCATAGTCAGAGGCATCACACATTAATTCAAAAGGTAACGACCAATCTGGTGCCATAATAATAGGGGTCGAGGTTAGTTCATTTTTCAAAGTATTGAATGCATCCATACAAGCCTTATCAAAATGAAATACAACATCTTTAGCTAACAGATTGCATAATGGACGGGTGATCATTGAAAAGTTCTTAATGAAACGACGATAAAAACCCGCATGGTCCAAAAAACTTCTTACTCCCTTCACAGTGGTGGGGGCTACCATATTGGTGATGACGTCAATTTTGGCTTTATCTACCTCCATTCCTTTGCTAGAGATTACATGTCCCAACACAATTCCTTGTTTCACCATAAATTGGCACTTTTCCCAATTGAGAACCAAATTTGTTTCCTGACATCTTTGAAGTACTAAGGAGAGATGGTTAAGACATTCATCAAAAGAAGAACCAAACACTGAGAAGTCATCCATAAATACCTCAATGAACCTTTCTACCATGTCAGAGAAGATTGCCAACATACATCTTTGGAATGTTGCTGGAGCATTGCAAAGTCCAAAAGGCATTCTCCGGTAAGCAAATGTGCCAAAGGGGCAAGTAAAGGTTGTTTTCTCTTGATCCTCCGGAGCGATTGCAATTTGATTGTTACCTGAGTATCCATCCAGAAAATAATAATGTGAGTAACCTGCCAATCTCTCAAGCATTTGGTCTATGAAAGGCATAGGAAAGTAATCTTTTCTAGTGCTAGAATTCAACTTCCTGTAATCGGTGCAAACTCGCCAACTGGTCGTGGGCTTTGTGGGCACAAGCTCATTGTTTTCATTCCTCATCACAGTGATTCCCACCTTTTTAGGCACCACTTGAATAGCACTCACCCATTTGCTATCAGAAATGGGATATATGATCCCCACATCTAACAATTTCAACACCTCATTTCTAACAACTTCCTTCATGTGTGGATTGAGCCTTCTTTGTGGCTCACGGCTTGTTTTTGCTCCTTCCTCCAAAAGGATCCTATGCATGCACATGGTAGGGCTTATTCCCTTGTTATCTGCAATAGACCAACCAAAAGCTGATTTGAACTCTTTTAACACCCTAATTAGTTTATCTTCTTCAACTGGGGTGAGGTCAGAAGCTATGATTACTGGAAGAGTTTCAAATTCAGCTAGATATGCATATTTTAGATGTGGTGGAAGTGGTTTAAGTTCAAGTTTTGGTGCTTTAACAGTAGAAGGAGTTAGATGTGACATTGATGATTCTAAAGGCTCAAAACGAGGCGAAACATTGAAAGGATACAATGCTAATGCTTCCAAAGCAGCTACTTCTTCCATGAGTGCATCTTCCTCATCAAACTCATCTTGAGATTGACTCAAAACAGTTTGCAATGGTTCATTCGATTGTGCCTGCATGAACTTAGAGAATACAAGTGAATCAAGCACATCAATGGCATAACAATCAAGAGATGACGAAGGATGAGAAAGAGATTCAAACACTTTGAATTGAATTGTCTCTCCTAACACTGTCATAGTGAGGAGTCCATTTTGCACATCAATGATGGTCTTGGCCGTGGCCATGAAAGGTCTCCCAAGCAATATTGGCAACTCACGATCATGTATAGGAGCTTCTTCCATGTCCAACACTACAAAATCTGCAGGCAAGATTAGTTTATCAACTTGAACTAGAATATCTTCTACTATACCTCTTGGATATTTCACGGATCTGTCTGCAAGTTGTAATGAAATGGTGGTGGCTTTCAAATCTCCCAAACCTAGTTGAAGGTACACTGAATAAGGCATTAGGTTGATGCTAGCACCCAAATCAAGCATTGCCTTCTCTACTTTCTTGTCCCCTATGGTGATGTTTATAGAGAAACTGCCTGGATCCTTAAGCTTTGGTGGAAGTTTTCTTTGCAAAACTGCACTCACATTCTCAGACACCACTACCTTCTCGTGTGGTCCATACTTCCTTTTGTAGCTGTTTAACTCCTTGAAGAACTTCCCATATGCCGGCATGTTCCTAATGACATCAAGCAAAGGTAAGTTAACATTCACTTTGCTTAGTATATCAAAAATTTCTTTGAATGACTTATCCTGCTTGCTCTTGGCAAGTCTTCCAGGGAATGGTATTGGTGGAGTGTATGGTTTCTCGGCCTTGTGAAGATTTGGTGCTTCAAATGAGGAAGTGGCATGGCTTGGTTCCTCATTTGGTTTCTCATTGTCTCCTTGAGTAACACCTGCATTCACATGATCATATTCATTAGTAACTTCATTGCCAACTCTATTATCAATAACCTTACCACTTCTAAGTGTAGTGATTGCTTTGGCTTGCTCTTGGTTCCTTTGGAGTATCACGGGTTGGCTTGGAAACTTCCCAACCTCTCTTTGGTTCAAGGCATCTGCAATCTGCCCCAATTGTGTCTCCATTTTGGTTAGGGCGGCTGAATGTTGTTGGAGTGTGCTATTGGTGGAATGTTGGAATTGCAAGGTGTTTTGGGCTAACAATTTAACCGTATCCTCAAGGGTAGTGGCAGGTTTTGGTTGGAAATTTTGGATTGGATTGTTGTTCTTCCATGAAAAATTGGGATGATCTCTCCAACTCGGGTTATATGTATTGGAATACATATCATTCCTTGGTCTTTGGTTGTAAGAATTCATGAGGTTCACTTGTTCTTGAACATACTCGGGGTAAGCTTCCCTAGATGGACATTGGTGAGTAGGATGGCTTGGTATGTTGCAAATGGCACACACTTCATTTGCTTTTGGCACCATGTTGAGCACGGATTCAAGCTTCCTTTCTAGGTTAGCTACCTGCAACAAAAGCTCATGATTAGAACTTGTTTCATAGACTCCAACTTTCTTACCCCTTAAGTCTTTGTGTTGAGCATTAGACCCCAACATCTCATAAATGTTATATGACTCTTGAGCATTCTTTTTCTTCAATGCTCCACCTGCTGCATTATCAACAGTTGATTGACAATTTTGGGTTAGTCCATCATAGAAAATTTGCATTTGTAAGTGAAAAGGTAACCCATGGTGTGGACATTGTATCAAGAGGCCTTTAAAACACTCCCAACACTCATTGAAAGGTTCTCCATCATCTTGTTTGAAGTTGAAGATTTGTCCCCTTAATGTGGCTGTCTTTTGAGTGGAAAATAACTTCTCCAAGAACTTCTTAGCCACGGCATCCCATGTAGTGAGGGACCCTGGTGTTAGAGTCATCAACCAACTCTTGGCCTTATCTTTCAAGGTGTAAGGAAACACTCTCATCCTCAAATTCGCTTCACTCACTCCCTGCAAAGGTAAACCACTCACAACATTGTAAAATTCTTTAATATGAGCTAAAGGGTCTTCATTAGGTAAGCCATAAAATGAGGGAAACATATGAAAATGTGAAGATTTGAGATCATAGTTTCTAGTTTCTGTGGGCAGCAAGATGCATGAAGGTGAATTTGGTATGATTGGTTGAGCAAAGTCCTCCAAAGCTCGAAGTTCATCTTCGTTGCCCGCCATCTCTTCTTCTCTTTCCCAATTAAATTGCTCAGATTCTTTACTTGTTGAACTAGGTGAATTCCCTTCCTCTTCCTCACGGTTAAAGGATGAACTTGATGGCACAAAGTTGTCCAAAGTGTGGCCCTTTAATCTTTCAATTCTTTGGCCTAACTCAACAAGTTTATTTGACATATACTACCTGAAACAAAGTAACACAAGTGTGAATGAAAATCAAGAAGCAAACAACAATGAAAAGAACAAAAATAAACAAAAAAAAAAAAAAAAAAAAAAACGTTTGAAAAGACTCAAGGGATGTGGAACTAAACGCTTAGAACACTTAAACAATCCTAAAACCCAAAACAGCAACTAGAAGACTCAAAATTGCCTAAAAACCACTTTCTGGGCAGTTTTGAGCACCTACACTAATTTGGACGAAATTGGATGGAAACTTGAATCAAAACACTTATAAACACAAATCAAAACACTTTATAACTAATTTGGACAAAACAAAGACTCAAAGGACTCAAAACAGATTCATAAGACTCAAAACAAGCTAAAAACTCTCAAAACTGCCTAAAAACACAAACTGGGCAGTTTTGAAACTAAACTCAATTTTGGACGAAAATTAGGTTTGACCTTGACTCAAAATGCTTCAAAACACAAGATAAGACAGATTCTAAGCCTAAAACTTAACAAAATATGGGGAGAACTTGTATTTGGACGAAATGCAATTAAATGGTCAGATTATAACAAAAGCAGATTGTAAAGCAAGTTGATGTAAACCAATGGATAAGGGAATGGCTAAGGGATTCTTTTCCACACCTGAAATGTATGCAACTTAAATCAACTTCCAATTATCAAATCGACAAGTTATGAACCTTGACGCTAATCAAAATAGCAAACAAGCAAACAAGCAATTACAAGGGACTGAAATCAGTCCCCGGCAACGGCGCCATTTTTGTTGATGTATATTTCCTTCTTAATGCTAGAATATATTTAGTATAATGGCATAAGTAAGGGTGTCGAATCCACAGGGACTAATTGGACCAATGTAATTACTTGTTTGCAAGAACTCTAAGAAATGAATCAAACTAAACAAACTAGGCAGATTTGGAAATGAATCAAACTAATCTAAATAGATAGATTTGTTGTTGTAACTTGAAAGCATGAGAAAATGAGGTAAACACAAATAAATGAATCAACAACTAATGTAATGGGATAGTATCAATGGAAATGAAACTAGGGATTCGGTTTCACCATTGCTCAAATAAGTCCATGTTTGTCAAGTTAGTTTGTACTCATTCATCTACCTATTTCTTGAGTTTGTTTCACTTGGATATGATCAACCATATGATGTGTGGATTTGATCAAATGTCTCTAATCATGAACCTAATTGTGATGTGCAACTTTGGTTCATAATCAAGATTATGTAATGTACAAGAAACTTTGGTAAAACCAAAGGGAATAACTCGGCAGGATGTGTGCTAAACACTCCCTTCATTCATTCACATATCTACCAAGATTATGCATGATGTGTGTTCTAATCTTGGCTACACAACTTTGTGATTAATTCAAATGATGATCAAACATTAAAATCAACACACAAAGTCACCATTAAAACAGAAAATGAAACAAGAAATAGATGGACAAAATGAGCATTCTAACTTAATTACATGGCCAACTTTGCAAGGTTACATCGAATCCCTAGAGGAGGATTAGTTACAATTCATGTTTACAAAAGATTTATCATAAAAATATAAAACATGAATGAACATAGAATTAATAAGCATAAACCCTTGAAGCAAAACTGATTTTGAAGTCCTTGAGGAGTGGCCTTCTGATAGGAGCATATTCATGCGACTTAAATGGCTTGTTCTCGTGCATTTACGTTATGTTTCTTTAGTTATTTTAGTCCTTTAAGCTATTTTCGTGTGTTTGTAGGTCCAAAGGGCTAAAGGAGCAAAAAGATGCATTTTGGAGACTTTTGGAGCACTTTTGGGCTAAGGATGGATAGCTTATGCTTGGCGCCAAAATGTTGGACGAAATTGAAGACCAAAGTGTTGGAACTTTGTTCCCTTTAGTTTTAGGACATTTAAACCTTTCCAATTCCCTTATGCCGTGCATCTCCACCTTTCTCCCAAAACCATACACATGCATTCATTATTCTTTCCCTCACATGCTCCCATTACTTATCATAATCACATATCATATCACTTATCATTCACCACTTATCATTCATCACTTATCATTCACCACTTATCACTTATCATATCATTCACCACTTATCATTCATCACTTATCATTCACCACTTATCACTTATCATATCATTCACCACTTATCATTCATCAAACACATGCATTCACATGTTTTCACAATCTGCCATCATTCCAACCAAAACCGTGCACATGCTATCACCATGCATTCACATGCACTTGTTCCTCCATCATTCCATCCTTTAAAACATTGCACATGCACTTTAATCATTCAACACATGCATTCACTTCATCATTGCAGCCACACATTCACCCACATGCTATCCCATTTCAGTTTGCATTTCATACACTTTCACATGCATCTTGGCAGATTTCACATGCACACACAAGCATTAGCACATGCAACCTAGCTGTCATGTTCCCCCCATTTCACCTATAAATACTCATTCATTCATTCTCATTCATTCACAATCCATTCACCACAGAAATAAGGCCTTTGTGCCAGAAATTCACCCATTCCATACACTTCTTCCATTTTCAGAATGTAGACATTCAAACCACCCTTGCCGTGCTCTCCCTTACAATCCAAACACCATCCTTCCATTTTCACCACTCCCCAAACCATTCACACCACCAAACTATCCTTAGACCTTGTGCTACAATGAAGAGGAAGAGAAGAGTGCCTAAACGTTCATACAATTCAAGTTTGAGTTGTTGGAATGTTTAGGTGTTTCTTTGATTTCAATGTTTAATCTCAATACTCTTTGTTTTGTACGTATGAGGAATGGAAGAGAAGAGTGCCTAAACGTTCATACAATTCAAGTTTGAGTTGTTGGAATGTTTAGGTGTTTCTTTGATTTCAAAGTTATGAGGAAATTCGAAATATATGTTTATGCTTGCATTTTGATTTGATTACTTCTAATTGCGTTTCATAAGTTGTGGATTCAATTCGTTTAACTGTTTGATTGATAACTTATTTATGTATGTCTATTGAGAGTGCACACTTAATTTTCATGCATGAAAATGACGCTAGAATATAAGTGAGTTTCACCTAATAGTTACGAACTTATATTCACAAGTAGTGGAGGTTTCTTATAAACAATCGCGTTAAACGAATTCTTGGCATAAGTTTCATGCGTATTCCATAGTAACGAATGCCTCGTCAACACTTATAATTTTCATAGAGCGTAATGATTCTTGCTTGTATCTCTATTATGCAATCATGTAGGGGACTTGTGGGGAATGTTTTGAATTGTTGTATGCGCTAACCCATCCAATTCAATAACGTTAGGAAGATTTGAAGGTTAATTAGTGCATCACGGTTAACTTGGGGTGTTGAGAATTCATGGTTTATTGAAATGCAATTGGAAATCATTTTATTATGCAAGTGTAACATGTGTGGAGATGAACCCCTTAGCTAGCCTTCATTCCATTCAAATTCTATCACACATTCACATTTACATTTTGCTTTAATTTGAATCTGTGCATTTTAGTTAATTTTCGTATAAATCTAAATCCCCCTTTACTTTAATGTCCAATTTAGTTAGAAAGTGTTTTAGTTTGTGTTTATGAGTGTTTTGATTCATTTTATTTCCCAATTTCGTCCAAATTCACCAAAGTGCTCAAAACTGCCCAGAAAGTGATTTTAAGGCAGTTTTGAGTGTTTTGGGTGATGTTTGAGTCTTTTTGTTTGTTTTAATGTTTTAAGTGTTTAGTTTTCCATTCTTTGAGTTAGTTTAGTGTTTTATATTGTGTTTGTGCTCAAATCTGCCCAGAAAGTGGTTTTTAGGCAGATTTGAGTGTGTTTGTGTTGTTTTGAGTCTTTTGGTTTGTCTTAGTGTTTTAAAGTTTAGTTTTGCATTCTTTGAGTCTAGTATAGTGTTTCATATTGTTATTTTACGTTTTTGAGTCAAATCCAAGTGGTTAACAATCCCTCCTAATCCCCGGTCCAGAACGATCCCTACTTGCATCCTTACTACAATTTGACAAAAAGAGGGTTTAATTTGTGTGCGTATAATTCTCGCATCACCTTCGGGGTTGGTTCTCCAAGTATGGTGCAACTGAATTAGATCCACTTGGTATGTTTTCTGCAAAGGGGGGAGCAAATGGGCAGAGAATGGACAGAGAATAGGGTGAAATGGAGCGGCTATGGGTGAATAAAAATGGGATGAATGCCAAGGACAGTTTCTGTGAAAAAGGAGAGAATGTAGAATGCAATGGAAAAATGGAGAGAATGTATGTGTGTAATGGAATGAAATCCGAGAGAGAGGGAGAGTGAGTGTGTCCCTTGGTGAATTTCTGAATAAGGTTAGTGATGGAGAGACAATCAGATTGGATCTACCCTTTGTTTAACTCAGATGGCAGTGCATAAGTGATGGAATGATGGGTTTCTGAGGTAGTGGGCGCATGGCATGGACAAGATCTGCAAGTATGTGTTTTGTTTAATCAAAATGCATGTGTCCTTGCTGCAACGAGTGGAATCTGCCAAAAGTGAATTGGAGCACCAGAAAATGTTTATACAAATCTGAAAATGAGAAGAACACACGGCATGGAGAAAGGGATGGGTTTGATTTCTGAAATGGTGGCTGCAAGGAGTTACTTGTTTAATCACAATGCATGTGAATTTCTGTAAAGATGAAGTGTAGAAATGTAATGGAGTGCACGGAATGGATGTTTGTGCTTGTTGGTGTCAAAATGGCTGAAATGAATTAAGTGATGGAAATGGGATTGTGAGGAATCTGATTTGGTGCTAGAATTGCATCAAATGATGGGATGATATGGGAACACACGGCCAAGGTTGTGACATGCATGTGAATGCATGTTTTGATGTTGGAACCACATAGGTGACATCCATGTTTTTGCTTTGTTTAGAATCACCCAATATGGCTGAATTACATCTCTTAACACTTCACATCATTTCTGGAATGTTTTTACTTCATTTGCTTTCCCTTTGATCCAAATTCACCCTTGGCTGCACACTAACACCAAATAATGTAAAATGCAACTAGTTTAATCCAAAACAATCACAAAGACACCAAATAAGGAAGATATAAATGCATGCAAAATGTGACTTATCAGAATTCATGGTTTATTGAAAAGCAATTAGAAATCGTTTTGTGTGCAAGTATGGCATGTGTGGAGATGAACCCCTTAGCTAGCCTTCATTCCATTCATTAAATCCAAATTTGTTTTAAAATCTGTTCGTTTTACAAAGTTTTAAGTTTTGTTTTCAAATTCGTCAAAATCAAAATCCCCCTTTACTTGGAGTGTCAAATTAGTTAGAAATCAATTTAGTTTGTGTTTTTAAAGTATCTTGAGTCAAGTTATAACTATTTTCGTCCAAATTCTTCTCTAGTGCTCAAAACTGCTCAGAAAGTAGTTTTAAGGCAGTTTTGAGTGTTTTCTTGCTGTTTTGAGTCTTTTGGTTTGTCTTAGTGTTTTAAACTTTAGTTTTGCATTCTTTGGGTCTAGTTTGGTGTTTTATATTGTGTTTTTACGTTTTTGAGTCAAATCCAAGTGATTAACAATCCCTCCTAATCCCCGGTCCAGAACGATCCCTACTTACCTTCTTCACTACAATTGATAAAAAGAGGGTTGAATTTGTGTGTGTATAATTCTCACATCAGTTATCAATCAAACAGTTAAACGAATTGAATCCACAACTCATGAAATTCCAACCAAAGGTAATCAATTCATATTGCAAGCATAAACATCGTTTCGAATAACCCCCTAGCTAACTAGGGATTTAGCCTCTCATGTTCACAGAAAGAGAAATAAAATTGAAATTAATGATGCGAAAATTAACTTGACACACAAATTAAACCCTATTTGTGACAATTGTAGTAATGATGTAAGTAGGGATCGTTCTAACCGGGGATTAACTAGGGGTGCTAATCTATTTTGAATTGACTTGAAAACACAAAAACTAAATGTAAAGACTCTTAACAAGACTACTATGACTCAGAATAACTTTGAAATATTCAACTGCCTAAAACAATCAAATTGACTTAAACAGAAACTAGAACTTGATTTAGATGAATTTGGAAGTGTTTATGACTCCAAATGCTTAAAGACACAAAAATAAAACAAATACGAATGATTAAGACTCAACGAAATATGGGGGAAATGTGTTTGGACGATATTAAATTAAATGGACAGAATATAATTAAGGGCAAAATGTAAATATGAATGTGATGAAAATATGGATGATGGAGTAGCCAAGGGGTTCTTCTCCACACATGTTACACTTGCATACAAGATTGATTTTCAGTTGGTCTTTCGATAAGTTATGAAACTCAACACCCCGGGTTAATTAGGTCCGCTTAAATTAACCGTCAAGTTCTCCTTAAGTTAATGAATTGGATGGGTTAGCGCAACGCAATTCACCACATTCTCCAAAAGTCCTTTATGTGAAAAGCACAATAAAGATACAATCAAAGATCATTAAGCATTATGAAAACTATAAGTGTTGACGAGGCATTCGTTACTATGATGAGCATGAAACTAGTGCCAAGAATTCATTTAACGCGATTGTTTATAAGCAACCTCCACTACTTGTGAATATAAGTTCATAACGATTAGGTGAAATTCACTTATATTCTAGCGTCATATTTATGCATGAAAATTAAGCGCGCATTCTTAATAAACATTCATAAAGAAGTTATCAATCAAACGGTTAAACAAATTGAATCCACAACTTATGAAATTCCAACGAAAGTTAATCAATTCATATTGCAAATATAAACATAGTTTCGAATCACCCCCTAGCTAAAGGGGGTTTAGTTCCTCATAACTTTGAAATCAAAGAAACACCTAAACATTCCAACAACTCAAACTTGAATTGTATGAACGTTTAGGCCCTCTTATCTTCCATTCCTCATACGTACAAAACAAAGAGAATTAAATTATAACTTTGAAATCAAAGAAACACCCAAACATTCCAACAACTCAAACTTGAATTGTATGAACGTTTAGGCACTCTTCTCTTCCTCTTCGTTGTGGCACAAGGTCTAAGGAGATGTTTAGGGCTTTAGGTGTATGTGGAATGGAGTGGGGAGTGGTTGGAGATGGAAGAATGGATTGATGGGGAAGGCACGGCACAAAAGGGAGTTTGTGTGTGTGAATGGATGATTTTCTGAAATGGAAGAGTGAATGAGAATTGAGGGTGTAATGGATGCTTATTTATAGGTGAATGAAGGAAGGAAAGAGGGAATATTGCAGCTAGGAGGGAATGAATGATTATGGGTGCATGTGATTGGAATAATGAA
Source organism: Pyrus communis (assembly GCF_963583255.1). NCBI lineage: Eukaryota > Viridiplantae > Streptophyta > Magnoliopsida > Rosales > Rosaceae > Pyrus > Pyrus communis. Next base: position 11,484,215 of record NC_084815.1, read on the forward strand.
GGGGGAATGCATGTGAAAATCAGCTAGGAAAAGTTGTGGAAAGCTGGAATTGGGAGTGAAAGTGCACCGCAATGGTGGGTTGTTTATGGGAGAATAAATGTATGATGGTGGCTGAATGATTAAAGGGATGTTGCTAGGTTGGAAATGCATGTGTAATGGCTGAAATTGTAAGGGGAATGTATGTGGAAATGCTGGAATTGAATGTGAAAATCTGGAAAAGGAAGGGTAGGCCACGGCAAAGGTGTGTTTGGGGTTGGAAATGCATGTGTTTGCATGTGAATGTTGTTTGTGTGAAGTGTGTGTGAATGCATGTGGATTAAAGAGTGAATGGTGGCTGCAATGATGAATACATGTGGCTGAAATGAAAGGGAAATGCAAAGGGAAAAGCTGGAAAAGGGAGTGAAAAGGCACGGCAAGGGTAAGTGTTTGGTGATGGGTGCATGTGTTGGTGGTTTTGCATGGCTTTGATGGATTGTTTGATTGGGCTATTGGTTTTCCATGGCTCAAAGGATTTGTTTGATTGGGCTAGGCCCTTTGTTTTATGTCCCAAAGAGCATACAAGGCTTCAATTTCGTCCATCCTCTTTGCTCTATGATTAAGCTATCCAATCCATGCCCAAAAATGCTCCAAATAGCCTCAAAATGCATCATTTTGCATACCTTGCCCTTAGAACCTACAAACACACGAAAATAGCTTAAAGTACTAAAATAACTAAAGAAACATAACGTAAATGCACGAGAACAAGCCATTTAAGTTGCATGAATATGCTCCTATCAAATACCCCCACACTTATCTTTTGCTAGTCCTCGAGCAAAACAAAACAACAAAAGAACACGAAACTAGACAAAACGAACAAAACAACACCTACACCTTCCAACAATCGTCTCACGGATTTCCAATGCACATAACAAGTTAAAAATCATTATTCCCACAAATTTTAGCCATCTTTACACTTAAGTACATTCTTAATCATAGTCACCACATACTAGTTCACAATTAAGCATTTAAAACCATGATTTGAATGTAGTAACATGCCTTAGAGAATTTCCTCAATTCCTTACTAGAATGCACTCTATTTTCACACAGATTTTCTGACTACACACCCTACACTAGTTATATGTGAGAAGATTGATGTAAACATGTAGACGAACACTCACATAGGTTATAACAAGGAAAGCATTTTCTAGATTTACGATAACGACATGAATATGATTTCATGAATGGAATGCTACTACTTAGAATGAGAACCAGTGAGTCCATAAGCTCATATCAATTCCAAACTCCACATTATTGAACACATAACGATCAAGATAGAAGCATAAGCGTTGAAACGGGGCTAGGGTATTGGCTAACAATGAAAGGTGAAGGATAAACAAACATTCTTAAAGCAATAGTGAGCAAAGTATTGAATTAGGCACTTAGAATTCCCTTAAGAACGCAGAAGTCAACTTTGAACACCCAAGGGAAAGTCACACAAAACTTAGGGCCATATTCAACTTTTTTGGACCCTTTCTTCAACCATCAACGCTCGTGAGTTCATTCTTACTTATTTTCACTCCTTTTTTTTTTTTTTTTTTTTTTTTTTTTCTTTTCTTCTTCTTTTTCTTTTGAATCTCAAAACATACATATAAACGTAAGAACAAACTTTTACTCCCCCACACTCATTTTCTTGCATAATGTAACTCAAAAGGAATTCATTTAAGTCATGCTCACTATACTTTAAGAACAAGGGTATAGGAAAGTCCTACTCTAGGCTAGGTAAGGGGTGATGTGGTTAGCAAAGAAAATAGGCTAAACGAGGTTCAACGGGGTTAAAACTAATATATACGAAAAATGGGAAGGAAGGCTATTTGGCTATGGTGGCAACTACACAACTTCATCTTGATATATGTTATGCAATTCAATGTCATGCTTTGAATGAAACGGATATAAGTTCTAGCATTTAGTTCTATCATGATACAATTGCTTTCTAAGTAGCAACCAAGCAAGGAATAATGAGATCATGCAACAACTTTAGAAAACAAAGAATCACATAAAATAACTCTCCAAAGAAGGTAATGGCTCGAGTCTCACAGGGTTGTAGCGTTTGTTTGAGTTCCTTCCTTCAAGCATGTTACTAAAACGAATTTTTCTTTTATGATTGCATGTGAAGTCATACATTATAACCATAACCAAGCATATACCAAGAGTAAAACAAACTTTTCTCTATGTTAATAACTCTTTTTAACCGTCATGCAATTACAAACCAAATCCATGTCATTGTGTTGGAAGGTACCCTAAGACATAAACACACAAAAACGACTCAAAACACTCTTTTTAGGCTTTTTAAAACATGTTTTTCAAATTTTTATGTGATTTCCGGAGTTATAAAAACAAAACATACTAAAACACTCTAAAACACCTTAAAACAGCAAGGAACAACATTTGAAGTTATGGGTGATAAAATCCCACGAATTTGCATCAAATATACTTAGTTACCCCCCCACACTTAAATCAAACATTGTCCTCAATGTTTTAAGCATAGATTCACACAAAACAAAAGTAAACACACAAAAAGCAACTAAACATACTAAACATGGCAGAATGTAACTAACAAAAAGAAGAGTTTAGGGACGCAAATCTGGTTATGGAGTGTAAATCCCCTCTTCTCCTTGGTGATTGCATTGAGGCTTTGATCTTTGTGATTCCACAGGCTTACTCTTGAACTGGTCTCTGCCCATCGTTGATTTTCCTTTGTGCTACTTCTTGAACTGGGCAGCATGATTCTTTTGGTCTTTCCCGAAGGTCTGTGCTTCCTCCTTTTATCTGTTTCTTTGTTCAATCTTTCCAATTCGTATTGAAGAGGGTTAGAGGATAGCTCAGCATATGCAGTTGTTCCTTGTCTCCACATGCTTCAATGTATCATTTTCACTTGCCTTACTTGCTCCGTTGAAGATGACTACTCGAGAGCAACGCTAGGTAAGCAACCAGGAATAGATTCCAGGCAGTTGGCTCCAGATCGAAAGACTGACTCCAAGTGCCGGCTGATTGCTTCTTTCACTTTGCCATGCGAGTAAGAACAAGGACAAAGAAAAAGACAGGGAAAGAGCATGATATGAGATACTTTTGCTTTTGACCTTGATGATATGAGATACCTTTGCTTTTGAAGAAGCAGTGAATGAATCAGCACATGTATTTGTTGTGCTGTTTCCTCCTGGGTCATCTGTACTCCAGGCATCTGGTATCATCTTTGGGGAGGAAGGAAAAAATGAGTATTTCGAAAGGCTTTGCGGCCTCAGAGGTGAGGAAGAGTTGGGCATTTTCTTCAGGTCTGCCTTGCCATAAAAGACGAAGGTCGACATATATAGAGATAATATCAAGTGGTGGTACTGTTCTTTTACCCTTGTTGATAGGAGCATATTTAGGCGACTTACTTAGCTTGTTTTCGTGCATTTATATTGTTAATTCATAGTTGTTTTTGGCGTTTAAGCCATTTTCGTGTGTTTTTTGGTTCATGTGGCTAAGGAAGCAAAAAGATGCATTTTGGAGCAAAATTGGACTTGGAAGGGATAACTTATACTTGGAGCAAAAGGAATGGACGAAATTGAAGAGTTGATGTCACAAGGATTCCTACTTGAAGTAGCCACACACCTTCCACATTTCAGCCACATGCACTTGTTCCTCCATCATTGCACCAACAACAACATTGCACATGCACTCCCTTTAATTAATTAACCCACATGCACCCTTTATTCTTTCATCATTCCAGCCACTCCACAATCCCATTCATCAACACATGCATCCACATGCATTCACCCTTTAAACCATTAAATCCACATGCTTTCCTATTCAATTAAATCAGCCACATGTATTCATCATCATAACCTAGCTGTCATTCCACTTCATTGCACATGCATCTTCAAATAAATCAGATTTCCATCATATTCACATGCATTCCATCCTTTAAAACATTGCACATGCACTCCCTTTAATTAATTAAGCCAAATGCACTCCCATCCATTTCATCATTGCAGCCAACACATGCTTTCACATGCATTTTCAGATTGTCCCCTTGCACATGCAGCCACATATTCATTGCACATGCAATTCCAACCCACATGCATCCTTTAATCATTCAAACATGCAGCCACATTCCGTCCTAGCTGTCATGTTCCCCCCATTTCACCTATAAATAAGCATCCATTGCATTCATTCTCATTCACTCTTCCATTTCAGAATGTAGACATCAAACACCCTTGCCGTGCTCTCCCTATTAATCCAAACACCATCCTCCTTCCATTTTCACCACTCCCCAAACCATTCACACCATCAAACTCACCTTAGACCTTGTGCCACAACGAAGAGGAAGAGAAAAGTGCCTAAACGTTCATACAATTCAAGTTTGAGTTGTTGGAATGTTTAGGTGTTTCTTTGATTTCAATGTTTAATTTCAATACTCTTTGTTTTGTACGAATGAGGAATGGAAGAGAAGAGGGCCTAAAAGTTCATACAATTCAAGTTTGAGTTGTTGGAATGTTTAGGTGTTTCTTTGATTCTCTTTGTTTTGTACGTATAAGGAACTAAACTCCCCTTTAGCTAGGGGGTGATTCGAATATATGTTTATGCTTGCATTTTGATTTGATTACTTCTAATTGCGTTTCATAAGTTGTGGATTCAATTCGTTTAACTGTTTGATTGATAACTTATTTATGTATGTTTATTGAGAGTGCACACTTAATTTTCATGCATGAATTTGACGCTAGAATATAAGTGAGTTTCACCTAATAGTTACAAACTTATATTCACAAGTAGTGCAGGTTGCTTATAAACAATCGCGTTAAACGAATTCTTGGCATAAGTTTCATGCGTATTCCATAGTAACGAATGCCTCATCAACACTTATAATTTTCATAGAGCGTAATGATTCTTGCTTGTATCTCTATTATGCAATCATGTAGGGGACTTGTGGGGAATGTTTTGAATTGTTGTATGCGCTAACCCATCCAATTCAATAACGTTAGGAAGATTTGAAGGTTAATTAGTGCATCACGGTTAACTTGGGGTGTTGAGAATTCATGGTTTATTGAAATGCAATTGGAAATCATTTTATTATGCAAGTGTAACATGTGTGGAGAAGAACCTTCTAGCTAGCATTCATCCATTCATTTTCATCGCATTCATATTTACATTCTGTCTAGTTTATTAAACTTGTTTCGTTATTTCAATTTTCGTCAAATTAAAATCCCCCTTTACTTTATTGTCTAATTTAGTTAGAAAGTGTCTTAGTTTGTGTTTATAAGAGTTTTGAGTCATTTTGTTACACAAATTCGTCCAAATTTGTGTTTGTGCTCAAATCTGCCCAAAAAGTGGTTTTTAGGCAGATTTGAGTGTGTTTGTGTTGTTTTGAGTCTTTTGGTTTGTTTTAGTGTTTTAAAGTTTAGTTTTGCATTCTTTGAGTCTAGTATAGTGTTTTATATTGTTATTTTACGTTTGAATCAAGCCATAATATTAAATTCGTCCAACATTGGGTTTAAGGTCAGAAACTGCCTAGTTAGTGTTTTTAGGCAGTTTTGAGTCTTTTGAACTTGTTTTGAGTCCTTTGAGTCTTTGTGAACGTTTTTAACTTTCTTTTTATGTTTTTGAGTCAAATCCAAGTGATTAACAATCCCTCCTAATCCCCGGTCCAGAACGATCCCTACTTATACTTATACTACAATTGTCAAAAAGAGGGTTTAATTTGTGTGCGTATAATCACGCATCACTTGTCGACAAACGTTTTGATCCCGCAAATCCGGCTTTTTGAAATAGTGGCGCCTCTTCGATTTCTGAACGACGCCCCTTCGATTTCTGAACAACGCCCCTTCGCTTTCTGAACGACACGTAGTAGTGCGGATGCGGCTCCTTTTGACAAAGCTGCACGCGTTTTCTGAAAAGCAGAGAAAGCGACGCCGAACTTTGCGCTTGTCGGCTAAAGATGTGTAGTTGCGATGATGGCTTCCACGTGCTTTCTGAAAAGAAGAAATCTTTTGACAAAGTTGAACACGTCCTCTGAAAAGCCGAGAAAGCGTCGCCTAAATTACGCCGGAAATTCCGGCTTTTTGAATCGGTGGACGCGTCGCCTTGGCTTCTTATAGAGGTATCGATCACCGCCAACATACACATTCTGAAGATTTCCCATTCTTGAACATCGTCTCCGGCCCTTTGAAATTTTAACTCCATCCACCCCTTCTCTTTGAACACTTTTGAAAATGGCAAACTCATCGAACCTTAGCTTAGATTTGAGTCTCAGCAGTGATCCGGTTGCGCCCCGTCAAGGTAATGTATGGCGCCCTTCTTTTTTATCTTCTAACGGTCTTCTTACAGGTGAAGACTCCGTGATGCAGGACGCCACAACAGCTACAATAGTAGCTAGGAACCTCTTCACTCCAAAAGATAGTAGGCTGCTGTCAGGACGGTCCGATGAGTTGGCCGTTCAAGATTCCCTCGCACTTAGTGTTCAGTGTGCAAGTGATAAGTCTCTTTTTGCATGCATTTATATATTCCTTATTTGGCGTCTTTGTGATGTTTTTGGATTGAACTAGTTGCATTTTACATTATTTGGTGTTAGTGTGCAGTCAAGTGTGTATTTGGATCAAAGGGAAGGCAAATGAAGTAAAAACCTTTCCTTTTGATAGCTGAGCATTATTCCAAACGTGGAGAGGGTTCTTGGGAATTAATTTGAAGTCCAAATATGAGGAATGTAAGACTAATATGGCGGAGGGAATTCAAGAGAAGATGTGACTAGGAAAGTGGTGCATTGGAGTCACATTGGGTGGTTCTAAACAAGGCAAAAACATGCGGACACCTTGTTATTCCACATAACTTGTGCCGTGTAATCCCTTGCCTTGTCCAACTCCATTTTGCACCAAAAACCCCCATTCCCATTAACTAAAACATTCAGCCATATTTCCACCAAGAAACACAATCATGTCATGAAAATCCCATGTGGTTCCAAGTCAGATTATGCACTTCTAAAACATCAAAACATGCATTCACATGCATGCTCACAACCTGACCGTGCATTCCATCACCTTTCTCCATTTCATCTTTGCAGAAATCCACATGCATCTCAATTAAACATTCCATGCCATTTCCAGCTCCCTTATGCACCTCCACCACCGAAACAAATCACCTTTGCATTTCCAATTCCTTCATGTTCATCCCGTGCACTCCCATACCCAATTCCAGATTATTCTAACCAGTTTCAGATTGTCCACTCCCTTGTGGCAGACATTGCACATGTATCTTGGATTAAATAAACCACCTAGCTGCAGATCATGTCCATGCTTTGCAGGTATCACGCTAGAAATCCACTCATCCAACCATTTTCATGCATTTCCTACTCCTTCATGCCCATACCGTGCACATTCATACCCTTTTCAGCATTCCTTTCACATGGATCATGTCAGCTTTCACATGCATTCTGATGGTTTTCCATCATTAGCCACATTCAGAAATTAACTAAGGGGGACTCACTCATTCTTCTCTCGGCATTATTGGATTACACACACCATTCTTGCTCGACTTCCGTCCATCATCCTCACTCATTCTCCCTCTCCATACCATTGCATTCGACATTCTCTCCTTTTCACAGAAACTGTCCTTGGCATTCATTCCATTTTTATTCACCCATAGCCGCTCCATTTCACTCCATTCTCTGTCCATTTTCTGTCCCAAGGGCAGAAACCATTCAACCAAGCCATTCTACCTTCATCCGCACCACATTTGGAGAAGCAACACCAAGGAACTCTTCAAGGATTTCAACATCAGTTTTGCTTCAAGGGTTTCTCCTTCTTAATCTTATGTTCACTCATGTTATTTATTTTTATGTTAAACCTTTGTAAACATGAAGTGTAACTAATCTTCCTCTAGGGATTCGATGTAACCTTGCAAAGTTTGCCATGTAATTAAGTTAGAATGCTCAGTTTGTCCATCTATTTCTTGTTTCATTTTCTGTTTTAATGGTGACTTAGTGTGTTGATTTTAATGTTTGATCATCATTTGAATTAATCACAAAGTTGTGTAGCCAAGATTAGAACACACATCATGCATAATCTTGGTAGATATGTGAATGAATGAAGGGAGTGTTTAGCACACATCCTGCCGAGTTATTCCCTTTGGTTTTATGAAAGTTTCTTGTACATTACATAATCTTGATTATGAACCAAAGTTGCACATCACAATTAGGTTCATGATTAGAGACATTTGATCAAATCCACACATCATATGGTTGATCATATCCAAGTGAAACAAACTCAAGAAATAGGTAGATGAATGAGTACAAACTAACTTGACAAACATGGACTTAGTTGAGCAATGGTGAAACCGAATCCCTAGCTTCATTTCCATTGATACTATCCCATTACATTAGTTGTTGATTCATTTATTTGTGTTTACTTCATTTTCTCATGCTTTCAAATTACAACAACAAATCTGCCTATTTAGACTAGTTTGATTCATTTCCAAATCTGCCTAGTTTGTTTAGTTTGATTCATTTCTTAGAGTTCTTGCAAAACAAGTAGTTACATAGGTCCAATTAGTCCCTGCGGATTCGACACCCTTGCTTGTGCCATTATACTAAATATATTCTAGCATTAGGAAGGAATTATACATCAACAAAAAATGGCGCCGTTGCCGGGGACTGATTTCAATCCCTTGTAATTGCTTGTTTGCTTGTTTGCTATTTTGATTAGTGTCAAGGTTCATAACTTGTCAAATTGATAACTGGAAGTTGATTTAAGTTGCATACATTTCATGTGTGGAAAAGAATCCCTTAGCCATTCCATTATCCATTGGTTTACATCAATTTGCTTTACAATCTGCTTTCGTTATAATCTGTCCATTTAATTGCATTTCGTCCAAATACAATTTCTCCCCATATTTTGTTAAGTTTTAGGCTTAGAATCTGTCTTATCTTGTGTTTTGAAGCATTTTGAGTCAAGCTCAAACCTAATTTTCGTCCAAAATTGAGTTTAGTGTCAAAACTGCCCAGTTTGTGTTTTTAGGCAGTTTTGAGAGTTTTTAGCTTGTTTTGAGTCTTGTGAATCTGTTTTGAGTCCTTTGAGTCCTTTCAAACGTTTTTAAGTTTATTTTTTTTTGTTCATTTTATTGTTGTTTGCTAGTAGATTTTCATTCACACTTGTGTTATTTTATTTCAGGTAGTATATGTCAAATAAACTTCTTGAGTTAGGCCAAAGAATTGAACGGTTGAAGGGCCACACTTTGGACAATTTTGTGCCATCAAGTTCATCCTTTAGCCGTGAGGAAGAGGAAGGGAATTCACCTAGTTCAACAAGTAAAGAATCTGAGCAATTTAATTGGGAAAGAGAAGAAGAGATGGCGGGCAACGAAGATGAACTTCGAGCTTTGGAGGATTTTGCTCAACCAATCATACCAAATTCACCTTCATGCATCTTGCTGCCCACAGAAGCTAGAAACTATGATCTCAAATCTTCACATTTCCATATGTTTCCCTCATTTTATGGCTTACCAAATGAAGACTGATAGGAGCATATTCATGCGACTTAAATGGCTTGTTCTCGTGCATTTACGTTATGTTTCTTTAGTTATTTTAGTACTTTAAAGCTATTTTCGTGTGTTTGTAGGTCCAAAGGGCTAAAGGAGCAAAAAGATGCATTTTGGAGACTTTTGGAGCACTTTTGGGCTAAGGATGGATAGGCTATGCTTGGAGCCAAAGTGTTGGACGAAATTGAAGACCTAATTGAAGACCAAAGTGTTGGAACCTTGTTCCCTTTAGTTTTAGGACATTTAAACCTTTCCTATATCCTTAGCCGTGCATAACATTCCAACATTCCACTTCTTCATTTCAGCCACACTCCCACATATCATTACATATCATTCACCACTTATCATATCATCCACTTATCATTCACCACTTATCATATCATCCACTTATCATTCACCACTTATCATATCATCCACTTATCATATCATTCACTTATCATATCATTCACTTATCATATCATACACTTATCATAACCATACACTTATCACTTATCACAACAACAACCTTGCACATGCACATTCATCCACATGCACCCATAATCATTCACTCATCTTTAATCCACATGCACTTATTCCACTTCATCATTACACCACATTCTCTCTCTTTAATCCACATGCATTCATCATCATTCACTCTAGTTTTAATTCCACATGCATTCCCACATGCATTTCCACCCACATGCAACCATAATCATTCATACCTATCAGCCACATGCATTCACTCTTCATAAATCAGCCACATGCATTCAATCATTCACTCCACACTCATTGCACATGCATTCCCTTTCATTTCTGTCAAAGCACATGCATTCCCACCCTTTAATCACATGCATAAATCAGCCACATGCATCTCCCATCACCATTTCAGATTTCCACCAAGTTCCTAGCTGTCATGTTCCCTCTCTTTCTCCCTATAAATACCATACACACTTCACACAACATTCATTCATTCTCATTCACTCTTCCATATTCCAGAAATTCGTCAAAACCTCTCCACACCCTTGCAGCAGCCACCAAAACACTTTTCTCCTCCATTGCAGCCACTCCAACCACTCCCCAAACCATTCACACCATCAAACTATCCTTAGACCTTGTGCTACAACGAAGAGGAAGATAAGAGGGCCTAAACGTTCATACAATTCAAGTTTGAGTTGTTGGAATGTTTAGGTGTTTCTTTGATTTCAATGTTTAATTTCAATACTCTTTGTTTTGTACGAATGAGGAATGGAAGATAACAGGGCCTAAACGTTCATACAATTCAAGTTTGAGTTGTTGGAATGTTTAGGTGTTTCTTTGATTCCAATGTTTAAGTTCAACTAAACCCCCCTTGGCTAGGGGGGGATTCGAAATATATGTTTATGCTTGCATTTTGATTTGATTACTTCTAATTGCGTTTCATAAGTTGTGGATTCAATTTATTTAACTGTTTGATTGATAACTTATTTATGTATGTTTATTGAGAATGCACGCTTAATTTTCATGCATGAATATGACGCTAGAATATAAGTGAGTTTCACCTAATAGTTACGAACTTATATTCACAAGTAGTGGAGGTTGCTTATAAACAATCGCGTTAAACAAATTCTTGGCATAAGTTTCATGCAATCATAGTAACGAATGCCTCGTCAACACTTATAATTTTCATAGAGCGTAATGATTCTTGCTTGTACCTCTTCTATGCATTCATGTTGAGGACTTGTGGGGAATGTTTTGAATTGTTGCATGCATCATCCAATTCAATAACGTTAGGAAGATTTGAAGGTTAATTAGTGCATCACGGTTAACTTGGGGTGTTGAGTATCATAGTTTATTGAAATGCAATTGGAAATCATTTTATTATGCAAGTATAACATGTATGGAGATGAACCCCTTAGCTAGGTTCCCATCCATTCAATTCCATCAAATTCATCTTTACATTCTGTCTAGTTTATTAACTTGTTTCGTTATTTCAATTCTCGTCAATTTAAAACCCCCCTTTACTTTCTTGTTCTTTAGTGTTTAGACTTTGTTTAGTTTATGTTTTAAAGTGTTTTGATTCAATTTATTTCCCAAAATTCGTCCAAATTCACCAAAGTGCTCAAAACTGCCCAGAAAGTGATTTTAAGGCTGTTTTGAGTGTTTTGCGTGATGTTTGAGTCTTTTGGTTTGTTTTAGTGTTTTAAAGTTTAGTTTTGCATTCTTTGAGTCTAGTATAGTGTTTTATATTGTGTTTTTACATTTGAATCAAACCATAATCTTAAATTCGTCCAACATTGGGTTTAAGGTCAGAAACTGCCTAGTTAGTGTTTTTAGGCAGTTTTGAGTCTTTTGAACTTGTTTTGAGTCCTTTGAGTCTTTGTGAACGTTTTTAACTTTATTTTACGTTTTTGAGTCAGTTTCCAAGTGATTTGCAATCCCTCCTAATCCCCGGCAACGGCGCCAAAATTTGATGCGAGATTTATACGCACACAAATTAAACCCTCTTTTCGTCAAATTGTAGTATAAGTATAAGTAGGGATCGTTCTTAACCGGGGATTAGGAGGGATTGCAAATCACTTGGGGGTTTAGGGTTTAGGGATTAGGAGGGATTGCAAATCACTTGCGAATCCCCCCCTAGCCAAGGGGGGTTTAGTTGAACTTAAACATTGGAATCAAAGAAACACCTAAACATTCCAACAACTCAAACTTGAATTGTATGAACGTTTAGGCCCTGTTATCTTCCATTCCTCATTCGTACAAAACAAAGAGTATTGAAATTAAACATTGAAATCAAAGAAACACCTAAACATTCCAATAACTCAAACTTGAATTGTATGAACGTTTAGGCCCTCTTATCTTCCTCTTCGTTGTAGCACAAGGTCTAAGGATAGTTTGATGGTGTGAATGGTTTGGGGAGTGGTTGGAGTGGCTGCAATGGAGGAGAAAAGTGTTTTGGTGGCTGCTGCCAGGGTGTGGAGAGGTTTTGACGAATTTCTGGAATATGGAAGAGTGAATGAGAATGAATGAATGTTGTGTGAAGTGTGTATGGTATTTATAGGGAGAAAGAGAGGGAACATGACAGCTAGGAACTTGGTGGAAATCTGAAATGGTGATGGGAGATGCATGTGGCTGATTTATGCATGTGATTAAAGGGTGGGACTGCATGTGCTTTGACAAAAATGAAAGGGAATGCATGTGCAATGAGTGTGGAGTGAATGATTGAATGCATGTGGCTGATTTATGAAGAGTGAATGCATGTGGCTGATAGGTATGAATGATTATGGTTGCATGTGGGTGGGAATGCATGTGGAATTAAAACTAGAGTGAATGATGATGAATGCATGTGGATTAAAGAGAGAGAATGTGGTGTAATGATGAAGTGGAATAAGTGCATGTGGATTAAAGATGAGTGAATGATTATGGGTGCATGTGGATGACTGTGCATGTGCAAGGTTGTTGTTGTGATAAGTGATAAGTGTATGGTTATGATAAGTGTATGATATGATAAGTGAATGATATGATAAGTGAATGATATGATAAGTGGATGATATGATAAGTGGTGAATGATAAGTGGATGATATGATAAGTGGTGAATGATATGTAATGATATGTGGGAGTGTGGCTGAAATGAAGAAGTGGAATGTTGGAATGTTATGCACGGCTAAGGATATAGGAAAGGTTTAAATGTCCTAAAACTAAAGGGAACAAGGTTCCAACACTTTGGTCTTCAATTAGGTCTTCAATTTCGTCCAACACTTTGGCTCCAAGCATAGGCTATCCATCCTTAGCCCAAAAGTGCTCCAAAAGTCTCCAAAATGCATCTTTTTGCTCCTTTAGCCCTTTGGACCTACAAACACACGAAAATAGCTTTAAAGTACTAAAATAACTAAAGAAACATAACGTAAATGCACGAGAACAAGCCATTTAAGTCGCATGAATATGCTCCTATCAAAGACCCTTTAGCTCATATTAAAGAATTTTACAATGTTGTGAGTGGTTTACCTTTGCAGGGAGTGAGTGAAGCGAATTTGAGGATGAGAGTGTTTCCTTACACCTTGAAAGATAAGGCTAAGAGTTGGTTGATGACTCTGACACCAGGTTCCCTCACTACATGGGATGCCGTGGCTAAGAAGTTCTTGGAGAAGTTCTTTTCCACTCAAAAGACAGCCACATTAAGGGGACAAATCTTCAACTTCAAACAAGATGATGGAGAACCTTTCAACGAGTGTTGGGAGCGTTTTAAAGGCCTCTTGATACAATGTCCACACCATGGGTTACCTTTTCACTTACAAATGCAAATTTTCTATGATGGACTAACCCAAACTTGTCAATCAACTGTTGATAATGCAGCAGGTGGAGCATTGAAGAAAAAGAATGCTCAAGAGTCATATAACATTTATGAGATGTTGGGGTCTAATGCTCAACACAAAGATTTAAGGGGTAAGAAGGTTGGAGTCTATGAAACAAGTTCTAATCATGAGCTTTTGTTGCAGGTAGCTAACCTAGAAAGGAAGCTTGAATCCGTGCTCAACATGGTGCCAAAAGCAAATGAAGTGTGTGCCATTTGCAACATACCAAGCCATCCTACTCACCAATGTCCATCTAGGGAAGCTTACCCCGAGTATGTTCAAGAACAAGTGAACCTCATGAATTCTTACAACCAAAGGCCAAGGAATGATGTGTATTCAAATACATATAACTCAAGTTGGAGAGATCATCCCAACCTTTCATGGAAGAACAACAATCAATTCCAAAATTTCCAACCAAAACCTGCCACTAGCCTTGAGGACACGGTTAAATTGTTAGCCCAAAACACCTTGCAATTCCAACATTCCACCAATAGCACACTCCAACAACATTCAGCCGCCCTAACCAAAATGGAGACACAATTGGGGCAGATTGCAGATGCCTTGAACCAAAGAGAGGTTGGGAAGTTTCCAAGCCAACCCGTGATACTCCAAAGGAACCAAGAGCAAGCCAAAGCAATCACTACACTTAGAAGTGGTAAGGTTATTGATAATAGAGTTGGCAATGAAGTTACTAATGAATATGATCATGTGAATGCAGGTGTCACTCAAGGAGACAATGAGAAATCAATTGAGGAACCAAGCCATGCCACTTCCTCACTAGAAGCACCAAATCTTCACAAGGCCGAGAAACCATACACTCCACCAATACCATTCCCTGGAAGACTTGCCAAGAGCAAGCAGGATAAGTCATTCAAAGAAATTTTTGATATACTAAGCAAAGTGAATGTTAACTTACCTTTGCTTGATGTCATTAGGAACATGCCGGCATATGGGAAGTTCTTCAAGGAGTTAAACAGCTACAAAAGGAAGTATGGACCACATGAGAAGGTAGTGGTGTCTGAGAATGTGAGTGAAGTTTTGCAAAGAAAACTTCCACCAAAGCTCAAGGATCCAGGAAGTTTCTCTATCAACATCACGATAGGGGACAAGAAAGTAGAGAAGGCAATGCTTGATTTGGGTGCTAGCATCAACTTAATGCCTTATTCAGTGTACCTTCAACTAGGTTTGGGAGATTTGAAAGCCTCCACCATTTCATTACAACTTGCAGACAGATCAGTTAAATATCCAAGAGGTATAGTAGAAGATATCCTAGTTCAAGTTGATAAACTAATATTGCCTGCAGATTTTGTAGTGTTGGACATGGAAGAAGCTCCTATACATGATCGTGAGTTGCCTATATTGCTTGGGAGACCCTTCATGGCCACGGCCAAGACCATCATTGATGTGCAAAATGGACTCCTCACTATGACAGTGTTAGGAGAGACAGTTCAATTCAAAGTGTTTGAATCTCTTGCTCATCCTTCTTCATCTCTTGATTGTTATGCCATTGATGTGCTTGATTCACTTGTATTCTCTAAGTTCTTGCAGGCACAATCGAATGAACCCTTACAAACTGTTTTGAGTCAATCTCAAGATGAGTTTGATGAAGAAGATGCACTCATGGAAGAAGTAGCTGCCTTGGAAGCATTGGCATTGTATCCTTTGAATGTTTCACCTATTGTAGAGCCTTTAGAATCATCAATGTCACATTTAACTCCTTCCACTGTTAAGGCACCAAAACTTGAACTTAAGCCACTCCCACCACATCTAAAATATGCATATCTAGCTGAATTTGAAACTCTTCCAATTATCATAGCTTCTGATCTCACCCCAATTGAAGAAGATAAACTAATTAGGGTGTTAAAAGAGTTCAAATCAGTTTTTGGTTGGTCTATTGCAGATATCAAGGGAATAAGCCCTACCATGTGCATGCATAGGATTCTCTTGGAGGAAGGGGCAAAGTCAACCCGTGAGCCACAAAGAAGACTTAACCCATACATGAAGGAAGTTGTTAGGAATGAGGTGTTGAAATTGTTAGATGTGGGGATCATATATCCCATCTCTGATAGCAAATGGGTGAGTGCCATTCAAGTGGTGCCTAAGAAGGTGGGAATCATAGTGATGAAGAATGAAAACAATGAGCTTGTGCCCACAAAGCCCACGGCCAGTTGGCGTGTTTGCACCGATTACAGGAAGTTGAATTCTAGCACTAGAAAAGATTACTTTCCTATGCCTTTCATAGATCAAATGCTTGAGAGATTGGCAGGTTACTCACATTATTGTTTTCTGGATGGTTACTCAGGTTACAATCAAATTGCAATTGCTCCGGAGGATCAAGAGAAAACAACCTTTACTTGCCCCTTTGGCACATTTGCATACAGGAGAATGCCTTTTGGACTTTGCAATGCTCCAGCAACATTCCAAAGATGCATGTTGGCCATCTTTTCTGACATGGTAGAAAGGTTCATTGAGGTATTTATGGATGATTTCTCAGTGTTTGGTTCCTCTTTTGATGAATGTCTTAACCATCTCTCCTTAGTACTTCAAAGATGTCAGGAAACAAATTTGGTTCTCAATTGGGAAAAGTGCCAATTTATGGTGAAACAAGGAATTGTGTTGGGGCATGTAATCTCTAGCAAAGGAATGGAGGTAGACAAAGCCAAAATTGACGTCATCACCAATATGGTAGCCCCCACCACTGTGAAGGGAGTAAGAAGTTTTTTGGGCCATGCGGGTTTTTATCGTCGTTTCATTAAGAACTTTTCAATGATCACTCGTCCATTATGCAATCTGTTAGCTAAAGATGTTGTATTTCATTTTGATAAGGCTTGTATGGATGCATTCAATACTTTGAAAAATGAACTAACCTCGGCCCCTATTATTATGGCACCAGATTGGTCGTTACCTTTTGAATTAATGTGTGATGCCTCTGACTATGCTGTTGGTGCAGTTTTAGGGCAAAGGGTGAACAAGCTTCCACATGTGATCTACTATGCAAGCCGGACTCTGCATGATGCTCAACTTAACTATTCCACAACTGAAAAGGAGTTGCTTGCTGTTGTTTTTGCCTTAGAAAAGTTTAGGTCATACCTTGTGGGATCTAAAGTTATTGTGTTTTCTGATCATGCAGCCATTAGGTATTTGATGACAAAGAAGGATGCTAAACCACGCTTGATTAGATGGATACTCTTACTACAAGAGTTTGACTTGGAAATTCAAGATAAGAAGGGCAGTGATAATGTTGTGGCCGACCATTTGTCCAGGCTTAATGAAAACCATGGAGTGGGACAACCTTTGCCCCTAAATGAATCATTTCCAGATGAACAACTCTTTGTTGTTCAAGAAAAAGAACCATGGTATGCGGACTTTGTGAATTATCTTGCCTGTGGTATAATGAGAAATGACCTTTCTTTTCAGGAAAGAAAGAAGTTCCTTGCCATGGCGAAGCACTACGTTTGGGACAAACCATATTTGTTTAAATATTGCCCTGATCAAGTCATTAGGAGATGTGTCCCAGAGAGTGAGCAACAAAGCATTCTAACATTTAGCCATACATTGGCGTGTGGAGGACATTTTGGTGCCAAAAAGACATCTCTAAAGGTTTTACAATCTGGTTTCTTTTGGCCTACTTTATGCAAAGATGCTTTTGATTTTTGTTCTAAGTGTGATAGGTGCCAGAAGATGGGGAACATTAGTCGAAGAAATGAAATGCCATTGAACAACATTTTGGTAGTGGAGCTCTTTGATGTTTGGGGAATTGACTTCATGGGACCATTTCCATCCTCCTTTGGCTGTTTATACATATTAGTGGCAGTGGATTACGTATCCAAATAGGTTGAAGCCATTGCTACAAGAACTAATGATCATAAGGTTGTGTTGAATTTTCTTAAAGATGTGATTTTTTGTAGGTTTGGAACCCCAAGAGCTATTATTAGTGATGGTGGCAGCCATTTCTGCAACAAACCCTTTGAATCCTTAATGAAGAAGTACAACATCAACCACAAAGTGGCAACCCCGTACCATCCTCAAACCTCAGGACAAGTGGAGATTAGCAATAGGGAGATCAAGAACATTTTGATGAAGACTGTGAGCCCTACAAGGAAGGACTGGTCGCTAAGGTTAAATGATGCACTATAGGCATATAGAACAGCATACAAGACCCCCATTGGCATGAGTCCTTATCGCCTTGTGTTTGGGAAAGCTTGTCATTTGCCAATGGAGCTTGAACACCGTGCATATTGGGCCATCAAGAAGTTCAACTTTGATTACAAGGATGCTGGAATAGCAAGGAAGCTCCAACTTAATGAGTTGGAAGAACTTAGAAATGAGGCATATGAGAATGCCAAAATCTACAAGGAACGGACTAAGCTCTATCATGACAAGGCCATCCTAAGGAGGGAGTTTCACCAAGGTATGAAGGTACTTTTGTATGACTCACGTTTGAGACTTTTTCCAGGAAAACTGAAGTCTAGGTGGGTGGGACCATTCAAAGTGCTGCAAACATTTCCCCATGGAGCTGTGGAGATAGAGAACATGAAGAATGGCACTTCTTTTAAAGTCAACGGGCAGCGATTGAAACCATACTTGGATAAAGTGGAGGAAGAACAAGTGTATCAAGTCGTAGATGTTCTTGAATTTACAACACCATGAACAAGCTACCATGTCTTGCCTAGACATTAAATAAAGCGCTTGCTAGGAGGCAACCTAGTGTGGTTTGTGTTATTTCCTTATTTTGTGTTTATGTTATTACCATTCCATATTCTTTGCCTAATTGCATTGCATACAATTTTAAACATCGGGGACAATGTTTAGGTTAGGTTTGGGGGTGGGATAGAAGGTTTGTTTTGTGTTATGTTTGTTTGAGGTGTTTGTTTTGTGTTATGTTTGTTTGAGGTGTTAGTTTCGGTTAATTGTGTTTTTGCATGCTAATACGAATGTATATGAGGACTATGTTTGAAAACAAACGATTAGGTTGCTATGGAAAAGCGTTGCATCTTGTTGTCATTTATGAAGCTATAACTCTTGAAATTATGATGATAGAGGTACCATACTCAAATTCTGGAAGAAGAATAGTGGAGACTACCCCTAGTGAGTTATTTTGAGCCTAATTGCTTCTTTGAGAGGGTTTAAAGTGTTCCTACTCCTATCTTTTTCTTTCATTTTCACTTTAAATGATCTCATTATTTCTATTTCGTTTGGATGCTAAGAATCATTCTCCTTTGCAGATACCATGTATTTAGTATCATTCATGAATGAACTCAATGAGATGATGTTAGGCTATGCATGTTAACTACTAAAAGGCTTAAATCCTACCCATTTGTGTGCTCCATTCACCCTCGTTGCAGCCAAACACTTTAGCCTAACTCTTTCATCACCCACACCATACTCTACCCATTCTAACCCATTACAAGCCATACCTTATAGTTTGGGGAATACCAAGGTGATGAAGACTAAAGGTAAATTGAGCTTAGAACAAGATTGTGGCATGTACCGAGGGCACCTATGTTGAAGATGCTTCTAAAAAAAAAAAAGAGGTTATAAAAAAAAAAAAGAGAATTAAAATGGATACAAGTTCCAAAACTCCTCATTATAAGACATAGGGTCTGGATGCCAAAAACAAAGAAGAAAGAAAACAAATGCAAGTGAAGAGCATGATCCTCAAGAACACTTTGGTATGCCCCAAGCTCTAGTATTTCATATCACTTCTCTCGTAACCTATAACCTAAGCCTTACATTACAATCTTGAGAAAGACCTAGCTGATCATTGAGGATGTATTCATGATGTGATGGTAAGTGTGTGTGTTATCTATATTCTTAGCATTTGATTCATTTCATGAGATCTACTCAGAAATTGTGCTTTCATTTCAGATTTCATATGTGAGAATTTTGATTCCCTTTGCATAATTTCACTTATATATGGTTGTGGAGAGATTAAAACCTTAAGATCTGAGTGAAAATTTGAGTGAAATCTGTGAGGAGTAGAGTTGAGGCGAATTCTATCTTAAGCATTTGGGTATGGTGACCTTGAAGTTGTAAGACATGGAGAAATATCTTTATACGTTACAATTGATACGATTCTTTGAAGTGACAATCTTTTGAGTTGAATGAAAAACAAAATCTTCATTGGTTCTTATTAGTTTGTTTAAAGCATGTTTTAGCCAATTTGTTTGCAGTTTTTGTAGATGTTTGTGGGTTCATCACTGTGATGCGAAAATAGTTAAACACACAAATTAAACCCTATGGATGACAATTGTAGTAAATGAGCAAATAGGGATCGTTCTAGACCGGGGATTAACTAGGGATGCTAATCAATGTGAAATTGACTCAAAAACGTAAGAACACAATATAAAACACTTACTAGACTCAAAGAATGCAAAACTAAACTTTAAAACACTAAAACAAACCAAAAGACTCAAACATCACCCAAAACACTCAAAACTGCCTTAAAAACACTTTCTGGGCAGTTTTGGACACTTTGGTGAATTTGGACGAATTTGTGTAACAAATTGAATCAAAACACTTAAAAACACAAACTAAGACACTTTCTAACTAAGTTGGACACTAAAGTAAAGGGGGATTAAGGTTGTGACGAAATTAAATTAAATAAAACAAGTTAATAAACTAGGCAGATTGTATAAACGGGTTTGAGAAACAAGATGATGGATGGATTAGTTAGAGGTCCATTCTCCACACATGACACATTTATATATGAATCGATTCTCCAATTGTTTTTCATTAACTATGATGCTCAACACCCCAAGTTAACCGTGATGCACTAATTAACTCTCAAATTTTCCTTAAGTTATTGAATTGGATGATGCATGCGACAATTCAAATCATTCTCCAATGGTTCTCAACATGAATGCATAGAAGAGATACAATGAGAGATCATTATGCTCTATGAAAATTATAAGTGTTGACGAGGCAATTGTAACTATGAATGCATGATACTTTTGCCAAGAATTCAATTAACGCGGTTGTGACTAGCAACCTTCACTACTCATGTTTATAAACTTGTGACGATTAGGTGAAACTCATTTATAAACTAGCATCGAGTTTATGCATGAAGACTAAGTATGCATCCCTAATCAACATACAAAAACAAGTCTTTAATAAACATGATAATTGAATTGCAATCACAAATTAACAAATCACAATTGGAAGAAATCAATTCATATTTCAAACATATCCATGGCTTCAAACTTTCCCCTAACTAATTAGGGGTTTAGCCACTCATGATTACAACAAACTTAGAGAGTAATAACAAAGTAAACATTGAAAACAAGAATTGAAGTACACCTAAAAATTCCAACAACTCAATCTTGAATTGTATGAACGTTTAGGCCTCTTCTCCTCTAGTTGCTGCGGCACAAGGGGTTTTGGTGAGTTTTGGGGGTTATGGATGATGTAGAAGGATGTGTTTAGGGTAGGGATGGATGTAGGGGAAGGTAAGGAGTGTTTTTGGGCAGAAAATATGAAGAATGGTGAAGTATGGTAGTGCTAGAGAGAGGGGAGGAATTTCTGGCGTGAATGAATGTGTATGAGAGATGGTTTTCTGAAATGGAAGAGTGTGTGTTTTGTGGCTGCAATGCATGCTTATTTATAGGTGAAATGGGGGGAACATGATGACTAGGAATTAGGTGGAAAGCTGAAATGGTGATGGGAGATGCATGTGGCAGAAATGCATGTGATTAAAGGGTGGGAATGCATGTGTTTTGACAGAAAATAAAAGGGAATGCTGGAAATCTGGAATGGGAACCCACGGCATGGTTGTTTTCTGGTGGTGAATGGGTTTATGTTTGAATGGTGCATGTGGGTTGATTATTTAAAGGGAGTGCATGTGGAATAAAGGTTGGAATGAACATGAAATGCACGGTTTTGAGAGATGATTATGGATGCATGTGTTGAATGATTATGGGTGTATGTGGGCGGAAATGCATGTGGGAATGCATGTGATTTGGCTGAAATGAAAGGTAGTGGGAAGTGCATGTAAGCCACGGCAAGGAATGCATTTTCTGAATGAATGAAGGCAGGTTATGTGGAAGGGCTTGAACAAAGGTAGAAGCATGGCACAAAGGTGAATGGGTGATGTGTGAATGTGGTTGAATGATTAAAGTGTAAATGATTAATGAATGGTTCTTTGTTGATGGTGGAAATCTGAAATGATGAAGTGGAATGTGCATGTGGCTGCAATGATGGTGTTTTGCACGGCAATGATGGAGAAAGAATGTGTGGATGTATGGTTGTGTTGGTGATGAATGTGAACTCTTTGTTCTTCATTTTCATTCCTTTGGTCTTCAATTTCGTCCATCTACTTGGCTTTAAGCATATGCAATCCATTCCAATCTCTAATTTGCTCCAAAAGGCTCCGAAAGGCATCCTTTTGCATCCTTAGCCATATGAACCTATAAACACACGAAAATGACTTTAAACACTAAATTAAGTAAGAAAACACAACATAAATGCATAAGAACTAGCTAACTAAGGCGCATAAATATGCTTCTATCAAATTCCCCCACACTTAGCTTTTGCTAGTCCTCGAGCAAAACAAAGAAACAAAACATAACCTAAACCTTCCAACGTTCACCTCAGGGATTTCCAATGGTACATGACAAGTTAAAAATCATCATCCCCACAGATTTGAGTCATCTTTACAATTGAAAACATACTTAATCATAGTCACCACTTACTAGTTCACAATTAATCGATTAAAAGAATGTTTTGAATGTAGTAACATGCCTTAGAGAATTTGCTCAATCCTTACAAGATATGCACTCAATTTTCACTCAAATTTTCTAACTACACACCCTATACTAGTTATATGTGAGAAGATTGATGTAAATATGAAAACGAATGCTCACATATACGTATAACAAAGAACGCAATTTTTGGAGTTAATAAGCATGTTTAGAAATGATCTCATGAATGGAATGCTACTACTTAGATGCGAGAACTAATGACCATATGCTCATACCAAATTCAAACTCCACAAATTGAAACACATAACACTCAAGAATGAAGTCAAGGGTTGTAACGGGGCTTGGGGTAGTGGTTAACAAAGAAAAGATAAGGAGAACAAGCGTTCTTCAAGTAATAGTAAGCAAAGTAGTGTACTTAAGACTTAGAATTCATTTAGATTGCAGAAATTAACTTTAAAACACAAGGGGAAGACTTAGACAACTCCTTAGGGCCGAATTCATTGTTTTGGACCCTTACTTCAACAAACAATACTTTAGAATTCTTTTTCACAACTTTTCAACTCTTTTTCATACTTTTCACGCCTTTTTTTTTTTTTTTTTTTTTTTTTTTTTTTTTTTTTCTTTTCTTTCATGCCGTGCCTATGGCACACAAATTCTCACACAAGAACACTTCCCCCACACTTGTTTTCTGCCAACATAAATCGAAAGAAATTCAATTTGAATCATGCTTTACTAAGCTTTAAGAACAAGGGTGTGGATGGTCCTAATCTAGGCTAGGTGAGGATAATGTGGGTTAACTTAAACATAAAATGACATGGGATACACGGCAATATGGCTAAGGTGGTGGTCACTACACAACTTCATCTTGAATCTGTGTTATGCAAATCAATAACATGCTTTGAATGAAATGGGCATGAGTTCTAGCATTTGGAACTAAATGATGAAACGCCTCTAAGTAGTAACCAAGCAAAGAATAATGAGATCATGCAACGACTTAGAAAACAAAAATGCACAGATTCTAACTCTCCAAATAAACGTTTAGGCTCAAGTCTCACAAGGTTGTAGCGTTAATTTGAGTTCCTTCCTTCAAGCATGTTACAAAAACTGATTTTTTATTTTTTATTTTTTATGATTGCATGTGAAGTCATAAGTTATAACCACAACCAAGCATACACAAAGAGTAAATCAAACTTTCATCCATGTTAATCACTCTCTTTAACAGCCATGTAATTACAAACCGAATCCTCATCATTGTGTTGGAAGGTACCCTAAAACAAAAACAAACACACAAAAACACTTTGAAAACAACTCTTTTTGGGTTTTTAAAACAAATTTTTCAAATTTTTATGTGATTTTCGGATTTTTACTTCAAAACACACTAAAACACACCAAAACTGCTTAAAAACACTTAAAAACAGCAAGGAACAAGTCTATAAGTAAAGGGTGATAAAATCCCATGAATTTGCATCAAAAACACTTAGTTACCCCCCCACACTTAAATCAAACATTGTCCTCAATGTTTCAAGCATAAAATCACACAAAACACAAAGAAACACACAAACAGCAAGTAAAACAACTAAATAGGCAGATTCGAAATAAACAACAAAGTGAAGGGTTTAGGAACGCAAATCTGGAATTGGAGTGATTCCTTGAGCTTCCTTTGTTGAATTGCATGGGTTGCCTCCCAAGTAGCGCTTTCTTTAACGTCTTGCAGCCAGACGAAGACACGTTCATGCTCCATTAGAGCCCACGGCATGGAGTGGGATCTCCTCCACGACATGCTCCACAAAGTTCTCATAGTATGGCTTCAATCTATGTCCGTTCACCTTGAACTCGTGGCCACTTTTTAAGCTTTGGACTTGGACTGCACCATGAGGAAAAACATTAGTAACAACAAGAGGTCCAATCCATTTAGAACGTAACTTACCAGGGAATAACCGAAGTCTTGAATCAAAAAGCAACACTTTCTGCCCCTTGGAGAACGTTTTGGTACGAAGCATCTTATCATGATAAGCCTTCGTCTTGTCCTTGTAGATGCGAGCATTCTCGTAAGCCTCGTTCCTAATCTCCTCAAGTTCATCTAATTGGAGCTTCCTATGAACTCCAGCAGCGTCTATGTCCAAATTGAAGGTTTTCACAGCCCAATGTGCCTTGTGTTCTAACTCAACGGGCAAATGACATGGCTTACCATATATAAGCCGAAAAGGTGACATGCCAAGGGGAGTTTTGTAAGCCGTACGATAGGCCCACAATGCATCGTCCAAGCGCAAACTCCAATCTCTTCTTGAGGGTCCCACGGTTTTCTCTAGGACTTGTTTGATCTCCCTATTTGAAACCTCCGCTTGCCCATTGGTTTGAGGGTGATAAGGTGTGGAAACCTTATGAGTAACGTTGTACTTCTTGAGCAAAGCTTCAATGGTGCGGTTACGAAAGTGAGAACCCCCATCACTAATTAAAACTCGTGGCATCCCAAACCTAGCAAAAATATTAGATTTCACAAAATCTGCAACAACCTTAGAATCGTTAGTACGGGTGGCTTTGGCTTCCACCCATTTGGAAACATAATCGACAGCTAGCAAGATATAAGTGAAACCAAAAGATGGAGGGAAGGGGCCCATGAAATCAATACCCCAAACATCAAAAATTTCCACAAAGGAGCGAGATTGTTGCGGCATTTGGTCCTTAGGCCCTATGTTACCTGTTCTTTGACACTTATCGCATGTTACACAAAACATTTTAGCATCTTTAAAGAGATTAGGCCAATAAAATCCAGATTGTAACACCTTTAGGGCTGTCCTTTGGGTGCCAAAATGTCCCCCACATGCATAAGTATGGCAGAATGTAAGAATGGAATTAAATTCAGATTCGGGCACACATCTACGCACAATCTGATCTGGGCAGAATTTCCATAAATATGGATCATCCCAAACATAAAAACGCGCATCATGAACAAGTTTATCACGTTGGAACTTGTTTAGGGTACTAGGAACTTGCTTAGACACCAAGAAATTGACCAAATCGGCATACCAAGGGGTTCTTACCTCAATGGACAGAAGTTGCTCATCCGGAAACGTTTCTAAAATGGGGGTGGACTCTTCCTCACGCACCATTCTACTTAGGTGGTCAGCCACCACGTTTTCACACCCTTTCTTGTCTCGGATTTCAAGATTGAACTCTTGAAGTAGGAGCATCCAACGAATGAGTCTTGGCTTAGCCTCCTTTTTGGTGAGAAGATACTTCAAGGCTGCATGGTCAGTGAAAACAATTACTTTAGTACCAAGAAGATATGATCTAAACTTATCTAAAGCAAATACAACCGCCAAAAGTTCTTTTTCGGTTGTAGAATAATTCAATTGAGCATCATTTAAAGTGCGTGAAGCATAATAAATAACATGTGGCTGTTTATTTTTCCTTTGACCCAAAACAGCCCCAAGTGCATAATCCGATGCATCACACATCAATTCAAAGGGAATGGACCAATCCGGGGGAGTTATGATGGGTGCCGTGGTGAGTAAGTCTTTTAGATGCTTGAATGCCTTCTCACACGCCTCGTTGAACTCAAAAGACACATCCTTTTGGAGTAGGCGGCATAGGGGTTGTGCAATCTTGGAAAAGTCCTTGATAAATCGTCGATAGAATCCTGCATGGCCAAGAAAAGAACGGACCTCTCTAACCGACGTAGGAGAGGGTAAGTGACGTACAAGATCTATTTTAGACTTATCAACTTCAATTCCTTTTTCAGAGATGATATGACCCAAAACTATACCTTGTTTAACCATAAAATGACATTTTTCCCAATTCAAAACAAGGTTAGTTTCCATGCATCTTTTCAAGATTAAAGTGAGATTATGCAAACAAGCATCAAATGAGTCTCCAAACACACTAAAATCGTCCATAAATACTTCAATTATCTTTTCAACATAATCAGAGAAGATACTTACCATGCATCGTTGGAAAGTGGCCGGTGCATTGCATAAACCAAATGGCATACGAGGATATGCAAAAGTACCAAATGGACAAGTAAAGGTGGTCTTTTCTTGATCATCCGGCGTTATGACAATTTGATTATAACCCGAATAACCATCAAGAAAGCAATAAAAAGAATGACCGGCTAACCTTTCAAGCATTTGATCAATGAATGGCAAAGGGAAGTGATCTTTCCTTGTTGCGGCATTTAGCTTTCTATAGTCAATGCACACCCTCCAACCGGTTTGAATGCGTGTAGGCACAAGTTCATTTTCTTCATTCTTCACCACAGTCACTCCGGATTTCTTTGGCACAACTTGAACCGGTGAAACCCAACGGCTATCCGAGATAGGATAGATCACCCCACAATCTAGAAGCTTGATAATCTCCTTTTTCACAACTTCCATCATTGGAGGGTTGAGCCGGCGTTGAGCCTCTCTGGTTGGTTTAGCCCCCTCCTCTAAAAGTATGCGATGCATGCAAGTTGTAGGACTAATACCCTTTATGTCGGCCAAGGTCCATCCTATGGCCGTCTTGTGCTCTTTCAACACCCGAATCAATTTCTCCTCCTCCATTGCTGTGAGGGATAAGGAAACTATGACAGGCAACGTCTCATTGTCTCCCAAATAGACATACTTCAAATGATCCGGCAATGGTTTAAGCTCAAGAATGGGTGCCTGAATCACTGAAGGTAACAACTTGTTAGTCGAAACAGGAATTGGACTCGGTTTTGGAGGCTTACCAAAGTGTTGTGGCAATGACTCAAGTGCAGCAACCATCTCGGCCTCATCTTCACTTCTAGGCACGGCAAAACCAGATTTTTGCCCAATTCCTTGTGCAATTGTTGTTTCAAGTGTATCCCTCTCCAAAGAATCGAGAAATTCCTGCGCCAAATCATCAATTATATCAATAGAAAAGCAAGAATGATCGTCCTTAGGAAATTTAATACTTTCAGAAAGATTGAAATCAATGACTTCCCCATCAAATTCCATCGTTAAAGTTCCTTTAAACACATCTATCTTGGTGCGGGCTGTTTTCATGAAGGGCCTCCCTAATAGAATCGGTAATGGGGTGGAATGGGGTGAATCCTCCATGTCAAGCACGTAGAAATCCGCTGGAAAAATCAAGTTATCAACCTGTACCAAAACATCTTCCAAAACACCCTTTGGATATGCATTAGAACGATCGGCTAATTGAATTATCACACCATCATTTTTAAGCTCACCTAAGTTCATAGATGCATAAATAGAGTATGGCATAACATTAATCGAAGCCCCTAAGTCTAACATGCATTGTTCAAACTTAGTATTACCAATAACGCACGGAATTGTAAAACTACCCGGATCTTTGCATTTAGGGGGTAATTTCCTTTGTAACACAGCAGAGACATTTTCACTTACCTGGACCACCTCCTTGTTTGAAATCCTCTTCCTCGTTGTGCAAAGCTCTTTTAAGAACTTGGCATACTTAGGGACTTGCTTGATTGCATCAAGGAGCGGAATGTTAACTTGAACTTTCCTAAAGGTTTCCAAAATGTCCTTTTCACTCTCCTCCTTCTTTGATTGCCTAAACCTGCTAGGAAAGGGCACGTTTAGTGGAATAGAACTTGACAAAGTCGAATTTGGACTTACCTTAGGCATATTGGACGGTTTTGGCACAATAGGGGGCTGCGGCAAAGATTCTTTCACCCTTGCCGTGGCCTTTATTCCTTGTTCCTCCTCTTCTTGCAGCAACACGTCCTCTTCTTGACTTGTTTTGGACGTGCTTGGGGTGGTTTCGACCTCCTTACCACTTCTCAACATGATTGCCTTGGCAGATTCGAATCCTCCCCTTGGATTGACAATGGTTGAGCTAGGGAGCTTGCCTTTGTCTCGGAATTGTCCTACAAATTCCGCAATCTGCCCAATTTGTTTCTCCAAGTGATCCACCCTTTTGTCTTGGTTTTGCATGGCTTTGGTTTGATCCTCTTGCCCCTGAGACAAATTGGTAAGTAATTTAAGAAGTGTTTCATTTCCCAACGACGTACCTTGATTGTTTTGGGCAGGTTGTGCTTGGTTTGGATTGGGGCCGAATGGCTTGGTGTAGAACCCCGGGGGTTGTTGTCTAAAGCCTCCTTGTTGTTGAGGTTGTTGAGGTTCCCTCCACTTGAAGTTTGGATGGTCTCTCCAACCCGGATTGTATGTGTTGGAATATGGATCATTCCTTGGTTGATTGTGGCTCGGAAATCCAATGGCATTTGCACTCTCCCATCCCCCATTCTCAATCAATTGAGGGCATTTTTCCGAAGGGTGTCCTTGGATAGAACATACACCACATACAATCGGTCCTTGTATCTTCATTCCTTCGGCCATCTGAGACACAATAGAAGTAAGATTAGCTATCTGAGATTGAATATCGGATTGAGAACTTACCTCATTCAAGTGTTGCCGTGGGGGGTCCCTTTGCCCAAGTCCTTCATATTGTTGTGCATTTAGAGCACGGTTTGCAATTAGGGTCTTGGCCGACATAGGAGTTTTGTCCACCAATGCACCTCCCGCCGAAGCATCGAGCATTTGCCTTTCAATGGGAAGAAGGCCCTCATAGAAATATTGAAGGAGAAGCTCCTCCTTCATTTGATGTTGAGGACATGATGCAACAAGGGCTTTAAAACGCTCGTAGTATGCCGGAAAAGATTCTCCTTGACTTTGTTGGATTCCGCTAATTTTCTTCCTCAAGAGAATGACTCTTGAAGTAGGGAAGAACTTCTCCAAGAACGCTCTCTTCATGCTCTCCCAAGAAGTAACGGTCCCGGGTGCCAATTCATAAAGCCAATCCTTAGCTTTTTCCACAAGAGAGAATGGAAAAGCTTTCATCATTAGAATGTTCCCATCGACATTTATGGGTGTCATGCTCGAACAAACAACCTCGAACTCCTTGAGATGCTTGTTGGGATCTTCCATGGAAAGCCCATGGTATTTCGGAATGTGGTGCAACAAGCTTGACTTCAACTCGAATTCATCGGTCTTGCCTTGGGCAGCCGCGGGGTATTGAATGCATAATGGTGCGGCATTGGCCAACCCCGAGGCCGAAAGCTCTTTAATGGTCCGATTGTCCGCTGCCATAACTTCTTCTTCCACACTTTCAAACTCAGATTCGGCCTCTGAACTTGAACTAGGTTCACTAGGTTCACTAGGTTCGGGATGCCTCCTCTTTCTTCTCAAATCACGTTCAAAATCGTCGTTAAAGTCCAAGATATGTGCATGCACAGTTTGAGAACTCCGCGTCATGCACTAGTACCTAAACCAAGAAAACAAAACAAAATAAGAAAACTAGGTAAATTACACTAAAAACATACGGCAAAAACACAAGGGATTAGCAATTTTGCTAATCCCCGGCAACGGCGCCAAAATTTGATGCGAAAATAGTTAAACACACAAATTAAACCCTATTGATGACAATTGTAGTAAATGAGCAAATAGGGATCGTTCTAGACCGGGGATTAACTAGGGATGCTAATCAATGTGAAATTGACTCAAAAACGTAAGAACACAATATAAAACACTTACTAGACTCAAAGAATGCAAAACTAAACTTTAAAACACTAAAACAAACCAAAAGACTCAAACATCACCCAAAACACTCAAAACTGCCTTAAAAACACTTTCTGGGCAGTTTTGGACACTTTGGTGAATTTGGACGAATTTGTGTAACAAATTGAATCAAAACACTTAAAAACACAAACTAAGACACTTTCTAACTAAGTTGGACACTAAAGTAAAGGGGGATTAAGGTTTTGACGAAATTAAATTAAATAAAACAAGTTAATAAACTAGGCAGATTGTATAAACGGGTTTGAGAAACAAGATGATGGATGGATTAGTTAGAGGTCCATTCTCCACACATGACACATTTATATATGAATCGATTCTCCAATTGTTTTTCATTAACTATGATGCTCAACACCCCAAGTTAACCGTGATGCACTAATTAACTCTCAAATTTTCCTTAAGTTATTGAATTGGATGATGCATGCGACAATTCAAATCATTCTCCAATGGTTCTCAACATGAATGCATAGAAGAGATACAATGAGAGATCATTATGCTCTATGAAAATTATAAGTGTTGACGAGGCAATTGTAACTATGAATGCATGATACTTTTGCCAAGAATTCAATTAACGCGGTTGTGACTAGCAACCTTCACTACTCATGTTTATAAACTTGTGACGATTAGGTGAAACTCATTTATAAACTAGCATCGAGTTTATGCATGAAGACTAAGTATGCATCCCTAATCAACATACAAAAACAAGTCTTTAATAAACATGATAATTGAATTGCAATCACAAATTAACAAATCACAATTGGAAGAAATCAATTCATATTTCAAACATATCCATGGCTTCAAACTTTCCCCTAACTAATTAGGGGTTTAGCCACTCATGATTACAACAAACTTAGAGAGTAATAACAAAGTAAACATTGAAAACAAGAATTGAAGTACACCTAAAAATTCCAACAACTCAATCTTGAATTGTATGAACGTTTAGGCCTCTTCTCCTCTAGTTGCTGCGGCACAAGGGGTTTTGGTGAGTTTTGGGGGTTATGGATGATGTAGAAGGATGTGTTTAGGGTAGGGATGGATGTAGGGGAAGGTAAGGAGTGTTTTTGGGCAGAAAATATGAAGAATGGTGAAGTATGGTAGTGCTAGAGAGAGGGGAGGAATTTCTGGCGTGAATGAATGTGTATGAGAGATGGTTTTCTGAAATGGAAGAGTGTGTGTTTTGTGGCTGCAATGCATGCTTATTTATAGGTGAAATGGGGGGAACATGATGACTAGGAATTAGGTGGAAAGCTGAAATGGTGATGGGAGATGCATGTGGCAGAAATGCATGTGATTAAAGGGTGGGAATGCATGTGTTTTGACAGAAAATAAAAGGGAATGCTGGAAATCTGGAATGGGAACCCACGGCATGGTTGTTTTCTGGTGGTGAATGGGTTTATGTTTGAATGGTGCATGTGGGTTGATTATTTAAAGGGAGTGCATGTGGAATAAAGGTTGGAATGAACATGAAATGCACGGTTTTGAGAGATGATTATGGATGCATGTGTTGAATGATTATGGGTGTATGTGGGTGGAAATGCATGTGGGAATGCATGTGATTTGGCTGAAATGAAAGGTAGTGGGAAGTGCATGTAAGCCACGGCAAGGAATGCATTTTCTGAATGAATGAAGGCAGGTTATGTGGAAGGGCTTGAACAAAGGTAGAAGCATGGCACAAAGGTGAATGGGTGATGTGTGAATGTGGTTGAATGATTAAAGTGTAAATGATTAATGAATGGTTCTTTGTTGATGGTGGAAATCTGAAATGATGAAGTGGAATGTGCATGTGGCTGCAATGATGGTGTTTTGCACGGCAATGATGGAGAAAGAATGTGTGGATGTATGGTTGTGTTGGTGATGAATGTGAACTCTTTGTTCTTCATTTTCATTCCTTTGGTCTTCAATTTCGTCCATCTACTTGGCTTTAAGCATATGCAATCCATTCCAATCTCTAATTTGCTCCGAAAGGCTCCGAAAGGCATCCTTTTGCATCCTTAGCCATATGAACCTATAAACACACGAAAATGACTTTAAACACTAAATTAAGTAAGAAAACACAACATAAATGCATAAGAACTAGCTAACTAAGGCGCATAAATATGCTTCTATCACACTGTAAACCCTCAGGAGACACAACTCCTCCAACTAGGGACACCTAGGGGTTCAAAGGCTTGTTGTACATGCTCAGTGCAATCGTTTGGCCAGCGAAAGTGGTTTAGTTAGATGTTTGTGTTGGTGTGTTTTAATTTTAAGTTTGCTCGAGGACTAGGAAAAACCAGGTTTGGGGGTATTTGATAAGTCTCTTTTTGCATGCATTTATATATTCCTTATTTGGCGTCTTTGTGATGTTTTTGGATTGAACTAGTTGCATTTTACATTATTTGGTGTTAGTGTGCAGTCAAGTGTGTATTTGGATCAAAGGGAAGGTGATAGGAGCATATTCATGCGACTTAAATGGCTTGTTCTCGTGCATTTACGTTATGTTTCTTTAGTTATTTTAGTCCTTTAAGCTATTTTCGTGTGTTTGTAGGTCCAAAGGGCTAAAGGAGCAAAAAGATGCATTTTGGAGACTTTTGGAGCACTTTTGGGCTAAGGATGGATAGCTTATGCTTGGCGCCAAAGTGTTGGACGAAATTGAAGATCTAATTGAAGACCAAAGTGTTGGAACCTTGTTCCCTTTAGTTTTAGGACATTTAAACCTTTCCAATTTCCTTAGCCGTGCATAACATTCCAACATTCCACTCCTTCATTTCAGCCACACTCCCACATATCATTACTTATCATCACCACTTATCACTTATCATAACCACATATCATATCACTTATCACTTATCACTTATCACTTATCATCATCACTTATCATATCACTTATCATAATCACTTATCACTTAACATGCACCCATCACCTAACACAAAACCTTGCAGCCACATGCATTCCCCTTTTGCACATGCTTTCCCATTTCATTATTCATTCACCTTAATCATTCCCTCACATGTTTTCCCAACCCATTGCAGCACATGCACATTCACCCTTCATTATTTCCATCCACATGCATTTATCATCATTCACCCTAGCTTTAAGTCACATACAAACACATTCAAATCAGCCACATGCATCTCCCATCTCATTTCCAGATTGTCCCCTTGCACATGCAGCCACTTATTCAAAGCACATGCATTTCCACCCTTTAATCACATGCATAAATCAGCCACATGCATCTCCCATCACCATTCCAGATTTCCACCACCCTCCTAGCTGTCATGTTCCCCCCATTTCACCTATAAATAACCCTTCATTGCAGCCACAAAGGGGGGGATCGATTCACCACAGAAATAAGGCCTTTGTGCCAGAAATTCATCCATTCCATAAACACTTCCATTCCATTGTACATACCACCAACACTTCCCCCTTTGTGCCGTGAGTTTCCCTTACAATCCAAACACCATCCTTCCATTTTCACCACTACCCAAACTATTCACACCATCAAACTATCCTTAGACCTTGTGCTACAACGAAGAGGAAGAGAAGAATGCCTAAACGTTCACACAATTCAAGTTTGAGTTGTTGGAATGTTTAGGTTTTTCTTTGATTTCAATGTTAATTTCAATACTCTTTGTTTTGTACGTATGAGGAATGGAAGAGAAGAGTGCCTAAACGTTCATACAATTCAAGTTTGAGTTGTTGGAATGTTTAGGTGTTTCTTTGATTTCAAAGTTATGAGGAAATTCGAAATATATGTTTATGCTTGCATTTTGATTTGATTACTTCTAATTGCGTTTCATAAGTTGTGATTCAATTTGTTTAACCGTTTGATTGATAAGTTATTTATGTATGTTTATTGAGAGTGCACGCTTAATTTTCATGCATGAATATGACGCTAGAATATAAGTGAGTTTCACCTAATAGTTACGAACTTATATTCACAAGTAGTGGAGGTTGCTTATAAACAATCGCGTTAAACGAATTCTTGGCATAAGTTTCATGCGTATTCCATAGTAATGAATGCCTCGTCAACACTTATAATTTTCATAGAGCGTAATGATTCTTGCTTGTATCTCTATTATGCAATCATGTAGGGGACTTGTGGGGAATGTTTTGAATTGTTGTATGCGCTAACCCATCCAATTCAATAACGTTAGGAAGATTTGAAGGTTAATGAGTCAAAACTAATTGTATTTTCGTCCAAATTAGTGTTAGGTGTTCAAAACTGCCCAGATTGTGTTTTTAAGGCAGTTTTGAGTGTTTTGTTGCTGTTTTGAGTCTTTTGGTTTGTTTTAGTGTTCCAGTGTTTAGTTTTGCATTCTTTGAGTCTAGTTTAGTGTTTTAACCTTTGTTTTACGTTTTTGAGTCAGTTTTCAAGTGTTTTAGCAACCCCTCCTAATCCCCGGTTTAGAACGATCCCTACTTATACATATACTACAATTGTCAAAAGAGGGTTTTAATTTGTGTGCTATTATATATCACATCAAATTTTTGGCGCCGTTGCCGGGGATTAGCAAGTTTGCTAATCCCCCGTTGTTTCTTTTTGTTTCTTTTTGTTTTCTTTTTGTTTTAGCTACTGACCTTATTTCTTTTCTTGTTTGTAGGTACTACTTTATGACTCGTAGTTCTCAAACTATTAGTGCAAACATCTTGGATTTCGACGACGATTTTGAGCGCACTTTGAGAAAGAAGAAGAAGAACCCAAAACTTCACCCATCAAGTTCTAGTTCGACTTCCAATCTTGAGGAGGAAGAAGAACCCACGGCAAGGGAGGAAGAAGAGGTCCAAACCATGGCAGCAGACAACCGTACAATCAAGGAGCTTTCCGCTTCGGGAATGGACAATGCCGCACCCTTGTGCACCCAATACCCAAGGGCGGCTCAAGACAAGACCGACGAATTTGAATTGAAGTCAAGTTTGTTGCACCACATTCCAAAGTTCCATGGACTGTCCATGGAGGATCCCAACAAGCATTTGAAGGAGTTCGAGGTGGTGTGTTCGAGCATGACTCCAATTAACGTTGATAGTAGTATTTTGAAGATGAAGGCTTTCCCGTTCTCACTTTTGGAGAAGGCCAAGGATTGGTTATACGAGTTAGCACCCGGAACGGTCACTTCTTGGGAGAGCATTAAGAGGTCGTTTCTTGAAAAGTTCTTTCCTACTTCAAGAGTCATTCTCTTGAGAAAGAAGATTAGCGGAATCCAACAAAGTCAAGGGGAGTCTTTTCCAACATACTACGAGCGTTTTAAAGCCCTTGTTGCATCATGTCCTCAACATCAAATGAAGGAGGAGCTTCTACTTCAATACTTCTATGAAGGTCTTCTTCCTATTGAAAGGCAAATGCTTGATGCTTTGGCGGGAGGTGCGTTGGTGGATAAAACTCCCATGGCAGCCAAGAATCTCATTGCAAACCGGGCTCTCAATGCACAACAATACGAAGGAATTGGGCAAAGGGACCCCCCACGGCAACAAGTGCATGAGGTAAGTTCTCAATCCGACATTCAAACTCAGTTAGCTAATCTTACTTCTCTTGTGTCTCAGATGGCCGAAGGAATGAAGATCCAAGGTCCAATTGTATGTGGCGTATGTTCTATTCAAGGTCATCCTTCGGAAAAGTGCCCTCAATTGATTGAGAATGGGGGATGGGAAAGTGCAAACGCCATTGGATTTCCAAGCCAAAATCAGCCAAGGAATGATCCATATTCCAATACATACAATCCGGGTTGGAGAGACCATCCAAACTTCAAGTGGAGGGAGCCTCAACAACCTTACAAACAAGTAGGTTTTAGGCAGCAACCACCAGGGTTTTACACCAAAACCCACGGCCAAGAAGCATCACAACCCTAATCTGCCCAAAACCATCAAGGTACATCTTTAGATAATGCTACAATTCTTAAGTTACTAGTTTGTCTCAGGGGCAAGAAAATCAAAACAAAGCATTGAAAAACCAAGAAAAAGCAATGCAAAACCAAGACAAAAGGGTGGACCACTTAGAGAAGCAAATAGGGCAGATTGCAGAGTTTGTGGGACAATTCCGAGACCAAGGCAAGCTTCCAAGCTCAACCATTGTCAATCCAAAGGGAGGGTTCGAATCTGCCAAAGCAATCACTTTGAGGAGTGGAAAAGAAGTTGGCACCACATCCACACCACCCAAAACAAGTCCTAACGAAGAAGAAACATTGCAACATGATGCGAGATTTTATACGCGCACAAATTAAACCCTCTTTTTGTCAATTGTAGTATAAGTATAAGTAGGGATCGTTCTTAATCGAGGATTAGGAGGGATTGCAAATCACTTGGAAACTGACTCAAAAACGTAAAATAAAGTTTAAAACACTAAACTAGACTCAAAGAATGCGAAACTAAACGCTTAAAACACTCAAACAAACTAAAAGACTCAAAATAGCACAAACACACTCAAATCTGCCTAAAAACCACTTTCTGGGCAGTTTTGAGTACAAACACAAACTTGGACGAAATTAAGTTATGACTTGACTCAAGACTCTTAAAAACACAAACTAAATGTAATTCTAACTAATCTAACACTTTAAAATAAATGGGGGATTGGTTTTGACGAATTTAAAACTAAAACAGAAACTTGGAATTAAAATAGATTCTAAAAACGAAATTAATGAAATAAAATGATGAGAAACTAGTTAGAGGGTTCCTTATCCACACATGAACATATGCATATAATTTGATTCCCAGTTATGACTTCAACGAACGATGAATGACAATGCTCCAAGTTAATTAGGTCCGCTTAAACTAACTTTCAGATTTCCCTAGATTCATTGGATTGAATGGAATACGCATTACAACCAAATTATTCCTAATCAAAGTCCCTAACCATGGAATACGCATGATAGAGACATTCAACAAAGATCATTAAGTTCAACGGAAATCATAAACATCGACTAGGCATTCATAACTATGGAATACGCATGTTAATCCAGCCTAGGGTTTACTAAACACAATCGTGACTAGCGATCTTTACTACTCATGAATATAAGTTCATAATGATAAGGTGAAATTTCCTTAAATCCTAGCATTAAGTTTAGGCATGCAAATTAAGTGTCGACCCTCAACCCACATACATAAACAAGTTCTTAATCAAAACAGAAAAGTAAACCACATTTAAAGTTCATGAATTCATAACTGGAGTAAATCAAATCATAACCAACATATGTCCATGGCTTCAAATTCGCCTCTAACTAAAAAGAAATTAGTTCCACATGTTTAACATAATTGAACAATGTTAAGTCTCTTTTTGCATGCATTTATATATTCCTTATTTGGCGTCTTTGTGATGTTTTTGGATTGAACTAGTTGCATTTTACATTATTTGGTGTTAGTGTGCAGTCAAGTGTGTATTTGGATCAAAGGGAAGGCAAATGAAGTAAAAACCTTTCCTTTTGATAGCTGAGCATTATTCCAAACGTGGAGAGGGTTCTTGGGAATTAATTTGAAGTCCAAATATGAGGAATCTAAGACTAATATGGCGGAGGGAATTCAAGAGAAGATGTGACTAGGAAAGTGGTGCATTGGAGTCACATTGGGTGGTTCTAAACAAGGCAAAAACATGCGGACACCTTGTTATTCCACATAACTTGTGCCGTGTAATCCCTTGCCTTGTCCAACTCCATTTTGCACCAAAAACACCCATTCCCATTAACTAAAACATTCAGCCATATTTCCACCAAGAAACACAATCATGTCATGAAAATCCCATGTGGTTCCAAGTCAGATTATGCACTTCTAAAACATCAAAACATGCATTCACATGCATGTTCACAACCTGACCGTGCATTCCATCACCTTTCTCCATTTCATCTTTGCAGAAATCCACATGCATCTCAATTAAACATTCCATGCCATTTCCAGCTCCCTTATGCACCTCCACCACCGAAACAAATCACCTTTGCATTTCCAATTCCTTCATGTTCATCCCGTGCACTCCCATACCCAATTCCAGATTATTCTAACCAGTTTCAGATTGTCCACTCCCTTGTGGCAGACATTGCACATGTATCTTGGATTAAATAAACCACCTAGCTGCAGATCATGTCCATGCTTTGCAGGTATCACGCCAGAAATCCACTCATCCAACCATTTTCATGCATTTCCTACTCCTTCATGCCCATACCGTGCACATTCATACCCTTTTCAGCATTCCTTTCACATGGATCATGTCAGCTTTCACATGCATTCTGATGGTTTTCCATCATTAGCCACATTCAGAAATTAACTAAGGGGGACTCACTCATTCTTCTCTCGGCATTATTGGATTACACACACCATTCTTGCTCGACTTCCGTCCATCATCCTCACTCATTCTCCCTCTCCATACCATTGCATTCGACATTCTCTCCTTTTCACAGAAACTGTCCTTGGCATTCATTCCATTTTTATTCACCCATAGCCGCTCAATTTCACTCCATTCTCTGTCCATTTTCTGTCCCAAGGGCAGAAACCATTCAACCAAGCCATTCTACCTTCATCCGCACCACATTTTGGAGAAACAACACCAAGGAACTCTTCAAGGATTTCAACATCAGTTTTGCTTCAAGGGTTTCTCCTTCTTAATCTTATGTTCACTCATGTTATTTATTTTTATGTTAAACCTTTGTAAACATGAAGTGTAACTAATCTTCCTCTAGGGATTCGATGTAACCTTGCAAAGTTTGCCATGTAATTAAGTTAGAATGCTCAGTTTGTCCATCTATTTCTTGTTTCATTTTCTGTTTTAATGGTGACTTAGTGTGTTGATTTTAATGTTTGATCATCATTTGAATTAATCACAAAGTTGTGTAGCCAAGATTAGAACACACATCATGCATAATCTTGGTAGATATGTGATAGGAGCATATTTATGCGACTTAAATGGCTTGTTCTCGTACATTTACGTTATGTTTCTTTAGTTATTTTAGTTCTTTATGCTTCTTTTGTGTGTTTTCAGGTTCTAAGGGCAAAGTATGCAAAAGGATGCCTTTTGGAGCCTTTTGGAGCAAATTAGAGATTGGAATGGATATCATATGCTTGGAGCCAAAAGGATGGATGAAATTGAAGACTTGAAGTAGGAAAGTTAAATCCTAAAAAGACCTCATGTTTGAACATCATTGAAAACTCCTACGCATTTTAGAACACAAAAACAACATTCCTAGCAACCTTAGGACATTGTCGTGTGTTTCCTTGTGTCTCCCTTC
The DNA here is from genome assembly GCF_963583255.1 of Pyrus communis. Classification (NCBI taxonomy): domain Eukaryota; kingdom Viridiplantae; phylum Streptophyta; class Magnoliopsida; order Rosales; family Rosaceae; genus Pyrus; species Pyrus communis. The sequence goes on from NC_084815.1 coordinate 11,523,500, forward strand.
CTTGCCATGCAAGGAAGGGCTTTGTTCCCTATTTTACACTACCACTTATCATTCACCACATATCATTCACCACTTATCATATCATAATCATTCACTTATCATATCATAATCATTCACTTATCACTTAACATATCATACACTTATCACTTATCACTCATAATCATCTACACATTTCAACCATTTAAACACATGTACTTCACCTACAACATCCACCTACTTCACCTACAACATCCACCTACTCCACCTACAACATCCACCTACTTCACCTACAACATCCACCTACTTCACCTACAAATGACATAGCCATATGTTCCCTCCACTACTCCTATAAATACCCTTGCATTCTTTCATTCAATGGACATCTCATTTTCATACACAACACATTACAAACACATTCTCCCTTCCATAGCCGTGAGCTTCCCATCCATTCCCTTATAATCCAAACACCACTCCTCATCCATTTCCATAATCCCCCAAACCTCACCTTAGACCTTGTGCCATAATAACGAAGAAGAGAAGAGTGCCTAAACGTTCATACAATTCAAGTTTGAGTTGTTGGAATGTTTAGGTGTTTCTTTGATTTCAATGTTTAAATTCAATTTTCTTTGTTTTGTAATGGAAGAGAAGAGTGCCTAAACGTTCATACAATTCAAGTTTGAGTTGTTGGAATGTTTAGGTGTTTCTTTGATTTCAAAGATATGAGGAACTAAACCCCCTTTAGCTAGGGGGTGATTCGAAACTATGTTTATTACTTGCAATATGAATTGATTAACTTTCGTTGGAATTTCATAAGTTGTGGATTCAATTTGTTTAACCGTTTGATTGATAACTTATTTATGAATGTTTATTAAGAATGCGCGCTTAATTTTCATGCATGAATATGACGCTAGAATATAAGTGAGTTTCACCTAATCGTTATGAACTTATATTCACAAGTAGTGGAGGTTGCTTATAAACAATCGCGTTAAACGAATTCTTGGCATAAGTTTCATGCGTATTCCATAGTAACGAATGCCTCGTCAACACTTATAGTTTTCATAATGCTTAATGATCTTTGATTGTATCTTTATTGTGCTGTTCACGTAAAGGACTTTTGGAGAATGTTGTGAATTGCGTTGCGCTAACCCATCCAATTCATTAACTTAAGGAAAACTTGACGGTTAATTTAAACGGACCTAATTAACCCGGAGTATTGAGTTTCATAATTTATCGAAAGACCAACTGAGAATCAATCTTGTATGCAAGTGTAACATGTGTGGAGAAGAACCCCTTGGCTATTCCATCATCCATATTTTCATCACATTTATATTTACGTTTTGCCTTTAATTACAATTTGTGCAATTTAGTTAATTTCGTCAAATCAAACCCCCCCCCTTTACTTTCTTGTTCTTTAGTGCTTAGAATCTGTTTAGTTTATGTTTTAAAGTATTTTTGAATTCTTTGAGTCTAGTATAGTGTTTTAAACTTTATTTTACGTTTTTGAGTCAGTTTCCAAGAGATTTGCAATCCCTCCTAATCCCCGGTCCAGAACGATCCCTACTTGCACCTATACTACAATTTGACAAAAAGAGGGTTTAATTTGCCGGGGATTAGCAACTTTGCTAATCCCTTGGTTCTTTTCTTTTTTTTGGTTTAGTTGTTTTCGTTTTAGTTTCTAACTTAGTGTTGTTTTCTTTGTTTGTTGTTACTTTTGATATTTGATTTAGTTCTCTTTCTTTGATTTTAGGTACTAGAGAAGTAAGATATGGATTTTGCTAGCATTCAAGCTCAATTGGCAAATCTTACTTCTAAATTGTCGCCGTATGCCGAAAGGACCACAATGCAGAGTGTCCCTACATTTGGTGCTTCATATAGGCAAGGATTTCAAGCTAATCAATGCCCACAAAGAGATTGGAGGGATCATTCAAACTCTATATGGTGGGAAGATCAACAAGTTCAACGTGAAGCATATTGGCAACCATATGAGGAGTTCTATTCAAGACCTATGCAGCCACCACAACTTCATATGCAATATGCTCAATTAAATTCAAGTTCGCCAATAGATTATAATCAAATTCTTAATGAAATAAATTCTTTGGCGCAGGGGTCACAAAATCAAGCCAAGGAGGCTCAACAAGAAGCATATTGGCAACCATATGAGGAGTTCAATACAACACCTATGCAGCCACCACAACCTCCCCCACAACAATTCCAATCAAGTTCAAGTATGTCCATGGATAATGATAAAAATTTTCAATTACTAACCTCTTTGACGCAGGACGAACAAAATCAAGACTAGAAGTTGGGTAAATTGGACGAGCAATTTGGGCAGATTATGGAGTTCATGAAACAAATTCAAGAGCAAAGTGAACTCTCCAACTCAACTATTGAAAACTCGAAGGAAGATTTTGAAATCCATAATGCTATCACTTTGGGAAGTGCTATGGAGGTTGGAGCTGACCTAAAAATGTCCAAACATAGCCTAGAAGTGGATGAAGAGCTGCTAATTGAGGAGGAGGAAGAAGACATGCACACGGCAAGGGTAGAACAACCCTTGCCGTAGCCCCCTAAGCCTTCTAAACCACCCACCACCAGTAAGGACGTCCCAATTCCATGTTATTCTGATGTTATTCCACCCAATGTCCCTTTTCCTAGCAGGTTTTTGATTCCCAACCAAGAAGAGAGTAAAAAGGACATCGTGGAAGCCTTCCCAAAGGTGCAAAATGCTATTCCAATTCTTGGTGCAACACAGCAAGTTTTAGATGGTGTTGAATTCTTCAAAGGACTTTGTACACCAAGAAGAATGATTCAAGAGAAGGTAGTGGCTGGAGAAGATGTAGAAGGCATCAAAGAGGACATATTTGAAACCACAATTCCCAAGGAAGTTGGATTTTATGACACGGGACAAGTCATAACTTTCGAAGGGGTGTTTATTCTGGAGTTCATTTTGGAGCACACAGGTAAGCCGCCTCCCCGAATTTCAATTTTCTTTTATACTAACATGTGGTTAATGATTCAGGCACCCAATCTGGAATTTAAACTATTACCGGATCATTTCAAGTATCACCGCCCATTCAAAGATAAATTCCATGCCGTTTGATTTTATTTATGTAAAAAAAAAAAAAAAAAAAAAAAAAAAAAAAAAAAAAAAAAGAAGATACTAAACATGGAGAAAGATGGAGCCTTCACAGAGGATGTTTACGTGAAGCCCCGCTACGAGGCGTCGAAGCAGAAGGAATAGAAGTGGAAGGCATAGGAGCGGAAGGCGCAGAAGCGGGAGGCATCGGAGCGGAAGCCATCGGAGCTAGAGCATTCCAGGCCTCAATACTTGGCCAAGCGCTGGATGACCCAGGAAAAAGGTGCCTCTGGAGACAAGCTGCAAGCCTTTGACGGTGATAGGAGCATATTCATGCGACTTAAATGGCTTGTTCTCGTGCATTTACGTTATGTTTCTCTCGTTATTTTAGTCCTTTATGCTTCTTTTGTGTGTTTTCAGGTTCTAAGGGCCTAGGGAGCAAGAAAGTGCATTTTGATGCCATTTGGAGCATTTTTGGGCATGGATTGGATAGCTTATCCATGGAGCCAAGAGGATGGACGAATTTGAAGGCCTTGTATGCACTTGAAGACACAAAACAATGGCTCTAGCCCAATCAAACACATTATGCCATACAAACCAACCTATTTTAGGCCCATTCTATGTACTTAAACCCTAGCCCTTTAAACTAATTCATTTATCACTTATCAAACCATTCACTTATCACTCACCACATATCATTCACTTATCACTTAACATATCATTCATTTATTTCACTTCCATACTCCTCTTAATTCCACATGCATTCTCACACATGCACATCATTCACTCACATTTCCACCATTCATTCTTTATTCCTTTCCAAACATCTCACATGCATTTCCACCTTCCTACTTCATCATTTCACCACATTCTCCCTCTTTAACTCACATGCATTCATCATAATTCACAACACAAAACAACTTCATTGCCGTGGGTTCCCATTTCCTTTCCAAACATCTCACATGCATTTCTTCATTATTTCCTAACCCTACATGCATTATTTAATGCATCTTCACATGCATTCACACACACTTTACACATTCAAACCGTGAGCTCCCATTCCTATATGCCATTTTCAGATTTCCACCCACTAACCTAGTCATCAACACATGCACTTCCACCTTTCATCCACAATGATTCATGATTCATTCACTTTGCATCCTTTAAATCACATACTTTTCCATCATTAATTAGCCACTTGCATCTTAAACAAACAACCATATGTTCCCTCCACTACTCCTATAAATACCCTTGCATTCATTCATTCAAGATCATCTCATTTCATACACAACACACCACAAACACTTCCATTCCTTCTCTTTGCCGTGAGTCCCCTTAGAATCCAAAAACCATTTTTCCATCCCCCAAACCAATTATCCCTAGACCTTATGCTACAATAAAGAGGAAGAGAAGAGGGCCTAAACGTTCATACAATTCAAGTTTGAGTTGTTGGAATGTTTAGGCGTTTCTTTGATTTCAATGTTTAATTTCAATTCTCTTTGTTTTGTATGAGGAACTAAACCCCCCTTTAGCTAGGGGGGGATTCGAAATATATGTTTATGCTTGCATTTTGATTTGATTACTTCTAATTGTGTTTCATAAGTTGTGGATTCAATTTGTTTAACCGTTTGATTGATAACTTATTTATGTATGTTTATTAAGAGTGTACACTTAATTTTCATGCATGAATATGACGCTAGAATATAAGTGAGTTTCACCTAATCGTTATGAACTTATATTCACAAGTAGTGGAGGTTGCTTATAAACAATCGTGTTAAACGAATTCTTGGCATAAGTTTCATGCAATCATAGTAACGAATGCCTCGTCAACACTTATAGTTTTCATGATGCTTAATGATTCTTGCTTGTTTCTCTATTATGCAATTCATGTAGGGAACTTGTGAGGAATGCTTTGGGTTGTCGTATGCAATCATCCAATTCATTAACTTAAGGAAAACTTGACGGTTAATTTAAGCGGACCTAATTAACCCGGGGGGTTGAGAATTCATGGTTTATTGAAATGCAATTGGAAATCATTTTATTATGCAAGTGTAACATGTATGGAGATGAACCCCTTAGCTAGCCATACCATCCATTCATTTCCGTCAATTTCATATTTACAATTTGTTTTCTTTACAATCTATCCATTTTAGTTTAAATTCGTCCAAAATCAATCCCCCCATATTTCGTTTAAGTCTTAGTCTTAATCTTTCTTATTTTTAGTTTTGAATTCTTCGAGTTTAGTATAGCATTTTAGTTTGTGTTTTTAAAAGCATTTTGAGTCTTTTGATTTGTTTTAGTGTTTTAAAGTTTAGTTTTACATTCTTTGAGTCTAGTTTAGTGTTTTATATTATGTTTTTACGTTTTTAAGTCAAATCCAAGTGATTAACAATCCCTCCTAATCCCCGGTCCAGAACGATCCCTACTTACATACTTACTACAATTGATAAAAAGAGGGTTTAATTTGTGTGCGTATAAATCTCGCATTAGACGGTCACTGTGAATTCGACCCTCAGATTCTTGCAGCTCATCAAGCTTTCTCTTCATGCCCGACGAATAGTTATTTGCAAGCACATGTAAACTTCTATTCTCGTACTTAAGCTGCTGGATCTCTTGCTTAAGACTCTCCACCTCTGCCATCAATGATTCCACCTGACGGGCGCGGGCAAGCAGGCGTTGGCCCATGTTGGACACAGAACTCGCACACTAAACACTAAGTGCGAGGGACTCTTGAACGGCCAACTCATCGGACCGTCCTGACAGCAGCCTACTATCTTTTGGAGTGAGGAGGTTCCTAGCTACTATTGTAGCTGTTGTGGCGTCCTGCATCACGGTGTCTTCACCTGTAAGAAGACCGTTAGAAGATAAGAAAGAAGGGCGCCATACGTTACCTTGACGCGGCGCGCCCGTATCACTGCTAAGGCTCAATTCCAAGCTAAGGTTCGATGAGTTTGCCATTTTTCAAAAGTGTTCAAAGAAAAGGGATGGAGTTAAATTTCAAAGGGCCGAAGTCGATCTTCAAGAATGGGAAATCTTCAGAGTGTGTTTGTTGTGGTGATCGATAGCTCAATAAAAAAAGCCAAGGCGACGCGTCCACCGATTCAAAAAGCCGGAATTTCCGGCGTAATTTTGGCGACGCTTTCTCGGCTTTTCAGAAGACGCGTTCAACTTTGTCAAACGATTTCTTCTTTTCAGACAACACGTGGAGGCCATCACCGCAACTACATATCTTTAGCCGACAAGCGCAAAGTTCGGCGACGCTTTCTCTGCTTTTCAGAAAACGCGAGGAGCTTTGTCAAAAGGAGCCGCATCTGCACTACCACGTGTCGTTCAGAAAGCGAAGGGGCGTCGTTCAGAAATCGAAGGGGCGCCTGCTCAGAAATCGAAGGGGCGCCTGCTCAGAAATCGAAGAGGCGTATTCAGAGATCGAAGAGGCGCCACTATTTCAAAAAGCCGGAATTGCGGGATCAAAACGTTTGTCGACAAGGGTAAAAAGTACCACCACTTGATATTATCTCTATATATGTCGACCTTCGTCTTTTATGGCAGGGCAAACCTGAAGAAAATGCCTACCTATCCCTCACCTCTGAGGGCGCACTCCCAGCAAAGCCTTTCAAAATACTCAATTCTTTCTTCTTCCCCAAAGATGATACCAGATGCCTGGAGTATAGATGACCCAGGAGGAAACAGCACAACAAATACATGTGCTGATTCATTCACCGCTTCTTCAAAAGCAAAGGTATCTCATATCATCAAGATCAAAAGCAAAAGTATCTCATATCATGCTCTTTCCCTGTCTTTTTCTTTGTCCTTGTTCTTACTCGCATGGCAAAGTAAAAGAAGCAATCAGCCGGCACTTGGAGTCAGTCTTCCGATCTGGAGCCAACTGCCTGGAATCTATTCCTGATTGCTTACCTAGCGTTGCTCTCGAGTAGTCATCTTCAACGGTTGATACACTTCCGGAGAAGGGACCACTTCTGCAAAGGGGAGCGAGTAAGGCAAGTGAAAATGATACATTGAAGCATGTGGAGACAAACATAGGCTGAGTTATCCTCCAACCCTTTTCAATACGAATTGGAAAGATTGAACAAAGAAACAGACCAAAGGGGTAAGCTCAGACCTTCGGGGAAGACCAAAAGAACCATCCTGCTGCCCAGTTCAAGAAGTAGCACAAAGGAAAATCAACGATGGGCAGAAACCAGTTCAAGAGTAAGCCTGTGGAATCACAAAGATCAAAAGCCTTAATGCAATTACCAAGGAGAAGATGGAATTTACACTCTATAACTAGATTTGCGTCTCTAAACTCTTCTCTTTGTTAATTACATTATGCCATGTTTAGTATGTTTAAGTGCTTTTTGTGTATTTACTTATGCTTTGTGTGAATCTATGCTTAAAACATTGAGGACAATGTTTGATTTAAGTGTGGGGGGGTAACTAAGTATGTTGATGCAAATTCGTTGAATTTTATCACCCATAACTTCAAGTGTTGTTCCTTGCTGTTTTAAATGTTTTTAAGGTGTTTTTAAACTGTTTTAGCGTGTTTTTTTTTATAACTCCGAAAATCACATAAAAATTTGAAAAACATTTTTTTGAAAAGCCTAAAAAGAGTGTTTTGAGTCGTTTTTGTGAGTTTGTGTCTTAGGGTACCTTCCAACACAATGATAAGGATTTGGTTTATAATTGCATGACGGTTAGAAAGAGTTATTAACATAGAGAAAAGTTTGATTTACTCTTGGTATATGCTTGGTTATGGTTATAATGTATGACTTCACATGCAATCATAAAAGAAAAAAAAAAAAAACAAAATTCGTTTTTGTAATATGCTTGAAGGAAGGAACTCAAACAAACGCTACAACCCTGAGAGACTTGAGCCTATAACGTTCTTTGGAGAGTATAATCTGTGATTTCTTGTTTTCTAAAGTCGTTGCATGATCTCATTATTCTTTGCTTGGTTACTACTTAGAAGGCGTTTCATCATATAGTTCCAAATGCTAGAACTCATGCCCATTTCATTCAAAGCATGTTATTGATTTGCATAACACATATTCAAGATGAAGTTGTGTAGTTGCCACCATAGCCAAATAGCCTCACTTCCCATATTTCGTATATGTTGTAAGTTGTACCCCCGTTGAGCCGTGTTAGCCATGTTCTTTGTTAACCCACTTTTTCCTCACCTAGCCTAGTTTAGGACAATCCCCACCCTTGTTCTTAAAAGATAGTGAGCATGACTTAATTGAATTCCTTTTGAGTTACATTATGAAAGAAAATAAGTGTGGGGGAGAGAATGTTTAAGTGTTTATGTTTTGAGATTCAAAAGAAAAAGAAAAAAAAAAAAAAAAAAAAAAAAAAAAAAAAAAAAAGAGAGAAAAGAATAAGTGATTGAAGAAAGGTTCCAAAACACCAATTCTGGGCGTAAATTGTCTAAATTCTCCCTTTTTGTTCAAAAGTTGAGTTTTCATTCAAAAGTGAATTCTAAGTTGATTCAAATGCTTTGCTCACTATTTCTTTAAAAACCTTTGTTTTCCATATCCCTTCTTTGTTATCCACATACCCCAAGCCCCGTTACAACCCTTGACTTCTATCTTGAGTGTTGTGTATTTCAATTTGTGGAGTTTGAACTTGGTATGAGCTTATGGTGTCACTGGTTCTCGCGTCTAAGTAGTAGCATTCCATTCATGAGATCATATCTAAACATGCTTATTAACTCCAGAAATTGCGTTCTTTGTGATACTTATATGTGAGTGTTCATTTTCATGTTACATCAATCTTCTCACATATGACTAGATTAGGGTGTGTAGTTAGAAATTCTGAGTGAAAATCGAGTGCATATCTTGTAAGGAATTGAGCAAATTCTCTAAGGCATGTTACTACATTCAAAACATGGTTTTAAATGCTTAATTGTGAACTAGTATATGGTGACTATGATTAAGAATGTACTTAAGTGGGAAGATGACTAAAATCTGTGAGAATGATGATTTTTAACATGTCATGTGCATTGGAAATCCCTAAGACGGTTGTTGGAAGGTTTAGGTTGTGTTTTACGTGTTTAGTGTCGTTTTGTTTATTTGTTTTTATTCTGTTTTGCTCGAGGACTAGCAAAAGCTAAGTGTGGGGGTATTTGATAGGAGCATATTTATGCGACTTAAATGGCTTGTTCTCGTACATTTACGTTATGTTTCTTTAGTTATTTTAGTTCTTTATGCTTCTTTTGTGTGTTTTCAGGTTCTAAGGGCAAAGTATGCAAAAGGATGCCTTTTGGAGCCTTTTGGAGCAAATTAGAGATTGGAATGGATATCATATGCTTGGAGCCAAAAGGATGGACGAAATTGAAGACTTGAAGTAGGAAAGTTAAATCCTAAAAAGACCTCATGTTTGAACATCATTGAAAACTCCTACGCATTTTAGAACACAAAAACAACATTCCTAGCAACCTTAGGACATTGTCGTGTGTTTCCTTGTGTCTCCCTTCCTTGCCATGCAAGGAAGGGCTGATAGGAGCATATTTATGCGACTTAAATGGCTTGTTCTCGTACATTTACGTTATGTTTCTTTAGTTATTTTAGTACTTTAAGCTATTTTCGTGTGTTTGTAGGTCCAAAGGGCTAAAGGAGCAAAAAGATGCATTTTGGAGACTTTTGGAGCACTTTTGGGCTAAGGACGGATAGCTTATGCTTGAAGCCAAAGTGTTGGACGAAATTGAAGACCTAATTGGAGCCAAAGTGTTGGAACCTTGTTCTCTTTAGTTTTAGGACATTTAAACCTTTCCTAATCCCAATCATGCCATGCATAACACACATCCATTCTAACACATTGTCATTGCACATGCATTTCCTTCATTAGTTAACCCACATGCACTTATCACTTATCATCACCACATATCATATCACTTAATCACTTATCACTTATCATCACCACTTAACCACTTATCATATCATAACCACATATCATATCACTTATCACTTATCACTTAACATATCATCCACCTACTTCACCTACAACATCCACCTACTTCACCTACAACATCCACTTCACCTACAACATCCACCTACTTCACCTACAACATCCACCTACTTCACCTACAAATGACATAGCCATATGTTCCCTCCACTACTCCTATAAATACCCTTGCATTCATTCATTCATGGACATTGATTTTGGACGAATTTAAACTAAAATGGATAGATTGTAAAGAAAACAAATTGTAAATATGAAATTGACGGAAATGAATGGATGGTATGGCTAGCTAAGGGGTTCATCTCCATACATGTTACACTTGCATAATAAAATGATTTCCAATTGCACTTCAATAAACCATGAATTCTCAACACCCCGGGTTAATTAGGTCCGCTTAAATTAACCGTCAAGTTTTCCTTAAGTTAATGAATTGGATGATTGCATACGACAACCCAAAGCATTCCTCACAAGTTCCCTACATGAATTGCATAATAGAGAAACAAGCAAGAATCATTAAGCATCATGAAAACTATAAGTGTTGACGAGGCATTCGTTACTATGATTGCATGAAACTTATGCCAAGAATTCGTTTAACGCGATTGTTTATAAGCAACCTCCACTACTTGTGAATATAAGTTCATAACGATTAGGTAAAACTCACTTATATTCTAGCGTCATATTCATGCATGAAAATTAAGCGCGCATTCTTAATAAACATACATAAATAAGTTATCAATCAAACGGTTAAACAAATTGAATCCACAACTTATGAAACGCAATTAGAAGTAATCAAATCAAAATGCAAGCATAAACATATATTTCGAATCCCCCCCTAGCTAAAGGGGGGTTTAGTTCCTCATACAAAACAAAGAGAATTGAAATTAAACATTGAAATCAAAGAAACGCCTAAACATTCCAACAACTCAAACTTGAATTGTATGAACGTTTAGGCCCTCTTCTCTTCCTCTTTATTGTAGCATAAGGTCTAGGGATAATTGGTTTGGGGGATGGAAGTGTGGAATGGAAAAGGAGTGGTGGAGAAGTGGAAGGGGAATGGAAAAATGGTTTTTGGATTATAAGGGGAGAGATGGGAAGCTCACGGCTAAGAGAGAAAGGGATGTGTTTGTGGTGTGTTGTGTATGAAAATGAGATATCCATGAATGAATGAATGCAAGGGTATTTATAGGAGTAGTGGAGGGAACATATGGCTATGTCATTTGTAGGTGAAGTAGGTGGATGTTGTAGGTGAAGTAGGTGGATGTTGTAGGTGAAGTGGATGTTGTAGGTGAAGTAGGTGGATGTTGTAGGTGAAGTAGGTGGATGATATGTTAAGTGATAAGTGATAAGTGATATGATATGTGGTTATGATATGATAAGTGGTTAAGTGGTGATGATAAGTGATAAGTGGTTAAGTGATATGATATGTAGTGATGATAAGTGATAAGTGATTAAGTGATATGATATGTGGTGATGATAAGTGATAAGTGCATGTGGGTTAACTAATGAAGGAAATGCATGTGCAATGACAATGTGTTAGAATGGATGTGTGTTATGCATGGCATGATTGGGATTAGGAAAGGTTTAAATGTCCTAAAACTAAAGAGAACAAGGTTCCAACACTTTGGCTCCAATTAGGTCTTCAATTTCGTCCAACACTTTGGCTTCAAGCATAAGCTATCCGTCCTTAGCCCAAAAGTGCTCCAAAAGTCTCCAAAATGCATCTTTTTGCTCCTTTAGCCCTTTGGACCTACAAACACACGAAAATAGCTTAAAGTACTAAAATAACTAAAGAAACATAACGTAAATGTACGAGAACAAGCCATTTAAGTCGCATAAATATGCTCCTATCAAATACCCCCACACTTAGCTTTTGCTAGTCCTCGAGCAAAACAGAAAAACAAAACAAAAAGAACAAAACACAACCTACACCTTCCAACAATCGTATCAGGGACTTCCAATGCACATGACAAGTTAAAAATCATTATTCTCACAGATTTGAGCCATCTTTACACTTAAGTACATTCTTAATCATAGTCACCACATACTAGTTCACAATTAAGCAATTAAAACACATTTCAAATGTAGTAACATGCCTTTAGAGAATTCCCTCAATTTCTTACTAGATGTACTCTTGTTTTTCACACAGATTTTCTGACTACACACCCTACACTAGGTATATGTGAGAAGATTGATGTAAACATATAGACGAACACTCACATATGTTATAATAAGGAAAGCATTTTCTGGAGTTAATAAGCATGTTTAGATATGATCTCATGAATGGAATGCTACTACTTAGACGCGAGAACCAGTGACACCATAAGCTCATACCAAGTTCAAACTCCACAATTGAAATACATAACACTCAATATAGAAGTCAAAGGGTAGTAACGGGGCTAGGGTATTGGCTAACAATGAAAGGTGAAGGATAAACAAACATTCTTAAAGCAATAGTGAGCAAAGTATTGAATTAGGCACTTAGAATTCCCTTAAGAACGCAGAAGTCAACTTTGAACACCCAAGGGAAAATCACACAAAACTTAGGGCCATATTCAACTTTTTGGACCCTTTCTTCAACCATCAACGCTCGTGAGTTCATTCTTACTTATTTTCACTCCTTTTTTTTTTTTTTTTTTTTTTTTTTTCTTTTCTTCTTCTTTTTCTTTTGAATCTCAAAACATACATATAAACGTAAGAACAAACTTTTACTCCCCCACACTCATTTTCTTGCATAATGTAACTCAAAAGGAATTCATTTAAGTCATGCTCACTAAACTTTAAGAACAAGGGTATAGGAAAGTCCTACTCTAAGCTAGGTAAGGGGTGATGTGGGTAAACAAGGAATAAAGGCAAAACGAGGCTCAACGGGGTTAAAACTTACAACATATACGAAGTATGGGAAGTAAGGCTATTTGGCTATGGTGGTGGTCACTACACAACTTCTTCTTGAATATGTGTTATGCAAATCAATAACATGCTTTGAATGAAATGGGCATGAGTTCTAGCATTTGGAACTATATGATGAAACGCCTTCTAAGTAGTAACCAAGCAAAGAATAATGAGATCATGCAACGACTTTAGAAAACAAGAAATCACAGATTATACTCTCCAAAGAACGTTATAGGCTCAAGTCTCTCAGGGTTGTAGCGTTTGTTTGAGTTCCTTCCTTCAAGCATGTTACAAAAACAAATTTTTTTCTTTTATGATTGCATGTGAAGTCATACATTATAACCATAACCAAGCATATACCAAGAGTAAATCAAACTTTTCTCTATGTTTATAACTCTTTCTAACCGTCATGCAATTATAAACCAAATCCTTATCATTGTGTTGGAAGGTACCCTAAGACACAAACACACAAAAACGACTCTTAAAACAACTCTTTTTGGGTTTTTCAAAACAATTTTTCAAATTTTTATGGGATTTTCGAATTATAAAACAAAACACACTAAAACACTCTAAAACAACTTAAAAACACCTTAAAACAGCAAGGAACAACATTTGAAGTTATGGGTGATAAAATCCCACGAATTTGCATTAAATAAACTTAGTTACCCCCCCACACTTAAATCAAACATTGTCCTCAATGTTTTAAGCATATGGTTCACACAAAACATAAGTAAACACACAAAAAGTACTTAAACATACTAAACATGGCAGAATGTAATTAACAAAGAGAAGAGTTTAGAGACGCAAATCTGGTTATAGAGTGTAAATTCCATCTTCTCCTTGGTAATTGCATTGAGGCTTTTGATCTTTGTGATTCCACAGGCTTACTCTTGAACTGGTTTCTGCCCATCGTTGATTTTCCTTTGTGCTACTTCTTGAACTGGGCAACATGATGGTTCATTTGGTCTCCCCCGAAGGTCTGAGCTTATCCCTTTTATCTGTTTCTTTGTTCAATCTTTCCAATTCGTATTGAAAAGGGTTGGAGGATAACTCAGCCTATGTTTGTCTCCACATGCTTCAATGTATCATTTTCACTTGCCTTACTCGCTCCCCTTTGCAGAAGTGGTCCCTTCTCCGGAAGTGTATCAACCGTTGAAGATGACTACTCGAGAGCAACGCTAGGTAAGCAATCAGGAATAGGTTCCAGGCAGTTGGCTCCAGATAGGAAGATTGACTCCAAGTGCCGGCTGATTGCTTCTTTTACTTTGCCATGCGAGTAAGAACAAGAACAAAGAAAAAGACAGGGAAAGAGCATGATATGAGATACTTTTGCTTTTGACCTTGATGATATGAGATACCTTTGCTTTTGAAGAAGCGGTGAATGAATCAGCACATGTATTTGTTGTGTTGTTTCCTCCTGGGTCATATGTACTCCAGGCATCTGGTATCATCTTTGGGGAAGAAGAAAGAATTGAGTATTTCGAAAGGCTTTGCTGGGAGTGCGCCCTCAGAGGTGAGGGAGAGTTGGGCATTCTCTTCAGGTTTGCCTTGCCATAAAAGACAAAGGTCGACATATATAGAGAAAATATCAAGTGGTGGTACTGTGTTTTTACCCTTGTCGATAAATGTCTCTTCGATAACTGAACGACGCCTCTTCGATTTCTGAGCAGGCGCCCCTTCGATTTCTGAACGACGCCCCTTTGATTTCTGAACGACGCCCCTTTGCTTTCTGAACGACACGTAGTAGTGCGGATGCGGCTCATTTTGACAAAGCTGCACGCGTTTTCTGAAAAGCAGAGAAAGCGTCGCCGAACTTTGCGCTTGTCGGCTAAAGACGTGTAGTTGCGATGATGGCCTCCACATGTTTTCAGCTTTGTCAGAAATCTTTTGACAAAGTTGAACGCGTTTTCTGAAAAGCCGAGGGAGCGTCGCCTTACTTACGCCGAAAAATCCGGCTCTTTGAATCGGTGGACGCGTCGCCTTGGCATTTTATAGAGCTATCGATCACCGCCAACATACACACTCTGAAGATTTCCCATTCCTGAAACTCGACTCCGGCCCTTTGTGAAATTTTTAACTCCATCCACCCCTTCTCTTTGAACACTTTTGAAAAAAATGGCAAACTCATCGAACCTTAGCTTAGATTTGAGTCTCAGCAGCGATCCGGTTGCGCCCCGTCAAGGTAATGTATGGCGCCCTTCTTTTTTATCTTCTAACGGTCCTCTTTCAGGTGAAGACTCTGTGATGCAGGACGCCACAACAGCTACAATAGTAGCTAAAAACCTCCTCACTCCAAAAGATAGTAGGCTGCTGTCAGGACGGTCCGATGAGTTGGCCGTTCAAGAGTCCCTCGCACTTAGTGTTCAGTGTGCGAGCTCTGTGTCCAACATGGGCCTACGCCTGCTTGCCCGCTCCCGTCAGGTGGAATCGTTGATGGCAGAGGTGGAAAGACTTAAGCAAGAGATCCAGCAGCTTAAGTACGAGAATAGAAGTTTGCATGTGCTTGCAAATAACTATTCGTCGGGGATGAAGAGGAAGCTTGATGAGCTCCAAGAATCTGAGGGTCGAATTCACAGTGACCGTCAAAGGCTTGCGTCTTATCTCCAGAGGCACCTTTTTCCTGGGTCATCCAGCGCTTGGCCAAGTATTGAGGCCTGGAATGCTCTAGCTCCGATGCCTCCCGCTCCGATGCCTCCCGCTTCTATGCCTCCCGCTTCTGCGCCTTCCGCTTCTGTGCCTCGTAGTGGGACATCACGTAAACAACCTTTGTGAAGCTCCACCTTTCTCCATGTTTAGTATCTTTCTTTTTTTCTTTTTCTTTTTTTATTTTTTATTTTTTTTTTATTTTTTTTTTTTTATTAACATAAATAAAATTAAACGGCATGGAATTGGTCCTTGAATGGAAGGTGATACTTGAAGTGAACCGGCATTGGTTTGAATTCTAGTGTAGGTGCCTGATTCAAAAAAAATAGCAAGTTAGTATAAAATCTAATGGAATTTGGAAAAAAATACTTACTTGTTTTGTCCGACAAGAACTCAATGACAAATACCACTCCTTTGAAAGTTTCAGGGATATTGGACTTGGCCAGATTGTAAGTGATGGTTATTACTTGTCCAATGTCATCAAATTTAACTTCTTTGGATTTTGTGGTTTCAAGAACGTCCTCTTTGATGGATTCATGACATTCCCTACTTGTCACCTTTGGAAGGGCTTCCAAGATGTCTTTTTCACCTTCTTCTTCCTTGGAAGTCATGAATCTGTAAGGAATAGGGTTAAAAATAATGAAATTTGGAACAACCATACCTGTATTAGATGGCATAGGAGCAATAGGAGCCTCCGGTAAAGGTGTTTCCACCCTTTCCGTGGGTTGGGTGTATTCCTCTTCCTTGTGATTTGATTTTGATGGTTGAGGGTCCGTTCCAACCTCCTTGTCACTTCTCAACATGATTTCCTTGGCAGTTTCAAATTCTCCCTTCTGATTTGCAATGGTTGAACTAGAGAGTTCGCCTTGGTCGCAAAATTGTCCTTCGAACTCCGCTATCTGCCCAATTTACTTTTCCAGAGTAGTAAGTAATTGAAAAATCGTATCATTATCATTTGAATTACCTACATTACTTTGGGCAGGTTGTGGTTGCTGCATAGGCGTTGAATAGAACTCCTCATACGGCTGCCAATATCCTTCTTGTTGAGCCTCATTGTCTTGATTTTGTAAGCCCTGCACCAAACAAATTAATTCATCAAGCTTTTGGTTATAATTTATTGACGAACTTAAATTTGGTTGGGCATATTGAATATGAGGTTGTGGTGGCTGCCAATATCCTCCTTGTTGAGCATTTTGAGGTTCCCACCACATAGAGTTTGAATGATCACTCCAATCCGAATTGTAAGTATTGGAAAACACGTTATTCCTTGATTGAAGATTAAATATATCAACTCTTTGCATTTGGGACCTTTCCATGAGTTGTGACAAAAGAGAAGCATTATTAAGTGCCATCTTGTTCTTAACAAACAAAACACAAATAAAAAAAAACTAAATCTAAAAGACAATACAGAAACAAACAATCCAAGGGATTAGCAAATTTTCTAATCCCCGGCAACAGCGCCAAAATTTGATGCGTGGTTTATACGCACACAAATTAAACCCTCTTTTTATCAATTGTAGTATAGGTGCAAGTAGGGATCGTTCTGGACCGGGGATTAGGAGGGATTGTTAATCATCTTAATCATTCGTATTTGTTTTATTTTTGTATCTTTAAGCTTTTGGAGTCATAAACAATTGCAAATTCGTCTAAATCAAGTTCTAGCTTCTATTTGAGTCAATTTGATTGTTTTAGACAATTTGAGTTTTTCAAAGCCTTTCTGAGTCATAGTAGTCGTGTGTTTGTAGGTCCAAAGGGCTAAAGGAGCAAAAAGATGCATTTTGGAGACTTTTGGAGCACTTTTGGGCTAAGGACGGATAGCTTATGCTTGAAGCCAAAGTGTTGGACGAAATTGAAGACCTAATTGGAGCCAAAGTGTTGGAACCTTGTTCTCTTTAGTTTTAGGACATTTAAACCTTTCCTAATCCCAATCATGCCATGCATAACACACATCCATTCTAACACATTGTCATTGCACATGCATTTCCTTCATTAGTTAACCCACATGCACTTATCACTTATCATCACCACATATCATATCACTTAATCACTTATCACTTATCATCACCACTTAACCACTTATCATATCATAACCACATATCATATCACTTATCACTTATCACTTAACATATCATCCACCTACTTCACCTACAACATCCACCTACTTCACCTACAACATCCACTTCACCTACAACATCCACCTACTTCACCTACAACATCCACCTACTTCACCTACAAATGACATAGCCATATGTTCCCTCCACTACTCCTATAAATACCCTTGCATTCATTCATTCATGGACATCTCATTTTCATACACAACACACCACAAACACATCCCTTTCTCTCTTAGCCGTGAGCTTCCCATCTCTCCCCTTATAATCCAAAAACCATTTTTCCATTCCCCTTCCACTTCTCCACCACTCCTTTTCCATTCCACACTTCCATCCCCCAAACCAATTATCCCTAGACCTTATGCTACAATAAAGAGGAAGAGAAGAGGGCCTAAACGTTCATACAATTCAAGTTTGAGTTGTTGGAATGTTTAGGCGTTTCTTTGATTTCAATGTTTAATTTCAATTCTCTTTGTTTTGTATGAGGAACTAAACCCCCCTTTAGCTAGGGGGGGATTCGAAATATATGTTTATGCTTGCATTTTGATTTGATTACTTCTAATTGCGTTTCATAAGTTGTGGATTCAATTTGTTTAACCGTTTGATTGATAACTTATTTATGTATGTTTATTAAGAATGCGCGCTTAATTTTCATGCATGAATATGACGCTAGAATATAAGTGAGTTTCACCTAATCGTTATGAACTTATATTCACAAGTAGTGGAGGTTGCTTATAAACAATCGCGTTAAACGAATTCTTGGCATAAGTTTCATGCAATCATAGTAACGAATGCCTCGTCAACACTTATAGTTTTCATGATGCTTAATGATTTTTGCTTGTTTCTCTATTATGCAATTCATGTAGGGAACTTGTGAGGAATGCTTTGGGTTGTCGTATGCAATCATCCAATTCATTAACTTAAGGAAAACTTGACGGTTAATTTAAGCGGACCTAATTAACCCGGGGTGTTGAGAATTCATGGTTTATTGAAGTGCAATTGGAAATCATTTTATTATGCAAGTGTAACATGTATGGAGATGAACCCCTTAGCTAGCCATACCATCCATTCATTTCCGTCAATTTCATATTTACAATTTGTTTTCTTTACAATCTATCCATTTTAGTTTAAATTCGTCCAAAATCAATCCCCCCATATTTCGTTTAAGTCTTAGTCTTAATCTTTCTTATTTTTAGTTTTGAATTCTTCGAGTTTAGTATAGCATTTTAGTTTGTGTTTTTAAAAGCATTTTGAGTCTTTTGATTTGTTTTAGTGTTTTAAAGTTTAGTTTTACATTCTTTGAGTCTAGTTTAGTGTTTTATATTATGTTTTTATGTTTTTAAGTCAAATCCAAGTGATTAACAATCCCTCCTAATCCCCGGTCCAGAACGATCCCTACTTGCACCTATACTACAATTGATAAAAAGAGGGTTTAATTTGTGTGCGTATAAACCACGCATCAAGGGCTTTGTTCCCTATTTTACACTACCACTTATCATTCACCACATATCATTCACCACTTATCAAATCATAATCATTCACTTATCATATCATAATCATTCACTTATCACTTAACATATCATACACTTATCACTTATCACTCATAATCATCTACACATTTCAACCATTTAAACACATGTACTCCTCATCCATTTCCATAATCCCCCAAACCTCACCTTAGACCTTGTGCCATAATAACGAAGAAGAGAAGAGTGCCTAAACGTTCATACAATTCAAGTTTGAGTTGTTGGAATGTTTAGGTGTTTCTTTGATTTCAATGTTTAAATTCAATTTTCTTTGTTTTGTAATGGAAGAGAAGAGTGCCTAAACGTTCATACAATTCAAGTTTGAGTTGTTGGAATGTTTAGGTGTTTCTTTGATTTCAAAGATATGAGGAACTAAACCCCCTTTAGCTAAGGGGTGATTCGAAACTATGTTTATTACTTGCAATATGAATTGATTAACTTTCGTTGGAATTTCATAAGTTGTGGATTCAATTTGTTTAACCGTTTGATTGATAACTTATTTATGAATGTTTATTAAGAATGCGCGCTTAATTTTCATGCATGAATATGACGCTAGAATATAAGTGAGTTTCACCTAATCGTTATGAACTTATATTCACAAGTAGTGGAGGTTGCTTATAAACAATCGCGTTAAACGAATTCTTGGCATAAGTTTCATGCGTATTCCATAGTAACGAATGCCTCGTCAACACTTATAGTTTTCATAATGCTTAATGATCTTTGATTGTATCTTTATTGTGCTGTTCACGTAAAGGACTTTTGGAGAATGTTGTGAATTGCGTTGCGCTAACCCATCCAATTCATTAACTTAAGGAAAACTTGACGGTTAATTTAAACGGACCTAATTAACCCGGAGTATTGAGTTTCATAATTTATCGAAAAACCAACTAAGAATCAATCTTGTATGCAAGTGTAACATGTGTGGAGAAGAACCCCTTGGCTATTCCATCATCCATATTTTCATCACATTTATATTTACGTTTTGCCTTTAATTACAATTTGTGCAATTTAGTTAATTTCGTCAAATCAAACCCCCCCCCCTTTACTTTCTTGTTCTTTAGTGCTTAGAATCTGTTTAGTTTATGTTTTAAAGTATTTTTGAATTCTTTGAGTCTAGTATAGTGTTTTAAACTTTATTTTACGTTTTTTGAGTCAGTTTCCAAGAGATTTGCAATCCCTCCTAATCCCCGGTCCAGAACGATCCCTACTTGCACCTATACTACAATTTGACAAAAAGAGGGTTTAATTTGTGCGCGTATAAAACTCGCATCAATATGTGAATGAATGAAGGGAGTGTTTAGCACACATCCTGTCGAGTTATTCCCTTTGGTTTTATGAAAGTTTCTTGTACATTACATAATCTTGATTATGAACCAAAGTTGCACATCACAATTAGGTTCATGATTAGAGACATTTGATCAAATCCACACATCATATGGTTGATCATATCCAAGTGAAACAAACTCAAGAAATAGGTAGATGAATGAGTACAAACTAACTTGACAAACATGGACTTAGTTGAGCAATGGTGAAACCGAATCCCTAGCTTCATTTCCATTGATACTATCCCATTACATTAGTTGTTGATTCATTTATTTGTGTTTACTTCATTTTCCCATGCTTTCAAATTACAACAACAAATCTGTCTATTTAGACTAGTTTGATTCATTTCCAAATCTGCCTAGTTTGTTTAGTTTGATTCATTTCTTAGAGTTCTTGCAAAACAAGTAGTTACATAGGTCCAATTAGTCCCTGCGGATTCGACACCCTTGCTTGTGCCATTATACTAAATATATTCTAGCATTAGGAAGGAATTATACATCAACATAGCATAAGTGTCATGTTGTCATCGTCACAAGTGCTTTGTCAATGCTTATAGTTTTCATTGAACGTAATGATCTTTGATTGTATCTTTATTATGATGTCATGTAAGGAACTTTTGAAGAATGCTTTGGGTTGTCGGATGATGTCATCCAATTCAATAACACAAGGAAAACTTGAGAATTAACTAGTGATGTCACGGTTAATTTGGGGCATTGTCATTCATAATTCTATGAAGGAATAACTGGAAATCGAGTCATTTGCATACTTGTCATGTGTGGAGAAAGAACCCCTAACTAGTTCATCATCCATTAAAAACCCCAAAAAAAAAAACGTTTCAAAATCAGTTTTACTTTGCAATCTGTTTTCTCAACTTTAATTTCGTCCAAATCAAATCCCCCTTTACTTTGAAGTCTCAATTTAGTTAGAAATTGTTTTGGTTCATGTTTTTAAGTGTTTTGAGTCAAGTTTTCAACCAATTTCGTCCAAATTAGTGTAGGTGCTCAAAACTGCCCAGAAAGTGGTTTTTAGGCAGTTTTTAGTATTCTAGTTGCTGTTTTGAGTTTTTGTTTTGTTTTAGTGTTTTAACTTTGGTTTTTCATTCTTTGAGTCCAAATTAGTGTTTTTAACTTTGTTTTGGAGTTCTTAGGTCAGTTTTCAAGAGTTTAGCAATCCCTCCTAATCCCCGGTTTTGAACGATCCCTACTTACATACTTTGCTACAATTGTCAGAAGAGGGTTTAATTTGTGTGCTTAATATATTTCGCATTAGAATGGATGTGTGATGGTAGGGTAGTCTTTAGGAGGGATGGGGAGTGCGGCAAGGTGGGAAAATATGGAGAATGGTGAAGGATGGCTGCGGCAAAGGGTTGGGAATGTATTTCTGGTGAATTTCTGAATGTGGAGGAGTGAATGATGATCAATTGGTGCGGCAAGGGGGTCTATTTATAGTGCAAAATCCCTCTCAATCAGCAAGGAAAAGGACTAAGTATTTGAAGATGACAAGGAAATCAAAACCCATCAGGAATAGGCCATCTAGAAGGTAGGAAACCCACAAGGAAAAGGAATAGAGGCGCCAGATTTTTAGGGTTCTAGAAACAAAGTGTTTTGTGGCAGAAATTGCACTTCTAGAAGGATTTGGGGCGCCACCTTTGTAGGAGATAAGATAAGGTTTCTAGAATCATGATTTAAGTGCCAGCTTTGTAGGGAAAAAGAGATAAGGGTGCGGCACCTTCTTAGGGATAATGTTAGGGCTTCTAGAAAGCCTAAAAACTAAGGGGAGTTGGATAAAACCCTCGGCAAAGATAGGATAGGGCATCTAAGGCTTCTAGGAACCCTCCAAGATAAGGTAAAGTGCATGGCATCCCTATAGGATTAGGATAAGGTGTCCTAAAGTGTTTAGGACTCCTCCTTGTGGCTGAAAACCTTGTGCATTAGGATTAGGAAAGCTAATCCTTCTTCATCTTGGAATTCTTCTCCTTCTTGGACTTGGAAAACTTCTTTGTTGCTGCAACTTGAGGCCATTGGGATTTAACTTTCCTACTTCAAGTAGGAAACCTTGTTTGAGTAGGAAACTTTGTTCTTCTAGGAATCCTAATTCAACTAGGAAACCCATTTTAACTAGGAATCCTAATTCAACTAGGAAACCATCTTCCATTAGGGACTTTCCTACTTCAACTAGGAAACCTTGCTCAAGTAGGAATCATCATCTTCAAGTCTTCAATTTCGTCCATCCTCTTGGCTCCAAGCATATGATATCCATTCCAAGCTCTAATTTGCTCCAAAAGGCTTCAAAATGCATCATTTTGCATACTTTGCCCTTAAATCCTGAAAATACATAAAACTAGCTTAAAAGACTACTTTGCTAAGGAAAAACACTATAAATGCACAAGAACAAGCTAAACTAAGGTGCATAGATATGCCCCTATCAAATTCATAGTTACGAATGCCTAGTCAATGCTTAGGGTTTTCAAAAAGCTTAATGATCTTTGATTTTACCTCTATTATGCAGTTCATATAGGGAATTTGATAAGAATAATTTGATTGTCGATGCGTATTCCATCCAATTCAATGAAACTAGGAAAATCTGAGAGTTAATTTGTGCTTTTCACAATTAATTTGGGGCATTGTCATTCATGATTTAAAAGGAATAAAATCTGGAAATCAATTTATGTTACATATGTGCATGTGTGGAGAAGAACCCCCTAACTAGCCTTTTTCCCATTCAATTCACCTAGTTTAGTGCCAAATCTGTTTAAATTGCAATTTGTCCATTTTAATTAATTTCGTCCAAATCAATTCCCCATTTTATTAAGTGTGTTAGATTAGTTAGAAAAGTGTTTGAATCTGTCCAGATTAGTGTTTTGAGTCTAAGTTAGTTAAATTTCGTCCAATTCACCCTTTAGAGTCTAGTTTGAGTCTATTAGCATCCCTAGTTAATCCCCGGTTAGAACGATCCCTACTTTTATATATACTACAATTGTCACAAATAGGGTTTAATTTGTGTGTTAACATAATTTTCACATCAATCCTTGCCTAAATTCAGAAATAAAAGACATTCCCTTTCTCTCTAACCTTTGCCGCAAGTCACATTCCTATTCCTTTCAATTTCTGATTTTGTGTTTCCTATTCTTCAAAGATTTAGAATTAATTCCTTTCCTAAACGAAGTAATAAAGCCTTTAGGCCTTTTCTTCCTTATAAATACCCTTGTGCCGCAACCTTATGGACCTAATCCCCCCTTCCACACAACCTGCCTTCTTTCACAAACACATCCAGCCTTGCCGCAGCTTTCCATCCAAATTTCCACCATCCCTCGACTTCCAAACCTTCGTCCAAACCACCCTACACCACCACTAAGCCTTGCCGCACCACCATACCTCCATAAACCCAACTTAAACCCAGAAATTCATCCATAACTTGTGCCGTGACCTAGCAAAGAAGAGGAGAAAGAAGACGAAGCCTTGGACGTTTATGCATTCGAGTTGGAGTGTTGGAATGCTTCTAGGTGTAATCTATCTTTTGTTTTCAATGTTTAATTCTAATTTCCTTTGTTTTGTTATGAACATGAGAGGCTAAACTCGTTTTAGCCTAGGGATGCTTTAAAGCCATGATTACGTTTATAATATGAGTTGATCAATTCCAGTTGTGATTTCATAAATTGTGAATGCAATTTACTTAACCGTTTGATGGATAACTTATTCTTGTATGTTGATTAGGGAGGCCTACTTAATTTGCATGCTTGAATTTGGTGCTAGAATGTAAGGGAGTTTCACATAATCGTTTCAACCTTATATTCACAAGTAGTTAAGGTTGTTTTCACAATCATGTTAAGTAAATTCCTAGCATGCGTATCATGATGTCATAGTTACAAGTGCTTTGTCAATACTTATGATTTCCATTGAACGTAATGATCTTTGATTGTATCTCTATTATGATGTCATGTAGGGGACTTTTGAAGAATGCTTTGGGTTGTCGTATGATGTCATCCAATCCAATAACTTAAGGGAAATCTGAGGGTTAATTAGTGATGTCACGGTTAATCTGGGGTGTTGAGGTTCATGGTTTATCGAAAAGCAACTGGAAATCAACTTATGTTTGAATGTATCAAGTGTGGAGAAGTATCCCTTGGCTAGTTCATCATCCATTGGTTTTACTTAAATTCGTCCAAAAATCTGTTTTAAGTTTTAAGTTATTCGTTTTCTTTTAAATTCGTCCAAAAACAAATCCCCTTTTCTTACTTGTTCCAAATCTGTCCAAAAGTGAGTTTTAGAGTCTTTTGAGTCAAAACTAATTGTATTTTCGTCCAAAATAGTGTTAGGTGTTCAAAACTGCCCAGATTGTGTTTTTAAGGCAGTTTTGAGTGTTTTGTTGCTGTTTTGAGTCTTTTGGCTTGTTTTAGTGTTCCAGTGTTTAGTTTTGCATTCTTTGAGTCTAGTTTAGTGTTTTAACCTTTGTTTTACGTTTTTGAGTCAGTTTTCAAGTGTTTTAGCGAACCCTCCTAATCCCCGGTTTAGAACGATCCCTACTTATACATATACTACAATTGTCAAAAGAGGGTTTTAATTTGTGTGCTATTATATATCACATCATTGCTAGTCACAATCGTGTTAAGTAAATCCTTGGTATGAGTCTCATGCGTTTTGATAGTGATGAATGCCTTGTCAATGCTTATGATTTTCATAGAACTTAATGACTTTTGACATGTATCTCTATCATGCGTTTCATATAGGGAACTTGAGAAAGATAATTTGGTTTAGATGCGTAGTCCATCTAATTCAATGAAATAAGGAAAATCTGATGGTTAGTTGTGCGATGCAACTAACTTGGGGTGTTGTCATTCATAGTCTAAAGGAAAAATAACTGGAAATTGGTTCATATGCATATATCATGTGTGGAGAAGGACCCTCTAACTAGCCTTTCACCCATTTACTTTACCCAAATTCGTTTTTACAAAGTTTTTTCTACAAAGTTTTTGTTTTAAGTTTTAAATTCGTCAAAAATAATCCCCCTTTCATTTAGTCTTGTTATTTGAGTCAAAATCTGTTTTCTTTGAGTCTTTTGAGTCTAGTTAAGGTTTATTTTCGTCCAAAACACTTGTTAGGTCTAAAATTGAGTCTTTTTGAGTGTTTGTCGCTGTTTTGAGTGTTTTAAGTTAGTTTAGAGTCTATAGAGTCTAGTTTAGTGCTTTTGAGTCTTAATTGTGTTAATTAGCATCCCTTCTAATCCCCGGCGTAAAACGATCCCTACTTTCATATACTACAATCATAGGGTTTTAATTTGAGTGTTAGAATATTTCACATCAGATGCAATTAACTTGGGGTGCTGTCATTCATAGTCTAAAGGAAAAATAACTGGAAATTGGTTTGTATGCATATATCATGTGTGGAGAAGGACCCTCTAACTAGCCTTTCACCCATTTATTTCACTTAAATTCGTTTTTCCAAAGTTTTTTCTACAAAGTTTTTGTTTTAAGTTTTAAATTCGTCAAAAACAATCCCCCTTTCATTTAGTCTTGTTATTTGAGTCAAAATCTGTTGTCTTTGAGTCTTTTGAGTCAAGTTAAGGTTTATTTTCGTCCAAAACACTTGTTAGGTCTAAAATTGAGTCTTTTTAAGTGTTTGTTGCTGTTTTGAGTGTTTTAAGTTAGTTTAGAGTCTATAAAGTCTATTTTAGTGTTTTTTTGAGTCTTAATTGTGTTGATTAGCATCCCTTCTAATCCCCGGCCTAAAACGATCCCTACTTTCATATACTACAATCATAGGGTTTTAATTTGAGTGTTAGAATATTTCACATCACTACTTCAAGTAGGAAACCTTCTTTGACTAGGATTCCTCTTTTGATTAGGAATCCTCTTGTGATTAGGAATCCTAACTCCTTTAGGTCTTCAATTTCGTCCATTCCTTTTGCTCCAAGCATAAGCTATTCATTCCAAGTCCAATTTTGCTCCAAAATGCTCCAAAATGCACCTTTTTGCTTCCTTAGCCATGTGAACCTAAAAACACACGAAAATAGCTGAAACTACTAAAATAACTATGAACTAACAACATTAATGCACGAAAACAAGCCAACTAAGTCGCCTAAATATGCTCCTATCACAACAACCATCTCGGCCTCATCTTCACATGTAGGCACAGCAAGGACTTCCTCATGCATGCCGTGAGTGTGGTCCTTCCTTGCTCCTTTGTTTTTGAGTCCCATTCCTTTTATAATGGTTGTTTCAAGGGGATCCCTCTCCAAGGAGTCAAGATAGTCTTGCGCCAATGAATCAAATATATCAATAGAAAAATAGGAATGATCATCGTTGGGATATTTTATAGTTTCAGAAAGATTGAAATCAATAACTTCCCCATCAAATTCCATTGTTAACGTCCCCTTGAACACATCTATCTTGGTGCGGGCTGTTTTCATGAAGGGTCTCCCTAGGAGGATCGGCAATGGGCTAAAATGGGCTGAATCTTCCATGTCAAGCACGTAAAAGTCCGCCAGAAAGATCAAATTGTTAACCTGCACCAAAGCATCTTCCAAAACTCCTTTTGGATATGCATTAGAATGATCGGCCAATTGAATAATCACACCATCATTTTTAAGCTTTCCTAAGTTCATAGGTGCATAAATTGAGTAAGGCATGACATTAATGATGCAAAAATTAACTTAACACACAAATTAAACCCTCTTTTGACAATTGTAGTATATATGTATGATGCGTTACGAATGTGACACAAATTAAACCCTATTTGTGACAATTGTAGTAATGATGTAAGTAGGGATCGTTCTAACCGGGGATTAACTAGGGGTGCTAAACACTTTAAACTAACTCAAATAAATAAAACTAACCTTTAAAACACTTAATTCACTTAAAAAAAACTCAAAACAAGTTCACAAGACTCAAAATAAGCTAAAAACACTCAAAACTGCCTAAAAAACACAAACTGGGCAGTTTTGAGCCTAAACACAAACTTGGACGAAAATTGGTTCTAACTTGATTCAAAACTCTTAAAAACACAATCTAAAACATAATTGAACCAATTAGACACTCTAAGACAATTGGGGATTTGGTTTTGGACGAAAATCAAACAAACAAAACAATAATGTAAACTAGGCAGATTTGGACGAATTTGAAGGTGTTTGTGACTCCAAATACTTAAAAACACAAAATAAGACAGATTATAATGACTAAGACTTAACAAAATATGGGGGGATTGTGTTTGGACGAAATTAAATTAAATGGACAGATTGTAAAGAAAACAGATTGTAAAACAAATTGTGATGAATCAATGGATGATGGAATAGTAAGGGGTTCTTCTCCACACATGATATATATGCAACGTAAATCAATTTCCAGTTATCAATTCAATAAGTTATGAACTTGGACACTCCAAGTTAATTAGGTCCGCTTAAATTAACCTTCAGATTTCCCTAGAATCATTGAATTGGAAGAATATGCATCGCAAACAAATTATTCCTAACAAGTTCTCTATATGAATAGCATGATAAAGACACAAGTTAGAATTATTACGTTCTTTGGAAATCATAAGCATCGACAAGGCATTTGTAACTATGAAAAGCATGATACTCTTGCCAGGAATCTACTTAACATGATCGTGACTAGCGACCTTCACTACTTGTGAATATAAATTCATAACGATTAGGTGAAACAAACTTATATCCTAGCACTAAATTCAAGCATGCAAATTAAGCGTGCACTCTCAATCAACAAACAAGAATAAGTTCTAAATCAAACGGTTAAGCAAATTGTATTCACGACTTATGCAACGATAACTGGAAGTAATCAACTTATTTCACATATACAATCATACTCAAAGCAAAACAAAGATTACATGAATTAGACATTGAAATATAAGATAGAATACACCTAAAATTGTTCAACAATTCAGAATGAAAAGCCAAACAATTGCATGAAACTGTCTCCTTTCTCTTGCTTGCGACAGATTGGATGGGATGATTTTTGGGCTGTTTTGATGATGTAGAATGGATTATGGGGGTGTAGAGGCATAGCAAGGGGTGTAGGTTTGGTGTGGATGAGTGTTTTATGGTTGGAAAGTGGTGGAGAACTCAGCAAAGAGGGTGGAAGAAGGTGGAGCGGCTGGTTGTATTTCTGGGCTGCAAAATGGTGTTTTAGGATGAATGGATATGTATGTGAGTGAATAGACGAATTTCTGTGGTGAATGATACTCTAGGGTTCGGCCAAGGGCTGATTATATGTGTTTTGGGAAGTTAAAAACATACCTAATTAAGTTATGATTCAGATTTCCTAGTCTAAATAGAAAAAGGTAAGTGAATAAAGTCCAAATAAAATCAGAAAAAGGGGATGCACGAATTTAAACAAATAAGGAATGTCCTTGCCTTGCAAGGAATCAGAAATTAAACCCCTTGCACACCAAGGAAAGGAAATTTAAGGTAAGAAACGAAATTGGTGCAAAAGAAGGAAGGAAATGTCAATTCCTTGCAAGAAATCAGAAATTAGGACTTTAGGGAAAGTTTTAGAACTAGGAAAGTGAATTAAACTAGGAAATAAGAAATTGAAATCAGGAAACACAAAGGAAGGTGCGGCACAAAGCTTAGGGAAAGGTCCTAACACATATGAAAAATAGGGAAGTTTGCACAAAGAAAGGGAAACAACCTTCCTTGCACGGCAAGGAAGGGAAAGTTGCAAAGAACCTTTGTTTGTTGTCCAAGGGTGCTCGGGAGCCATCTTAAGTGCTAAAACTTAGAGCGTTCTTGATTTAGGAAAGGTCAACCAAAATAGGAAACTTTGGCTTAACTTTCCTACTTCAAGTAGGAATCCTTGTGTGATTAGGAATCCTCGTCCAACTAGGAATCCTTATGTGAGTGGGAAACCTTCTCGTAATTGGAATCCTCGTCGTAGTAGGAATCCTTGTGACATCAACTCTTCAATTTCGTCCATTCCTTTTGCTCCAAGCATAAGCTATCCAATTTGTGCCCAAAAGTGCTCCAAAAGGCTCCAAAATGCATCCTTTTGCCAAATACGTCTTATGAACCTGAAAACACACAAAAGAAGCTTAAAGAACTAAAATAACTACGAATTAATAACAAAAATGCACGAAAACAAGCAAACTAAGTCGTATAAGTATGCTCCTATCAAATTCCCCCACACTTAGCTTTTGCTAGTCCTCGAGCAAAACGGAAAAACAAAACAAAACCTAAACCTTCCAACAATGGTCTCAGGGATTCTTAATGCACATGACATGTTCCAGATCATTACTCACATAGATTTTAGTCATCCTTATGCTTAGGCACATACGTAATCATAATCACTACTTACTAGTTCTCATTTAATCAATTTAAAACAACATTTGAATGTAGTAACATGCCTTAGAGAATTCACTTAATTCCTTACAAGATACTCTCTTATTTTCACACAGAATTTCTGATTACACACCCTACACTAAGTATATGTGAGATGATTGATGTAAATATGAAACTAAACACTCACATATGTTTATAACAAGGAAAGCACTTTTCTGGAATGTATATGAATATGATCTCATGAAAGGAATGCTACTAATTAGATGCGAGAACCAGGGACACCATATGCTTACATCAATTCCAAACTCCACATTATTGAAAACATAATGATCAAGATTGAAGCATAAGGGTTGTAACGGGTTAAGGGTATTTGGCTAACAATGGAAGGTAAGGGTACAAACGTTCTTTAAGCAATAGCAAGCAAAGTAATGAAATTTGACACTTAGAATCACTTATGATTGCAGAAACTCACTTAGACACACAAGGGGAAAATTCACACAACTCTTAGGGCCATATTCAACGTTTTGGACCCTTTCTTCAACTACCACAAACATGTGAGCTTATTTTCACTTTTTTCATACTCTTTTTCTTTCTTTTCACAACTTTTTTTCTTTTCTTGTTCTTTTTCCACGAATTTTTTTTTTCTTTTTATTTTCACTCATGCCTTATTTCTTTTTGTGGCATATCAACACACACACACACAAATTCCCCCACACTTGTTGTTTTGCATAATCTAAAGGATTCCCTCTAAGTCATGCTTACTATGCACAAATTATTACTCTCCAAATAACGTTTAGGCTCAAGTCTCACAAGGTTGTAGCATTAGTTTGAGTTCATTCCTTCAAGCATGTTACAAAAACTAATTTTCCTTTGTGATTACATGTGAATTCGTAAACTATAACTACAAACAAGCATAAACCAAAGAGTATATCAAACGTCCATCCATGTTTGTAACTTTCTTTAACCATCATGCAATTAAAAACCAAATCCTCATCATTGTGTTGGAAGGTGACCTACGACACAAACAAACACACAAAAACAACTCTTTTTGGGTTTTTCAAAACAAATTTTCAAATTTTTATGGGTTTTTCGGATTTTTAAGTCAACACACACTAAAACACTCTAAAATAGCTCAAAAACACTTAAAATAGCAAGGAACAACATTGGAAGTTATGGGTGATAGAATCCCACGAATTTGCATCAACAACATTAGTTACCCCCCCCCCCACACTTAAATCAAACATTGTCCTCAATGTTTCAAGCCTAAAATCACACCAAACAAAAATAAACACACAAACAGCAACTAAACACACTAAGCATGGCAGAATGTAAATAACAAAGAGAAGAGGTTAGGGACGCAAATCTGGTTATGGAGTGTAAATGCCATCCTCTCCTTGGTGATTGCATGGGTTGCCTCCCACGAAGCGCTTGCTTTAACGTCTTGCAGCCGGATGATGGTGTGCTCATTCCCCATTGGAGCCCACGACATGCAATGGGATCTCCTCCACAACATGCTCAACAAAGTTCTCGTAGTAGGGTTTCAACCTATGGCCATTCACCTTGAATTCTTGTCCAGTTTTCAAACTTTGTATTTGGACTGCACCATGCACAAAAACATTAGTGATAACAAATGGACCAACCCACTTAGAACATAACTTACCGGGGAATAATCGAAGACGGGAATTGAATAACAACACTTTCTGCCCGATTGAGAAGGTTTTGCCTCTAATCATCTTGTCATGGACGGCCTTGGTCTTCTCCTTGTAAATCCGGGCATTCTCATACGCCTCATGCCTAATCTCTTCAAGCTCGCTCAATTGTAGCTTCCTATGGTTTCCAGCCGTGTCCACATCCATATTGAAGGTCTTGACCGCCCAATGTGCCTTATGTTCAAGCTCCACGGGTAGATGGCATGGCTTGCCATAGACTAGCCGAAATGGGGACATAGCAATGGGCGTTTTGTAAGCCGTTCGATACGCCCACAATGCATCCTCCAACCTCAAGCTCCAATCTTTTCTATTCGGCCCAACGGTCTTTTCCAGGATTTGCTTTATTTCTCGATTTGAAACTTCGGCTTGGCCACTTGTTTTGGGGGTGATAAGGTGTGGAAACCTTATGCATCACGTTGTACTTCTTGAGCAACGCCGCAATGGTGCGGTTGCAAAAATGAGACCCACCATCGCTTATGAGCACTCGAGGCATCCCAACTCTAGAGAAAATGTTAGATTTTACAAAATCTGCAACAACTCTAGAATCGTTAGTTCGGGTGGCTTTAGCTTCCACCCACTTTGACACATAATCAACGGCAAGTAAAATGTAAGTAAAACCAAAAGACATAGGGAAATGACCCATAAAATCAATACCCCAAACATCAAAGATTTCAACAACAAGGATTGGGGTTTGCGGCATTTGGTCTCTTTGGCCTAAACTTCCGGTCTTTTGACATCGATCACATGTTAAGCAAAAAGCCCTAGCATCTCTAAACAATGTAGGCCAATAAAACCCACTTTCAAGAACTTTAAACGTTGTGCGTTGTGTGCCAAAGTGTCCACCACATGCGTATGTATGGCAAAAACTCAAAATGGAATTAAACTCAGATTCATGAACACAACGACGCACAATCTGATCTGGGCATATTTTCCACAAATAAGGGTCGTCCCAAACATAAAAACGTGCATCCTTTTTTAGTTTATCATGTTGGGCCTTGCTTAAAGTGTTAGGAACTTGCTTAGACACCAAAAAATTAACCAAATCGGCATACCAAGGGGTACTTACCTCAACGGACAGAAGTTGTTCATCCGGAAACATTTCTGAAATGGGGAGGGCCTCTTCTTCACGCACCATTCGACTTAGGTGGTCAGCCACCACATTTTCACATCCCTTCTTGTCCCTAATTTCGATGTCGAATTCTTGAAGTAGGAGCATCCAACGAATGAGCCTTGGTTTGGCCTCCTTTTTGGTGAGAAGATACTTCAAGGCTGCATGGTCAGTGAAAACAATTACTTTAGTACCGATGAGATATGATCTAAACTTACCTAATGCAAATACAACCGCCAAAAGTTCTTTTTTCGGTTGTAGAATAATTCAACTGAGCATCATTTAAAGTGCGTGAAGCATAATAAATAACATGTGGCTGTTTGTTTTTCCTTTGGCCCAAAACAGCTCCAAGGGCATAATCCGATGCATGACACATCAACTCAAAGGGAATGGACCAATCTGGTGGAGTGATGATTGGTGCCGTGGTGAGAGCCTCCTTTAGGTGCTTGAATGTCGTGGAGCATGCATCATCAAACTTGAAAACCACTTCTTTTTGAAGCAATCGGCATAGTGGCTGCGCAATCTTGGAGAAATCCTTTATGAAACGCCTATAAAAACCTGCGTGACCAAGAAACGAACGAACCTCTCTAACCGAAGTTGGAGAGGGTAAGTGACGAACAAGGTCTACCTTAGATTTATCCACTTCAATGCCTTCTTTAGAAATAATATGTCCTAGAACAATACCTTGTTTAACCATGAAGTGACATTTTTCCCAATTAAGCACAAGATTTGTTTCAACACAACGTTTCAAAATCAAGGTCAGATTATTTAAACAATGATCAAAGGAATCACCAAACACACTAAAGTCATCCATGAATATTGATAGGAGCATATTTAGGCAACTTATTTAGCTTGTTTTCGTGCATTTATATTGTTAATTCATAGTTGTTTTAGTAGTTTAAGCCATTTTCGTGTGTTTTTAGGTTCATATGGCTAAGGAAGCAAAAAGATGCATTTTGGAGCAAAATTGGGCTTGGAATGGATAGCTTATGTTTGGAGCAAAAGGAATGGACGAAATTGAAGACCTAATGAAGTTAGGATTCCTAATCACAAGAGGATTCCTAATCAAATGAGGAATCCTAGTCAAAGAAGGTTTCCTACTTGAAGTAGGAAAGTTAAGCCAAGGTTTCCTATTTTGGTTTAATCTTTCCTAAGCCTTAATGACTCCATATTTCAGCAATATCAAAGGATCCTACCTATTCTAGGTCACAAAACTTGCAACCTTAAGCCATGCCGTGTGTCCCTTTGTGTTTCCCTTCCTTGCCATGCAAGGAAGAGCCTTGTTTCCTGTTTTAAACCATTTAAACACATTCCTTTTTCATACCAAGCTCAGCCATAACTCACATACCCTTTTCTATTCCAAAATTCTTGCCTAATTTCAGAAATAAAAAGCATTCCTTTCTTACAAGCCCTTGCCGCAACTTTTAATTAAGTTTCCTTTAAATTTTTGATTTGATTTCCTATTTCTAGAAGCTTTTGACTTAATTTTTGTTTACCTAAATAACCTAGGGTTTTAATTCCTGAAATCATATAAAGAAACATCCTTGTAGCAGCCAAAAAGTTTCAATTCATTCACCATTCACGCCAGAAAATCATCCCCTCCCTCTAACACATCCATACTTCACCATTCTCCAGATTTTCTGCCAAAAACCAACCCTTGCCGTCCCCTACATCCATCTCAAACCTAAGTCCAACATTCTACATCATCCATAACCCCCTAAACTCACAGAACCTCTCGTGTCGTAGCAAAGGAGAGGAAGAAGAGTGCTTGAAGATTCTAGCTATTCAACATCGGATCGTTGGAGTATTTAGGTGTTCTCTTTCTTATAGTTACAATGTATAAATCTGTTTTCCTTTGTTTTGTGAACATGAGGAACTAAGCCTTTTGGCTAGGGGGCTATTCAATACCATGATTATGCTTGCAAGATGAATTGATTACATCCAATTGCTATTTCATAAGTTGTGATTTCAATTTGCTTAACTGTTTGATTGATAACTCATTCTTGTGTGTTGATTAAGGTGGCCACTTAATTTTTCATGCAGGGATTTGAAGCTAAAATATAAGGGAATTTCACCTAATAGTTATAACCTTATATTTGCTAGTAGTGGAGGTCGTTTATCGACGATCGCGTTAAGTGAATTCTTGGCTAAAGTTTCATGCTTTTCATAGTAACAATTGCCTCGTCAATACTTATAGTTTTCATGAAACTTAATGATCTTTGATTGTACCTTTATTGTGCTTTTCACGTAAGGGACTTTTGGAGAATGTTTTGAGTTGTTGTATGCGCATTCCCATCCAATTCAATAACTTAAGGAAAACTTGAAAGTTAAAAAAGTGTTGTTCACGGTTAACTTGGGGTATTGAGTTTCATGATTTATTGAAAGAAGCAATTGGAAATCAATTTGAATGTAAGTGTGTCATGTGTGGAGAAGAACCCTCTAGTTAGCCCATAATTCATCAATTCATCTAATTTAGTCTAAGAATCTGTTTTCTTTGTCCTTGTCTTAATTTACTTAATTTTCGTCAAAACCAATTCCCCCATTAATTTAAAGTGTTAGATTAGTTAGAAATCAATTTAGTTGATGTTTTTAAGTGTTTTGAGTCAAGTGATAACTTAATTTCGTCCAGATTTGAGTAAAGCGTTCAAAACTGCCCATAAAGTGTTTTTAAGGCAGTTTTGAGTGTTTGTTTGCTGTTTTGAGTCTTTTGGTTCGTTTTGGTGTTTTATAGTTTAGTTTTGCATTCTTTGAGTCTAGTTGAGTGTTGAAACTTTGTTTTTACGATTTTGAGTCAGTTTAGAGTGATTTAGCAATCCCTCCTAATCCCCGGTTTAAGAACGATCCCTACTTACATATCTACTACAATTGTCAACAAGAGGGTTTAATTTGTGTGTTAAGTAATTTTCGCACCAAATTTTGGCGCTGTTGCCGGGGATTAGCAACTTTGCTAATCCCTCGTTATTTCTTTTTATTTATTTTTCATTTGTTTTCTATCATTAGTTACTGATTTGTTTGTTTCATTGCTTTTAGGTACTAGTGTATGACTCGAAGTTCCCAACCTGTTCATAAGAATATTTTGGACTTCGACGACGATTTTGAGAGGATTTTGAGAAGACAAAAGAACCAGCAAGAGTCCAACCCACCTAGCCTTAAACCTGACCTTGAAGAAGAAATTTTAGAAGAGGAAGGAAGGGGCACAACAGAGACTTTTGAGGAAGTACCCATCATGGCAGCCGACAATCAAACAATCAAGGAGCTTTCGGCCTCGGGAATGGACAATGCCGCACCTTTATGTATTCAATATCCCGTGGCAGCTCAAGGCAAGACCGAGGAGTTTGAATTGAAGTCTAGCTTGTTGCACCATGTCCCAAAGTTCCATGGGCTGTCCATGGAAGACCCTAACAAGCACTTGAAGGAATTTGAAGTGGTTTGTTCAAGCATGACCCCTGTCAATGTCGATGGTAGCATCTTGAAGATGAAGGCCTTTCCATTCTCTCTAATGGACAAAGCTAAAGATTGGTTATTTGAGCTAGCACCAGGGACAGTGACATCTTAGGAAAGTATGAAACGAGCGTTCTTGGAGAAATTTTTCCTCACTTCAAGAATCATTCTCCTGAGGAAACAAATAAGTGGCATACAACAAAAGCAAGGTGAATCCTTTCCTACTTATTATGAACGTTTTAAATCACTTGTTGCTTCTTGTCCACAGCATCAAATGAAGGAAGAGTTGCTCCTTCAATATTTCTATGAAGGCCTTCTACCAATCGAACGTCAAATGCTAGATGCCTCGGCGGGAGGAGCTTTGGTAGATAAAACACCCATGGCAGCCAAGACACTCATTGTAACCCGTGCATTGAATGCACAACAATACGAAGGCATGGGACAAAGGGATAACCCACGGCCACAAGTGAATGAGGTAAGTTCTTCATCCGATATTCAATCTCAATTAGCTAATCTTACTTCTATTGTGTCTCAGATGGCCGAAGGTATGAAGATCCAAGGACTAATGGTGTGTGGAGTATGTTCTATTCAAGGACATGTTTCTGACAAGTATCCTCAACTTACTGAGAATAGTGGATGGGAGACCGCGAATGCAATTGGATTTCAAAGCCAAAATCAACCAAGGAACGATCCATATTCCAACACCTACAATCCCGGTTGGAGATGTTGGAAATGTGCCCTAAAACCAATCATATGATGATACTTTATGGACATTTCACATGTTAAACTAATCTAGTTTAATGTAAAGGGCAAAGATTATTGTTTGAGCCGTCTCATATAAATGTTATATGCTTAAACGATAAGTCCAAGGAATATGTGATTGGAAGAATGCGATCTAAAAGAAGTTAGATTCATGAGACCATTCTTTCGTTGACACATCCTAAACGTTCCTGATCATAGGATTGTCAATTGGGCATTGACAGTCCGTTAAGATCAGTACGTGCTATGTCTTCTCTTAGGGAGAATGACTAGTCTCGAGTCATTGGTGTGTGTGACATCAAGACAAGTACGTAGGTGCTCAATAGAGAATGAGTTCACTGAACACGATCAACGAAGAGTTCTCATATTCATGTCACATGAGAACTCATGGTTGGGATAATGCAAATTAGTCTTTTGACCTGAGACATCACAGTTGTCTTGTGGTTAGGTCCTTAGTCTTTGATTATGTCAAAGTCACTCCATCAGGAGGGTGTCCACGGCATCGTTGGGGTTAAGCCACTTAGCCATGGAGGCAAGTGAATGCGCAACAAGGGATCTCTAACCTTCAAACTGTTTGAGGGAGAAAACTCTATGATATGATTAAGAATCTTTGGCCAAAGTATGAATGAGATTTAGGAATGTGTTCCAAATCACATTCAAGGTAATCATATAAGCACAAGACTCACATTGGATAGTAGACATGAATAAACTATCAAACCAAACAATGTGGTCAAGAGTATTGTATTAGAGAAAGACCGTATTGCATTTGTAATCCTAAAACTGAATAGGTTCTCCACCTCTTCTGATTAGCTTGGGTAACCATGACATGCTGCTAGGCATCAACCATGGTTTGTGGAAGCCCTAAAAGTGTATTATCACTAACGGGATAATTGAAAGTAAGTTTCAATTCACAATCGATTAGAAAGAGTTTTAATCGCCCACTGCCTCGCTAAAAGGAACCTAATGGATCGTTCACCGAGTAAGGTAGAGTTTGAAGAAACAACGGAGATGAGTAAGAATAATTAAATGGTTTAATTATTTATCTAAGCCTAGGATTAATTAATATGTTAATTAATCAAACGAATAAGTTCGTTAAAGACCTCGGGTTAGTTTTGGGCCGCAAGGCCCAATGGGATTTGAATGTCAAGCCCATTAACTCAAGTTGTATGACAACTTGAATAAACAAAGGGCTTGAAAGCCCAATAAACCTATAGGCCATGTTAAAAGAATAGGGCTTTTGGTCCATTAGGTCACTTATTTGAAGGGACTATATAAAGGACTTTATAGCCTAAAATTTACTAAGGGTAATTTTTGGGGAAATGATGAGAACACAAGCTCTCCTTTCTCTCTAAAATTTCAGCCACCTTGGAGGGATCATCTAGCAATCAAACTCCTCCAAGGTCACTCATTTCTTCTACAATATGCCTTGGTGTGGAGACTTAGAGGTTTTCAATTTTGGGAACTTGGAGAAACCTTTTCATCCATCCAAATCCATGGATCTAAGATGCAAGGAATGAAGGCCCTCTCTTTGGGTGATTAGCCTTTGCTTATGCAAAGAGGAATCTACAAAGGTATTGATTTCTCAACTCACTTTGTTTTGAGTTGAGTCGTGGTTCACCTATCTACTAGGCTTTGAAGTTCATGGGTTAAGTTTTGTTTTTGAGTGCATATAAACATGATTCCGCCTTTTAATTGTTAATTGCATGTTGTTGATGTTGCTCAAATGAACTTGTTTTTCACAAATATTCCTTCAAGTGGTATCAAGAGCCTAAGTCTAGTAGTTGGTGAATCCTTTTGGGTTTTGTAGTTCATAGTTTGTGATTTGAATGTTGTAATTGTTACAAGCTTTATTCTTGCTTCTTTGAATGTAAATTTTGTTAGAAAATTTGCCATCTCAAATGTTGTAGATGTAGTTCATATGAGCATGAATTTTGGAGCTAAATTTTGGTGCCATGTTTTTGGGGAAATTCGGCCAAATCCAAAGGGTGGATTTTTGGGTTCTTGTTTGACTTGTTAAAAGTGTTTTAAAGTGACTTTTGGAACCCCTATGTACCCTAGTATGGTTGTATGTTATTTCCCTTAAGTTTGAGTGGTTTTGGTATGTTTTTGGGTGAAGAATGTTCATGGAGCTCTTATGGGTTTTCATGGATGTTCTTCATTGTTCTTGATATGTTCTTGCCAAGAACAAAAGGTTTGGTGTTTTGATTCAAAGTTTTGATTTATTTCATAAAGTTTTTGTTTTGAAATATTTCTTATGTTTAAATATCTTAGATATTTGTTTTGAAAAATTAAAGAAATTTTAGTGGGTAGGTGTGTAATGATTTATTCCATTTCACCCACCCCACTTACAAAAACTTTGAAATTTTTTAATACTTTGCTTCAATGGCCGGCCACCCTACTCAATTAGGGTCCTTGTGGGGCTTTTATGCAATTACATAAAGTTTTGATACTTTTGTGTATTTGTAGTTTGACCCAAAAGTTTACGTTTTTACGTAAAGGTCCAAAATCACTAAAAGGACAAATTGTTTTGCTCCTTTAATGAAGTTTTAGCTTTTGTGGAAATTTTTGGGTTCTAGTTGTAATTACATGAAGTAGTGGACTTTTGTGTTTTTACAAAGTGACTCCAAAAGTTTTTGTTTTAACATAGTGACCCAAATTGTTGTGGTCATTGTTTTTGGCCCAAAACAAAATGAGAACAAAAATTGTTTTGTCTCTTTAAATGAGAATTGGATTTTCATTTCATTTAGCTCCATTTAAATTCAATTCTATGGATACGAAAACCAAATGAAAATGTTGCATTCATGTTTAATTAGTTAAAGCGTTAATTAATTAAAGAAAGGGTGATTATGAACCTTAGCCTACGATAATTGAGCTATGTGAAAGGCCGTTTCAAATTTGTTTGAACCATGGGAATGTGTAGATTAAATTTTGGTTGTAATTTGATATGATCAATTGTTGTAAAAGAGCATAAGCTCTTCTTTACTTTAAAGTAATTTGATTTGATCAATTGTTGTAAAAGAGCATAACCTCTTATTTACTTTGAAGTACTCCTTTCTTGTTTTATTCGATATGCATGAAATTGGAGTAGTTGGGTCCAACGCCCAATAAGACAACACGCCTTAATGTGATTAAACGCGTAACTAAAATCAATCACCATCCCTAGACCGAGATTCAACACTAGGCTCGTGTTGAATCGAATCAAAGGTTCATAGTCATCCTAAGGCCCTAAGGCAACTATATAGTCCATCAATGAATGCAAATCTTATGTTAGTAGTACCATATAGTCTTGCTTTAAAAACCGTTTTAAAAGCATAGTGGGAGTATTATATACTACTAAATCAATCATATGGACCAATAGTTGTAATAGGACCAAAATGTTTTAATTGGATTAAAATGTATGTTTATATGTGATGAAACCTAAAAACCCTCAACCAAATGATTATTAAGTTGATAAGCGAGAGATGCTTTGAATATCTCTTCGTAGGCCTTCCACCGTGGTGGGCTCCAATCGTTTGTGACTCATGCACCGGCTTCACCCTATAATGGGGAAGTACAAAGTATGTGCTTACATCCAGGAGGAGTCCATAAACATATGATGAGGTGAATGTAGACAACGAGTATAACCAACATGATATAATTCTGAGGTTGTGCTTGAACCTCTACATAAACTAAGCATGGTGGGAATAACTTAACTAAGTGCAATGGTGCCAACATGATATAATTCTGAGGCATTCATTCTCTAGAGGCCAAACTAGATGGGTAATTACAAGAGTTGTAAATGACTAAAGTGTTATTCTCTCATCATTATTTTTGCTAACCAACATGATATAATTCTGAGGTGGGCTTGGTAATGGTGAGTCTCCCATACCCCGCTAAGAGTTCAACAAAACTCTCGAATTCCGATAAGGGATATGGAATTTGCCAAAAATAGTGGGTGGTGCTATTTTGATTTAAAGACCCGGATCAAATAGCTTAAAATCAATCAATTTATAATCGTTATGTATTTGTTTACCAATATATTTGCAAACGCTATCCAAAACTTGACAAAGAAAAACCGAACGCTTTAGTTTCCGAACTTGGTACCACAATCCCATAGATTGTCTTGAATGGATTGTAAAAGTGCCTAAGTAGTCTCATCCTCACAATCTTCCTATTGATAATGTATCAATGGAAGAACATGTTAGATAAGTCTACCATGAAGAGGACAATGCAAACTCTAGTGCTTGTCTCTTTGTTACACGAACAAGGAACTTGAGAAGTAAGCACAAGGGCATGGACACTTTATGTGCCATGATTCTTCACTTACAAATTGTTGTATGAAGAAATGAGAGTTGCCTTGAACAACTCTTGAAAGTTTGTTATTATGTTTAGAACATAATGGTTGGTTGACAAAAATAGTCCATTTATATGGACTTATGATGATTTTGAATCATTGAGTGTTGAAGTGTTAAACCACTTAACGAGACAGAAACTAGGCAAGGACTTCACCTTTGTGTCCCTATCCTAATGGTTCACTAAGTTTATTGTAAACTATATAGTGAACAATAACCGCACGCTCTCCAAATCGTTTGATGTGTATAACACATTTGAAATGAGTTTCAAGAGAGATAGTGGGGGTTTAGGGACCATGACTATTGTAATCAAAAGGGAAGTCAAATGAAGAAGGCAAAATAACTCCAAGGGAACAAACTTTCTTTATGAAAGGATGGACATTGGAAGGGGTATTTGCAAGAAATGTCTTGCAAGTGTCAAGAACACACCTTTCGAAGGTATTGTAAAATGTTCTTGAAAAGTTCATAACAGTTGGTTCTTCTACTTGAATGCATGATTCTGTATTAGTAACTATGTTTTACAATTGTTGTAAAAGTGTGCTAATAAGAAGTAGAAGATTAATGAGAGAAGAGAAAGTACTTCACATTCGGAAAATGAATAAAATATAGATCTCTGCGAAAGTGGATTGTACTTACTTCCTCATATGAACTACCAAAGAAATTGGAAAATACTAAAGATTGTCTTTACATTCCAATTTTAAGGAACTTAAATCCGTCACTATAGTAGAGATGGATGAATGTTTTGTTTGACAAAACATTGTTCTTTATTAATCAATAATTAGATTATTGTAATTTAATTGGTTGTCTCTATAGTAGAGATGATCTGGTAGTGTTAACTGTTTAAGAATATAACGATGCTTGAAACCCAAAAGGTTGCAAGGTAGTGACTAATCCCAACTGAGTTGTGATACCTCTAAAACATAAATTACGAGTTGGTAATAGATGGATGCATTGGATCGTTAGACCCGGATCCAATACCTTCTTGTTATATTGTATAGAGGCGAAATGTTCGAATCTTTATTCTTTTGGAAAGAAGAAAGAATCACAAAGTTGTTAAGGATAATTCACTTAGATGTTAGTGGCACTTGTCCACAACATAATACTACTCATGTTGTATGACATTCACCGAAGATCGCTCTCGGTTGGACTATAGTTTACTTTGAATAAACACAAGTCCAATACTTTGCAAAAGGTTTCAAAGAATTCAAGAAATGTAAGTTGATGAGTAAGACGTCTAAAGAATTTACCTCCTTAGATTTGATCCAAGGAAAAGTAACACTTTAGATGAGTTTCCTTGAAAGATATCAAGGAAAATAGCATCATAAGATAATGTATTTCTCCATTAGGAGAAGAACGAACATGAATAAGATTTAGTTCGTTGGACATTATCAATTACCCATATATATATGATATATACTTCTAAGACAACCTAGTTCCTATACCACAAGCTCCAAGGTAGTCCAGAAGGATTTATAAACCGTCTCAGTTGAATGGTTTGAACTTTATGACTGTGTCATAGAGTTGCACCTCCTAATTCGAAAGAAATAAGAATGAAAATCCTTATGACTACATTGGGTGTATATACGATATATACTCAAGGAAATGGTAAAGTACCATTTGACCCGAAATAATGAAACCTTCACAGCTAATTGGTAGCTTAAGGTGACTACAAAAATTAGTGGGAGCTATAAGCATCTTATGAGAAAAAGGATCAAATCGTTTGATTTCTCATAAAGATGTAAATGAATCTTTTGTTTACTAGGTTTACAAAAGATTAGTGGGAGTTAATCATATTCCTAAATTTGAATATATATACATGATATATATTAATTTTGAAAATGAAAGGAATTCTTCATCGTTAAAGTTATGACTTTAAACATTCTATAATGATAGAATGTATATGGGAGACATAGTCTATATACATGGGATGGAAATCTATAATGATAGATTTCAAGATATAATTGGATTATATCAATCCCTAAAATAGACAAGAGATGCTAGGAAGTTTCTCATATGATGATAAACTTCAATAAGAATGACAATTCTAGTGAGACTAGGAAGTTGTTCTTCTCAAAGGGAATGTACCCTTTGACTCCCAAAGAAATAATGCTTAAATAGAATCCTTTATGCATACGCAGAAAGGTGATTTATGTATTTCATATTGTATGAAAACATTGATATAAGTTGTACCTAGAACGGTACAAGATGATATCAGTGCAAGCCCAGGATCAGAACCATGGCAACTGTCAAGTGAATCCTTAGGTATTTAAGAAATACTAAGGATGGATTCCTCAAGAATGAGGAAGAATTAGAGTAACGTAATGGAAGCGTAAATGTATTAGATTATGAATCTAATCCATCATAGAATATCTCTTCATTATGAATGAAGTGATAATGAGATATCTCTTTATTATGACTAAAGAGATATTTGGGTGGAAACGTTAAAAGTAAATGACTTTAATGTGTTCCATCATGTATGCAAAATATATTGCCATATAGAAGCTTACAACATTGTTGTTTGGATGGGAAAGTTCATTTATGAA
This sequence comes from Pyrus communis, assembly GCF_963583255.1. Taxonomy (NCBI): domain Eukaryota; kingdom Viridiplantae; phylum Streptophyta; class Magnoliopsida; order Rosales; family Rosaceae; genus Pyrus; species Pyrus communis. The sequence goes on from NC_084815.1 coordinate 11,567,177, forward strand.
CTCTCCATTCGATTCCAACCAGAAAGTGTATGACACTAATGGGGCGATAGCTCAAGCCAGGGAATCAAGGTCTCATCAAGGTCCGAACTCAAATGAGAGACTGAACCACATGATTGAGAATCATGTATAATGGTGACGTCGTTATTCTCAAGGTTGCTTCTATGGATAACATATAGATATCCATTGTCTAGGCCTACTACTCAGCCATTTATGAAATGACTACAGAAGAGGTATCATCACTGATGACTAAGCTGATTGGCTCTAGTGCAAGTGGGAGATTGTTGGAAATGTGCCCTAAAACCAATCATATGATGATACTTTATGGACATTTCACATGTTAAACTAATCTAGTTTAATGTAAAGGGCAAAGATTATTGTTTGAGCCGTCTCATATAAATGTTATATGCTTAAACGATAAGTCCAAGGAATATGTGATTGGAAGAATGCGATCTAAAAGAAGTTAGATTCATGAGACCATTCTTTCGTTGACACATCCTAAACGTTCCTGATCATAGGATTGTCAATTGGGCATTGACAGTCCGTTAAGATCAGTACGTGCTATGTCTTCTCTTAGGGAGAGTGACTAGTCTCGAGTCATTGGTGTGTGTGACATCAAGACAAGTACGTAGGTGCTCAATAGAGAATGAGTTCACTGAACACGATCAACGAAGAGTTCTCATATTCATGTCACATGAGAACTCATGGTTGGGATAATGCAAATTAGTCTTTTGACCTGAGGCATCACAGTTGTCTTGTGGTTAGGTCCTTAGTCTTTGATTATGTCAAAGTCACTCCATCAGGAGGGTGTCCACGGCATCGTTGGGGTTAAGCCACTTAGCCATGGAGGCAAGTGAATGCGCAACAAGGGATCTCTAACCTTCAAACTGTTTGAGGGAGAAAAATCTATGATATGATTAAGAATCTTTGGCCAAAGTATGAATGAGATTTAGGAATGTGTTCCAAATCACATTCAAGGTAATCATATAAGCACAAGACTCACATTGGATAGTAGACATGAATAAACTATCAAACCAAACAATGTGGTCAAGAGTATTGTATTAGAGAAATACCGTATTGCATTTGTAATCCTAAAACTGAATAGGTTCTCCACCTCTTCTGATTAGCTTGGGTAACCATGACATGCTGCTAGGCATCAACCATGGTTTGTGGAAGCCCTAAAAGTGTATTATCACTAACGGGAGAATTGAAAGTAAGTTTCAATTCACAATCGATTAGAAAGAGTTTTAATCGCCCACTGCCTCGCTAAAAGGAACCTAATGGATCGTTCACCGAGTAAGGTAGAGTTTGAAGAAACAACGGAGATGAGTAAGAATAATTAAATGGTTTAATTATTTATCTAAGGCTAGGATTAATTAATATGTTAATTAATCAAACGAATAAGTTCGTTAAAGACCTCGGGTTAGTTTTGGGCCGCAAGGCCCAATGGGATTTGAATGTCAAGCCCATTAACTCAAGTTGTATGACAACTTGAATAAACAAAGGGCTTGAAAGCCCAATAAACCTATAGGCCATGTTAAAAGAATAGGGCTTTTGGTCCATTAGGTCACTTATTTGAAGGGACTATATAAAGGACTTTATAGCCTAAAATTTACTAAGGGTAATTTTTGGGGAAAGGATGAGAACACAAGCTCTCCTTTCCCTCTAAAATTTCAGCCACCTTGGAGGGATCATCTAGCAATCAAACTCCTCCAAGGTCACTCATTTCTTCTACAATATGCCTTGGTGTGGAGACTTAGAGGTTTTCAATTTTGGGAACTTGGAGAAACCTTTTCATCCATCCAAATCCATGGATCTAAGATGCAAGGAATGAAGGCCCTCTCTTTGGGTGATTAGCCTTTGCTTATGCAAAGAGGAATCTACAAAGGTATTGATTTCTCAACTCACTTTGTTTTGAGTTGAGTCTTGGTTCACGTATCTACTAGGCTTTGAAGTTCATGGGTTAAGTTTTGTTTTTGAGTGCATATAAACATGATTCCGCCTTTTAATTGTTAATTGCATGTTGTTGATGTTGCTCAAATGAACTTGTTTTTCACAAATATTCCTTCAGGAGAGATCACCCAAACTTCAAGTGGAGGGAGCCACAACAACCCCAATCACAAGGAGGCTTTAAGCAACAACCTCCGGGCTTCTACAACAAGCCATACGCACCCACACAAGCACCTCCACAATCTGCCCAAACAAGTTCAGGTAACACTTTAGACAATGATACACTTCTTAAATTACTAACTAACTTGTCTCAGGGGCAAGAAAATCAAGCCAAGGCAATGCAAAACAATGACAAAAGGGTGGATCATTTGGAGAAACAAATTGGGCAGATTGCAGATTTTGTAGGCAAATTTCGAGACCAAGGCCAACTCCCTAGTTCTACCATTCCTAATCCAAAAGGAGGGTTCGAAAGTGCAAAAGCCATAGTGTTGAGAAGTGGAAAAGAAGTTGGGGCAGGTTCTTCATCAAAAACAGGTCACAAAGAGGATGAAAAACTGCACTTTGAAGAGGGGGAAACAACCAAACCCAAGGCAAGGGTGGAACTCCCTTTGCCGCAAGTTTCTAGTGACCCTAAACCATCCAATCTGTCCAATAAAGGTAAGAATGTGTCAAATTCAGTTCCTACTAATGTTTTTCCTCCGAATGTTCCCTTTCCTAGTAGGTTCATGCAAACAAAGAAGGAGGAAGCTGAAAAAGACATTCTTGAGACATTTAGGAAAGTTCAAGTTAACATACCCCTTTTGGATGCAATCAAGCAAGTTCCACGCTATGCCAAGTTTTTTAAGGAGTTGTGCACCACTAGGAAGAGGATTTCGACCAAGGAGGTTGTCAAGGTAAGTGAAAATGTCTCCGCCATCTTGCAACGAAAACTACCCCCAAAATGCAAAGATCCAGGTAGTTTTACAATTCCTTGTGTCATTGGTAATATTCGCTTTGAATCTGCCATGCTAGACTTAGGTGCCTCTATAAATGCTATGCCATACTCAATTTATGCATCTATGAATTTAGGAGTGTTGAAAATGATGGTGTAATCATACAATTGGCCGATAGATCTAACGCCTATCCAAAGGGAGTTTTGGAAGATGTTTTAGTGCAGGTTAATCATTTAATCTTCCCGGCGGATTTCTATGTTCTCGACATGGATGAATCGGATCATGCCACTTCATTACCCATCCTCCTTGGAAGGCCATTCATGAAAACGGCCCGGACCAAGATTGACGTGTTTAACGGAACTTTGTCCATGGAATTTGATGGGGAAGTTGTTAATTTCAATCTTTCTGATTCTATTAAGTACCCTAGTGAGGACCATTCATGTTTCTCTATTGATATAATTGATTCTTTGGCGCAGGGATATCTTGACGATTTGAATGACGATGCGATTGAAAAAGCCATTACAAGAGGCATGGAACGTAACAACGAGGAGGTAACACCTAGGTTAACCCACGACACACCTAAAGCACACTATGCCGTGCCTCCTAGTGAGGAAGTCAGGGAGATGGTTGCTGCCCTTGAGTTGTTGCCTATGCATGATGGTAAGTTTCCTAATCGTGAGTCAATTCCTATTTCGACTAACAAGTTGCTTCCGTCCATCATTCAGGCACCCGTCCTTGAACTAAAACCATTACCAAGCCATTTGAAGTACATTTTCTTGGGAGAAAATGAGACCCTACCTGCCATCATCTCCTCATCCCTCACGGCCGAAGAAGAGGAGAAACTAGTCCACGTTTTGAAAGAGTTCAAATCTGCCCTAGGATGGACATTGGCCGATATCAAAGGTATAAGCCCTACAACATGCATGCATCACATATTTCTTGAGGAGGGGGCCAAACCAACTAGAGAGGCTCAACGCCGTCATAACCCTCCGATGATGGAAGTTGTGAAAAAGGAGATAATCAAACTTCTAGATTGTGGAGTCATCTATCCAATCTCGGATAGTAAGTGGGTTTCACCTATCCAATGTGTGCCTAAGAAATCCGGTGTGACGGTTGTGGAAAATGCCGAGAATGAGCTTGTACCTACTCGCATTCAAACTGGTTGGAGAGTATGCATTGATTATAGGAAGATAAATGCCACCACAAGGAAGGATCACTTCCCCTTGCCGTTCTTGGACCAAATGCTTGAAAGGTTAGCCGGTTATTCCTTTTATTGTTTTCTTGATGGATACTCTGGTTATAATCAAATTGTTATTGCCCCGGATGATCAAGAAAAGACCACTTTTACTTGTCCCTTTGGAACGTTTGCATATCGACGCATGCCATTCGGTTTGTGCAATGCTCCAGCCACGTTTCAAAGGTGTATGGTTAGCATCTTTTCTGATTATGTTGAAAAGATTATTGAAATATTCATGGATGATTTTAGTGTATTTGGTAGTTCATTTGATACTTGCTTGGATAATCTCACTTTAATCTTGAAACGTTGTGTTGAAACAAACCTTGTGTTAAATTGGGAGAAATGCCATTTTATGGTTAAACAAGGTATTGTTTTGGGTCATATAATCTCTAAAAAAGGAATTGAAGTTGATAAGTCTAAAATAGATCTTGTACGCTACTTACCCTCTCCTACTTCGGTGAGAGAGGTTCGTTCTTTTCTTAGTCATGCAGGATTCTATCGACGATTTATCAAGGACTTTTCCAAGATTGCACAGCCCCTATGCTGTCTCTTCCAAAAGGAAGTGCCTTTCGAGTTCAACGAGGCGTGTGAGAAAGCATTCAACCATCTCAAAGAACTCCTCACCACGGCACCAATTATAACTCCACCAGATTGGTCCATTCCCTTCGAACTAATGTGTGATGCATCGGATTATGCACTTGGCGCTGTTTTGGGGCAAAGGAAAAACAAGCAGCCACATGTTATTTATTATGCTTCACGCACTTTAAATGATGCTCAATTGAATTATTCTACAACTGAAAAAGAACTTTTGGCGGTTGTATTTGCATTAGATAAGTTTAGATCATATCTAATTGGCACTAAAGTAATTGTTTTCACTGACCATGCAGCCTTGAAGTATCTTCTCACCAAAAAAGAGGCCAAACCAAGACTCATTCGTTGGATGCTCCTACTTCAAGAGTTCGATATTGAAATTAGGGACAAGAAAGGGTGTGAAAACGTGGTGGCTGATCACCTAAGTAGAATGGTGCGTGAGTGATAGGAGCATATTCATGCGACTTAAATGGCTTGTTCTCATGCATTTACGTTATGTTTCTTTAGTTATTTTAGTCCTTTATGCTTCTTTTGTGTGTTTTCAGGTTCTAAGGGCAAGGTATGCAAAAGGATGTCTTTTGGAGCCTTTTGGAGCAAATTAGAGATTGGAATGGATATCATATGCTTGGAGCCGACGAAATTGAAGACTTGAAGTAGGAAAGTTAAATCCTAAAAGACCTCATGTTTGAGCATCATTGAAGACTCCTACGCATTTTAGAACACAAAAACAACATTCCTTGCAACCTTAGGACAATGCCATGTGTTTCCTTGTGTCTCCCTTCCTTGCCATGCAAGGAAGGGCTTTGTTCCCTATCTTAAACACTTCCACATATCATTCACCACTTATCATTCACCACATATCATTCACCACATATCATTCACCACTTATCATATCATACACTTATCATTCACTTATCATATCATACACTTATCATATCATTCACTTATCATATCAATTTCAAACACACATGCACCCATAATCATTCTTCCATCCCTTTTGCCGTGCACATGCACCACCAATTCAATTCCATTCACAACACAACACACAACACCAACACCAACCCTTGCCGTGCATCTCCTTCCATTTCTGTGCAGTTTTTATCCTCCATTACAGCCACTCCAACCATTCCCCACTCCATTCCACATACACCTAAAGCCCTAAACATCTCCTTAGACCTTGTGCTACAACAACGAGGAAGAGAAGAGTGCCTAAACGTTCATACAATTCAAGTTTGAGTTGTTGGAATGTTTAGGTGTTTCTTTGATTTCAATGTTTAAATTCAATTCTCTTTGTTTTGTACGTATGAGGAATGGAAGAGAAGAGTGCCTAAACGTTCATACAATTCAAGTTTGAGTTGTTGGAATGTTTAGGTGTTTCTTTGATTTCAAAGTTATGAGGAACTAAACCCCCTTTAGCTAGGGGTGATTCAAAACTATGTTTATATTTGCAATATGAATTGATTAACTTTCGTTGGAATTTCATAAGTTGTGGATTCAATTTGTTTAACCGTTTGATTGATAACTTATTTATGAATGTTTATTAAGAATGCGCGCTTAATTTTCATGCATGAATATGACGCTAGAATATAAGTGAGTTTCACCTAATCGTTATGAACTTATATTCACAAGTAGTGGAGGTTGCTTATAAACAATCGCGTTAAATGAATTCTTGGCACGAGTTTCATGCTCATCATAGTAACGAATGCCTCGTCAACACTTATAGTTTTCATAATGCTTAATGATCTTTGATTGTATCTTTATTGTGCTTTTCACGTAAAGGACTTTTGGAGAATGTTGTGAATTGCGTTGCGCAAACCCATCCAATTCATTAACTTAAAGGAGAACTTGACGGTTAATTTAAGCGGACCTAATTAACCCGGGGTGTTGAGTTTCATAATTTATCGAAAGACCAACTGAGAATCAATATTGTATGCAAGTGTAACATGTGTGGAGAAGAACCCCTTAGCTAGCCTTCATTCCATTCATTCTATCACAAATTCATATTTACATTCTGCTTAGTTTATTAACTTGTTTTGTTATTTCAATTTTCGTCAAATCAAAACTCTCCCCCCCCCTTTACTTTATTGTTCAATTTAATTAGAAATCAATTTAGTTTGTGTTTTTAAAGTGTTTGAGTCTTTTGGTTTGTCTTAGTGTTTTAACGTTTAGTTTCGCATTCTTTGAGTCTAGTTTAGTGTTTTATATTGTTTTTACGTTTTTAAGTCAGTTTCCAAGAGATTAACAATCCCTCCTAATCCCCGGTCCAGAACGATCCCTACTTATACTTATACTACAATTGACAAAAAGAGGGTTTAATTTGTGTGCGTATAAATCTCGCATCAGTGAGGAAGAGTCCACCCCCATTTTAGAAACGTTTCCGGATGAGCAACTTCTGTCCATTCAGGTAAGTACCCCTTGGTATGCCGATTTGGTCAACTATTTGGTATCTAGGCAAGTTCCTAGCACCCTAAACAAATTCCAACGTGATAAACTTAAAAAGGATGCTAGATTTTATGTCTAGGCAAGTTCCTAGCACCCTAAATACGGCATGAATCTTATGAGAATGCTAGCATTTACAAAGAGAAGACCAAGGCATTCCATGATAAGATGATTAGAGGCAAGACTTTTACAATAGGGCAGAAAGTGTTGTTGTTCAACTCCCGTCTTCGTCTCTTCCCTGGTAAGTTACGTTCCAAGTGGGTTGGTTGATGCGAAAATAGTTAAGCACACAAATTAACCCTCTTGTTGTCAAATTGTAGTAAGGATGCAAGTAGGGATCGTTCTGGACCGGGGATTAGGAGGGCTTGCTAAAACCTCTAAACTAACTTAAAAACATAAAAACAAAGTTAAAAACGTTCACAAAGACTCAAAGGACTCGAAACAAGTTCAAAAGACTCAAAACTGCCTAAAAACACTAACTAGGTAGTTTCTGACCTTAAACACAATTTTGGACGAATTTAAGATTATAGGTTGATTCAAAACACTTTAAAACAAAAACTAAACAGATTCTAAACACTATAGAACAAGAAAGTAAAGGGGGGTTTTGATTTGACGAAAATTGAAATAACAAAACAAGTTATAAACTAGGCAGATTGTAAAACGAATTTTGGAAACAAGATGATGGATGGATTAGTTAGAGGTCCATTCTCCACACATGACATATTTGTATATGAATCGACTTTCCAATTGCTTTTCACTAACTATGATGCTCAACACCCCAAGTTAACCGTGATGCACTATGAGAGATACAGTGAGAGATCATTATGCTCTATGAGAATCATAAGTGTTGACGAGGCAATTGTAACTATGAATGCATGATACTCTTGCCAAGAATTCAATTAACGCGGTTGTGACTAGCAACCTTCACTACTCATGTTTATAAACTTATGACGATTAGGTGAAACTTGTTTATAAACTAGCATCAAGTTCATGCATGAAAACTAAGTATGCATCCTTAATCAACATACAAGAACAAGTTTTGAATAAAACAGATAATTGAATTGCAATCACAACTTAACAAATCACAATTGGATGAAATCAATTCATATCTCAAACATGTTCATGGCTTCAAACTTTCCCCTAACTAATTAGGGGTTTAGCCACTCATGATTACAGCAACCTTAGAAAGTAATAACAAGGTAAACATTGAAAACAAGAACGAAGTACGCCTAAGAACACTCTAATCTGCGAGCATGAAACGTTCAAGGCCTCCTTCCTCTCCTAATTGTTGCGGCACAAGAGGTTTGGTGAGTTTAGGGGATTATGGATGATGTAGAATGATGGATTTAGGGTCGGGATGGATGTAGGGGACGGCAAAGGTTGGTTTTGGCCAGAAAATATGGAGAATGGTGAAGTATGGATGTGTTAGAGGGAAGGGATGAATTTCTGGCGTGAATGGTGAATGAATGAATCAATTTGTGGCTGCAACAAGGAGGTTTTATTATAGGATTTCAGGAATTAAAAACCTAGGTTATTTAGGTAATCAGAATTTAAGTCAAAAGCTTTTAGAAATAGGAAATCAAATCAGAAATTTAAAGGAAACTACCTAAAAGTTGCGGCAATGGCATAAAACACAAAAGGAATGTGTTTTAATGCAATGAAATAGGAAAGAACCATCTCCCTTGCACGGCAAGGAAAAGGAAAGGTCAAGGGAGGTGCGGCTGCGATATAGGAAAGGTTTAAATGTCCTAAAACTAAAGGAAACAAGGTTCCCTTGCACGGCAAGGGATGATGCTAAAGGGAAGGTTTGACATGGTGCACGGCAAGGCTTGCATAGGAAATAAGTAAGAGTTTAATTCCCCAAATCCATTCTAAGAATCAGGAATTTAAGGAAAAGGGCTAAGTCTTGCGGCAAAGGGAGGAAAAGAAGGGGAAAGTGCAATTAAACTTGCAGATTTTGAGTGAAAGGGAATGTATAGGTGCGGCTAAGACTTTTAAGAAAGGGATTGTGACATAATCTTGCAGATTTTGGGAGAGAAAAGGAAGGTAAGGTGCGGCACAATTTAGGACATGTCTAGGGCTTCTAGAAGATGTGATTTAGGCAACCAACATTATTTGGAAACTTAAAAAATGGACACCTCCACAAATGGAAACTCCCAATAATGGAAACTGGTTTCCATTTCTTGATTCCTCCTTCTTCCTTCGATTCTAGGCTCACTTGGTCTTCAATTTCGTCCAACACTTTGGCTCCAAGCATAAGCTATCCATCTTTAGCCCAAAAGTGCTCCAAAAGACTCCAAAATGCACTTCTTTGCTCCTTTAGCCCTTAGAACCTGAAAACATACGAAAATGGCTTAAAAGACTTAAAGAACTAAGAAAACACAACGTAAATGCATGAGAACAAGCCAATTAAGTCGCATAAATATGCTCCTATCAAATTCCCCCACACTTAGCTTTTGCTAGTCCTCGAGCAAAACAAAACAAACTTAATCACAGTCACCACTTACTAGTTCACAATTGATCGATTAAAACAACATTTTTAATGTAGTAACATGCCTTAGAGAATTCCCTCAAGTCCTTACTAGATATGCACTCAATTTTCACTCAGATTTTCTAACTACACTCCTTATACTAGTTATATGTGAGAAGATTAATGTAGATATGAAAACTAATACTCACATATGTTTTAACAAAGAAAGCACTTTTCTGGAGTTATAAGTGAATGTGTGAATATGATCTCATGAAAGGAATGCTACTACTTAGATGCAAGAACCATTGACACCATATGCTCATATCAATTCCAAACTCCACATTATTGAACACATAACGATCAAGATTGAAACATAAGGGTTGAAACGGGGCTAAAGGTGTTTGGTGATGTGAAATATTCTAACACTCAAATTAAAACCCTATGATTGTAGTATATGAAAGTAGGGATCGTTTTAGGCCGGGGATTAGAAGGGATGCTAATCAACACAATTAAGACTCAAAAACACTAAACTAGACTCTATAGACTCTAAACTAACTTAAAACACTCAAAACAGCAACAAACACTCAAAAAGACTCAATTTTAGACCTAACAAGTGTTTTGGACGAAAATAAACCTTAACTAGACTCAAAAGACTCAAAGAAAACAGATTTTGACTCAAATAACAAGACTAAATGAAAGGGGGATTGTTTTTGACGAATTTAAAACTTAAAACAAAAACTTTGTAGAAAACACTTTGGAAAAACGAATTTAAGTGAATTAAATGAGTGATAGGCTAGTTAGAGGGTCCATCTCCACACATGATATATGCATATAAACCAATTTCCAGTTATTTTTCCTTTAGACTATGAATGACAACGCCCCAAGTTAGTTGCATCGCACAACTAACCATCAGATTTTCCTTATTTCATTGAATTAGATGGAATACGCATCTAAACCAAATTATCTTTCTCAAGTTCCCTATATGAAACGCATGATAGAGATACATGTCAAAAGTCATTAAGTTCTATGAAAATCATAAGCATTGACAAGGCATTCATCACTATGAAACGCATGAGACTCATACCAAGGATTTACTTAACACGATTGTGACTAACAATGTCCACTACTTGTGAATATAAGTGAATAACTATTACGTGAAACCCCCTTATACTCTAGCATCAAATTCATGCATGCAAATTAAGTGTCGACCCCCAACCCACATACATAAACAAGTTTTAATAACTTAGATAAGCAAACCACATTCATGCCTTAAGAAACAATAACTGGACGTAATCAGTTCATATAATCATGGCTTCGAATTCACCTCTAACTAAAAAGAAGTTAGTTCCACATGTTTGCAAAACAAAGATAATTAAACTTAAACATTAAAAACAAAGATAGAATACACCTAGAAACACTCCAGGTGGCTCCTCCTTCCTTCCTTGCTGCCAACAATGGGGATTTGTGTGAATTTAGGCTCTTGAGGTGTGGTGGATGGTGTGGTGTGAATTTGTGGTAGAGAGTGGTGGTTTTTGAGTGTTGTGGCATCAAGTATTTATAGGGTGAAGGGGAGGTACGAATTTGGGCTGAAAATGAGAGGAATTAAGACTCCAAATCACCAAAGAATAAGGATACTTTCAATTAGATTCCAAGGAGGACAAGGAATGGTCCTTGTGGCAGATTCTAGAACTTCTAGAAGGGTTACATGTGGCATAAACATAATGCACGAAAATAGGGCTTCTAGAACTTGATATTTAGGTGATTTAATGTGAAAAGGAGTCCTCTTTGAAGTTGGAATTAAGGTAGGAAAAGATTAGGATAGGATAAGATGAGATAAGGTTGGATAAGGTTTGGATAAGATAAGGAAATTTGGATAAGGTTCCTTATTTCTTGCTATTTCCTTATCTTCTTTGCATTTGGACTTCTTTCTCCAGATTTTGAGCCTTTCCTAGCATCTCTTGACTTCAATTTCGTCCATCCACATTGCTCCATAGTTAAGCTATCCAATCCATGCCCAAAACTGCTCCAAATAGCCTCAAAATGCACTTTCTTGCTCCTTTTGCCATTAGGACGTAAAAACATACGAAAATAGCTTAAAAGACTAAAATAGATAGTAATTAAGTAACTAAATGCAAGGAAACAACATAACTAAGTAGCATAAATATGCTCCTATCATTTGGCTAACAAAGAAGGGATATGGAAAACAAAGGTTCTTAAAGAAATAGTGAGCAAAGCATTTGAATCAACTTAGAATTCACTTTTGAATGAAAACTCAACTTTTGAACAAAAAGGGAAAATTTAGACAATTTAGGGCCAGATTTGGTGTTTTGGACCCTTTCTTCAACATTCAACACTTAATCACTCATTCTTACATCTTTTCAAGCTCTTTTTCCTTTCTTTCTTTCTTTTCTTTTCTGTTTTTCTTTTTCATACGTTTTTCACAACTTTTTCTTTTCTTTTGAATCTCAAAACATACATATAAACTTAAGAACAAACATTCCCTCCCCCACACTCATTTTCTTGCATAATGTAACTCAAAAGGAATTCATTTAAGTCATGCTCACTATCTTTTAAGAACAAGGGTGTGGACTATCCTAAACTAGGCTAGGTGTGGATAATGTGGGTTAACAAAGAATAAAGGCTAAACAAGGCTCAACGGGGTTAAAACTTACAAAATAAATACGAAATATGGGAAGTAAGGCTATTTGGCTATGGTGGCAACTACATAACTTCATCTTGATATGTGTTATGCAACTCAATGTCATGCTTTGAATGAAATGGGTATAAGTTCTAGCATTTAGTTCTATCATGATACAATTGCATTCTAAGTAGCAACCAAGCAAGGAATAATGAGATCATGCAATGATGCGAAAATTAACTTGACACACAAATTAAACCCTATTTGTGACAATTGTAGTAATGATGTAAGTAGGGATCGTTCTAACCGGGGATTAACTAGGGGTGCTAATCTACTTTGAATTGACTTGAAAACACAAAAACTAAATGTAAAGACTCTTAACAAGACTACTATGACTCAGAAGAGCTTTGAGATCCTCAAACTGCCTAAAACAATCAAATTGACTCAAACAAAAACTAGAACTTGATTTAGACGAATTTGAAAGTGTTTATGACTCCAAATGCTTAAAGACACATAAATAAAACAAATACGAATGATTAAGACTCAACGAAATATGGGGGAAATGTGTATGGGCGATATTAAATTGAATGGACAGAAAATAATTAAGGGCAAAATGTAAATATGAATGTGATGAAAATATGGATGATGGAATAGCCAAGGGGTTCTTCTCCACACATGTTACACTTGCATACAAGATTGATTTTCAGTTGGTCTTTCGATAAGTTATGAAACTCAACACCCCGGGTTAATTAGGTCCGCTTAAATTAACCGTCAAGTTTTCCTTAAGTTAATGAATTGGATGGGTTAGCGCAACGCAATTCACCACATTCTCCAAAAGTCCTTTACGTGAAAAGCACAATAAAGATACAATCAAAGATTATTAAGCATTATGAAAACTATAAGTGTTGACAAGGCATTCGTTACTATGGAATACGCATGAAACTAGTGCCAAGAATTCATTTAACACGATTGTTTATAAGCAACCTCCACTACTTGTGAATATAAGTTCATAACGATTAGGTGAAATTCACTTATATTCTAGCGTCATATTTATTCATGAAAATTAAGCGCGCATTCTTAATAAACATTCATAAATAAGTTATCAATCAAACGGTTAAACAAATTGAATCCACAACTTATGAAATTCCAACGAAAGTTAATCAATTCATATTGCAAATATAAACATAGTTTCGAATCACCTCCTAGCTAAAGGGGGTTTAGTTCCTCATAACTTTGAAATCAAAGAAACACCTAAACATTCCAACAACTCAAACTTGAATTGTATGAACGTTTAGGCACTCTTCTCTTCCATTCCTTATACATACAAAACAAAGGGAATTGAATTTAAACTTTGAAATTAAAGAAACACCTAAACATCCCAACAACTCAAACTTGAATTGTATGAACGTTTAGGCACTCTTTTCTTCCTCGTTGTTGTAGCACAAGGTCTAAGGAGATGTTTAGGGCTTTAGGTGTATGTGGAATGGAGTGGGGAGTGGTTGGAGATGGAAGAATGAACTGATGGGGAAGGCACGGCACAAAAGGGAGTTTGTGTGTGTGAATGGATGATTTTCTGAAATGGAAGAGTTGGAGTAGGGAGTGAATCCATGACAAATGAATGAAGTGTGTGTGGTTTATATAAGGAGAGATTGGGTGAGAATGTGGCTGCAATGCATGTGAAAAACAGCTAGGAAAGTGGGTGGAAAGCTGGAATTGCACAAGGGGAATGCTGGAAAGCCAAGGGAACCCACGACATTGAAGGTTTTGGTGCATGTGTTGGCTGATTTGTTTGTTGGGAAAAGCTTGTGAAAGCATGTGAATGTTGTTTGTGTGAAGTGTGTGTGAATGCATGTGGATTAAAGAGTGAATGATGGCTGAAATAATGATGGAAAACAGCTAGGAAAAGTATGGAATGCATGTGAAATGTAAAGGGAAAAGCTGGAAATGGGAATGAAGGCCACGGCATGGGATGTTTTTCTGGAATGATGGCAGGTTGTGTATGTGTTTGGGAAGAGAATAAATGTATGATGATGGCTGAATGATTAAAGGGAATGAATGGGAGTGACACTAGGTTGGTTATGCATGTGGAATGTAGGTGTGTAGGTGCTGAAAATGCATGTGTATGCATGCTGGAAATGGGAGTGAAATGCACGGTATTGAGTTGGGAAATGAATGATTAAATGTGCATGTGGGTGAATGTGAAGGGAATGCATGTGTTGATTGATTTGTGGTGCAATGATGAAAGGCAAAGTGCATGTGCAATGTTGTGGAATGGATTTACACGGCTAAGAATGGCTGTTTTGATTGTGATGATGAATGCATGTTGAATTGGTGATGAATGTGCATGGCAAAGAATGGATTTGGCTGCAATGGTGTGTAATTGGGCTAGGTTTTAAGTGCATGAAATGGACCCAAATTGCTCCCCCTTGCATGGCAAGGAATGGTGTTTGTGTTAAGCCCATGGCAAGGTGAATGTAATTGGGTTAGGGCCATTGTTTTGTGTCCTCAAATCCATACAAGGCCTTCAATTTCATCCAACACTTGGGCTCCAAGCATAAGCTATCCATCCTTAGCCCAATAGTGCTCCAAAAAGCCCCAAAACGCTCCACAATGCATCCTTTCGTCAAACACGTCTTATTATCCTAAAAACACACAAAAGAAGCATAAAGGACTAAAATAACTAAAGAAACATAACGTAAATGTACGAGAACAAGCCATTTAAGTCGCATGAATATGCTCCTATCATGCAACAACTTTAGAAAACAAAGAATCACAGATTATAACTCTCCAAAGAAGGTAATGGCTCGAGTCTCACAGGGATGTAGCGTTATTATGCGTTCCTTCCTTCAAGCATGTTACAAAAACTGATTTTTCCTTTATGATTGCATGTGAATTCATAAATTATAACCACAACCAAGCATAACCCAAAGAATAAATCAAACTTTCATCCATGTTTATAACTCTCTTTAACAGCCATGTAATTACAAACCGAATCCTCATCATTGTGTTGGAAGGTACCCTAAGACACAAACACACAAAAACGACTCAAAACACTCTTTTTAGGCTTTTCAAAACATGTTTTTCAAATTTTTATGTGATTTTCGGAGTTATAAAACAAAACACACTAAAAGACTCCAAAACAGCTTAAAAACACTTTAAAACAGCAAGGAACAACACTTGAAGTTATGGGTGATAAAATCCCACGAATTTGCATCAAATATACTTAGTTACCCCCCCCCCCCCCCACACTTAAATCAAACATTGTCCTCAATGTTTCAAGCATAAACTAACATGCAAACACATAAACAAACAAATCAACAAACTGAGCACAAATAACAGAATATAAATAACAAAGAGAAGAGTTGAGGAACGCAAATCTAGATGTGAAGCGATGTTTAAGCTCTTCCCTTGTCGAACGCATGGGTTGCCTCCCAAGAAGCGCTTGCTTTAACGTCGTGCAGCCGGACGAACACCTCCATCAAGCTTCAGGGGAGGCCACGGCATGGAGGGGTGTTTCCTCCTTCTTCCTTTCAACACTTTCGTAATATGGCTCAATGAATGGGAAGGGGTAGTGATCCTTCCTAATGGTGGTGTTTTGGTTCCGAAAGTCCATGTAAATGCTCCCACCACCTTGAAATTGGTTGGGCACCTGCACCAAAGAAGGTAACAACCTATTAGTTGAAATGGGCATTGAAATTGGGATTGAAGACTTACAAACATATTGTGGTGAAGGCTCAAAATCGGCAGCCTTATCAACAATGTCACTATGGCTACTTTCGGCCATATTGGGTGGTTGTAGGGCAATCACTCCAAGTTCCTCTCCAATTGTGGTGCTTGATACATCCTTCTTGATAGGTGCGGATCCTTTCGGCCCTATATCCTTATGCACATCTATGGCAAAACAAGAATGACAATCATTAGAATTCTTAATAGAGTCATAGACATTGAATTTAATTATATCACCACCAAACTCCATTGTTAGTGCTCCTTTGGCCACATCAATCTTTGTTTGGGCTGTTTTCATGAACGGTCTTCCAAGTAGGAGTGCCA
Source organism: Pyrus communis (assembly GCF_963583255.1). Classification (NCBI taxonomy): domain Eukaryota; kingdom Viridiplantae; phylum Streptophyta; class Magnoliopsida; order Rosales; family Rosaceae; genus Pyrus; species Pyrus communis. The sequence continues at coordinate 11,583,481 of NC_084815.1, forward strand.
AGGGTGGAGAATGAACTGAGTCGTCCATTTCAAGCACATAAAAATCCGCCCGAAAGATTAAATGATTGACCTGCACTAAAACATCTTCCAAAACTCCCTTTGGATAGGCATTAGATCTATCGGCCAATTGTATAATAACACCATCGTTTTTCAATGCTCCTAGATTCATAGATGCATAAATTGAATATGGCATGACGTTTATTGATGCACCTAAATCTTACATGGCAGATTCAAAACGAGTGTTACCAATGATACATGGAATTGTAAAACTACCTAGATCCTTGCATTTAGGGGGCAGTTTCCTTTGCAAGATGGCTGAGACGTTTTCACCCACTTTTACAACCTCCTTGGTTGAAATCTTCCTCTTATTAGTGCAAAGTTCCTTCAAGAACTTGGCGTACCTCGAGACTTGCTTGATTGCATCCAAAAGAGGGATATTGACTTGAACTTTCCAAAACGTCTCGAGAATGTCCTTTTCTGCTTCCTCTTTCTTTGTTTGCATGAACCTGCTAGGAAAAGGCACATTCAGAGGAAAAACATTAGTGGGAACTGAACTTGACACGTTTTTACCTTTAATGGACTGATTTGAGGTCTTAGAATCATTCAAGGCATGCGGCAAAGGTGTTTCCACCTTTGCCGTGGGTAAGCTTTGTTCCTCTTCTTCGATTCTCAACTCTTCCTCCTCATTGGAACGTGGTTTGGATGGTCCGTGGTCAGATACAACTTGCTTCCCACTTCGCAAACTGATGGCTTTTGCAGATTCGAATCCACCTTTCGGATTCACCTGCATTGAACTTGGTAACTTACCTTGTTCTCTACTAAATTACCCCATGAATTCAGCCATTTGTCCCACTTGTCTCTTCAATTCAGTCACCTCTCGAGCTTGATTTTGCACCTCATTGGCGTAATTGTGCATGTCATTTGCTTGTTTTTCTTGCCCCTGCGCCAATGTAGTTAGCAATTGAATAACTTGAGAATTATCAAAAGACGAACCTGAGTTGTTTTGGGACGATGGTGGTTGGTTGGATTGGTATGGCCGTGGAAACCCAGGGGGATTTTGTTGAAATCCCCTTTGTTGTGCAGATTGTTAGGGCTCTCTCCACTTGAAATTAGGGTGATCTCTCCACCCGGGGTTGTAGGTGTTGGAGTACGGATCATATTTGGGTTGGTTTTGGCCTTGGAAACCAATGGCATTGGCAGATTCCCATCCTCCATTCTCTATCAACTGAGGGCATGTCTCGGATGGATGCCCTTGCATTGAACACACGCCACACACTTGGTTTTCTTGTGGTTTTGACCCCTTGACAACCTGAGACACAAGAGAAGTAAGATTAGCCAATTGTGATTGAATGTCGGAAATTGCACTTACCTCATTTACACTTTGTTGTCGTGGCCCCTCTCTTTGTCCAACACCTTCATATTGTTGAGCATTGTGTGCTCGGTTTGCAATTAGAGTTTTGGCATCCACCGGAGTCTTGTCCACTAATGCACCACCCGCCGAGGCATCTAGCATTTGACGTTCCATGGGAAGGAGTCCCTCATAGAAATATTGAATGAGCAGCTCCTCCTTCATTTGATGCTGTGGACATGAAGCAACAAGTGATTTAAAACGTTCATAATAAGATGGAAACGACTCACCTTGATTTTGTTGGATGCCACTAATTCGTTTCCTCAAGAGAATGATCTTTGCAGTGGGAAAGAATTTCTCTAAGAATGCACGTTTCATACTTTCCCAAGAATTGACAGTTCCGGGGGCCAATTCATACAACCAATCTTTGGCCTTGTCCACGAGAGAGAATGGAAAGGCCTTCATCTTTAAAATACTCCCATCCACGTTGATGGGTGTCATACTTGAGCAAACTACTTCAAATTCCTTAAGATGTTTGTTAGGATCTTCCATGGACAGCCCATGAAATTTAGGAATATGATGTAATAAACTAGACTTAAGTTCAAATTCGTCCGTCTTACCTTGAGCTGCCGCGGGGTATTGTATGCATAAAGGAACGGCATTATCCATACCTGAGGCAGAGATCTCTTTGATGGTTCGATTGTCCACAGCCATGGTTTGTACTTCCTCCACAAACTGTGCTGTGGCCTCTCCTTCCTCACCTCTTTCGTCAAACTCGGATGTAGAGCTAGAAGAAGGTGGGTTAGGGGTTTGTTGATTCTTTTGCTTCCTCAAGGTCCGCTCGAAATCGTCGTCAAAGTCAAGGATGTGCTTACGAACAGGTTTTGAACTCCTAGTCATAAACTAGGACCTAGAAACAAGAACAAAAATAAGGTCAGTAACTAAAACGAAAATATATGAAAAAGAAATAAAAGAATTAACGAGGGATTAGCAAAGTTGCTAATCCCCGGCAACGGCGCCAAAATTTGATGCGAAAATACTTAAGCACACAAATTAACCCTCTTGTTGTCAAATTGTAGTAAGGATGCAAGTAGGGATCGTTCTGGACCGGGGATTAGGAGGCCTTGCTAAAACCTCTAAACTGACTTAAAAACATAAAAACAAAGTTAAAAACGTTCACAAAGACTCAAAGGACTCGAAACAAGTTCAACAGACTCAAAACTGCCTAAAAACACTAACTAGGCAGTTTCTGACCTTAAACACAATTTTGGACGAATTTAAGATTATAGGTTGATTCAAAACACTTTAAAACACAAACTAAAAAGATTCTAAACACTATAGAACAAGAAAGTAAAGGGGGGGGTTTTGATTTGACGAAAATTGAAATAACAAAACAAGTTATAAACTAGGCAGATTTGATGTGATATATAATAGCACACAAATTAAACCCTCTTTTTGACAATTGTAGTATAGATATAAGTAGGGATCGTTCTAGGCCGGGGATTAGGAGGGATTGCTAATCTAATGAAAACTGACTCAAAGATACAAAAATATGCTTCAAAACACTTAAACAAACTCAAAAGACTCTTAACTAAACTTATATGACTCAAAACAAACTTAAAAGACTCTAAACAACACAAAACAATCAAAAAGACTCAAACTAGACTCTAAGACTCAACTTGGACGAAAATAGGTTTGGTTTTGACTTAAAACACTCAAAAACACTAATTAGGACAGATTTGACACAACTAAATAAAGGGGATTGGGTTTTTGACGAATTTAAGATAAAAACAAGTAACTAAAAGACTTGAATAGGATTTGGACGAATTTGGGAAAAACGATGGATGATTTGATAGCTAGAGGGTCCTTCTCCACACATGACACACTTGCATACAAATTGATTTCCAGTTGCTTTTCCGATAAACCATTAACCTCAACACCCCAGATTAACCGTGACATCACTAATTAACCCTCAAATTTTCCTTAAGTTATTGGATTGGATGACATCATACGACAACCCAAAGCATTCTTCAAAAGTCCCCTACATGACATCTTAATAGAGATACAATCAAAGATCATTACGTTCTATGAAAATCATAAGTATTGACAAAGCACTTGTAACTATGACATCATGATACTTATGCTAGGAATTTACTTAACATGATTGTGAAAACAACCTTAACTACTTGTGAATATAAGTTTGTAACGATTATGTGAAACTCCCATATATTCTAGCCCCAAATTCATGCATGCAAACTAAGTGTGCACCCTTAATCAACAAACAAGAATAAGTTATCCATCAAACGGTTAAGTAAATTGCATTCACAATTTATGAAATCACAACTGGAATTAATCAATTCATATTGCAAATATAATCATGGTTTCAAAGTCTCCCCTAGCCAAAACAAAATTAGTTCCTCATGTTTACAACAAAACAAAGAGAATATAAATTAAACATTGAAAACAAAGATTGAATACACCTAGAAACGCTACAGGTGGCTCCTTCTTCCTTCCTTGCTGCCAACAATGGGGATTTGTGTGAATTTAAGCTCTTGAGGTGTGGTGTATGGTGTGGTGTGAATTTGTGGATAAGATAAGGAAATTTGGATAAGGTTCCTTATTTCTTGCTCTTTCCTTATCTTCTTTGCATTTGGACTTCTTTCTCCAGATTTTTAGCCTTTCCAAGCAACTCTTGACTTCAATTTCATCCATCCACATTGCTCCATAGTTAAGCTATCCAATCCATGCCCAAAACTGCTCCAAATAGCCTCAAAATGCACTTTCTTGCTCCTTTTGCCATTAGGACCTAAAAACATACGAAAATAGCTTAAAAGACTAAAATAGATCGTAATTAAGTAACTAAATGCAAGGAAACAACATAACTAAGTAGCATAAATATGCTCCTATCAAGATTGTAAAACGAATTTTGGAAACAAGATGATGGATGGATTAGTTAGAGGTCCATTCTCCACACATGACATATTTGTATATGAATCGACTTTCCAATTGCTTTTCACTAACTATGATGCTCAACACCCCAAGTTAACCGTGATGCAGTAATTAACCCTCAGATTTCCTTATGTCATTGAATTGGATGATGCATGCGACAATTCAAATTATTCTCCAACGGTCCTCAACATGAATGCATAGAAGAGATACAGTGAGAGATCATTATGCTCTATGAGAATCATAAGTGTTGACGAGGCAATTGTAACTATGAATGCATGATACTCTTGCCAAGAATTCAATTAACGCGGTTGTGACTAGCAACCTTCACTACTCATGTTTATAAACTTGTGACGATTAGGTGAAACTTGTTTATAAACTAGCATCAAGTTCATGCATGAAAACTAAGTATGCATCCTTAATCAACATACAAGAACAAGTTTTGAATAAAACAGATAATTGAATTGCAATCACAACTTAACAAATCACAATTGGAAGAAATCAATTCATATCTCAAACATGTTCATGGCTTCAAACTTTCCCCTAACTAATTAGGGGTTTAGCCACTCATGATTACAGCAACCTCAGAAAGTAATAACAAAGTAAACATTGAAAACAAGAACGAAGTACGCCTAAGAACACTCCAATCTGCGAGCATGAAACGTTCAAGGCCTCATTCTTTTCCTAATTGTTGCGGCACAAGAGGTTTGGTGAGTTTAGAGGATTATGGATGATCTAGAATGATGGATTTAGGGTTGGGATGGATGTAGGGGACGGCAAAGGTTGGTTTTGGGCAGAAAATATGGAGAATGGTGAAGTATGGATGTGTTAGAGGGAAGGGATGAATTTCTGGCGTGAATGGTGAATGAATGAATCAATTTGTGGCTGCAACAAGGAGGTTTTATTATAGGATTTCAGGAATTAAAACCCTAGGTTATTTAGGTAATCAGAATTTAAGTCAAAAACTTTTAGAAATAGGAAATCAAATCAGAAATTTAAAGGAAACTACCTAAAAGTTGCGGCAATGGCATAAAACACAAAAAGAATGTGTTTTAATGCAATGAAATAGGAAAGAACCATCTCCCTTGCACGGCAAGGAAAAGGAAAGGTCAAGGGAGGTGCGGCTGTGATATAGGAAAGGTTTAAATGTCCTAAAACTAAAGGAAACAAGGTTCCCTTGCACGGCAAGGGATGATGCTAAAGGGAAGGTTTGACATGGTGCACGGCAAGGCTTGCATAGGAAATAAGTAAGTGTTTAATTCCCCAAATCCATTCTAAGAATCAGGAATTTAAGGAAAAGGGCTAAGTCTTGTGGCCAAGGGAGAAAAAGAAGGGGAAAGTGCAATTAAACTTGCAGATTTTGAGTGAAAGGGAATGTATAGGTGCGGCTAAGACTTTTAAGAAAGGGATTGTGACATAATCTTGCAGATTTTGGGAGAGAAAAGGAAGGTATGGTGCGGCACAATTTAGGACATGTCTAGGGCTTCTAGAACATGTGATTTAGGCAACCAACATTATTTGGAAAGTTAAAAAATGGACACCTTCACAAATGGAAACTCCCAATAATGGAAACTGGTTTCCAATTCTTGATTCCTCCTTCTTCCTTCGATTCTAGGCTCACTTGGTCTTCAATTTCGTCCAACACTTTGGCTCCAAGCATAAGCTATCCATCTTTAGCCCAAAAGTGCTCCAAAAGACTCCAAAATGCACTTTTTTGCTCCTTTAGCCCTTAGAACCTGAAAACATACGAAAATGGCTTAAAAGACTTAAAGAACTAAGAAAACACAACGTAAATGCATGAGAACAAGCCAATTAAGTCGCATAAATATGCTCCTATCATTGGTCCTTTTGTTATTACTAATCTTTTTGTGCATGGTGCAGTCCAAATTAAGAGTTTGAGAACAGGGCAAGAATTCAAGGTGAACGGACATAGATTGAAGCCATACTATGAGGACTTTGTGGAGCATGTTATGGAAGAGTTCTTCGTCCGGCTGTACGACGTTAAAGCAAGCGCTATATGGGAGGCAACCCATCCATTCAACAAAGGAAGCCCTAGGAATCCCCCAAATTCCAGATTTGCGTTCCTCAAACCCTTCTCTTTGTTGTTGTTTCTAATCTGCCATGTTATGTTGTTTAGTTGCTGTTTATGTGTTTACTTGTGTTTTGTGTGAATTTATGTTTAAAACATTGAGGACAATGTTTGATTTAAGTGTGGGGGGGTAACTAAGTATATTTGATGCAAATTCGTGGGATTTTATCACCCATAACTTCAAGTGTTGTTCCTTGCTGTTTTTAAGTGTTTTTAAGCTGTTTTGGAGTGTTTTAGTGTGTTTTGTTTTATAACTCCGAAAATCACATAAAAATTTGAAAAACATGTTTTGAAAAGCCTAAAAATAGTGTTTTGAGTCGTTTTTGTGTGTTTGTGTCTTAGGGTACCTTCCAACACAATGATGAGGATTTGGTTTGTAATTGCATGACTGTTAAAAAGAGTTATAAACATGGAGAAAAGTTTGATTTACTCTTGGTATATGCTTGGTTATGGGTATAATGTATGACTTCACATGCAATCATAAAAGAAAAATTCGTTTTTGTAACATGCTTGAAGGAAGGAACTCAAACAAACGCTACAACCTTGTGAAACTTGAGCCTAAACGTCAATTGGAGAGTTAAAATCTGTGCATTATTGTTTTCTAAAGTCGTTGCATGATCTCATTATTCTTTGCTTGGTTACTACTTAGAAGGCGTTTCATCATATAGTTCCAAATGCTAGAACTCATGCCCATTTCATTCGAAGCAGGTTATTGATTTGCATAACACATATTCAAGAAGAAGTTATGTAGTGACCACCACCAAAGCCAAATTGCCGTGTATCCTACTTCATTATATGTTTAAGTTAACCCCATTGAGCCTTGTTAAGCTTACATTCTTTGTTAATCCACATTATCCTCACCTAGCTTAGATTAGGACCATCCATACCCTTATTCTTAAAGCATAGCGAAGTATGATTTGAATTGAACTCCTTTTGATTAATGTATGGCAGAAAACAAGAAAAGAAAAAGTTGTGAAAAGAAAGAAAAAAAGAGTATGAAATTGATGCGAGATTTACTTGACACTCAAATTAAACCCTCGTTTGACAATTGTAGTAGAATGGATAAGTGAGGGATCGTTCTAGACCGGGGATTAGGAGGGCTTGCTAAAACCTTCTAAATTGACTTAAAAACATAAAAACTAAATTAAAATACTCTTAACAAGACTACTATGACTCATAATGGCTTTGAAAAACTCAAATTGTCTAAAACAATCAAATTGACTCAAATAGAAGCTAGAACTTGATTTAGACGAATTTGCAAGTGTTTATGACTCCAAAAGCTTTAAAGATACAAAAATAAAACAAATACGAATGATTAAGACTCAACGAAATATGGGGGAAATGTGTTTGGACGAGATTAAATTAAACGGACAGATTATAATTTAAAGCAGATAGTAAAGATGAATTTGATGAAAATATGGATGATGGAATAGCTAAGGGGTTTTTCTCCACACATGTTACACTTGCATACAAGATTGATTTTCGGTTGGTCTTTCGATAAATTATGAAACTCAATGCTCCAAGTTAATTAGGTCCGCTTAAATTAACTTTCAGATTTCCCTAGATTCGTTGGATTGAATGGAATACGCATTACAACCAAATTATTCTTAATCAAAGTCCCTAACTATGGAATACGCATGATAGAGACATTCAACAAAGATCATTAAGTTCAACGGAAATCATAAACATTGACGAGGCATTCGTTACTATGGAATACGCATGAAACTTATGCCAAGAATTCGTTTAACGCGATTGTTTATAAGCAACCTCCACTACTTGTGAATATAAGTTCGTAACTATTAGGTGAAACTCATTTATATTCTAGCGTCATATTCATTCAAACGGTTAAACAAATTGAATCCACAACTTATGAAATTCCAACCAAAAGTAATCAATTCATATTGCAAGCATAAACATGTATTTTGAATCACCCCCTAGCTAAAGGGGGGTTTAGTTCCTCATAACTTTGAAATCAAAGAAACACCTAAACATTCCAACAACTCAAACGTGAATTGTATGAACGTTTAGGCACTCTTCTCTTCCCTTCTCATACGTACAAAACAAAGAGAATTAAATTTAAACTTTGAAATCAAAGAAACACCTAAACATTCCAACAACTCAAACTTGAATTGTATGAACGTTTAGGCACTCTTTTCTTCCTCGTTGTTGTAGCACAAGGTCTAAGGTGAGCTTTGGGGATTATGTGAAGTGTTTTGGAGGGATGGGAAGTGGTTGGATAGTGGCTGCAATGAAGGAGAAAAACTGCACAGAAATGGAAGGGGATTTGCGGCACAAGGGTTGTGTTTGTGTTATGTGAAGTGTTGTGAATGGAATAATGAGATGTGCATGAATGAATGAATGCTAGGGTATTTATAGGGGTAGTGGAGGGAACATATGGCTGTTTGTTTAAGCATTTGTGTGGAGGAATGATGGAAAAACAGCTAGGACACATGTGAAAACTGGAATTGTACAAGGGAAGCAAAGGGAACCCACGACATTGAGTGTTTGTTTGATGATGATGCATGTGATGGGTGGGAACAAAGGGGGAAACATGGCACAAGGGGGCTTGAATGAATGATTGAATGTGCATGTGGATTTAAAGAATGAGTGGTGGTGTAATGATGAAGTGAATGCATGTGACTTGTGAATACAAAGAGAAGGGGAAAAACTGGAAATGCTCAAGGAGTGCACGGCATTGGGGGGGGGGGGGGGGAAGAAATGATGGCATGAAAGTGAAGGGATTAGTGGTGCATGTGCATGTGTTTTAGGTTGTGAAAGCATGTGGATTAGGTGGAAAGAGGTGGATGTGCATGTGAGTTGAAATGCATATGTTTAAATGGTTGAAATGTGTAGATGATTATGAGTATGATAAGTGATAAGTGAATGATATGTTAAGTGATAAATGAATGATATGTGGTGAGTGATAAGTGATAATAGGGCTAGTTTAAAGGGCTAGGGTTTAAGTACATAGAATGGGCCTAAAATAGGTTGGTTTGCATGGCATAATATGTTTGATTGGGCTAGGCCCTTTGTTTGATGTCCCCAAAGAGCATACAAGGCCTTCAAATTCGTCCATCCTCTTGGCTCCATGGATAAGCTATCCAATCCATGCCCAAAAATGCTCCAAATGGCCTCAAAATGCACTTTCTTGCTCCCTAAGCCCTTAGAACCTGAAAACACACAAAAGAAGCATAAAGAACTAAAATAACTAAAGAAACATAACGTAAATGTACGAGAACAAGCCATTTAAGTCGCATGAATATGCTCCTATCAGAAATAAATGAAAATAAGTTCACATGTTTATGGTAGTTGAAGAAAGGGTCCAAGATGTTGAATATGGCCCTGAGTGTTGCTTAGATCTTCCCTTTGTGTTAAAAGTTGATTTCTGTGTTTTAAAGTGAATTCTAAGTCTCAATTTCATTACTTTGCTTGCTATTGCTTCAAGAATGTTTGTTATCCCTATCCTTCCATTGTTAACCAATACCACAAGCCCCATTACAACCCTTGACTTCAATCTTGAGTGTTATGTGTTTCAATTTGTGGAGTTTGAATTTGGTATGAGCATATGGTGTCACTGGTTCTCGCGTCTAAGTAGTAGCATTCCATTCATGAGATCATATCTAAACATGCTTATTAACTCCAGAAATTGCTTTCTTTGTGATACATAAGTGTGAGTGTTCGTTTTCATGTTTACATCAATCTTCTCACATATAACTAGATTAGGGTGTGTAGTTAGAAAATCTGAGTGAAAATTGAGTGCATATCTTGTAAGGAATTGAGCAAATTCTCTAAGGCATGTTACTACATTCAAAACATGGTTTTAAATGCTTAATTGTGAACTAGTATGTGGTGACTATGATTAAGAATGTACTTAAGTGTGAAGATGACTAAAATCTGTGGAGATAATGAATTTTAACATGTCATGTGCATTGGAAATCCATGAGGCAACGTTGGAAGGTTTAGATTGTCTTTTGTTTGTTTTGTTTCGTTTCGTTTTGTTTAGTTTGTTTGTTTTGCTCGAGGACTAGCAAAAGCTAAGTGTGGGGAAATTTGATAGGAGCATATTTAGGCGACTTATTTAGCTTGTTTTCATGCATTTATATTGTTAATTCATAGTTGTTTTAGTAGTTTAAGCCATTTTCGTGTGTTTTTAGGTTCATATGGCTAAGGAACCAAAAAGATGCATTTTGGAGCATTTTGGAGCAAAATTGGGCTTGGAATGGATAGCTTATGTTTGGAGCAAAAGGAATGGACGAAATTGAAGACCTAATGAAGTTAGGATTCCTAATCACAAGAGGATTCCTAATCAAATGAGGAATCCTAGTCAAAGAAGGTTTCCTACTTGAAGTAGGAAAGTTAAGCCAAGGTTTCCTATTTTGGTTTAATCTTTCCTAAGCCTTAATGACTCCATATTTCAGCAATATCAAAGGATCCTACCTATTCTAGGTCACAAAACTTGCAACCTTAAGCCATGCCGTGTGTCCCTTTGTGTTTCCCTTCCTTGCCGTGCAAGGAAGGGCCTTGTTTCCTGTTTTAAACCATTTAAACACATTCCTTTTTCATACCAACCTCAACCATAACTCACATACCCTTTTCTATTCCAAAATTCTTGCCTAATTTCAGAAATAAAAAGCATTCCTTTCTTACAAGCCCTTGCCGCAACTTTTAATTAAGTTTCCTTTAAATTTCTGATTTGTGATGCGAAATATATATAGCACACAAATTAAAACCCTCTTTTGACAATTGTAGTATATGAATAAGTAGGGATCGTTCTAGACCGGGGATTAGGAGGGATTGCTAAATCATTTGAAAACTGACTCAAAAACGTAAAACAAAGGTAAAAACACTAAACTAGACTCAAAGAATGCAAAACTAAACAATAAAACACTAAAACAAACCAAATGACTCAAAACAGCACCAAAACATTCAAAACTGCCTTAAAAACACTTTATGGGTAGTTTTGAGCACTTTCACTAATTTGGACGAATTTGGGTAATAACTTGAATCAAAACACTTAGAAACACAAACTAAGACACTTTCTAACTAAATTGGACACTAAAGTAAAGGGGGATTTAGTTTTTGACGAAATTAAATAAAATGCACAGATTGTAATTAAAACAGATTGTAAAGGTGAATTTGATGAAAATATGGATGGAATGCTAGCTAGAAGGTTCTTCTCCACACATGTCACACTTGCATACAAGATGATTTTCAGTTGGTCTTTCGATGAATTATGAAACTCAACACCCCAGGTTAATTAGGTCCGCTTAAATTAACCGTCAAGTTCTCCTTAAGTTAATGAATTGGATGGGACAACGCATACACAATTCAAAACATTCTCCAAAAGTCCTTTACGTGAAAATCACAATAAAGATACAATCAAAGATCATTAAGCAACATGAAAACTATAAGTGTTGACAAGGCATTCGTTACTATGATGAGCATGAAACTAGTGCCAAGAATTCATTTAACGCGATTGTTTATAAGCAACCTCCACTACTTGTGAATATAAGTTTGTAACTATTAGGTGAAACTCACTTATATTCTAGCGTCATTCATGCATGAAAACTAAGCGTGCACTCAATAAACATACACAAATAAGTTATCAATCAAGCAGTTAAACAAATTGAATCCACAACTCATGAAATTCCAACCAAAGGTAATCAATTCATATTGCAAGCATAAACATGGTTTTGAATCACCCCCTAGCTAAATAGGGATTTAGCCTCTCATGTTCACAGAAAGAGAAACAAAATTGAACTTAAACATAAAGAACAAAAGATTGATTACACCTAAAACGCCCAAGGAATCCACTTGAATTTCTGCACGTTTTAAAGTCCTCTTTCTCTTTTCTTCTTGCTGCGGCAGAGAAGGTTTATGGTGAATTTGGATGATTTTCTAGTTTAGAGATGGGTTTATGGGGAGATGGTGGTGCAGCAAGGTGGTGGGATGATGTATGGAGGTGTGGATGGTGTATGGAATGGTGGTGGAAGGGTGGAGGAAGGGTGGAGTGGCTGCGGCAGAGAAGGGAAGTGGCTGGAATGGTGGGAATAGGCTGCGGTAGAGAAGAATAATGGGATGGTGGCTGCGGTTTAGGGTTTTTAAGGTGAATGATGAAGAGAAGAATGAAAAATGAATGAGAGAAGAGAAGCTAGGGTGCGGCTTAGGGCTTAGAATATATATGGTTTCAGAATTTAAAACCCTAGCTTATTAAAATTAAATCAAAGGCTTACAAAATTAGAAAATTAAATCAGAAATTTAAAAGGGAATTGATTAATAGGTGCGGCTAGGGTTTAGTTTTGGAGAGAAATAGGTTTAAATCAGAAATAAAAGGGCAAGGTGCGGCTAGGGTTAGGAGCATGTGTTTTAAGTGCAAACCTAGGACAAAATTGCCCCCCCTTGCACGGCAAGGGAAGGGAAGAAGGGTTAAGGCACGACAAGGCTTTAAAGTGGCCTAGGACCTTTGTTTTGTGTCCTAAAGTGCCTACAAGGCCTTCAAAGTGGCTAGAAAATACGGACGTTTCAGATTAGGAAAGGTTACCAAAACGGGAAACCTAGGGTTAACTTTCCTACTTCAAGTAGGAAACCTTGTGATAGGAGCATATTTAGGCGACTTACTTAGCTTGTTTTCATGCATTTATGTTGTTAATTCATAGTTGTTTTAGTATTTTAAGCCATTTTCGTTTGTTTTTAGATTCTAATGGCAAAGGGAGCAATAAAGTGCATTTTGAGGCTATTTGGAGCATTTTTGGTCATGGATTGGATAGCTTAACATAGGAGCAAAGAGGATGGACGAAATTGAAGTCAAGAAGGGCTAGGAAAGGCTACAAATCTGGTGGAAAAAGTCCTAATGCAAGGAAGATAAGGAAGAAGCAAGAAACAAGGAAACTTATCCAACCTTATCCAAACCTTATCTTATCCTATCCTAGAAATCTTATCCTATCCTATCTCTAACATTATCCTATTCTCTCCTATCCAAATCAGGTTAGGACTTATTCCTAGCTAATAATAGGGAATTAATTACACATTTAAGCACATAACTCAGTTTCTAGAAGCCTTATCCACTCAATTGTCGAAAGAACTCCATTCCTTGTAGGTTTAGGAATTGCAATCCTTTTCCTACACAAATATCATGTATCCTTGGCCCTTTAGGTTTAGGAATCTGCCCTAAACCTTCCCTTCTAGAAACCTTATCTCAGCCCTATTCATGTGCCGCACCAAAACCTTCTAGAATCCATAAATCCTAGCCGAAATTCCTATTCCAAATCCCACTTGATTTCTGCCTTGAGTTAACCTTTTTCCAATGGGATTAGGCAATCCTTTTCCTTCACTAAGTGTGCCAAACTAGCCTATATAAGCATCCCTTGCCGCACCATTTAGTTCACCACCCCTTCACACAACATTCATACATTCCTTCAGAAAACATCCTTTGCCGCAGCCATCCTTCACCATTCTCCATATTTTCCCACCTTGCCGCACTCCCCATCCCTCCTAAACACTACCCCACCATCACACATCCATTCCTCCATACAAATACCACCTAAAACCTGTCCTTAGACCTTGTGCCGCAACAAAGAGGAGGAGAAGAGGGCTTGGACGTTCATATAATTCAAGTTCGAGTTGTTGGAATTTTTAGGTGTTTCCTCTCCTTTGATCTCAATGGTTAAATTTACTTTTCTTTGTCTTGTACGTATGAGGAACTAAACCCCCCCTTGGCTAGGGGGGGATTCGAAACCATGATCATGCTTGCTATATGATTTGATTACCTCTAATTGCGTTTCATAAGTTGTGAATTCAATTCACTTATCTATTTGAATTAAACTGATTTGTGTGTGTTGGTTGAGAGTGCACGCTTAATTATCATGCATAAATCTAATGCTAGGATATAAGGAAGTTTCACCTAATCGTTACAAACTTATATTCACAAGTAGTAAAAGTTGATGATCTCAATTGCGTTAAGTAAATTCTTGGCATAAGTTTCATGCAATTCATAGTAACGAGTGCTTCGTCAATGCTTATGGTTTTCAAAGAACTTAATGATTCTTGCTTGTATCTCTATTATGCAATTCATGTAGGGAACTTGTGGGGAATGCTTTGGGTTGTCGTATGCAATCATCTAATTCAATAACGTTAGGAAAATCTGAGGGTTAATTAGTGCAATTCATGGTTAATCTGGGGCGTTGAGAATTCATGGTTTATTGAAAAGCAATTAGAAATCGTTTTGTGTGCAAGTATGGCATGTGTGGAGATGAACCCCTTAGCTAGCCTTCATTCCATTCATTAAATCCAAATTCGTTTTAAAATCTGTTCGTTTTACAAAGTTTTAAGTTTTGTTTTCAAATTCGTCAAAATCAAAATCCCCATTTACTTGGAGTGTCAAATTAGTTAGAAATCAATTTAGTTTGTGTTTTTAAAGTATTTTGAGTCAAGTTACAACTACTTTCGTCCAAATTCTTCTCTAGTGCTCAAAACTGCTCAGAAAGTAGTTTTAAGGCAGTTTTGAGTGTTTTCTTGCTGTTTTGAGTCTTTTGGTTTGTCTTAGTGTTTTAAACTTTAGTTTTGCATTCTTTGGGTCTAGTTTGGTGTTTTATATTGTGTTTTTACGTTTTTGAGTCAAATCCAAGTGATTAACAATCCCTCCTAATCCCCGGTCCAGAATGATCCCTACTTACATTCTTCACTACAATTGATAAAAAGAGGGTTTAATTTGTGTGCGTATAATTCTCACATCAAATTTTGGCGCCGTTGCCGGGGATTAGCAACTTTGCTAATCCCTTGGATTGTTTTATTTTCGTTTGTTTTATTTTATTCCAGATTCTTAATCTTGTTTTGTTTCTTGTTTTAGGTACTAGTTTATGACTCGGAGTTCTCATCTGATTCGTGAACATATCTTGGACTTTGACGACGATTTCAAGCGAGAGTTAAGACGAAAGAGAAAGAACCCAGAACCTAGCGAATCAAGTGAAAGTTCCGAGTCCGTTTCTGAATTTGAAGAAGAGGAACCCACGGCAAGAGTGGGTGAAGTAGACATGGCAGCGGACAACCTAACAATCAAGGAGCTTTCCGCTTCGGGATTGGACAATGTCGCACCCCTATGTATTCAATATCCTAGGGCGGCTCCAGATAAGACTGCCGAGTTTGAATTGAAGTCAAGTTTGTTACATCACATTCCGAAGTACCATGGGCTGTCCATGGAGGATCCAAACAAACACTTAAAGGAGTTCGAAGTTGTTTGTTCGAGCATGACCCCGGTGAATGTCGATGGAAGCATCTTGAAGATGAAAGCTTTTCCATTCTCTCTAATGGATAAAGCTAAAGATTGGTTGTATGAATTGGCTCCCGGAACTGTCACATCTTGGGAGAGCATGAAACGGGCTTTCTTGGAGAAGTTTTTCCCAACTTCTCGAATCATCCTCCTACGAAAAAGGATAAGTGGAATTCAACAAGATGAAGGTGAATCTTTTCCTACTTATTATGAACATTTTAAATCTCTTGTTGCTTCATGTCCACAGCATCAGATGAAGGAGGAACTTCTCTTACAATACTTTTACGAGGGACTTCTACCAATCGAACGTCAAATGCTAGATGCCTCATGATAGGAGCATATTCATGCGACTTAAATGGCTTATTCTCGTACATTTACGTTATGTTTCTTTAGTTATTTTAGTCCTTTATGCTTCTTTTGTGTGTTTTCAGGATCATAAGACGTGTTTGACGAAAGGATGCATTATGGAGTGTTTTGGGGCCTTTTGGAGCACTATTGGGCTAAGGATGGATAGCTTATGCTTGGAGCCCAAGTGTTGGATGAAATCGAAGGCCTTGTATGCACTTGAGGACACACAACAATGGCCCTAACCCAATTACATTCACCTTGCCGTGGGCTTAACACAAACACCATTCCTTGCCATGCAAGGGGGAGCAAATTGGGTCCATTTCATGCACTTAAACCCTAGCCCAATTACACAACATTGCAGCCACATGCACCAAAAACTACTCAATGCCGTGGCTACCCATCTCATTTCCAACATTCCACATGCTTTCACAACCCAATTCACATGCACATTCATCCACCTTTCTCCCAAAAATCGTGCATGCATTCAATATTCATTCACTTAATCATTAAGCCACACATTCACACACATGCAACCAAAACAATTCCATGCCGTGCATCCCTTTGTTCCAGCCATTTCCAACACACATGCACCCAAACAAAGCCAACCTAGCTAACGCTACATGCATTTCTTTATTCACTCTTCATCATTGCATTTTCACCACCATTTACACACACATGCATCTTGAAATCCTTGCCGTGCCTTCCCCTTAGATTTTCAGCAACTTCTCTTCATCATTACACCACAAATCACCCACATGCAATCTTAATCATTCATCCATTTCACCACAAATCCTTCTTTGCCGTGCACATGGTCTTCCCTTTTTCAATTCCAGATTACACATGCACAACAACCTGCCATCATTCACAAAACACATTCTCCCTTTTCTTTGCCGTGGGTTTCCCTTGCCTTTCCAGCATCCCCTTTTGCATTTCTAGCTGCCACTCACATGCATTCACATGCATTTCCAGCACCAAAACAGCATTCACATGCATTTGCAGCATCATTAACACCCTTACCGTGGCCTTCAAACACCATTCCAGCACATACACATGCACACACATGCAATTCCAGCTTTCACATGCTTTCCTAGCTGTTTTTCCACCACATTCCAGCCACATAAATGCTTAAACAAACAGCCATATACACCTCCATTCTTCCTATAAATACCCTTGCATTCCCATTACCTAAACACATCTCATTTTCATACACAAGATACCACAAACACATCCAATCTTCCCTCATTGCCGTGAGCTCCCATTCCCTTACTATTCCATTCACCACAGAAATTCCATTCACAACACAACACACAACACAAACACTTCCCCTTTGCCGCAAATCCCCTTCCATTTCTACACAACTTCTTCTCGGCTTCATTCCATACACTTGGAGCACCAACACCGAAGGCAACTCTTAAGGGATTTCGACATCAGTTTTGCTTCAAGGGTTCTTTCTTCTTAATCCTATGTTCACTCATGTTATATATTTTTATGTCAAACCTTTTGTAAACATGAAGTGTAACTAATCTCTCTCTAGGGATTCGATGTAGCCTTGCAAGATTGCCATGTAGTTAATTCAGAATTCTCATTTAATCTATCTAGTTCTTGTTTCATTCTCCGATTTAATTGTGACTTAGTGTGTTGATTTTAATGCTTGATCATCATTTGAATTAACCACAGGTTGTTTAGCCAAGATTAAAGCACACATCATGCATAATCTTGGTGGATATGTGAATGAATGAAGGGAATGTTTTGCAAACATTCTGCCGAGTGTTCCCTTTAGTTTTGTGAAAGTTTCTTGTGCACTACATATTCTTGATTAGGAACCAAAGTTGCACATCACAATTAGGCTCATGATTAGAGACATTTGATCAAATCCACACATCATATGGTTGATCATATCTAAGTGAAACAAACTCAAGAAATAGGTAGATGGATGAGTATAATCTGATTCAACAAGCATGGCCTTGGGTTAGCAATGGTAAAATCGAATCCCTAGCTTTATCTCCATTGGTACTATCTCATTTTATTAGCTGTTGATTAATTCATTTTTGTGTTTACTTCATTTCCTTATGCTTTCAAGTTACAACAACAAATCTGCCTACATTGATTAGTTTTATTTCTCTAGTAAAGAGTTCTTGCAAAACAAGTGATTATATAGGTCCAATTAGTCCCTGTGGATTCGACACCTTTACTTGTGCCATTATACTAAACCTATTTTAGCACGAAGAAGGAAATCATCAAACACCTCAGCGGGAGGAGCCTTGGTAGACAAGACCCTCACGGCTGCAAAGACCTTGATTGCTAATCGAGCATTGAACGCTCAACAATACGAAGGTGTTGGACAGAGGAGTACCCCACGGCAACACCAAGTCAATGAGGTAAGTGCCATAACCGAACTTCAAAATCAAATGGCTAACTTCACTACTTTGCTTTCTCAGGTGATGGACGATCCAAAAGTCCAAACCGTAGCTTCTTGTGGTGTGTGCTCCATGCAAGGACATCCCACGGATAAGTGTCCACAATTGATCGAGAATGGAGGGTGGGAGACACTCAATGCCGTGGGATATGGGAATAAATACCAAAATCGTGGTGACCCCTTCTCCACTACCTACAATCCCGGTTGGCGTGATCATCCAAATTTCAAATGGCGGGATCCTCAACAACCCCAACAACAAGGAGGATTTAGGCAGCAACCACCGGGCTCTTATACAAAGCCATTCGTCCCCAATCAAACTCAATCGCAATCTACCCCAACAAGCTCAGGTATGTCTTTGGATAATGATCAAGTTGTTAAGTTACTTACTACTTTGACGCAGGAAGTACAAACTCAAACTAAGGAGAGACAAATCCAAGACAAAAGGGTGGACAATTTGGAGAAGCAATTGGGGCAAATTGCCGAGTTCATGGGACAATTTCGAGAGCAAGGTAGGTTGCCAAGTTCAACTGTGGTCAATCCGAAAGGTGGATTCGAATCTGCAAAAGCTATGAGTTTGCGAAGTGGAAAGCAAGTTGGATCTGATCGTAGACCACCCACATCACATTCCAATGAGGAGGAAGAATTGAGAATTGAAGAGGAGTGATGCGAGATTTATACGCACACAAATTAAACCCTCTTTTTGTCAAATTGTAGTATAAGTATAAGTAGGGATCGTTCTGGACCGGGGATTAGGAGGGATTGTTAATCACTTGGATTTGACTCAAAAATGTAAAATAACAATATGAAACACTAAACTAGACTCAAAGAATGTAAAACTAAACTTTAAAACACTAAAACAAACCAAAGACTCAAAATGCTTTAAAACATAAACTAAATTGATTTCTAACTAATTTGACATTAAAGTAAAGGGGGATTTAAGTTTATACGTGATAGGAGCATATTCATGCGACTTAAATGGCTTGTTCTCGTGCATTTACGTTATGTTTCTTTAGTTATTTTAGTACTTTAAGCTATTTTCGTGTGTTTGTAGGTCGAAAGGGCTAAAGGAGCAAAAAGATGCATTTTGGAGACTTTTGGAGCACTTTTGGGCTAAGGATGGAAAGCTTATGCTTGGAGCCAAAGTGTTGGACGAAATTGAAAACCTAATTGAAGACCAAAGTGTTGGAACCTTGTTCCCTTTAGTTTTAGGATATTTAAACCTTTCCTATATCCTTAGTCGTGCATAACATTCCGACATTCCACTCCTTCATTCACCACTTATCATATCATACACTTATCTTATCATCACCACATATCATTCATTTATTACTTATCATATCATTCATTCATTTACATATCAATAACCACTTATCATTCATTTATTACTTATCATATCATTCATTCATCTACATATCAATAACCACTTATCTTATCACTCAACATATCATTCATTTATCACTCAACATATCATTCACTTATCATTCACTTACCACTCAACATATCACTCAACATATCATACACTTATCACTCATCACACTTCATCATTATACCACCATTCATTCTTTAAAACACATGCACATTCACACACACTTCACACAAACAACATTCACATGCAAACACAAGCTTTAACCAACAAACAAAACAGCCAACACATGCACCAAAACACCTTTGCCGTGGCCTTCACTCCCCCTTGCATTTTCAGCCATTCCACTTCATCATTACACCACCTTCTCCATCTTTAATCACATGCACCACCAATTCAACACATGCACTTGTTCCTCCATTAAATCAACCACATTCATCACCAAAGAACCCTTGTGCCGTGAGTTCCATTGCATTTCCAGCATCCTCACATGCATTCCCTTCACATTCACCCACATGCACATTCAATCATTCACTCATGCACCCTTTATTCTTCATCATTCAAGCCATGCCTTCACATTCATTTCCAAACAATAATCACTTCAAATCACATGCACAAACATGCATTTTCAGCACCATTACACTAGTCCATGCCGTGGCTCCCCCTTTGAAATTCCAGCTTTCCCATTTATCATTTCACCAACAATTTAGCCACATTCCACATGCATAACCAACCTAGTGTCACTCCCATTCATTCCCTTTAATCATTCAGCCACCATCATACATTTATTCTCTTCCCAAACACATGCACAACCTGCCATCATTCCAGAAAAACATCCCATGCCGTGGCCTTCATTCCCATTCCAACACCTTCACATGCAATTCCAGCTTTCACATGTTTTCCTAGCTATTTGTCCATCATTAATTAGCCACTTGCATGCTTAAACAAACAGCCATTTATACCTTCATTCTCCTATAAAAGCCCTTGCATTCCCATCATTCAAACACATCTCATTCCATTGTAGATACCACAACACAAACACTCCATTCCTTCTCTAGCCGTGAGTTTCTCTCCATTTTCTGCACCATTTTCTCCACCACTCCTCACCTATTTCCATAATTCCTTTTCCATTCCACACTTCCATCCCCCAAACCAATTATCCCTAGACCTTATGCTACAATAAAGAGGAAGAGAAGAGGGCCTAAACGTTCATACAATTCAAGTTTGAGTTGTTGGAATGTTTAGGCGTTTCTTTGATTTCAATGTTTAATTTCAATTCTCTTTGTTTTGTATGAGGAACTAAACCCCCCTTTAGCTAGGGGGGGATTCGAAATATATGTTTATGCTTGCATTTTGATTTGATTACTTCTAATTGCGTTTCATAAGTTGTGGATTCAATTTGTTTAACCGTTTGATTGATAACTTATTTATGTATGTTTATTAAGAATGCGCGCTTAATTTTCATGCATGAATATGACGCTAGAATATAAGTGAGTTTCACCTAATCGTTATGAACTTATATTCACAAGTAGTGGAGGTTGCTTATAAACAATCGCGTTAAACGAATTCTTGGCATAAGTTTCATGCAATCATAGTAACGAATGCCTCGTCAACACTTATAGTTTTCATGATGCTTAATGATTCTTGCTTGTTTCTCTATTATGCAATTCATGTAGGGAACTTGTGAGGAATGCTTTGGGTTGTCGTATGCAATCATCCAATTCATTAACTTAAGGAAAACTTGACGGTTAATTTAAGCGGACCTAATTAACCCGGGGTGTTGAGAATTCATGGTTTATTGAAGTGCAATTGGAAATCATTTTATTATGCAAGTGTAACATGTATGGAGATGAACCCCTTAGCTAGCCATACCATCCATTCATTTCCGTCAATTTCATATTTACAATTTGTTTTCTTTACAATCTATCCATTTTAGTTTAAATTCGTCCAAAATCAATCCCCCCATATTTCGTTTAAGTCTTAGTCTTAATCTTTCTTATTTTTAGTTTTGAATTCTTCGAGTTTAGTATAGCATTTTAGTTTGTGTTTTTAAAAGCATTTTGAGTCTTTTGATTTGTTTTAGTGTTTTAAAGTTTAGTTTTACATTCTTTGAGTCTAGTTTAGTGTTTTATATTATGTTTTTACGTTTTTAAGTCAAATCCAAGTGATTAACAATCCCTCCTAATCCCCGGTCCAGAACGATCCCTACTTGCACCTATACTACAATTGATAAAAAGAGGGTTTAATTTGTGCGCGTATAAAATCTCGCATCAAATTTTGGCGCCGTTGCCGGGGATTAGAAAATTTGCTAATCCCTTGGATTGTTTGTTTCTGTATTGTCTTTTAGATTTAGTTTTTTTTATTTGTGTTTTGTTTGTTAAGAACAAGATGGCACTTAATAATGCTTCTCTTTTGTCACAACTCATGGAAAGGTCCCAAATGCAAAGAGTTGATATATTTAATCTTCAATTAAGGAATAACGTGTTTTCCAATACTTACAATTCGGATTGGAGTGATCATTCAAACTCTATGTGGTGGGAACCTCAAAATGCTCAACAAGGAGGATTTTGGCAGCCACCACAACCTCATATTCAATATGCCCAACCAAATTTAAGTTTGTCAATAAACTATAACCAAAAGCTTGATGAATTAATTTGTTTGGTGCAGGGCTTACAAAATCAAGACAATGAGGCTCAACAAGAAGGATATTGGCAGCCGTATGAGGAGTTCTATTCAACGCCTATGCAACCACCACAACCTGCCCAAAGTAATGTAGGTAATTCAAATGATAATGATACAATTTTTCAATTACTTACTACTCTGGAAAAGCAAATTGGGCAGATAGCGGAGTTCGAAGGACAATTTTGCGACCAAGGCGAACTCCCTAGTTCAACCATTGCAAATCAGAAGGGAGAATTTGAAACTGCCAAGGAAATCATGTTGAGAAGTGACAAGGAGGTTGGAACGGACCCTCAACCATCAAAATCAAATCACAAGGAAGAGGAATACACCCAACCCACGGAAAGGGTGGAAACACCTTTACCGGAGGCTCCTATTGCTCCTATGCCATCTAATACAGGTATGGTTGTTCCAAATTTCATTATTTTTAACCCTATTCGTTGCAGATTCATGACTTCCAAGGAAGAAGAGGGTGAAAAAGACATCTTGGAAGCCCTTCCAAAGGTGACAAGTAGGGAATGTCATGAATCCATCAAAGAGGACGTTCTTGAAATCACAAAATCCAAAGAAGTTAAATTTGATGACATTGGACAAGTAATAACCATCACTTGCAATCTGGCCAAGTCCAATATCCCTGAAACTTTCAAAGGAGTGGTATTTGTCATTGAGTTCTTGTCGGACAAAACAAGTAAGTATTTTTTTTCCAAATTCCATTAGATTTTATACTAACTTGCTATTTTTTTTGAATCAGGCACCTACACTAGAATTCAAACCAATGCCGGTTCACTTCAAGTATCACCTTCCATTCAAGGACCAATTCCATGCCGTTTGATTTTATTTATGTTAATAAAAAAAATAAAAAAAAAATAAAAAAAATAAAAAAAATAAAAAAGAAAAAAAAAGAAAAAGAAAAAAAAGAAAGATACTAAACATGGAGAAAGGTGGAGCTTCACAAAGGTTGTTTGCGTGAAGTCCCACTACGAGGCGCAGAAGCGGAAGGCGCAGAAGCAGGAGGCATAGAAGCGGGAGGCATCGAAGCGGAAGGCATCGGAGCGGGAGGCATCGGAGCTAGAGCATTCCAGGCCTCAATACTTGGCCAAGCGCTGGATGACCCAGGAAAAAGGTGCCTCTGGAGATAAGACGCAAGCCTTTGACGGTCACTGTGAATTCGACCCTCAGATTCTTGCAGCTCATCAAGCTTCCTCTTCATCCCCGACGAATAGTTATTTGCAAGCACATGCAAACTTCTATTCTCGTACTTAAGCTGCTGGATCTCTTGCTTAAGTCTTTCCACCTCTGCCATCAACGATTCCACCTGACGGGAGCGGGCAAGCAGGCGTAGGCCCATGTTGGACACAGAGCTCGCACACTGAACACTAAGTGCGAGGGACTCTTGAACGGCCAACTCATCGGACCGTCCTGACAGCAGCCTACTATCTTTTGGAGTGAGGAGGTTTTTAGCTACTATTGTAGCTGTTGTGGCGTCCTGCATCACAGAGTCTTCACCTGAAAGAGGACCGTTAGAAGATAAAAAAGAAGGGCGCCATACATTACCTTGACGCGGCGCGCCCGTATCACTACTAAGGCTCAATTCCAAGCTAAGGTTCGATGAGTTTGCCATTTTTCAAAAGTGTTCAAAGAGAAGGGATGGAGTTAAATTTCAAAGGGCCGGAGTCGATTTTCAAGAATGGGAAATCTTCAGAGTGTGTTTGTTGTGGTGATCGATAGCTCAATAAAAAAGCCAAGGCGACGCGTCCACCAATTCAAAAAGCCAGATTTTCCGGCGTAATTTAGGCGACGCTTTCTCGGCTTTTCAGAAGGCGCGTTCAACTTTGTCAAAAGATTTCTTCTTTTCAGACAACACGTGGAGGCCATCATCACAACTACACGTCTTTAGCCGACAAGCGCAAAGTTCGGCGACGCTTTCTCTGCTTTTTAGAAGACGCGTGCAGCTTTGTCAAAAGGAGCCGCATCTGCACTACCACGTATCGTTCAGAAAGCGAAGGGGCGTCGTTCAGAAATCGAAGGGGCGCCTGCTCAGAAATCGAAGAGGCGTGTTCAGAGATCGAAGAGGCGCCACTATTTCAAAAAGCCAGATTTGCGGGATCAAAACGTTTGTCGACAAAGGTAAAAAGTACCACCACTTGATATTATCTCTATATATGTCGACCTTCGTCTTTTATGGCAGGGCAAACCTGAAGAAAAATGCCCAACTCTCCCTCACCTCTGAGGGCGCACTCCCAGCAAAGCCTTTCGAAATACTCAATTCTTTCTTCTTCCCCAAAGATGATACCAGATGCCTGGAGTACATATGACCCAGGAGGAAGCAGCACAACAAATACATGTGCTGATTCATTCACCGCTTCTTCAAAAGCAAAGGTATCTCATATCATCAGGGTCAAAAGCAAAAGTATCTCATATCATGCTCTTTCCCTGTCTTTTTCTTTGTCTTTGTTCTTACTCGCATGGCAAAGTAAAAGAAGCAATCAGCCGGCACTTGGAGTCAGTCTTCCGATCTGGAGCCAACTGCCTGGAACCTATTCCTGATTGCTTACCTAGCGTTGCTCTCGAGTAGTCATCTTCAACGGTTGATACACTTCCGGAGAAGGGACCACTTCTGCAAAGGGGAGCGAGTAAGGCAAGTGAAAATGATACATTGAAGCATGTGGAGACAAACATAGGCTGAGTTATCCTCCAACCCTTTTCAATACGAATTGGAAAGATTGAACAAAGAAACAGACCAAAAGGGTAAGCTCAGACCTTCGGGGGAGACCAAAAGAACCATCCTGCTGCCCAGTTCAAGAAGTAGCACAAAGGAAAATCAATGATGGGCAGAAACCAGTTCGAGAGTAAGCCTGTGGAATCATCAAGATCAAGCCTCAATGCAATCAACAAAGAGAAGAGGGAATTTACACTCCATAACCAGATTTGCGTCCCTAAACTCTTCTCTTTGTTAATTACATTCTGCCATGTTTAGTATGTTTAGTTGTTGTTTGTGTGTTTACTTATGTTTTGTGTGAATCTATGCTTAAAACATTGAGGACAATGTTTGATTTAAGTGTGGGGGGGTAACTAATGTTGTTAATGCAAATTCGTGGGATTTTATCACCCATAACTTCAAATGTTGTTCCTTGCTGTTTTAAGGTGTTTTAAAGTTGTTTTAGAGTGTTTTAGTATGTTTTGTTTTTATAACTCCGAAAAGCACATAAAAATTTGAAAAATTGTTTTGAAAAGCCTAAAAAGAGTGTTTTGAGTCGTTTTTGTGAGTTTGTGTCTTAGGGTACCTTCCAACACAATGATAAGGATTTGGTTTGTAATTGCATGACTGTTAAAAAGAGTTATAAACATAGAGAAAAGTTTGATTTACTCTTGGTTTATGCTTAGTTATGGTTATAATGTATGACTTCAGATGCAATCATAAAAGAAAAATTCGTTTTTGTAACATGCTTGAAGGAAGGAACTCAAACAAACGCTACAACCCTGTGAGACTCGAGCCATTACCTTCTTTGGAGAGTTATTTTCTGTGATTCTTTGTTTTCTAAAGTTGTTGAATGATCTCATTATTCCTTGCTTGGTTGCTACTTAGAATGCAATTGTATCATGATAGAACTAAATGCTAGAACTTATATCCGTTTCATTCAAAGCATGATATTGAGTTGCATAACATATATCAAGATGAAGTTGTGTAGTTGCCACCATAGCCAAATAGCCTTACTTCCCATATTTCGTATATATTGTAAGTCTTAACACCGTTGAGCCTCGTTTAACCTATTTTCTTTGCTAACCATATCACCCCTTACCTAGCCTAGATTAGGACCATCCGTACCCTTGTTCTTAAAAGATAGTGAGCATGACTTAAATGAATTCCTTTTGAATACATTTTGCAAGAAAATGAGTGTGGGGGAGTAAAAGTTTGTTCTTAAGTTTGTATGTTTTGAGAGTCAAAAGAAAAGAAAAAAAAAAAAACAAAATTGTGAAAAACATATGAAAAAGAAAAACAGAAAAGAAAAGAAAAGAAAAAAAAGAAAAAAAAAAAAAAAAAAAAGAGCTTGTTCCCCCTTGTTGTTCAAAAGTTGAGTTTTCATTCAAAAGTGAATTCTACGTTAATTCAAATGCTTTGCTCGCTATTTCTTTAAGAACCTTTGTTTTCCATATACCTTCTTTGTTAGCCAAACACCTTTAGCCCCGTTACACCCCTTTGACTTCTATCTTGATCGTTATGTGTTCAATAATGTGGAGTTTGAAATTGATATGAGCTTATGGAATCACTGGTTCTCATTCTAAGTAGTAGCATTCCATTCATGAGATCATATTCATGTCATTATCGTAAATCCAGAAAATGCTTTCCTTGTTATAACATATGTGAGTGTTCGTCTACATGTTTACATCAATCTTCTCACATATAACTAGTGTAGGGTGTGTAGTCAGAAAATCTGTGTGAAAAACGAGTGCATATCTTGTAAGGATTTGAGCAATTTCTCTAAGGCATGTTACTACATTCAAAACATGGTTTTAAATGCTTAATTGTGAACTAGTATATGGTGACTATGATTAAGAATGTACTTAAGTGTGAAGATGACTAAAATCTGTGGGAATGATGATTTTTAACGTGTCATGTGCATTGGAAATCCCTAAGACGGTTGTTGGAAGGTTTAGGTTGTGTTTTACTTGTTTTGTTTCGTTTGGTTTTGTTTTGTTTTTCTTTCTGTTTTGCTCGAGGACTAGCAAAAGATAAGTGTGGGGGTATTTGATAGGAGCATATTCATGCGACTTAAATGGCTTGTTCTCGTGCATTTACGTTATGTTTCTTTAGTTATTTTAGTACTTTAAGCTATTTTCGTGTGTTTGTAGGTCGAAAGGGCTAAAGGAGCAAAAAGATGCATTTTGGAGACTTTTGGAGCACTTTTGGGCTAAGGATGGAAAGCTTATGCTTGGAGCCAAAGTGTTGGACGAAATTGAAAACCTAATTGAAGACCAAAGTGTTGGAACCTTGTTCCCTTTAGTTTTAGGATATTTAAACCTTTCCTATATCCTTAGTCGTGCATAACATTCCAACATTCCACTCCTTCATTCACCACTTATCATATCATACACTTATCTTATCATCACCACATATCATTCATTTATTACTTATCATATCATTCATTCATTTACATATCAATAACCACTTATCATTCATTTATTACTTATCATATCATTCATTCATCTACATATCAATAACCACTTATCTTATCACTCAACATATCATTCATTTATCACTCAACATATCATTCACTTATCATTCACTTACCACTCAACATATCACTCAACATATCATACACTTATCACTCATCACACTTCATCATTATACCACCATTCATTCTTTAAAACACATGCACATTCACACACACTTCACACAAACAACATTCACATGCAAACACAAGCTTTAACCAACAAACAAAACAGCCAACACATGCACCAAAACACCTTTGCCGTGGCCTTCACTCCCCCTTGCATTTTCAGCCATTCCACTTCATCATTACACCACCTTCTCCATCTTTAATCACATGCACCACCAATTCAACACATGCACTTGTTCCTCCATTAAATCAACCACATTCATCACCAAAGAACCCTTGTGCCGTGAGTTCCATTGCATTTCCAGCATCCTCACATGCATTCCCTTCACATTCACCCACATGCACATTCAATCATTCACTCATGCACCCTTTATTCTTCATCATTCAAGCCATGCCTTCACATTCATTTCCAAACAATAATCACTTCAAATCACATGCACAAACATGCATTTTCAGCACCATTACACTAGTCCATGCCGTGGCTCCCCCTTTGAAATTCCAGCTTTCCCATTTATCATTTCACCAACAATTTAGCCACATTCCACATGCATAACCAACCTAGTGTCACTCCCATTCATTCCCTTTAATCATTCAGCCACCATCATACATTTATTCTCTTCCCAAACACATGCACAACCTGCCATCATTCCAGAAAAACATCCCATGCCGTGGCCTTCATTCCCATTCCAACACCTTCACATGCAATTCCAGCTTTCACATGTTTTCCTAGCTATTTGTCCATCATTAATTAGCCACTTGCATGCTTAAACAAACAGCCATTTATACCTTCATTCTCCTATAAAAGCCCTTGCATTCCCATCATTCAAACACATCTCATTCCATTGTAGATACCACAACACAAACACTCCATTCCTTCTCTAGCCGTGAGTTTCTCTCCATTTTCTGCACCATTTTCTCCACCACTCCTCACCTATTTCCATAATTCCTTTTCCATTCCACACTTCCATCCCCCAAACCAATTATCCCTAGACCTTATGCTACAATAAAGAGGAAGAGAAGAGGGCCTAAACGTTCATACAATTCAAGTTTGAGTTGTTGGAATGTTTAGGCGTTTCTTTGATTTCAATGTTTAATTTCAATTCTCTTTGTTTTGTATGAGGAACTAAACCCCCCTTTAGCTAGGGGGGGATTCGAAATATATGTTTATGCTTGCATTTTGATTTGATTACTTCTAATTGCGTTTCATAAGTTGTGGATTCAATTTGTTTAACCGTTTGATTGATAACTTATTTATGTATGTTTATTAAGAATGCGCGCTTAATTTTCATGCATGAATATGACGCTAGAATATAAGTGAGTTTCACCTAATCGTTATGAACTTATATTCACAAGTAGTGGAGGTTGCTTATAAACAATCGCGTTAAACGAATTCTTGGCATAAGTTTCATGCAATCATAGTAACGAATGCCTCGTCAACACTTATAGTTTTCATGATGCTTAATGATTCTTGCTTGTTTCTCTATTATGCAATTCATGTAGGGAACTTGTGAGGAATGCTTTGGGTTGTCGTATGCAATCATCCAATTCATTAACTTAAGGAAAACTTGACGGTTAATTTAAGCGGACCTAATTAACCCGGGGTGTTGAGAATTCATGGTTTATTGAAGTGCAATTGGAAATCATTTTATTATGCAAGTGTAACATGTATGGAGATGAACCCCTTAGCTAGCCATACCATCCATTCATTTCCGTCAATTTCATATTTACAATTTGTTTTCTTTACAATCTATCCATTTTAGTTTAAATTCGTCCAAAATCAATCCCCCCATATTTCGTTTAAGTCTTAGTCTTAATCTTTCTTATTTTTAGTTTTGAATTCTTCGAGTTTAGTATAGCATTTTAGTTTGTGTTTTTAAAAGCATTTTGAGTCTTTTGATTTGTTTTAGTGTTTTAAAGTTTAGTTTTACATTCTTTGAGTCTAGTTTAGTGTTTTATATTATGTTTTTACGTTTTTAAGTCAAATCCAAGTGATTAACAATCCCTCCTAATCCCCGGTCCAGAACGATCCCTACTTGCACCTATACTACAATTGATAAAAAGAGGGTTTAATTTGTGCGCGTATAAAATCTCGCATCAATACGAAATTAAATTAAATGAACAAATTAAAACAGAATGTAAATATGAAATTGATGAAATGGAATGAATGGATGATAGAATAGCTAAGGGGTTCTTCTCCACACATGTTACACTTGCATACAAGATTGATTCTCAGTTGATCTTTCGATAAATTATGAAACTCAACGCCCCGGGTTAATTAGGTCCGCTTAAATTAACCGTCAAGTTTTCCTTAAGTTAATGAATTGGATGGGTTAGCGCAACGCAATTCACCACATTCTCCAAAAGTCCTTTACGTGAACAGCACAATAAAGATACAATCAAAGATCATTAAGCATTATGAAAACTATAAGTGTTGACGAGGCATTCGTTACTATGATGAGCATGAAACTCGTGCCAAGAATTCATTTAACGCGATTGTTTATAAGCAACCTCCACTACTTGTGAATATAAGTTCATAACGATTAGGTGAAATTCACTTATATTCTAGCGTCATATTTATGCATGAAAATTAAGCGCGCATTCTTAATAAACATTCATAAATAAGTTATCAATCAAACGGTTAAACAAATTGAATCCACAACTATGAAATTCCAACGAAAGTTAATCAATTCATATTGCAAATATAAACATAGTTTCGAATCACCCCCTAGCTAAAGGGGGTTTAGTTCCTCATAACTTTGAAATCAAAGAAACACCTAAACATTCCAACAACTCAAACTTGAATTGTATGAACGTTTAGGCACTCTTCTCTTCCATTCCTCATACGTACAAAACAAAGAGAATTAAAATGAAACATTGAAATCAAAGAAACACCTAAACATTCCAACAACTCAAACTTGAATTGTATGAACGTTTAGGCACTCTTCTCTTCCTCGTTGTTGTAGTACAAGGTCTAAGGTGAGGTTGTGTTGAATGGATTGGGGAATTATGGAAATGGATGAGGAGTGGTGTTTGGATTATAAGGGAGAGATGGGAAGCTCACGGCTAGGGAAGAATGGAAGTGTTTGAGGGGTGTTGTGTTGTGAAATAGATGATTTTGAATGATGGGAATGCAAGGGTATTTATAGGAGGAGTGGAGATGTATATGGCTGTTTGTTTAAGGTGTTTGTGTGGAGGAATGATGGAAAAACAGCTAGGACAACATGTGAAAGCTGGAAATGGGGTGTGTTTGCACGGGTTAGGTGTTTTCTTGCTGGAAATGCATGTGAATGCATGGCATTTGAATGTGTGGGAAGATTTGTGGTGCAATGATGAAGAATTTCATGTGGAATGGCTGCAATGATGAAGAATGAAAGCTGGAAAATAAAAGGGAAAGCTGGAAAGGCATTGAAAGCCCACGGCAAAGGGGTTTTTGGTGGTGTAAATGCATGTGAATGCATGGCATTTGAAGTGATTGTTGTTTGGAAATGAATGTGATGCATGTGAGTTAGAAATGTGGCTGAAATGATGAGAGATTATGCACGGCAATGGGTTGGTTTTTGATGATTTAAAATGTTGATGCATGATGAAGTGTTAATAAATAATGCATGTAAGGTTAGCTAGGTTGTGTGATGATGAGTGTATGTGACATTGTTTTGTGACAAAGAATGGATAGGGTGAATGATTATGTGGCTACATGTTTGAATGATTAAAGTGCATGTGGGTTGATTGAATGAATGCAAAGTGAATGAATAATGAAATGGGAAAGCATGACCAAGGTGGAAATGCATGTGAAATGTTGGAAAGGGATTGGGAATGCACGGCTTTGGGGAAAGAATGAATGGATGTGCAAATGTGTTTTAATTAATGAAAGTGTTTGGAGAATGAATGCAATGATGAAGAGTGAATAAAGAATGCATGTAGGGTTAGCTAGGTTGGCTTTGTTTGGGTGCATGTGTGTTAATGGTGGTTTTGCATGTGAATTGATGGATTGTTTTTGATGGAATGGATGGTTCTTTGCATGGCTATAAGGGAGAGAATAAGAGAGAATGGGCTAGGCCCTTTGTTTTATGTCCAAAGTGAATACAAGGCCTTCAAATTCGTCCATCCTCTTGGCTCCATGGATAAGCTATCCAATCCATGCCCAAAAATGCTCCAAATGGCCTCAAAATGCACTTTCTTGCTCCCTAGGCCCTTAGAACCTGAAAACACACAAAAGAAGCATAAAGGACTACAATAACGAGAGAAACATAACGTAAATGCACGAGAACAAGCCATTTAAGTCGCATGAATATGCTCCTATCAAGGAGGAACAAAGCTCACTCACGGCCAAGGTGGAAACACCTTTGCCGCAAGCCTCATGTGATCCTAAACCATCCAATTCACCCAATAAAGGTAAAAACGTGTCAAGTTCAGTTCCTACTAATGCTTTTCCTTTGAATGTTCCTTTTCCTAGTAGGTTTAAGCAAACAAAAAAAGAGGAAGCGGAAAAGGACATTCTCGAGACATTTCGCAAAGTTCAAGTCAATATCCCTCTTTTGGATGCAATCAAGCAAGTCCTGAGGTACGCCAAGTTCTTGAAGGAACTTTGCACTAATAGGAGGAGGATTTCGACCAAGGAGGTTGTAAAAATGGGTGAAAACGTCTCAGCCATCTTGCAACGCAAACTGCCCCCTAAATGCAAAGATCTGGGTAGTTTCACAATTCCGTGTGTTATTGGTAATTCTAGGTTTGAATCTGCCATGTTAGACTTAGGTGCATCCATAAATGTCTTGCCATATTCAATTTATGCATCTATGAACCTAGGAGCGTTGAAAAATGATGGTGTTATTATACAATTGGCTGATAGATCTAATGACTATCCAAAGGGAGTTTTGAAAGATGTTTTAGTGCAGGTTAATCATTTGATATTTCCGGCGGATTTCTACGTACTGGAGATGGATGAATCGGACCATGCCCCGTCATTACCCATTCTCCTTGGAAGGCCATTCATGAAAACTGCTCGTACGAAGATTGACGTCTATAATGGCACTTTGACGATGGAATTTGATGGGGAAGTTATTAATTTCAATCTTTCTGATTCTATGAAGTACCCTAGTGAGAATCATTCATGTTTTGCTATTGATATAATTGATTCTTTGGCGCAGAACCATTTGGACAATTTGAAGGACGATGCACTTGAATTGGTCATTGCACAAGGAAGGGACATGCAAAACATGGGAACAACCACCAAGGAACCCCACGGCATGCATGAGGAATCCTTGGCCGTGCCCCCTAATGAGGATATTATTGAGATGGTGGCTGCCCTTGAGTCATTGCCATCACACTCGGTCCAAATCCAAAGCTTGAAAACGGGACATGAATTTAAGGTGAACGGGCATCGTTTGAAGCCCTATTATGAGAACTTTGTGGAGCACACCGTGGATGACACCCCCTTGGATGCCGTGGGCTCCAATCTGGAGTGATTGGGTTCTTCGTCCGGCTGTACGACGTTAAAGCAAGCGCTACTTGGGAGGCAACCCATGCATTCAACAAAGGAAGACCTAGAAAACACTCCAATTCCAGATTTGCATTCCTAAACTCTTCTCTTTGTTGCTATTTCGTTTCTGCCATGTTAGGTTGTTTAGTTGTTGTTTTGTTTGTTTGTTTGTTAATTGTGTGAGTCTATGCTTGAAACATTGAGGACAGTGTTTGATTTAAGTGTGGGGGGGGGGGGGGGGTAACTAAAGTGTTTTGATGCAAATTCGTAGGGGTTTATCCACCATAAACTTCTAATGTTGTTTCTTGCTGTTTTTAAGTGTTTTTAAACTGTTTTAGTGTGTTTTTAAACTGTTTTAGTGTGTTTTGACTTAAAAATTCGAAAATCCCATAAAAATTTGAAAAATTGTTTCAAAAAACCCAAAAAGAGTTGTTTTTGTGTCTTAGGGTACCTTCCAACACAATGATGAGGATTCGGTTTGTAATTGCATGACTATTAAAGAGATGTTGTAACCATGGCTGGAAGTTGATTTATGCTTTGGTTTATGCTTGGTTATGGTTATAGCTTATGAATTCACATGTAATTACAAAGAAAAAAAAATCAGTTTTTGTAACATGCTTGAAGGAAGAAACTCAAACTAACGCTACAACCCTGAGAGACTTGAGCCTATAACGTTCTTTGGAGAGTATAATCTGTGATTTCTTGTTTTCTAAAGTCGTTGCATGATCTCATCATTCTTTGCTTGGTTGCTATTTAGAATGCATTTCATTATAGTTCCAAATACTAGAACTCATGCCCATTTCATTCAAAGCATGGTATTGATTGCATAACATACAATAAGATGAAGTTGTTAGTCAAGCTAGAGCCAAAAAGCCTATCCCTTTTCATATGTATTGTAGGATTAACCCTCTTGAGCCTTTTCAAAGCCTATTTTCGTTGTTAGCCACATTATCCTCACCTAGCCTAGAATAGGACTTTCCATACCTTGGTTCTTAAAGGATAGTGAAGCACGACTTAGAGTGAACTCCTTTGGTCAATATATGGCGGAAAACGAGTGTGGGGGAAGATGATAGGGCACGAAAAAGAAAGAAAGAAAAAAAAAAAAAAAGGAAAAAAAAAAGAAGAAAAGAAGAGAAATTCGTAGAAAAATCAAAAGAAAATAGAAAAGTGTTCAAAAGAAAGAAAAGGAGTTGAAAAATAAGTGAGAATGAACTCACAAGTGTTGGTTGTTGAAGGAAGGGTCCAAAAGAGTGAATTTGACCCTAAATGTTGCATGAATCTTCCCTTGTGTTTAAAAGTTGGTTTTTGCCATTAGAAGTGAGTTTACGTGTCAAATTC
Organism: Pyrus communis; assembly: GCF_963583255.1. NCBI lineage: Eukaryota > Viridiplantae > Streptophyta > Magnoliopsida > Rosales > Rosaceae > Pyrus > Pyrus communis. Next base: position 11,618,088 of record NC_084815.1, read on the forward strand.
ATTACTATGCTTACTATTGCTTTAAGAACTCTTGTTTATCCTTACCTTTCTTTGTTAGCCAATACCTTAGCCCCGTTACAACCCTCAACTTCTATCTTGATGTTATGTGTTCAATATGTGGAGTTTGAATTTGGTATGAGCATATGGAATCACTGGTTCTCGTTCTAAGTAGTAGCATTCCATTCATGAGATCATATTCATGTCATTGTCGTAAATCCAGAAAATGCTTTCTTTGATATAACATATGTGAGTGTTAGTCTTCATATTTACATCAATCTTCTCACATATACCTAGTGTAGGGTGTGATGTTAGAAAATCTGTGTGAAAATAGAGTGCATTCTAGTGAGGAATTGAGGGAATTCTCTAAGGCATGTTACTACATTCAAAACATCGTTTTAATTGATTATATGTGGACTAATAAGTAGTAACTATGATTAAGTGTTTGTTGAAGTGTAAAGAAAGCTAAAAACCGTGGGAATGATGTTCATTAATGTGTCATGTTCGTTGGAAATCCCTGAGGTACATGTTGGAAGGTTTAGAATGTGTTTTGTTTGTTTTGGATTATTTCGTTTTGCTTGAGGACTAGCAAAAGCTAAGTGTGGGGGAATTTGATAGGAGCATATTTAGGCGACTTACTTAGCTTGTTTTCATGCATTTATGTTGTTAATTCATAGTTGTTTTAGTATTTTAAGCCATTTTCGTTTGTTTTTAGGTTCTAATGGCAAAGGGAGCAATAAAGTGCATTTTGAGGCTATTTGGAGCATTTTTGGGCATGGATTGGATAGCTTAACATAGGAGCAAAGAGGATGGACGAAATTGAAGTCAAGAAGGGCTAGGAAAGGCAACAAATCTGGTGGAAGAAGTCCTAATGCAAGGAAGATAAGGAAGATGAACCCCTTAGCTAGCCTTCATTCCATTCATTAAATCCAAATTCGTTTTAAAATCTGTTCGTTTTACAAAGTTTTAAGTTTTGTTTTCAAATTCGTCAAAATCAAAATCCCCCTTTACTTGGAGTGTCAAATTAGTTAGAAATCAATTTAGTTTGTGTTTTTAAAGTATTTTGAGTCAAGTTACAACTATTTTCGTCCAAATTCTTCTCTAGTGCTCAAAACTGCTCAGAAAGTAGTTTTAAGGCAGTTTTGAGTGTTTTCTTGCTGTTTTGAGTCTTTTGGTTTGTCTTAGTGTTTTAAACTTTAGTTTTGCATTCTTTGGGTCTAGTTTGGTGTTTTATATTGTGTTTCTACGTTTTTGAGTCAAATCCAAGTGATTAACAATCCCTCCTAATCCCCGGTCCAGAACGATCCCTACTTACATTCTTCACTACAATTGATAAAAAGAGGGTTTAATTTGTGTGCGTATAATTCTCACATCACCTTGTTTGAGTAGGAATCCTCATTGGAGTAGGAATTCATCGTTTCTTCAAGTCTTCAACTCATTCATTCCTCTTTTGCTCCGAAAGACTCCAATTTGCATCTTCTTGCACACTTTGGCTTTATAATCTGAAAATGCACAAAAGTGACTTTAAACACTAAAATAGCTAAGGAAACACAACATAAATGCACGAGAACAAGCTAATTAAGTCGCATGAATATGCTCCTATCAATTTGATTTCCTATTTCTAGAAGCTTTTGACTTAATTTCTGTTTACCTAAATAACCTAGGGTTTTAATTCCTGAAATCATATAAAGAAACATCCTTGTAGCAGCCAAAAAGTTTCAATTCATTCACCATTCACGCCAGAAAATCATCCCCTCCCTTTAACACATCCATACTTCACCATTCTCCAGATTTTCTGCCCAAAACCAACCCTTGTCGTCCCCTACATCCATCCCAAACCTAAGTCCATCATTCTACATCATCCATAACCCCCTAAACTCACAGAACCTCTTGTGCCGTAGCAAAGGAGAGGAAGAAGAGTGCTTGAAGATTCTAGCTATTCAACATTGGATCGTTGGAGTATTTAGGTGTTCTCTTTCTTATAGTTACAATGTATAAATCTGTTTTCCTTTGTTTTGTGAACATGAGGAACTAAGCCTTTTGGCTAGGGGGCTATTCAATACCATGATTATGCTTGCAAGATGAATTGATTACATCCAATTGCTATTTCATAAGTTGTGAATTCAATTTGCTTAACTGTTTGATTGATAACTCATTCTTGTGTGTTGATTAAGGTGGCCACTTAGTTTTTCATGCAGGGATTTGAAGCTAAAATATAAGGGAATTTCACCTAATAGTTATAACCTTATATTTGCTAGTAGTGGAGGTTGTTTATCGACGATCGCGTTAAGTGAATTCTTGGCTAAAGTTTCATGTTTTTCATAGTAACAATTGCCTCGTCAATACTTATAGTTTTCATGAAACTTAATGATCTTTGATTGTACCTTTATTGTGCTTTTCACGTAAGGGACTTTTGGAGAATGTTTTGAGTTGTTGTATGCGCATTCCCATCCAATTCAATAACTTGAGGAAAACTTGAAAGTTAGAAAAGTGCTGTTCACGGTTAACTTGGGGTATTGAGTTTCATGATTTATTGAAAGAAGTAATTGGAAATCAATTTGAATGCAAGTGTGTCATGTGTGGAGAAGAACCCTCTAGTTAGCCCATCATTCATCAATTCATCTAATTTAGTCTAAGAATCTGTTTTCTTTGTCCTTGTCTTAATTTACTTAATTTTCGTCAAAACCAATTCCCCCATTAATTTAAAGTGTTAGATTAGTTAGAAATCAATTTAGTTGATGTTTTTAAGTGTTTTGAGTCAAGTGATAACTTAATTTCGTCCAGATTTGAGTAAAGTGTTCAAAACTGCCCAGAAAGTGTTTTTAAGGCAGTTTTGAGTGTTTGTTTGCTGTTTTGAGTCTTTTGGTTCGTTTTGGTGTTTTATAGTTTAGTTTTGCATTCTTTGAGTCTAGTTGAGTGTTTAAACTTTGTTTTTACGATTTTGAGTCAGTTTAGAGTGATTTAGCAATCCCTCCTAATCCCCGGTTTAAGAACGATCCCTACTTACATATCTACTATAATTTTCAACAAGAGGGTTTAATTTGTGTGTTAAGTAATTTTCGCACCAAATATTTCAATAATCCTCTCAACATAATCAGAAAATATGCTAACCATACACCTTTGAAACGTGGCAGGAGCATTGCACAAACCGAATGGCATGCATCGATATGCAAACGTTCCAAAGGGACAAGTAAAAGTTGTCTTTTCTTGATCATTCGGGGCAATAACAATTTGATTATAACCAGAATATCCATCAAGAAAACAATAAAATACATGACCCGCTAACCTCTCAAGCATTTGATCTAGGAACGGCAATGGGAAGTGGTCCTTCCTTGTGGTGGCGTTTATCTTCCTATAATCAATGCATACACGCCAACTGGTTTGGATTCGGGTGGGCACAAGCTCATTCCCCGCATTCTCCACTACCGTCACTCCAGATTTCTTGGGAACACATTGGATAGGTGAAACCCAGCGACTATCGGAGATGGGGTAAATCACTCCACAATCAAGGAGTTTGATTATCTTCTTTTTCACTACTTCCATCATCGGAGGGTTGAGACGGCGTTGAGCCTCTCTAGTTGGTTTGGCCCCCTCCTCAAGAAATATGTGATGCATACATGTGGCGGGACTTATACCTTTGATATCGGCCAACGTCCAACCTAGGACAGATTTGTACTCCTTCAAAACACGCACTAGTTTCTCTTCTTCTTGTGCCGTGAGTGATGAAGAAATAATGGCTAGGTAGTGGTTTGAGATCAAGGGTAGGTGCCTGAACTATGGATGGAAGCAACTTGTTAGTCGAAATGGGAATCGACTCAAAGTTAGAAAACTTACCCTCGTGCTTAGGCAATGACTCAAGGGCAGCAACCAACTCAATACATTCCTCACTAGGATGCACGGCATGCAATGGAGTGTGTGTGTCGTGGGCTAGCAACTGTCCTCCTCCCTTGGTTTTGAGTTCCATGCTTCATGTAATGACGTTTTCAAGTGCATCGGCGTTCAAATCTTCAAGGTATCCTTGCGCCAAAGAGTCAATTATATCAATGGAGAAACATGAATGATCCTCACTAGGATACTTAATAGAATCAGAAAGATTAAAATTAACAACTTCCCCATCAAATTCCATGGACAAGGTTCCATTAAACACATCGATTTTCGTCCGAGCCATCTTCATGAATGGCCGTCCAAGGAGGATTGGCAACGAAGGGGCATGGTCAGATTCATCCATCTCGAGCACATAGAAGTCCGCCGGAAAGATTAAATGATTTACCTGCACTAACACATCTTCCAAAACTCCCTTTGGATAGGCATTAGATCTATCGGCCAATTGTATGATTACACCATCATTTTTCAATATTCCTAGGTTCATAGATGCATAAATTGAATATGGTATGACATTTATAGAGGCACCTAGGTCTAACATGGCAGATTCAAAACGAGTGTTACTGATAGGAGCATATTCATGCGACTTAAATGGCTTGTTCTCGTGCATTTACGTTATGTTTCTTTAGTTATTTTAGTACTTTAAGCTATTTTCGTGTGTTTGTAGGTCCAAAGGGCTAAAGGAGCAAAAAGATGCATTTTGGAGACTTTTGGAGCACTTTTGGGCTTAGGATGGATAGCTTATGCTTGGAGCCAAAGTGTTGGACGAAATTGAAGACCTAATTGAAGACCAAAGTGTTGGAACCTTGTTCCCTTTAGTTTTAGGACATTTAAACCTTTCCTATATCCTTAGCCGTGCATAACATTCCAACATTCCACTCCTTCATTTCAGCCACACTCCCACATATCATTACATATCATTCACCACTTATCATATCATCCACTTATCATATCATTCACTTATCTTATCATCCACTTATCATATCATTCACTTATCTTATCATTCACTTATCATATCATTCACTTATCATATCATACACTTATCATAACCATACACTTATCACTTATCACAACAACAACCTTGCACATGCACATTCATCCACATGCACCCATAATCATTCACTCATCTTTAATCCACATGCATCTTCCATAAATCAAATCAGCCACATCCACATGCACTTATTCCACTTCATCATTACACCACATTCTCTCTCTTTAATCCACATGCATTCATCATCATTCACTCTAGTTTTAATTCCACATGCATTTCCACCCACATGCACTTTAATCATTCATACCTATAAGTCACATGCATTCATCAACATATCTAGCTGTCATTCACATGCATTTCATTCATCATTTCCACCCCCACATGTCCCTTTAATCATTCAAACATGCACTCCCTTTAATCACATGCATAAATCAGCCACATGCATCTCCCATCACCATATCAGATTTCCATCATATTCACATGCATTCCATCCTTTAAAACATTGCACATGCACTCCCTTTAATTAATTAAGCCACATGCACTCCCATCCATTTCATCATTGCAGCCAACACATGCTTTCACATGCATTTTCAGATTGTCCCCTTGCACATGCAGCCACATATACATTGCACATGCAATTCCAACCCACATGCATCCTTTAATCATTCAAACATGCAGCCACATTCCCTCCTAGCTGTCATGTTCCCCCCATTTCACCTATAAATAAGCATCCATTGCATACATTCTCATTCATTCTTCCACATTTCAGAAAATCATCCATTCACACCAAGAAACATCCCCTTGGCCGTGAGTTTCCCTACAAATCCAAACACCACTCCTCTTCCATTTCCATCACTCCCCAAACCATTCACACCATCAAACTATCCTTAGACCTTGTGCTACAATAAAGAGGAAGAGAAGAGGGCCTAAACGTTCATACAATTCAAGTTTGAGTTGTTGGAATGTTTAGGTGTTTCTTTGATTTCAATGTTTAAATTCAATTCTCTTTGTTTTGTATGTTTGAGGAATGGAAGAAAAGAGTGCTTAAACGTTCATACAATTCAAGTTTGAGTTGTTGGAATGTTTAGGTGTTTCTTTGATTTCAATGTTATGAAGAACTAAACCCCCCTTAGCTAGGGGGTGATTCGAAATATATGTTTCTACTTGCATTTTGATTTGATTACTTCTAATTACGTTTCATAAGTTGTGAATTCAATTTGTTTAACTGTTTTATTGATAACCTATTTATGTATGTTTATTGAGAGTGCACGCTTAATTTTCATGCATGAATATGACGCTAGAATATAAGTGAGTTTCACCTAATAGTTATGAACTTATATTCACAAGTAGTGGAGGTTGCTTATAAACAATCGCGTTAAATAAATTCTTGGCATAAGTTTCATGCAATCATAGTAACGAATGCCTCGTCAACACTTATAGTTTTCAAAGAACTTAATGATTCTTGCTTGTATCTCTATTATGCAATTCATGTAGGGAACTTGTGGGGAATGCTTTGGGTTGTCGTATGCAATCATCCAATTCATTAACTTAAGGAAAACTTGACGGTTAATTTAAGCGGACCTAATTAACCCGGGGTGTTGAGAATTCATGGTTTATTGAAATGCAATTGGAAATCGTTTTATTATGCAAGTCTAACATGTGTGGAGATGAACCCCTTGGCTAGCATCCATCCATTCTATTCTATCACAAATTCATATTTACATTCTGTCTAGTTTATTAATTTGTTTCGTTATTTCAATTTTCGTAAAACCTAAATCCCCCTTTACTTTAATGTCAAATTAGTTAGAAAGTGTCTTAGTTTGTGTTTATAAGAGTTTTGATTCAATTTGTTACACAATTTCGTCCAAATTCACCAAAGTGCTCAAAACTGCCCAGAAAGTGTTTTTAAGGCAGTTTTGAGTGTTTTGGGTGATGTTTGAGTCTTTTGGTTTGTTTTAGTGTTTTAAGCGTTTAGCTTCGCATTCTTTGAGTTTAGTTTAATGTTTTAAACTTTATTTTATGTTTTTGAGTTAGTTTCCAAGTGATTTGCAATCCCTCCTAATCCCCGGTTAAGAACGATCCCTACTTATACTTATACTACAATTGACAAAAAGAGGGTTTAATTTGTGTGCGTATAAATCACGCATCAAATTTTGGCGCCGTTGCCGGGGATTAGCAACTTTGCTAATCTCTTGGATTGTTCGTTTCTGTTATGTATTTTAGTTTTAATTTTTGATTTGTGTTTTGTTTGTTGAATTCAAGTACTAGAGAAGAACAACATGGCACTTGATAATGCTTCTCTTTTGTCACAGCTCATGGAACGGTCCCAAATGCAAAGCGTTGATATATTTGATCTTCAATCAAGGAATAATATGTTTTCCAATACTTACAATTCGGATTGGAGTGATCATTCAACTTCTATGTGGTGGGAACCTCAAAATGTTCAACAAGAAGGATATTGGCAGCCACCTCATATTCAATATGCCCAACCAAACTCAAGTTCGTCAATAGATTATAATCAAAAGCTTAATGAATTAATTTGTTTGGTGCAGGGCTCACAAAATCAAGACAATGAGGCTCAACAAGAAGACAAAAGGTTGGACCACTTGGAAATGCAAATTGGGCAGATCGCGGAGTTCGTAGGACAGTTTCGAGACCAAAGCGAACTCCCTAGTTCAACCATTGCAAATTCGAAGGGAGAATTTAAAACTGCCAAGGAAATCATGTTGAGAAGTGACAAGGAGGTTGGAACGGACCCTCAACCATCAAAATCAAATCACAAGGAAGAGGAATACACCCAACCCACGGAAAGGGTGGAAACACCTTTACCGGAGGCACCTATTGCTCCTATGCCATCTAATTCAGGTATGGTTGTTCCAAATTTCATTGTTTCTAACCCCGTTCCAACAAATATCCCTATTCCTTGCAGGTTCATGAATTCCAAGGAAGAAGAAAGTGAAAAAGACATCTTGGAAGCCCTTCCAAAGGTGCAAAGTAGGGAATATCATGAATTCATCAAAGAGGACGTTCTTGAGGCAAACAACCCCAAAGAAGTTGAATTTTATGACACAAGACAAGGACCAATCCTCACATCAAATCTGTCCAAGGGCAAAGTTCCTGAAATGTTCAAAGAAGATGTGTTTATCCTTGAGTTCATGTCAGAGCACATAAGTAAGCCACCTCCTCCAATTTCAATTTTCTTTTATACTAACATGTTGTTAATGATTCAGGCATCCAATCTTGAATTTAAACCATTACCGGATCATTTCAAGTATCACCGCCCATTCAAAGATAAATTCCATGCCGATTGATTCAGAATAAAAAAAAAAAAAAATAAATAAATAAAGCAGATGTAGCCTTCACAGAGGTTGTTTGCTTGAAGCCCCACTACGTGGCAATACTCTTGAAGCGGAAGGCGTAGGAGCAGAAGACATAGGAGCAGAAGGCATCGGAAAGGAAGGCATCGAAGCGGAAGGCATCGGAGCTAGAGCATTCCAGGCCTCAATACTTGGCCAAACGCTGGATGAACCAGGAAAAAGGTGCCTCTGGAGATAAGCCGCAAACCTTTGACGGTCACTTTGAATTCGACCTTCAGATTCTTGTAGCTCATCAAGCTTCCTCTTCATGCCCGACGAATAGTTATTTGCAAGCACATGCAAACTTCTATTCTCGTACTTAAGCTGCTGGATCTCTTGCTTAAGACTTTCCACCTCTGCCATCAATGATTCCACCTGACGGGAGCGGGCAAGCAGGCGTTGGCCCATGTTGGACACAGAACTCGCACACTGAACACTAAGAGCGAGGGACTCTTGAACGGCCAACTCATCGGACCGTCCTGACAGCAGCCTACTATCTTTTGGAGTGAGGAGGTTCCTAGCTACTATTGTAGCTGTTGTGGCGTCCTGCATCACGAAGTCTTCACCTGTAAGAGGACCGTTAAAAGATAAGAAAGAAAGGGGAGCGAGTAAGGCAAGTGAAAATGATACATTGAAGCATGTGGAGACAAACATAGGCTGAGTTATCCTCCAACCCTTTTCAATACGAATTGGAAAGATTGAACAAAGAAACAGATAAAAGGAGGAAGCTCAGACCTTCGGGGGAGACCAAAAGAATCCTGCTGCCCAGTTCAAGAGTAGCACAAAGGAAAATCAACGATGAGCGGCAACCAGTTCAAGAGTAAGCCTGTGGAATCACAAAGATCAAAGCCTCAATGCAATCACCAAGGAGAAGAGGGAATTTACACTCCATAACCAGATTTGCGTCCCTAAACTTTTCTCTTTGTTAATTACATTATGCCATGTTTAGTTGCTTTTTGTGTGTTTACTTATGTTTTGTGTGAATCTATGCTTAAAACATTGAGGACAATGTTTGATTTAAGTGTGGGGGGGTAACTAAGTATATTTGATGCAAATTCGTGGGATTTTATCACCCATAACTTCAAATGTTGTTCCTTGCTGTTTTAAGGTGTTTTTAAGTTGTTTTAGAGTGTTTTAGTATGTTTTGTTTTTATAACTCCGAAAATCACATAAAAATTTGGAAAACATGTTTTAAAAAAAAAAGCCTAAAAAGAGTGTTTTGAGTCGTTTTTGTGTGTTTGTGTCTTAGGGTACCTTCCAACACAATGATAAGGATTTGGTTTGTAATTGCATGACGGTTAAAAAGAGTTATTAACATAGAGAAAAGTTTGATTTACTCTTGGTATATGCTTGGTTATGGTTATAATGTATGACTTCACATGCAATCATAAAAGAAAAATTCGTTTTTGTAACATGCTTGAAGGAAGGAACTCAAACAAACACTACAACCCTGTGAGACTCGAGCCATTACCTTCTTTGGAGAGTTATTTTCTGTGATTCTTTGTTTTCTAAAGTTGTTGCATGATCTCATTATTCCTTGCTTGGTTGTTACTTAGAATGCAATTGTATCATGATAGAACTAAATGCTAGAACTTATATCCGTTTCATTCAAAGCATGACATTGAATTGCATAACATATATCAAGATGAAGTTGTGTAGTTGCCACCATAGCCAAATAGCCTTACTTCCCATATTTCGTATATATTAGTTTTAACCCCGTTGAGCCTCGTTTAGCCTATTTTCTTTGCTAACCACATCACCCCTTACCTAGCTTAGAGTAGGACTTTCCCATACCCTTGTTCTTGAGTATAGTGGAGCATGACTTAGAAGGAATTCTTTTTTAGTGACATTATTGCAGAAAACAAGTGTGGGGGAAGGGATTTTTGTATGTATGTGCCTAAGTCTTAAAGAAGGCACGGGAAAAAGAAAAAAAAAATGTGAAAAAAAAGAAGAAGAAAAGAAAGAAAAAGAGTGAAAAATGGACTCACAAGTGTGATTGTTGAAGAAAGGGCCCAAAAAGTTTGAATATGGCCCTAAGTTTTGTGTGACTTCCCCTTGGGTGTTCAAAGTTGACTTCTGCGTTCTAAAGGGAATTCTAAGTGCCTAATTCAATACTTTGCTCACTATTGCTTAAAGAACGTTTGTTTTCCCTATCCTTTCATTGTTAGACAACTCCCCAAGCCCCGTTACAACCTTTGACTTCTATCTTGATCGTTATGTGTTCAATAATGTGGAGTTTGGAATTGATATGAGCTTATGGAATCACTGGTTCTCATTCTAAGTAGTAGCATTCCATTCATGAGATCATATTCATGTCATTATCATAAATCCAGAAAATATGAAATTGAAATTGATGAAATGGAATGAATGGATGATAGAATAGCTAAGGGGTTCATCTCCATACATGTTACACTTGCATAATAAAATGATTTCCAATTGCATTTCAATAAACCATAACTTCTCAACGCTCCAAGTTAATTAGGTCCGCTTAAATTAACTTTCAGATTTCCCTAGATTCATTGGATTGAATGGAATACGCATTACAACCAAATTATTCCTAATCAAAGTCCCTAACTATGGAATACGCATGATAGAGACATTCAACAAAGATCATTAAGTTCAACGGAAATCATAAACATCGACGAGGCATTCGTTACTATGGAATACGCATGAAACTTATGCCAAGAATTCATTTAACGCGATTGTTTATAAGCAACCTCCACTACTTGTGAATATAAGTTCGTAACTATTAGGTGAAACTCACTTATATTTTAGCGTCATATTCATCCAAGTGGTCCAACCTTTTGTCTTCTTGTTGAGCCTCATTGTCTTGATTTTGTGAGCCCTGCACCAAACAAATTAATTCATTAAGCTTTTGATTATAATCTATTGACGAACTTGAGTTTGGTTGGGCATATTGAATATGAGGTGGCTGCCAATATCCTTCTTGTTGAACATTTTGAGGTTCCCACCACATAGAAGTTGAATGATCACTCCAATCCGAATTGTAAGTATTGGAAAACATATTATTCCTTGATTGAAGATCAAATATATCAACGCTTTGCATTTGGGACCGTTCCATGAGCTGTGACAAAAGAGAAGCATTATCAAGTGCCATGTTGTTCTTCTCTAGTACTTGAATTCAACAAACAAAACACAAATAAAAAATTAAAACTAAAATACATAACAGAAACAAACAATCCAAGAGATTAGCAAAGTTGCTAATCCCCGGCAACGGCGCCAAAATTTGATGCGTGATTTATACGCACACAAATTAAACCCTCTTTTTGTCAATTGTAGTATAAGTATAAGTAGGGATCGTTCTGGACCGGGGATTAGGAGGGATTGTTAATCCCTTGGATTTGACTCAAAAACGTAAAAACACAATATAAAACACTATACTAGACTCAAAGAATGCAAAACTAAACTTTAAAACACTAAAACAAACCAAAAGACTCAAACATCACCCAAAACACTCAAAACTGCCTTAAAAACACTTTCTGGGCAGTTTTGAGCACTTTGGTGAATTTGGACGAAATTATGTAATAAATTGAATCAAAACACTGAGAAACATAAACTAAGACACTTTCTAACTAATTTGACATTACAGTAAAGGGGGATTTAGGTTTATACGAAATTAAATTAAATGCACAGATTCTAATTAAAACAGAATGTAAATATGAAATTGATGAAATGGAATGAATGGATGATAGAATAGCTAAGGGGTTCATCTCCATACATGTTACACTTGCATAATAAAATGATTTCCAATTGCATTTCAATAAACCATGACTTCTCAACGCTCCAAGTTAATTAGGTCCGCTTAAATTAACTTTCAGATTTCCCTAGATTCATTGGATTGAATGGAATACGCATTACAACCAAATTATTCCTAATCAAAGTCCCTAACTATGGAATACGCATGATAGAGACATTCAACAAAGATCATTAAGTTCAACGGAAATCATAAACATCGACGAGGCATTCATTACTATGGAATACGCATGAAACTTATGCCAAGAATTCATTTAACGCGATTGTTTATAAGCAACCTCCACTACTTGTGAATATAAGTTCGTAACTATTAGGTGAAACTCACTTATATTTTAGCGTCATATTCATGCATGAAAATTAAGCGCGCATTCTCAATAAACATACATAAATAAGTTATCAATCAAACGGTTAAACAAATTGAATCCACAACTTATGAAACGCAATTAGAAGTAATCAAATCAAAATGCAAGCATAAACATATATTTCGAATCCCCCCCTAGCCAAGGGGGGGTTTAGTTCCTCATAACTTTGAAATCAAAGAAACACCTAAACATTCCAACAACTCAAACTTGAATTGTATGAACGTTTAGGCACTCTTCTCTTCCATTCCTCATACGTACAAAACAAAGATAATTGAATTTAAACATTGAGATCAAAGAAACACCTAAACATTCCAACAACTCAAACTTGAATTGTATGAACGTTTAGGCACTCTTCTCTTCCTCGTTGTTGTATCACAAGGTCTAAGGTGTGTTTTGGGATAGTGTGAAGTGTTTTGGAGGGATGGGGAATGGTTGGAGTGGTGTTTGGATTAGTAGGGATACTCACGGCACAAGGGGATGATTTCTGGTGGTGTTTTGGATGATTTTCTGAATATGGACGAATTGAATGAATTGAGGTGTAATGCATGCTTATTTATAGGTGAAATAGGTGGAACATGACAGCTAGGAGGGAATGTGGCTGCATGTTTGAATGATTAAAGGATGCATGTGGGTTGGAAATGCATGTGTAAGCATGTGTTGGCTGAATTAAAGAATGTGAGGGAATGATGAAAGGGGAAACATGACAGCTAGGTTGGTTGAATGATTATGAGTGCATGTGGCTGATTTATGAAGGGAATGCATGTGATTTAAAGGGTGGGAGTGCATGTGATTTGGTTGGAATGATTGGAATGCAATCTGAAATGGGAGATGGAATGGCTGAATGTGGTGCAATGATAATGTCTTGTGGCTGAATGGATTAAAGAATGAGAGTGCATGTGGGTGGAAATGCATGTGGGTTAAAGAGTGAATGCATGTGCAATGACAGCTAGGTTGAATTAATTAAAGGGATTGCATGTGCAAGGTTTTGGTGTGAATGATTGAATGAGCATGTGGCTGCAAGGTGTGAATGATTATGGGTGCATGTGGCTGCAATGGATTAGGAATCCTTCAATTTCGTCCATTCCTTTTGCTCCAAACATAAGCTATCCATTCCAAGTCCAATTTTGCTCCAAAATGCTCCAAAATGCATCTTTTTGCTTCCTTAGCCATATGAACCTAAAAACACACGAAAATGGCTTAAACTACTAAAACAACTATGAATTAACAATATGAATGCACAAAAACAAGCTAAGTAAGTCGCCTAAATATGCTCCTATCAAATTCCCCCACACTTATCTTTTGCTCGTCCTCGAGCAAAACAGAAAAACAAAACAAACAAAACGACACTAAACAAGTAAAACACAACCTAAACCTTCCAACAATCGTCTCAGGGATTTCCAATGCACATGACAAGTTAAAAATCATTATTCCCACAGATTTTAGCCATCTTTACACTTAAGTACATTCTTACTCATAGTCACCACATACTAGTTCACAATTAAGCATTTTAAAACCATGATTTGAATGTTGTAACATGCCTTAGAGAATTTCCTCAATTCCTTATTAGAATGCACTCTATTTTCACACAGATTTTCTGACTACACACCCTACACTAGTTATATGTGAGAGATTGATGTAAACATGTAGACGAACACTCACATATGTTATAACAAGGAAAGCATTTTCTGGATTTACGATAATGACATGAATATGATCTCATGAATGGAATGCTACTACTTAGAATGAGAACCAGTGATTCCATAAGCTCATACCAATTCCAAACTCCACATTATTGAACACATAACGATCAAGATAGAAGCATAAGGGTTGAAACGGGGCTAAAGGTGTTTGGCTAACAAAGAAGGGATAAACAAACATTCTTAAAGCAATAGTGAGCAAAGTATTGAATTAGGCACTTAGAATTCCCTTAAGAACGCAGAAGTCAACTTTGAACACCCAAGGGAAAGTCACACAAAACTTAGGGCCATATTCAACTTTTTGGACCCTTTCTTCAACCATCAACGCTCGTGAGTTCATTCTTACTTATTTTCACTCCTTTTTTTTTTTTTTCTTCTTCTTCTTTTTCTTTTGAATCTCAAAACATACATATAAACGTAAGAACAAACTTTTACTCCCCCACACTCATTTTCTTGCATAATGTAACTCAAAAGGAATTCATTTAAGTCATGCTCACTATACTTTAAGAACAAGGGTATAAGAAAGTCCTACTCTAGGCTAGGTAAGGGGTGATGTGGTTAGCAAAGAAAATAGGCTAAACGAGGCTCAACGGGGTTAAAACTTACAACAAATACGAAATATGGGAAGTAAGGCTATTTGGTTATGGTGGCAACTACACAACTTCATCTTGATATATGTTATGCAATTCAATGTCATGCTTTGAATGAAACGGATATAAGTTCTAGCATTTAGTTCTATCATGATACAATTGCATTCTAAGTAGCAACCAAGCAAGGAATAATGAGATCATGCAACAACTTTAGAAAACAAAGAATCACAGAAAATAACTCTCCAAAGAAGGTAATGGCTCGAGTTTCACCAGGTTGTAGTGTTTGTTTGAGTTCCTTCCTTCAAGCATGTTACAAAAACGAATTTTTCTTTTATGATTGCATGTGAAGTCATACATTATAACCATAACCAAGCATATACCAAGAGTAAATCAAACTTTTCTCTATGTTTATAACTCTTTTTAACCGTCATGCAATTACAAACCAAATCCTTATCATTGTGTTGGAAGGTACCCTAAGACACAAACACACAAAAACGACTCAAAACACTCTTTTTAGGCTTTTTAAAACATGTTTTTCAAATTTTTATGTGATTTTCGGAGTTATAAAAACAAGACATACTAAAACACTCTAAAACAACTTAAAAACACCTTAAAACAGCAAGGAACAACATTTGAAGTTATGGGTGATAAAATCCCACGAATTTGCATCAAATATACTTAGTTACCCCCCCACACTTAAATCAAACATTGTCCTCAATGTTTTAAGCATAGATTCACACAAAACATAAGTAAACACACAAAAAGCACTTAAACATACTAAACATACTAAACATGGCAAATGTAACTTAACAAAGAGAAGAGTTTAGGGACGCAAATCTGGTTATGGAGTGTAAATTCCATCTTCTCCTTGGTAATTGCATTGAGGCATTGATCTTGGTGATTCCACAGGCTTTCTCTTGAACTGGTTTCCGCCCATCGTTGATTTTCCTTTGTGCTACTTCTTGAATTGGGCAGCAGGATTCTTTTGGTCTTCCCCGAAGGTCTGAGCTTCCTCCTTTTATCTGTTTCTTTGTTCAATCTTTCCAATTCGTATTGAAGAGGGTTAGAGGATAGCTCAGCATATGCAGTTGTTGCTTGTCTCCACATGCTTCAATGTATCATTTTCACTTGCCTTACTTGCTCCGTTGAAGATGACTACTCGAGAGCAACGCTAGGTAAGCAATCAGGAATAGATTCCAGGCAGTTGGCTCCAAATTGAAAGACTGACTCCAAGTGCCGGCTGATTGCTTCTTTCACTTTGCCATGCGAGTAAGAACAAGGACAAAGGAAAAGACAGGGAAAGAGCATGATATGAGATACTTTTGCTTTTGACCTTGATGATATGAGATACCTTTGCTTTTGAAGAAGCGGTGAATGAATCAGCACATGTATTTGTTGTGCTGTTTCCTCCTGGGTCATCTGTACTCCAGGCATCTGGTATCATCTTTGGGGAAAAAGAGGAATTTGAGTATTTCGAAAGGCTTTGCTGGGAGTGCGCCCTCAGAGTTGAGGGAGGGTTGGGCATTTTCTTCAGGTCTGCCTTGCCATAAAAGATGAAGGTCGACATATATAGAGATAATATCAAGTGGTGGTACTGTTCTTTTACCCTTGTCGACAAACGTCTCTTCGATCCCGCAAATCCGGCTTTTTGAAATAGTGGCGCCTCTTCGATCTTTGAAGACGCCTCTTCGATTTCTGAGCAGGCGCCCCTTCGCTTTCTGAACGACACGTAGTAGTGCGGATATGGCTCATTTTGACAAAGCTGCACGCGTCTTCTGAAAAGCAGAGAAAGCGTCGCCGAACTTTGCGCTTGTCGGCTAAAGATGTGTAGTTGCGATGATGGCCTCCACGTGTTTTCAGCTTTGTCAGAAATCTTTTGACAAAGCTGAACGCGTTTTCTGAAAAGCCGAGGGAGCGTCGCCTAACTTACGCCGGAAAATCCGGCTCTTTGAATCGGTGGACGCGTCGCCTTGGCTTTTTATAGAGCTATCGATCACCGCCAACATACACACTCTGAAGATCTCCCATTCTTGAAAATCGTCTCCGGCCCTTTGAAAATTTGCTCCATCCACCCCTTCTCTTTGAACACTTTTGAAAAAATGGCAAACTCATCGAACCTTAGCTTAGATTTGAGTCTCAGCAGCGATCCGGTTGCGCCCCGTCAAGGTAATGTATGGCGCCCTTCTTTTTTATCTTCTAACGGTCTTCTTGTGACATCCCGTCCCGGGATTATTAAACGCACGTGTGAAATTACCTTTTTGCCCTTAGTTCGTTTTTTTTTGTCACGTTGTGGGTTGTTTTATGTGGTGTGGCATGAGTTGGACCACACACACACACACTCACACACACAGTCACTCTTCCCCTCCCTCTGTCTCTCTCCCCTGTGTCTCTCTCTCCCTTCTTTCTTCTTCTTCCTTCTGTGAGTGTACGGACACACACCAAGGACCTTCAAACCATCACAGATCGAGGAAACCAAGGGTGCAGTCGTGATCGTGAGGTCGAGGGGAGCACGAATATATCATTTTCAGGTAGGAACCTCAACGTTTTCACGTCGAATTCACAAGCTCCGATTTATATACTGTTCATGCAAAATTTATACATTGCGTTTTTGGGATTTCTAAGCTCATAGGTAGCTTGGTGGTGTCCCAAGGAGCCTCGGAGTGCTTCGTTGGACGAAATTGGACGTCGGGATCGTCCTACTCGAAGTTGGCCGGTTTTGGTTGTTTGCACAGGTAAGATTGCGTAATTTTTAGCCTTTAAAAGTGGTCCAACGTGATTCTACTAGTCTAGGGCTTTCTTTTGGTCCAAGAATCATAGAAAATGGTTGAGAAACGAAGGAGATTAGTAAGTTTAAACTTTTCCCAGTTTTCCGGCGACCGGAGTCCGGCGAGGGTCGACCGGAGAAGAAACCGGAATATTTCGTTAAGTTTAACGAAATATTCCTAACGGCAGTAACGGCATCCGGTTAGATTTGACGGAATATACCGTCAGTTTAACGGAATATTCCTGACGGCGTCTGTTGACACCGTCAGTGTGCCTGGCACGTGGCCGCGCGTGGGGGGCGCGTAGGTCCGTGCCTGTGCTGGCGCGTGGGGGCGCGTGCGGGGTCCAAAAATTATTTTAAAAATATGGTTGTGATCCTGAGGTTGTGTAGAGCACGTTGGTATATTCATTTGTCCATTTTGAGCAATGTATGAGAAGTTATTACGAGAAACGGGTTATGTGCTTTAAAGTTAACGTTTTTATAGTTGTTTCGCATCTAGGTGACACGTACCCTGAGGACGAGCGTGCACACGCGAGACAGGGGGGCTACGACCCTTCTACATACCAGTGAGTGGGCTTTTGTTTTCCGTATATACCTATATACATTTATATTCCCAGAAATTGATTAAAAAGGGTTATTTACATTATGCCATGCACTTTATTATTATCGTTTATGCATCATTGCATGCATTATTTGTGGCATACATATACATATGTATACGTCATATATAT
This sequence comes from Pyrus communis, assembly GCF_963583255.1. Taxonomy (NCBI): domain Eukaryota; kingdom Viridiplantae; phylum Streptophyta; class Magnoliopsida; order Rosales; family Rosaceae; genus Pyrus; species Pyrus communis. The sequence continues at coordinate 11,636,232 of NC_084815.1, forward strand.
TTATATGTGGGTGCTGTGGAGGCAAAGGTAAGTGCTAGGTAAGCGTTAATTAACGATTGCATTAAATAGTGGTTAGAGATGCTTAGAGAGCTCATAACCTGCACCCCCGGTGTTAGTGCTCCCGCCCGTGGCCAGGGCACAGTCCTTCACGTGATGTTCACCTCCCGCACCTTATGTTTACCTTGGATTCAAGGTAGGTGTACAGTCCTGTCGTACAGACCACTTTAGGTGGTTCCGACTCGTAGGTGACCCGCGATTATTCGCCCAGTCTTCACGTGATCGTAGCACTTGTTTACACCCAGGCCTGTCGTACAGACCACTTTAGGTGGTTCCGACTTGTGGGCAGGTTTAGTTATTGAGATTGAGATTTGAGCTCTATATGCAGCCGTACAGGTCACGTTAGGTGACTCAGGCTGCCAGAGGATTATGTGTTTGATATGACTCATACCTGAGCACTTGCATATCATTATGAGATTTTGACATGGCATATATATATTGAGCATGATTGGCATACCCTTGAACATGATTAGTATACCCTTGAGCATGTTTGGTATATCTATACATACGTATATATGTTTATTTTCTGGGAAGTATACAGGATTTACGGCGAGGGGTTATAATGTATTTTGCTAAATAGTTTTCAAAGAGCTTTGTTTTTGCCCACTCACGCTTTTGTTTTGCGCCCCTCCAGGTTCTAGTTGCTTAGCCGTTGCGGTGGTTTCCCTTGAGAGCTTTTCGGCGTTCTGACAGACTGATAGGAGCATATTCATGCGACTTAAATGGCTTGTTCTCGTGTATTTACGTTATGTTTCTCTCGTTATTTTAGTCCTTTATGCTTCTTTTGTGTGTTTTCAGGTTCTAAGGGCCTAGGGAGCAAGTAAGTGCATTTTGAGGCCATTTGGAGCATTTTTGGGCATGGATTGGATAGCTTATCCATGGAGCCAAGAGGATGGACGAATTTGAAGGCCTTGTATGCACTTGAAGACACAAAACAATGGCCCTAACCCAATCACATAACACATTATGCCATACAAACCAACCTATTTTAGGCCCATTCTATGTACTTAAACCCTAGCCCTTTAAACTAGTTCATTTATCACTTATCAAACCATTCACTTATCACTCACCACATATCATTCATTTATCACTTAACATATCATTCATTTATTTCACTTCCATACTCCTCTTAATTCCACATGCATTCTCACACATGCACATCATTCACTCACATTTCCACCATTCATTCTTTATTCCTTTCCAAACATCTCACATGCATTTCTTCATTATTTCCTAACCCTACATGCATTATTTATTGCATCTTCACATGCATTCACACACACTTTACACATTCAAACCGTGAGCTCCCATTCCTATATGCCATTTTCAGATTTCCACCCACTAACCTAGTCATCAACACATGCACTTCCACCTTTCATCCACAATGATTCATGATTCATTCACTTTGCATCCTTTAATTCAATCACATACTTTCCCATTGTATAATACATCCACATGCATCTTTAACCAACAAACATTACAATCACATGCATTCACACACCATCTTCCCTTTTACAAAACACATTGCCGTGCCTTCCCTTCACAATTTCAGCTTTCCTCCTTTTAATTCCACATGCATTCACTTCATCATTACACCACCACTCATTCTTTAAATCCACATGCACATTCAATCATTCATTCAAGCCCCCTTGTGCCATGTTTCACCCTTTGTTCCCACCTATCACATGCATCATCATCAAACAAACTCTAATTGTCGTGGGTTCCCTTTGCTCCCCTTGTGCAATTCCAGTTTTCACATGTGTCCTAGCTGTTTTTCCATCATTCCTCCACACAAATGCTTAAACAAACAGCCATATGTTCCCTCCACTACCCCTATAAATACCCTAGCATTCATTCATTCACTCCCCATTCAATTCATATCTCATATTTCCATTCACAACACTTCACACAACACAAATACACATCCATTGCCGCAATTCCCCTTCCATTTTCTGTGCAGTTTTTCTCCTTCATTGCAGCCACTATCCAACCACTTCCCATCCCTCCAAAACACTTCACATAATCCCCAAAGCTCACCTTAGACCTTGTGCTACAACAACGAGGAAGAAAAGAGTGCCTAAACGTTCATACAATTCAAGTTTGAGTTGTTGGAATGTTTAGGTGTTTCTTTGATTTCAAAGTTTAAATTTAATTCTCTTTGTTTTGTACGTATGAGAATGGAAGAGAAGAGTGCCTAAACGTTCATACAATTCACGTTTGAGTTGTTGGAATGTTTAGGTGTTTCTTTGATTTCAAAGTTATGAGGAACTAAACCCCCTTTAGCTAGGGGGTGATTCGAAACTATGTTTATATTTGCAATTTGAATTGATTACGTTTGGTTGGAATTTCATAAGTTGTGGATTCAATTCATTTAACTGTTTGATTGATAACTTATTTATGTATGTTCATTGAGATTGCAAGCTTAATTTTCATGCATAAATATGACGCTAGAATATAAGTGAATTTCACCTAATCGTTATGAACTTATATTCACAAGTAGTGGAGGTTGCTTATAAACAATCGCGTTAAACGAATTCTTGGCATAAGTTTCATGCGTATTCCATAGTAACGAATGCCTCGTCGATGTTTATGATTTCCGTTGAACTTAATGATCTTTGTTGAATGTCTCTATCATGCGTATTCCATAGTTAGGGACTTTGATTAAGAATAATTTGGTTGTAATGCGTATTCCATTCAATCCAACAAATTTAGGGAAATCTGAAAGTTAATCTAAGCGGATCTAATTAACTTGGAGCATTGAGTTTCACAACTTATCGAAAGACCAACTGAGAATCAATTTTGTTTGCAAGTGTAACATGTGTGGAGAAGAACCCCTTGGCTATTCCATCATCCATATTTTCATCACATTCATATTTACATTTTGCCTTTAATTATATTCTGTCTTTTTAATTTAATATCGTCCAACCACAATTTCCCCCCCCCCTATTTTGTTAAGTCTTAATCATTCGTATTTGTTTTATTTTTGTATCTTTAAGCTTTTGGAGTCATAAACAATTGCAAATTCGTCTAAATCAAGTTCTAGCTTCTATTTGAGTCAATTTGATTGTTTTAGACAATTTGAGTTTTTCAAAGCCTTTCTGAGTCATAGTAGTCTTGTTAAGAGTATTTTAATTTAGTTTTTATGTTTTTAAGTCAATTTAGAAGGTTTTAGCAAGCCCTCCTAATCCCCGGTCTAGAACGATCCCTCACTTATCCATTATACTACAATTGTCAAACGAGGGTTTAATTTGAGTGTCAAGTAAATCTCGCATCAAATTTTGGCGCCGTTGCCGGGGATTAGCAACTTTGCTAATCCTTTGTCTTTATTTTTATATTTTGTTTTTCGTGCATTCTTATTTCAAATTCTTAGTTTGTTTGTTTCCTTGTTTTTTTAGGTACTGTGTATGACTCGTAGCTCTCGGCCTATTATAGAGAACATCTCCGACTTTGACGGTGATTTTGAACGCACTTTGAGGAGAACGAGGAGTCAACAAGAGCCACCACAACCTCCACCACAACCTGGGCTTGAAGAAGACGAAGTAGGTGTAGAAGAAAAGCCCACGGATCAGATTTTTGAAGAAGAACAAGCCATGGCAGCAGATAATAGAACCATCAAGGAGCTTTCGGCCTCGGGTTTGGATAATGCATTGCCTCTTTGTATCCAATACCCCACGGCTGCAGAGGGGAAGACTGAGGAATTTGAACTCAAATCCAGTTTGTTACACCATATTCCGAAGTTCCATGGCTTGTCTATGGAAGACCCCAACAAACACTTGAAGGAGTTCGAGGTGGTTTGTTCGAGCATGACCCCCGTCAATGTGGATGGGAGTATATTGAAGATGAAGGCCTTTCCATTTTCACTTATGGACAAGGCCAAAGATTGGCTCTACGAACTAGCCCCGGGAACTGTGACTTCGTGGGAGAGTATGAAGCGTGCTTTCTTGGAGAAATTCTTCCCTACTTCGAGAGTGATTCTCCTACGGAAGAAAATTAGTGGTATTCAACAGAATCATGGTGAGACATTCCTGGCTTATTATGAGCGCTTCAAGGGCCTTGTAGCTTCATGTCCTCAACATCAAATGAAGGAGGAACTTCTCCTTCAATATTTCTATGAGGGCCTCCTTCCTATCGAACGTCAAATGGTTGATGCATCAGCGGGAGGAGCATTGGTGGACAAAACACCAAGGGATGCCAAGATTCTCATAGCCAACCGAGCGCTCAACGCTCAACAATATGAAGGAGTGGGCCAAAGGGAAGCCCCACGGCAACAAAGTGTAAATGAGGTGAGTGCTATTTCTGAAATTCAATCACAACTTGCTAATCTTACTTCTCTTGTTTCTCAGGTTGTGATTGGTCCAAAAGCACAAGAACACCAAGTTTGTGGCGTGTGCTCAATTCAAGGGCATCCATCCGACAAGTGCCCTCAACTAATCGAGAATGGTGGGTGGGAATCTGCCAATGCAATTGGTTTCCAAGGATAAAATCAAAACAACCCATACTCGAACACTTACAATGCCGGATGGAGGGACCATCCAAACTTCAAATGGAGGGAGCCACAACAATCTGCCCAACAAGGAGGATTTAGGCTAAACCCCCCTGGTTTTTATTCCAAGCCGTATGCACCCCAACAACCTTCGACATCATCTCATTCAGGTACGTCCTTGGAAAGTGATCAAGCTATACAATTACTAACCTCTATTTCGCAGGGGTTGCAAAATCAAAACAACCGGATAGCAAATAACGAGAAGGAGATGACGGATATGAAGAAACAAATAGGGCAGATTTCTGAGTTCCTTGGACAGATTAGAGAGCAAGGAAAGCTTCCTAGCTCAACCACAGTCAATCCACAGGGAGGATTCGAATCCGCCAAGGCCATCACCCTAAGGGGTGGAAAAGAAGTTGGGACCGAGCCAAACAATCCCAAATCTGCCCAGAAAGTAGATGAAGAGACGACACAACCTGAGGCAGATCACCCTAACTCGGCCAAATCAGGTAATTTAAGTTCAAATTCATGTACTTCACGTCCTAATCTGCCCAATGTACCTTTTCCTCGCAGGTTCATGCAAGAAAAAAAGGAAGAAAGCGAGAAGGACATTCTTGAAACGTTCCGGAAAGTGCAAGTGAACATACCGCTTCTCGATGCAATCAAACAGGTTCCAAAGTATGCTAAATTCCTCAAGGACCTATGCAATACAAAGAGAAGAAGGGCAAACAAAGAGGTAGTGAAGGTAAGCGAGGATGTGTCCGCTGTTTTGCAACGTAAACTGCCTACCAAGTGCAAAGACCCCGGTAGTTTCACGATTCCTTGTGTAATTGGACATAATCGTTTTGAAAATGCCATGCTTGATTTAGGTGCATCCATAAATGTCATGCCTTATTCTATTTATGCATCTATGAATTTGGGTGAATTAAAACAAGATGGTGTAATTATACAATTGGCTGATCGTTCTAACGCGTATCCAAAAGGAGTTTTGGAGGATGTGCTTGTGCAGGTGAACCATTTAATTTTTCCGGCTGATTTCTACGTCCTAGACATGGAGGATTCAGCCCATTCTACATCTTTGCCGATTCTCCTTGGTAGGCCATTCATGAAGACGGCCCGAACGAAGATTGATGTATACAAAGGCACCTTAACAATGGAATTCGATGGGGAAGTGATTGATTTTAATATTTCTGAAACTATGAGATATCCCGTTGATGACCATTCTTGTTTTTCCATTGATGTTATCGATTCTTTAGCGCAGGTATACCTTGAAGAATTGAACGAGGACGCCCTGGAAACAACCATCACTAAGGCCATAGAGCGCAAAAATGAAGGATTTGGGCCAATGCAAGGCCACGGCAAGGAGGAGGAATTCTTTGCAATGGGTTCTAGTGAAGAAATAATTGAGGTTGTGGCAGCCCTTGAGTCATTGCCACAACAATATGGTAAGGTTCCACTCTCACTTTCAAATTCAGTTTCCACTAAGATGCTACCTTCTGTTGTTCAGGCATCATCGCTTGAACTTAAGCCGTTGCTGGACCATTTGAAGTATGTGTTTTTGGGAAAAGGCGAAACATTGCCCGTCATCATTTCATCAAGTCTCACGGCAATGGAGGAGGAGAAGCTTGTGAGGGTGCTGCGAGAGCACAAAACGGCCATAGGGTGGACTTTGGCCGACATTAAAGGAATAAGCCCTACCACATGCATGCACCGTATACTTCTTGAGGAGGGGGCTAAACCAACTCGAGAGGCTCAACGCCGTCTCAACCCTCCGATGATGGAAGTGGTGAAGAAGGAAATAATCAAGCTTTTGGATTGCGGAGTGATCTACCCTATCTCCGATAGCCGTTGGGTCTCTCCAGTTCAAGTCGTTCCCAAGAAGTCCGGAGTAACTGTTATCAAGAATGATGAGAATGAGCTTGTGCCTACACGCATTCAGACTGGATGGCGGGTATGTATCGATTACCGGAAGCTAAATGCCATGACTAGGAAAGATCACTTTCCTTTGCCATTCATCGACCAGATGCTCGAAAGGTTAGCCGGTCATGCTTTTTACTGTTTTCTTGATGGATACTCTGGATATAACCAAATTGTGATAGCCCCGGATGATCAAGAGAAGACCACATTCACATGTCCCTTTGGAACATTTGCTTATCGTCGCATGCCATTTGGCTTATGCAACGCACCGGCCACTTTCCAAAGGTGTATGGTAAGTATATTTTCCGATTTTGTTGAAAAGATCATTGAGGTTTTCATGGATAATTTCAGTGTATTTGGGAGTTCATTTGATAATTGCTTGGATAATCTGACCTTAATTTTGAAACGATGTGTTGAAACTAACCTTGTCTTGAATTGGGAGAAATGTCACTTTATGGTGAAACAAGGTATAGTTTTAGGACATATTGTTTCAGAAAAAGGAATTGCAGTAGATAAATCGAAAATAGACCTTGTACGTCACTTACCCTCTCCTACTTCGGTTAGAGAGGTACGTTCGTTTCTTGGCCATGCAGGGTTCTATAGGCGTTTTATCAAGGACTTCTCCAAGATGTCCAACCCTCTTTGCCGATTGCTTCAAAAAGATGTGCCATTCAAGTTTGATGAAGAGTGTAATTCGGCATTTAACCAACTCAAGGAGAAGCTAGTCTCGGCCCCCATTATTGTACCTCCAGATTGGAGCCTTCCGTTCGAGCTCATGTGCGATGCATCCGACTATGCATTAGGAGCTGTTCTAGGACAAAGAAGAGACAAGCGGCCGCATGTCATATACTATGCCTCTCGGACTCTCAATGATGCCCAATTGAACTACTCCACGACGGAAAAAGAACTTCTAGCTGTGGTTTTTGCTTTAGATAAATTCCGTTCATATTTAATTGGTACTAAAGTAATCGTTTATTCTGATCATGCAGCTTTGAGGTACTTACTCACGAAAAAGGAAGCAAAGCCGAGGCTTATCCGTTGGATTCTTCTTCTTCAAGAATTTGATATTGAAATCCGGAATAAGAAAGGAAGCGAGAATGTAGTGGCTGACCATTTAAGCCGAATGATCCACGAGGAGCATGAACATGCCGTACCTATCCCTGAAACTTTTCCCGATGAGCAGCTGCTATCCATTGAGGTAAGTGAACCATGGTATGCAGATTTAGTGAATTACTTGGTGGCTAAACAAATTCCAAATGAACTAAACAAGCACCAACGTGATAAGCTTAAAAATGATGCACGTTTCTATGTTTGGGATGACCCTTATTTGTGGAAGTATTGCTCAGATCAAATTGTACGTAGATGTGTGCATGATTCTGAATTTCACTCAATTCTAAGCTTTTGTCACACATATGCATGTGGTGGTCATTTTGGCACACAACGCACTGCCCTTAAGGTTTTAGAGTGTGGTTTTTATTGGCCGACTATATTTAGGGATGCTAGTGATGCGAGATTTATACGCACACAAATTAAACCCTCTTTTTATCAATTGTAGTAAGTATGTAAGTAGGGATCGTTCTGGACCGGGGATTAGGAGGGATTGTTAATCACTTGGATTTGACTCAAAAACATAAAAACAAAGTTAAAAACGTTCACAAAGACTCAAAGGACTCAAAACAAGTTCAAAAGACTCAAAACTGCCTAAAAACACTAACTAGGCAGTTTCTGACCTTAACCCCAATGTTGGACGAATTTAGGATTATGGCTTGATTCAAACGTAAAATAACAATATAAAACACTATACTAGACTCAAAGAATGCAAAACTAAACTTTAAAACACTAAAACAAACCAAAAGACTCAAACATCACCGAAAACACTCAAAACAGCCTTAAAATCACTTTATGGGCAGTTTTGAGCACTTTGGTGAATTTGGACGAATTTTGGGAAATAAATTGAATCAAAACACTTTAAAACATAAACTAAACAAAGTCTAAACACTAAAGAACAAGAAAGTAAAGGGGGGGTTTTAAATTGACGAGAATTGAAATAACGAAAGAAGTTAATAAACTAGACAGAATGTAAAGATGAATTTGATGGAATTGAATGGATGGGAACCTAGCTAAGGGGTTCATCTCCATACATGTTATACTTGCATAATAAAATGATTTCCAATTGCATTTCAATAAACTATGATACTCAACACCCCAAGTTAACCGTGATGCACTAATTAACCTTCAAATCTTCCTAACGTTATTGAATTGGATGATGCATGCGACAATTCAATACATTCCCCACAAGTCCTCAACATGAATGCATAGAAGAGGTACAAGCAAGAATCATTACGCTCTATGAAAATTATAAGTGTTGACGAGGCATTCGTTACTATGGATTGCATGAAACTTATGCCAAGAATTTGTTTAACGCGATTGTTTATAAGCAACCTCCACTACTTGTGAATATAAGTTCATAACGATTAGGTGAAACTTACTTATATTCTAGCGTCATATTCATGCATGAAAATTAAGCGCGCATTCTCAATAAACATACATAAATAAGTTATCAATCAAACGGTTAAACAAATTGAATCCACAACTTATGAAACGCAATTAGAAGTATTCAAATCAAAATGCAAGCATAAACATATATTCGAATCACCCCCTAACCAAGGGGGGTTTAGTTCCTCATGGTACAAAACAAAGAGAATCAAAGAAACACCTAAACATTCCAACAACTCAAACTTGAATTGTATGAACGTTTAGGCCCTCTTATCTTCCATTCCTCATTCGTACAAAACAAAGAGCATTGAAATTAAACATTGAAATCAAAGAAACACCTAAACATTCCAACAACTCAAACTTGAATTGTATGAACGTTTAGGCACTCTTCTCTTCCTCTTCGTTGTAGCACAAGGTCTAAGGATAGTTTGATGGTGTGAATGGTTTGGGGAGTGGTGAAAATGGAAGGATGGTGTTTGGATTGTAAGGGAGATCACGGCACAAGGGAGTTTTATGGTCTACATTTCTGCAATGGATGAGTGTTTATGAATGGAATGGATGGACTTGTGAAGGGCACGGCCCCAAGGGACCAATTTCTGTTGTGAAATGAATTGTGTATGAATGAGTGTGAATGAATGAGTATTTATAGGTGAAATGGGGGGAACATGACAGCTAGGTTGCATGTGCACATGTTGGTTGAATGATTATGAGTGCATGTGGCTGAAATAGCATGTGGAATGGCTGGAAATGCAAGGAGAAGGCATGTGCACGGTTTTGGGAGAGAATGGGAGTGCAAGTGGCTGAAATGTTAGAGGAACAAGTGCATGTGGCTGCATTGTGGTGCAATGATGGAGGAACAATCTGAAAATGCAAGGTATGGCTGGAATGATTGTGTTTGTTTGAATGTGCATGTGATTAAATTAAAGGATGCAAAGTAAATAAATAATGAATGCATGTGTTGAATTATGAAGATGCATGTGCAATGAAGTGGAATGACAATCTGAAATGGGATAGGTACCCACGGCAATGATGATTTCTGGTGGTGTTTTGGGTGCATGTGGAATGAATGATTTCTTGGTGAGTGGATGCATGTGTTGATTAAAGGGGGAATGCAAAGGAAAAGCTAGAAATGCATGTGGAGTGGCTGCAAGGTGAATGAATAATGAAATGGGAAAGCATGTGCAAGGTTTTGGTGTGAATGATTGAATGTGCATGTGGCTGCAATGGAGGAGGAATCCTTCAATTTCGTCCATCCTCTTGGCTCCAAGCATATGATATCCATTCCAATCTCTAATTTGCTCCAAAAGGCTCCAAAAGGCATCCTTTTGCATACTTTGCCCTTAGAACCTGAAAACACACAAAAGAAGCATAAAGGACTAAAATAACTAAAGAAACATAACGTAAATGCACGAGAACAAGCCATTTAAGTCGCATGAATATGCTCCTATCAGCTAGAACCTTTTGTATGTCTTGTGATCGTTGCCAACGAATGGGTAACATAGGAACCAAGGACCAAATGCCGCAAACCCCTGTCTTTAATGTTGAAATTTTTGATGTTTGGGGCATTGATTTCATGGGCCCTTTCCCTCCATCTTATGGTTTCACTTATATCTTGCTAGCCGTTGATTATGTTTCTAAATGGGTGGAAGCAAAAGCCACCCGTACTAACGATTCTAAGGTGGTTGCAGATTTCGTGAAAACTAACATTTTTGCTAGGTTTGGAATGCCGAGAGTAATCATAAGTGATGGAGGGTCTCACTTTTGCAATCGGACCATTGAGGCGTTGCTAAGAAAGTACCATGTCAACCATAAGGTCTCCACACCTTACCATCCTCAAACAAATGGCCAAGCCGAGGTGTCTAACCGAGAAATAAAACAAATTTTGGAGAAGACCGTTGGACCAACAAGGAGGGATTGGAGCTTACGTTTAGATGATGCACTGTGGGCATATCGTACGGCATACAAAACACCCATTGGGATGTCACCTTTTCGGCTCGTCTATGGTAAGCCATGTCATTTGCCCGTAGAATTAGAGCACAAGGCACATTGGGCCGTGAAGATTTTCAACATGGACATAGATGCAGCGGGAGTTCATAGGAAGCTCCAATTGAATGAACTTGAGGAGATTCGGAATGAAGCCTATGAGAATGCCCGGATGTACAAAGCCAAGACCAAAGCATTCCATGATAAAATGATTCGAACCAAGACCTTCACAGTTGGGCAGAAAGTGTTACTTTTCAACTCTCGCCTACGTTTGTTTCCTGGTAAGTTGCGTTCTAAATGGATTGGCCCGTTTGTTGTTACTAATGTTTTCCCTCATGGTGCAGTGCAAATCAAAAGTTCAAGGACGCAGCAAGAATTCAAAGTGAATGGGCATCGATTGAAGCCCTATTACGAGATGTTTGAGGAGCATGTCGTGGAGGAGGTACCCCTCCATGCCGTGGAACCTAGTCAAGCTTAAACGGAGGTACCGTCCGGCTGCAAGACGTAAAAGAAAGCGCTTCGTGGGAGGCAACCCATGCATCCGAATAGAGAAGAACTTGGAAACCCCTTTAAGAGACTTATTTTTATTCCTTTCTTTTTCTTTACTGCCTTTACTTTGCTTTCTTTCTCGTATTTGTTTATTTGCTTGCTCTGTTGTGACTTTCTGCTTAAAACATTGAGGACAAAGTTTGATTTAAGTGTGGGGGGGGTAAACAATTTGTATTTGCATGAATTTCGTGGGATTTATTCGCCTTTCACTTAGAATGTTGTTTCTTGCTGTTTTAAGCGTTTTTAGAGTGTTTTAGTGTGTTTTATATTGTCTTGGTATAAAACTCCGAAAATTTGATAAAAAAAAAAAAAAAAACTTTTCTCTTTGTTGCTATTTCGTTTCTGCCTTGTTAGGTTGTTTAGTTGTTATTGTTTGTTTGTTTATTAATTGTGTGAGTCTATGATTGTAACATTGAGAAAATGTTTGATTTATTGATAGGCACTGCTAAACAAAGAAAGATGGTGCTTCACAAAGGTTGTTTGCTTGAGGCCCCACTACGTGGCTTTACTCTTGAAGCGGAAGGCGTAGGAACAGAAGGCATCGGAGCGGAAGGCGTAGGAACAGAAGGCATCGGAGCGGGAGGCATCGAAGATAGAGCATTCCAAGCCTCAATACTTGGCCAAGCGCTGGATGAGCCAGGAAAAAGGTGCCTCTGGAGGAAAGACGAGAACCTTTGACGGTCACTGTGAATCCGACCTTCAGACTCTTGCAGCTCATCAAGCTTCCTCTTCATGCCCGTCGAATAGTTGTTTGCAAGCACGTGCAAACTTCTATTCTCATACTTCAGCTACTGGATCTCCTGCTTGAGACTTTCCACCTCTGCCATCAATGATTCCACCTGACGGGAGCGGGCAAGCAGGCGTTGGCCCATGTTGGACACAAAACTCGCACACTGAACACTAAGTGCGAGGGACTCTTGAACGGCCAACTCATCGGACCATCCTGACAGCAGCCTACTATCTTTTGGAGTGAGGAGGTTCCTAGCTACTATTGTAGCTGTTGTGGCGTCCTGCATCACGGAGTCTTCACCTGTGAGAGGACCGTTAGAAGAAAAGAAAGAAGGGCGCCATACGTTACCTTGACGCGGCGCGCCCGTATCACTGCTAAGGCTCAATTCCAAGCTAAGGTTCGATGAGTTTGCCATTTTTTTTAAAAGTGTTCAAAGAGAAGGGATGGAGTTAAATTTCAAAGGGCCGGAGTCGATTTTCAAGAATGGGAAATCTGCAGAGTGTGTTTGTTGTGGTGATCGATAGCTCAATAAAAAAGCCAAGGCGTCGCGTCCACCAATTCAAAAAAAAAAAAAAAAAAAAAAGCCGGAATCTCCGGCGTAATTTAGGCGACGCTTTCTCGGCTTTTCAGAAGGCGCGTTCAACTTTGTCAAAAGATTTCTTCTTTTCAGACAACACGTGGAGGCCATCATCACAACTACACATCTTTAGCCGACAAGCGCAAAGTTCGGCGACGCTTTCTCTGCTTTTCGGAAGACGCGTGCAGCTTTGTCAAAAGGAGCCGCATCTGCACTACCACGTGTCGTTCAGAAATCGAAGAGGCGTGTTCAGAAATCGAAGAGGCGTGTTTAGAGATCGAAGAGGCGCCACTATTTCAAAAAGCCAGATTTGCGGGATCAAAACGTTTGTCGACAAAGGTAAAAAGTACCACCACTTGATATTATCTCTATATATGTCGACCTTCGTCTTTTATGGCAGGGCAAACCTGAAGAAAAATGCCCAACTCTCCCTCACCTCTGAGGGCGTACTCCCAGCAAAGCCTTTCGAAAGACTCAATTCTTTCTTCTTCCCCAAAGATGATACCAGATGCCTGGAGTACATATGACCCAAGAGGAAACAGCACAACAAATACATGTGCTGATTCATTCACCGCTTCTTCAAAAGCAAAGGTATCTCATATCATCAAGGTCAAAAGCAAAAGTATCTCATATCATGCTCTTTCCCTGTCTTTTTCTTTGTCCTTGTTCTTACTCGCATGGCAAAGTAAAACAAGCAATCAGCCGGCACTTGGAGTCAGTCTTCCGTTCTGGAGCCAACTGCCTGGAATCTATTCCTGATTGCTTACCTAGCGTTGCTCTCGAGTAGTCATCTTCAACGGTTGATACACTTCCGGAGAAGGGACCACTTCTGCAAAGGGGAGCGAGTAAGGCAAGTGCAAATGATACATTGAAGCATGTGGAGACAAACATAGGCTGAGTTATCCTCCAACCCTTTTCAATACGAATTGGAAAGATTGAACAAAGAAACAGATAAAAGGGATAAGCTCAGACCTTCGGGGGAGACCAAAAGAACCATCCTGCTGCCCAGTTCAAGAAGTAGCACAAAGGAAAATCAACGATGGGCAGAAACCAGTTCAAGAGTAAGCCTGTGGAATCATAAAGATCAAAAGCCTCAATGCAATTACCAAGGAGAAGATGGAATTTACACTCTATAACCAGATTTGCGTCTCTAAACTCTTCTCTTTGTTAATTACATTATGCCATGTTTAGTATGTTTAAGTGCTTTTTGTGTATTTACTTATGCTTTGTGTGAATCTATGCTTAAAACATTGAGGACAATGTTTGATTTAAGTGTGGGGGGGTAACTAAGTATATTTGATGCAAATTCGTTGGATTTTATCACCTATCACTTCACATGTTGTTTCTCACTGTTTTAAAACTGTTTTAGTGTGTTTTGTCTTAAAAATTCGAAAATCCCATAAAATTTGAAAAATTGTTTTGAAAAACCCAAAAAGAGTTGTTTTAAAGTTGTTTTTGTGTGTGTGTTTGTGTCTTAGGATACCTTCCAACACAATGATAAGGATTTGGTTTGTAATTGCATGACTGTTAAAAAGAGTTATAAACATAGAGAAAAGTTTGATTTACTCTTGGTATATGCTTGGTTATGGTTATAATGTATGACTTCACATGCAATCATAAAAGAAAATTTAGTTTTTGTAACATGCCTGAAGGAAGGAACTCAAACAAATGCTACAACCCTGAGAGACTTGAGCCTATAACGTTCTTTGGAGAGTATAATCTGTGATTTCTTGTTTTCTAAAATCGTTGCATGATCTCATTATTCTTTGCTTGGTTACTGCTTAGAAGGCGTTTCATCATATAGTTCCAAATGCTAGAACTCATGCCCATTTCATTCAAAGCATGCTATTGATTTGCATAACATATATCAAGATGAAGTTGTGTAGTTGCCACCATAGCCAAATAGCCTCGCTTCCCATATTTCGTATATGTTGTAAGTTTTACCCCCGTTGAGCCATGTTAACCCATGTTCTTTGTTAACCCACTTTATCTTCACCTAACCTAGAATATGACCGTCCTTACCCTTGTTCTTAAAAGATAGTGAGCATGACTTAATTGAATTCCTTTTGAGTTACATTATGAAAGAAAATAAGTGTGGGGGAGAGAATGTTTAAGTGTTTTTGTTTTGAGATTCAAAAGAAAAAAAAAAAAAAAAAAAAAAAAAAAGAGAAAAGAATAAGTGATTGAAGAAAGGTTCCAAAACACCAATTCTGGGCGTAAATTGTCTAAATTCTCCCTTTTTGTTCAAAAGTTGAGTTTTCATTCAAAAGTGAATTCTAAGTTGATTCAAATGCTTGCTCACTATTTCTTTAAGAACCTTTGTTTTCCATATCCCTTCTTTGTTATCCACATACCCCAAGCCCCGTTACAACCCTTGACTTCTATCTTGAGTGTTGTGTATTTCAATTTGTGGAGTTTGAACTTGGTATGAGCTTATGGTGTCACTGGTTCTCGCGTCTAAGTAGTAGCATTCCATTCATGAGATCATATCTAAACTTGATTATTAACTCCAGAATTTGCGTTCTTTGTGATACATATATGTGAGTGTCGTTTTCATGTTTACATCAATCTTCTCACATATGACTAGATTAGGGTGTGTAGTTAGAAAATCTGAGTAAAAATTGAGTGCATATCTTGAAAGAAATTGAGCAAATTCTCTAAGGCATGTTACTACATTCAAAACATGGTTTTAAATGCTTAATTGTGAACTAGTATATGGTGACTATGATTAAGAATGTACTTAAGTGTGAAGATGACTAAAATCTGTGAGAATGATGATTTTTAACATGTCATGTGCATTGGAAATCCCTAAGACGGTTGTTGGAAGGTTTAGGTTGTGTTTTACGTGTTTAGTGTCGTTTTGTTTATTCGTTTTTATTCTGTTTTGCTCGAGGACTAGCAAAAGCTAAGTGTGGGGGTATTTGATAGGAGCATATTCATGCGACTTAAATGGCTTGTTCTCGTGTATTTACGTTATGTTTCTCTCGTTATTTTAGTCCTTTATGCTTCTTTTGTGTGTTTTCAGGTTCTAAGGGCCTAGGGAGCAAGTAAGTGCATTTTGAGGCCATTTGGAGCATTTTTGGGCATGGATTGGATAGCTTATCCATGGAGCCAAGAAGATGGACGAATTTGAAGGCCTTGTATGCACTTGAAGACACAAAACAATGGCCCTAACCCAATCACATAACACATTATGCCATACAAACCAACCTATTTTAGGCCCATTCTATGTACTTAAACCCTAGCCCTTTAAACTAGTTCATTTATCACTTATCAAACCATTCACTTATCACTCACCACATATCATTCACTTATCACTTAACATATCATTCATTTATTTCACTTCCATACTCCTCTTAATTCCACATGCATTCTCACACATGCACATCATTCACTCACATTTCCACCATTCATTCTTTATTCCTTTCCAAACATCTCACATGCATTTCTTCATTATTTCCTAACCCTACATGCATTATTTATTGCATCTTCACATGCATTCACACACACTTTACACATTCAAACCGTGAGCTCCCATTCCTATATGCCATTTTCAGATTTCCACCCACTAACCTAGTCATCAACACATGCACTTCCACCTTTCATCCACAATGATTCATGATTCATTCACTTTGCATCCTTTAATTCAATCACATACTTTCCCATTGTATAATACATCCACATGCATCTTTAACCAACAAACATTACAATCACATGCATTCACACACCATCTTCCCTTTTACAAAACACATTGCCGTGCCTTCCCTTCACAATTTCAGCTTTCCTCCTTTTAATTCCACATGCATTCACTTCATCATTACACCACCACTCATTCTTTAAATCCACATGCACATTCAATCATTCATTCAAGCCCCCTTGTGCCATGTTTCACCCTTTGTTCCCACCTATCACATGCATCATCATCAAACAAACTCTAATTGCCGTGGGTTCCCTTTGCTCCCCTTGTGCAATTCCAGTTTTCACATGTGTCCTAGCTATTTTTCCATCATTCCTCCACACAAATGCTTAAACAAACAGCCATATGTTCCCTCCACTACCCCTATAAATACCCTAGCATTCATTCATTCACTCCCCATTCAATTCATATCTCATATTTCCATTCACAACACTTCACACAACACAAATACACATCCATTGCCGCAATTCCCCTTCCATTTTCTGTGCAGTTTTTCTCCTTCATTGCAGCCACTATCCAACCACTTCCCATCCCTCCAAAACACTTCACATAATCCCCAAAGCTCACCTTAGACCTTGTGCTACAACAACGAGGAAGAAAAGAGTGCCTAAACGTTCATACAATTCAAGTTTGAGTTGTTGGAATGTTTAGGTGTTTCTTTGATTTCAAAGTTTAAATTTAATTCTCTTTGTTTTGTACGTATGAGAATGGAAGAGAAGAGTGCCTAAACGTTCATACAATTCACGTTTGAGTTGTTGGAATGTTTAAGTGTTTCTTTGATTTCAAAGTTATGAGGAACTAAACCCCCTTTAGCTAGGGGGTGATTCGAAACTATGTTTATATTTGCAATTTGAATTGATTACGTTTGGTTGGAATTTCATAAGTTGTGGATTCAATTCGTTTAACTGTTTGATTGATAACTTATTTATGTATGTTCATTGAGATTGCAAGCTTAATTTTCATGCATAAATATGACGCTAGAATATAAGTGAATTTCACCTAATCGTTATGAACTTATATTCACAAGTAGTGGAGGTTGCTTATAAACAATCGCGTTAAACGAATTCTTGGCATAAGTTTCATGCGTATTCCATAGTAACGAATGCCTCGTCGATGTTTATGATTTCCGTTGAACTTAATGATCTTTGTTGAATGTCTCTATCATGCGTATTCCATAGTTAGGGACTTTGATTAAGAATAATTTGGTTGTAATGCGCATTCCATTCAATCCAACAAATTTAGGGAAATCTGAAAGTTAATCTAAGCGGATCTAATTAACTTGGAGCATTGAGTTTCACAACTTATCGAAAGACCAACTGAGAATCAATTTTGTTTGCAAGTGTAACATGTGTGGAGAAGAACCCCTTGGCTATTCCATCATCCATATTTTCATCACATTCATATTTACATTTTGCCTTTAATTATATTCTGTCTTTTTAATTTAATATCGTCCAACCACAATTTCCCCCCTATTTTGTTAAGTCTTAATCATTCGTATTTGTTTTATTTTTGTATCTTTAAGCTTTTGGAGTCATAAACAATTGCAAATTCGTCTAAATCAAGTTCTAGCTTCTATTTGAGTCAATTTGATTGTTTTAGACAATTTGAGTTTTTCAAAGCCTTTGTGAGTCATAGTAGTCTTGTTAAGAGTATTTTAATTTAGTTTTTATGTTTTTAAGTCAATTTAGAAGGTTTTAGCAAGCCCTCCTAATCCCCGGTCTAGAACGATTCCTCACTTATCCATTCTACTACAATTGTCCAACGAGGGTTTAATTTGAGTGTCAAGTAAATCTCGCATCACAGACACTCCACATTGTAGGGTCGCCTTCGGGCGTACTACTGTCGTCGTTTTAATTGGACTGCTATAGACCTGCTCTGAATTTGTATCGCACTTACTAGCACTTATTCTAGTACTTGTATGCTAGTTTTTAATTATTCGTACTTTTATTTCTACTTTACTAGCTTCCGCACGTGCACATGGTTACGTCACCTTGGTGTGACGGCCAGCACGCTCCGATCTCGGTCGGGGTGTGTCAGTTTGGTATCAGAGCCTAGGTTTGGCAGTCCTGTGTCCTTGTGAGTATTCTAATGATTTTGGTGTCTTCTGTCAGAACTATGCCTCCTCGTCGGGAACCCCGTCGTTCTACTGAGCCTAGTTTCCCCGATATTACTCAATTGGGGGAAGCTTTTGCTACAGCCCTTCAGGCAGTGATGCGCCCTCCCCAGAGGACTCCTCTGGAGACTATGTACAATTTGAAGCTGGATAAGTTTAAGGGCAGTGAGGGACCCGAGAGCGCAGAGCGCTGGCTAGAACACATAGAGAAGACTTTCCGGGTGCTGCATAATCAGGGGAACTTGCCTATGGAGAGGTGGGTCGAGACGACCGCTTGGTTTCTAGATACGGAGTCGGCAGCTTGGTGGGAGCAGGAGCTTCGTAGGTTGACTCCGGATCAGAGGATTGATTGGAATGTTTTTACGGGGTTGTTTAGGAGAAGGTATGTGCCCCCTGAGTACATTGACCGTAAGAAACAGGAGTTTTCCGAACTGAAACAGCGGAAGATGTCAGCGAATGAGTACTACCGTAAGTTTACGGACTTGTCCCGTTATCACCTTGATGTCGCTGGTAACCCGGCGGAGATGCTCCGTCTTTTCCGTCTGGGCACCAGGAAGAAGTGGCGTTCGATGGCGTCTACGGTCCACAGCGAGACTTACCGGGACTTCTATGAGATACTGTTGAGGATCGAGGACTCCGAGAATATGTCGAGCGATACTGATGAAGAGAAGGACGGCAACCAGAAGAAAGATGACAAAGGCAAAGGTCAGGCATCGCTCGGGACCCGTCAGACTCAGAACTTCAAGAGAGGTGGAGCTAGTTCTAGTTCTTCGAGTGGTGGCTTCAGTGCCACTGGACAGGGTCGTGGAGGTAGATTTTCTGGTGGCGCTAGAGGCCAGAGGCAGGGCGATAGTGGGCGAGGCAGAGCCCCTATTTGCCGCAGGTGTAACAACCGGCATTTCGGTGAGTGTAGACGTGGTAGCAACGGGTGCTTCACATGTGGACAGGTGGGACATAGAGCGGCGAATTGTCCCCAAGGTCAGCAGCAGCAGAAACCACAGCAGACCTTTATGCCACCACCTGCACCACTCCAGCAGATTCAGGGTACTAGTAGCTACGGCCAGACGGGTCGAGGTGGTGCTTACCACTATCAGGGTGATGCTGTTCCTTATGCTCCGGGGCAGTATCAGTACCCACATGATCCTTATTCCCAGGGTGGCTATCCCCAGTATTCAGGCGGCTATATGCCGTATCCTCCAGCTCCAGCGGGTGGTTCACAGTGGTATCAGGGATGACAGTATCAACAGGGAGAGATTGCCACTAGCAGTGCAGGATCTTCGAGACAGTCAGGCCAGCCCAGTCAGGGGCGTGGTACTCAGGGACGCGGCGTGCAGGCGAGCAGAGGTCGCGGCGGGCGTCAGCAGGGACAGGGGCGTCTTCACAATATTTCTCTGCAGGACGCTCAGAACAACCCAGACTTGATCATGGGTACGTTGAACATTCTTGGTTGTTTTGCTAGAGTCTTAATTGATTGTGGAGCTACACATTCCGTAATTTCTCATACGTTTGCTCAAGTGACGCAACCTCGCCCCACACCTCTAGGGTATGATTTAGAGTTTGTTATGCCTAGAGGAGAAAGTTGCGTTGTAGATTGTGTGTACCCAGGATGTCCAGTGATCGTAGAGGGTGTTGCTTTGTCAGCCGATCTTATCCCGTTAGATATTGTGGACTTTGATGTGATTCTGGGCACGGATTGGTTGCACTTCTATCGTGCCAACATTGACTGTTACGGGAAAGTAGTTACGTTTCACCGACCTGGACTACCTGTGGTTACTTTCGTGGGTGAGCAGAGTGGGGTGAGATATGGCGTTATTTCGGCGCTTCGAGCGAAAAAGTTGTTAACTAAGGGTTGTCAGGGGTATCTGGCTCACGTAGTGCTAGATGAAGCTATTTCTAATAGAGTTGAGGATGTGAGAGTGGTCAGACACTTCCCAGATGTATTTCCCGAGGATTTACCTGGGTTACCCCCAGATCGAGACATAGAGTTCACCATTGAGTTGATTCCAGGTACAAATCCTATTTCTTTAACTCCTTATCGTATGGCTCCCGCGGAGTTGAGGGAATTGAAAGTTCAGCTGCAAGAGTTAGTGGATAAGGGATTTATCCAGCCTAGTACTTCGCCTTGGGGCGCTCCAGTGTTGTTTGTAAGGAAGAAGGATGGAACTTTGAGACTGTGCATCGATTACAGGCAACTCAATCGGGTGACGATTAAAAACCGTTATCCATTGCCTCGTATCGATGATTTGTTCGATCAGCTAAGAGGTGCTTGTGTGTTCTCTAAGATAGACTTGAGGTCTGGTTACTATCAGCTGAAGATCAGTAGGGATGATGTCCCTAAGACGGCGTTCAGGACTCGTTATGGTCATTACGAGTTTCTGGTTATGCCATTTGGGTTGACGAATGCACCAGCCGCCTTTATGGATTTGATGAACCGAGTATTCCAGCCTTACTTGGATAGATTTGTCATTGTCTTCATTGACGATATTCTGGTGTATTCTAAGTCAAAAGCGGAGCATGTTCGACATCTTACTTTGGTGTTGAAAAGGTTGAGGGAACACCAGTTATATGCTAAGTTTAGCAAGTGCCAGTTCTGGTTAGACCAAGTTGCGTTCTTGGGGCATGTCATTTCTGCTCAGGGTATTTTGGTTGACCCTCAGAAGGTTGCAGCTGTGGAGAGTTGGGAGCAGCCGCGAACCGTCACCGAGGTGAGAAGTTTCCTTGGTTTGGCAGGGTATTATCGGAGATTCGTTAAGGATTTTTCGGTGATTGCCTTGCCGTTGACGAGGTTAACGAGGAAGGATGTTAAATTTGAGTGGGATGATAGGTGTGAGCGGAGTTTCCAACAGTTGAAGCATTGTCTCACTCATGCACCTGTTTTGGCACTCCCAGACGATAGTGGTGATTTCGAGGTTTACAGCGATGCTTCCTTGACTGGTTTGGGATGTGTATTGATGCAGCATGGTAGGGTGATTGCTTATGCTTCGCGGCAGTTGAAACCTCATGAGTTAAATTACCCTACACATGATTTGGAGTTGGCTGCTATCATTTTTGCGTTGAAGTTGTGGAGGCACTATCTTTACGGAGAAAAGTGCAGGATCTTTACGGATCACAAGAGTCTCCAGTATCTCTTTACTCAGAAGGAACTTAATCTTCGTCAGCGGAGGTGGTTGGAGTTGCTCAGCGATTACGATTGCACGATTGATTATCATCCTGGTCGTGCGAATGTAGTGGCTGATGCACTTAGCAGGAAGTCACAGGGCCGTATTAATGCGTTGTACGCTAGTCGTGCTCCTCTTTTGGTGGACTTGCGTACTACGGGAGTAAGGCTAGAAGCCGAAGATCGAGATGTGGCATTACTTGCTAATTTCCAAGTTAGACCGATACTTGTTGATCGGGTGCTTGAAGCCCAAGTAGCTGATCAGGAGACTCAAGAACTTATTCAAGCTCGAGATCAAGGAAGGAGGCGAGACCTCAGAGTTCGTAATTCGGATGGCATGTTGATGCTAGAAGGTAGAATGTTCGTGCCTAAGAGTGTGGAGTTGAAGAAAGAAATTCTCGATGAAGCACATATCTCGGCTTATGCCATGCATCCAGGAGCTACTAAAATGTATCATACCATTCGACCGTTTTATTATTGGCCGGGTATGAAGAGGGAGATAGCCGAGTATGTGAGCAGGTGTGCTGTTTGTCAGCAAGTTAAAGCAGAAAGGAAGAAGCCGTTTGGGTTGTTGCAGCCGCTTCCCGTCCCCGAGTGGAAGTGGGAAAATATCACCATGGATTTTGTGTACAAGCTCCCGCGTACACATAATGGCTTTGACGGCATTTGGGTGATCGTCGATCGACTCACTAAGTCGGCTCATTTTATTCCTGTGAGAGAGAAGTATTCTCTGAGCCGTTTAGCGGAGTTGTTCATCTCGAAGGTTGTGAAGTACCATGGTGTCCCTGTGAGTATTATTTCGGATCGAGATCCACGATTTACATCGAAGTTTTGGATAGCCTTCCAGGAAGCTTTGGGCGCGAGATTACTTTACAGTACGGCATATCATCCACAGACAGACGGACAGTCAGAGAGAACTATTCAGACCTTGGAGGATATGCTGCGAGCTTCGGTGTTGCAGTTTGGTGACGCTTGGCACCAAAGGTTGGATTTAATGGAATTTGCTTACAACAACAGTTTTCATTCGAGCATTGGCATGGCGCCATTTGAGGCCTTGTATGGCAGAGCTTGTCGCACACCGTTGTGTTGGTCAGAGGTTGGCGAAAGAGTTTTAGTGGGTCCAGAGATTGTCGAGGAGACTACTCAGAATGTTCAGGTGATTAAGTCTAACCTGAAAGCAGCTCAGGACAGGCAGAAGAGTCTAGCGGATCGGCGTGCTACGGACAGAACATATGAGGTCGGAGATTGGGTATTTCTGAAGCTTTCACCGTGGAGAGGTGTTGTTCGGTTCGGAAAGAAAGGGAAGTTGAGCCCCAGGTACATCGGACCATACGTAGTCACAGAACGAGTTGGTGAGGTAGCTTACACGTTGAAGTTGCCTCCGGAGTTGGCTAGAGTGCATAATGTTTTTCGTCTATGCTCCGACACTATGTTGCTGATCCATCTCACGTTATACCTCCTCAGCCGCTTGAGATTAACCCAGATTTGACGTACGACGAGGAGCCGGTGACGATACTAGATTGGAAAGAGAAGGTCCTGAGGAACAAGACAGTGATTTTAGTGAAGGTTTTGTGGAGGAATCATTCCGTTGAGGAAGCTACATGGGAGACAGAAGATCGAATGAGGGATTTGTATCCTCGTTTGTTCTTTGGCCACTAGGGGCTGCTGTTGGTTGTTTTGAATTTCGGGACGAAATTCTATTAAGGTGGGAAGGTTGTGACATCCCGTCCCGGGATTATTAAACGCACGTGTGAAATTACCTTTTTGCCCTTAGTTCGTTTTTTTTTTGTCACGTTGTGGGTTGTTTTGTGTGGTGTGGCATAAGTTGGACCACACACACACACACTCACACACACAGTCACTCATCCCCTCCCTCTGTCTCTCTCCCCCGTGTCTCTCTCTCCCTTCTTTCTTCTTCTTCCTTCTGTGAGTGTACGGACACACACCAAGGACCATCAAACCATCACAGATCGAGGAAACCAAGGGTGCAGTCGTGATCGTGAGGTCGAGGGGAGCACGAATATATCATTTTCAGGTAGGAACCTCAACGTTTTCACGTCGAATTCACAAGCTCCGATTTATATACTGTTCATGCAAAATTTATACATTGCGTTTTTGGGATTTCTAAGCTCATAGGTAGCTTGGTGGTGTCCCAAGGAGCCTCGGAGTGCTTCGTTGGACGAAATTGGACGTCGGGATCGTCCTACTCGAAGTTGGCCGGTTTTGGTTGTTTGCACAGGTAAGATTGCGTAATTTTTAGCCTTTAAAAGTGGTCCAACGTGATTCTACTAGTCTAGGGCTTTCTTTTGGTCCAAGAATCATAGAAAATGGTTGAGAAACGAAGGAGATTAGTAAGTTTAAACTTTTCCCAGTTTTCCGGCGACCGGAGTCCGGCGAGGGTCGACCGGAGAAGAAACCGGAATATTCCGTTAAGTTTAACGGAATATTCCTAACGGCAGTAACGGCATCCGGTTAGATTTGACGGAATATACCGTCAGTTTAACGGAATATTCCTGACGGCGTCTGTTGACACCGTCAGTGTGCCTGGCACGTGGCCGCGCGTGGGGGGCGCGTAGGTCCGTGCCTGTGCTGGCGCGTGGGGGCGCGTGCGGGGTCCAAAAATTATTTTAAAAATATGGTTGTGATCCTGAGGTTGTGTAGAGCACGTTGGTATATTCATTTGTCCATTTTGAGCAATGTATGAGAAGTTATTACGAGAAACGGGTTATGTGCTTTAAAGTTAACGTTTTTATAGTTGTTTCGCATCTAGGTGACACGTACCCAGAGGACGAGCGTGCACACGCGAGACAGGGGGGCTACGACCCTTCTACATACCAGTGAGTGGGCTTTTGTTTTCCGTATATACCTATATACATTTATATTCCCAGAAATTGATTAAAAAGGGTTATTTACATTATGCCATGCACTTTATTATTATCGTTTATGCATCATTGCATGCATTATTTGTGGCATACATATACATATGTATACGTCATATATATTTATATGTGGGTGCTGTGGAGGCAAAGGTAAGTGCCAGGTAAGCGTTAATTAACGATTGCATTAAATAGTGGTTAGAGATGCTTAGAGAGCTCATAACCTGCACCCCCGGTGTTAGTGCTCCCGCCCGTGGCCAGGGCACAGTCCTTCACGTGATGTTCACCTCCCGCACCTTATGTTTACCTTGGATTCAAGGTAGGTGTACAGTCCTGTCGTACAGACCACTTTAGGTGGTTCCGACTCGTAGGTGACCCGCGATTATTCGCCCAGTCTTCACGTGATCGTAGCACTTGTTTACACCCAGGCCTGTCGTACAGACCACTTTAGGTGGTTCCGACTCTATATGCAGCCGTACAGGTCACATTAGGTGACTCCGGCTGCCAGAGGATTATGTGTTTGATATGACTCATACCTGAGCACTTGCATATCATTATGAGATTTTGACATGGCATATATATATTGAGCATGATTGGCATACCCTTGAACATGATTAGTATACCCTTGAGCATGTTTGGTATATCTATACATACGTATATATGTTTATTTTCTGGGAAGTATACAGGATTTACGGCGAGGGGTTATAATGTATTTTGCTAAATAGTTTTCAAAGAGCTTTGTTTTTGCCCACTCACGCTTTTGTTTTGCGCCCCTCCAGGTTCTAGTTGCTTAGCCGTTGCGGTGGTTTCCCTTGAGAGCTTTTCGGCGTTCTGACAGACACTCCACATTGTAGGGTCGCCTTCGGGCGTACTACTGTCGTCGTTTTAATTGGACTGCTATAGACCTGCTCTGAATTTGTATCGCACTTACTAGCACTTATTCTAGTACTTGTATGCTAGTTTTTAATTATTCGTACTTTTATTTCTACTTTACTAGCTTCCGCACGTGCACATGGTTACGTCACCTTGGTGTGACGGCCAGCACGCTCCGATCTCGGTCGGGGTGTGTCACTTCTTACAGGTGAAGACTCCGTGATGCAGGACGCCACAACAGCTACAATAGTAGCTAGGAACCTCCTCACTCCAAAAGATAGTAGGCTGCTGTCAGGACAGTCCGATGAGTTGGCCGTTCAAGAGTCCCTCGCACTTAGTGTTCAGTGTGCGAGCTCTGTGTCCAACACCTGCTTGCCCGCTCCCATCAGGTGGAATCATTGTTGGCAGAGGTGGAAAGTCTTAAGCAAGAGATCCAGCAGCTTAAGTACGAGAATAGAAGTTTGCATGTGCTTGCAAATAACTATTCGTCGGGCATGAAGAGGAAGCTTGATGAGCTGCAAGAATCTGAGGGTCGAATTCAAAGTGACCGTCAAAGGTTTGCGGCTTATCTCCAGAGGCACCTTTTTCCTGGGTCATCCAGCGTTTGGCCAAGTATTGAGGCCTGGAATGCTCTAGCTTCGATGCCTCCCGCTTCGATGCCTTCCGCTCCGATGCTTCCCGCTTCTATGCCTTCCGCTTCTATGCCTTCCGCTCCGACGCCTCGTAGTGGGGCTTCACGTAAACAACCTCAGTGAAGGCTCCATCTTTCTCCATGTTTAGTAATTTTTTTTTTTTTTTTATTATTATTATTTTTTTTTTTTATTATTATTATTATTATTATTATTATTTTTTTTTTTTTTATATATCAAATCAAACGGCATGGAATTGGTCCTTGAATGGAAAGTGATACTTGAAGTGAACCGGCATTGGTTTGAATTCTAGTGTCGGTGCCTGATTCATAAAAAACAACAAGTTAGTATAAAATGTAATGGAATTTGGAAAAGATGACTTACTTGTTTTGTCCGACAAGAACTCAATGACAAACACCACTCCTTTGAAAGTTTCAGGGATATTGGACTTGGCCAGATTGCATGTGATGGTTATGACTTGTCCAATGTCATCAAATTCAACTTCATTGGGTTTTGTGGTTTCAAGAACGTCATCTTTGATGAATTCATGACATTCCCTACTTTTCACCTTTTGAAGGGCTTCCAAGATGTCTTTTTCACTTTCTTCTTCCTTGGAATTCATGAACCTGCAAGGAATAGGGATATTAGGTGGAATGGGGTTAGAACTAATTAAATTTGGAACAACCTTACTTGAATTAGATGGCATAGGAGCAATAGGTGCCTCCGGTAAAGGTGTTTCCACCCTTTCCGTGGGTTGGGTGTATTCCTCTTCCTTGTGATTTGATTTTGATGGTTGAGGGTCCGTTCCAACCTCCTTGTCACTTCTCAACATGATTTCCTTGGCAGTTTCAAATTCTCCCTTCGAATTTGCAATGGTTGAACTAGGGAGTTCGCCTTGGTCTCGAAACTGTCCTACGAACTCCGCGATCTGCCCAATTTGCATTTCCAAGTGGTCCAACCTTTTGTCTTCTTGTTGAGCCTCATTGTCTTGATTTTGTGAGCCCTGCACCAAACAAATTAATTCATTAAGCTTTTGATTATAATATATTGACGAACTTGAGTTTGGTTGGGCATATTGAATATGAGGTGGCTGCCAATATCCTTCTTGTTGAACATTTTGAGGTTCCCACCACATAGAAGTTGAATGATCACTCCAATCCGAATTGTAAGTATTGGAAAACATATTATTCCTTGATTGAAGATCAAATATATCAACGCTTTGCATTTGGGACCGTTCCATGAGCTGTGACAAAAGAGAAGCATTATCAAGTGCCATGTTGTTCTTCTCTAGTACTTGAATTCAACAAACAAAACACAAATAAAAAATTAAAACTAAAATACATAACAGAAACAAACAATCCAAGAGATTAGCAAAGTTGCTAATCCCCGGCAACGGCGCCAAAATTTGATGCGTGATTTATACGCACACAAATTAAACCCTCTTTTGTCAATTGTAGTATAAGTATAAGTAGGGATCGTTCTGGACCGGGGATTAGGAGGGATTGTTAATCACTTGGATTTGACTCAAAAACGTAAAAACACAATATAAAACACTATACTAGACTCAAAGAATGCAAAACTAAACTTTAAAACACTAAAACAAACCAAAAGACTCAAACATCACCCAAAACACTCAAAACTGCCTTAAAAACACTTTCTGGGCAGTTTTGAGCACTTTGGTGAATTTGGACGAAATTATGTAATAAATTGAATCAAAACACTGAGAAACATAAACTAAGACACTTTCTAACTAATTTGACATTACAGTAAAGGGGGATTTAGGTTTATACGAAATTAAATTAAATGCACAGATTCTAATTAAAACAGAATGTAAATATGAAATTGATGAAATGGAATGAATGGATGATAGAATAGCTAAGGGGTTCATCTCCATACATGTTACACTTGCATAATAAAATGATTTCCAATTGCATTTCAATAAACCATGACTTCTCAACGCTCCAAGTTAATTAGGTCCGCTTAAATTAACTTTCAGATTTCCCTAGATTCATTGGATTGAATGGAATACGCATTACAACCAAATTATTCCTAATCAAAGTCCCTAACTATGGAATACGCATGATAGAGACATTCAACAAAGATCATTAAGTTCAACGGAAATCATAAACATCGACGAGGCATTCGTTACTATGGAATACGCATGAAACTTATGCCAAGAATTCATTTAACGCGATTGTTTATAAGCAACCTCCACTACTTGTGAATATAAGTTCGTAACTATTAGGTGAAACTCACTTATATTTTAGCGTCATATTCATGCATGAAAATTAAGCGCGCATTCTCAATAAACATACATAAATAAGTTATCAATCAAACGGTTAAACAAATTGAATCCACAACTTATGAAACGCAATTAGAAGTAATCAAATCAAAATGCAAGCATAAACATATATTTCGAATCCCCCCCTAGCCAAGGGGGGGTTTAGTTCCTCATAACTTTGAAATCAAAGAAACACCTAAACATTCCAACAACTCAAACTTGAATTGTATGAACGTTTAGGCACTATTCTCTTCCATTCCTCATACGTACAAAACAAAGATAATTGAATTTAAACATTGAGATCAAAGAAACACCTAAACATTCCAACAACTCAAACTTGAATTGTATGAACGTTTAGGCACTCTTCTCTTCCTCGTTGTTGTATCACAAGGTCTAAGGTGTGTTTTGGGATAGTGTGAAGTGTTTTGGAGGGATGGGGAGTGGTTGGAGTGGTGTTTGGATTAGTAGGGATACTCACGGCACAAGGGGATGATTTCTGGTGGTGTTTTGGATGATTTTCTGAATATGGACGAATTGAATGAATTGAGGTGTAATGCATGCTTATTTATAGGTGAAATGGGGGGAACATGACAGCTAGGAGGGAATGTGGCTGCATGTTTGAATGATTAAAGGATGCATGTGGGTTGGAAATGCATGTGTAAGCATGTGTTGGCTGAATTAAAGAATGTGAGGGAATGATGAAAGGGGAAACATGACAGCTAGGTTGGTTGAATGATTATGAGTGCATGTGGCTAATTTATGAAGGGAATGCATGTGATTTAAAGGGTGGGAGTGCATGTGATTTGGTTGGAATGATTGGAATGCAATCTGAAATGGGAGATGGAATGGCTGAATGTGGTGCAATGATAATGTCTTGTGGCTGAATGGATTAAAGAATGAGAGTGCATGTGGGTGGAAATGCATGTGGGTTAAAGAGTGAATGCATGTGCAATGACAGCTAGGTTGAATTAATTAAAGGGATTGCATGTGCAAGGTTTTGGTGTGAATGATTGAATGTGCATGTGGCTGCAAGGTGTGAATGATTATGGGTGCATGTGGCTGCAATGGATTAGGAATCCTTCAATTTCGTCCATTCTTTTTGCTCCAAACATAAGCTATCCATTCCAAGTCCAATTTTGCTCCAAAATGCTCCAAAATGCATCTTTTTGCTTCCTTAGCCATATGAACCTAAAAACACACGAAAATGGCTTAAACTACTAAAACAACTATGAATTAACAATATGAATGCACGAAAACAAGCTAAGTAAGTCGCCTAAATATGCTCCTATCAAATTCCCCCACACTTATCTTTTGCTCGTCCTCGAGCAAAACAGAAAAACAAAACAAACAAAACGACACTAAACAAGTAAAACACAACCTAAACCTTCCAACAATCGTCTCAGGGATTTCCAATGCACATGACAAGTTAAAAATCATTATTCCCACAGATTTTAGCCATCTTTACACTTAAGTACATTCTTACTCATAGTCACCACATACTAGTTCACAATTAAGCATTTTAAAACCATGATTTGAATGTTGTAACATGCCTTAGAGAATTTCCTCAATTCCTTATTAGAATGCACTCTATTTTCACACAGATTTTCTGACTG
This sequence comes from Pyrus communis, assembly GCF_963583255.1. Taxonomy (NCBI): domain Eukaryota; kingdom Viridiplantae; phylum Streptophyta; class Magnoliopsida; order Rosales; family Rosaceae; genus Pyrus; species Pyrus communis. The sequence continues at coordinate 11,666,263 of NC_084815.1, forward strand.
CACACCCTACACTAGTTATATGTGAGAGATTGATGTAAACATGTAGACGAACACTCACATATGTTATAACAAGGAAAGCATTTTCTGGATTTACGATAATGACATGAATATGATCTCATGAATGGAATGCTACTACTTAGAATGAGAACCAGTGATTCCATAAGCTCATACCAATTCCAAACTCCACATTATTGAACACATAACGATCAAGATAGAAGCATAAAGGTTGAAACGGGGCTAAAGGTGTTTGGCTAACAAAGAAGGGATAAACAAACATTCTTAAAGCAATAGTGAGCAAAGTATTGAATTAGGCACTTAGAATTCCCTTAAGAACGCAGAAGTCAACTTTGAACACCCAAGGGAAAGTCACACAAAACTTAGGGCCATATTCAACTTTTTGGACCCTTTCTTCAACCATCAACGCTCGTGAGTTCATTCTTACTTATTTTCACTCCTTTTTTTTTTTTTTTCTTCTTCTTTTTCTTTTGAATCTCAAAACATACATATAAACGTAAGAACAAACTTTTACTCCCCCACACTCATTTTCTTGCATAATGTAACTCAAAAGGAATTCATTTAAGTCATGCTCACTATACTTTAAGAACAAGGGTATAAGAAAGTCCTACTCTAGGCTAGGTAAGGGGTGATGTGGTTAGCAAAGAAAATAGGCTAAACGAGGCTCAACGGGGTTAAAACTTACAAAAAGGGAGAACAAAAAGGGAGAACAAGCTCTTTTTTCTTTCTTTCTTTCTTTTCTTTTCTGTTTTTCTTTTTTCATATGTTTTTCACAATTTTTTCTTTTCTTTTGACTCTCAAAACATACATAAACACTTAAGAACAAAACATTCTCTCCCCCACACTCATTTTCTTTCATAATGTACTCAAAAGGAATTCATTTAAGTCATGCTCACTATCTTTTAAGAACAAGGGTGTGGACAGTCCTAAACTAGGCTAGGTTAGGATAATGTGGGTTAACAATGAATAAAGGCTAAACAAAGCTCAACGGGGTTAAAACTTACAACATATACGAAATATGGGAAGTAAGGCTATTTGGCTATGGTGGCAACTACACAACTTCATCTTGATATATGTTATGCAATTCAATGTCATGCTTTGAATGAAACGGATATAAGTTCTAGCATTTAGTTCTATCATGATACAATTGCATTCTAAGTAGCAACCAAGCAAGGAATAATGAGATCATGCAACAACTTTAGAAAACAAAGAATCACAGATTATAACTCTCCAAAGAAGGTAATGGCTCGAGTCGCACAGGGTTGTAGCGTTTGTTTGAGTTCGTTCCTTCAAGCATGTTACAAAAACGAATTTTTTCTTTTATGATTGCATGTGAAGTCATACATTATAACCATAACCAAGCATATACCAAGATTAAATCAAACTTTTCTCTATGTTTATAACTCTTTTTAACAGTCATGCAATTACAAACCAAATCCTTATCATTGTGTTGGAAGGTACCCTAAGATACAAACACACAAAAACGACTCAAAACACTCTTTTTAGGCTTTTCAAAACATGTTTTTCAAATTTTTATGTGATTTTCGGAGTTATAAAACCAAAACATACTAAAACACTCTAAAATAACTTAAAAACACCTTAAAACAGTAAGGAACAACATTTGAAGTTATGGTTGATAAAATCCAACGAATTTGCATCAAATATACTTAGTTACCCCCCCCCCCCCCCAACACTTAAATCAAACATTGTCCTCAATGTTTTAAGCATAGATTCACACAAAGCATAAGTAAATACACAAAAAACACTTAAACATACTAAACATGGCAGAATGTAACTAACAAAGAGAAGAGTTTAGAGACGCAAATCTGGAATTGGAGTGCTTTCTCGGTCTTCCTTTGTTGAATGCATGGGTTGATCTTGGTGATTCAACAGGCTTAATCTTGAACTGGTTTTCTCCCATCGTTGATTTTCCACAGGCTACTCTTGAACTGGGCTGGAAGATTCTTTTGGTCTCCTCCACTCGTTGATTTTCCTTTGTGCTACTCTTGAACTGGGCAGCAGGATTCTTTTGTTCTCCCCCGAAGGTCTGAGCTTCCTCCTTTTATCTGTTTCTATGATCAATCTTTCCAATTCGTATTGAAGAGGGTTAGACGATAGCTCAGCATATGCAGTTGTTGCTTGTCTCCACATGCTTCAATGTATCATTTTCACTTGCCTTACTTGCTCCGTTGAAGATGACTACTCGAGAGCAACGCTAGGTAAGCAACCAGGAATAGATTCCAGGCAGTTGGCTCCAGATCGAAAGAATGACTCCAAGTGCCGGCTGATTGCTTCTTTCACTTTGCCATGCGAGTAAGAACAAGGACAAAGAAAAAGACAGGGAAAGAGCATGATATGAGATACTTTTGCTTTTGAGCTTGATGATATGAGATACCTTTGCTTTTGAAGAAGCGGTGAATGAATCAGCACATGCTTCAATCTGCCGTTTTCTCCTGGGTCATCTGTACTCCAGCCATCTGGTATCATCTTTGGGGAAGAAGGAAAAAATGAGTAATTCGAAAGGCTTTGCTGGGAGTGCGCCCTCAGAGGTGAGGAAAAGTTGGGCAATTTCTTCAGGTCTGCCTTGCCATAAAAGATGAAGGTCGACATATATAGAGATAATAGCAAGTGGTGGTACTGTTCTTTTACCCTTGTCGACAAACGTTGCAAATCCGGCTTTTTGAAATAGTGGCGCCTCTTCGATTTCTGAACGACGCCTCTTCGATTTCTGAACGACGCCCCTTCGATATCTGAACGACGCCCCTTCACTTTCTGAACGACACGTAGTAGTGCGGATGCGGCTCCTTTTGACAAACCTGCACGCGTTTTCTGAAAAGCAGAGAAAGCGTCGCCGAACTTTGCGCTTGTCGGCTAAAGATGTGTAGTTACGATGATGGCCTCCACGTGTTTTCGACTTTGTCAGATATCTTTTGACAAAGTTGAACGCGTTTTCTAAAAAGCCGAGGGAGCGTCGCCGTAATTTACGCAGGAAATTCCATCTTTTTGAATCGGTGGTCGCGACGCCTTGGCTTTTTATAGAGGTATCGATCACCCCAACATACACACTCTGAAGATTGCCCATTCTTGAAAATCGACTCCGGCCCTTTGAGAATTAACTCCATCCACCCCTTCTCTTTGAACACCTTTGAAAAATGACTAACTCATCGAACCTTTGCTTAGATTTGAGTCTCAGCAGCGATCCGGTTGCGCCCCGTCAAGGTAATGTATGGCGCCCTTCTTTTTTATCTTCTAATGGTCCTCTTTCAGGTGAAGACTCCATGATGACGGATGCAACAACAGCTACGATAGTAGCTAGGAACCTCCTCACTCCTAAGGATAGTAGGCTGCTTTCAGGACGGTCCGATGAGTTGGCCGTTCAAGAGTCCCTCGCTCTCAGTGTTCAGTGTGCAGGCTCTGTGTCCAACATGGGCCAACGCCTACTTGCTCGCTTCCATCAGGTTGAATCGTTGATGGCAGAGGTGGAAAGTCTCAAGCAAGAGATCAAACAGCTTAAGCACGAGAATAGAAGTTTGCACGTGCTTGCCAACAATTATTCGACGGGCATGAAGAAGAAGCTTGATGAGCTGCAAGAATCTGAAGGTCGGATTCAAAGTGACCGTCAAAGGTTTGCGGCTTATCTCCAGACGCACCTCTTTCCTGGGTCATCTAGCGTTCCACCAAGCATTGTGGCCTCGAATGATCTAGCTCCGAGAGTATTGCCAAGTAGTGGGGCTTCAAGCAAACAACCTTTGTGAAAGTTACATTCTTTTATTTTTCTTTTCTCTTTTTTTTTATTTTTTTTTATTTTTTTATATATCAAATCAAACGGCATGGAATTGGTCCTTGAATGGAAGGTGATACTTGAAGTGAACCGGCATTGGTTTGAATTCTAGTGTAGGTGCCTGATTCATAAAAAACAACAAGTTAGTATAAAATGTAATGGAATTTGGAAAAGATGACTTACTTGTTTTGTCCGACAAGAACTCAATGACAAACACCACTCCTTTGAAAGTTTCAGGGATATTGGACTTGGCCAGATTGCATGTGATGGTTATGACTTGTCCAATGTCATCAAATTCAACTTCTTTGGGTTTTGTGGTTTCAAGAACGTCCTATTTGATGAATTCATGACATTCCCTACTTTTCACCTTTGGAAGGGCTTCCAAGATGTCTTTTTCACCTTCTTCTTCCTTGGAAGCCATGAATCTGCAAGGAATAGGGATACTTGTTGGAACGGGGTTAAAAATAATGAAATTTGGAACAACCATACCTGAATTAGATGGCATAGGAGCAATAGGTGCCTCCGGTAAAGGTGTTTCCACCCTTGCCCTGGGTTGGGTGTATTCCTCTTCCTTGTGATTTGATTTTGATGGTTGAGGGTCCGTTCCAACCTCCTTGTCACTTCTCAACATGATTTCCTTGGCAGTTTCAAATTCTCCCTTCGGATTTGCAATGGTTCAACTAGGGAGTTCGCCTTGGTCTCGAAACTGTCCGACGAACTCCGTGATCTGCCCAATTTGCTTTTCCAAGTGGTCCAACCTTTTGTCTTGATTTTGGCCCTCCTTGACTTGATTTTGTGAGCCCTGCACCAAACAAATTAATTCATTAAGCTTTTGATTATAATCTATTGACGAACTTGAGTTTGGTTGGGCATATTGAATATGAGGTGGCTGCCAATATCCTTCTTGTTGAACATTTTGAGGTTCCCACCACATAGAAGTTGAATGATCACTCCAATCCGAATTGTAAGTATTGGAAAACAAGTTATTCCTTGATTGAAGATCAAATGTACCAACGCTTTGCATTTGGGACCTTTCCACGAGCTGTGACAAAAGAGAAGCATTATCAAGTGCCATGTTGTGCTTCTCTAGTATAAGTATAAGTATAAGTAGGGATCGTTCTGGACCGGGGATTAGGAGGGATTGTTAATCACTTGGATTTGACTCAAAAACGTAAAAACACAATATATAACACTATACTAGACTCAAGGAATGCAAAACTAAACTTTAAAACACTAAAACAAACCAAAAGACTCAAACATCACCCAAAACACTCAAAATTGCCTTAAAAACACTTTCTGGGCAGTTTTGAGCACTTTGGTGAATTTGGACGAAATTATGTAATAAATTGAATCAAAACACTTAGAAACATAAACTAAGACACTTTCTAACTAAATTGGACAATAAAGTAAAGGGGGATTGAGTTTTGACGAAATTAAACTAAATGAACAAATTGTAATTAAAGCAGAATGTAAATATGAATTTGATGAAATGGAATGAATGGAAGCTAGCCAAGGGGTTCATCTCCACACATGTTACACTTGCATAATAAAATGATTTCCAATTGCATTTCAATAAACCATGACTTCTCAACGCTCCAAGTTAATTAGGTCCGCTTAAATTAACTTTCAGATTTCCCTAGATTCATTGGATTGAATGGAATACGCATTACAACCAAATTATTCCTAATCAAAGTCCCTAACTATGGAATACGCATGATAGAGACATTCAACAAAGATCATTAAGTTCAACGGAAATCATAAACATCGACGAGGCATTCATAACTATGGAATACGCATGAAACTTATGCCAAGGATTCGTTTAACGCGATTGTTTATAAGCAACCTCCACTACTTGTGAATATAAGTTCATAACTATTAGGTGAAACTCACTTATATTCTAGCGTCATATTCATGCATGAAAATTAAGCGTGCACTCTCAATAAACATACATAAATAAGTTATCAATCAAACGGTTAAACAAATTGAATCCACAACTTATGAAACGCAATTAGAAGTAATCAAATCAAAATGCAAGCATAAACATATATTTCGAATTCCCCCCTAGCCAAGGGGGGTTTAGTTCCTCATACGTACAAAACAAAGAGAATCAAAGAAACACCTAAACATTCCAACAACTCAAACTTGAATCGTATGAACGTTTAGGCCCTCTTCTCTTCCATTCCTCATTCGTACAAAACAAAGAGTATTGAAATTAAACATTGAAATCAAAGAAACACCTAAACATTCCAACAACTCAAACTTGAATTGTATGAACGTTTAGGCCCTCTTATCTTCCTCTTCGTTGTAGCACAAGGTCTAAGGATAGTTTGATGGTGTGAATGGTTTGGGGAGTGGTGAAAATGGAAGGGATGGTGTTTGGATTGGTAGGGAAGCCACGGCCAAGGATGTGTGGAATTGGGTGATTTTCTGAAATGGAAGAGTTAATGTTGTGTATGAATGCATTGCATGGTTTTATAGGGAGAGAAAGGGGTGAATGTGCATGTGGCTGATTTGTGGTGCAATGATGAAAGGCAAAGTGCATGTGGCTGATTTGTGGTGAGTGAATGTGAATGCAATCTGAAATGGGAGAGCATGTGGATTAAAGGGGGAATGCATGTGGGTGAATGTGTGGCTGCATGGTTGAATGATTAAAGGGTGCATGTGGGTTGGAAATGCATGTGGAATGGCTGGAATGAAGGGTGAATGTGCATGTGCTTTGACAACTAGGTTGAATTAATTAAAGGGAGTGCATGTGTTGGCTGTTTTATTTGTTGGGAAAGCATGTGAATTAAAGCTAGGGTGAATAATGATGAATGCATGTGGACTAAAGAGTGAATGCTAGGTTATGATTATGATAAGTGATAAGTGTATGGTGATGATAAGTGATAAGTGTATGGTTAAGATAAGTGATAAGTGTAAAGTTTATGATATGTGGTAAGTGTAAAGTTTATGATATGTGGTGACTATGGTTTGGTCTTCAATTTCGTCCATCTACTTGGCTTTAAACATAAGCTATCGATTCCAAGTCCAATTTTGCTCCAAAATGCTCCAAAATGCATCTTTTTGCTTCCATAGCCATATGAACCTAAAAACACACGAAAATGGCTTAAACTACTAAAACAACTATGAATTAACAATATAAATGCACGAAAACAAGCTAAGTAAGTCGCCTAAATATGCTCCTATCACTTAACCATGGAGCAAAGAGGATGGACGAAATTGAAGACAAGAAGAGCTAGGAAAGGCTACAAATCTGGTGGAAGAAGTTCTATTCCAATGAAGATAAGGAAGAAGCAAGAAACAAGGAACCTTATCCAACCTTATCTTATCCTATCCTAACTCTAACATTATCCTATTCTATCCTATCCAAATCAGATTGGGACTTAAACCTAGCTAATTAGGGGGAATCAATTACACATCTAAACACCTATTTCAGTTTCTAGAAGACTTATCCATACCAATGCCGCAAAACACCATTCCTTGTAGGTTTAGGAATCACAATCCTTTTCCTACTCTTATATCACATGTCCTAGGCCCTTTAGGATTAGGAATCTGCCTTAAACACAGTTTCTAGAACACCTTATCCTATCCCTACATGTGTGCCGCACCTAGCCTTCTAGAACTCCCTAAATCCTAGCCGAAATTCCTATTCCCAATCCCACTTGATTTCTGCCTTGAATTGACCCTTTTTCAATAGGATTAGGCAATCCTTTTCCTTCACTAAGTGTGCCAAACTAGCCTATATAAGCAGCCCTGGCCGCACCAATTAGTCCACCACCCCTTCACACAACATTCATACATTCCTTCAGAAATCAACCCTTTGCCGTGACCTTGCAACCACCCATCCATCATTCCCCTACTTCCACACCTCCATCCCAACCTCCATACACCACCATCAACCCTTGCCGCACCACCATACATACCTAAATCCATCCAAAACCCAGAAAATCATCCACAAACCCACCATAGACCTTGTGCCGTGACATAGCAAGGAAGAGGAGAAGGAAGACCAAGCCTTGGGCGTTTGTGCATTCGAGTTGGAGTGTTGGACGTTTCTAGGTGTAATCCATCCTTTAATTTCAATGTTTAAATCTATGTTGCTTTGTTTTGTCATGAACATGAGAGGCTAAACTCGTTTTAGCCTAGGGATGCTTTGAAACCATGATTACATTTATAATATGAGTTGATTAAGTCCAGTTGTGATTTCATAAGTCGTGAACGCAATTTACTTAACCGTTTGATGGATAACTTATTCTTGTATGTTTATTAGGGAGGCCTACTTAATTTGCATGCTTGAATTTGGGGCTAGAATATAAGGGTGTTTCACATAATCGTCACAAACGTATATTCACAAGTAGTTAAGGTTGTTTTCACAATCATGTTAAGTAAATTCCTAGCATGCGTATCATGATGTCATAGTTACAAGTGCTTTGTCAATACTTATGATTTCCATTGAATGTAATGATCTTTAACCGTATCTCTATTATGATGTCATGTAGGGGACGTTTTGAAGAATGCTTTGGGTTGTCGTATGATGTCATCCAATCCACTAACTTAAGGGAAATCTGAGGGTTAATTAGTGATGTCACGGTTAATCTTGGGTGTTGAGGTTCATGGTTTATCGGAAAAGCAACTGGAAATCAATTTATGTTAGAAAGTATCATGTGTGGAGAAGTATCCCTTGGCTATCCCATCATCCATTAGTTTTTCTTAAAATCGTCCAAAATCTGTTTTAAAGTTTTAAGTTACTTGTTTTCTTTTAAATTCGTCCAAAATCAAAACCCCCTTTCTTATTTGTTCCAAATCTGTCCAAAATAGTCTTTTTGAGTCTTTAGAGTCAAAACCAAGTGTACTTTCGTCCAAATTAAGTCTTAGAGTCTAAATTGAGTCTTTTTGGTTGTTTTGAGTTGTTTTGAGTCTTTAAAGTTTGTTTTTGGTCATATAAGTTTGTAAGAGTCTTGTGAGGTCATTGAAAGTGTTTTAAAGCATATTTTCACATCTTTGAGTCAATTTTCATTAGATTAGCAATCCCTCCTAATCCCCGGCCTAGAACGATCCCTACTTATATCTATACTACAATTGTCAAAAAGAGGGTTTAATTTGAGTGCTATCTTTTATCACATCAAATTTTTGGCGCTGTTGCCGGGGATTAGCAAGTTTGCTAATCCCCCGTTGTTTCTTTTTGTTTTCTTTTTGTTTTAGCTACTGACCTAGTTTCTTTTCTTGTTTGTAGGTAGTAGTTTATGACTCGTAGTTCTCAACCTATAAGTGCAAACATCTTGGATTTTGACGACGATTTTGAGCGCACTTTGAGGAAGAAGAAGAAGAACCCCGAATTTCACCAAACAAGTTCTAGTTCGGCTTCCAATCTTGAGGAGGAAAGAGAACCCACGGCAAGGGAGGAAGAAGAGGTTCGCACCATGGCAGCGGACAATCGTACAATCAAGGAGCTTTCCGCCTCAGGAATGGACAATGCCGCACCTTTATGCATCCAATACCCAAGGACGGCTTAAGACAAGACCGATGAATTTGAATTGAAGTCAAGTTTGTTGCACCACATTCCGAAGTTCCATGGACTGTCCATGGAGGATCCCAACAAGCATTTGAAAGAGTTCGAGGTGGTATGTTCGAGCATGACTCCAATCAACGTTGATGGGAGTATTTTGAAGATGAAGGCCTTCCCGTTCTCACTATTGGAGAAGGCCAAAGATTGGTTATATGAGTTAGCACCCGGAACGGTCACTTCTTGGGAGAGCATGAAGAAGGCGTTTCTTGAAAAGTTCTTTCCTACTTCAAGATTCATTCTCTTGAGAAAGAAGATTAGCGGAATTCAACAAAGTCAAGGGGAGTCTTTTCCAACATACTACGAGCGTTTTAAAACCCTTGTTGCATCATGTCCTCAACATCAAATGAAGGAGGAGCTTCTACTTCAATACTTCTATGAAGGTCTTCTTCCCATTGAAAGGCAAATGCTTGATGCTTCGGCGGGAGGAGCATTGGTGGATAAAACCCCTATGGCAGCCAAGAACCTTATTGCGAACCGGGCTCTTAATGCACAACAATACGAAGGAATTGGGCAAAGGGACCCCCCACGGCAACAAGTGAATGAGGTAAGTTCTTAATCCGACATTCAAACTCAATTAGCTAATCTTACTTCTCTTGTGTCTCAGATGGCCGAAGGAATGAAGATCCAAAGTCCAATTGTATGTGGCGTATGTTCTATTCAAGGTCATTCTTCAGAAAAGTGCCCTCAATTGATTGAGAATGGGGGATGGGAGAGTGCAAACGCCATTGGATTTCCAAGCCAAAATCAGCCAAGGAATGATCCATATTCCAATACATACAATCCGAGTTGGAGAGACCATCCAAATTTCAAGTGGAGGGAGCCTCAACAACCTTACCAACAAGGAGGCTTTAGGCAGCAACCCCCCGGGTTTTACACCAAAACCCACGGCCAAGACCAAAACCAACCCCAATCCGCCCAAAACCATCAAGGTACGTCTTTAGATAATGCTACAATTCTTAAGTTACTTACTAGTTTGTCTCAGGGGCAAGAAAATCAAAACAAAGTATTGCAAAACCAAGAAAAGGCATTGCAAAACCAAGACAAAAGGGTGGACCACTTAGAGAAGCAAATAGGGCAGATTGCGGAGTTTGTGGGACAATTTCGAGACCAAGGCAAGCTTCTAAGTTCAACCATTGTCAATCCAAAGGGAGGGTTCGAATCTGCCAAAGCAATCACTTTGAGGAGTGGAAAAGAAGTTGGCACCACATCCACGCCACCCAAAACAAGTCCTAACGAAGAAGAAACATTGCAACATGAAGAGGAGGATGAAGGGAAGCCCACGACAAGGACACAACATCCATTGCCGCAAGCCCAAAAGGACAAAAACTCATCCATGCCATCCCATTCGGCCACCAAAGGTAAGTTGGATTCAAATTTGATTAATTCTAACCCCGTTCCACCCAATGTTCCTTTTCCTCACAGATTTTTGCAAACAAAGAAAGAGGAGCATGAGAAGGACATTCTTGAGACATTTAGGAAAGTTCAAGTCAATATCCCGCTCCTAGATGCCATAAAGCAAGTGCCCAAATACGCTAAGTTCTTGAAGGAATTGTGCACTACAAGGAAAAGGGTGTCACATAAAGAGGTAGTAAGGGTAAGTGAGAATGTTTCCGCTGTTTTACAAAGAAAGTTACCACCAAAGTGCAAAGATCCAGGTAGCTTTACAATCCCTTGTGTTATTGGTCAAACTAAATTCGAACATGCTATGTTAGACTTCGGAGCTTCAATTAACGTCATGCCATATTCTATTTATGCTTCAATGAACCTTGGTGAATTGAAACATGATGGTGTGATTATTCAATTAGCCGATAGATCTAATGCCTATCCAAAGGGCGTATTGGAAGATGTCTTAGTGCAGGTGAATAATTTGATCTTCCCGGCGGATTTCTATGTCCTTGAAATGGAGGAAACCACCCATGCTCCATCCTTGCCGCTTCTTCTTGGGAGGCCATTCATGAAGACGGCCCAAACTAAGATAGACGTGTTTAAAGGCACTCTAACAATGGAATTCGATGGGGAAGTGATTGATTTTAATATTTCTGAAACTATGAGATTTCCTAATGATGATCACTCATGTTTCTCTATTGATATTCTTGATTCTTTGGCACAGGCACACCTTGATCAATTGCATGGCGATGCACTTGAAACGGTCATTACAAATGGCATAGAATTGAAGGATCACATGGCTGCCACCATAGCAACCCACGACACACATTTGAACACCCATGCCGTGGCCTTTGATGAAGATGTAATTGAGACCGTGGCAGCCCTAGAGTCATTGCCACGGCTCCAAGGTAAGCCCCCTAATCCAATTTCAATTCCAATTTCGACTAATAAGTTGCTTCCTTCTATAGAACAACCACCTACACTTGAGCTCAAACCGTTGCCAAATCACTTGAAGTATATGTTTTTAGGCGAGCAAGACACATTGCCCGTCATTATAGCTTCATCACTCACGGCACAAGAGGAGGAGAAATTGGTGAGGGTTCTCAAAGAGCACAAGACGGCCATTGGGTAGACTTTGGCCGATATCAAGGGTATTAGTCCTACCACGTGCATGCATCGAATTCTCATGGAAGAAGGCGTCAAACCATCAAGGGAAGCCCAACGTCGACTCAACCCACCAATGATGGAAGTAGTGAAGAAGGAAATCATCAAATTGCTTGATTGTGGCGTCATCTATCCCATCTCGGATAGTTGTTGGGTTTCACCGGTCCAAGTGGTTCCCAAGAAGTCTGGAGTCACGGTGGTGAAGAATGAAAAAAGATGAACTTGTGCCTACACGCATTCAAACCGGTTGGAGGGTGTGCATTGACTATAGGAAGCTAAATGCCGCAACAAGGAAAGATCACTTCCCTTTGCCATTCATCGATCAAATGCTTGAAAGGTTAGCCGGTCATTCTTTTTATTGCTTTCTTGATGGTTATTCGGGATATAATCAAATTGTCATAGCACCGGATGATCAAGAAAAGACCACATTTACTTGTCCATTTGGTACTTTTGCATATCATCGTATGCCATTTGGTTTATGCAATGCACCGGCCACTTGCCAACGATGCATGGTAAGTATATTCTCCGATTATGTTGAAAAGATAATTGAAGTATTTATGGACGATTTTAGTGTCTTTGGGGACTCATTTGATGATTGCTTGCATAATCTTACTTTAATCTTGCAAAGATGCATGGAAACTAACCTTGTTTTGAATTGGGAAAAATGTCATTTTATGGTTAAACAAGGCATAGTTTTGGGTCATATCATCTCTGAAAAAGGAATTGAAGTTGATAAGTCTAAAATAGATCTTGTACGCTACTTACCCTCTTCTACTTCGGTTAGAGAAGTTCGTTCTTTTCTTGGCCATGCAGGATTTTATAGGCAATTTATCAAGGATTTCTCCAAGATTGCACAACCCCTATGCCGTCTCCTACAAAAAGAAGTGGCGTTTGAGTTCAACGAGGAGTGTGAGAAGGCATTCAAGCTTCTCAAGGACAAGCTTACCACGGCACCTATCATCCTTCCACCTGATTGGACGTTGCCTTTTGAGCTCATGTGCGATGCATCCGATTATGCAATAGGGGCTGTTTTGGGTCAAAGGAAGAATAAGCAATCCCACGCCATCTACTATGCTTCTAGGACCTTGAATGATGCTTAATTAAACTACTCTACCATGGAAAAAGAACTTCTTGCCGTTGTGTTTGCTTTAGATAAGTTTCGTTCATATTTACTTGGCACTAAAGTGATTGTATTTTCTGACCATGCAGCTCTTAGGTACTTATTCACTAAAAATGAGGCTAAACCACGGCTCATTAGATGGATGCTTCTTCTCCAAGAGTTTGATATTGAAATTCGAGACAAGAAAGGGAGTGAGAACGTAGTGGCTGACCATTTAAGTCGTTTGGTGTGCAATGAGGACCCCTTACCTATCCAAGAGACTTTCCCTGATGAACAACTGTTGTCCATTAAGGTATGTGAACCTTGGTATGCCGATTTGGTCAATTTTTTGGTGTCAAAACGTGTTCCAAGTACCCTAGCAAGGCACCAACGTGATAAGTTAAAGAAAGAGGCACGGTTTTATGTATGGGATGACCCATATTTGTGGAAGTTTTGTGCAGATCAGATTGTGCGTCGTTGTGTGCATGATTGTGAGTTTAATTCGATTCTAACATTTTGTCATACTTATGCTTGTGGTGGACACTTTGGCACACAACGCACTGCCCTTAAAGTGTTAGAATGTGGTTTTTATTGGCCAACAATCTTTAAAGATGCTAGAACATTTTGTTTAACTTGTGATCGTTGCCAACGAATGGGAAATATAGGTGCAAGGGACCAAATGCCGCAAACACCTATCTTTAATGTTGAAATTTTTGATGTTTGGGGCATTGATTTCATGGGCCCTTTCCCATCTTCGTTTGGTTTTACTTATATTTTGCTTGCGGTGGATTATGTCTCAAAATGGGTGGAAGCCAAGGCCACCCGTACTAATGATTCTAGAGTTGTTGCAGATTTTATAAAGACTAACATTTTTGCTAGATTTGGGATGCCTCGAGTGCTTATTAGTGATGGAGGCTCTCATTTTTGTAATCGTACCATTGAAGCACTACTCAAGAAGTATCAAGTCACACATAAGGTTTCAACACCTTACCATCCCCAAACCAATGGCCAAGCCGAGGTGTCCAATAGAGAAATCAAGCAAATCTTGGAGAAGACCGTTGGACCAACAAGAAAAGATTGGAGTGTGCGTCTGGAGGATGCATTATGGGCCTATAGGACGGCATACAAGACACCAATAGGCATGTCCCCTTTTCGGCTAGTGTATGGCAAGCCATGTCATCTTCCCGTGGAGTTGGAGCACAAGGCTCATTGGGCGATCAAGACATTCAACATGGACATAGATGCGGTTGGAATGCATAGAAAGTTGCAATTGAATGAACTTGAGGAACTTAGGCGTGAAGCATATGAGAATGCTTGTATTTACAAGGAAAAGACCAAAGCTTTTCATGACAAGATGATCCGAAGCAAAGCATTCTCCATAGGGCAAAAAGTTTTACTTTTTAATTCCCGCCTTCGTTTATTCCCTGGTAAGTTACGTTCTAAGTGGATTGGACCTTTTGTTGTTACTAATGTTTTTTCACATGGCGCAGTTCAAATCCAAAGCTTGAGGAATGGCCAAGAATTCAAGGTGAACGGGCATCGTTTGAAGCCCTATTATGCAAATGTTGAAGGGCAAGTTGTGGAGGATATCACACTCCATGCCGTGGGCTCCAAGTGAGGATAAGAAGCATGCTCGTCCGGCAGCACGACGTTAAAGAAAGCGCTTCTTGGGAGGCAACCCATGCATTCAACGAGAGAGGATGTGGGCAATTCACCAATTCAAGCTACAAAATCAGATTTGCGTTCCTCAATCTCTATCTCTTTATTATTTTTATTTTGTCATGTTAGTTCGTTTATATTGTTTGTTTGGATGTGAGTCTTTGTGTGAAACATTGAGGACAATCTTTGATTTAAGTGTGGGGGGGGTAAACAAAGTGTTTTTCATGCAAATTCGTGGGATTTTATCACCCATCATTTCTAAAGTTGTTTCACACTGTTTTTAAGTGTTTTTAGAGTGTTTTGAAGTGTTTTTATGTCTTTTGGTCAGAAAATCCGAAAATTTACAAAAAATTACAAAATAGTTTTGAAAAACCCAAAAAGAGTTGTTTTTAAGTTGTTTTTGTGTGTTTGTTTGTGTCTTAGGTCACCTTCCAACACAATGATGAGGATTTGGTTTTTAATTGCATGACTATTAAATAATGTTGTAAACATGGCTGGAAGTTGATTTATGCTTTGGTTTATGCTTGGTTATGGTTATAATTTATGAATTCACACGTAATTACCAAGATAAAATCCGTTTTTGTAACATGCTTGAAGGAAGAAACTCAAACTAACGCTACATCCTTGAGAGACTTGAGCCTATAACGTTCTTTGGAGAGTATAATCTGTGATTTCTTGTTTTCTAAAGTCGTTGCATGATCTCATCATTCTTTGCTTGGTTGCTATTTAGAATGCATTTCATTATAGTTCCAAATACTAGAACTCATGCCCATTTCATTCAAAGCATGGTATTGATTGCATAACATACAATAAGATGAAGTTGTTAGTCAAGCCAGAGCCAAAAAGCCTATCCCTTTTCATATGTATTGTAGGATTAACCCTCTTGAGCCTTTTCAAAGCCTATTTTCGTTGTTAGCCACATTATCCTCACCTAGCCTAGAATAGGACTTTCCATACCTTGGTTCTTAAAGGATAGTGAAGCACGACTTAGAGTGAACTCCTTTGGTCAATATATGGCGGAAAACGAGTGTGGGGGAAGATGATAGGGCACGAAAAAAAAAAAAAAAAAAAAAGAAGAAAAAAAAACAAGAAGAAAAAAAGAAGAAGAAATTCGTGGAAAAATCAAAAGAAAATAGAAAAGTGTTCAAAAGAAAGAAAAGGAGTTGAAAAATAAGTGAGAATGAACTCACAAGTGTTGGTTGTTGAAGGAAGGGTCCAAAAGAGTGAATTTGACCCTAAATGTTGCATGAATCTTCCCTTGTGTTTAAAAGTTGGTTTTTGCCATTAGAAGTGAATTTAAGTGTCAAATTCATTACTTTGCTTACTATTGCTTTAAGAACGTTTGTTTATCCTTACCTTTCTTTGTTAGCCAATACCTTAGCCTCGTTACAACCCTCAACTTCTATCTTGATGTTATGTGTTCAATATGTGGAGTTTGAATTTGGTATGAGCATATGGAATCACTGGTTCTCGTTCTAAGTAGTAGCATTCCATTCATGAGATCATATTCATGTCATTATCGTAAATCCAGAAAATGCTTTCTTTGATATAACATATGTGAGTGTTAGTCTTCATATCTACATCAATCTTCTCACATATACCTAGTGTAGGGTGTGAAGTTAGAAAATCTGTGTGAAAATAGAGTGCATTCTAGTGAGGAATTGGGGGAATTCTCTAAGGCATGTTACTACATTCAAAACATTGTTTTAATTGATTATATGTGAACTAATAAGTAGTAACTATGGTTAAGTGTTTGTTGAAGTGTAAAGAAAGCTAAAAACCCTGGGAATGATGTTCATTAATGTGTCATGTTCGTTGGAAATCCCTGAGGTACATGTTGGAAGGTTTAGAATGTGTTTTGTTTGTTTTGGTTTATTTCATTTTGCTCGAGGACTAGCAAAAGCTAAGTGTGGGGGAATTTGATAGGAGCATATTTAGGCGACTTACTTAGCTTGTTTTCATGCATTTATGTTGTTAATTCATAGTTGTTTTAGTATTTTAAGGCATTTTCGTATGTTTTTAGGTTCTAATGGCAAAGGGAGCAAGAAAGTGCATTTTGAGGCTATTTGGAGCATTTTTGGGAATGGATTGGATAGCTTAACCATGGAGCAAAGAGCATGGACGAAATTGAAGACAAGAAGAGCTAGGCTACAAATCTGGTGGAAGAAGTTCTATTCCAATGAAGATAAGGAAGAAGCAAGAAACAAGGAACCTTATCCAACCTTATCCAGACCTTATCTTATCCTATCCTAGAAACTTTATCCTATCCTAACTCTAACATTATCCTATTCTATCCTATCCAAATCAGATTGGGACTTAAACCTAGCTAATTAGGGGGAATCAATTACACATCTAAACACCTATTTCAGTTTCTAGAAGACTTATCCATACCAATGCCGCAAAACACCATTCCTTGTAGGATTAGGAATCACAATCCTTTTCCTACTCTTATATCACATGTCCTAGGCCCTTTAGGATTAGGAATCTGCCTTAAACACAGTTTCTAGAACACCTTATCCTATCCCTACATGTGTGCCGCACCTAGCCTTCTAGAACTCCCTAAATCCTAGCCGAAATTCCTATTCCCAATCCCACTTGATTTCTGCCTTGAATTGACCCCTTTTCAATAGGATTAGGCAATCCTTTTCCTTCACTAGGTGTGCCAAGCTAGCCTATATAAGCAGCCCTTGCCGCACCAATTAGTCCACCACCCCTTCACACAACATTCATACATTCCTTCAGAAATCAACCCTTTGTCGTGACCTTGCAACCACCCATCCATCATTCCCCTACTTCCACACCTCCATCCCAACCTCCATACACCACCATCAACCCTTGCCGCACCACCATACATACCTAAATCCATCCAAAACCCAGAAAATCATCCACAAACCCACCATAGACCTTGTGCCGTGACATAGCAAGGAAGAGGAGAAGGAAGACCAAGCCTTGGGCGTTTGTGCATTCGAGTTGGAGTGTTGGACGTTTCTAGGTGTAATCCATCCTTTAATTCCAATGTTTAAATCTATGTTGCTTTGTTTTGTCATGAACATGAGAGGCTAAACTCGTTTTAGCCTAGGGATGCTTTGAAACCATGATTACATTTATAATATGAGTTGATTAAGTCCAGTTGTGATTTCATAAGTCGTGAACGCAATTTACTTAACCGTTTGATGGATAACTTATTCTTGTATGTTTATTAGGGAGGCCTACTTAATTTGCATGCTTGAATTTGGGGCTAGAATATAAGGGTGTTTCACATAATCGTCACAGACTTATATTCACAAGTAGTTAAGGTTGTTTTCACAATCATGTTAAGTAAATTCCTAGCATGCGTATCATGATGTCATAGTTACAAGTGCTTTGTCAATACTTATGATTTCCATTGAACGTAATTGACACACCCCGACCGAGATCAGGGCGTGCTGGCCGTCACTCGAAGGTGACGTAGCCATGTGCGCGTGCGGAAGCTAATTAAGAAGGTAATATAAAAGTACTAATAATTAAAAACCTAATAACATACAAAGTACTAGTGTATGTGAGACACAATTCAGAGCAAGTCTACAACAGTCCAAAAGGAAAAGATACGACATATGTACACCCGAAGGTGACCCTACAATGGTGAATGTCTGTCAGAAATTGCCGGGACGCCCTCTGGGATAAACCACCGAACCTTCTAGACCACTAGAACCTGGAGGGGCGCAAAAACAAAAGCGTGAGTGGGCAAAAACAAAGTTCTTTGAAAACTCTTTAGCAAAACACATTCTAACCCCTCGCCGTAAAACCTGTATACTTCCCAGAAAATGAACATATATACGTATGTATAGATATGTCAATCATGCTCCACATATGCCATTCATGCTCACAATATGCCATTCATGCTTTGCAATATGCCATTCATGCTTGAGAATATGCCATTACAGAATATCATAATCAATTATAAATGCTCAAGCGTAATTCACATCGAATATATATAATCTGGCAGCCGGGAGTCACCTAACGTGACCTATACGGCTGAATCTAGAGCTCCACTCTCAACTCAATAACTGAATCTGCACACGAGTCGGAACCACCTAACGTGGTCTGTACGACAAGCTGGGTGTATTATATATATGTATGCTCTAGTGCTACGATCACGTGAAGCTGTGCGATAATCGCGGGTCACCTACAAGTCGGAACCACCTAATGTGGTCTGTACGACAGGCTTGCACCTATCTTGGATCCAAGGCGAGCATGCGGTGCTGGTGAACATACACGTGAAGGCTGTGCCCTGGCCCTGGGCGGGAGCACTAACACCGGGGGTGCAGATTATGAGCTCTCTAAACCTCTCGAACTACCATTGCATAATAAACAGGAAAGCATAACCACATGAATACCGCTTACCTGGCACTTACCTGTGCGTCCACAGCACCAAATACACATTTATATATATGTATGCCAATTACCAATGCACGTGATGATGCGTAAACAATATTCAAATGATGCATGGCATAAAACATATAACCTTTTCTATTCTATTTCTGGGAATTTATATGTATATAGGTATATACGGAAAACAAAAGCCCACTCACTGATAATTAGAAGGGTCGTAGCCCCCTTGCCTCGAGTGTGTACGCTCGTCCTCGGAGAACGAATCACCTATACGCGACAAAGTTACGAAAACATTAATTTAAAAGCACCTAAACAACTTCTCGTAATAACTTCTCATTCATTGCTCAAATTGGACAATTGAATATACCAACGTGACCTACACAACCTCAGGATCACGTCCATATTTTTAGAAAAATTTTTGGACCACGCACGCGCCCCCACGCGCCTGAACACGCACGGACCTACGCGCCCCCACGCGCGGCCCACGTGCACTGCACACTGACGGAATATTCCGTTGGAGCCCACGCCGTCAGGAATATTCCGTTAACTGACGGAATATTCCGTCAAATCTAACCGGATTCTGTCACTGCCGTTAGGAATATTCCGTTAGACTTAACGGAATATTCCTCTTTCTTCTCCGGCGAACCTCCGGCGCCGGCGACGGCGCCGGAAAACTGGGAAAATTTCTAACTTTGTTTTCTCCTTCGTTTTTCAACCAAATTTCACGTTCTTTATACCAAAATGAAGCTTAGGACTAGTAGAATCACGTTAGACTAGTTTTAAGGCCTAAAAATCAAGGAATCTCACCTGCAACAACGATCCAAGTTCGGCCAACTTTGCACAGGACGATCCCGACGTCCAAATTTGTCCAACGAACCACTCCGAGGCTCCTTGGGACCTCAGAAACACATCTACAAGCTTAGAAATTCCAAAAACAAGCTAGTTTAGGTTTGCATGAACAGTGTTCAAATCGGACCTCGTGATATCGACGTGAAAATGGTGTTTTCCTTACCTGAAAATGGTACCACTGGACTCCTCTCAGCTCCACGAACACGATGGTGGTCTTGGTTTCTCGATTGGTGAAGATTTGAGTAGGTTTGTATGTGTGGTCCGTGTGTTGAAGGAAGAAGAAGAAGAGAGGACTCGGGGAGGAAGAGAGAGAGAGAGAGTAGACAGAGTGAGGGAATGAGGGAGGGAATCCCGGGAGAGTGAGGGTGATGTGTGAGTGTGTGTGGTCCTACAACACCACACTACACAAAACTAATCTGATAAAAACGAATTAGGGGGTAAAATCGTAATTCCCATGTACGTTAAAATGAAATGTGGGACGGGATGTTACAACCTACCCACCTTAATAGAATTTCGTCCCGAAATTCAAAATAACTAATTACACCCCTAACGGTCAAAGAATAATCTTGGATACAAATCCCTCATTCTATTTTCTGTCTCCCATGTCGCTTCTTCAACTGAGTGATTCCTCCACAAGACTTTCACCAAATTCACCGTTTTGTTCCTCAGAACCTTCTCTTTCCAATCCAAGATCGTTAACGGTTCCTCGTCGTACGTCAAATCTGGATTTATCTCTAACGGTTGAGGAGGTATCACATGCGACGAATCCGCAACATAATGTCGGAGCATAGACACGTGAAACACGTTATGCACTTTAGCCAACTCCGGAGGCAACTCCAACCTGTAAGCTACCTCACCAACTCTTTCTGTGACTATGTACGGTCCGATGTACCTGGGACTTAACTTCCCCTTCTTTCCAAACCGCACAACACCTCTCCACGGTGAAAGCTTCAGAAATACCCAATCTCCGACCTCATACGTTCTGTCCGTAGCATGTCGATCTGCTAAACTTTTCTGTCTGTCCTGAGCTGCTTTCAGGTTAGACCTAATTACCTGAACATTTTGAGTAGTCTCCTCGACAATCTCCGGACCTACCAAGACTCTTTCGCCAACTTCTGACCAACATAACGGAGTGCGACAAGATCTACCATACAAAGCTTCAAATGGCGCCATGCCAATGCTCGAATGGAAACTGTTGTTGTAAGCAAATTCCATCAAATCTAACCGCTGGTGCCAAGCATCACTGAACTGTAACACTGATGCTCGCAACATATCTTCCAAAGTCTGAATAGTTCTCTCAGACTGTCCGTCCGTCTGTGGATGATATGCCGTACTGTAAAGTAGTCTCGTACCCAAAGCTTCTTGAAAAGCTACCCAAAACTTCGATGTGAATCGTGGATCACGATCTGAGACAATACTTACAGGGACACCATGGTACTTCACAACCTTTGAAATAAACAATTCCGCTAAACGGCTCAAAGAATACTTCTCTCTTACTGGAATAAAATGTGCTGACTTAGTGAGCCGATCAACGATCACCCAAATGCCATCAAAGCCATTATGTGTACGCGGCAACTTGTACACAAAATCCATAGTGATATTTTCCCATTTCCACTCTGGAACGGGAAGCGGCTGTAACAATCCAAACGGCTTCTTTCTTTCTGCTTTAACCTGTTGACAAACAGCGCAACTGCTCACATACTCAGCTATCTCCCTTTTTATACCCGGCCAATAGTAAAATGGTCGAATAGTATGATACATTTTAGTTGCCCCTGGGTGCATGGCATAAGCCGAGATATGTGCTTCATCAAGAATTTCCTTCTTCAAATCCACATTACTAGGCACGAACATTCTACCCTCTAACATCAACATGCCATCAGAATCACGAACTCTGAGATCTCGCCTCCTTCCTTGATCTCGAGCTCGAATTAGTTCTTGAATCTGTTCATCAGCTACCTGAGCTTCAAGCACTCGATCAACCAAGATTGGCCTAACTTGAAAATTAGCAAGCAATGCCACTTCTCGATCTTCTGCTTCTAACCTTACTCCCGTAGCACGCAAGTCCACCAAAAGAGGAATACGACTAGTGTACAACGCATTGATACGGCCATGTGACTTCCTGCTAAGTGCATCGGCTACTACGTTCGCACGACCTGGGTGATAATCAATCGTGCAATCGTAATCGCTAAGCAACTCCAACCACCTCCGTTGACGAAGATTAAGTTCCTTCTGGGTGAAGAGATACTGAAGACTCTTGTGATCTGTGAAGATCCTACACTTCTCTCCGTAAAGATAATGTCTCCACAACTTCAACGCAAAGATGATAGCAGCCAACTCCAAGTCATGTGTAGGGTAATTCATTTCATGGGTTTTCAACTGCCTCGAAGCATAAGCAATCACCCTACCATGCTGCATCAATACACATCCCAGACCATTCAAGGAAGCATCGCTATAAACTTCGAAATCACCACTATCGTCCGGGAGTGTCAAAACAGGTGCATTAGTAAGACAATGCTTCAACTGCTGGAAACTTTGTTCACACTTATCATTCCACTCAAACTTAACGTCTTTCCTTGTTAACCTCGTCAGTGGCAAGGCAATCACCGAAAAATCCTTAACGAATCTCCGATAATATCCCGCCAAACCAATGAAACTTCTCACCTCAGTAACGGTTCGTGGTTGCTCCCAACTCTCCACAGCTGCAACCTTTTGAGGATCAACAAGAATACCTTGAGCAGAAATGATGTGCCCCAAAAATGCAACTTGATCTAACCAGAACTGGCACTTGCTAAACTTAGCATACAATTGGTGTTCTCTCAACCTCTTCAACACCAAAGTAAGATGTCGAACATGCTCTGATTTGAACTTAGAATACACCAGAATATCGTCAATGAAGACAATAACAAATCTATCCAGGTAAGGCTGGAATACCCGGTTCATTAAATCCATAAAAGCTGCTGGTGCATTCGTCAACCCAAACGGCATAACCAAAAACTCGTAATGACCGTAACGAGTCCTGAACGCCGTCTTAGGAACATCATCCCTACTAATCTTCAGCTGATAATACCCAGACCTCAAGTCTATTTTAGAAAATACACAAGCACCTCTCAGCTGATCAAACAAATCGTCGATACGAGGCAATGGATAACGGTTTTTAATCGTCACCCGATTCAATTGTCTGTAGTCGATACATAGCCTCAAAGTCCCATCTTTCTTTTTCACAAACAACACTGGAGCGCCCCAAGGTGAAGTACTAGGCTGAATAAATCCTTTATCCACTAATTCCTGTAACTGCACTTTCAATTCCCTTAACTCAGCGGGAGCCATACGATAAGGAGTTAATGAAATAGGATTGGTACCTGGAAGCAACTCAACAGTGAAATCCACATCTCGATCTGGGGGTAAACCAGGTAAATCTTCAGGAAAAACATCAGGGAAGTGTCTAACCACTCTCACATCCTCAATTCTGCTAGGAACGGTCTCCTCTAGCACCACATGAGCTAGATACCCCTGACAACCTTTAGTCAACAACTTCTTTGCTCGCAAAGCCGAAATAACACCATGTCTTACTCCACTCTGCTCACCCACAAAAGTAACCTCAGGTAATCCAGGACGGTGAAACGTAACTACTTTCCCGTAACAATCAATGTTGGCACGATAGAAGTGCAACCAATCGTTGCCCAAAATCACATCAAAATCGACAATATCTAACGGGATAAGATCAGCGGGCATAACAACACCCTCTACTATCACTGGACATCCTGGGTACATACAATCTACAACACATCTCTCTCCTCTAGGCATAGCGAACTCTAAATCGTACCCTAGAGGTGTGGGGCAAGGTTGCGTTACTTGAGCAAATGTATGAGAAATAACGGAATGTGTAGCTCCACAATCAATTAAGACTCTAGCAAAATAACCAATAATGTTTAACGTACCCATTATCAAGTCCGGGTTGTTCTGAGCATCCTGCAGGGAAATATTGTGAATACGCCCCTGGCCTTGCTGTCGTCCACCGCGACCTCTGCTCGCTTGAACACCGCGACCTTGAGCTCCACGCCCCTGACTGGGCTGACCCATCTGTCTCGAAGACCCTGCACTACTAGTAGCATTCTCATTCTGCTGATACTGTCCTCCTTGGTACCATTGAGAACCACCCGTTGGAGCTGGAGGATACGGCATGTAGTTACTGGGATACGGGGGATAACCACCTTGTGAATACGGGTCCTGGGGGTACTGATACGGTCCCGGGGCATAGGGTACAACATCACCTTGATAGTGATAGGCACCACCTCTACCTGCTTGACCATAATTACTCGGACCTTGGATTTGTCGAATCGGTGCAGGTGGCGGCATAAAGGTCTGCTGCGGCTTCTGTTGCTGACCCTGGGAACAATTCACTGCTCTATGTCCCACCTGTCCACATGTGAAACAACTACCGCTAATCTGCCTGCACTCGCCGAAGTGTCAGTTATTACACCTACGGCAAAATAGGGGTCGGTTTCGGCCACCATCACCTTGTCTCTGGCCTCGAGCACCTCCATAAAACCTACCTCCACGTCCCTGTCCAGAGGCACTGAAACCACCACTAGACGAACTCGAACTCACACCACCCCTTTTAAAGTTCTGAGTTTGGCGAGGCCCAAGCGACACTTGACTTTTCCCTTTGTCATCTTTCTTTTCATCACTGTCACTCGACATATTCTCTGAGTCCTCTACCCTCAACAATATCTCATAGAACTCCTGGTAGGACTCACAGTGAGTAGTAGTGGCCATAGAACGCCATCTCTTTCTAGTGCCCAAGCGAAAACGACGAAGCATCTCCGCCTGATTACCAGCGACATCAGGATAGTAACGAGACAAATCAGTGAACTTACGATAATACTCGTTAGCCGTCATCTTTCGCTGTTTCAATTCAGTGAATTCCTGTTTCTTACGGTCGATATACTCAGGGGGTACAAATCTCCTTTGAAATACATCCTTGAAAACATTCCAATCGGTCCTCTGAGCTGGAGTCAACCTCCGAAGTTCTTGTTCCCACCAAGCTGCAGACTCCATTTCCAGAAACCAAGAGGTTGTCTCAACCCACCTTTCCATAGGAAGGTTCCCCTGGTTATGTAACACCCGGAAAGTCTTCTCTAGGTGTTCCAACCAACGTTCTGCGCCTTCGTGACCCTCGTTACCTTTAAACTTATCCAACTTCAGGTTATACATAGTCTCCAGAGGAGTCCTCTGGGGAGGGCGTATCACTGTTTGAAGGGCTGTGGCAATCACTTCCCCCAACTGAGTAAGATCAGGAAAACTAGACTCATCTGAGTGACGTGGTTCCCGACGAGGCGGCATGATTCTGACAGAAGACACCAACTATTAGAATACTCACAAAGACACAGGACTGCCAAACCTAGGCTCTGATACCAAGCTGACACACCCCGACCGAGATCAGGGCGTGCTGGCCGTCACTCGAAGGTGACGTAGCCATGTGCGCGTGCGGAAGCTAATTAAGAAGGTAATATAAAAGTACTAATAATTAAAAACCTAATAACATACAAAGTACTAGTGTATGTGAGACACAATTCAGAGCAAGTCTACAACAGTCCAAAAGGAAAAGATACGACATATGTACACCCGAAGGTGACCCTACAATGGTGAATGTCTGTCAGAAATTGCCGGGACGCCCTCTGGGATAAACCACCGAACCTTCTAGACCACTAGAACCTGGAGGGGCGCAAAAACAAAAGCGTGAGTGGGCAAAAACAAAGTTCTTTGAAAACTCTTTAGCAAAACACATTCTAACCCCTCGCCGTAAAACCTGTATACTTCCCAGAAAATGAACATATATACGTATGTATAGATATGTCAATCATGCTCCACATATGCCATTCATGCTCACAATATGCCATTCATGCTTTGCAATATGCCATTCATGCTTGAGAATATGCCATTACAGAATATCATAATCAATTATAAATGCTCAAGCGTAATTCACATCGAATATATATAATCTGGCAGCCGGGAGTCACCTAACGTGACCTATACGGCTGAATCTAGAGCTCCACTCTCAACTCAATAACTGAATCTGCACACGAGTCGGAACCACCTAACGTGGTCTGTACGACAAGCTGGGTGTATTATATATATGTATGCTCTAGTGCTACGATCACGTGAAGCTGTGCGATAATCGCGGGTCACCTACAAGTCGGAACCACCTAATGTGGTCTGTACGACAGGCTTGCACCTATCTTGGATCCAAGGCGAGCATGCGGTGCTGGTGAACATACACGTGAAGGCTGTGCCCTGGCCCTGGGCGGGAGCACTAACACCGGGGGTGCAGATTATGAGCTCTCTAAACCTCTCGAACTACCATTGCATAATAAACAGGAAAGCATAACCACATGAATACCGCTTACCTGGCACTTACCTGTGCGTCCACAGCACCAAATACACATTTATATATATGTATGCCAATTACCAATGCACGTGATGATGCGTAAACAATATTCAAATGATGCATGGCATAAAACATATAACCTTTTCTATTCTATTTCTGGGAATTTATATGTATATAGGTATATACGGAAAACAAAAGCCCACTCACTGATAATTAGAAGGGTCGTAGCCCCCTTGCCTCGAGTGTGTACGCTCGTCCTCGGAGAACGAATCACCTATACGCGACAAAGTTACGAAAACATTAATTTAAAAGCACCTAAACAACTTCTCGTAATAACTTCTCATTCATTGCTCAAATTGGACAATTGAATATACCAACGTGACCTACACAACCTCAGGATCACGTCCATATTTTTAGAAAAATTTTTGGACCACGCACGCGCCCCCACGCGCCTGAACACGCACGGACCTACGCGCCCCCACGCGCGGCCCACGTGCACTGCACACTGACGGAATATTCCGTTGGAGCCCACGCCGTCAGGAATATTCCGTTAACTGACGGAATATTCCGTCAAATCTAACCGGATTCTGTCACTGCCGTTAGGAATATTCCGTTAGACTTAACGGAATATTCCTCTTTCTTCTCCGGCGAACCTCCGGCGCCGGCGACGGCGCCGGAAAACTGGGAAAATTTCTAACTTTGTTTTCTCCTTCGTTTTTCAACCAAATTTCACGTTCTTTATACCAAAATGAAGCTTAGGACTAGTAGAATCACGTTAGACTAGTTTTAAGGCCTAAAAATCAAGGAATCTCACCTGCAACAACGATCCAAGTTCGGCCAACTTTGCACAGGACGATCCCGACGTCCAAATTTGTCCAACAAACCACTCCGAGGCTCCTTGGGACCTCAGAAACACATCTACAAGCTTAGAAATTCCAAAAACAAGCTAGTTTAGGTTTGCATGAACAGTGTTCAAATCGGACCTCGTGATATCGACGTGAAAATGGTGTTTTCCTTACCTGAAAATGGTACCACTGGACTCCTCTCAGCTCCACGAACACGATGGTGGTCTTGGTTTCTCAATTGGTGAAGATTTGAGTAGGTTTGTATGTGTGGTCCGTGTGTTGAAGGAAGAAGAAGAAGAGAGGACTCGGGGAGGAAGAGAGAGAGAGAGAGTAGACAGAGTGAGGGAATGAGGGAGGGAATCCCGGGAGAGTGAGGGTGATGTGTGAGTGTGTGTGGTCCTACAACACCACACTACACAAAACTAATCTGATAAAAACGAATTAGGGGGTAAAATCGTAATTCCCATGTACGTCAAAATGAAATGTGGGACGGGATGTTACAGTAATGATCTTTAACCGTATCTCTATTATGATGTCATGTAGGGGACGTTTTGAAGAATGCTTTGGGTTGTCGTATGATGTCATCCAATCCACTAACTTAAGGGAAATCTGAGGGTTAACTAGTGATGTCACGGTTAATCTGGGGTGTTGAGGTTCATGGTTTATCGGAAAAGCAACTGGAAATCAATTTATGTTAGAAAGTATCATGTGTGGAGAAGTATCCCTTGGCTATCCCATCATCCATTAGTTTTTCTTAAAATCGTCCAAAATCTGTTTTAAAGTTTTAAGTTACTTGTTTTCTTTTAAATTCGTCCAAAATCAAAACCCCCTTTCTTATTTGTTCCAAATCTGTCCAAAATAGTCTTTTTGAGTCTTTAGAGTCAAAACCAAGTGTATTTTCGTCCAAATTAAGTCCTAGAGTCTAAATTGAGTCTTTTTGGTTGTTTTGAGTTGTTTTGAGTCTTTAAAGTTTGTTTTTGGTCATATAAGTTAGTAAGAGTCTTGTGAGGTCATTTAAAGTGTTTTAAAGCATATTTTCACATCTTTGAGTCAATTTTCATTAGATTAGCAATCCCTCCTAATCCCCGGTCTAGAACGATCCCTACTTATATCTATACTACAATTGTCAAAAAGAGGGTTTAATTTGAGTGCTATCTTTTATCACATCACAATTTCGTCCAACACTTTAGCTCCAAGCATAAGCTATCCATCCTTAGCCCAAAAGTGCTCCAAAAGGCTCCAAAATGCACTTCTGTGCTCCTTTAGCCCTTAGAACCTGAAAACATACGAAAATGGCTTAAAAGACTTAAAGAACTAAGAAATAACAACGTAAATGCACAAGAACAAGCCAACTAAGTCGCCTAAATATGCTCCTATCAAATTCCCCCACACTTAGCTTTTGCTAGTCCTCGAGCAAAACAAAACAAACAAAGGAACATGAACGAGACAAAACGAACAAAACACAACCTAAACCTTCCAACATTTGCCTCAGGGATTTCCAATGCACATGACATGTTAGAAATCATCATTCCCACAGATTTTGGTCATCTTTACACTTAAGTACATTCTTAATCATAGTCACCACATACTAGTTCACAATTAAGCATTTAAAACCATGTTTTGAATGTAGTAACATGCCTTAGAGAATTTGCTCAACTCCTTACAAGATATGCACTCAATTTTCACTCAGATTTTCTAACTACACACCCTAATCTAGTTATATGTGAGAAGATTGATGTAAACATGAAAACGAACACTCACATATATGTATCACAAAGTAGGCAATTTCTGGAGTTAATAAGCATGTTTAGATATGATCTCATGAATGGAATGTTACTACTTAGATGCGAGAACCAGTGACACCATATGCTCATACCAAGTTCAAACTGCACAAATTGAAACACATAACACTCAAGATTGAAGTCAAGCGTTGTAATGGGGCTTGGGGTGTTTGGCTAACAAAGAAGGGATATGGAAAACAAAGGTTCTTATAGAAATAGTGAGCAAAGCATTTGAATCAACTTAGAATTCACTTTTGAATGAAAACTCAACGTTTGAACAAAAAAGTGAAAATTTAGACAATTTAGGGCCAAATTTGGTGTTTTGGACCATTTCTTCAACATTCAACACTTAATCACTCATTCTTACATCTTTTCAAGCTCTTTTTCCTTTCTTTCTTTCTTTTCTTTTCTGTTTTTCTTTTTCATACGTTTTTCACAACTTTTTCTTTTCTTTTGAATCTCAAAACATACATATAACTTTAAGAACAAACATTCCCTCCCCCACACTCATTTTCTTGCATAATGTAACTCAAAAGGAATTCATTTAAGTCATGCTCACTATCTTTTAAGAACAAAGGTGTGGACTGTCCTAAACTAGGCTAGGTGAGGATAATGTGGGTTAACAAAGAATAAAGGCTAAACAAGGCTCAACGGGGTTAACTTAAACATATAATGAAGTAGGATACACGGCAATTTGGCTTTGGTGGTAGTCACTACACAACTTCTTCTTGAATATGTGTTATGTAAATCAATAACATGCTTCGAATGAAATGGGCATGAGTTCTAGCATTTGGAACTATATGATGAAACGCCTTCTAAGTAGTAACCAAGCAAAGAATAATGAGACCATGCAACGACTTTAGAAAACAATAATGCACAGATTTTAACTCTCCAAATAACGTTTAGGCTCAAGTCTCACAAGGTTGTAGCGTTTGTTTGAGTTCCTTCCTTCAAGCATGTTACAAAAACGAATTTTTCTTTTATGATTGCATGTGAAGTCATACATTATAACCATAACCAAGCATATACCAAGAGTAAATCAAACTTTTCTCCATGTTTATAACTCTTTTTAACAGTCATGCAATTACAAACCAAATCCTCATCATTGTGTTGGAAGGTACCCTAAGACGCAAACACACAAAAATGACTCAAAACACTCTTTTTAAGCTTTTCAAAACATGTCTTTCAAATTTTTATGTGATTTTCGGAGTTATAAAACAAAGCACACAAACACTCCAAAACAGCTTAAAAACACTTTAAAACAGCAAGGAACAACACTTGAAGTTATGAGTGATAAAATCCCACGAATTTGCATCAAATATACTTAGTTACCCCCCCCCCCCCCACACTTAAATCAAACATTGTCCTCAATGTTTTAAACATAAATGCACACAAAACACAAGTAAACACACAAACAGCAACATAACATGGCAGATTAGAAACAACAACAAAGAGAAGGGTTTGAGGAACGCAAATCTGGAATTTGGGGGATTCCTAGGGCTTCCTTTGTTGAATGGATGGGTTGCCTCCCACATAGCGCTTGCTTTAACGTCGTGCAGCCGGACGAACACCTCCATCAAGCATCAGGGGAAGCCACGGCATGGAGGGGTGTTTCCTCCACGACATGCTCCTCAAACAAAGTGTAATAAGGCTTCAATCGATGCCCATTTACCTTGAACTCGTGGCCACTTTTTAAGCTTTGGACTTGGACTGCACCATGAGGAAAAACATTAGTAACAACAAAAGGTCCAATCCATTTCGAACGTAACTTACCAGGGAATAACCGAAGTCTTGAATCAAAAAGCAACACTTTTTGCCCCTTGGAGAATGTTTTGGTACGAAGCATCTTATCATGATAAGCCTTCGTCTTGTCTTTGTAGATGCGAGCATTCTCGTAAGCCTCGTTCCTCATCTCCTCAAGTTCATCTAATTGGAGCTTCCTATGAACTCCAGCAGCGTCTATGTCCATATTGAAGGTTTTCACAGCCCAACTCAATGGGCAAATGACATGCCTTGTGCTTTAACTCAATGGGCAAATGACATGGCTTACCATATATAAGCCGAAAAGGTGACATGCCAAGGGGAGTTTTGTAAGCCGTACGATAGGCCCACAATGCATCGTCCAAGTGCAAACTCCAATCCCTTCTTGAGGGTCCCACGGTTTTCTCTAGGACTTGTTTGATCTCCCTATTTGAAACCTCAGCTTGCCCATTAGTTTGAGGGTGATAAGGTGTTGAAACCTTATGCGTAACGTTGTACTTCTTGAGCAAAGCTTCAATGGTGCGGTTACAAAAGTGAGAACCCCCATCACTGATTAAAACTCGTGGCATCCCAAACCTAGCAAAAATATTAAATTTCACAAAATCTGCAACAACCTTAGAATCGTTAGTACGGGTGGCTTTGGCTTCCACCCATTTGGAAACATAATCGACAACTAGCAAGATATAAGTGAAACCAAAAGATGGAGGAAAGGGGCCCATGAAATCAATACCCCAAACATCAAAAATTTCCACAAAGGAAAGAGATTGCTGCGGCATTTGGTCCTTAGGCCCTATTTTACCTGTTCTTTGACACTTATCACAAGCTAAACAAAAGGTTCTTGCATCTTTAAACAAAGTAGGCCAATAAAAACCACATTCAAGAACTTTTAAAGCCGTCCTTTGGGTGCCAAAATGACCCCCACTAGCATATGTGTGACAAAAACTTAAAATTGAATGAAAATCTGATTCATGCACACATCTCCTTATAATCTGATTTGGGCAATGTTTCCACAAGTATGGGTCATCCCAAACATAAAATCTAGCATCCTTTTTAAGTTTATCACGTCGGAATTTGTTTAGGGTGCTAGGAACTTGCCTAGATACCAAATAATTGACCAAATCGGCATACCAAGGGGTACTTACCTGAATGGACAGAAGTTGCTCATCCGGAAACGTTTCTAAAATGGGGGTAGACTCTTCCTCACGCACCATTCTACTTAGGTGGTCAGCCACCACGTTTTCACACCCTTTCTTGTCCCTAATTTCAAGATCGAACTCTTGAAGTATGAGCATCCAACGAATGAGTCTTGGGTTGGCCTCCTTTTTGGTGAGAAGATACTTCAAGGCTGCATGGTTAGTGAAAACAATTACTTTAGTACCAAGAAGATATGATCTAAACTTATCTAATGCAAATACAATAGCCAAGAGTTCTTTTTCGGTTGTGGAATAATTAAGTTGGGCATCATTCAACGTCCGTGAGGCATAGTAGATGACATGCGGCCTCTTGTCTTTCCTTTGCCCTAAAACAGCCCCTGAGCATAATCGGAGGCGTCACACATTAACTCAAAAGGGGGGCTCCAATCAGGTGGAACAATGATTGGTGCCGTGGTCAACAACTCCTTGAGTTGATTGAAAGAAGCCGTGCATTCCTTGGTGAATTCAAACGCCACTTCTTTTTGTGGGAGACGGCAAAGAGGTTGTGCAACTTTTGAGAAATCTTTGATAAACCTACGATAGAATCCTGCATGGCCAAGA